>NW_026249862.1:0-1255842 GCF_024043165.1 Alternaria incomplexa | reverse complement strand
CCCCCCCCCCCCCCCCCCCCCCGCGCAGGGTGATGTTGATGGAAAGGGCAATTGCTATGTTCACACAGCAACGCTGAACCAGCCCATTCCGACCGCTCACAACCATCACATACGTGACAAGCGGAAGAAATAGACAGTGTGATTTTAGAGGCGTTCCAAATGTTGCGTGTAAAAACATGTATGATTCAGGACCTAGTATAGAGTCAATGAACGCCCTTCCAAATGGTAGAGTCGGAACGTTCCTCCCTCACATCCTACCCAACCTTGCAACCTTCCATCTTCTTGTGCCTGCGCTTTCCCAACGCACACGTGCAGAGTCTGTTTACACTGCAAGAGCAGCAAGAGCATCGTCATTAGAGCCAAACCTAGGTCTTTATAAACAGCTCATCCCCCCTCCTCCCACTATCTTTCTCCCACCTCACTTTCGAATCAACTCTTCACATCTCTCGTCCTGTTTCCTACTCTTATGAAGTCCTGCAACCCTTCTTGGTCTACCTTCTTGGTCTACCTCAACCTCTTTTGATCGACCATCCACCGCCCTCGCTTCTCATCGAACTTCAGAAGTGCTGCGTTTGCAAGCAATCATCATCACCAGTTCAACAGCTCCATCGGACGTTCTCAACCCAGCAGACCCACCCTCTTCACTCTCGACCGCCTATCTCCTGCCTCCTCGGCGTCCTCGAGTACCCACAACAATGCGTCGACTGAGCAGAAGATACATGCTGGGGTTGCTCGGGTTCTGAGGTGGAGGATACAAGGGCAAATTGCAAAGGTAGGGTCGGCCTTCCCAGTGGTCCCAGTCCACATTGCTGAAAATCGAAAACGCACTGCGGTGCGCGGAGAGGTTGGATGGTGGGTATGTTTACCCCCTCCCCTTGCTGACGAGAACTTAGATACTACAGCAGAGTGGACGCAAGGATAGGGAAGGCGGGCTTTTTACATTGCACACAGCTTTTTCACCACCCTACCAGTCAAGTGTGGTTCACACGCAGGCTGACACGAAAAAAAATGTGTGCAGGTTCGTTCCGCGGTTCTCACAGCTCGTTTCGTTCTTATCCGGTTCCGAACCACGGTTTGCTCGGCTCACCTGCAATACTTGTCCGCGAAAGTCGACGCGCCGCGCGTCTGAGTCCCCATTTCCTCTACCTTCGCTGGTACCGAGCCCAGTCCCGACGCTCATACGCTCGTTTCGTCTTCGGGTGAGCCAGTGTTCTTGGTACAACTGGCAGGCTGAGCTTTGGTGTTGGACTTCGGGTTCGCGGACGATTTGCGGTAAGGGTTGGCAGCAGTGTGTAGAAGAACCAAGAATAAACGTTTGTCTCATCCACGATTCTTGCAACGCGTTCCAATCAACAATGGGTGAGTTCCAGTTGTCTTGTGGTTTCGCAACCCAGTGCTTTGCAACGTTTGTCTCCTCTTCGATAGACTGATGTATCGCTCGTAATGATGAAATATGCCCGTGCGAAGACTACCGAAGTTTGTACACAATTCTTGAGCGCCTTTGAGACTGCCCATAGCCTATGTACGGATAGACTGATCGAGAGCAGAGGCTATCGAGGCCAGGTGCAACGGAAGGAACGCAGGAGTTTTAGATGCCATTAGTCTACTGATAGGTGGAACCAGACACGAGGAATGTGCATTTTCACTTGAATCTAATCTTTTCCAAGACTACGAGATCAGATCAAGCATCTCTATGACCATCGTGTTCCTCCAACTCTCGCCTCTTGCGTATATGCTCGCCGTAGATACCCCAGAAACAAGCGAAGATACCCAATATGCTCGATGTGAGAGTGACATAGTACGCTGTGCGGTAACACGAGAGACCCAGCTCACATCCACGTTGACCATCTGGCTCAACTACCGAGTTGGAGTCATAGACCGCACCGTAAAAGAGATTGAAGACGTTTCCACTGACGACGGGTGCCAGAGTCATGAAGCCCCAGTTGACGGCGAAGCCATCGGGACCAAACGCATCGACTACAAGCGCTGGGAAGACACCGAATAGAACGCCATATGCGAGTCCGGAGAGTCCGGACACAGCCCACAGGAAGTGGGGATCCTCAACACGAATGGCGGCGACTTGAGCCAAAGCAAAGATTGTGGCAGAGATGGCTGCGCACCAAAAGCGTGAGTGATGTAGTCGCTTGACAATAAGATCGGAACCAATGCCTGAAGATAGACGTCCTAAGAAGGAACAGAGCGAGATTATGGACACATGCCATAGCTGACGGTCAGCGACAAAGGCGTTCTTGACGGAGTCGTCCCAGTATTTCCAAAGGGCCTGAACGTCGTGACCAATATTGCTGCACCAGTCAGTGATGACCACGATGGAAGTCTGGAGTATACATACTTGATTGTCATCAAACCAACTCCAGATAGGAGACCCATGAGTACCCATAGCTGCCAGAATTCCGGTTTGTTCAGAAGTGCCAAACCAGTGATATCTACACATGAGTGAGCCGACTTTTTGCTTGCTGCATCGTCGTCATTGTCGATGATGTCGCCAGGGCCAGACGAGAGAAGTGACGAGGTCTCGGTTGAGGGACGGTCCTGTTCTTCTTCGGCTGCTAGAAGTGGTTGGCAGGTGACAAGGGGAAGACAGGGGTGGAAAGAAAGCAGCGCTTACTAATTTCTTGCTGTGGAAGAGCAGATGATTTGTACTTGGAGCCGTTGGATCTCGTCTTGTGGAGGACATTGGAGTTGCGTCGCGTACGTTCGCTGGTGGGTAGCACAGCATAGCCGGTGCCAGCTTTGTGGTCGACGACGATGAGGAAGGGTATCGATACCAGAACGAGTAGGGAGGTGGCGAGAGAAAGCATCATAAGCAACCCAGAGGTATTACCTGGGAATGCTATGCCGGCGATGAGAGTGTAGAAGAAGGCGCTCAATCCGAAAGCAGCCAATGGGCAAGCAGTAGCCGATCCGCGATGAGTAGGCCAGTTGAGTGTCGCTGTGATTGTTAGCATAGACCCAACATGAGGTGATGAGGGTATTACCCGTCTTCAAGGCAGCCTGGAAGGCAGCACAGCTGCCCACACCGCTGAAAAAGGAACACAAGGATATCAGGCCAACGCTCATGTAGCCTGGACCTCCATCATATGCTGGCGACAGTTAGACAACAATCTGGCGAGCAGGTACTAGGTATTCTACCGAGCTTGATCGGATAGTAGCCAACAAAGAGCGCGAACATGCCGATAATCGCAGCAAGTCGCGGGCTCTTTCTATCCGTTATGATGCCCATGGGTATGCCAGAAGCATACATGCCCAGGTTGGCGGCCGTTCCCTATTATTGTAAGACGACGTTCGTGTGCAGGAGGTACGCAGGATGGCATACGACGACATTACTCTGGGTCGCAGAGAGTTGGAGCTTATCGGCGAACTGCGGTGCCCATGCTGAGTAGGCATACTGGGGTCTGTTAGCATCCCACTCCAGATGTATGACGGAGACGTACATTTGTACCACAAGCAAGCGCGATTGCGGTGGCAGCAACGACGGATATAATGCGCGTCTTCTTGTGGGTGGGAGGCTGCTCTTCGGCGACCATGTTGGCCAGTGTGAATGAGGTGTTATTGCAGTGCGCTGATCATCGAGTGCGGGAGATATCGAGTTGCGCAATCGCGGACTGGAACTGATATCGGCACTTGCTAAGCCGAGGAACTAATAGCGCAGGTAAAGATATGCAAAAGAAGCAAGCAAAGAACGAAGGACGTGGAAGGAGTCTATAGTGCGAAGCAAACAAGAAGTCAGGCTAACCCCAAGACACCACACCGATGTTTGTCGAGTGAATGGAGAGTCGAAGTGAAGCATGGCCGTTGCAGCTGATCGGAGATAAGATGGCCAAGGCGTGACTTGGCGGCAGGAGCCGCGACACAAGCGCATGCGCAGGAACGTCACCGGCCTCATCCTCGTGCCTCCAGCTTCTCCACAACACCACCCCGGCGACTCACGGCATCTCAACCATGGGCGCATTACTATCCGTCCCCTTCCTGGCTATGCCCGCCATGGGCACCGTACGTTGACACGCTCCGTCGCGACTGCGCGCCGCTAACATGGCCAGGTTTGGAGCGTTGCCGCCTCCTGCTGTGGCGCCGCGACTTGCAGCGCCGTCATGGGCTCTTGCGGAGGGAAATGCGGTAACAGGTAGGACTACGAGCCTGGGAGATATGTTCATCGTATACTGACTGCGCGCAGCATCGCCACCCGTATCGCATACGCGCTCATCCTCCTCATCAACTCGATTGTCTCATGGATCATGCTCACCGACTGGGCCATGAAGAAGCTTGCCCACCTCACGCTGGATTACGTCGACATCAAGTGCCACGGCGAACAATGCTACGGATACGTTGCAGTGCAGCGCATCAACTTCGCCCTCGGTTTCTTCCACGTCCTCATGGCGCTTATGCTCATCGGAGTACGGTCTTCCAAGGACGGTCGCGCCACCATACAGAACGGCTTTTGGGCTCCCAAGATCATGGGCTGGATCGGCATGATTGTCCTGACCTTCTTTGTCCCGAACTCGTTCTTCATCGTCTGGGGCAACTACTTCGCCATGGTCGGCGCGTGTCTGTTCCTACTCATCGGTCTCATCCTGCTCGTGGATCTGGCGCACAACTGGGCCGAGTACTGCCAGGAGAAGATCGAAACCACCGAGTCGCGCGTCTGGACAGGCATGCTCGTGGGTAGTGCCATGTCCATGTACCTAGCGTCAATCGCCATGACCATTGTCATGTACATCTTCTTTGCAAAGAGTGGATGCGGCATGAACCAGGCAGCCATTACCGTAAGTTGACTTCTGGACATATGCTGAAACTAGCTAACTCAGTCAGATCAACTTGATTCTGCTCCTAATTTCATCCGTCGCCTCGATCCACCCCGCAGTACAGGACGTAAACCCCCGAGCTGGTCTCGCCCAATCCGCCATCGTAGCCGTTTACTGCACTTACCTCACTCTGTCTGCCGTGGGCATGGAACCCGATGACCATCAATGCAACCCCCTCATTCGCGCCCGTGGAACTCGTAAGGCGACCATCATCATCGGCGCCATTGTCACATTTGTCACAGTTGCCTACACCACCACCCGCGCAGCAACATACGGCCTCGCTCTGGGCGCCCAAGGCAATCCTCACGGAAACGGCTACGCTCAGGTTGGCACCGAAGACTACGAACATGGCCTGGTCACACAGCAACCCGAGTCCCGTCGCGACATGCGCCAAGCTGCCCTACGCGCCGCCGTAGAGTCTGGCTCTCTCCCCGCCTCTGCACTCGACGACTCTGACAGCGAGGACGAAGACGATGAGCCCTCCAGCAAGAAGAACCCGCGCGATGACGAGCGCAACGCGACGCAGTACAACTACACCCTCTTCCACATCATCTTCTTCCTCAGCACAACATGGGTTGCCACTCTCCTCACCACAAACTTTGACGAGAAGGATGTATCCGGTAGCTTCGTTCCTGTCGGCCGGACGTACTGGGCCAGTTGGGCAAAGATTATCAGTGCATGGGTGTGCTACGGCATTTACACATGGACACTGGTTGCTCCTCTTGTGCTGCCAGATCGATTTGACTACTGATAGCAAAGCAGACAATTAGATCACGGCATACTTTAGTTTGTCTTTGTACAACATGTTTTAGGATTGTATTATCATCTAGTACTATGTATGGTTTCGCGTCCGCCCACGTGTCGCGATTTGAGTACGAACAGCATCCCACGTTTTGACCTTAATGAAGTATTTTG
Organism: Alternaria incomplexa; assembly: GCF_024043165.1. Lineage (NCBI taxonomy): Eukaryota > Fungi > Ascomycota > Dothideomycetes > Pleosporales > Pleosporaceae > Alternaria > Alternaria incomplexa. The sequence goes on along the minus strand of NW_026249862.1, from coordinate 1,250,107 downwards.
TTTGTTTCCTCGATCCATGGTTTGCTCCTGAAGTGGCCATTTGGTGATGTCTGGGAATCTTGGGAGCGTAGCCGGAAATCCATGTCTCCCCATGATCCACATGACTGGGGTGTAGGCATCTTTACTCAATGATCGTCTACGAAGTGCAGGTGTGAGTGATTCCCATGTTCGGCATATCATGCTCATGTTTGGCCGGACTGTGTGTTCTGACTCGTCCACCTCGTTCATGCGCCATTGTCGATTGCCCCGCTCAGCTCCGCGTGGCTATATGCACAGCCCATAGCTGTGACTGGAATCGTATGTGCACTGAATAAGACGCTCACCGTCGCCGCTTGTGTGGGAGTCCCTAGTAGGACGAATGAGGATTCGATAAACCACATTCTCCGAAAAGAATGCGAGTCTTCCCACCTCAGCCAGTATCAACAGGTACCTTGGGTTTGTTCTTCGATCCAGGGGGTCTTCCCAACCGTGGACGGCAGGTAGGTATCTGCTGCCTCAGCTTTTTATGACGGTGAGGGTCCTTCGGCGGCTTCGGTGGCTTCTCTACCACCACAGGCTCATCGCCCGCTCTACGCTTAGTCTTCGATCCTGGGGGCCTTCCCATGGTATGACCTTCGGTAGGCTTCTTTAAGGTGCTTGAGACTTGGCCTCCGCGTGGACGAGGCGCTTTCTCGGACCACATTTTCAAGGGCCGACCGAGCTTGGGCGCAACGGCTGGAGTGACCTTCTTATCCTTTGCAGAAGCCTTGGAACGCCCTTCGGGTGGCTCTTCCACTTCAACGACTGGGGCGGGTACATGCAAAATGTTGGCTGGGATCTGGCGCATGAGCTTGAGGGTTTCCTGGTCGAGGTTGTCCCTGTCTGGAAAGATGGGCGATCCCATCCAGGTTAATTGTATGTCTTTCATCGTTCCCGAAGTCTTGAACTTGTCCTGACTCTTCTTTGATACCTTCGTGTCTTCTTCTAATCCCTCCTCAGGATCTTCCAGTAAGGCCCGCGGGGTATGCCTCACCGTGACACTTACTCCTTGCAGCCCTCTCTCAGTTGCTGCCCGGTTCCAAACAAATTGCTCCACTAATCCCTCCCGCGATATCAGTATGAAGCCCATAGGGCACAAACTGTTCGCTATGGCTTTCATCACCCCCGTCGTAGCCTTTTTTGTTGTTACCAATAGCCCCAAGACGTCCTTGTTGCGCCAATGCGGTGGTACACCCTGAAAGGATCCTTCGAGTTCGCGGATATGTTTCGGGTTGACACTATTACTCCTTGCCTTGCACTGTACGATGACGGGCATGGGTTCTCTGAGAGGTCCCAGCACCCAGTGTCCAATCAAGTCTATGCCCGCATCCCCCATACGACCTATGCGTAAGAGAGAGAAGCCTAGGCGCATGAGCGCCTGCGCCGACATGTACTCGTAGATAGTACCGATAGCGAGAGTCGAGGTCAAATTCAGATTGGTTTCCTTCGCATATTCGAGGAACGAAGTAAGCGAATCGTGATACAGAGAGCCGGGCGAAAGTCTCAGTTTGGGTAGATCAATTGGCGCAGCATTGCGCGCTGAAGTGGTCGCGATTCGGCGTGGGACGCGGTGCGGAGTAGTTCGGGGGAGCCGTGCGAGGAACGAGGTTTGTGGGAGCCATAGTGGGCGGAGGGAAGGTCGCATCACGGTATCCTGAGATAGCGCTTGGGATATGACATATTTACACGAGAATTGACGCGACCTAGAGTGAATGTGGGTGCCAGGCGTCGAGTGGGGTGAATTGGAGGGAAAGAGCATTCGCGTATAATTTGAGCCCTGGATATGGCGGTGACGCGCTGGGCTAGCCCAGCCGGCGCATTCTACAACTCGGACGCGATACTTGTCTGTAGCATACACACTCAGATCAAGCACGCCAAACTCGCAGCTTCGAGACGCGAATCCCCAGAGACTTCTTAACAGCTAGAAGCTTCACGAATTCAACATATCCACCTGCCACCATGGGCGACATCCTCACCCAAATCCAAGATGAACTGGACATGGTACCACCCTCCAACCAACACACGATCCCTCCTCCTAACAACCCCAGCTCCTAAACCAAATGTCCGCCGCCCTCCGTCAAATCCGCGAAAACGCGCCACCAAGCGTCCCCGAAGGCCAACAACCCCTCGAAACCTTTGCGCAACTAGAAGCACGCAACGCCGCCGAGAACACACAACAAGGCATAGCCCAAGACCCCTCACAACAAACAATCGCGGCCCCGCCCAAACCCTCCCCAGAGCAGTTTCAAGCAGATCTGAAAGAAATGGCACAGGATATTACGTTGAAGGAACAGCAGATTGAGAGGTTGATAGCGCATCTACCGGGTTTGAATTGGAGCGAGAGGGAGCAAGTGGATAGGATGAAGGAGTTGGAGAGGCAGTTGGAGGATCTGGAGGGGGAGAGGGTAAAAGCGGTCAAGGATAAAGATGTCTTGATGAAGATGGTTGAAGATAAGATAACGGGCGTAGGGAGGGTCAGATGAGGTTATAATGCGGCTGAAGCAGGCGCTTTTAGGACTGCGATCGTGTACGTGTCGCACCGGTACCTCACGCTACGTCGCATACATCGTCCGATTTCTCAAGGATATATCATGACGAAGGCCGTCCGACCGCTTTCTAGCTGCTGCAGTGCCGCCAGCATGTCTGCCGTTGCGGCAACACGGATTACGTTGAATATTCAAGAAGCACGCGGTTCTGCACCACTATAGTGATACTTGCAGCTGTGTCGAGCTCAGCACTTTGCTATCACATGTTCCTCTCGCGGAGAGACTGATCACCGTGCAGCAGGATGGCAGCAGGATGGCAGCACTCTGAAGGGCCTTTCAAGGCAAGGAGTAGGCCGTGCCACTCAATAGATCACAATTTACTGATGGTCGAGTTGGAGGTTGAAGTATCCGCATTTTGAAGGTATCGTAATCTCATCGCATTCAGACTGGTCATCTCGCCAGTTCAATGCACGTTCAAGTCATCAGCAAGTATCATCTTCATCTCTCACACCAACTTCTTAGTGGTGGAACAACCGGATGTGCTGCTCAACAAAGGTGATACCCAGCTTCTCAGCCGTCTCGAACACGGCGCCATCGTTCTGGCTTCCCGTAGGCGCAGCAATGTACTTGGCACCACTCCGGTGCGCCCTGAAGACATTGTCGATGAAGGGGAAGAAGGCGTCAGAGCTGACAGCGACGCTCTCCATCTTGGAGAGCCACTCCTTGCGCTCATCGGCGGTGAATGGCTGGGGTACCTCTTCGAAGTTGGCCTCGAAATCGTCGCGCTCGATGCCTGACTCGGGCACGAGACCAGAACACAGGAGGTCGATGGCGTTGGATTTTGAGGGGCGCTTAGTGCCCTTCTTGAACTTGAGGTTCAGCGTCTTTGAGTGGAAACGCATCCACCAGTTGTCGGCTTTGTCACCAGCCAGGCGAGTGCAGTGAATGCGTGCTGTACAGGGATTAGTGGTTGCTCACCATATAGGATATTTCGAACTTACATTGCTGACCAGCTCCGAGACCGACGATCTGGCCATTGAGCGCGTAGCACACACTGTTGGACTGGGTGTACTTGAGCGCAATGGTGGCGACAGTCAAGTCGCGCTGGGCAGGCTCCGGAAGAGCTCCAGAGTTCTTGGGCACAATCACGGTGTTGAAGGTATCGGCAGGAACGATCTTGGCGTCGTTGCGGTGCTGCTTGAGGGTGATGCCGAATACGGTCCTGGTCTCCTCGGGGCCTGGGACGTAGTCAGGGTCCATCTGAAGGACCAGGTACTTTCCACCCTTCTTCTTCTTGAGGATCTCCAGAGCTTCGGCGGTGTAGCCGGGTGCAATGACACCGTCGGAGACCTCGCGGCTGATGATCTTCGCAGTCTGGACATCGACCTCAGCGGACAGGGCAATCATGTCGCCGAAACTTGACATCCTGTCAGCACCACGCGCCCTAGCGTAGGCCTGTGCCAAACCCGACTTCTCAATGCCCTCAATGTCGTCGACCATGTATACCTTGCGCTCCACCTCACTGAGGGGGACTCCGATAGCCGCGCCCGCAGGCGAAACGTGCTTGAAGCTGGCTGCCGCTGGGTAGTTGAGCGCCTTGGTCAGCTCCTGCACCAGAGGCCATGCGTTGAGCGCATCGAGCAGGTTGATGTATCCGGGAGAGCCGCAGAGCACCTTGAAGGGCAGAGACTTTTCCGGCATCGAGACGGTCGCGGGCTTTTGGTGAGGGTTTGCGCCGTATCGGAGGGTGAGGAACTGGTCGCCATCGCCTGCGTACTTCTTCCTGAAGAACTCTGAGATGGCGGTATCGTATGATGAGGTCTGCTCGAAAGCCTTCAACGCGTAGCGCTGTCTGCTGTTCTCTGAGACCTCGCCGTCTTTCTTGAGTTCGGTAAGGAGGTCATGGTAATCGTTGGGGTCGCTGATGATGGTGACGCGTGCGTGGTTCTTCGCGGCGGCCCTAAGAAGGGTGACACCTCCGATATCGATCTCCTCGACGGCCTCTGGGATGGTAACGTTGATGCGCGCGACGGTCTCGGAGAAGGGGTACAGGTTGCATACGACGAAGTCGATCTTGTCGATGCTATTGGCGGAGAGGTCTGAGTCGTCCGAGTCGAGGTTGCGCGCGAGAATGCCTCCGTGTACGGCGGGGTGGAGCGTCTTGACGCGTCCACCGAGCATCTCAGGCGCCTTGGTGATGGCAGAGACATCTTCTACGGGGAAGTTGGCCTGGCGGATCATCTTGGCCGTACCGCCCGAGGCCAGCAGTCGGACACCGCATTCGTGCAGTCCCTTGGCCAGGTCAAGAAGACCGGTCTTGTCATAAACTGACAGAATCGCTGTCGCAAAGAGTTAGGAGTAATCCATGGGTACTGGTAGCGTGTGATTACCTGTCTTTTGGCCTCCCATGTTGACTATGATTTGAGTGTTCAGTTGTCAATTGAAGAGAGAGGCAGTCAAGTAAAGCAGAGATCTGGGGTACAAAACAATGGCGCACGACACACTGTGGAGTTTTTTTGGCGTCGCGGGGCTCAGAAGTGACCTCATTTGCCTGCCCCTCCATGGCTTTAGCCCGATTGGCCAGAGCTCGTCTCCGCTACGCGACTGCGAGACGCAAACTCCAGATGACTACGGCTCGTATCCTTTAGATATACACGTAGCTCCCGCCGTGCATCGCCTGTCTTCCCATATCCATGTGTCGTACCGATCATGGCGTCCACTCACCGCTCGTCAGCTCTTCCACGCAGTGTTGAGCTATGAGCCAATCGCCATGGCCATGTCAATTATCGCGCCTCGGTTCTCCGTTGCGATACGCATATATCAGCCGCTGAATCTCTCAAGAATCACATCCGCCGCCATTTGGACCTCATCGCGGCGCGCGTTTCTTTTTTGTGTCACTTGCATGCACATCAGTACCCGCGACAAGTCACCACCCTCTCTAACTTGCCGCGGGCCTTCCGACCCATCCATCTTCGAACGCGTACTTCCATTCCCAACGCATTGAGATCCCGTAGACATCATGACAACACATAGTAGTACCGAAGACCTCGTCAGCCATCTCCAGTCCATTCTGCTGGAGCTCAACGCGAACCCCTATCCTGATGTCGCGTGTCCGCCAAACCTGCCTAAACGCGCTTCTGTAGCCCTCATCCTTCGCATACAACCAAACTACTCGCATTGGCCTGACAGCTCCGATAGCCCTTTGCCGCCTCGACGCAGACGATCATCTGTCGCACAGCCTCATTCCGAATTCGACTTTGAGTCGTCACTAAGCGCCTTCTTCTCACAAGAATGGGTCAAGCACGGCGACCCCGAGCTACTGTTCATAAAGCGAGCTGCACGGATTGGTGATAAGTGGAACGGACATGTTGCGTTGCCAGGTGGAAAGAGGGATCCAGAGGATGAGGACGACCAGGCAGCAGCAGCTAGAGAAGCGCTCGAAGAGGTTGGCATTGATCTGAGCCCTGCCAATGCGATCGCGGTCGGTAATCTGCCGCAGCGGATCGTCACGACGAGCTGGGGCAAAGTACCGTACGTCGTCACACTCAACATCACTTAGACTTGGATCATGGAGACTATAATCGACCGAACCTCGGCTGACCACAAGCAGACTCATGGTACTATGCCCGTACATCTACCTCCTGACCTCTCCCGCCTACCCACAGCAACGCCTGCAGCCCACCGAAGTAGCCTCGTCACATTGGGTCCCCATTCGCGCCCTTCTCTCGCCGGCTCTCCGTACACACGAATACGCCGATGTCTCGGCGCGTCTGGCAAAGTCTGAACTTGGTATCAAGCGCTGGTTCCTACAAGCCATGCTGAGCAAGATGATGTTTGCTGCCATACAACTCGTACCAGCCAACTCGACGCATTGCGCAACCATCCCCGATTTCATACCCGTCGAAGCAGCGCCACAGAGTGTCACAAATACAGTCAGAGAAGCATTGGCAGGCCCCGAGGGTAGATCCAGGGACCGCAAGCCTCCATTATTGCTATGGGGTCTGACATTGGGCGTCGTAAGCGATTTTCTAGAACACATGCCGCCACACAACGCGCTGGAGCTCTGGACATACCCTACGTTTACCAACTGGGACGTGAGGTTCGTCATGTGGGCCATGTCATACCGGTTCCGGAAGCAGAAGTCTCTGGAAATGAGCACAGCTGCCTCGAGCGTGACAACGACGAATAGTCAGGATGCGACAGGACTGCCTACACAAGACTTCCCAGGTATTGGCAGTGAAGCGCTTGGGTCTTTGGAGGAAGAGAAGCCCGGCGAGGTCGGCATAGCTGGCTTGGGTGTAGGAAGAGGGTGGGGACAAAGCGGGAGAGCGAAGATGATGGCGAGAGGCGCTGCAGTCAACTCCATGTTGGAGGGCTACTATCCGCTTGTCAGGAGGGCGGTTGCCACGGCACTTGTTGGGCGGATCAGTGTTGTGGCTTTGGTTGCGTTTTTGGCTTGGAAGAAGTTGGATGTTAGATCGCTAAGAGCACGACTGTAGTGGTAGAACGATACATCTTTTTGACGCGCAAACCTTTCGATTTTCATCCCCAATTCTCTGTCTGTTCTGCCATTATGCGCAATGCCAGACTAGGGTAGTCAACCTCATTTCTTAGTATGGTGGCCTGATTTCGCTGACAGCTGACTAGATAGCATTCGGGCTTCGTACTTGAGTCTAGTTACAGGTAAGAGCATGCTTCCGACGATGCCATTGGAACTGTCATTTGTTGAATCCATGTCAGGCTTTGAATACCACATCTGTATATGCGCAACGGAATAAACACTCCCAAGATCGACGTATCCTCCTCGTTCATCCATGCTGTACGTGATAGCTACTAGCGGACGAGCTGGTCTGCCCCAGTGTTGCTATTTCCTGGTTCAGTAGTGACTACATCAATACAATGAGGGCTTCATGAAGGGACTGGTCGGGCCGAAGATTGAAACATCGTGCTTCAAGGCCGTAGGGTCTGATGCGAAGATCTGCTGAAATTTGCTTGCACAGCACAGTCCCTACCTGCCCTTACGACATACCCTGTAAAGACCCCAATACAACATCCTCACACTTCGCATCATACTTCTCCGGTCTCGCAAACGAGACCTCCGCTCGATTCCCAACAGCAATCTCACCCCAACTCTTCTTCTCCGGATCAAAGACCGGCCAGCCCAGCTTCGTCAGTCCATCCTTCGAGTCCTCAGTGAACGCCGCAACAGCGCGCTGCACAAGCCTGACAGTGTCTTTCTGTGCCTGCGTTTGAGGGAGGCCACTGGCATCCGCAGAGCCACCGAAAATCATGTTCAGTTCAGTCCCGTGATACGCACCAGATGTAGGATACAGACGGGTATTGTTCCAGTCGCCGTAGTATCGGTAGACCCATGTGGGTACACCAGCATCGATGCGTGCATTAGCTTCATGGGAAACGGGGCAGACGAAGGACTCAAGGAGGAACTGGTCACCCTGCGCCTTCGTCACATTTCTACCTTGGGCAAAAGCTGGGATGACATAGTAGCTTTGTTCGTGGTCGTTGTGGCCGTGGAAATAAGGCAGTTTAGCGAAGTCGCCGGCTGCTGAGCGGGAGAGGTAGTCGGCGAAGATGGTTTCGTTGTCGACCAGGGGGTAGAAAGGCGGTGTTGAACGGACGGGACTGCCGCCTGGGCTGGGAGCGATCTTTGCTGCGGCTTCTGACAGGACTTCCCAGGTTTGACGGCGCATGCAGGATAGTGTGTCGTTTGATGAGCCGCAGCCTACTAGGTTGACGATGTCAACCCAGTTGGATCGTTGCTTTTCTGGGGTGTTCATAGGGAAGCTGAATGCGTTTCCTGATGTGGACATGAGACCGTGGACGATAGGGTTCTCCTTGTACGCATAGGACCACCAGTCCACAGCTGCACCGCCGGAAGATTGACCGGATATGACGATTTTCTTCGCGTCTCCGCCAAATGCTGCGATGTTCTTCTGGAGCCATTCCACTGCGAGACGCTGGTCCCGCAATCCTAGGTTGGTTTCTGCATCAGGGGCACCAGGGAAGCCAAAGACATTGAGGCGGTAGTTGACTGAAACGACGACGATGTCCTCGTTGTTTGCGAGGTATTGGCCATTGGCAAAGGGCGTGTTGGTATAGCCACCAGCGAAGCCTGTTCAAGTAAGACAAGTGGACGTTGGGGATGGGAGGACAAATGATGACCTACGTCCTCCATGAAAGAAAACATAGACAGGTTTCTTCGCCTTAGCAGACTTAATGCTTGGCTTCGACCAGATGTTCAAGGTAAGACAGTCCTCACTTGTGGGCATTCCAGCACCACCAGCAAACTGAAATAAGGGTTCAAATCAGTACCTATTGGCAGGTGTGGGTAGTGTTGCATATCAATGGTAACGTACTTGGAACGGTTAGCACAGTTATAGATAGAGTATAGGGTACTTCGTGTGTGTCAAGATGCACGAACTCGCGAGCTGTCGCTACGGCGTCTTGCACTGATATGCCCTCTGTTTCTGGGATTTCGTACCGGAGTCAAGGACAGTCAATGCTTGAGGAGTAAATCCAGGAAATTCGGGCCAGCTAGGAGGTTGTTGTGGGCAGCCACTGTGCATAACATCAGCCTAATAATACATGCGGCATCAATACCAGACGCCTACTATCCCTGTTCTGATCGTCAACACATTTGCATCCTATGGGCTGGTAACGCCAAATAAATGCTTACAAAATTGGCAGCAATATAATCATCCTGGCCTTTGTATTTCTGAGGCGCAGCGAATCGTAAAGCACCAAGTGGTGGCTGCGCAAATGGGATGCCCAGATACTCCCAGACCCCGTTGACTTTGGGTGAACGATGGCCTGTGATCTGCCCGTTCTCCGTCTTCGCGTGCTCGTAGGAGAATGTCTTCGGCGCAGCCAGAGACAACTCAATGGCACATAGCCACAATGATAGGGTTACAAGACTATGCATCTTGATCTAATCACTCCTTACAAGAGCAGCGATTGTCGACAGAGAGGTGCGGCTGAAAATTGGTGTCCGTAGGATTGTGTGCTCTTTGAGATGCAGGAGGCAATAAGAACGCTGGTCGCAACCTTAGATTCGATTGCTGCCGTGCGCGAATATAGTTGGAAATGCCTTCGATGTCCTTATGTCCGAACTACCCTGCAGGACAGCTCGTACAACTACGCCGCATACAAGGTTCCTTGACGCCTTTCCTCAAACGGGAGGCCGACGCGTGAAGGATTGTCGCTTATGTGTTTCCCGGGGTCGGAGGAACACTGATCGGTTCACCCGACCCGAAGATCACCACATTCGATAATGTCTCTCCACTGATAGCGATATGAGCTGTTGTTACAGCCAGTGAAGTTGGGTCCATGACATAGAGACGTGAAAAGGCAAAGTGGGCTCCACGGCACAAGCATTTGGTTGCAGACCGAAGGATGAGAACAAAGCATTCAGATAATGACCTTGTCCGCTCGAGGCTTCGACTTAGTTGTGTCTTTCGCACAGAGCAATTTGTCGAGCGATACGGACTTCCATACGAGATGACGTTCAATATGGGTTTCCCATTAGATGGTGAAGCCAACCAAGGATGGAAGCTGTACTTGACATCTCTTGTAATGATCATTGTCGCTGGCCTCACGGTCGTTGCCAGAATTGTCGTTCGACTTCGAGGAGATGTGGCATTACGCGCTGACGACTACGCGATCGTAGCGTCTTTGGTAAGTCCAGTGTATGCTCGCTGGTGTTCTGACTAAGACGTATTAGCTATTCTCCATATCGATGTCGGCCTTTGTTCATATATCTGTTGGGTACGGCTATGGCAAACACAAGGCTGATCTTTCGATCGAAGAGTTGCGGACGTGCCTCAAGTTTTTCTGGTTCGCGCAGACACCATACAAAGTCGTGATGTGCCTGAACAAAATCTCCGTTATCCTGTTGTACAAGCGCATTTTCAGTTCAAGCATGCTCATCTCACGCCACTTCCGTTGGATGTATTATTGCGCGCTTTCCATCGTTGTCGCGTCTGGGATTGCCACTGTTTTCGCGACTATCTTCCAATGCGTCCCAATCCAGCGATCCTGGGATAAGGATATCGAAGGAAACTGCATCGACAGCTCGGAATTTTGGGTCGCAAACGCCGCGATCAATATTACGACAGATGTGATCGTATTGGCACTGCCCATCCGGGAAATCTCGGGACTACGGCTCAAATCCCAAGAGATGATTCTCCTATACAGCATATTCTTGCTCGGCGGGTTGTAAGTATTGCTTGTATAGACAGCTATCTTGCGTGTGCATCACCATATGCTGAACATGCACTGACAGTATCATTAGTGTAACAATAACGTCCATACTACGTGCTACAGCCGTTACTAATAGCGTGCGCAACCAACGAGACGAAACCTGGGATTTTATAGAGCGAGGCCTCTGGACGTTGGCCGAGGCAAATCTAGGCATAATCTCCGCATGTTTGATTGTGCTGAAGCAAGTCGTGTGCCGCTATTTCTCGTCAGCACTTGGAAGTATAAGGAGGACGCCCAAAGCCAGGAATGAACACTGATAAACAATGGTGCTTCCACCTCATACAAGAAAAAAACCTGAACAGGCCTGCGGGCTACATCAAGACAAAAACCTGAAAAGTGGGTGACCCAACGTAAACGTAGGCTCCAGGGTGTTCAAGTTTTTCCTAGGGTGGCGTGCTTCACTATAGCATGTGTTGTGTTGATCGTGAACCCAGTGCCACACTCAAGGTCCACGTATGCGGTAAGTGGCCAATTGTGACGAGTACCTCGGAGACACGTGAAAACCCCTTTAGGGTCTGCGACTAGAGTGATCGATTTCCAGCACGAGACCTGCCCGGTGCATTTGAGATCATCGCCGCCCCAGCAAAACGTTTGTAACATGTGGAAATCGCCATTGAAGCTCGTCGCTTGCTAGTATGCGCCAAGATCAAGGTTGCAAGTCCCAGGATCGATCTGAGGGGCCCGATAAAGCCGTTGAACGTGTTTTAGGGGCGATCCTCCGCTCAATATTCTCCGTGATCCACTTGCCGGTGGTGATGGGGTAGTGGGGTTGGCATGTGAAAGTCCCGAGTACGTAGGTGCTAGTCGCTACAGCGCGACCACACTTATCGAAGATGGCCGAGAGAAGGCTGAACGCAGTTCCAGAACCGGATTAGTCTGTAAAGAAATGCGTGATGAGAAGAAGAAAGTTGACATCATTAGAGTGTGTTTGGGGCGAAAGATGTGAGACGTCCTGCTACAACGGCCCGAACGGAGGTGAGTCTCAGCAAGAGACCTTGAACGCGAGCAAAGCATAGCGAGTGCAATGTGTTCTGAGTATCGTGATACAGGTGTAAGAGGAGTACTGCGCTAGACGCCAATTCGACGTGGTTCGAGGACCGTTGTGGTATGGCTTGCGAGATTCTGCTAGCAAAGATAAGATAGACTAGCGTAACCGAGAGCGCCAAGCGATGCACCTGGACATGTACGGGGCAGTCGCTAGATGTGAGATGACGATGTATAGTTTGTTGGGACCGACAAAGTATGTAAGCCGACCGTTGAACAGCCGCAGTAGATAAGCGTCGAGGAGCCCGTCATGCGGTGCCACGCCATGAAAAGGCCTCTGGTAGCGATGGCAGATGTGATGGGAGCTCGAGACGTGGCCCAAAGGACCCCTCCACGTGTGGAGACGCGTTCGAAGGGCGAAGGCTGAACCTCGGCGGGGTCTGCGGCGAATCAATCTGGTTGAATGGTGCCTGGCGCGCTAGCCCAGACCCTGCAGCGAGGCCTGCACCATCCGTGGGAGGCATTCCGACTTTTTGCGATGTGCGCCCACAACGTTTTCGAGCCATTGCGGGCCTCCGTAGAGTGCGCATTGCTTTTGCTCGTGGTAGGACATAGTAGCCTACACACCCAGTAGTGTAGCGGGTTTCATTCGGCGCCAACTCAGACAATCGCCACCAATTCAAGCCCGGCAGATATCCACCTGGTACCTGCGGGCGACGACTCTAGGCGAGGCGCTGGAGTGCGGGTGGTGATGGGCACAAACAAGCGGTCTGCTTGCCATACTCGTGCCTAGCGACGCGCCAAGCCAGCGGATGAGAGCGATCTGCTGAAAATTCAGGGCCCCATGTAGACTGGCTTGTTGCGGGAGGGAGCTAGAGAATGCAGTGCTGGACACGCATGCCGGTGGAGATGGCACCGTGTACCACGCCTCTCGACCAGGACAGAGCTGTCCGTGTCCAGTGCGGTGGCGAGGGAGGGCAATGGTGAAAGTAATTTTTGCCGAGTGGAGAGAGATGCACAAGGTGTAGAGAGAAAGCGTGCTAGTTGATGGAGCCGGACCTGTCTGATTATCGAAGCGAAACGGCTTCTCGAACGCCCCTGGCTCGTCGACCTGCCCATTCCTACCCTGGCGCATACCCAGAAATTCATCGACACCGCCCTGAGGGCCCTGGTTTAAATTCCCACCTGTCCCGCACACACAGCGCCCTTCTTCACCCAATCTCTCTCACTCTCTGAAAGTCGTACAGACATTCATCCACCTGCCAGTCCCGGCACACTCACCAATTCGCAGCCTGCCCTGCATCTCAACAGTTGATAGCCCTCTGGTGCTGCAACTGCTCAGGCTTGCTCCCCACCCCCAACCCTCGTTCCCCTCCACCACCACACCACAACTTCTCCCACCATGGCAACCTCGACTGCCCGCGCTCAGCAGCCAGTGCTGAAGAGGAACATGACGGCCGATTCGACTGCCAACTCAGTCTCGGCTTCACCCTTCGACTCGCCAGCTGGCTCAGCCTCCAACACGTCGCTGTCCTCGATGGACGAGCAGCCCCAGCACTCTAAGAAGGCTACCGGCAAGCTCCTCGACACCTACGGCAACGAGTTCGAGATCCCCGACTACACCATCAAGCAGCTGCGCGATGCCATCCCCAAGCACTGCTTCGAGCGCTCTGCCATCCGTGGTCTGGGCTACGTCGCCCGCGACCTCGCCTCGCTCGCCGCTACCTTCTACGTGTTCCACAACTACGTGACTCCCGAGACGGTCCCCAACATGCCCCTCCGCGCTGGTCTCTGGGCCCTATACACTGTCCTCCAGGGCTTCTTCGGCACTGGTCTGTGGATCCTTGCCCACGAGTGCGGCCACCAGGCCTTCTCGCCCTCCAAGGTGCTCAACGACACTGTCGGCTGGGTCTGCCACTCTCTCCTCCTCGTTCCCTACTTCTCCTGGAAGATCTCCCACGGCAAGCACCACAAGGCCACCGGCCACATGGAGCGCGACATGGTCTTCGTCCCCAAGACCCGTGAGGTCTACGCCACCCGTGTCGGCAAGGCGATCCACGAGATCTCCGAGCTGGCTGACGAGACTCCCATCTACACCCTGCTCCACACCATCGGCCAGCAGCTCGGTGGATGGCCCATGTATCTCATGGCCAACGTCACCGGCCACAACAACCACGAGCGTCAGATCGAGGGCAAGGGTAAGGGCAAGAAGAACGGCCTGTTCAGCGGTGTCAACCACTTCAACCCCTCCAGCCCCCTGTACGAGAAACGCGACGAGCACCTCATCCTGCTCAGCGACCTCGGTATCGCTCTTGTCATCGCTGCTCTCACCTTCATTGGCAAGAGCTACGGCTTCAACAACCTCTTCGTCTGGTACATCATCCCCTACCTGTGGGTCAACCACTGGCTCGTCATGATCACCTTCCTGCAACACACCGACCCCACCCTGCCCCACTACGATGCCACCACCTGGACCTACACTCGTGGTGCCGCTGCTACCATCGACCGCGAGTTTGGCTTCATCGGACGCACCCTCCTTCACGGCATCGTCGAGACCCACGTCCTCCACCACTACATCTCCACCATTCCCTTCTACCACGCCGACGAGGCCACCGAGGCCATCAAGCCCATCATGGGCAGGCACTACCGCTCTGACACAAAGGATGGTCCCATCGGTTTCTTGAAGGCTCTGTACAAGAGTGCACGCTGGTGCCAGTGGGTCGAGCCCAGCGTCGGTGCTGAGGGCGAGGGCAAGGGTGTTCTATTCTTCCGCAACCACAACGGCCTCGGTGTGCCACCGCAGAAGATCGATGCTCCCGGAGCTAAGAAGGCTACGAAGATGGAGGTTGGCCCTGAGAGTGACAACGAGTAAGCGATGATTACGAATCTTATTTTTTAGAGCGGACTATTCTGCCACGGCGTTCGGGAGTCGCCCGATGAGGCTGCAAACTTTACTTCTTGCGGCGCACATTAGACTAGAAAGACCAGTCAAAGTATGATTTCGGTGTAGTGTAGATCTTTTGTCGCAGGCCCTTGAGGGATCAAACAATTTCAAAAGCTTTTCAATCAGAAGAAACCACCATGCAGTCGTGATTGTGAAGAAGTGAGATGGGTAGCTCGAGTTTCCCCGCACACGATGTCCGCGGTGACCCGGCGTAAACGTGACGTTGGCAGAGCCGCATACCTAGGTACACGTACGAAAGCCTGACCGGCCCTCCACACGCGTCAGATAGACTTCTTGCATCAAAGCCGTTGCCGCCTTGTTATCCCGGCTGCTTGCAAATGTTGCCTCACGAATACCCGCAGGGTTCAAGCTCGGAAAAAAACCTCTACTACACGCACACCGCCCCGGCATAGGCATGATGGCAAGAGTGGTGGCCACCATGTTGTAACTCATCGAGAGCAACGCGCCGTGGGCCAGCGTGGAAAGCATGTACAGTTTCATCGCCACCTATCATGGAGCGTTGAGCCATCTCAAGCTCCACCACACACAAGCAAAGCTTCTTCTTCAGTCAAAATGTAGCGACGTTGGTAAGGAACAAGATATCATCAGAAAACCTCGTCTGCTCCAGCTACCTCGCACGGTGAGTCGTGCTCTTGGGCACGTAATAGAGGATAGCTAGGTGGAGTGCCAAACTTTCCTACAATAAATTGTGCCCGAAATGAGTGAAGAAGAGAAGGTCGGAGGGCGGCCGGCGAGAATTTTGTGGCAGGCGCGAGCGGCGCACTGGCCAATCACGGCTGGATTATTCAGTCGCCAAGCCTGAGCGATGCCATCGTGAACGTCAGTTGGAGCTCCGCAGCCACAAGTCCATCGCCATCTTTCAGAGCCTCACAATGCTGCGGCAACAGATGATCCGGTCGCTGCGGAGGCCTGCCTTCCGCGCAGCCCTCAATGGCAGCCGGGCCTTGAGTGCCTCGGCCCGCCGCCCAGCAGACGTTGAGCTCACTATCGGTTTGTGCCACTCCCCATTGCGGGCGGCGAGGTATGCTAACGCCCGTGTCAGATGGAGAGAAGGTATCAATCGAAGGTACGAAGCCAGAACACACCCCCTCGTGACTGCCCACACGGTTCTAATGCGCCCCAACAGCCGGCTCGTCCCTCATCCAGGCCTGCGACAAGGCCGGAGTTACCATCCCGCGATACTGCTACCACGAGAAGTTGATGATTGCTGGAAGTTGCCGTATGTGCTTGGTCGAAGTGGAGCGGGCTCCTAAGCCAGTCGCCTCTTGCGCATGGCCTGTACAGCCCGGCATGGTCGTCAAGACGGACTCGCCTCTCGTCCACAAGGCGCGTGAGGGCATCATGGAGTTCCTGCTCGCCAACCACCCTCTGGACTGCCCCATTTGCGACCAGGGAGGCGAGTGCGATCTCCAGGATCAGTCCATGCGATACGGTGCCGACCGCGGCCGCTTCCACGAGCTTGAAGGAAAGCGTGCGGTGGAGGACAAGAACGTTGGCCCATTGGTCAAGGTAGGATTCTACAGTGTCTGGTCCCAAGAAAATGGCTTACAGATAGCAGACCTCCATGAACAGGTGCATCCACTGCACTCGTTGCGTCCGTTTCTCCAACGACATCGCTGGTGCTCCTGAGTTTGGCTCTTTCGGCCGTGGCAACGACTTGGAAATCGGCACATACCTCGAGACTGCCCTTGATACCGAACTCTCCGGAAACGTTATCGATCTCTGCCCCGTCGGTGCCCTTACTTCGAAGCCGTACGCGTTCAAGGCCCGCCCATGGGAACTATACAAGACTGAGTCCATCGACGTTCTTGATGGACTTGGCTCAAACATTCGCATCGACGCCCGTGGTATCCAGGTCATGAGGGTCATCCCGCGACTCAACGATGACATCAACGAGGAATGGATCAACGACAAGACCCGCTTCGCCTGCGACGCTCTCAGCACACAGCGCCTCGTCAACCCACTAGTCCGCGTTGACGATCAATTCCAGCCCGCCACCTGGGAGCAGGCGCTGGTCGAGATTGGCAACGCATACAAGAAGATCGCACCCAAGGGCAACGAATTCAAGGTTGTGGCTGGCCACCTCGTCGAGACTGAGGCGCTGGTTGCCATGAAGGATCTTGCCAACAGACTCGGCTCAGACAACCTGGCTCTTGACCAGCCCGGTGGCAGCGAACCCATCGCTCACGGAATCGATGTCAAGTCGAACTACTCCTTCAACTCCAGGATCTATGGTGTTGAGGATGCCGACTACATTCTCCTCATTGGCTCCAACCCCCGATGGGAGGCTGCCGTTCTTAACGCTCGCATCAGGAAGCAGTGGTTGAGGACAGACCTTGAGATTGGCTACGTTGGTGAGGACTTTGAGAGCACATTCGAGTACGAGAAGCTCGGAAGCAACGCCAACGACCTCAAGAGCGCTCTTTCTGGGGAGTTCGGAAAGAAGTTGGCTTCGGCCAAGAAGCCCATGATTATCGTCGGTAGTGGTGTCACTGAGCACGTTGACGCCAAGTCGATTTACGAGCAGGTTGGATCTTTTGTCGAGAAGAACAAGGACAAGTTCCACACCGAGGAGTGGAACGGCTACAACATCTTGCAGCGAACAGCTTCCCGAACTGGTGCCTACGAGGTTGGCTTCACCGTTCCCTCGTCTGAGGTCGCCCAAACCAAGCCCAAGTTTGTCTGGCTTATGGGCGCGGATGAGGTTAACGAAGCCGACATCCCCAAGGACGCCTTTGTCGTCTACCAAGGTCA
Source organism: Alternaria incomplexa (assembly GCF_024043165.1). NCBI lineage: Eukaryota > Fungi > Ascomycota > Dothideomycetes > Pleosporales > Pleosporaceae > Alternaria > Alternaria incomplexa. The sequence goes on along the minus strand of NW_026249862.1, from coordinate 1,232,623 downwards.
CCACGGCGACCGCGGCGCACAGCTCGCCGATGTCGTCTTGCCTGGTGCCGCATACACCGAGAAGTCGGTCACATACGTCAACACCGAGGGTCGTGTACAAATGACCCGTGCTGCTGTTGGCCTTCCCGGCGCTTCAAGAGAGGACTGGAAGATCGTCCGAGCGGCATCAGAGTACTTTGGCGCCGAGCTGCCTTACGACGATGTTGAGGCCCTGCGTGACCGCATGGAAGAGATCTCACCTGCCCTCAGGAGATACGACCTTGTTGAACCCGCATCGCTACCTAGCTTGAGCAAGGTTCAGCTTGTAGACCAGAACCAGGGCGCACAAGCAACTGGTCAAGCGCTTAAGAACCCCATTGAGAACTTCTTCTTCACAGATGCCATCTCGAGAAAGTAAGTCATTTCCACGTTACTCGCCCACTTTGTCACATCTACTGACCATAACACAGCTCGCCAACCATGGCCCGTTGCTCGGCAGCCAAGGCCCAGAAGAACCCCAAGACAAACTTCATGGCACCTGGTGAGCCATACCCACAAGTCGGCTATGGTCCTCAGGTAGCAGCAGCAGCGAACGTTTAGATGTGCATTTGGTCATGGTTGAATATTGGGCTTTATTGGGATTGTAAATAAGCATTGTGACACGTTTTCTCGATTTCGGCACGTGATCCGCGATAAGTAGAGAATCGAAGCGGTACCCGCGCCAGGTTGTTCAAAAATCCAGTCCCGTGGCATGTCTGTAAAGGTTGAGGTATTTAATTCCAAAATACCAAGCCTTCACACAGCCTTGTACAAGCCGTCAGCCAAGGCGCTACGCGTGTGCGACCCACGTTCGCCTTCGTCGCGATCTCTTCAAGATGCCAACCACTCCCCACATTTTCCACTTATATTACCACCTGTTGCTTTCTTGTGCAGACCAAGCCTCTTGTCATCACCACCAAGCTTTTGGTGTCGTTGTGTCTTGTGATCGCAGACCGCCCAAGTATCACCGAAACGCTAACATTTACCCCACGGATCGACCGAACAACTCTACATAAAAGGCGAACACCACTTTGCACAAGAAAGAGAGGGTTGCAGTCGCTTTAGTCGTCTCTCACAACCTCGTGAAGCAGGAGAAGATATTTGTTAAGCTTTGCCGTCAAGCTTCGCCGAGAGTTTAGCAGAGCCATCGAAGAAGCCGACATAGCCGTTCGCCGGATTTTGAGGGTCCGTTCAGGGTTCGGTGGCCAGCCATGCCTACCTTGGCGGTCAACAACTTCAACATTGTCTGTGCGACATTGGGAGGGTTCATTACGCTTTTCGGCCTCGTCAGCTACTTGATGAAAGAGCATTATTATCTTAGTGAAGCCTGTAAGTTGCTGACCGCCTGGGTCTGGACCATGGGAATCTTGGGCAAAGAAGAGCGCATAGCTAATCTGCGTGTGTTTAGTAATATCACTTATCGCTGGACTCATCTTTTCTCCACATGCGACGAATTGGATCAAACCAGAAGAATACGCTCTCAACGATGTCGAAGTGCTGGATACTATTACCCTGTACTTTACGCGCCTGGTGCTGGGTGTCCAACTTGTCCTCGCAGGTGTGCAGCTTCCCTCAAAATATCTGAAGACAGAATGGAAGAGCTTAGCTTTACTACTCGGCCCGGGCATGACGTTCATGTGGATCGTGACCAGTCTGCTTGTCTTCGCTATGGTCCCGCACATCAGCTTCCTGCATGCCCTGGCCGTAGGCGCTTGCGTCACACCCACGGATCCTGTATTGTCCAACTCCATCGTTAAGGGAAAGTTTGCGGATGCAAACATTCCGAAGGAGTTGCAGAAGATTATCGTGGCTGAATCGGGAGCCAATGATGGCCTTGGGTACCCGTTCTTATTTCTACCGCTCTACCTTATCGAGCATATTGGCCATGGAGGTCAGGGCTCGGACAACAGCACTAGAGTTGCAGTAGGCCTGTGGTTCGGTGAAACTTGGGGCTACACAATCATACTCAGTGTGGTTTACGGAGCTGCCGTGGGTTGGATTGCGAAGGAATTACTGCATTGGGCTGAAGAGCGGAAATACGTGGACCGCGAGAGTTTCTTGGTGTTTGCAATCACTTTGGCTGTAAGTTTCTCATGAGAATCTTGATGATGTGAGAGTCACTGACCGCAGAATTAGCTCTTCATTGTTGGCACATGCGGTATGATTGGTAGCGACGACGTGCTTGCCTGTTTCATCGCAGGGAACACATTTACCTGGGATGACTGGTTCCGCCTCGAAACGATGGACGACTCATTCCAGCCTACCATCGATATGCTCTTGAACGTATCCATCTTCATCTGGTTCGGCGCTGTCTGCCCGTGGCGCCTCTTCGCACACTCGCCCGTCATTCCCATCTATCGGCTCATTCCCTTGGGTATACTCGTACTGCTGTTCCGCCGTCTGCCCATCATCTTCGCTATGCACAAACAGATTCATCAGATTGAGCAAAAGCGACAAGCACTCTTCGTGGGCTTCTTCGGTCCCATCGGTGTGAGCGCCATTTTCTACCTCTACATCAGTCTCGAGTTTCTCGCCAAGATTCAAGTCGATGGCGAAGTCAGGGAAGATGCTGCATACCTGATGGAAGTCATGAACGTGGTTATTTGGTTCTTGGTAATCTGCTCAGTTGTAAGTACACTCGTCTTCCGTAATCTGAGAACCTTGTTTTCTAATGTCAACCAGGTCGTTCACGGTCTGTCCATTCCTCTCGGAAAAGTCGGCTTCTTCATCCCTCGCACCCTCAGCACAGCTTTGTCCTTTGCCCGCACAGGCTCTAACTCCCCCGAGGACACCGGTCCAGCTTTCCACATCGAGGGAAATGACCAGACCATCACCGATGCCGAAGCGCGTGTTCGCCGCCGTCCAGGCTGGTCGCGCAACGGTGGCGACTCGCTGCCAAACCGCGTCGTGCGCATCGGCAGGTCTATAATCAGTTCGGGGACTAGCTCGGCGAGTACATCAAGGGCTACATCAAGGGCACCTAGCACGAGCCGCTCAGCTAGTCAGCCACCAGTACCGATGGCCAGTGTCAACGCCTTGGTCTCGGACGGGGAGGGTGCGGCGCCCAAAGGAGGTGTGAAGGCTGGTGGTGAGAATGGCGAGGCGCCAGACCCGGCTGAGAGAGTCATTCCTGGAAGGACGATTCGCTTCCATGATGAGCAAAACAAGACCAAGGTTGGAGATGAAGAGTAGGGAATTGATGGTCGATCTTTTTCCTATGTTCAAGTCTGTGTGTTCAAGTCGAACACATTGGTGGCATTTAGCGACGGTATTTGAGCTATTTCGAGATTTATCTGAAGCCCGTTGTATCATCATACTCATTAGAGTATTAAAGACGTAAAATATCGTCATCATGTCCCGATTATGTCCACTCAAACCACACCAACAACGCCCTTCTCCCCACCCTCCCTCCTCGCGATCTCTTCTACATCCACAACCGTCCCCTCCCTAACACTCTTCTCCAACTCCTCTCTCTTAACCGCACACCTCGCACTATACGTCGCCTGATCCCTCTTACACTCCTTTTCCCAGAAGAAGTTTTCACCCCAGCACGCCACGCCGACCAATTCAAGCACTAGCACAGACACGACTAGTCCCGTGGTCGTTGCTATCAACCGCAGGCTATCGAGGTGTGCAAGAGGAAGAGTGAGTATGATGACAGAAACAGCAGCGCGGAAGAGGAGACGCACGGGTTTGCGGAGTCGCTGGTTGGGAATCGTGCGGTGGACGTGTGTTGCTGAGATGACGGTGAGGCAGAGGAGCGAGATGCCTAGACCGCCGCAGTAGAACCAGACTAGGCCATCGGAGATGTGGTCTTCGGAGCGGGAAACGAAGGTTTCTGATAGAGATTCTAGGGGTGCGGAGGCGGCGTCGTGGGCGCGGACTAGGACGCCGAGGGCTGATGCGGATAGGACGAAAGACATGATGAAAGGGAGGTGGGCGGAGAACCATGTCAAAGCTGGTTGATCGTTATTATCGGCGTGGGAGCGTTTGGGGGTCTGACTTACCAGAGAACACATGTCGGCGGATAGCATGTGTATGAAGATTGAACGAGTCAATCTCAAAGTACACCCAATTCAACACGAACGTCTGCACCAAACCCAGCACCGCCTTTCCAAAGAACGCATTGATACCCATCGCCACACTACTCTGATACAGCAAGCCCAATACACAAGACCCAAACACCAGCGTAACGAACGCATTCGTCCGCTCAATTCGATGCTCGATATTCGTCGCGGGATAGAACTCCAGACTCCTCTTCCACGACTCAGGCACGAAGCGCGCGATGGGCGATCCCGGCCGCTGAAGCAACACCATGCTAAACTGGCCGAAAAGATCGAACAAGATAGCCACCCAAATAAGTCCCTGTCGCTTCGGTTCCTCCACACTCACGCTCGCCATCCAAAGCACCGCCGGTATCAAAGAAAGTAACGCATTCCCCAACATACTCCCCCTCACCATGGGGATACGCCATGCGTACCAAAACCAACAGCTCGTCACAAACAGTCTCGCCGCGAGATAGAATCCTACAAGCGGTGCGTACGTTCTCTCCCACGCCTCAACCATGTTCGTCGTAAAGCCCAACAAACACGTTAGCAGAAAGAGTACAGAAACCCGCCTGATCACATCATCGCTATCGAACCACGACACCAGCACTCCGATGTCCGTCCAGAATTTCCAGCCCATGATGAAAGTGATTGTGAAACGGAGCAAGGACTGCGCGGTTGGATGTTCAGCTGCAGAATCGCCTGTTATGGCGATGATGCCCACGTAGAAGAGGTCAATGAAGAGTTCGTAGCTAGCCACTTCCTGTGCTTCTTTTGCGCGCCAGAGGAGCCCCTTGTGGAAGTACTGTCGTACGATAGGCTTTTGGTAGAAGTGGATTGCTGTACCGTGTTGACGATCAGAGTGCCATGTTTCTTTATCGAAGGAGGACTCAGCGAGGGAGTCTGTTGATGGGCCGTCTTCTTTGGTGCGTAGATGGGCTGAGTAACCGTATTTGGAGAAGTTGGCGTCGAGTTGCACGGCGTGCGAGGTTAGCATGTGGAGTTCGGTGGAGAGGGTGTCGAGGTCGCGGATTACGCGCTCGAATTCTTGGGCTAGGTCGCCATGGTCTTGGTGCAGTTGGCGGTGGTGCGCAGTGTGGTGGGCGTGGGTGTGGCGGAGTGCTTCGATCTGTGTGCGTTAGTAGAGCGATTGTTCCATGCCATGACTCTCTAATTCTTGTGTAGAACTAACATGTTCGGGAGATCCATGGATGACTAGGTCGAAGTCTTCTTTCTCGCTCGCATTGCTCAGCTTCCTCCTCATGTGATTTGCTTCATCGGGGGAACTCGCAATGTGCACCTTTCTTCCATCTGGTCTCAGAAAGTGTTTCAGCCTCTTGCCCGTGTGGTGACCAATGTGTGCATGATGGTGCTGGTGAGGATCATGCTGTGCGCTTGTTGTCGTGCTTGTTGGATCGTCCATGTCAGCAGCCGGCATGTGCGGAATACCAGCCATCTTGCTCATCACGAAGTAGGTGAAGGCGCAAATAACTGGGAGAGATAAAGAGAGGATCCCAGATACGCTATATGAACTGTGCAACGCGATTGTACCGACGCTGTCTCGCTGGGTCGAGAGTGTGGCTTGCTTCTACGGGGGCTAGCGCATACCCGATTGGTCGAGATGGAAAGTCAAGAGCGTGAATAAGCAGCTACAACACTTGGGTAAGCTGCGGGGCGGAAGCTGGAGTTCAGCTAATGTCGATTTACGAAATGACAGCTCCAAGATGTAGCAGGATTGTGTGAGACAGGCTGCTTTGGTTTCTTGGTTCCTAACTGATGAGGAAGGAGCGAGAGATGCCTATGAAGTCTGACTACGACGAGAGGCTCCTCAGCTATCTGTATGATCCTGCATAGATTAGTCAGGAATCAAGCATTGTGATGGCTTTTGCCCAGACAGCTAGGTCGGAAAGACAACATGAAGCGATAGGAACATGCGCATGCGGATACCGCTAGCAGTCGCCGGATGTCTGATTCTGTGAGATTCCTCCTGCTCATGCCGGAGACTGCGTATGAGGCCTTCATGGAGCGGACGAATCGCTGCAGTATATGCGTTTCCTCTATAAGTCAAGAACACAGTCCTAGCTTGTTGATAGTGTATATTGCTCGCTGCCGATATAGGCATACTCTGTGTCGAAGGACCTGAGCGCTTCGCTGTCCTCCGAGACTCTGTGTGTCCGCTGTCTATCGTTTCTTCGTCTGCCCTGCAGGACTCTGTGTACGTGCGCTCGCGCTGCCCGAGTCGGTCTTACCGGCCATCCACGAGGCGAGGTCAAAGTTCTGTAACTGCGATGCAGTGTTGGTGTTTCCGGAGCCCAGGACGCCGTTCTTCTTCATCTCCTCGAATTCTTCCTTCATCTCGGGGTCCACTACGCATGTGTCAGTAACCTTGGCAGTACCTAATGGGCTGCCGAGAGACTTACTGTTCTCCATCAGTTTGGGCATGCCGAAGATGAGGCCCATGGACACTATCGCCATGAGAATCATAGGATTCTTCAAGAATGACAGCGGTGAGACTGCGGCGTGTTAGCACAATATCCCCATTGCGCATTGTGGCGATGTCAACTTACAGCCTTGCCTCTCTTGGTAGAAGTACTTGGTTCCTACCGGCCTGGCTTCAACCACCAAACCGCTACCGCCCTCGCCGCGGCTCTCTCCCTTGTTGTCCCATTCGTTACCCAGGAAGGTCTGGTATGCCCTGATCATCTCCTTCTTCTCCCCGCTGCCCTCTGCCGCCTCTTCCACGGTGACATCAATCCTCAATGGCTCGAACGCATAGTCGCGGCAATGCACGGTAGCAAGGTAGCTTCCGGCGCTCACATTGTTGAAGTTGAACGTGTTGGAGCGCGTGAGATAGGCATCAAGGGGCGGGCCGGAGGACTGGAGCGTTGCGTGCGTGGTCGAGGGGAGCGTGGACGGATTGACAAGGACCGAGTTCGGGATTTGTAGCAGCAGACGTGCAGCGCTTGTGAGCGTCGCGAAAGACGAGAGGGTGGCGAGTGACGTCTTCATCGTGGCGTGGGTTGAGCGGGTCGTGAGGTTGATCATGTCGCTCTGGTGGGCGATGCTTGATGCGCGAGAACGCACGGGCCTGCTCAGACATACCACCTAGGTCAGTACTACTCCGTACTTCACTTTCCGCTGGGCTATCCCGAATGTCCGAATCAGAACAACAACATGTCGAGATTCAGGATGCTGGTCAGACCTTGAAGCTAAATCCTGAGCGGCCGACATTATCTAGGTATCGTAGCACTGGTAGCACGAGAAGTCAAGAGGAACAGCATCACGTAATGGTGAGATGTTGAGCTACCAAGACGAGGAAGTAGCGAGGTTGGCTTCATCTGCTACATTGTACTGGTACCTGAGTAGTATACATCGAGAAATGCTGCCTCCCACTCCCTCCTTCGAACTCATTGCTCACTCACTATCACTTTGCCTTGGATCCACTAGACTGAGGCGCGCTCTCACTTTGCTGCCTGGACTATATTCCCTGAGGACGTCATAGGAGTGGGCTCGTGCGCCCGCCACTGGACATATATTGTGCCCGCCCAGCTACTTCTTTCTTCTAACCCACCCACACGCCTAACTACCGCCATCGACGGTCTTTTTAGAGCAACGAACCTTCAACAGTTTCGGAAGTATCTTACACGCCTGGTACTGCTCGATGATATTGGTATTGGACTCTTGACGACGGCAGTTTGGCGCCGTGGTTTCTTCCTTTCTCTTATCCGCAACCCCATCCTATCGCTGCTGAGAGTCTTCGTAGGGTTCTCCTTTCACACCACTCGTCCGTTTAAATGGGCACTTCAACAGTGCCAGGGAGAATTCTTTCCGGTTCTAAGGCGGGGGTTAGCTTCTGCTGTTTGAACAGCCGGGTCAAAAGCTATTCTCTACTGCCGTCTTGAGGTGGGGGTCTCTTGTCAGCGATAGTATGATGTTGCGTCCTCTCTTCCTTGGTTCGCACTGAAGACATCCATACTTACCAGGTAGAACAGGCCGTTCTACTCTCATCTACCGGCGAGGTGTCCAGGTGCGAGCTGAGGATCGACAGGTCCCTTACTCACTATCATCTCCGCCAACTCCAGGCATGTTGTCCCTACTGATCAGTGGGCGAGAACCAGGTTCATTTGGCGTGAGCAACGGATCTCGGCGGAAGTCCCCGCGGGGGGCTACAATTTTTCTTTTCATTGATATGATCACCTTGTGTGGTCAGTTGAGGAAGAGAGTGGTGGCGGGTCTCGGCTACATGCGTAGTTGCTCGTTTGGAAGAAGTATAGCCCAAATACCCAGATACTGAGGTTAGTTCGGGACGGAATAAACGCAGTGGAAGCCGTATGGTAGCTGCTCGCGTATCGCATTCAGCTCGCAGCCCTAGATAGCGTCGTGCCGTTCCGAGGAAGGTTCAAAACGTCCTGCGTTGATGAGCCTGAAAAGATGAAGAATCTATTTGCGTGTACTGGAACAAAAAGGCAAAATTCAAACAATGAAAAGACACCTTGACTACTACACCCGTCGCCAGAACAGTCCAGTCAACCGCAACGGACTCCTTCCTTCGCGAGAAGAATCAGATAGTCCCGCACTGACACCCGGGAAGCACAAAACATCTTGAATCCTTATCTCCTCAAACCCACACCCTCACTACGTCGACCTTCCAACACATGGGATTTTGCGGCTCGCCCACAAAACCTATCTTCCATGCCAGCGAAAACTGCCTAGAGTCAAACCTCATAGCACACAGATACCAATTCTTGACCTTCTTTCGGTGGATCAACCCAATCAGGGGCCTTGCGAGTATCATCTCCGGCGATTGCAATGTACATGCTAGCGCTGCCCTCTTCGAAGCACACCAGTTGGTATGTGTCGGTCCCGGGCGTGAAAGTCGCGTACACGAGATTGGTCCCAGCAACATAGTCGAACTGCATTGCGGACGAGACGGGATCATCGGTGCCCCAAAGAGGCGGGGGCCAGTTGAGAATACCCTGGATGTCGTCGTAGGAGGATACGTTGTGGTAGAAGGTAGTGGGGGGACGTGCAGGGGTGGCAGTCGTGTCATCGTACAGGCATAGGCCTTCGTGGACTGCGGACCAATGGCAAACTCCGAGTGCGTGGCTGCTATCTGTCAGGATGAAGAAAAGGGCTGAAGGGTGGTCGTATGTACTCATTGAAGTTTTTGTCGATTGACTTGAGGATAAGACGGAAGCCATTGGACTGGTGCTTGAACAGACTTTGGGCGATCGTGACCGTCTGGGCTAGCAGAGTTGCGAGAGCTAAGGTAAAGAACTTCATGGCGTGCTAAGCTTGTGGATACTGGAAGGATGTGCTCGGATTTGATCAGCAAGCTTGTGGCTGTTGATGATGGAGTGCAGAAAAGGAACGGAAAACGGAGGCACGGTGCAGCTTTTGTACGGCATCGATGACGGGTACTTTCCCAGAAAGTGCGGACATAGATCGTAGGAGCTATGCGAACTTGAGGAAGTGGCTTTTACACAATATGTTTGTATGGCAGGAATTAACGTTGCAGCTTCTTACCCTTCTACGTCAATCAAGAAAAAGGCTAGATCGGCCTGCAGCCTACATTAATATAGAAGCATACAAAGTAGTTAACCTAGCGTTAATGTAGGCTCTAGACCTGTTTAGTTTTTTTTCCTGTGTAAGGTGCTTCAAGTGTCTTTCGTGAATTCTGAATGCTGCCGCCACTTCTCCCCAAACTTGAATATGCATAACGGGATGATGACCAAACACAAGCTCAGTGCGCCCAAAAGAGTGAAGCCTAGCCCATAACCAAGTGCGTCAGACAATGGACCAGTCGTGAGTGGCAGGAAGGTGCCCATAAGGCATCGCGTGACGATGACGCCCGTCATAGCCGATGCGGAGTACATACCGCAAGCGTCAACGACGTAAGCAGATAACGGTATAACAGTCAGAAGGAGCGAGAACCCCATCAGGGCCACCGAGGCGAGAAGCAGGAGTACAGGCAGACGGTATTCTGCGATCCAGCCGTATGCGATTACCGAGAAAGGCAAGAGGATCGCACCCAGGATAGAAAGAGGAAGGCGGTACTCTGGTTTTCCTTTTCCGCCATCGGGCCCGCGAAGCTTGACGTATATCCTATCGAGCGTAAAGTTGCATACTAATACACTGCAGAAAGATCCGACGCCTAGATATCTGTTAGCTGCCGTGGGTTCAAGCATATCAAGATACTTACTGAACGAGATAAAAGTGTAACCAATCTGGCCGAACTTGAAGTCATACCTGTCAAGCAAGATCGAGGGTAATGAAACGCTGACAACGTAAAAGAAGCTGAACGCGACCGAGGCAAATAGCGAGAGAAGCATGAGTACGCTCGAACCGAACAAGACCGCAAAAGGCCTGGTGATAGAGTGCCAGAGCTTTGCTAGATACTCATGCGTGCTCTTCGACTCCGGAACCTTTCCAGTTTCCTGCATCGTCTTCGCTGCTCTTCTTCTCAAAACAGCCATCTTGTACGTCTCTCTGAAGTAGACGAGGAACAGAACTTCGCACACGATAGCTAGTCCGGCGGCGATGGTCAACATGCGTCGCCACCCTATCGTCTCTGCGATGGTGCCAGAGATGGCAGGGCCGATAGCTCCTCCAATGAGCGGCGCAAGCATAACCAAAGACATTGCGGAGCCGCGTTGCTCGCTCTCGAAGATGTCTCCGATAATGGCTGGATTGAGGACGTTTGAAGCGACGCAAAGACCTGTGAGCATCCTCGCAGCAATGAACATGCCGCTGTTCTGGCTGCAAACTGCTAGGATAGTCGCAGCGATGAAGCCGATGTTACAAACGTTGAAGACAGGATAGCGTCCAAAAATCTCCGATAACGGTGCGATAAGTAATGGTCCAGCGGCTTCTCCAAGTTCCCAGATAGTCACGAGGAGCGCGCTGTTTGCAGAGCTCGATTGCTTTCCATCGAGATCCGAGACGATCTTGCTGGCGACCGGTACCACGCCAATGCAAGTAAACGTTCTGTAGACATGGTCAGCGTCGAAGTTCTTTTGACAATTGGAGTGCTGGGAGAATATGCATACACGGTGAACGCCATAAGAGCAAGCAACAAAACGATACCCCATTTGAAACCTGGCGACCAGTTGCGAGGGTCCTCAGGGTCCAGAGGCTCAAAATCAAGCGCGTCATTTCCAGCTTCCTCGGCATCATTCTCTTGTTGGACGCTTTCGTAGTCATGCGATATTATTCTGAGCAGAGGCTGCTCTTCGTCCGTGAGCACCATTGTGGCTTTTGTTCCACGGAAGGATTCCTCTAACAATATTCAAGATGAGATGATTGCGAAGCACCGAGGTTTACAGGACCCAGGAACTTTTTCACGGGACGAGCGCGGCGGATTGTGACTAATGAACGCCCTAGGGCGTGTTTGGGTATGGGGTAATCTTTAGCGTCGCTCAACTGCGGTGGGTGAGGAGCTGGCATCTGTTGAGCCGTCAACGTCCGTGCAGCATGCTTCCAGCCTCATATGCACGTCAACTAAGAAAAACAAGAACCTAAACAGGCCTGCAGCCTACATCAACATGGAAGCTTACAAAATACATGACCTGGCGTCGATGTAGGCTCCAGACCTGTTCAGTTTTGTATGAGGTGCGTGCAAAGTAGGATGGTTGGTGGGCATGGCGTTGTTCTCACGTAGAAGCTCAGCGATCTGCTCAAGTTCGATCTGTTCCAGGCTCATACTCTACATCATACAGCTGTGGCCGTTTGCACCATCGTACTCCTGCTCATTCCTCTTCCAGAGTCCAAAACGTTCACAATTCTTCCAGGTACCGACCCTGGTCCAGAGTCGAAAGATCAGGGTGTGTTCGACAGCAAGCACCAGTGTCTGAGCAAACCCTAGATACGCTTGCCGCTCGCATATCGAGCTATTCGGGTAACGTCAACCTAGGGACAAACTGAACAGGCCGCAACCTACGTTTTTGTGGTTACAGCCTACATCAACATGAAAACATGCAAAGTAGGTAACCTAACGTCAATGTAGGCTCTAGGCATGTTCGGCTCTTTTTCATTGTATGGTATGGTATCTGTCTAGCTATCGCATCCCGTTTCAGCCATAGTTTGTCAATCCTTTTTCTTTGATTTCCCGCACCAGTTCAAGCTCAAATCCCTCATCCTCTCCGCTGTCTCCTGGGTAAGCGAGTCTCGCGGGTATGCGCCGATAGCGAACATCATGGACAGGATGTCGATTGGTTCTAGATCTCGAGCCACTTGAAACCACAGCTCCATGGGCATCCGATCGAGACCTTGCGGTAGGGGTCGTCTTCTGTTGCTTGTATTCGAGGTCCTATCCACACGTACTATGCTGAAGTAGGTGTGCGCACTAAGCTCCGGGGCGATCCGATGCCGCTGCAGGGTAGGATAGATGGCTAGAGCAAGGTTCATAATACTACCGACACCCGCGTAGTTGATTATCATGAGGAGCAGTTCGGCGGGAAGGAGATTGAACAATCTATCGCATTTGTCATCAGACGGTGGCTTGTGCGGTGGCGGCGGAGGTGGAGGTGGAGGCGGAGGCGCTGCAGACATTGTTGCGTGAAAGTGCGTGAATGACAAGCGCACGCCAACCTAAAAAAAAACGAACAGCCTGGAGCCTACGTTGGCGCTGGGTCACCGCCTTTGCAAGGTTTTGACTTGATGTAGTCTGCAGACCTGTTCAGTTTTTTTCTTGTATGAGGTGGCTGCTCAATCGGTGTGAGGTTTGCTGGGTGACTCGGCAGCGACGGAAAGCAGCCAGCGGTAGATGTGGCCGGAGAGAAACCAGGCTCCTAGAGCGACTGCGGTAATGTATATCGCGATTGGGCCAAGTGATTGTGGGAAGACGTTCAGTATGAAGGGATCGAGTACTATGGTTGTTAGACGACGCATGACATGTTAGTGGGATTAGACGTACTGATATCGGCATCAACTGGAGGCGGGTAGTCCATCAATGTGCGATTGGTCGAATAGTAGGACGCTGCAGCCTGGAGGCGCAAGAACAGTACCGACTCTGGAGCTGCGGGCGGCGCTTCCTTGGTGTTTCCGTCGTCGTCCACTGGGTCGCGTCGAATGACTGAGTTATACTCTGATAACGAAGATATGAACTCGGGAGTATCAAATACGTGGGTGACTGAGTAAGTGTCAAGCCAGAAGTCGGTGGGTTGCTGGGCAGGTCAGTACAAACAATCATGTGAGACGATGCATGCGATATGCAACGGGAAGGAGCAGTAGACTCACGGTGGCCGGCCAGCAGATGCGCACCTCGTACCTCCTGCCGTCTTGCAGGCCGCGAAGCAAGTACCAGGACTCGAGACCGCGGGGCAGCGACTCGGTGGGAAACTGGACAGGGACTCGGATCGGGAGGATGGTGGACGAGGGCGACAGGTAGTGCAGGCCGAGGTCATCTAGCCCGGGGCGGACATTGGAGAGAGTCACAGGGCTGGGACCAAGGAATATCGTCTTCTCGACGTTGGCATTCACCGTCCAGGCCTGCGTGACGATGCAGAGCAGCCCGGCGGAGAGGCGCATCTTTGGCGGACAGCACGTGAAGATGGGGGAGAGTTGGGAGGACCGCCATTCATTGTCTCTCACGTCGGCCAGAGCAGCGCCATAGGCAGGCAGAGGAACAACAGGCTTGAATTCGTCCGATGAGGTCGTGTTTCTCGCGCAACGGCCAGGCAGCTGCATTGGACGTGTAGCTTAGCGCCGTGGTCCGTGATAGGCGGACCCTTTTGGCCTAAAAGTTCGATTCCACAACACAACAGCACTTCTCCCCCACTGCTCCACTCCCACCGACAGCAGCTTCAACCCTCGCCGCCCAGGTTCCCCCGAGACTCCATTTCGATACCCCAATTACTACCTTTGCTCTACGCCACCATGAGAGAAGTCATCAGTCTGAACGGTATGTCGTCCCTTGCGCCATGCGCGCCCTGACCGCCTGCAGCGGGACATCCCTGGCTATTTGTTGATGCTGACTTTGTACGCGTCTAGTCGGCCAGGCCGGTTGCCAGATCGCAAACTCTTGCTGGGAGGTGAGTTGCACCCGACGACACGCGCTGCTGCTGCTGCATCCCATTCTACGCCGGAAGAAGGGGCTGCGGATAGCTCACCGCCAGTGCGCGATATACTGACTCGGCTTTCCAGCTCTACTGCCTCGAGCACGGCATCCAGCCCGATGGTTTCCTCACCGAGGAGCGCAAGGCCCTGAACGACGACCACGGCTTCAGCACCTTCTTCTCCGAGACGGGTAGGCAGCTTTCGCCCCGGAGCGCCATTTCGACTGCTAACACTGCGCAGGCCAGGGCAAGTATGTCCCCCGTACCATCTACGCCGATCTTGAGCCCAACGTCGTCGACGAGGTCCGCACCGGCCCTTACCGCTCCCTCTTCCACCCCGAGCAGATGATCACAGGCAAGGAGGATGCCTCGAACAACTACGCCCGTGGTCACTACACCGTCGGAAAGGAGCTCATCGACCAGGTCCTCGACAAGGTCCGCCGCGTTGCCGACAACTGCTCAGGTCTGCAAGGTTTCCTCGTCTTCCACTCCTTCGGTGGAGGAACTGGATCTGGTTTCGGCGCCCTGCTCATGGAGCGTCTGTCCGTCGACTACGGCAAGAAGTGCAAGCTCGAGTTCTGTGTCTACCCAGCGCCCCAGGTCGCCACATCGGTCGTCGAGCCATACAACTCCATCCTGACCACCCACACCACACTCGAGCACTCCGACTGCTCCTTCATGGTTGACAACGAGGCCATCTACGACATCTGCCGAAGGAACCTCGGTATCGAGCGCCCCAACTACGAGAACCTCAACCGTCTCATTGCCCAGGGTAAGCTGCCAGAGCCTGCTTAGAAATCCACTCTGCTAACCTGACTCAGTCGTCTCGTCCATTACCGCCTCCCTCCGATTCGACGGTTCCCTCAACGTCGACCTGAACGAGTTCCAGACCAACTTGGTCCCCTACCCTCGCATCCATTTCCCTCTCGTCGCCTATGCTCCCGTCATCTCCGCCGCCAAGGCCGCACACGAGGCCAACTCGGTCATGGAGATCACCAACGCCTGCTTCGAGCCCAACAACCAGATGGTCAAGTGCGATCCTCGCAACGGAAAGTACATGGCCACCTGCCTGTTGTACCGTGGTGACGTTGTCCCCAAGGACACCCACGCTGCCATTGCCCAGGTCAAGACCAAGCGCACCGTCCAGTTCGTCGACTGGTGCCCTACCGGTTTCAAGGTTGGTATCTGCTACCAGCCCCCCCAGATGGTCCCCAACGGTGACCTCGCCGCTGTCAACCGCGCTGTCTGCATGTTGTCCAACACCACGGCCATTAGCGAGGCCTGGTCTGCTCTCTCGCACAAGTTCGACCTCATGTACAGCAAGCGTGCCTTCGTCCACTGGTACGTTGGTGAGGGTATGGAGGAGGGTGAATTCTCCGAGGCTCGTGAAGATCTCGCTGCCTTGGAGCGCGATTACGAAGAGGTCGCAGCTGACTCCCTCGGGGATGATGAGGGTGTTGAGGCAGAGTACTAGACGGCTTCTCACCGTACTGTGTAGCGTGTTCAAGAGCAGTATGGCTCTACATTGTTGATTGGAGTGTGTCTTGTTCGAAGCCTCGCTTTTGAAGAGAGACAAGTACCAGATTGATAATGGCGGGCTACGGCGTTTACAAGGAGAGCTTCTAGCGTACCTTCTTCTCCATACATGAAGCGATTTGGGATCAATTGTCCTCTTTCTATGTTACTCCCTTTAGTAATGCCAATAAATTGTCAAGCGGCACTTTCCATGATCTAACATTTGATCAAGTATTATAAGATGATTGATTGATCAGTAGACCCTTGCACAAGAAAAACATTAAACAGGCCTAAGGCCTACATGAAGATAGAAACACGCAAAGCAGGTAACCAACCGTTAACGTAGGCTCTAGGGCGTTCAATATTCTCCTCGAATTATGTGCTATATTGAGCAGCGAACGCTCGCTGTGCTACCCAGATAAATCATCACTGCATCAAAGCAACGATTGCACAATATCCCTCATTTAACCCCAGTACCTAGAAGTCGTCCTCATCGGCATCATCCCTAGCCAGCGCCTTCTTCTCCGCCAACTCCCTAATCTTCTCTCCAAGCACCTCCCTGCCATACCTACTCGCCACCTTACCCGCCAAATCCAGCATCTTGCCATTCGCATCCCTCATCAAACTAACAATCTCCAGCGCCTTCATCCCATGATCCTCACCCGCCAGACACTCCAACCCAAGCAACTGAAGCAGCGCACGGTCAATCGCCACTTCGAGCGTACTCAGCGCCGATTTCTGCGACGCCGTCGGACGCGTGTGGAGCAGGGTGGAAGAGAGTTGCGAATGTAGTGTCGAAGCGAGGATGAAGGCTTGTTCGTGGTCTTGCTGTTTCTCCTCGTTGGTCTGAGGCGCGTTGGCGTCTTCGTCCTCGTCTTCCATGTCGCTTTCCTCGCCTCCTCTTCTGTTCTTCTTGCTCCTGGCTTTGTCGATGACACTCGTGAGCGGGATTTCGAAGCCGAATTCGGAGAGGTGCGGGACGGGTGCTGAGGGGTATTGTTCTCGCCCTTTGATGATCATGCAGTGGAACTTTGCGCCTCCTATGCCTTCGGAGGATGTGGG
This sequence comes from Alternaria incomplexa, assembly GCF_024043165.1. Taxonomy (NCBI): domain Eukaryota; kingdom Fungi; phylum Ascomycota; class Dothideomycetes; order Pleosporales; family Pleosporaceae; genus Alternaria; species Alternaria incomplexa. Next base: position 1,215,927 of record NW_026249862.1, on the reverse strand, counting down.
TGATGAAGCGACGCCGACGGGCCAGTAGGACTCTTCTTTTCCGCCGCCGGCGCGGCGCGAGAGGAGTTTGGTGTCGAGCATGGGGACCCAGCGTGCCTGGCCGGTGTTTCTCCAGCCGAGGAGGGTGAGGAGGACGCCTGAGGAGTCGTAGATGTAGGGGTCTCCTTCTGCGGAGAAGAAGACGGAGGTTAGAGTTGTGCCTGGGGGTAGGGCGAGGATGTCGGAGTCTTGGTAGACGACGTCGTGTTTGATGTTTTCGATCGTGTAGAGGAGTTGGGTGCTGAGGTCGTTTTGGATGGGTCCGTTGCCAATCGTGAGGATGTAGTCGCGCCACGCTGCGCAGGTGACTGCTGGAGAACTCTTTTGCCTGTAGACGCGTACCGGAAGACCGAAGAGTGAGTATATGCGCACGTAGTTTGTCGATGTAGTTACGCAGACATATGAATTCGATAGTGCAATCGCAGTGACGGATTCTCCAGTCGGCAGATTGGTCCGCCATTCGGTTCTTGTCGTCCATGTCTCGTGCGGTCGGTAGTATATCATTGCTGGGTTGCCGTCACCTGTGCTGTTGGGTTGGCAGGCGAACAGTGTCCCGTTCTCGTTGAGGCAAGATTTGTCGTATAGGAAGACGTCGGTGAAGTGGAAGTTGCGGAATGTGTGTTCATCGTAGAATTTGACGCTTACTGTATGATGCTTGCCCTCCTGTTCCACGGTCTCGACATATCCGGTTAATGAACAGCAGAGTAGCCGGCGGTTTCCGCGCCAGGGTGTACTACCTGGTTGAAATGGCTCGTGTACTTGGGGACGGAAGAGGGCTGAGCTGTATGCGCGACGTTTCGAGGCAGGTTCTACGCCGCTAGTGAGATGTCCGTTTGGACGTTTCTTAGCAGCTGTGATTGCAGGAGCATATCCAGCGCCATCGTCGTCAATAACGAAATCCTCCATCTCTTCATCGCCATCCACTTGAGCTTCATCGTCCTGGAACTCTGGGCCCAAGATATCCTCTAACGAGTCCGGAGTTCCACTCCTTTGTCTCGGCCGTCCAGGGAGAGTCTGTACGTTGCCGTTCGTGAGCTTCGCTGGTTGTGGGACACCGGCTCGGCCTTCCGAGGGGTCGTGAAAGAAAGGAGCGGAGACTGTAGGCTTTTGTAGTAGGGGGAGATGTTCGTCGGGAACGAGGTCGGTATGGATGAAGAGTTCGCCTTCGTTGTTGGTGTACGATAGAATGTTCTCCGTTGGGTGCCATGCCATTGCGAGTATTGTAGCCTTGACATCGTCGAGCTTCTTGAGCTGTTTCTGTGTCTTGGTATCCCAAAGGCATAGGCTCAGATCGCTCGAGGTAGTTGCTAACAAGGCACCGTTCGGTGACCATGCCGCGGCGGTGATGTCGGCTGTATGACCTGTCTTGAAGACTCGCTGCCTCTCCCAATCACTCGTCGACATGACCTGTATCTGGCGCATGGCGGTGGGTGTAGCAAAAGCTCGCCCATCTGGATGCCAAAGGACTTTCGAACTCGTCTCCGCATCTGCTTCTAGGCTCTTGATCATGCCCTCCACTCTGTTGACCATCTCAGGCTCTCCGCCCTCCAGGTTATACATGTAGATGTGACCGTCGGTGCAGGATACGGCTAGTTGGGTCCCGGTCTTGTCGAAGGAAACGTGTTTGACGGCTCGAGGCTGTTCGCGCAAGCTTTTCATGCTCTTGTCTTTGACATTTACGAGGTTTACGACGAGTTCACTGCATTCGTTAGTGACCAGATCGGACGATTAGAGCCACATACGTACTCGCTGGCAACGGCAATCCAGTTGCCATCCGGGCTAAGAGCTACATCCCGTACTGGGAGCGTAGTCCTGACCAGAATCTCTTCGAACTTGCCATTATCGAGCGAGAACTTGCTCACTGTGCCGTCCTCTGAGCCGGTGATGAAGTAGCCATTCTGCCTAAGGATCAGTATGTTGCCCCAACCCTGATCATGTTGTATTGCGCACCCCAGCTACGACAGCAGTGTTGTTCTCCTGACATTCATCTATCGTGACTGGCTCGTCATCGGAGCCCGTAGTGAAGACGCGGCAGTAGTTGTCGACTCCGGCTGTGACGAGTTTCTTTCCGTTGGGTGTGTATGCGAGATAGGTTGCGCCAGGGGCATCTAGAGCTTCAATCAGAATGGCAATTCTTATTTATGATCCCGGTTTACTTACGGGCCTGTCGAGCGCGGAGGCGCTGTGTGGTAGCCATTGTGGTATGGTGTGATGGTTGCTACTCGGGAGTGCACCGCGTTCCGGTCGACGCGACCGCGTAAAGTGGGTGAGGCTAGCGCGCTTTGAAGACGCCCCCGCCGCCCTCATCATTCCTCCCGTCAACAACATCCGCCATCGTGGACTGTCCTTCGCTTGCAATAATGCTGCTGAGTACATTTTCTTCGTTATGTCTCATACCGAATCCGACCCGGAACTCTACGCCCTCCAGCACGGGAATAGAATCTCGTAACGCTACAATGCACAACAACGACTGCACCTTATACAAGAAAAGACCCGAACAGACCTGGAGCCTACATCGACGTTAGGTCACCTACTTTGCATGTTTTCATGTTGATGTAGGCTGTAGACCATCTCAGGTAATGTAACATTTCCATAATCGTGTACACTGTAAATAAATCATCATGACAAACGCCACGCTATGCACCCAAGCCCAGTACCGTCCAAGATCAGCGCCAATCATGCATCCACTTCTCTCCTTCCCTAAGCGTCCCTTGGAAATTCATCTTCCAACCCAATCGTCACCTTGACATTCATACTACCCAGCTCCTGAATAAGAAGCTTAGCAGCATACGGCATAGTAATCTTGCGAACCGCCTTTTCGCTCTCACAGAGCTTGCAGTAGCCGCTGTAACCCATTTGACCACCTGTCATCATCATTAGCAGAGGTCTTGTAAGGAAAATTCGAATAGTGAAGGGAAGAGAGCGACTTACACTTCTCACAGACATCCACATTATGCGCATCCGAACTAATCATCAACCGCTCAAGCAGTAGCTGACTAGCTCCATACGCAATCAAACAATCACGTTCCATCTCGCCCAGACGCAATCCACCGTCCCTCGCCCTACCCTCCGTAGGCTGTCTTGTGAGGATAGCGCGCGGACCCCTCGCACGCGAATGCATCTTATCCTGCACCATGTGCTTGAGTTTCTGGTAGTAGATCGGGCCGAAAAAGGTGTAGAATTGGTGGGCTTCTCCTGTGATGCCGCTTGTCAGGTAGTCTTTTCCTGTGTAGGAGAAGCCTTTTTCTACGAGGATCTGCGACATGTCTTCCACGGTGGAGCCGCCGAATGCGGTGCCGTATTCTAGTGTGCCGTTTAGAACACCGGCTTTGCCTGAGAGGAGCTCCATCATCTTGCCGACTGTCATACGCGAGGGGAATCCGTGAGGGTTCATGATGATGTCGGGGCAGATGCCTTGGTCGTTGAAGGGCATGTCTTCTTGTTGGACGATGAGTCCTGTTGTTCCTTTTTGACCGTGGCGAGAGGAGAACTTGTCGCCGAGTTCGGGACGTCGTGTTTGGCGCATGAGGAGCTTGATCAGGGTCGTTCCGGCTTCGTTCTCGGTGATGCAGGCTTTGTCGATGTAGCTGCAGTCGGGCATCTTGTACTTGTCGGGCTTGTCTTTGTAGACGTTTGTTGCAGGCCCGGCGGTGTCTTGGGGAATGGATTTCAGAAGATAGGCGTCGCCTGCTTCTATGCGCGCACCAACTTGGGCGATACCGTCTTGTCCGATGGCTTGGTGGCTGGTGTTATCCACATCGAGAGCGCCGGCATTGATACGGTCAGAGGTGCCGTTGGCATAGGTCTTCAGCGGTGTGACATGCTTCTTCAGAACCTGGCAGCGACCGAAGCCACGGTCGCAGGAGGCCTTGTTCAGGATGAGCGCATCCTCAATATCGTATCCGGAGTAGGACATGACAGCGACGGTTGCATTTTGTCCGGCAGGCAGCTTGTCGTATTTGGTGAGCTCAATGGTGCGGGTCTTGACCATGGGCTGCTGTGGATAGACCATCAAGTATAGCAGTGTGTCTATCCTCTTGAACTGGTTGTAGGCGATCGCGCCAATAGCTTGCTTACCCATAGCGCATTGGTAAGTGTTACGAGGCGACTGGTTGTGATGTGGGTATGGGATGAGACCAGCAACGGCGCCCAGTATGGTGAAGGGCTCGATTTCGAGATGTGTAGTGTATTGGTTGATTTCGCTCTCCTTCAAAGCAATGTTCGTGTCGTTCTCTTCGTTGGTATCGAGGTACTCCACCAGACCTCTTGTCAGGAAGTCCTCAAACTCCATGGTGCCCTTGCGAAGCGCCTTGAGGTAGCGCGAGGTAACCTTGGACCGTTGGTTTTCGACAATGATCATCGGCCGGCAGATTCGACCTTCGTCCGTGGCGATGTGAACTTCGCAGTGGTCGTGATCGATGTGAATGCTAGTGAACTCGGAGATTCGTCCCATTCTCCTGAGTTTCCGGAAGCTGTTGAGGAATCGTTTAGGTGTGTCGGTGACTGCGATAGGTGTACCGTTGAGACACACACTATATACACCATCTGCGTGGATCTCCTCTCCAGTCTGGAAACAGATATCTTCGGCACCCAGCATAAACACGATCTTGCGCACTGGATCATCGTCATCTTCGGTTGTGATATGCGTCATGAGCGCCAGGTTTTTGACCAAACCACAAGCTTCACCTTCAGGCGTATCGGAGGTGCACAGCATGCCAAATTGCGAGGGTTGTAGCGCACGGGGACCAGAGACCTTACGCGTCTTTTCGAACTGCGAACTGATTCTCGTCATCATACCCAGCGCCGCAATATAACTCAGTCTGCTCAAGACGTGAGTCACACCCGCCCTCTCCATCTTGAAACGCTTCAAACTCCAATTTCCAGTCGCAATGGCGCGCTCGACACCCATGGTGATATGGTTCTTGTGTACGCTGAAGTGCGAGAAGGCGTCAAATTCTTGCGCTCGGACGGGTTTCTTCAGTACTTTGTCGATGCTCAACTTGAAGTCGTGGTTGAAGCGCTTGAAGTGATCTTCGAATAAGAGTGACAGCATCTGTCCAGACAACTCGAGACGCTTGTTTCCGACATAGTCGCGATCGTCTACAAGCTTCGGGTCTTGCATGGCCATCAGAACTCGACGTGCCATGAGGGCCACGTATAGTGCCTTTGGTCGGTAGTTCGTGCCTTCGACTGGGACGTGGGGAAGGACAACGTTGGACAAACACTCGATAGCCTCTAAGTGATAGTTCCGACTGCGCGAGGTACCGAGCGGCTTCTTCACTAGTCGTACGCGGTGGCCGATATACTCAAGTGCTCGCTCCTGAGTGTGTATGCCTTCCTTTGCGCACGCCTCGAAATTGGCAGCGAAGTTATCTTGGTACGCGGTGTCCTCGCCGGCTATCAAGAGTATGATCTCCTTGTCGGAGTGTACACCCAGTGCCTTCATTACGAAGACAATCGGGATTTCTTCGGAAAGCGTGTTGTGGCGGAGGTACATGAGACCCTTCTTCTGAATAACGTACGTCTTGGTACGCCTCTCGTGTGTAGAACTCGTGACGCTGGCTTGCATGATGCCTTTGGCACTCTCAACAATGACACGATTCTTGTTCAGCTGCTCTTGAACCAGGATGACCTTCTCTTGTCCTCGGGTGATGAAGTAGCCTCCTGGGTCTAGCGGACACTCGTCCATGACTGCCATTTCGCGATCGTTCTTCCCTGCAAGCACGCACTTGTTGCTTTTCAGCATTATAGGCATACGCCCAATCTTGATACCCGTCCGCTTGACCTTTGAGTTCCCACGGGTATATATGATGTCCACTACTATCGGCGCCGCGTATGTCATGTCGCGCAATCGGCACTCGTTGGGTGTAATGGTACTGCGGTGGTGGTCGAGGTCATCTTCTTCCTGTCGATTTGGGGAAAGGACGCGAATGTCTGTGTACTCGAGAAGGAACTTGGGGTCGGTATCGCTGCGGACGAAACGGTTGGCCTTGAGGATTTTCTTGAGTTCCACATCGACGAAGTGGTTGTATGAGTCGACATGCTGCTTGACCAGTCCCTTGGTCTTCAGAAAGGCCGGTAGAAGATTCCACTTATCGCGCGCAGTATTGATCGGATCGGTCAGACTCTTTCCGTAGTAGAAGGGCTCGAGGAGGGCGGCAAACTCGTCTTTGGCGTGGGTAAGCGGCGCTTTTCGTTTTCGCGTCGCCTCTGCCGATGTGGAAGCGTTGGGATTGAGGTCAGTCGCGTCGTCGCCTGCTGTCGTATGAGGCTTTGCGCCTACAGCGTCCACGTCCATAGCATCGTCAACTTTCTGTACTGCGGGAGCAGCAGTCGCAGCATTCGCCTTCGCGGCCCCGCGCGGGGCAGCTTCGGGCTTCGCGACTTCCTAAAGTCAAATTAGTCCCTGGTCGCTACGATCATGCGAGACTTCTCACCTTCTTGCCCACCATTTTGTGCGACAGTAGAGCAGTCGGCGAAGGTTGAGGCGGCGGGTGAGTAGGTTAGTTCGACCGACCAGCTGCAGCAAACATTTGGCGTTCGGCGAGTCAGAAGTGAGAATTAATACTGACCAATCGGTAATCCGCAATAGTCTCAGCATCCGTCTGGGTGGGTGACCAACAATACAGACACCCAGACTCGCGCGAGCGAAACTTGGAAAAAGAGAACGCGCTTACAACTTACACAAGCATCACGAAGGTCTCAACTTAGCTTCCGTTGTCGGTATAAAGTGTCTCGGGAGTCACTGAATCATCACAGGTAAAGCACAAGTTATCTGCAGACAACGTTCAAGCATTTAGTGATCAGGACTCGGTTGCTACCAATGCTATGCCATTCAACGCCCGCTATGCCACCAGAAAGCTATCTTCCAAGATCCAGATGCAAGCCAAATCGAAACTATCATCTCAAGTCTCCAAGAAACCTCATGCCAAGGAGCCACCAGCCGTGAATCACCAGTCGTAGTCTGCAAGATCGTCACCCAGCGAACGCCGGTACTAGAAGGCATCGCTGACATCCGCCTCCCCGTTTATGCTTCGTAGTGAACCCTCTGCAAGATCAACCCTCAGCTGAGCCGTATCCGCCTCGCGTTCAAGACTGTCCCACTCCCTGAGTTTCTGCCTCTTCGCATCTTCCTTCTTATCGATCATCTCTCTCAACTTCTGCGCCTCGGCTTCAAGCTTCAGGATCTTGCTCTTGTCGTACAACTCGGGTGCTCTTTGGCCACCAGGGATCTCCTTGGGGAGGTCGGAGAGATGGTCTCGGAAGCGCATCGTACGGGGGTAGGTTGTAGCGGTAGAGTTGTTAGATCCGCGGAATGAGGGAGCAAAGGGTGCTGCTCCACTGGGTCCGCTGCTGGAACCACGTGGGCCGGATGGCGCACCACCGTAGTAGCCTCCTCCTCGTGGTCCTGCGCCCCAAGATCCTCGTCGTGAGGATGGGCCTGAAAAGTCTCCTCGTCCTTCGTATCCCCCAAAGCCACCGCGGCCACCACCACGCGGTCGTGTTGGCGCTGCTAGAACAGGGTTATTGCCCCGGGGAAAGGAGGGGGCCTGTGGTGTCAAGCTCGAAGGTCCAACTGGAGGGGATATCGCAGGGGAGGGATAGCTCCTGCTGGAAGGTCCTGTTGGTGGAGCTCTGGCAAAGTTGCTGTCGCCATTGCGGTACGAAGACGACGATGGTCCAGTAGGAGGCGCGAAGTCTCTATCTCCGCGCGGTCCTGTCGGAGGACTGTCGCGTCGACGTGGAGGCGATCGCTCTCGCTCGCGACTGTAGTCTCGTCCTCTATCGGGGAGACGCTCACGGAAAGGCGATCGTGGTGCTGAGGCGGGCTCTCTGACTGGTCGGTCTTCTACCAGGGCAGCCCGACTGGGGTGGATGGGTGGTGGGGAAGAGCGGCGGGACGTCGCTGCGGAGTCCCTACCCGACGCATCGTTCGAAGCATATGCTGGCCGCGCTGGCGAAGGAGACCTGCGACTCCTCCATGTATCCGCAGTGTAAGGGTCGGGACGCTCGCGTCTTGGAGAGGGTGAGCGGCGTCGGTAGTCGCGCGTGTCACGAGTGTCGCGGGCCGGAGAGTATCTGCGGGGAGGGCTTCATATAAGGTCAGCAAATGGCATGGCGCGAGGGGATACTGAAAGCATACCTATTCACCCGGGAGCGCGGCTCTTCGTACCGGCTCGGACGAACAGGCGAGCGTATACCCCGGCTCCTAGCTGGGGAGACATCGCGCTCTCTTGGTGGTGGAGACCTTTCGCGTGGTCGCGGGGAGCGAGTATACGAGTCGTACTGATCGCGGTCCCGTCGCGGCAGCGGTGACCTTGCCCTGTAGTCATCACGTCTAGGCTCATCTCGTCGCGGCGAAAATGCTCGGCGAGGCGGTGATCGAGGGCGTGCCCTCCAGTTGTCGTCGCGACGTGGGCTCCGGGATCTTCTCCGGAAACCAGGCGATCGACTGCGCGGACGCGATGAACGGCCACCAGGAACATATGTATCTGCCGAAGCTATACCGCGACGGATGGGCGAGGCGCGACGAGGAGGAGGCGAGGCGCGGCGGGGAGGAGGTGAACGGGCTCGGTAGCTGTCTCCGCGTGGAGAGCGTGGGCGAGGGCCAGGAGAACGCGGACGGTATGTGTTGGAGTACCTGTCGTCTCTATGGCGATGTTAGTAGATGCGCCCATAGTAGATGCCGCATGCCTGGGAACATGTTTGCGCATCGGAGCCTAGGCGGCCCTTGGTTTGGAGTCGACAAACCTTCGGTCTCCTCGATCTCGCTCACGATCCCTGTCCATTTCTGCGGCGAGGGTGATGTGCTGTGCCTATCGCAGGTAAACAATACTAAGTGATGTGGTCGTAGCGATTAGTCCGGGTTGATAGCTAACGACTGCGCTTGCTGGGCGGTGGTGGCTGGTCGTGTGTTGGGTCGCAAAAAGAGAAGTTCAGAGCCAAGCCTCCAGCGACTGGACGCGTTCGTAGGTCACGTGCGGGGGAGGCGTGCGAGCACTGGCCGTGGGTCAGTCACATTGCAAACAGCCAACCGTTTGATTCACATTCAACTTGGTCGCCGGATGTGCAATCGGGCAGCCGAGAGAGGGTACTGTGTGCGTGTGCGCGGTAGATCCAGAATTCCGTAGATAGCACTTCAGACAGCATCTGGTGTCTTCCCCCCTGCGCTCCTGACATCGCTACATCTTTTCGGTGCCCTCCAAATGGAAGCCTCAATCTACTCCTCAGTAGCCAAGACATTGTGTGTCTGTCGTCCCAGTCTGATGGTACCACCCCTTGACTCACGTTTTCAGCTATTGTCTTTCACATCCTTTGTCCTGCATGTCGCATCCGTCAAGCCTTTCGTCGACACGAGACGTACCGCCCCCTCCATAGTCAGCATACAATTCTTCCGTCATTCTTGTCCTTGGAAGTGAGAAATTCTTCATCTTGATTATGTTCAACTGCGGTCAACCTTGGCTGCCGCATGTAACGCCGTATCCCAATGCTGAATGTGCCGAAGCCCTACTGACCATTAACATCCGTGACGCCGGCTCCCTGACAGAGCTCTTGAAAAATGCAATCCGTAATCTTTTGTACAAAACACATGTCCTTTGCGGACTCTTGACCAACAGACCTAGCGCCTGGTCTTTCGCTCGTCCTCCCGCTTCGCGCGCTTCCTGCTCTCCTGGTTGATCATGTCCGCCAAATCATCTTGATCGATACTCTGCCATTGGCCTTGCGCTTCGGCTCTTTGCCTTGACTCGTACTCTTTCTTCAGTGCGTCCTTATCGAGCTTGTCACTATCTGCCAACTGGTCGACATCAACCGACACGTCGATGTCTCCAGCCTTACGCTTCCTTTGTGCGTGTCCAAGTGCGTCGCGCCTAGCCGCATCCAGGTCATAAGCGTGCTCTCCGCCAAAGAAACCAGTCGCCGAGATGTTCTTCTCAGGAAGCACTGTACCGGCGCTGCGGGGTACACCCGGCTCTTCAGTCTCGATTCCTTTCCGCTGCTTCCGGAGCTGGAACTCTCCACCGATGCTCTCTGCTCCTCCAATCTCGGATGGCATGGCAGATGCTGTTGTCATCGATGTCTGGATGCCGCTCGCGTCTTCGTCGCCTCCCTCCTCGTCATCTTCGTCTTCCTCCTCTTCTTCGTCGCTCTCCTCGTCTTCACTTTCGCCCTCAGCTCGTAGTGCTCCCCAGATACCACGCTCTACAGGCTCGCCGACATGAGTAGGCTGTTGTTGCTCTTCCAGTATGGCTGTTCCATACAAATCGCCTCCAAATTGTGGCTTGCCAGCGTCGTCGATTGGGGGTTTACCCCACTGGCCGGGCTGGAAGCCCCAGGAGGAACCAGGAGGGATTGGAGCGTTTACACCAGGGACGCGCATGTTCGGGTAGGATGGGGGAGGACCGAAGCGCTGCATGTTGATGAGCCAAGGGGGCGGATGGCCTGGCATCATTCCGAGAGCCTCGCGGAGCTCCTCGCTCAGCTCGCCGGGCTTGAGATTCACGAGATTGGTCTCGAACTCCTTGCCCTCGTAGTAGACCTCGCCGTACCGCGTCAACTCTGGCTTCGTCTGTCGCCTGAAGAAGGCATCGTATAGTTTTGCATAGTCGATGTCGAGCTTGCCGAGCTTTCCTTGGACGCGCTCTCGCTGCTTTTGCCTCATCGTCATGTCTGCTTGCTTTTCCAGTACTGCATCACGCATCTCTGCGATACCAGTTTCCTGGATGAACTTGGGTAGGGCGAACGGAGGTTTCTCGATACCGCGTTTCGATGAAAGGTACTCGCGCTTGAGTGACCAGTGGGTCGGGACGGGAATGACGTTCTTCGCCCCCTTGATGGAGATGAGCAGCTGTGGATTTGAGGATGACACATCCGTCCACTCAACCAACTCAGGCCGGGGGACCAGTGATTTCAGTTGCGCAACCGACAACTTGTTCATTTGCTTCCGCTGCTTCTTGGAGAGCTTGGGCTTGCCATCGTCCTCGTCCTCGCTGGGGATGTCGTCGTCGGAGAAATAGATGTCTGGCTTCTCCTCGTCCTTGGTCGCCGCTTCCTCCTCGGTCGGCTCCCTGAATTTCTCGAAGACGCTCTTGTATTCCTCAAACACGGGGTCGTCGAGGTCGTACTGGTTCGCGATATCGTCAACGGTGAGAAGGTTCGCGGGCTTGACCGCCTGTGCTTCGTTATTGCTGTCGCTTTCGGGTGCGGGAGATTCGCTCTCACGCGCAGAGTCAGCGGCCTCGGACGGTGTCTCCTGTATGGCTGTCAGTACAATGTATTGCGATGCGCAATGCGATGCGCGTGGTTTGCTTACAGAACGCTGTTGCTTCTTCTTCGCCCGGCGATAGGCGTTCTTGTTCACCTGCTTCTTGCCCTTTGCGACTGCGCCTGACATGGCGGCGGTGATTGCGCGGTGCGTCACTGGAACTCGTGATGTTTGATGATATGCGCGGCCCGGTCCGTGTATACAATCGCGCGATGTGGGTGGGTGCAAAGGGTGATGCGCGACAGGTCGAAGTCGAGGTGGAAGTTGCTGAGCTCGCGCCGAAAGATTGAGAGCCTGTCTTGGCGCTAACGGGGTCGCCCCAACCCAGCCCTAGCAGTTGTATTCACCCACGCCGGAACTTCAGCGGCAATTTTCAAACAACATCAAACAAGCTCACAATATTTGTGTTATCAAGATGTGCATGGTTCATCACTCTTGGTCTGCTATATCAAACATGACCCACGCGCTGCTTCATACAGCTCCAGGGCTGCTACACTATGACTGATCATCATCCTTGAAGATGTGTCCCCAGAATCCGCGGAAGTGCTTCTTCTGCCCAATCTCATTCATATCCTTGATCTCCTTAGGCGTCAGCTTGAACGTGTTCGCCCTCAAGTAATCACTCAGCCTCTGCTCCTTTCCACTCGTCGTAATTGGCACAATATCCTGGTCCATGCACCACCTAAGGTAGATCTCGTTCTCGCCCACAGCATACTTCTTCGTCAGTGCTCCCACGTAGTCGTCCAGAGGACCGGGCTTGGCTTTGGTGGCAGGAGTGAGAGGCGCATACGCGACGGTGGCAATGTTGTTCTGCTTGTGGAATTCGAGGAGTTCTGGCCTTTGCAGGTAGGGGTGGAGCTCGATCTGGTTGCATACTGGCTTGACTTTCGCGGTCTTCAGGATGGCGGCGAGATGGTTAGGGAGATAGTTGGAGACGCCGATGGACTTTGCGAGGCCGGATGCTTGAACGGCTTCCATGTCAGCCCATGCCTTCTGGAGGTCTTCGTCTGAGCCTGCAAACCACGGCTGGTGGATGAGGTACCTATGCTCGTCAGAATATAGATTGTTGATGCAGATTTTAGAGACATACAGGTCAACATAGTCCAGTTGCAACTTCTCCAGACTCGTCTTGATAGCTCCCGCAATATTTTTGATGTTGTCGTTGTTGACTTTGGTAGTAACGTATAGCTTCTCACGCGGGATGCCACTCTCCTTGATCGCGGTGCCCAACTCGGTCTCGGTCTTGTAGACTGCCAGTTATCAGCAAGGTTCTCAGACCCGTTAATGTGCAACGACTAGCATACCCTCGGCGCCATCAAGATGCGTGTATCCTAGCTTGGTCGCAATCTTGACAGAATCAATGATAGCCTGGTCGATCTTGCTTTCCTCGCCAGTCTTGAACCAGGCAGTACCAGTACCGTAGCCTAGCATTGGCATCGAAGTACCATCGTTGAGCTTCAACTTGGGAATGGTGATGTCGAGGTTGGCCATTGTTGCGAATGCTTTTGCTGGTGGTAGAAAGGGTATTCTGATGTGGTGAGACGAGATCCGATTGGATTTAAGCTGGTGTCGGGCGGGACAACTTATGCTTCGAGCGCAACTGAGCATCAACTGAGAAGGAGTGTGATGGTGGTCAAGTCCTACTGTGTTACGTGATTACCAGGATGCCGCGCGTGTCTCAATGCCGAAGGTGGGGTGATGCTGACAAGCGACGTCACCGCGAGCGCCTGCCCTAAATCCCGATAGAATACATTTCATTGCACCATTTCGAAACTTAGAGCTTTATCGCTACTGTACTAGGACAGCTATTTAGAAATTACTAAGCTGTTTAACATGCGCCGAGCTGCTGCTTCTAGGATTGTGTTCCTGCATGTCCGACGCGCCGTCTTGACTGGTCGCCCAAGCTACTGTTGGCTAGCCTGATGAAAGCACTAAAGGATATGATACGAACTTTAGAGAAGTAATGAAATGCCTTGCGATTACAGCAGTATGATGCATCGCGAGATGTTGAGAACATCGTCGTATCTACTGTGCTTGTACCAAGTTCTACAACCTCCAGGTCTGCGGCTCCCTTCTTAATGAAATATGAATACAAGTCGCCCGAGATGGCACACTATCAAGATGACTGAATATCAATATGGCCGCCCGTACAACCAAACGCCTCCTACTAGCCTTTACGTCTGTGCCAAGAAGATCAAACCCATCCGCATTACAGCGTGACGCTGGATCGCTGACGTGGTTGCAACCCACCGTCAAGACCGAAATGCTATTTTGTCTTCTCATGGTACGTCGTCTTCTCGTGCTGTGTCGACACGCGTTGCAGTGAAACGACTAAGTACTGTTAGCAACTGTCGCAGCGAAATGTTGATACCTATTGTACTCACCGAAGTCCTCGAGGTTCCTCTGCTTCTGCTTCCTCTTGAGAAGCTTTCCATGCATGAGATTGTCAAAGCCTTGACTACCCTGTAAAATATAATACACTCCCGCCATGATGCAGAAGATGCCGAACGAGAAAGCCCACACGCGGACCACAGCAACGATGTTTGTTCTTCCTCCTACAAACCAGCCAAAGATGGTGAAGCATGTAGCGAGGATGTCGACGACTAGGATCGCGCCAGCTAGCTGCCATGAAGGGATGGATGACCAGAATGGACCATTGGCGCGGGTGATGAAGATGAGCCAATTCTCAGTCAGGGTGATCTCGAGGAAGAGAATGGGGTCACGCTGGCCATGATTCTGGACAATGCCACCTTCGACGCCCTGTTGCTCGCCTGTGAGGTAAGGCAGCATTGTTGTCATCGTGATCCAAGTGCCTACAGCGAGGATGACGCCAAGGAGGATCGACATTCCCCATAGTTTGGGGAGATTCCATTTGACCGGAGTACGGCTATATGGCGCGTTATCGTAGGCGATAGCCAGCGTCGCTGCCTTCTGGTTAGCCCATGCACGAAGCACGCATAAGGCAAGACTTACCAATGTCAGCAAAGATTGCGATGAACACTACTAGTTGTAGGTTCAGACTTTCGTTGAGGATAGCGATCCAGAGACCCAGAAATATCTCGAGATGTAGTGATAAAGCGATACGGTAAACGACGTAAGCATACATGCGATGGAAGATCTGGCGCGAGGTCTTCAGCGCGTCGATGATTGCAGAGAGACCAGGGGCGAGGAACACAATGTCGGCAGCAGAGCAGGCGGCGTCAGAAGCGCCTTGCACGGCAATGCCAGTATCTGCCTTCTTCAACGACGGCGCATCGTTCACGCCATCGCCAGTCATCGCGACGAGGTATCCTCTCTGCTGCAGAATCTCTACAACGTTGTATTTGTGCTGTGGGAACACTTCTGCAAAGCCATCTGCACCTTCAACGAAGTCATAGAACTCTGAGCCAGGCATTTCGCCGCCGCCGCTCAGACCGAGCTTCTCAGCATCGAAGATGTTTGTGCCTATGTCTAAAGTCAGCCAAGGTTTACGCGTCGAGATAGTTCTATCCTTACCTAGGCCGAGCTGACGCGACGTCTCTCGCGCGATGCCAACAGCGTCACCAGTCAGCATCTTGATGGAAAGGCCCAGTGACTTCGCTTCGTTGATAGTACGATACGTGTCGTGACGCGGAGGATCTGAGCATGGCATAATGCCCAAAATTTCCCAGCGCTCATCTTCGCGCTTGCGAGCAACACCAAGCGAGCGAAAGCCGCGCGTAGCAAACTCCGCGACCTTGTTCTTGTACGAGTCTACGACATGCTCTGGAAGTTCACCGTCTTCCTCAACGGTCCGAAGCACGAAAAGTGGAGCGCCCTTGACGCATGTTATGCGCTCGCCTTGGGGTGACTCGACGACTGCCTGAACTTTCTTGGATACTGGGTCGAATGGATGAAATCTGATGGCTTTGTACTTGCTGAGCACATATTTGGCACGCGGATAGTGGCGTAGAGATTTGAGGAATGCCTTGTCGATGGCATCAATACCTTTCTTCTTCCTCGATGCGGCCAAGCAGGCAGTAAGCATCAAATCCTCTGGATCCACCCCTGGAACAGTATATGGCTCAGCTAAGGAGAGCTTGTTCTTTGTCAACGTTCCAGTTTTGTCAGAGCACAGGATCTCAACGCCAGCAAGCGATTCGATGGCGGAGAGCTTCTGCACGATGGCTTGCTTCTTGGCTAGGTACGCTGCACCGACTGCCATAGTCGTCGTTACAACAGCAGGAAGGCCGACAGGCACTCCGACGATCGTTATGGCGAGTGTGAACCGGAGGATAGTGACGATGTCGTTGGATCGATAGAAAGAGCTAATCCAGACAACCAACAATGATACGATGACCAAAACCAAAAGAATCGTTCCAATGCCGTGTAGTACCTGGGTGAAGTGACCAGGCCCGCTGGAAGCGCTTGCAACGAGCGATGCTGCACGCCCAACGAACGTCGAATCGCCGGTAGCTGTAATCACAACGAAAGCCTCGCCGCGCTTGACTGCAGAAGATGCGTAGCACGTATCTCCTCGGTGCTTGTCGACAGCCAATGATTCTCCAGTGATCGAAGATTGATCAACCTGCACGAACGCATTCTCCGTAACGATGCGCCCATCAGCTGGAACGATGACGCCCTCCTCGACTTGCAGAATGTCGCCAGGCACCACGTCAGATGCTTCAATCTCAATCAAAGTGCCGTCGCGTAATACAGTAGCCTTGAGGGCCAGCGTCTTCTTCAGTTCTTCCACGATGGAGCCAGCCTGGTACTCTTGGATGAAGCCTACACTCGCGTTCAGGAGGAGCAAGCCGCAGATGACACCAAAGTCGACCCAGTCCTGGAGTCCTGCAGCGAGAATGGCAGCCGCTTCCATGACAAATTGGATTGGTCCGACAAAGAACATCAGAAATTTGACCCAGTTGTTCGTTGACTCCTCTGCATATGGTGAGCAAGTGCTGATGGTGAGAAAGAAGAATAAGTACCTTTCATTTTGTTTTCGCCGAATTTCTTCCGCCGTATGAGTACCTCTGCGGACGTCAAGCCAATGCGCGTGTCAGTCTGTAGAAGTTCTTCTGGGATGAGGCGTGCGCCGCCTGGTTGTTGCGCTTCTTCCTCTTCGTAGTCGGCGTTTTCGCCATCTTGTGACTCTAGATCTTCGATGAGCTGATCTATGTCCTCATCCTCTTCTTCATCGTCCAACTCAATGTCATCCATGTGAACGTTCTTTTCCTGGAAATGGTACTTGTCGTATGTTTGGCCATTTGATGGATATATGCCGTCGCGATCCGGCGACGTACCGGCTGGCGACTGCATTTAGTCAGCTCTGATTAGACAACTGGTAGGTCAAGCCTAGTAGTGTTGGGGCTCTATGACAACTTACCTCGGACATCTTGATGTAATGCTAGTCGCTAATAATGTCAAACACTGTATGTAGTTTGCTGTTTGTATGATACAAGCGGCCAAGAAATATTTGTCGGTTACGCGAAGCGACTAGCTATGTTGCGAGTGCATCTGCGTCGATGTTGAGTGAAGTGTGGGCCAATGCGCTTTCATCCGTGGAAAGGGCTCCTCTGAGGCATCGTTGCGCGGGAAAGACTTCAGAGCGCAGAAAAACAACCCTGAGCCTGAACACCACGCGGGGTGCGTTAACAAACACAGTCGCGATCGCGCAACGCGACGTTTGTCGTCGGAGGGGCCTGCAGGAACGACCGAGGTGGGTTGGAACGACTCTGACCGGAATGTTGTGAGAACCCCACGGGTTGATGAGGCCACAAGGACGCGCATGATCAGCCTAGCCTGTTTTGAAGTTAAAGGGTCACGTCGAGAACCAGCCGCCAAGATAAGGTGGCCAGCTTGCGGGATCGCTGGGATTGTGAGCTGCGGCGGCCTGCTCCAGGGCTTAAGATTATTAGCTCGGCCCTTGGGGTTTAGTGCATTTGGCATCGCAATCTGTTTGGTATGTAGTCTGCGTGTCTATATTGCGTTAGTATGAGCAAAAGACACCAGACCATAATTTCATCTTCTAGAAACCGCAACGTATACGACCCTCATCGTGTGACTTGTTTTCATGATGTTCTGCTCGAGGACTCGTGGTGGTGTATTGCGCGATAAACTTCCGTGAGTAGAATCCTAAGCCCGCGCCTAGCATGGCCATCCCATGTCACCAATTCAAATCGACCAAATATTGTCACGGATCATCTTCGACATGACGTAGCGCGTATTCCTGTCAGCTTACCGATGACACACGAGCCTCGCAAGACGATCTATTGCGACTCTTCTAAGAGGCTGGACATGGCAGAACGGAACACGAGGATTATATGGATGAGCTGTTCATCAAGACTAAGCTTGACAAGGGCGCTGCGACGCACAGGTCATCCTCAATCTGAGTGGCGCATAGTGAAGTTGAGTTCTTCAATCCGTTGACTCGACGCCATAAAGGGCTCCAAAAACTAGATACGATGAACTTCGTGAAATTGGGTCGGCGGCAGCGCCAAGTTTGACTCGACCCATATCGAGTCCTACGCATCCGTCAAGCATTTGCTTGCCGCAAATATTCTATCCCGAATTTCATGTCAGTGAAGGTCTGGCTAGAAGTGTAAGAAAGTCTTGCCACTACAGCAGCCCATCGCGATGTGTGTGTCTGTAAGACCCGGTTTACTGCTTCTGGCGGGATGTCCCTATCCCGTCTGCGTGGAGAGCTTGCACAACAGTCTCTTCCAGCAGGCAGATAAGTAGTATAGGACAGAAATTGAGTCTGCCCTCATGAGAGATTGACCGCGCGCTGAACTCGTAAGGCTGACGCGTAAGATCCCTGAGCAATTGCTGTGCTTTTGGGGAGATCTGAGCAAATATTTTGTAGGATTCCGGTAAACGCACCGTGGACCCAGTTGCCGTGACGTTTCTTTTTCTTCATCTGGAACAGTATTGCTGGTGCACGGTGCACCAACGTGGTTCCAAGGTCGCCTCCGTCCGCCTCAACGCTACCCATAGCGTGATCGGACCTTCTGAAGCCCTTCCGTCAACACAGCGACTTGAGTAGGGCTCGAAGGACTGTCACACTAGACGTCTCCCGCCGCACATCATTCGAGAAGCGTTCTTCTCATATACTTGTAACGCATACGTGCATTCCTAAACTCAATTTCCTCGCGGCCTCCTGAAGCAGATCGGCTTACCTCGCTCCCTCTCTCTGGATCGACCGTTCGCGCCTGATGCAACCCTACACTGCCTGCGGAATGCGCGTAGATAAGGGAAGAGAACGCGAAGTGTCGTCCACCTGAGCGTGGCCGAACCGCGGGATGCCAGCTCGTCTGCTACGCGCCGCTGGGACATAGTAGAGCTGCGCATAACACCGCTTCTGCTGAGTCTGCTAGGCTGTCCGTTCCACAGATACAGACGGAGAGGTCGATGATCGATGGATAGAGAGACGCGCTGGATTACTGGCTCAATATCGGCGTTGGCTCCTGGCTGACAAGAACTACCCATGTAGGAACGAGGGAGGTCGGTCGCGTCGATTTGGTGCAGACTCTGACAAGCAGCTCGACGTCTGGACAACCGGAGATTGTGCCCATGTTGCGCGTCCTCCAAGCCCTGCCGAGTATATCTCTTTACCACGAACGTTATCTAGCATTGCAGCCAAGACACCGAAGATGAATGGCAAGTTGGCTGAGGACGCGTCCGAAGTTTGGTGGGGTGAGGCCCGTGCGCGGCCCGAAGACACTTCCACTTCCACTTCAAACTTCGCCCGTCTCCACGAAGTTTGTATCTTCATCATCCCTACAACTCTCGCTTGGGGTATGACGCTGTCGGAATTCTCACGACCGAAAGCTCTTTCTGGAATTCTTTGCGGCCATCCACTTCGCTAGCACTTATCGCTGCCCCTCCATAGACCTGCTCTTGCTTTCTTGTTCGTTTGGTGTTGTGGAAAAGAGATCGGCTCGCAGCAGCATTTCCAGCGACGGCAATGGGTATCTTTCTACTCCTGCATACTTGAGGTGCTCGCCTGAGTCCTGGTATTATGGTAGGCTATCTGCCATCTTGAGAGGTATCCGTAAGACAAAAAGAGTTGGGATCCAGTGATTGCCAGGTAGGCGGCGGATATCGCACCATCTGTATCGACATACCAGGATACGACGACTGGACATGCAATATGATGGACCGACGGCGAAAGTGTGATACAGTCGGTTCGGGGTTGCCTCAGGTCCCATTGAGGCGTCATGCTCCCCCTTTTCCAAGCCCTTTGTCCGCAACCTGCATCGAGAGGACAAACATCGTCTCGTTGTGTTCGGTGCCCATGCTAGCTTCGTGGGCGCATCGGGTGTCGTCCAGCGTCTGGTATAGCTGTCGCGTGGGGAGGGTAGTTGGGTCTTCTGCCGGTCGATGAGCGTCGGAGGAGGCTGCCACTGCCGTCAGCACATCAGGTCTGGCGTCGTCGAGTGTCATTAAAAGGGCGCTCCACTGGAAGGCGTGGTAGTGCACCTAAGATCGCTATAGGAGGCATGTCCGTCGGCAAGCTGTAGTCTGGTCAGCACGACTGGTCGCTCTACCACGAGAAACAGGGTGATGCACTTATCAGAGGCGCCGTCGATGTCTCCTTCAGCCAATGCTCTGCTGTGGATGGTCAAGTCTCAGGGACCCTTGCTGTGAGGGATGTTCGCGCTCATTACAGCGAGGGAAAGGGTCGGCTGAAGCGTCGGTTCGTGTAGCTCCTCTGTCGGTCGCGTTCTAGCTTGCTCCTATTGCAGCTGGCTAAGATGTCTACCCAGGCTCGACTTGGAATACAGTGTGACCCAGCGAGCTTCATAAAAGTAGCAGGCCTGTCCGGTCAGCCTCGTCATTCCGTAGGCGGCGCTCCGGGAGTTAGCGTATCTTGACGCCCGAGCTTCAAGCCACTGCGTACAAACTCGCTCCCTCCCTTACCCCACCACGACGATACATCAGTCGCCGGCCACGATTTCCGGGCGGTTACTCAGTACATTGGCTCGTAAGTTACCCCTCGCTGCATAGCTCAGGATCGAAGAGCTATCAAGTTCGCGTGCAGCAACCGTTGACAGACGTTGTGAGCAGAAGCGATACAGAAACTTCACGAGAGTTCGCTACTACGCACAATCTTAGCAGACGTCTCATCGGTATTCAAGCATTCTGATAACGAAGCGGCTTCTACTGCGGCACTGCAACGCCAACACACGAGTCCGACAGACCTCACCGTGAGTAGTCTGCATTCCTGGCCGCCTGCTAAACTGTTATTGACGTCTCGCACAGTTACGTTGCTACGCTTGCTACGCAGAAGTCCTCCAGCTTCGTCGTGTACAGCCATACGGTCAATCAAGACGAGCGACCACGAGCAAGTCCGCAGTCACCATCTACCACCCCGGAGAGCAACCGAACCAGAAACGCCCAAGATCATGGCCAGCGTGTGAGCGACAATGCTAAGGTTGTTCTAAGTTAATACTGACATCTCAAAGGCAAGCGTTTGGACCTCGTCCCCATACACATTACGATAACAAGGTGAAGCCTTGCCTGAGCGCCATGCCCGTCGAGCTCCAACGTAACACTCTGGATTATGTCACCGACACCCCTTCGGCTCTGGTCAATATGTGCCATGCCTCGAACGTCCTTTCGCATGTCGCGAACGAGTTTCTGCAGGCGGGTAGATGTCTCGAAACAAGTGGCGAAGCGAATCGCACCGCGTTCGACTTGGCTGAGTACCTGTTCGCCTCTGGAGGTGTCATCCGGCAACAACCCATTTACGGCTCAGACACAAAAGATAACACAACTGATCGTGTCATGATCATGGCTTCAGTGTTCACTACTCTCATCATCACTCGACGCTCGCCCTATCTCCGCCCGACCGAGCTTCACCCACTCGATGATGGCGCCATGGCGAAATACAAGAAAACCATAAACTCCTTCCGGGTTTTGTCATCGCACGCGAAACAGGAATGGTGTGAAGCGCTTTCGCGTGGCGAGGACCGAGCTATCCTCCTCCTCTTGTTCTCAGTCTTTCGCCGCCTGGATAACCTTGTCCTGCGCGGCAGCACACACTGTCTGCCTTTAAGGAGGTCTCTTCAACCCACGGCTGATTTCTCCGCAATCCGCGTTCTGGAATTATCCGACATCACCGACAAGGCGCTTTCTGACAGCTGTCGCTATATCATGACACTCTCAAGTTTGGATGAGCTGACATTCTCTGACATGAGTCTGACGCAGCCCAAGATCCGAAATCTGAGGGTAGACACGCTACACATCGACACCCTTCGCTTCCTACGTTGTTATGCAACGCCTGCAGCTGTCGCATGTATGGTTACAGCCTGTAGGTACCTCGAAACCTTCGAGTATACGGTCAGCGGTGTGCAGTACTACAAGTCTCACGATACTTACATCGGGAACAAAGATCTGCCGATGGTCGATCAACTGGGCCACAATGATCTTGTGCTGAAGAAAATAACGATCAGCTCCATGGACTTTGTTCCCAAGCTTGGCTTCTTGCGCATGAGCCCACTGCCTAGGTACTGGGTGCTGGAGTATCTGGACGTTGAGACGCGTTACTTGTTGTCTGATAAGGTGAACGCAATGCCTCAGGATCGGATCGATCATTCAATCGTGATCAATACGATGAGCAACTTGCTCCAGACGCTCATTCTACGCGATTGCAGCTGGGACAAGATGTTGCTGGTAATGAAACTGTTTGTGAGAGCGAAAACCATTGGAGGGAGGTGTCCTGACTTCACAACACTCTTCGTTAGCTACAGGAGGCCCATGACCGAGAATTCTTCGGCCCTCGCAAAGTTGCGAAAGCTTGCCTCAGCTTGTGAGGCTGCTGGTATCAACGTTGTCACCAAGGCCAAGGAAACAGGTTGGCTGAAGAAGTCCCGTAAGGGTCCCGCTCGTAGGTGATACTGTAACTGGAGTTTACGTCGCGACTCTATCCTTCTGCGAGTGTCACAAAATTCTGCCTGATCCTGGTAAGAGGTAGCTAGTAATTTTGAAAAGGCTTTCATGAACACGACAAGCTCATGGCAATAACAGACGCTGGTCTCAGTCCATACTGTCGACTACACAGCCAACTACACAGGTCGCGAATGTACAATAACCTAATACATTTTCTTCAATAGCCTTGATTGACAATTCCTTCTGTCTTTCGATTCATCAATGTTGTCCCCAGGTACTAGATCGATGTTGCAACAAGCGACATGAGTGTTGTGCTTCGACGTTTCGGCGTGCAGTGCTTTTTGTAGATGAAGGCGAAGTTGGAAACTGAGAAGCATCATGCACCTTTTTATGACGTAACCGGAAAGCACAATTGAAGAACGCGCGAATGTGCTTTGTGATAAATGCCCTTGCTTGGAAGGAGAGAACAACCGAGAGTAGTGCTCGTATATGTCAATTGGTGTTGCACGAGGCGCGGCATCGGAGCTTCTCAGCTGGCCAGAGTTGAGGTTTCCTTCATGCGCGCCAGCACACGTCCTCCGGACCGAATGAAGAGAGTGCGCCTTTGACTCAGGCTGTGGTCTAGTCCTGCTCCGAACTCTTCGACTCGTACCTTCCCATCATCTCCCAACACGCACCACAATGCGCAATACGCTTTCGCGCATACATGCAAACATCGTCCGCATCACGACCTCCGCACACTTCGATCGATCTGGGCGCACGTAGTATGCGCTGAAAAGCAAGGCTACCGTAACGCTGGTGCTTGAACTAGCACTAATCCGGTCCGCACCACACCCTTTTGGGCGCTACCCCTTCGCTAACGCCATTTGGCCAGCTGAACCATAACCAATTCCAGCATCACAACGAATAGCTAGGCGAAGCATGGTGTACTCGCGTGAACGCCCTCGGTAGCCCCGTAGGCGCCTGTGGGCTGATAACAAGCCTTCATCTGCGATGGCTGAGGAATCACAGCGCGAGGGCCACGTACTGAATTCCATAGGGCTGGCGTAAGGCTTGAATGAACGGTACTCTAGAAAGTATTTGGTTGGTACTACTGACTTTTGCATCGCGATAGCGCAGTGATGCAGATGTTGGTATGTGATAGGAATCTTGTGGCGTTGCTAAAGGATGCATTCACTGAACTGAGGCCTTCATGTGGCTTGCTGTATCCATCTTTCACAACATCAGTGCGGTAAGAAGCCCTCTGAGTATTGTTTCGTGCGGTTGATCCATATATCATGCACCCGTTCCTTTTCTTGAGACACGGCTCGCTACCCGACTACCTTTCAGACTCTGCGTTGGGAGTTGCATACGTTCATAGCAGGCCATCTGCTCTTCGCTCGTTACTTTCATAAACTCCACTCTCGTTCCAAACATCATGAAGCTATTCACCTACGAAACCTGGGGGGTGCCCAGGGCCGGCTTCGATCCTTCATACAACTTCGTCCGTTCGCACTTCGTCTCACCCGTCGTCCTCGCATGCGTCCGTGGCTTGCTGAGCATATACTGCTTCACGACCATCATAACATGCTATACCTGGCTGGCGAACGAGACGGCTACAATCAAACTCAAAGATGTGAACATAGGATCCTATACCATCCAACAAGGCAATGCAGCTATCGGGCAGTCGTTCTCATTCTTCACCTACCTCACCTTCTGGTCACTCGGTTTCTACTTCCTCGTCTCGAGCGTACACACATTCATGTATGCGTCCCGGCAACGAACATGGTTACACACGTGGCCAAAGTACTTGCAGCTCTTGCATAGCATGTACTACTCCACCATGACCTCATTTCCGTTCTTGGTCACGATCGTCTTTTGGGGTACCATGAACTCTGGGTGGCCAGCTGGACGATTCGAACAGTGGATCAACATCTCCGTTCACGGTCTCAACAGCGTCTTTGCTGTGACTGAGATCATGCTATCAGCAACCGAGCCACAGCCGTGGCATCATCTGTCGGTTGTCCTTGGAGTCTTGTCTATTTACCTTGGGCTCTCGTACCTCACGCGGTATACTCAGGGCTTCTACGTGTATGAGTGGATGAACCCGGCACACGGCAACGCCAGCATCGTTCTGCATGTCTTGGGTTATGCAGGCGGAATGATTGCGCTGTTCGTGCTCGCACGGTACGCAATTATGGCCAGAAATATGCTAGCGCGACGACTGCAGGGGTCTGAAGAAATGGAGTATGGCGAGAAAGGCATCCAGCTTGAAGATGATCGGTCCGATACTTGGTCGGCGAAGGTCGGGGTGGTCAAGCCGACGCCCATGCGCGTGCAGAAGAAGCCAGAGATAGTCGTTTCCGAAGTCTAGGAGGTAGTGCCGAATTAGCGTCAGGGTTTATGTTAGACATGGATTCAGTCATGATATTGCGCAATGCCATCCTTCGGATATGAATCAGCTTCCCTTTTAGGCTATGGAGCAAGGCCTTTGTGATCTGACATGTGCACCGTCAACTGAAAGCCTACTCCGGTCCCGCTGATCCATTGTACACACTTCCACTTCTGCATAGGTTGATCCCTGCCGGTCACAGCCTCAATGCAAAAGTATTCAGAGGCCAGGCGGAAGGCGGCTGTCCATGCGAGTTTCAGTGTTGGCTTGGAGGCCTAAGGCCGGGCAGTGAGGGGCTGGATGAGAGTGAACTCTCCAACGATCAACAAAACAATCCACAGTTCTCGATGTCATACCAAGACTGAAGCAATCGAACCCACGGGTGTCGCGGCTACGTGAATGTGCATTGTCGGTGTAGTGGTCTTGTGTACTGTCAGATGCGCAGTTGCCTCCTGTTTAAGAGACTCCCTGGCATCGATACGCGCAATTGATCACGTTGATAAGTGCTGTGCGATCTCTTCGGGGTTGCGAGTCCTGTACCGTCTGTCAAGCTTTGTCGCAGTACGTGCGAAAGACGTGTTCACCGCTCCCTTCTTGACCCACCATGTGACGAACCCGAGTTATAATGGGCACTGAATCTCGTCGACGGTCGCAAGAGTACTCCATATACACATCACGACTGGGCTAATCGGAAAAAGGCATTAGACACAATGCAGTGCCTGTAATTCAGACTTGGAGTAATTTCTGTGGGGTTTGACGCAGGTCTTTCATGAAAGTGGCTGATTCGATAAGGCCAGCGTCGTGACGCCATAGCTCGACATCGCCAACTGTCTTACATCGCGAGAGACGATGTCAAGGCGGCAGATGATGAAGACGAAGTCTGCCTTGTTGATAAGCGTCACGCCCAAGGTCCGTGACTAAAGAGATGTCTTTAGATCGATGATGAAAGCCTTCGGTACCGCTCTCCAGCGCCTTATGGTCCAGTGCTAAGAAAAAAGGGCAGTAGTAATGTTTCCTTATTGTTCCGCAGCTGAAAGCATCACGAGACAATGGAATGCCGAGCTAATCTATGTCATCGCCCGTTCGCACTGATGCGCATCAGCACCTGTGCGTTCATGTGGCTCAGCCCAGACGGGCTCTGACAAAATAGGTAGGGCCAGAAACGGATTGACAAGACGCACAAGAAACAAGTATTCCGAGTATTCTTGTTGTTGCCGCTGAGAAGGTGTGGTGATATCTGGACGCGACAGTGATGGTTGAGGATGCACGCGGACAGGGGACCGCTGCCATGGATGTGTTGCAGCCTCGGCTACGAAGTACTTGCCACGTTGGTGCTTAGCGCGCCCTCTATCTAAAATTAGGAGATAGGGGAGGCAGTGCTGGCGTACTCTCTTTCATCTCAATGGTCCTTGGTGATCGCGTCTTCCGTTACCCATTGCCACCTGCCCGACTCGTTGCATACTCAGAGTAGGATTGTTGCCGCTGGGCGCGTTCCCTCAGCGCCCTCCTTGTTGTTGCGCTGAATGCAGACCTCGGGAGGCGAGCGGCTGGCTGCACAAAGGTCGAGTGACCACGTACCGCCTTGAGCCTCACCGCTTACTGTTCGGTAATATCATGTCAGTAATGCGTAGGGCGTTGGAAGGGTTTCTCAGGTGCCGGACCCGTATCGAAGACGGCGAGCCTTGTTGAAGCTTGGGCGTTTGGCCTGAAAAGTTAGGCCAGCAATGCGTCTCAAAATCCTTTCAGATGAACCCAGATATGGAGTCCTCTAATTTCACATCCATTTCCGTCAGATCTGAGCTTCAATTGGAGATTCTCTGTCTTGGCCCCGTTGGTATGACTTGAACATGCACCGTTTAAGCAATCTGCACGTCCTTCTGTAAGGATTGTCCCTTCCGACATCTACACATGGCAATTTACCAGCTCACGCCTTACCCCTGCGCCCGACGACCACCGCCACCCCTCTGCTACGCCGCACTAAGGTTGCCAACCATATGTATCGCACCTGTTCCACTGGCAATACCACGCACCCGGGATTTCGGAAGCATAGAACAGTTGGAGCTATCGGATCTGCGAATCGGCTATTAGCATCGTTTAAACTCGCTCGAATACTACAGTGGTGCAGTAGCGCAACGCCCTCAAGCCGCACCTCACCTCCACATTCAACACCAAGCTCTTAGGCCTGGTCTGCGCATCCCTGCGTTCAGCCTTGGACATATCTGCATACGGTGCAGCTCTCTTTAGGATGCTACCCGGCGCCCAGCTGCTGACGATCCCGACCGCATCGTCGAACTATAAGCTTGACGACATCTCGTCTACAAGCAAGCTAGTTCTATCCTCCAATCGACTTATTCTCCACCTCCAGGGCGGCTCGACGCACAACGAAGACGAGGAATACATGGCACAACATAATCACCGTTCCAGCCGCTTGCAGACTGAGAATGAGCTGTGGCTAAATATGCCTGCCTCTTCTGCACAACAACAGGAGCATGGCCATCGATTAGAGCCATCCGCCTACAAAGCAACCTCGCAGCGGATCAGTGTATGTCCTACGAGCGGCTCGAACCTTAACAAGCCACTACCACCATCGCCATCCGGTCCAGAGAAACGATCTCACAAGCCAACCTTGTTGCGAGGGTTTCTCCGACGCGAATCTTCAGAGCAACCGGAGTCAACCCATCTCCGACCGGAACCGTATCAACCAAAACGGCACTCGGCCAGCCTGAACGTAGACACAAACAGCCAGCACCGCCACACTTACTCCAGAAGCATGCCGAACTCTCCCTACGGGTTCGGTCAATCTACTTATCAGGACCTGGCGACCTATCCTCGGGCGCATTCTTCAGCCTCAAATCACTCAGACGCCGTGCAGTACCAACCGTACTCGCTGCCACCACAATCGCAGTCCTCCCGGCCTCTACAACAACGTGCTGTTTCTATGAATCCTTACTTCGAGACAGCATCAACACCACGATCGCGCACTTTCCCCGAATCTACGCTTGGCGTTACGGCCCGCGACAACGCCTCTAGTCGGCCACGGCCGCACACAACATGGGGCTCTCCTACTGAGGCTTTCACTGACGTGTCTCAATTTCATCTTTTCGCAGAGGCTATGACCGGTCTACCAAACGACAACGAGTCCTTTTCACCAACCGGCCCACCGCAACTTCGAGGTTCACTTTTCGCCCGAAGAAACACTAATGACACTATCCCAATCCCTCTTCAACATCCTCAGCATTCGTCGAGAACCCTACCAACACGGCGGCCTGAAAGGGAACAGAGAGATGACTGGCAGAATTTTGAGCCACCGCCGCTTATCTCGTCACGAGCAGCACCTGCACTGAACCACACGATGTCGGTGCCCAATCCACCTCTCGATGCTTATCAGCAATGGCAGCCACCATCGCACCTGGACGCCGTTACAGTTGAACTGAACCTGCTGGGGCTGAATGACCCTCAAGGATCCGATGATGAACTTCCGGACTATCAACAAAGCCAGGCGGAAATGGCAGCGAAAAAGAGACAAGAAGCGTCAGCAAGGGCTCGCGAACTAGAAGCGAGGTGGAGGGGTACGCGGAGATGAATACGGCCATCGAGAAAGAGATCATCCCAACAAATCAAAACCAAATATACTGCATAATATCAAAGTTCACGTTCCTTCCGCATGCGAATGTTAATCTCGTCAGCCTTCGCGAAGGCTGACGAGATATAGGCTCCAGACCCAAATTTGGAGTCACTACTCCATATCGCCGGCTTTTCGATGGGCCAAACAATATCTAGGCTGCATATAGCCCCGGCACATCGCTCATGATACCTGACTCTAATACATCATCCGTGTTTCTCAACACATATTGATATCGAAGTAAACCATATACGCATGACTGCTGCAGTCATGGGGATGATGCAGCGTTGCGGCACCGCCCCCGCGATCGTCTGTCCCGGGCCGGTCTATCGTTCGATTATATGTATTGCCTACATTGGTGTCACGCCAATAGAACTTGTAAGGGTCAGATATTTACCGGAAAGGGAATTCGGCCCCTACATTGATTGACACCATGCGTACGAAAGAGTAATTTGCATGGATACAATTTCCAAAGTGAATACTGGTGTAGCTGATAGTCACGATAGGGAACATGGTCAATACTGTTGGACAGGTGTCTCCGGGCGGGTATCGCGCTAGCACACCTAAATTGAGCTGAGTAGTCACCCATAGTACATCCCTTCACGCCTAGCATGTTTGACGTTGTCACTTCGCTGTAAGCAAATTGGACATTGTTCAGTAGAGATCCGGACAGCTACATGAGATGTGACAAAGACATGGAAATATGCCTTGCGGACAGCCTCGTGCGGATCGAAAAATTGACTGCGTGATGTACCTGGCCGGTCATCATCCGGCTTGACAAGAGAGCGGCATGAACATGGTCGGTGATACGTACTTTTGAAGGCTGGCCAATCATTGAAGTTCTGAGTCACACCCTTTCCATGCCACGTTTTTGGGGCTTATCTAGGTACCGTCACATTACTAGGTTCCGCATGCTGTGAGAAAACGAAGGCTTGGAAATCATGTATGGTACACTCCTACAACTGCGCGTAGTCAACTGACCAGTCTACACATCACTAACCACGTTAATGGTAACACGGAAGTACCTAAGGACCAAGTAAATGCACGTAAGTCTCGAAAGAGAGCAAAGTAGATGCGGGGAGTTTGGGGGCGGAAAAGCTTATCATGCGCACGTTGTATGCTGTAGCATACCCAGCGGGCCAAGATCTCGACCCAGCACTTTCGACTGCATAATGTATCAATGAGGTTCTAATCACCGAAAAGTACAGTATAGCCAGTGAGTGTCCAAGTGGCAATGCTACACACCATACCTTTTTGTAGGCAAAGCACCACACTATCACCGCGACTCTCTCGCCATTCCCTTTTTAGGTAACACTACCGCTTCTGCGCTGAACGACCATTCCGCTGCATGAGCATGTGCAAGCCTAAGCGCAACGTTACACGGAACAGAGGCACGGTCGCTGTCGCCGCTACCAAGAGTTGTGGTTTACTATGCCCGCCAACCCGGAATTGAGGCTGTGCACACGCACGTCAGATGCACGCGGGCCGGAACGATCAACAAATGTTTGAAAATAGCAGATGATGCATAAGGGGGGAGATGAAGGAATTAGCAAGTCGATAGTTTACAGCTGCAGCAGTGATCACAATGCGTCGTTGTAGAACAAAGAGTATGAGGAGGGGTAATGGTTTGGGGGGTCTGGAAGAACGGTGAGCTCGCAGGTGCAGGTGCAGGTGCAGCTGACTGGAGGTCGCATACAGGCCAGCGAAGACGGATGTCTTCGCCTAATCGATCGACTGAAGTCATGCATCCCATGATGCTCCTACTGCAGGTGCAGTATTTGACTTTTGCGTTGAGTGAGTTGATGCTCGTTTTCCGGTCGGGATTTCGGCGGCCCTTCCCAAGATTTCTCTGTGCCCACGCTGGACACCTTGAGCTAGACCTGTGAGCGAGAGCGCATGACTTTTCTTTCCAGCTCCTTATCAGTCATGCCGTAGTCATCGTACGACACCTGTGCAAGGCGGAGTGGACTGCTGCTGTGCAGAAGTGTAGAGCATTTCGTTGATGTTCATCCCTAAGAAGCCTAGTGCAACTCCAGAATGATGACGTCATGATCGCGTGTCTCCTCCGCGCGACTACCCAGGTATTGATCGATGTAGCTGTTCACATTCACCGTTGACTACATGCTGTAGAGTCACATTTCTACGACTACCTAAAGCATTCTCGTTATCGATGTACCTTCAATTGATCGCTGCCTAGGCCAAAACGGAACGTCCTGCTACTAAAACCTTGGAAGTATCGACGCCTAGTACCCTTCATTCTGTATTTGATGTGGAAACAACAGGGTAATCGCTGGGCGTGCCTTGATCAATTTTCTCACACTCTCGAATGTCTCTTTCCCGTTTCATGTCATCAACCCAGCCCTTGAAGACAATCTCCCCCTTTTGTGGCCGTTGCATTACGCGGTGCATATACTGATTCTCCGCCGCCAACCAAGGCGGCTGGTAATGTTTGACAGGTAACTCCGGTAAGTTTAGCCTTGCGCTGGCTTCCCAGTCCGGATCGGTGATGGCTCTAGGTTCTAGTCCTGGTACCCAGAGAACATCTCCTCCAGCAAATTCGCCAGTGTGATCAACCCAAACTTTACGTGCGAGCATGAGCATGTACGTCTCATATGTATCCGCCACTATGAGACCATCCAGGTTGTGGAAGCGACCGAACTTTACGGCGAAGCCATCTAGCAAGACACAGATCTGCCAGTGTTCGCGCTTGGTGCTGCGCGATAGATCTTCCAGCATCCGGATCAGTGCGCTGCCGCTTAGTACTCCATCTTTCCAGCGTTCCTCACCAGTATCGCGCACAAGAGGAGCTGTCCCACGAACAAATCCGGGAGGCTGGCCAACATGATTGTTCCGAGGATCTAGTTTCATAGGTTGCTTCAACCTTGGAGGCGCTGGAGGGGGCGAGCTTTCCGGCAAGGGCGTTCTGTGTGAAGGGTCTGTCCAGAATGGCGACTCTTCCGTAGTTACGGCTTGCGAAGATGGAGGCTTTCGAGGTCTAAGGCGCGACAGAGCCTCTGGCGGCGGGTCCTGCATCTCCACATCGTCTGGCGAGTAGTCAAGATCCATTGGATCATCTGTGATGGGTTCTTTCCCTCGACCACGCCCACGAGATCTTAGATTCCGTGACATTCGATGAGATGTTGCGGTGAGGTTGTTATGAGATGATGATGATGATGATGATGATGATGGTCTTGCTGACTCCGTGACTAGAAGTACGTGAGTCCTCTCACTATTTGAAGCAGAAAGGTTTGCTATGCTTAAAAATACCACGTCACATGAGGAGTCATCAGCGAGACAAGTATGAACCACGAGACGCGCATTGCATCCTGGTCAATTTACGCATCACAAAAGCGTGATGTAGCACTTTCCGCCTTCAACACAACAATGGAAGGGCTATCGTGATAAAAACGATCGCTGAGACCGATCGCAGGCTACTCAAACAAGAGAACGGGTCCGTTGAACCTGCATTTTGCCACCTTCCACAACGTTAACCAAATTTCCCCTGGGCCCATCGTTGACCACACCCCTGAAAATTTCACACCAACGGCGATATCCTGGGACTGCGATGCCCAAAATTTGCAAGAAGCTATCCGTAGACTATCAACCAAAACCGAGGGAAAAATGGACAGTAATCCAGAAGCTCGGTAGCATGGGCGGAGGTCTGAACGGCGGCATAAGCAAAGTCCAATGTAGCAATCCAAAAGCTCGGGTTATGGTATTCATTGAGAAGCGCTTCAACAAAGAGGCGTTCGAGAACGATGTACCGCGCAAAGAAATCCAGATCTTGCACCAGGTCCAGGACCACGAGAATATTACTAAGATGGTGGACCACTTTTTTGATAAGCGCAAACCAGACGGAGCTGTGTATCTGGAGTATTGTACAGTAGGTAACCTGGCAGACGTCGCGCTCAATGTTGCTATGGGCGCCCACGTCAACGAACATAAGATATGGAGATGGTTCTTTGAACTGTCGTCTGCCCTTACGTACTGTCACCGTGGCCCGCAGCCAAATATGACCGATGACGAGATATTCCTGTCCGGTTGGAGTAAAATATATCATCGCGACATCAAGCCTGCGAACATCCTACTGACGATGGAAGGTGATACAGTTATAGCGAAGCTTGCCGACTTTGGATTAGCAGTAACTGAAGACTATCTGTCGCTTGAGCGTAGTATAGAACGCGCTATAATGGAACCAGGGGGGACGCCTGGGTTCGACGCTCCAGAATTTCCACTCTTCAGCGGCGCTTCAGATGTCTGGCAACTAGGCTTGAGTATGGTCTGCGCATGTACCGGAATCGTAAGCCCGCGAAGCAAAGAGTTCCCCCATGGTCAAAGATGGGACAAAGAACAACCGGCAGGCTCCAGCTATACCAGAGAACTCAGTAGCATATTGAAGAAAGCTCTAGAGAAAGACTTTGTAGAGCGGGTGCGCATATATCCCCTGTTGTTGAACATCAAGGCTGAATATGCGAAAATAAGGGAACGGCTTCCTGTCGACAAACGACTGCATAGAGTCTACGATCTAGCCGAAGAGCACGGCAATGGGAAGCCGCCAGCGGGACATCGCAGACCAAAGCATCATTTCACGAAGTGGGAGGGCCCGGCTCGTCCCGGACATACAGGTGACCATGGCAACCCAATGCCATTTTACGGAGCGGGATTCGATGAAGATGAGCTGGACCAGTTCAACCCCGGAATGGGATTTGGGCCTTATATGCCCGGTGATTTCGACCCGAGGCGCATGAATGCATTCAACTAGGCTTTATGATGAGTCCAAAGGCGTGATAAGGTAGCTGAAGCGGTCGGAGATAGCCGCATCATGTATTTCAAGAGTTGTGCCAACCCCACGACTCTTCGAGTTGGTTAATGGCCGCTGTGGGAGGAAAGCCATGCGATCGTTCACAGGCATACCATAGATCGCGAAGCTGTTCTTGATCCTCACGAAGCGTGAAGCGATCGCCGACTGGGAATGTTAGATATAGAAGCAATACAAATGTTACACACGACTACTCCTCGTCATAGTCGCGTTAGGGGATCGGAATGAGCTTACCTAATGCGATCGCGAAGCAGGCAACAAACTTGCAAGGAAACCATTTGGAGTTCGATTGGGCCACTCCGCATAGTGTGCGGACGTTGTCTTGCACGGCTCTATCCACAATAGCGCGTGATGCTTTGTGTGCTGGTCCAAGTTGCGGAATCGTCGGATCATGTACAATCAGCAGCATATGAGCTAAGAGGTTATACTGGGTGCCCATAACGTGGGTCTTTTGGTGGAAACGAATGTCCGGGAAGTTTCTCCCGCTACCGTCTCGATCTTGCCGGAAATAGTATGGGTCGAAGCTGTCAGGCCTACACTGTGTCCAGGATCTGTTCTCGTCCATCAGTTGGTTGTAGCGAGCAATGCTGTTTCTACCTTCCCCAAAGACGAAGTTGCTCACGTCGCCGAGGTGAGCAATCGTTCGTGTAGCCCAGATGGAGTCGTTAGCCGGCTCGAGTGAGCGATCAGCGGGGAAGATGTGTAATTTAAACGCGCGTTGCGTCATGAGTGAGATCCACAGTTCCTGACGAAAAGCAGCCCAGTAGATAGCCTGCCGCCGATCAGGTCCAGATGTTGCAGCGTATGATTGTTCAGCAGCACGGATTATAGCCTGGGTGCCGAACAAATGGCCCTGGGGGTCGGAGCCGATAATCGAGATGTTCATCTCTTCCAAGAGTCGCAAGATGACGGTTGCAGCAAGTAACGGCTCTTCTTTGATGGTGACGTTGTCGTTCAGCGCTGGAATCAGCGTGTCAAAGCATCGCTGATAGTAGGCATCTGCGATGTAAGGGTCGAAGTCGGTGGTTCGACTAAGCTGACGAGCAGATAGCGCAAGAATGGCGTTCCTGAATAAGAGTGATGATTAGTCGATTGCTAACGCATATACGCAGTAGACGCACTACATACATCAAGGTACTATTTTGCTTAGCCATCTGGACGATGTGAACCCCAAAATGATCTCTGGTGTCGACCATGTCGAACTTGCATTCGTCAGTCAAAGGCCCATTCTCCGGACAAAATACTCACGAATAATGCGACGTTCTCGATGTAATGCTGCAGCAGCATTGCCTCTTGCTCATGCTCCAACGGCCATAGGACAGGTTCACCGGGAGGCTGTTGATACACAAAGGTACTAACTCCCTCTTCCTGATGTGGCTGGTACGTGCTTGTGTTCGCTCGGTGGCCATGTAATGCTGGAGGCGCAGGTGCTTGGTGCTGCACAGGAGATTCCGAATTTAGTAACGACAGGACTGTGAGGTTTTCCGTAGGGGTGAACAAGGTTGAGTTTGGAGTCAAAGCAGTACCCGGAGCACTTCCAGGGGTACAGCTGGGTGATGGCGCATGAACTGAAGGGCTGTCGAATGGAGAATAGCCATCCTGCACATATTGAGAGCGAATTTCGCTCGATTCGTCCAAAAATTGGACTGCCAAATCGTGTCAGCGACAGATGCAACAGACCCGGGTAAGTTCTCACTTCGCGGAGGGTACGACACCCAAGGTTGTTCAACACTGAACGAATCTGAGATTGACGACCGCCGGAACCGTCTACCGCTTTCGTAGACGCATTCTTTCTTCGCCTGCGCACACCTTGCACATGCCGGCTGCTTGCCATCACCTATCGCAACGTCATCAGTATGCCGGCATCACTAGCGAGAGGCTTCCAGCTTACATCGATAATGACGCGTGCGGCATCGATTGCTACGAACGGTTAAGCGATGTCCAGGTCGTGCGCAAAGGATGCGAAGTCTCGTACCATGGCATTTGCGATAAACCTTAACGTAGTCGTGGAATCGCGAAGGATGCGTGTGCGGGCTAATTTACGAAGCTGGGACACGCGCGATAACGATGCGCAAAGGGGTCCAGGACGAGGAATGCCCGCCGAGATGAGCAGAGTCGTGCCCAACCATGTTCCACCGGTTACTAAGGACGGGCTTTGATGATCGCGTCCGCGGCTTCGGAAAATCCAGATAGCGTGTCACAGCGGCGACTAGCCCCGCTTCCTACCCCACATCTTGGCAGGGACGAAAGAGGTAAGTCTCCCCGGCACACTCGTCTGTCGTGTACAGATATGGCAGTGGCGATAGGTTTACACCACGTTTACGTTGCCGGAAGATTTTAGCAATAAGCTAGACACCCAAATATTGTCTCTCCCTGTACGGACAATTCGAAGCCGATTGCTACTTCATCACATCATTCATCATGCCCCATGCACTATCACCGGAGCAAGACGTGCCGAGCTTCAACGGCAAGAAACTCTTTGTCAACGATGGTTTGCTTCGACCAAGTCAAGTCGGAAAGTTGAAGGAGTCGTCTCCAGATATGCCCATGGAAGAGCTGCGTCAGCGCTACAGCGAAGATGGATATGTCTTCCTCAAGGGGTTACTACCAAGGAACGATGTCCTCAAAGCCCGCGAAGAATACTTCAAGGCGCTTGCACCGAGCGGCGTGTTGAAACCTGACACCCAGCCAGTAGATGGCATATTCGATCCTGAGAAGGACGCGGCAGACTTCCCTGGTATTGGCGCTGGTGCGGCCCCTGGGAATGGAAAGCCGGGAGAAGCGACAGCGGAGAAGTTCGTTAGTCTGGCGCTCGAAGCGCACTATGCAGATTGGTACAAAGAGACGTTTTGCAAGCACCCTGCGCTGAAAGACTTCATTGCCCGGATGACAAACTGGGGCGACAACACTCTAGGTGTCCGTAGAAGCTTATTGCGCAACAACACACCAGGAAACAAGGCCATCGGCGTACATTATGATCAGATCTTCCTCCGGCATGGCGAGCCGACGAGTGTCACTGCCTGGGTACCTATGGGCGATGTAAGCTTGACTGGAGGAGGCTTAATCTACTTGGAGAAAGGTGAGTCCTCTACTTCGTGATGGAAGATTCAGCAAAGTTAACGAGTCTGGTAGGTCATACGCTTGGCCGTGAGGTAGAGGGAGACTTCAACCGAAAGGCAGCGGAAAGTGGATTGAGCGACGAAGAAACGAAGAACGCTTTCAATCAGAACATGCTATCAACAGGGCTGCTCGCTGACGGTCCACGAGAGTATTCTGACACCTTTGACAGGCGTTGGTTGGTGACGAACTACGAAGCGGGCGACGTAGTCCTCCACAACCCGTTTGCGGTAGGTACCCTTGGGTTTGAGCTGACGTATATCTTGGCTAATAGTAGTCAGATACACGCATCCACATTGAATTATGACCCAAATAACGTGATTAGAGTTGGTACTGATCTGAGATTCGTCGATGGCAGCAAGCCATGGGACACTGTAAGTAAGATGTGCACATAAATCTACATGTTGTTGACCAGCATAGCGATGGGACAAAGACTACGAGTTCAACGACGGTGTGTAAGCGGGTCAATCCTGGGTATGTCTTTGGCCGCGATGGACAAGCGACTGGGATTGTAGTTGCGATAAAGCGTAGTTCACAATCATCATTCCTCAGACGTTCAAGCCCATACACGTCTCCACCCGTCAATATGGTACTTTGCTTGCCATAGCTTTCCAAAACTCACATCGCCCGCCCCTTCCACCCTCCCATGCATTTGCATCGGCCAAATTGATCTGGTTGCTGACGCCCGGATCGCTATAAACGTAGTAGTAAAGGTCGTCTGTCGCTTGCACCAAGGAAGGGATGCCGCCTGTAGCATTCATATTCAGTAGTACCGGCTGGTTTTCGTTCCACTTTGGCCAAGAGATGTCACTCGAACCATGCCCAGTCGCGGGCGGGATCGTCGAGTTTGCGACACCGCCCTTCGCGTCTTCGAAGCTTATCACCGGCGAGTTCTTTGTGATGAAATTGCCCCAAATCCTACGGAAAGCGTGCTTGAAGCTTTTGCCGGGCGTTGGAGTTCCGCTCCATAGCGCTTGCAGATCATAGCCATGATAACTTGGAGGCGCACTAAACTGATACTTCCAGCCCTCTGTAAAAGCTCCAGCAGCCCAGTAGCTGGGACAGACGAAGGCGTACTCCGCAAAAACGTTCAAGAGACGTTGTTGATTTCCTGTCCCAAATTCACTCATGTTGAGTGCCGTGGGTAGACCAGTACCAGATGTAGCGAAGCGCGTAGCATTGGGCTTCACGTCAAGGTCATCCCCAGAAAATGAGTATGTTTCTTCCAGTCGGGCTTTGTCGGATGCAGAGAAGTCGGGAAATGTCAGATCAACGTAGTCTCGGAAATCCTGCAGCGTGCGCGCGGTGGGAGGCGAGAGTGGCACGCCTTCGTTTGCCATGTTACCCGATAAGACACGCCTTCCCTTTAGCGACTTTGAAGTAAGGGTTGTGGAGAGGCGGTCCTGGACAAATGTACCGTCGGTTACTGGCAAGAAAGCGAAGGTACCGAAAGGGCCAGCTTCCGAAACTCTGGCGCTGGCATTCTGAAGAACGATGGTATCCGCTGCGCGGAGGCAATCCATACTTTCCTTCGTTTTTGAGCAGCCAGATGCTTCAAGGAACGCCGCATAGGCTTCTGCGGGTTGTTCATCGTCATAATCATGCTGATAGGGTACCCATGGACTCGCTGTGATAACATTACGGAAGAGGTCTTCTCTCTGCCGCCCACCGTAGGCTTGAGATTGGTAGAGAACAGCGCCTGCTCCTGCACTCTCGCCTGCAATAGTGACCTTGCTAGGATCGCCCCCAAATTTGGCAATGTTAGCTTGGACCCACTTCAATGCAAAGTTCATGTCAAGGAGCCCAGCGTTGAGCGCACCATGCTGCTTCACCTCTGGACTCGAGAGAAACCCGAAAGCGCCCAGGCGGTACTGTATTATGACGCTGACGAAGCCATTCTTGTTCGTGGCCATAAATTCGCTGGGGTCTAGCCCAGAGGCGCTGAATAGCCCGTACCCTCCACCATCTTGATCCTGTTAGCGAGGTCCGCTACGCTTTGTGCATTGCTTGGAAAGTGACTTACGGATCCAGAAGAAGACAGGCAGGTTCTTCGCGTGAGCTGGCGCGTATACGTTCAAGAACAAGCAATCCTCGTTTCCGATCGCGGAGGTGAAGCCATAAGCCGCTGGGGTCTGTGAAGAGGCGCCAGTCTGCGGACAAGCTGGTGGATCGCTCAAAGCTGATGCTGCCGTTCTATTCCGCACAGGGGCTTGAGGAGCCGCAAATCTGAGCTTTCCGAGTGGCGGCGCTGCATACCGAACACTGCCGCGCAAGGTCAACCTTTGGAGGATTGGGAAGATCTCAGACGGAAAAGTACCTTTTGAAGATATTGATGCTGGTATTGGCATCATGACTCCCCTCATAGACAGCGTAGCCCAGGTCAACCTTGGGTGCTTTCACAGCCCGCGGTATCGGCTCAGCGCCAGATCCAGCGACAAAGAGCGCAAGCGCCAACAAGATCCCCTGACATCTCATTTTGACTGTTGTTTGTGCTCGGAAAAGTATGAGCGGTCGGGAAAGGTGTCACCGTCGCTAGAGGCTGATGTAGACCGTGGCACAAAGCCCAAGGTTGCACGCCGTTGAAAATCCTCGCTGCATGTCAGCATCTTGCAGATGCTCACGAT
The DNA here is from genome assembly GCF_024043165.1 of Alternaria incomplexa. Lineage (NCBI taxonomy): Eukaryota > Fungi > Ascomycota > Dothideomycetes > Pleosporales > Pleosporaceae > Alternaria > Alternaria incomplexa. Next base: position 1,177,221 of record NW_026249862.1, on the reverse strand, counting down.
AAGCGAAACTCTTCGTCGTGAGCATGGCTCAATGTGCGCGCGATCGATGCGTTGATTGGCATGCTCGTACGGATGTCCTCCGTTTCGGTACGCTTGCCGTCTCCCGCCTGCCGCAAGAGCCCCAGCCAGGGGGCATAGAGCTGCAGACCTCGGAGGTGCAGATTGTCGTCATTGGACTCGATTTCTAGACACTCTGTTCAGATCCTCATGATTCGCGACCCAGGGTCTGAAATGCCGAAGACGCGCATGTAACGTGTTGACATTGTATAGTGTTGGACATGCATGCTGGGAATTGTGGTGGATGGTAGCCTCTAGGCTAACGGATCCGGCGCGTGGTGCGCTCAGCGATGACGTAGACGACGCGTCGGCGAACAATTGCCAGCTTTGGGAATATCGAGACTCCGAGACGTTTCGACAACGCGTTATTGAGCATGGAATCCGATGCGATTCTCTGCCTCACATGGATAGTATGGAGTCTATGGAGGGCGACGACACTGGATGGACTATTGCACCACATCAGCTACCCAGGTACCGTTCACCATCGCAGCGCGTCTCTTCAAATCAGTCTGTCGCGATAATCATTCTGCACCAACGGTCCATCGACACGAAAGACTGTCACAATGCATCACACGACTCGAGCATATGTTTACGCATACGTCTACCAGGAAAGGGCGTGACAGAGGACTGTCAGGGAGCACGAGCCGAAGAGAGGTGATTACGGCTGCTGTTGAATTCAATAATGTCAGGACAGCGACCAAACCTTCCACAATCCACGACTACGCTATACACTTTGTGGCCTTGTAGGCTGCCGGAAATACCTGCGCCAACTCACGCACCAGACATCAAGTCACACAGAATACGCGTCGAGTCCATGTCTGGCTGTCGCAGTCAACTATTCATCAATCCAGTCCTCGTATATAAATCCTCGAGGTTCTGCCTTTAATTCCTACTCATCGATCATATCAAGCGCATCTAACATAACGATTACTAGTAGTTTTCAGCTTCCAATTTATACACAAAGCAGCCGCAGCCAGCCCTAAACGTCTAAGCACCAAAAACCACACACATATCCGCCAAAACCCGCTCAACATCATGTTTCCAGGCGGCCGCTCGTACTACCCCTACCAAAACTCTCTTCAAGACGCAAACAACGGTGGCGGCTTTTACCCCGACCGCATGTATTCGCACCAGCCCGGAGCCCGTCGCGGCGAGACACGATACAATCAACTCCACGGCAGTGGCGACAGTGGTTGGAGTTATACCGGCGGTGGAAGGTATGGAAGGTTTGAGCCGTACGATAGGAGGGGCCCGCAGAGGCGGAGACGCTGATGGTAGGGGCAAGAAAGTGGTTCAGAGAGAGGAGAGACACCATTAAAGTTCGGGAATGAGGAAAATTGGATATCATGAGAATCAATGATGATCATTGTCATTGTAATAGTTTCATGCCTAAACTATCCGTACAATCACTGCGTTCAGTGCAGCCTGAAGATTTCCTCAGTGTCCCTTCTCCGTGTTAACCCTGTTTCGCAAAAGCCCAGATCTGCCGGAACTGAGGATACAATACTGGTACCGCGTTGGGTACAGCGTTATACTCGGCATATCTCTTGATCGTCTCCATCTCTTTTCTCTCGATTTGGCTCTCTTCGATCGGTAAGTCCATTGTAGTGCCGTTGCTTGTGGTGATGCGAGCGAAATATTCCGCGTGACCTGGCGGGTAAGTAGATGTTGTGCCGTTAATGAGGGGCGTTTTTGCAACAACTGTAGGTGGTGGCGTTGGCGGCACCGCCTGGTAAGGAGATTGGTAGGGCTGGTGCGAAGACGGCTGAAGGGCGGGGGAGCTGGTCCTGCTAATACCGATGCTCAAGAAGTGATTATCCGGAAGCTGCGAGGGTGCAACGCTTCCCAAACCGTATGAAAGCGTAGCACTGGCTTCTCTGACAATGGGAGTAGGCTTTATAGTCTCCTCATGGCTAGCCGCCGCATGGTCTTCGACACCACTCATTACCTCGTCTTCTTCGGGAGTGGATGATCCCTTTGAGCATCGTTTGGATTTTGATGGCTTTACCGAGGTTGAAAGCGACCGTTTGACCGGTGCCTTGATAGGCGGTTTTGCCATCGACGTTGCATCTGGCTTGCTGATTTCGGGCGCGTTCAGATTTGCTGCCGCAGAGCGTCTGGTAGCTCGACGTGTTACCATCTGAGGCGGATCCTCTGTCTCTGTGACCTTCTCGTCTTGTTCTTGAGCTGGCTCTTGATCTGATGTGTGGCTTCCGTGCTGCTCGGACTTCCTTGGGCGGCCGACTATTCCACCGTGTTTACCCCGCTTCCGGTCTCCAGACGTGGCAGTTGGATCACTCTTTCTTTTGATGGACTTCCTAGACTTGGGAGGCAGCTTGTCCAAATTTGACGGTACTGGATCAGCCGCGGCTGCAAGAAGATACGCAGGCGTAGATCCCGAGTCGGACGCTACTTCGTCCTCCACCTCGGCCTCTTGCTCGCTTGCGGCTGCAGGGGATGCAGCTAGATCGGTTGTGGATGATGCGACGATGTCAAAAGCTGGGTTGACAGAATTGACATCTTCTACTCCATTCATCTCCTCAGCCCCATGGCTAGACACTGGAGGCGAAGGCGGCTGAGCATCTGCCATGAAATCTTCATCTTCGGCTGGTACAGTCGCTGGTTTTTCGCCGACTGTGCTTGGTGTAGGTGATTCCAGTTTCTTCATATTTCTCAAGCCCGTACGGGGCTTGACTGCCTTCTTCGGCTTCTTAGCCTTTTTGGTCTCGGGCTCGACGTCGTCCTTGGGAAGGTAGCGTCCATTTGGGCCGCGAACCTTACCCGCGCCCGCATCTCGTACTGCCGACTCTGCCTGCAAGTCCTCGCTGGGGTTGGAGCTGATGTGACGCGTCACGGTACCGCCTACGGGCTCTGATAGAAGAGCGTCACTATCGTCGTTAGGTGGGGTCTGGCCAAGAGCTTCTTCGGCTTTAGGCAAGCCCGATGCGGGTGGCTCGGTCTGAGACATTGTATGGCCGTCTGATTGTGAGGAGAAGTCTAGCGCTTTTTTGTCAGCATGATGAAGGAAGCAAAAGCGAAAGTGAGCCATGCGATGTGGGGTAAAGTGAGGTAATCAAGCGAGATTGGGTGAATTAGGTGACGGTAACATACCTGTATGCTGCGGAATGCTCTGTGAAGAGGCTGCAGGAATCTGAGACCGATTGGAAGGTACCGCCTGGCTCTCAGAGCTCCACTCTCCAGATGATTTGGAAGTAACATTGGAAGGAAGTGGTACAAGAGTCTGCCGTGTCGGACGTGGGTAAGTCTGCACGTCTGGTTGGTACCGGCTAGGCTTATTTGTAAACGGCACTTGGAGCTTTGGCCCTGCGGAGGCTATGATAGCAGAAGTCAGTATTTGCAGGCAGGATTGGGCGAGAGCTTACTTACCATTAGGGGTGACAAACCCGTTGGGCGGCTGCCCAGCTAGACAAGCTTTCTTCTGCAATCCGTCAATTGGGAACATGACTCCGGGGGCGGCTTCACCGCGCGCGTTATTTCGAACCATCGCTGATGACATCTCCTTGAAATGCATGTCGAGAATTGGCCATTTGTCCTGGGTTTTGCCACTGAGAGACCGCACCCTACGGTAAGCCCTGTCTAATCTGCCGAATTCCTGCGCGGTACGCATCGGTTCTGTTTCGGAAGCGTTCCTGGGCGCGCTGAGGTATCTTTCCTGTATCCATGTAGCGAGCTCGACGTCATCCTGTGTTTCGCTATTGCATAGAACCTCGTGAATCTTCACTAGAGTTGGGATGTCGGCATAACCGAAGCATTCCTCAGGAAGTAGTGCTTCGGAAGCGACGTAATCAGCGGGAGTGTATGGCATGCTGTATGTGGGCGCCATAGTCGTAGTGTTGACGAGAGCTATTTTGGTTTGGGTGGAAGATAGGAAACAGCGTTGGGTGCCCAGGTGTGTGGGAGCCGAGCTATTGCGAACTTATCTGACCACGGTGACCGTGGAGTGAATACAGTTGAATAGATATGGTGCGAGTGGTGTAAGTATTCAAGTCTTGCTATTGTCGCGCGACCCAAGTGAAGCCAGCGGTGAGGATTTTGACCGGGTAGCGGCCGGCGTCGGGCCCACGTGTGCGCCTGCGCAGTGCGAAAAGTGCAAGTGGACGTCGTTGGATCGGACCCAGGCGACTACTGTATGAGACCTGGTGGTAGTACTCGAGAATTTTGAGCAACTGGAGAGTTTAGAGCAAAAGGTGGGGAGCGAGTTGGTGACGGCGAGGGTGGAAGTCCGTGCCCAGTGGTGGTGTTCTAGAAATTCCGTAGCTTCGATGGAAACTTCAGAACGGCACAAAATCTGTCACCACCTTGGGAGCCAAAGAACTTGCCATTTTTTACCCGGCACAACACGTCTAGTACCAGGTGCAGTGTACTGTAAATGTGACTCTTTAGGCATCTTCGTTGAGTGCAAAGAGATCTCGGGATGGTCCGCTGGTACCTGGCTACCTAGGTACCTACTTCGAGCTTTCCCGCCGCCGCGCTGAGTGCCCGCGAACCTGGAACTTTCAACATATGAGCAGATGAGACCCTCAGAAGCGAAACCCTCAGACGTCTATTATATGACTAGCCACTATCAACACACTGGATATTCGCCAGCCCTGAAGCTCACTATCTGCATCTCTATCTAATCTCGGTTCTGAACACCCCCACACACGCGCGAGAGCTCCTCTCCCCAGCCCATCATATCTTCCCTACGCAGATTCGCCTCCGACCCATGTTCCCAGGCCAATCCCCGCGACGTGAGCATACTTCTTGCCATGCTGAAAAGCATCGGCCAAGCGTGGTCATCTACATCGATACCGCGAGGCAACGCATCAAGTATCGATTCTCTGAGCGTGTCTTCGCTGACGGATAGCGGATCGTGATCATCGGCATGATTACGAATCTGATGGTAAAGATGGTTGCTTACATACCAGAGATCGCGAACGACGCGACGACAGCCTTCAAGTGTGAGGCGACTGTTTATCCCAATGATCTCGCCACCGAAGAACAGATACTGCTCCGGTGCAGCATGCGCTCTGTTGGCTACTCCACCTCTTCTATCACTTGCTGGCGCATCTCTGCCGCCCTGGTCTCGTAAAGCTCCGAACGGAACAAATGACCAGCTTTCGGTCTCTTCCGCATCCGTTGTTGACATGAAAAGCTTGTTTCTATCGAGTGGATATGTATTCGCGCCTTTTTGGAACCACTCTTGTATGCATGGCTTCCCAAATATGTGCCCACAAGGACGCAGAAGAACCGGTTCGTGATCTTTTGTGTAACTATCCCAACAAATGTGGCAAGGATCTGCTGCGGAACATATTGCGACGGGTATCAAATCATTCAGATATGCCTCCCTCGTGGGAAGTGGCGTACTAACAGGCATCTGAAACGCTGATGAGCTTGGTTTTGGGTTGGATAGTTCACTACGAGAAATGCACGTTAGGAGCCGGGGCTAAGTCTCTTATACTGGTATGACGAACAGGCGTCCAAGAAGTGAGAGAAACACCGGTGAGACGTTACAGGTGACTACTACGGTTTGCTAGACTGATACCTAATTACCGTGTTGGGTGAGATTTCGTCATATGCTACATCACTCCTGACGTAGCTATGTATTTGGGACCGCACAACAAGTGTGCGCGCGCCAATAAGTCCGCATCCTTGCTTCCTTCCGGAATCGGTATCAACACTGTGCTATATCCACTCTAACGTCATAACTTCCGTGGGATGAGTACAACCTCTAAAGCTCGTCCTGGGGTTTTAGGGTCGTTGCCACAGTTTACCGCTTCATTGCTTTGCTGACGCGGTGGCACTCGTCTCGTGGCTCTGCGCGCCGCTTTCGAGACATATCGCAGCTATCAGAGTAGTCTGGTCGGTATCCTACAAGGGTCTGTGTCTTTGTTGGCTTGTAGCATGCTCTTATGGTCTGAGTGAGCTTTGGTATGGGGCTTGTCTCAGCCCGCGATATGATCGAAATGCGTAGCGGAACCGGCGCGTTATTCTTCTGCAGCTGCTCCTTAGTCACAAGGTGCCAAAATATCTTGGCAAAACGCGAACGAGCAGCTGGTGATGATGGCGACCCTATTTGTAGACTTAGACTCAAAGAGCGATTTCGCCACTGAGATTGCAGCGGTCTCAGATCTTTCTCGATCTCTGGATGGTCACTGGACACTACCCAGGCCCCACGCTGGTCCGACAGCCGTATCTTGAAATTAGCGATTGGTGCTGCAACCGCAGTTGGTCCATACTTGGCTACAATGCTCCATGTGTCGTTCCGAAACCATTGCGCTATGTAAGACATGGGTACATCGCAGTACTCCTTACATCCAGTCTCGCTGGCCGTCTTTCGATCTACCCATATCTTACGCATAAGAAGGTGAGTGCCTGGTCCCGACAAGTCTTGAGGGTTAATTACGGTGCCGAACATGAAGTGTTCCCAGCCATAGCCCCACTCAGCTTCTGGGCAGTCAGCTCGGATGTGCGGCTCCCTTGTATTGCCCCGTCGCAATATTCCCACAGCGTGGGTAATCTCATGCACGAGTGTTGCAGCAAAAAGGAAATCGTGCCGAAACTGCGCACATCGCGACGCGGCTTCGTATTCACCAGTCGAATAAAAGTTACTCAACCAGTCCGCCATTTCGATCCTACAAGAAAATTTGCGCTGGAACGCCGGACAACATGAAGCGACATGGTGTGGACTTGCATTGTCCCGCAGTGAACGGGCGTATACTCGCTTCGCAGACGGTAGGAAGTGGAAGGAAACGCTGTGCCCAAGGCAATGCAAAGCCTCACGCACTCCGGCTAGATATTGACTGCGTTTCTCTTCGGACGCGTTGGCGAGCGGGTCTGAGAGGTAAGTCTTCTTTGCATCGTTAATTATGCCTATCAAGTCGCGTCCGTATAGAAGCGGTACAAAGAAAGCGAGGACGGTGTCATGGCTGAGAAAATGTGATGCCAACCGAAGCATCTGCCGCATAGGCCCGTTACTATCAAACCAACGCAATGTCGGATGGATCGAATTGCGCAAATCTCCAGGCAGAACACTTTCGTCTTCTAGAAGTTTGAACCTGTCGTTTTTGTTGCATGCCGCGATCAATCCGATGATACCGGGGTTGGCTTCTGGGGCGACACGTTTCTGTCGCAGCGGCGTCTGTTCCGTCATCGTTTGCGGATATGGAAAGGGTGTTTGCGCACCTGTACTCGTCATAATCCAATGAAGTATACATATTGGGGGCATGACCATTGTGGAGAGCCAACCGCAACATAATGAGACAAAGCGGTGAGTCAAATGAACGACATGCCTGCCAGCTAAGAAGAAGGGTGGCCAGACTAGAACAATGCAGAAACAACACTTGGTTCCTAGAAGTTCGAGAGACATTGTGGTGAGCATGAGAAAGTCACCGTAAAAGAGACTTCATCACTGTGAACCAGGGTGGTGATCGGACGCATTGTGCAGCGATATCTATCGATTCTTCGGAGAAAATTCGGACAGTGGCATTTAGGTAAGTCGAGAAATGAATGTGATAACGACCGCTCTGCATGTGACCACACATGTGCCTGAGCCAGCTGGAAGCTATTCTTTAAACGTATTGAAAGACTTGGCGCGCTTTATGATAGATGCGTGGACAATAACGCTGTCGTTCCGAGCTCATGTGGGTGACTGGGGCGGCTTCGTATCTTCGCAACATGTCCAGGGAAACGATCCAGTTGGTACAATGCTGCGAATAGCTTCGAGATACTGCATAAGACTTATAACACACTATCGTTCTTGTCGTGAAAGGAGTGCGTCATCGCAACGAGCTGCAGGTGGAGGTAACAATCAAATTAATATCTCTTAGTGTCGTGCGCATAATAGGGACTTTAGAAGTAGCAAAGCCCGCGCTCAAAGAATGCAATGGTTTTGAAGACTAATGAATGTTGTAATGTTATGATAATCACAGAGTGAAGTTTCGGACGAAAGGACAGCAGCGAAATCGGGACGCGTCGAAAGGCTTGGCGTCATGTGCTAGCGTGTCTTAGCGTGTTCAGACGCGTTTGCCCCGCTGTTTGCTCTCCAGGGACCGTTGGTCACGTCCAACACATTCAATCTCCTCATTCACCGTTACACGCACTAGCGACGAACAACTGGCCAATGCTTCAATGCTCTCAGTCACACCATCCTGCAAACCCCGCCAACCCCGCCATCGCTAGTTCGCAGCTGCATGCACCCGTGGATAGCTCCCACCTAATGCGTCAAATCAGCTTCTGCATACATCAATACATTGCCGCAGCATCTCACTCATGAGCATAACCTAGCAATGGACTGGGACGACTTCCATCGACGCGCCAAGCGTGTTGTACCACAACAGGAGCTCAAAGCACGCCGGTGCTGGATTGGTGTGCTCGATCACCGCAAGTCTACGCAGGATGAGTTCAAGGAAACCGACTTCCTATGGATGATAGGCCACAATGTAAGCTCTATAGCCTTCCCTGTTCCGAGATAACGATGTTTTGGCGGCGTCAATGCGCGCGGAATATACCTGGAATGCGCCGATGCAGTACCACGCCCATCCGCTGACCTGCCTCTAGAAAATTCCTATCAATAAGATTCAGGATACTTACGAGAAACGGCATGATCTTATCGGTGTTCGCATTAGTTACAAAGGCTGTGTCGTCGACCAAAGCGATATCGTCAAGTCATTCTTAGTGCCGGAAGACAGCGTCGTGGTCTTTAATGCCGTAGACCCGCTCAACGCAACGGTACAACATCAAACACAAGACCCTCCATCGCACAGGGAAGAGCTCATTCAAGCCGAGATCGCGCGTCGGCACCAGGAGATTGAGTCTGGTCATGATGCTAAACAAACAGCAAACAGCCATGCCAACCCTGGAACGATGGGAAGAGAGCCACTACGCTATGGTGCCGAGACAGCCTCCATTTCCTCTCATGGTGCATCAGTCCATTCGGCAACTCAACATAATCCCAGCTTTGCTTCGCCGTTGACATCGAGGCATGCCAGTACTTTGAGTAGCCGCGCACCTGCACTCGACTCAGATGGGTACCCGCCGTGGTCTCAATCACGGTCTCCTGTTCGATATTCTGTGCAGAACCGATCTCATCAGCTACCACGGCGCTCTTCTAGTGAACTAAGCACACCGTCAATTCCAGGGGACAATTTCCGCCAGGCAATTCCTCGACCAACCGCTGCTTCAGTTACGGAGGGTGCAGCGCAAGCTGCTCATCGTGAACCTACTGATGCGCGTCCTGCGGCACCATCGATGTACCCAATGAACAATTTTTCCGCCGTCAAGGAGGAGAGACAATCGCCAATCCCTTTGCAACATACGTCCCTTGCCCAAGATGGCCATGTGGAGCCGGAGAGCAGTTTTGACCCGGAGAAGATTTTCAACAGAGATGCCTCGCCGGAACAAGATGTCCAAGAAGAGTTGGGCTCCGTAGATCGATGCATTCGCTCAGTCATTGAGCTACGAGACCCTGACATGCTTGAGGCTGGCGTCTCCACATCGCTCAAAGTGCTCGCAAGCCTTAAAGACAAGTTTCTGAAATACTCAACATCTAATGCGGACGCTGCGGCATGGGCACAAGCCATTGAGAAGCTCATCCCTCAAGCGCAGCGAAAGCGCACTGTGGTCGGCGTAGTGGGCAATACTGGAGCTGGGAAGAGCAGCGTCATCAACGCTATGCTTGACGAAGAGCGGCTCGTACCTACCAATTGCATGCGTGCTTGCACTGCGGTGGTTACCGAGATCTCGTGGAACAGCAGCACTGACCCGGGCTCTAAATACTGCGCCGAGATTGAGTTCATCAGCCAGGCGGACTGGGAGAAGGAGCTCACAGTTCTTTTGCGCGAGTTCCTTTCCGAGAATGGTTCCCTCTCGCGTGAGGCGCAGGATCCCAATTCTGATGCCGGTATCGCATGGGCAAAGTTCCATTCCGTCTACCCGTCCGTCGCCAAAGATGCTTTAGGTGACTGCACCGTTCCTACGCTCATGTCCAAGCGATCCGTTGTCGACGTACTTGGGACTACCAAAAAGATCCACACGGCCAGACCTCAGTCTTTCTATCGAGAGCTCCAACGCTACGTAGATAGTAAAGAGAAGGTCGCAAAGAAGGATAAGAACAAGGAGAAGGTCTCCAAGCCTGCTTTTCAAACCGAGTACTGGCCCTTGATCAAGGTCGTCAAAATCTATACGAAGAGTCATGCACTCTCAACTGGTGCAGTCATTGTGGATCTGCCGGGTGTTCATGACAGTAACGCCGCGAGAGCCGCTGTTGCTCAGGGCTACATGAAGCAATGCACCGGTCTCTGGATCGTTGCTCCTATCAATCGAGCTGTGGACGACAAAGCCGCTAAGACCTTGCTCGGTGACTCGTTCAAACGGCAGCTCAAATACGACGGCGGCTTCTCCAGTGTTACATTCATCTGTTCGAAGACCGATGACATCTCTATCACTGAAGCAATCGACAGTCTCGGGCTCGAAGAGAACGTTGCAACGTTTGAAGAAGAACAGGAACGCCACGATGAGCAGATAAAGCAGATTCGGAGCAAGATTCAAGAGTTGAACGAATCGCGAGAGGTCTATAAGCTTGCGATGTCGAGCGCAAGTGAGGACATTGAGGTGTGGGAATCACTCCAGGAGCAACTGGACGACGGGAAATCTGTGTTCGCACCCCAACCCAAGACTCACAAACGCAAGAAGGCCGTCTCGAATAAGCAGGCACGCAAAAGGAAACAGCTTTTCGATGACGATACAGATGATGATTTTGAGGATTCCGATTCCGATGAGTCTAGGAGCGACGATGAAGTCACATTCCAGGGAGAAAGGAAGCGGCTATCCGAAACTGACATCAAAGAGAAACTGAAGGAGCTAAAGGAAACGAAGAAGAACGCTAGGCGAGAAGGGATAGCAATCAAGCACTCTATGGACGACTTGAAACCTCAAATTCGAGAACTGGAAGCAAAGAAGGATGAAATCAAAGCTGAGATCAGCCGCATTTGTATTGCAGGCCGAAACCAGTACTCCAAATCGGCTATTCAGCAGGATTTCGCTGCCGGTATCAAGGAAATCGACCAGGAAAACGCGGCCGAAGAAGACGAAGACAACTTCAACCCCGACGAGGAGATGCGCGACTATAACCAGGTTGCTAGGTCTTTGCCGGTCTTTTGCGTCAGCAGTCGCGCGTACCAGAAGATGTGCGGCCGAATGCAAAAAGACGATGAAGTGCCCGGATTCCTAACACCCGAAGAGACGGAAGTGCCCCAACTTCAGAACCATTGTAAGAAGCTTACTGAAGGTGGACGCATTCAAACTAGCCGCGCGTTCTTGACCAGCGTCTGCCAAATATTAACCACTTTCAACCTCTGGATGTCAAACCACGGGGCGGGTTCGAAGATGACAGACGAGGACAAGCGCAAGCAGGCCAGCTACCTAGTGCGGCGGCTTACTCAGTTAACGGAAGGATTAGAGGCAGCCATTGGTGCTTGCATCAAAGAGATGCGATCTGAGATGAAGACTCAAATCTTCGACAAATGCCCAGAGCTCATCAACAAGGCCATTGAATCTGCACCAGCTACAGCACATGCTTGGGGTTACAAGGATCAAGGTGGCCTCGCGTGGGGATCCTACAAAGCTGTCGTTCGACGCGACGGCGTTTATCATTCTTCTGCGGCCGGCCACCGTGACTTCAACTCCGATCTTGTGGATCCCATCATCAAGCAACTAGCAACGGGTTGGGAGCGAGCCTTCCAGACGCGCCTTCCAAAAGCATTTGATGCGTATATCAGCAATTCAGGCACACTTCTTCACAAGTTTCACGAAGCCATAGAAGAGCGTGCGAGGACCAGCGGCGTTGGCCTGGCGAATCTCTCAATCTTGAAGACACAGGTCTGCAACTACGAGCAGCTATTCAAGGATCTTGGGGTTACGCTCATCACTCAAATGAACGAACTCCAGCGGGAAGCGAACCGTGACTTCAGCCCTTGCATCGCAGGCATTATGCATGACGTATACGATGTGTGCACAGAAGAGCGTGGCGCTGGATCTTATAAGCGCATGAAACAACACATGGAAGATCATGTGGAGCGGGAGCGACACAGGATGTTCCATGAAGCCATCGCAACAGTCAACAAGCACCTTGATGACATGTGTAAAGCACTACAAGAGTCAATGGAAACCAAGGTTGATGAGATTTTCGTGCAGATGGACAGGGACTATACCCGAGTGCTTGGTGGCGCGGCTGGCTGTCAGCCCCTTAATCTGCAATCAAAAGAAGAGAGGGAGCTGAGGTCGGAAATCAGAGAGATCTTGGCAGGCATCGATGCACAATTTGAGCCCATCGCTCGCGGCGACATCTTAGCAGAGAAAGATGCAGAAAACAGTACAGCCGAGGGAGAAGAGCAGATGGACGTGGATATGGAAGACGACCGCAGCATCGTTGACTCCGCACAGGACTCCGTCGAGGAAGACGTTGATGAGGCAGCTCCGGTGGAGACTGAATCGTCCATGTCCAAGAACGGTGGCGACCATGTCGACCGGCGTGCCCGAGTCGACGACGAGGTAGATGAGGAGATGTAGGTGTGCTCACGACACAGCATCATCTCAGCCGTCGATACCCGTATTGCTTCATTGTTCGCTGCTTTATACCCCAGGCGTTAGTCGAATTGCCAAACGGGCGTTCAAATCGGGATGGTTTTTTCCCCGAATCAGTTGATATGAAGGGCCTGATTAGGTTGACTCGCGAGCACACGTGAGAGGAACTGGTCTATTCTGGTGATAATACGAGAGGAACGAGCGATCTTTCTTGCAATTTCAGTCGGTACTTCTCCGGTGTACATGGTGTCTTTAGCCAGTCATTTCTGGGCCGGGTGGAGACATGGATACTTGGTGTCAGTGCGTTACCAATGCAGTCTCCAAAACATCTCCATGAACGTGCACTCGTGAAAGTGAACCCATCGGTAATGTATCAGCATCTCATACAAAGAGAAACCGAACACTCTGGAGCCTACATCAAATTGGGAGAATGCAAAGTATATGATCTAATGTCAATGTAGGCTCTAGGTGTTCACCTTTCCGCAGAAGGTGTCAGAGTCAACAAGTCTTTTGTTCAAGCGCTCCTGAGCGTCTATTGTCCTTAAGCAAACCCCGTAAACGCCGCGTCGTTATGCCATGCCCGATACCAATGGATTGCCACGTCTAATCGTCCCACTCCTCGTCCAGGTTGTCTATTAACCTATCCTCATCTTCATTCCTTCGTCCCCTCCGTCCGCTATCCTGGCCGAGCGAGACGCGACTGTAGCCCCGGCGGGAAGGCATGAAGCGCGCACACGACGAAGTAAGAATGATGAACATGTCCTTCACGATGTCAGCAACACCAACAAGACATTCGAGCGTCTGTCATCACCACCGGGCGCTACTACTACTCCTTCTACGACAACAGCGGAGTAGACTTACAGAGAAGAAGCGCCAGATGCCTGCCCACATGGCGTAGTTGGGCAGCTGTCTCCATCCGCGCTGGTGCATGACGGTGCGTTGGTAGACACAACCACCAGCAAAGTATACGGCTACGGCGATCATGACGATGACACCGAAGACGCCGCCGGGGCCTAGTGCTTGGGTATCCTGGTGTACGCCGCCGCATGCGAAGGGCGAGCGGCCTTCGAAGAAGTACGAGCAGTCGTCTACCGCCGCGACGAAGGACACACTTGTTTTCGCGAGAGGGTCGTTGTCGCAAAGCAGAGAGATGATGGTAGTCTTGCGGCGCTCAGTCTTCTTTGAGCCTTTCTTTTTGTCTCCGTCGTCCTGGTCATCGTCATCGTCGCCGTCAATGATCTCGCGGGTGTCAAGAGAGGTGGGTTCGAGCGTGCGCTTGGATTTCGAGGACAGATCTGGGCAGAGCGAACCTCCGGTGTAGTTTAGAATAAGCTTGCGACCGCGGAAGATGGGTTCTGAGTTCTCGAGACTGGAAATCGCAAGGTGTCAGCATTGCGCTCCAATGGATCCTTCTGCCTGGTCGTGAACGAGCATCTTAAGCCCCTCCATCTATCCTCACTTTGTAGGGTGTCAAACTCACCCAATAGCCCATTGCTTGTCTCCTCTCTCGTAGAATGCGCTGACGTTCTTCCAAAGGCCCTTGTCTAGATCTTGCACCTTGTCCAGCTCCTCCACTACAGGTCCACAAAAGTTGATTGTGAAGTTGGCATTGTAATCGTAGCCCTTGGCATGCCAGCTGCCTTCTTCGCCCTCCTTCTTGCTACTTTTCTTGCCGTCCGACTCCGATGGTGGCTGGCGGCGCATAGGGTTCAGGTCGAAGAAGCGCTCGGACGTGGGTGAGATGACGGTACATGGCTTGAGCTGTTTGTCCGAAGCGGCCGCTGCGAATGGGCCCGACGCTGCCAGAAGCAGGAGCGAGTATAGTAGGGATATCATCGCGTGGTTGATCGGCGCACTACGCACTATGAGGGTCGAGGCGTGGTGACGGTGAAGGTGGAGCTGATACGATTGTCCATCTTCGCAACACGTTGACTTCCGGCGCCGCGCCTTCCATGTCGAGTGCCTTGCAGCGGCAGTAACGACGGGCGGTAGCGCCCAAAGCAGCTAGCGCGGCCAAGATGGCGTGTGCGCGTCATTACGGCTGCAATGGAATCCGAGGTCCCTTTCATCGTCTGATGCGCCCAGCCTCATTCATTGCTATATAGGACACTACACCCGTGGCTGTCTTTGGTTCAGGCGGCGCGACAATCACCCTCGGCGAAGACAACAACTGCGACAAGGAACCTCTGTTGTGACGACGCGACCGGACCCCTATTCCTCGAGCTCCCTCATTCGGCGGATCTAGCCGGAACGGAAAGAGCTGGAGAACGCGACAATTCGACATTGAAAACATGTCGAAAGCGAAGACTGACAAGGCGACTAAGTCGCTGGCTGAAGAGCCTCATGGCTATGAGTTTCTAGGACCGTAAGTCCATCCACGACTTTTGCGCGCCCTGACGATCACAACGCTAACCTCGTTCCAGCCCTGGAGCTTTCATCATCTCTTTCGGTCTGCCGGTTTTGGTGTACGTCTTCACGTTTCTGTGCAATGACATCTCTGGATGTCCGGCGCCTGTCCTTCTCCACCCCTACAGCTTCACTCTTGAGCAGCTGAAGAAGGAGGTAGGATGGACTGGCTTCTCGGGTCTACTCAACACCCAGGCTTTCCTTGGTACCCTGGCCTACTATTTCCTGAGTCTGTTCCTCTACCGATTCCTTCCTGGCCAGGAAGTTGAGGGTACCGAGCTCAGGAGCGGCGGAAGGCTCAAGTACAGGTTCAATGCCTGGAACTCAGCCCTCTTCATCATGACTCTTCTCGCTGCCGGTACCATCTCCCAGGGTGCGGACTTCCCCGTCTGGACCTTTATCACCGACAACTACGTCGGCATCCTGACGAGCAACATTCTCATCTCCTACTTCCTGGCCACTTACTGCTACGTCGCTTCTTTCAGTGTCAAGCACCCCAAGGATCCGTCTATGCGCGAGCTTGCCGCTGGTGGCCGTACCGGCAACATGCTCTACGACTGGTTTATCGGACGTGAGCTGAACCCTCGTGTCAACATGCCCATCTTCGGAGAGGTTGATATCAAAGCTTGGTGCGAGCTTCGCCCCGGAATGCTGGGATGGATCATTCTCGACTTGGCCTTCATCATGCAGCAATACCGCAACTTCGGCCGCGTCACTGACAGCATCCTCCTCGTCACCATCGCCCACACCGTGTACACATTCGACGCGCTATTCATGGAGCCCGCTATCCTAACCACCATCGACATCATCGCCGATGGCTTTGGTATGATGCTTTCCTTCGGTGACCTCGTCTGGGTGCCCTTCACCTACTCAATCCAAACCCGCTACCTCTCCAACTATCCCGTTGATCTCGGTCCTGTTGGCATTGCTGGTGTGTTGGCCGTCCAGGGTATCGGATACTACATCTTCCGCTCGGTAAACAACGAGAAGAACCGTTTCAGGACCGACCCCAACGACCCGCGTGTCAAGCACCTCAAGTGCATCGAGACAGCCGCAGGTTCCAAGCTTCTGATCAGTGGCTGGTGGGGTATGGCGCGTCACATCAACTACCTTGGCGACTGGTTCATGAGCTGGAGCTACGTTCTACCCACTGCCATGTCCGGCTACCTCATCAAGAACGCAGCCCAGTCTCCCATCACAGCAGCTCAAACCGATGTTTACTTCTACCAGAACAGCTACGGAAAGTACGCCGTCCCTGGTGAGGCCAAGGGCTGGGGTATGATCTTCACCTACTTCTTCATGGTCTACTTTGCTATCCTGCTCATCCACCGTGAGCGTCGTGATGAAGAGAAGTGCCGCAGGAAGTACGGCAAGGATTGGGACCGCTACGTCGAGCTTGTCCCTTACAGGATCGTACCTGGCATCTACTAGAAGGTCTCTTCCAAGACTTCTGATTGGATGTCAGAATCAGGGTGTGACGCTACCGCTTCGTGCGGTTGAAGACGTGCACTGTTTATGTTATTGTTTGTATATATCTGGAGGCTTAGGGTGGAATGCTACCGCAAGTTCGGTTGAAGACATACATCCATGTATCATTATTGGGAAGGAAGATGGAATGCTACCGCACGGCCGGTCAAAGACATACATCATGGAGAGCGCGACGGAAGTAGGAAAACGGCTGCAACGCTATCGTGAAGACGATTGAAGACGTGCGCCGAAAATGTAGGGACAGGTAGATGGACATGTAGCGCTATCGCTCTCGAGCGATCGAAGACGAACATGCCAAATTATAATAATGTTTATTCACATGACGTAAGCCGACCATGCAATGGAAGGTGTGTTGTAAGAAGTTGAGAATACATTGATACTAATAACTAGAGTCGTGCTGTCCAGCAGCGTATAAAGCAGGTCATTCCTTCATCATCCCACGTCATTTCCGTCATAAACCGTAGTTAGAAAGGACAGAAATCGTAACGTCATCGAGAGCGTGAGCAAACCATAATCATGATCGTGAATGTGATCACCTCACAGCCGCACCCTTCCGATACGTCCTCGTCTTCTCATCCCACCCATCATCCCCCGCCCTCCTACTCCCACGATGACTCCTCCTCTCACTCCCGGCGTAATCGCTCTTGCTCCTCTGATCAGCATACTTCCTGCCCCCGTAGCCACCCAGGACCAACCCAGCCGCTGTGCCCAAACCAGGGAAGATCACATCCCCGATGATCGTGCCTGCGCCTGCGCCGAGGAATGTGTCTCTGTTCTTGTGCTTGTCCTCGTGTGCCTTGTCAAATGAGTATGATTTGCGCGGCTTGTGTCTGCGTTCGTTGCGCGAGCGGTCGCGGTCGCGAGAGGTGGAACGGTCGCGGGTGGAGTGGCTGTGATGGCGGTGATGTCTGCTGCTGTTGCTGTGCCGGGGTGGGGAGTAGTCGTCCGAGTCGGACACGGAGCCTAGACTTGTGCTGCGGTCGGAGTCTTGATCTGCGAAGCGTACGCGCGCGGGTTGCGAGTGGCTTCTGTAGGGTTGTAGAGGGGCGCCGAGGTAGCCGTTGTTTTGGGGCATCGGCTGTTGGGGTGGGTAGTAGCCGCCTGCTGGTGGTGTTTGTGGGTATGGTGCTGTCATGGCTTGGGCGTTCTTCTTCTCTGGGTAGTACTGGTGTTGCTGTTGTTGTTGAGGTGGGTAGCCATAAGGTTGTTGTGGCGGGGCCTGGGGATATGCTGAGTATGATGGAGGCGGCGTGTTCGCATATGGAGGATTGCTAACGTGTGGTCGTGGAGGTTGCGCAGGTGGTTGTTGGTATTGTGGCGGCTTTGGTGGCTGCGGTGGATATGGATTTGGCGGGTGGCTGCCTGGCAGTTCATGCGCAGCCGCTGTACCCAGATAATATTCTTGCGCTGCCATCTCTTGTAGTCTGTTCGAGTGTTTGCTGGTGACGTTATTTGTTTGGAAGAAGAAGGTACGACTGGTGATATATGTGGGTACGATGTAGATGAAGATGCAAAATGCGAAAGACAACAAGATCACAAGGCCTTGGCTAAATAAATACCAAGAGCGCGTGCAACTGTCACCAGTCCGTAGAAAGTACGACGTTGATACGTCATTCGATCAACGGATCTGCTTCGGGAACGCTTAGCATGCAGCTCGGCCTATCCGGGGAGCTCGGCAAGCTTGTCAGCACGAGGCTCATATAAGGTTGATCTATGGCGAAGTCCGGAGGGAACTTCCGGCACTTTCTTCGCGCAGCGGAAAGCTGACGTGATGGAAGAAAAACGAAGAAATGTTGACTCAGAAAAGGTCATGGGTACGCTATTAGAATGTGGTACTATAATGCCCGCGGGCTGTTGGGTATCGATCATGAAAATGCGTCTATGTTGTGTTCGCCGCAACGCCACAACTAGACCAAACGCCAAGAGGGGAAGGGAGGGTCCCGCTCCAATGAGCGTTCTCATTATCCCTGGCTGCGCAACACAAGGCGCTGGGCAGATTCCTTAGGATTTCGTCGCCACTCCTGTGGTCACGAGTGGAATGTTCTGCGCTTCTTCGTCGTCTCGCTGGTCTCCATAATCCCTACGCATGGGCACACCTTCGACTTTCTTGACGTTTTTGCCCTCGTGCCACATCATGATGCCTGCAGCACCCGCCACTCCGCATCCCAGAGCCACGAACAGACCAGTAGCCCAGGAAGGCCGGTCGATGCGATTATAGTGCCACATGTAGAAGCATAGAACCACCTGGAAGAAAGTATTCCATACATTCATCCATATGACGAAATCCATCTTCCAGCTCTTAGTGGGTGGGGCGCGAATCGCCGTGGGCGGTGGGTCGGGGATCATCTGGACGGGAATTGGTACAGCTGGATCTTCGGGATCGACGACGGTTGCGCCTGCTTTGTCAGGCAGCCGATCTGAACCTGGAAGCCGAAACCATCCCCGATGTATGCCAGCAAGACGTCTGATGCCCGTCTCCGTGCGGGATGACCCTCCGATTCTCCAACAAGCCCAGTAGTATAGATCGCGGAACCTCCAAGGCGCGAGACCAAATCCTGTAACGCAGAAAAGTGCGTTGAGGATTTGCGAATCGTACTCTACCCACTTCCGGCGCGGGGAATTGATGTCGTCACAGGTAGGTGTACACATGGCGGGTGCGGCGTTACAGAGTAGGAGGAAGAGCATACCGCCCCAGGCGACAACGTTCAGACCGTAGAGCGTGATGAGGAAGCCGGCGGGTGTGAGGAACCACTTCCAAAAGCCTTTAAGCCCGATCATGAACGATTTCTTCCACGGCAACTTGGGAGGTGGTACGTAGCCGTTGGCATACTGCGCCATGATTAGCATGCTTGTCTGGATGGTGGAGGAGAAGACGTACCCGTCCTGATGATGTCCGTTTTGGCTGCTGCGGCCTATCGTCGTCAAAGTGCTCTGTCGCGGATTCGGAGCTGTGCTTTGATTGTCTGCCGGTATTGGGCCGCTCGTCGTAGCCATCGTATCCCGCAACTTGTCTTGTATCCTCTTCAGCTAGAGCAGGAAAGGCTTCGGTGTTCAATGCATTGCTCGACGAGACCTTGCGTTGACCACCGAAAGACGGACGCTCAGATTGATCTATCGGTGATGCTGCGTTGGTGGAAGCTCGCGACCGCTGCTCGCCCTGGCTTGTTCGTGAACCTGCTCTCTTCCGTTGCGAGTCTTCGTTCCATCCGTCAGAACCAAATGAGCCCTTTCTGATGTCCGTTATCGAAGGTGCTTTGGCGGCAGTCGTCCCTGCGGCAGCCCACATGCCGGGCGGCGGGTTCACGTCCATCAATTTACCAGTCGCGGTACGGATCTTGTTGGAGACGATGGAGGCATTAGTGGAAGTTCGTTCGCGAGTCTTGGGCGACTCTGCGGTAGGGCTCGCTGCATTGGGGTTGCGAATGCCCTCAGGCTGAGGGAACGGCACTGGCGTTGGTACGTTGCTGTTCGGGGAAGCCATAGCTGGTGAAAGTGAAGTGCACGCTCGCGCTTGCTTTGTAGGGGATTCGCCCCGTTGAAGCGCGTGTGCGGTTCGACGTGTCAGCCAAGTGGTTGATCGTTGGTACGATTGGCAATGACACAGTGCCTTGGCGAGATCCCTGCTTTCTGTTCGCTATCACTTGGGCCGGTATAGGGGTGCTTGTATGAAACCGGCTTCGAAGAATAGCAGGAGCCGTCTGAAAATCGACATGGTTGCGAGTGCTGGGCACCCAAGGTTATATGGTGTTGGCGCTGGCGTGGAGGGAAGGAGACGGCCTAGATTGTTGTAGACGCGGCTCCTGCCAACCCCAGACCCACTGACGTGCAGCGCGTATAAGCCACCGTTAGATGCCCGGGTGGCTATACGAATACGCGAGAGGTACTTCGCCACACGTAATGGCGTCGCAGTCCGCGCGTCACGGTTAGACTTGCGAGATACATTAGAGTCTTGGGTGATTATTGTTCTTCGTTTATGTATTGTATTCAGCAGAGTTTTACTGCGAATGCACCTTTCTACAATGGTCCCATCGTTCGAGTGCATGCAGTATTGGCAACCGGAGTCGCTCCGACGCGCACCAACGCAGCCGTCGCATTGACAACACAAAACAAACAACTGATTTGAACAGTCTGACACCCTCGCTCTCAACCTAATACTCACAAGAAAGCCAGAGCGCCGGCAATAGCGACAACGACGGGCATGTCGCGACCCCTCGCTGCGGCAGCGTTTTCTGTCTGCTCTGGTAGACCAGAGCTAGTCGCACTCGCGGCCGAGCCAAGGCTCGAAGAAGGCGTGTCAACAGCGCCGCTAGAGATGGGTGTCTCGCCCTCAGGAATTGACATGGCGCCAGTGGAGTCTTGAGGGGGGATTGATACGTCCGTTACAGTGGGCATAGGAACAGGCGTTGTGACGACCGAGATGCCAGACTGTGGTGGAATTGAGACGTCCGTTACGGTGGGCATGGATACCGGAGGGATGATGGACACGTCCGTTACACTAGGCATAGAAACCGGGGGGACGCTCATCATGCTGCCGGTGCCTACTGTTGTTAAACATATTGCGCGATAGGCCGAAGAGGGTGTACTTACATGCCGGGCATGGAGGCTGAACGCACTCCATGTAGCACGACCATGGGTCGACATCATCAGTAGCGGTCTGAGTCTGAATGGTATACAGTGCTTCAGACTCCGGCGTAGGACTGACGAATGGCGAGGTCGCGACTGAGGGTGTATCGTCTTGGGCAACGGCAACGCTAGCCAGAAGCAGAAGTGTGGGGATGGAGATTGCTGCGAGCATGACGACGGCCTTGGAAAGATGATTGAATGTTTCTTGGAAGTTTCGAAGGAGTCTTGAACTGCGAAAATAACCCAACTGGACAAGCTATAAGAATGGACGCTGTCTGCTGCCTAGGCCGCGTCGCCCCTTCCCATGGTCGCTCGGCAGCCTTCGCGTGACTGGCGGGGTGTTTTTTGAGATCTTCGCTCCTTCCACAACCGAGTAGCTTCGTCGACGTGCGAAACCTTGCACCACCAATAGCCCTCCAGCACTTCTCCGCGCCCAGCCTCCAGTATGACGACAGTCGCCGTAACGACAGAGATGAAACGTGCCGTTGCGCCCGCTGCGCTGCAGACGTTCGTATCAATCGCTCCCGAGGCAGCCGCAGCATCAAGCCACCTTCCGAATGAGTTATCGCTCGCCCGCCAGATACTGCATAACCTCCAATACCAGCACTATTGGTCCGACCTCCACGTACACACGCACTCACCGACTACCCACGAGCCCCTTGCCCGCCCGCTGGTCTCTGGCCTGCCCCCGCGCCGCCTCTACGTACACCCCGACGAGCAGGTGGAGCTGCTGAAGAAGGCCGACCGCGAACGGAAGGCGCGCGCCGAGGGCGAGGCAGGTGGCTTGGAGGTCAAGGCAGAGCCGGAGCGCGAATGGATACTGCCCACCAGGCTGAACGAGAAGTGGACGCTGCGTCGGCTGGCCCACGTCTTCGATGCCATCACCATGGTCCCGCCGGCAGCAGACGCGTCGACAGTAGAGGGGGACCGCCCTACCAACCCTTGGAGAACAACGAAGCGCGTACTATTAGCGTCGGTAGACACGGACAGCACAGTCGTCTACTACATTGTGCACGATGGCGTCGTGAAGCCCCGCCAGAACTGAACAAGGCCTTGCGCCAGTTGTCGCACACATCTACTATCGCAGCGCATATTGCACAGGCTGTCACGGAAAGGACACGTGCGAGATATTTCATACTGCTACGAAGGACCGAACATTTCTCAGCTACGTCCACTGACATACTCAGCGTCCACGACCCTCATGGGATCTCAGGGAAGATGAAATCTCCCGGCTTCGGCATCTCGTAGAAACGGCTCATGTTCACCTCCGTCTCTGGTGGGAGCTGGTGCGCCTCCGCCCACTCTCGAACCTGCTCATAGTCTCGGCATCGGTGCCTTGTGTTGAAGTCCACGAATGGCGTCGGGTCTGGCATAGTGTCGGCCTGCCACCACACTTGACCAAGTACACCTACGTCTGGATTACACATGAGCACCTGCCTTATTATATCCAAGCAGTGCGTCGTGTGCACTCGCACGATGTACTCGCTATTGACGAAGGGTCCTTCCTTCTTTGCCGAATAATAGGAATAGTTCCAATATAGTGTTTTGCGGAGAAGGTCCTTCGAAATGTTAGTGACGTACTTTCCGCTACCTGATCTTGCTGCGTACCAGACAGTGTAAGTGATGGAGGCCTTCTACGTTCGCTGGGAAGCCACCTCCATACTCTTGGCTGACTTTCACCTGGTCGTGCCGCAATCCGGTTCGCTCAGCTTCGTCCTCGGGTATCACCACACTTCGATCTAGTATGGGAATCAGAACTGAGTGTGCGTGTTGCTGGTACTGCTAGACTATCGACTTACAATTGACACCCAGCGCATCCCATGCAGCATCAACTTCTGGTCCTGCTGGTTGGCGATAGATGTTCTGATGAAGAAAGCTACCGTTGAACAACTGCGTATGCCAATTTGGTTTCACATCCCGGACGACCGGTGCTGTTGCCATCAGTAACGACATGTGTTCTTCGAGAGTCCGTTACATACAGTAACGCGAAACATGATGGATACAAAAGTCATCTGGGTCGGAGATCAAAGCTGACTTGTTCACAGTGAAGGCTATCCACAAAGCAGCACCTACGTATACGATGGTACATGCTATGAGGGTCCTCACTGCGACTCGCACATCGCGGCTCGATCCTTGGAACGCTGGTGATTTAAGCGTCAGTAAGGTCGACGAAGAAGAGCCAGGCAAAAGAGTGTCGTCGTCGTCATGGCACTCGGAGTCGTGTTGTAGTAACCGCTCGTGTCGAGGACGATTGCGGAGGATGTCGAACATGAAGAGATTGCAGTTCAGATATACGCGTTCTGAGATCGGAAACTGGTCGACGATGAAAGAGTAGCAAGGAAATAGCGACAGACCTGCTATCGCATCAAGGGATGCGAGTCCCCCCAAGTCGCTTTACCAGACGACTGGGCCTCAATACCGTCTATCCCTATAATCCTCCATGTACGACTTTCGGTACGAATTGGACATCAGTACGACTTGACCAGCCGTGTAGGACAAGCAGTGACACTGTGATGGGCGTCAGACATGTCAAACACGTTAGTCGTGCGATGTGGAAGGCGACATATATCACTCCGCTAGCAGCACCGCGCCCTATCATATCTTTGGAATTCCCACTAACAGTATCCGACTTTCTTTCATTGAGGCATCAATCGCCGTACCGGTCACTATCGTACCGTACTATTGAAGAACCTGCGTAAAGGTATCCCAACGCTACCATAGCTTGACCGAATGACTTACTCCGCCTTACTGCTATGGAGATGCGCTCTGCGCTTACACCGAATTGGGGTCACGATAGGCAAATATGTATGCCGGACTAACCATCACGACTTAGTCTGGCCACATGATGCTGACTCCATAGCAACGACGCACAGCTACATCTGTCCTGCAATCTTCACTCATCAACCAGTAGGCGTTATTACCGGAAGAGTACGTCTTGCTTGCTTCACTTGAAGGCGGTGTACATCGTTGAGCGCATCTGAACTACGTCTTCCCAAAACTTCGGACCAATATCACTTTACCGATGTTGTCTTTGCACAACCTACAGCAGCGACTTCATTGCACCTGCGCGAGCTACGTGGTGCATGCTTCCCCGATGCTTGCAGTCAATGCGAGCAGATACAATATTACGCGCATGCGGATGCAACCTTACGCCATGCTCACTACAGTTGGCCTCTGTAATGAGGTTGTACTCCATAGGCACTGCAAGCCGACATGTACAAAAAGGTGACTCCCGTGGCGAAACTGGGAAATCACCACAACAGTCTTCCCTCAAGGTTACTTCCTCGACATCCTTGAAAGTCTCCGCTGTCTCACGGCCGATCATTCCCTGCCATGCATCTCGAACTGGTTCTCGTGGGTCTCGCCGCCCTTACGGCAGCTATGCCACTCGATAAGAGGGGTGACGACTCCGCGAATCAAGCTCAAGATATCAACTACAAGGAATACGCCGGCTACCGCCCGTATTACCAGTACGGAGATTATTCTTCACCAGCCGAAGCAGAGGCAGCGAAGATGCAGCAAGGTACGTTCTCTCGCCCTCCAACCTTCCGGACAAAAGCACTTCTAACGGTCCAGTAGAATCAGCGGCCACGAACATGAAGCGCGACGAACCCTTATCCAAACAGGAGGTGTACGACAAGTACGATAAGTACGAGACCTACGGCGTCTACTACGAGAATTACAATCCGTACCCTGCTTCTGTAGAAGCCGAAGCCGCGAAGATGAACGCTAAGATGGAGAAGCGCCATATCGTGGATATGCCCAAGGATATGATGGATCAAATGACCAACAGCGAGAAGCGTGACGAGCCCAAGGAGGTTCAGGCTGCAGGGGATTCTTGGTACCAGTCTTACATGTAAGCTTCTTCTCCTCTTTCTTTCTTCTTTCGACGTCTCTCTCCTGGGCATCCAGCCCTCTCTCCTCATTCGATCATTGGAATCATTCACGTCTTCGTATGCCGAATCAACACTAACTTGATTCCCTTGTAGCCCCTACTCAAACTACGGCAAGTACAGCGGCGCAGCTGAGGCCGAAGCCGCCAAAGCTGGATGCATCATGGCTGCGAGTGGCTGCGTTGAATGAGCCCTAGGCAAGGGCGATGGCTTGCTGCATGCGAAGGAGAGAGGGATGATGCACACTAACGATTGCTGTGTGTTCTGCGATGATGGTCGCGCTGTCGCTCGTTTATATGTAACGCTGCTAGAGGGGTCGTAATGAAGGGGATTGGAAATAAAAGTGTCGCTCCTTGTATGTGGCTCTTTGATGTGTGACGCTTGGTGAATTGACATTTTATTCTGGTCCGTTTGTCAGCTTCACTGTTAGTAACGTGAACTTCGATCACCATTAGATTTTGGTATGATAATCTACTCATCTCATCCTCAGAAGTGATTCAACAATACTTTTGCCAAGTAGCAAAATTCTCTATAGGCTTGGTTGGTAATGGCAGGATGTAGCAACAAAGATTGGATCGACGTGATCGTAAAGAGTGGATACTCCACTTTCGCTTCGTACACCCTCATTCTTGGGCTGACCATGGTATTGGCTCGGTCGTTTGTGTCGATGCAGTCTGCAATCGTGCTGGCTCGTCGGGTACGCGCCATCGGGATGTGGAGCAGCCTGGGTACACTACACAGAACTACTCATACGGATGAACGTCTGGCGTTGGCGCATGGGTAACAAGGCCGCCCCTAGTAATGCCCGATGACATATAGCATTACAGATATCGTTATGCGTGGGATGCATAGGATTCAGGATTCAGCAGCAGGATCTATTGATCTTGTTGGATCGATCGGCCGTCGCGTATGGCCGTATAGGCGCTTGCTCCATCTTCCCATATCGAATATCGGTAGCCTCGGCTCGAGTTGCATATGGCCCCAACGATGCACACACCTAGCCCCAGAGTTGCAGCGTGTAGTGCCAGCGAACCAAACGCAGTATGAATCGCATTCCAATACTACGTCTGAGAGGTTCGCCCATATGCGCGTGGTCAAGTGTACAACACGAGATGAAAAAATATGGATAAATCAGCCACTCATATTATGAGAGTGACGTGCAGGGATCAGTGTAGAACGGCCCCCTCTCAAGACAAATGCAATTACGAACCAGGAAAGATGGGTTATCTCAAATCATCGGACGATTCCTGAACCGTGCCCGCAGAAGGCAGCTAGAAGGCCTGTCATGGTTCAGTCCGTAACGTTAAACTGGGGGCAGGGGGTTGGTCGTGTCGACACACCCGGATCGATGACGCACCCGAGACGAAAAGCCCACAGGTGCCTACCTCTGGTCCTAACAACGAACGTGTATGTATGCGCCGCAAATATTGAAACGCATTCTTCCGGTGGTAGTCGCATTTCCTACTTTGCAAATGGTCCACTTGGCCAAGTTAGATGGTGATGGTTGTGCACTACCCTCGTGATGCACCCGCCGCCCATGTTTGTAGGCAACATCGTGGCACCAGGCTTAAGCGACCGGCGCACAGTCTCGCGCGAAAGGGCGAAGCCGGAGATTGGACGCAAGTGGTCGAATCGGAAAATAAGACATATGGGTTATATAGAAGCGCAATGTAGAGCTCATATACCTCGCGTGCGTCTAACGTGTCGCAACGTTGAACAGGGCGGGCGCCCCGCAGAATAGCGACCACCTGGCACACGACGGGTCCCGCCGTCAGGCTCGCCAGCCACAGCGCACCAGGCTCCACGGAGATGCGCTCGTGATGTGCAGAGCCGGTGTAGAGTTATACATCATATATGTGCATATGAGGCGCCTTACAGCGATGTATGAGGATAGGCAGCGTACAGCCTGGGCGGCGATCATGGTCTGCTCGAGGCTTGGTGGTATTGGAAACTGCTTTGTGATGTCTGAATAATCAGCACCGGGTCTCGACGTGCAAGGATTGCCATGTGGGGAAGTGCAGGATTGTGTGGCTTGCATCGGCCAACGTGCGGCCAGTGACTTGAGTGGGCCGACGAGTTTGATCGCGGTTTAATCGGACGTCGACGGGAGGCAAGCGTACGAATCGCAAGGGCGCCATTACATGGCCATGCTTCCGTCCCTTGTACAGGCGGCATGGGGAATGCAGCCATAGTATAGGCGGAGGGATAGGCCGCAGCAAGCACCTCTTGGAGGGCTTTCAGACATCACCCACCGTCGTCATACCTCGTTTCTTGTCTCATCCAGCCCCGAGTTGTGTCGGCCTGGCTGCGTGCTGCTTCTCTGCTCCAGTCGCGCGTGCTGACGCTCAATCCACCTCCCCACATACCCAACTCGCGCTTTGATATAGAGACTAGCGCCCCCACTGGACTCCAAGCAAGGGCCGTGACTATCCTGTGGAGAAGTCGGAGCTTACCATTTCCCCTTCTTCGGCCGGCGTTCCGATCCAAGCACACGACGTTTGGACGTCTCGACGCCTGATTCTGCCTGCGATGTTGTTTTGGGGCCTTGGGTGCAGGCGCATATGAAATATTTCTTCTTCTGATCTTGAAGTTTGGAACCTGATGTAAGATTGACTGCCTCGGCGCTACGCGACAGCTCCACGACGGCAGGCAGTCGTCGAGAACATGGCCGACTCCGGCGCAACCGCAACCTCCATAGCCACGCCCTCCCACGCGCGCTTCGACAACGACGACTCGCTCCTGCTGGCTGAATTTGGCCTGCCTGAACTTCGAGCCTCTCCGAATGCGACTGGGACTAGTCCGTCCAACATGATGGGCTCGTTTTCCGACTTCGACATGACGTTTGCGCAGAGCCAAGGATTCGCGTCCAATTTTGATGGCATACAACCAAAGATCGAGGCTGGATATGCGGACCACAGAGGCAGCGTCGGCAACATGAGCGAAGAGGGTATGAGTGGCGGCGGGAGTGCGCATCCAAATCGGATGAGCATTGGAGGAAGCCCCGGCCGCGACGGAAACAACACCAGCCCCGAGAGCGCACCTGCCATGGGTATGCTCGCAATTGGCGAATCGATGAATGATGCTTCGGCGCATGCCATGAACAGCGGCAATGACGGCACAAACCATTCGACTACATCGCGAAGGAGCAAGGACGATGCGCAAGATCCGCCACTTTGGAGCGAGATGAAGACAAAGGCTGGTAAGGAGAGGAAACGACTGCCTCTCGCTTGCATCGCATGTCGAAGGAAGAAGATTCGCTGCTCCGGCGAGAAGCCAGCCTGCAAACACTGCCTGCGGAGCCGGATACCGTGTGTCTACAAGGTCACCACTAGGAAGGCTGCACCGAGAACGGACTACATGGCGATGCTGGACAAGAGGCTCAAGCGCATGGAGGATCGTGTCATCAAGCTGATACCAAAGGAAAGCTTGCCTTCTGTTGCGAATGTGGGCAGATCCGTCGTTAAGCCCGCTATCCCCGGCGCCCCACCCAAAACACCCACCACGAAGAAACGCGCCGCAGAAGAAGCCTTTGGCAACGAGCTGGACGAATGGTCGAAAGTAAAAGGAGGAGATCCAGAAACCGCTGGGTCGACATCGCACGGCAAGGAATCAGATGAGAACAAGCTTCTTACCGAAGGCGCGGAGAGCTTGCCGTCGAAAGAGATCCAAGAACACTTGGCTGAGGTGTACTTTGACTTTGTCTACGGGCAAAGCTACCCACTACTGCACAAGCCGAGCTTTATGCGAAGACTAGCAGCTGGGAAGGTTCCGCCGGTACTGATACTAGCAATGTGCGCCATATCGGCACGATTCTCGAACCACCCGCAACTACGGACAGAGCCATGCTTCTTACGGGGCGACAGCTGGGCTGAACGAGCGCGTGAGATTGCCCTGAAACGATACGACGCACCGAATATCACCATCTTGATAGTCTACCTGCTGCTGGGGCTTCATGAGTTTGGCACCTGTCAAGGCGGACGGAGTTGGATGTTCGGCGGTATGGCACAGAGGATGGCATACGCACTGCAACTGCACAAGGAGAACGAGTACGACCCACTGGTCAACGAACCAGACAGGAAACCCCTGAGCGCTACTGACCGCGAGATACGGCGGCGGACCATGTGGTCTTGCTTCCTAATGGACCGTTTCAACTCCTCCGGTACCGACCGACCACTCTTCGTACACGAGCAGTACATCGAAGTGCAATTACCAGTCAAAGAGCACCTATACGTACACGAGATACACGCGCCCACCGAGAACTTAGAAGGCGACGTGCCGAACCCCGTTCCACCTGACAGCGGTCAACTGGCGAATCCGCGCGATAACATGGGCGTCTCGGCATACACCATACGATTAGTCTGCATATGGGGCAAGCTCATCAAGTACATGAACCTGGGAGGAAAGGAACGCGAAGCAGAGCCCATGTGGTCGGCCGATTCGACCTACAACGCTATCAAGAAAGAGGCGAAAGAGTTCAAGGCGGCATTGCCCGAGATGCTGGTCTACAATCCGGAGAACTTGAAGAGCCATGCGATTGGCAAGACTGCGAACTCGTTCTTGTATCTTCACATCTTATGGCAACAGATTATGCTGTTCATGCACAGGTTCGCGCTACCTTCGACTGCAGGCAGCAGACCACCGAAAGACATGCCGCATGACTTCCTCACAGAGTCCGCCCGCTCCGCGCTCGATGCCGCGAACCAGATCTCGATGCTCATCAACGAAGCCATGGACCACAACGTCGTCGCGCCATTCGCCGGCTACTCCGCTTTCTTCTCCTCGACCGTACACGTCCATGGGGTCTTCTCGAAGAACCCGAAGCTCGAAGCGCAATCGAAAAAGTACCTGGCATACAACGTCAAATACCTGACAAAGATGAAGAAGTACTGGGGCATGTTCCATTATATCGCGGAAAACCTGAAAGAGCTGTACCGTCAACACGCCGACGCGCAGCTGAAGGGGCCGAATGCGAGCGGCGAAAAGAAGAAGGGCAGCATATTCCAATATGGCGACTGGTTCGATCGATACCCGCATGGTGTTTCGAAAACAGACTACGAAGATGCAGCTGAGTCAAATCCGAATGAGCCAGGCACTGACGCCGTTCTGGGTCACAAGAGCGACCTGCAAAGTGTGGAAGAGTTCTTCGCATCGCTATCTCCACCGTCGAAAACCGATCAGCAACGCAAACAAGCGCGCAAGAACAAGTCGAAGTCGATCTCAAAACCTGCTGATCTCGCTTCGGCAAACCAACAAGATCTGCCACGCTTACAACGACACAACAGCCAATCTCACCAAAATCATGCCGCTCGACTGCAAGCACAGCAGCAAATGAACATCAACATGGCCTCCCAAGATGCAATAGACGCTGCCATCGCCGCTGGCTACGACCCCGCTGCTCTCTTCGCCCAACAACAGCAACAACATGCTTCACCCCAACAATTCCTCGCCGACTTCGCGGGCTCCCACCACGCGCATCAGCAACATCCGCACCACCCATCGCTTCCCCTCATCAACACCTCACCTACGATGATCCATCCCTCACACGCCCACCAAATGGACCCCACCAACCTCTCTCCCTTCCCCGATCTAGCCACCGATTTCAACAACTCTTTCTGGAATCTCGAAGCCATGGGTCTAGGCAATAATGCGAACAACAATAACTTCTTCGATCCGATGAGCAGTTACTTCGTGCCGTTCAATGTGGAGCCGCCACCACAGCATAGTCTAGGCGACGATGGAGTTTTTGCAGGGCAGGGCGCTGAGGCGTATGGGTTCGCGCTGGGCGCGGGGACGCCTGTTGATTTGGATATGATGCATGGTGGTGGTGGGGCGAGGATGCATAGGGGGAGTGTTAGTGGGGGGAGACCGAGTTTGGGGAGGAGGGGCACGGGATTGGAGTAAAGGGATGTTTTTCTAAAACGACCTTGATTGGGGTCATTGGTATGGGAAAATTAATGTGGGGATGAATATCAGGTATATACCATCGGACGGAGTTCTCAGTGATATGAGGCTGTGTATACGGTGTCGGCGCAATCAGGAAGAAGGCCTCAGGGACTAGGTTGTTCATAGTCAAAAGCGCGGCTGTATCTTGGATTTGGCTTTGCAATACCACTTTACGCATCTGAAGTTTTCTTAAGATTCTATATCATCAAAGCGCAGTAAAGTGACCATGGCGCTATGCGTCACGTTATCGTCGTGCTCATGGTGATGGCGCACTTCCTGTATCTGCTCTAGCGCAAATCACGCATCTGGGTAGTCGCAGGCCGGCGGATTGTCCCCCAAGCTTTCGTCTCGCATCGACACTGCGCCCACCTCCAAACTCACACTTTCACCATTCCTCGGGGCTGTGGAATGTATTCATAATGGAACTTCTGTCATACATCACGTCCACAATGATATCTTGCGCTTGTCTGCCTCAGATGAGGGGTAAGGCTTCATTCGTCGACCAGGCTGAAAGCGCCTTACAATGACGATTGGACATTGCTTCACCGGTCTGATGATCATGGCCTAATTATCCCAATGTGGCGCCGTCCTCAATGCCTACTGGTGTAGAGAGAAGCTCATTGCCTCCGCGCGAGGCACCGGAAGAAGCTTGCATATCTGACCGGTTCGTCCATTGATCGAGCACTGTGAAGCTGAATTGTGATATAGAGAGAGATTGCAGTGCCTATGCTCTTCCGACTGATATCACAAGACCACACCGCCGAATATCATCATACCATGCACAACATCACCACCCGGAATGTCGGACGAAATAGCCCTGCTTCCTCGCCTCTTTGAGCCGTTAGAGGAGAACCAAATACGCATTTTAGTCCTCTATCCGTCTAAGGACCGCAATCGCCCTTTATCAGGGCGTCATGACGTCCAGACTCTTGCGAAGAAAGGCGATGCCAGCCAAGCGCCCGACTGGAAAGAGTACTTTGCTCTGTCTTATGTTTGGGGAGATCCTACCAAGACGGGCTGGCTTACGCTTGATACCGGAATGCTCGAAATCCGTTCGAATGTACACCAGGCTTTATTGGAAATACGACAGGACAATGAAGAGATAAGGCTCTGGGTAGATGCAGTCTGTATCAACCAAGGCGATCGTCAGGAGAGATGCTTACAGGTGTCGCTCATGGGTGATATATACTCAAATGCAAGGTCGATCGCCATTTGGTTGAATGATGACAGAAACATTCTTGGAAGTACCATCACACCTCCAAGGATTCCATCTTACCACTGGGCTTATAGGTTGTGGACAGCGTACATGAAGCTGTCAGTGCTATCAGATATACGTATCTTGTATGGCGCATTGGAGTTCTTCTGCAACAGCAGAGGGGGTTTCTCTCTGCTTTGCAACGGTCGTGTAATACAGGTCAAACGAGCAAACCTAAACAAAGGAGCTTTGGGTAGATCGTTATTGACCCAACCCGCAGTCACGCAGGTTGCAGGGATTCAACACACACTTCCATTCAAGTACCAAATCGGCCACCATATTCTTGACGACCATCGATCTGTCATGCAGCAGCAGTATCCTCGACGAAACAAAGTGCTTAAGTCTCACGGAAAGCCTCAACACCGCATCGTATTCGAAGAGATCAGTTTCTCGCGAAGTCGCGCAATCAAGATCATACCTTCGTTAAGTACTGCAATTTTCAGCTCTTGGCTCAAATCCAGGGTAAGGTAGCCGCTACAAATAGCTCTCAAGATATTTTACTAACTTCTTACTAGTATGTATCCTCCTTGCTACGCTTTAACAAATCAATTTCGAGACATTTCATTATTTGTGCTGACAGCTTGATAGCGAGAGAAGGAACTCCATGTTATGGCTCAAGAGCAACCACCTGAGCATCGATGAGAGATATGATAGCGGGAATACCCAGTGCGAGGCTCTAGTCGACACGAATATAGAAACAAAAGGGATTGAATCTGAACGAGCGAGAACGTCGAGGGATACTGATCAGCGAGCGAGTGAAGAAAGAACTATACGAGGCTACAGGATGTTCTGGACGTGTGTAAGTTGTACCAAGTCGCGTTCAACGATGGAGAAGAGATATCATTTCCACAATGCTAGCATCCCCAGCTGATCCAATGAGCAGACCTGCGGCCATAAAGGCCTCGATCACTACATAGAGTACTGCTCCGGTTCTGTACGGGAGCTTCTACATCGTCTTCATGATGCCGGTATTCATGGATACATTGAGCCCTGGGACCCGCTTCAACCCGGTCGCTTTGCCATAAGCCACGCAGTCGCACGCCTCTCGATAATCGTCAGCAACATGCATAGGTGGGTCCTTATGTCTACAGTCGGCTATGTTCGACCGTACCATGCAGACTGGCTCCCTAAAGACCCTACAAAGACGGTTCCGACATCTTGGGGCACTAAAAAAGGCAAAAGGCCCTATATCGAGAATACCGCTGGTCGTACGTCCAGGACTTATTTCCCGACTGCCAGCTCCCAAAGTCATGGCACCACAGCTTCGTTACTATTCAGTGGCAACCCTGGTGTTCCTTCTACAAATACAACGGGTCAATGCAATCAAAGTAGTTCGTCAACGACATGCACGAGCACAAACACCACACAAGTCAACATACGGGAGGATTTTATACTTCTCTGCATGAGAGTGAAGAAGTTCCTCACTAGAAGACACGACGTCGGAGTATCCGGCATCACATGTGACCGCGAACTTTTTCAAGCCTTTCGTAACGAGTACAATTCAAGGTTTGGACGAATTTATCGAAGGTTCAGCCTTCGAACAGCACAACGCATGAGCTTCGTAAAGGTGGAATGCTTAATTCCACGGTCTGCAATCGTTGTTGCTGACGCGCTTCACTAGTTTGTTTTGCATCCCCGCTCAGAAGTCGACGGTTTGATGGCTGACATGCCACCGGACACCGTTAAGCACTATACGTGCGATCCTCGCAAACCCGACCACATACCTGCTATAGGCAGCGACTTTCTGATGCACCGCTTCACTTCACCAGAGGCATGTTTCCATGACAAGATATGTCTCAACCAAATGCCGAAACGTGTTGGTGAGCGCCCAACACCAGGCATCGACCCAGATTTCTACACAGGTTGGGGAATGCACATAGACGAAGGTTTGAATTTCGAGCGCATATGCTTCATACTCTTTATCGGCATTGTATCTGGAGGAACGTTCGGGATTGTATGGGCAATCTGTAAGAAAAGTCTGCAAGATGGGTTTGCGGTAGCAGGTTTCATCATCGGCGCTGAAGCTATAGCAGTCGCTAGTTTACAGCTTCTGTTGGCTTTTGAAGCTAGATAACGCAACTTCGTGGTCGCTGGGGATCGCGTTTGCTGAGGTCTCATCTGAGCGCTTGATGAAGGGCTTTTCGAGACCGGGTGGATATACTAAGCGAGCAACACGCGGTTTCTGCAAACCAGAGGTCGCTTTTCCTATGTCTGATCTACCGCACAGCTGATGTACAAAGCTCACATTCGCGCCGCCTACCCCATTTCGGCCGCTCCACTTCATCAACACCTCGACCCATCCACTTACCAACCATCGCAGCCACATCCCAAATCCCCACCCCAGCCTCGGATCACAAGATCCGTCGCATATCATACCAGGGCACGAGTTTGAGGGACCAGGCATTTCATGTTTGAAGATCGACCGTGTCGTTTGGTGAAACGCTAGTGGCGACGGGCCTGCAACATCATGCAGCTGCGGGTGGATCACGGCAACTAGTATTCGCCTACGCTGATGCTGAACAGGATAGTTGCGAGTGATTGGAAACCGATGATTTGAGTGTGTGGTTTTGCATGTTCGGAATCAACCGTGTTTGGTGCGACTTGTCATGCGCGCGGGGTGGAGTTACTCGTTTTGGTGCAGGCCGCAAGAACAACACCACGGTGCGATGGGCGCTACGACAGAACCTCACACATGAGTAACTCATCAATACTGATCGTGACATCCAGCATGCGGAGTAATTCTGTGTGAGTTGTATATTCTGATAGGCCAACAATGTGATGGTGGTATTATGTGAAACATACATGCGTTTGCTTGTTTAGTGGGATTCTGCAACTCCAAAGACAGCGTTTCGCAAATCCACGATCTTGCATTGAGAGTTTCCGCCTTGGCGCCTTTAGCCTTCATCCCCAGGCGCAGACGAAACTGAGTATCGGAACGTTGACACCTCTCAGCGCCTGGGTAATCGGCACTCCGCCACAGCCAAGTATGGGAGGGAAACGCCTCACTGCCGCCAAGCACGTTTAGCCTTGCCGGAAGACCTTCGAAAACGCATCTTGACACAAGAGCCTGCCTGCATCCATACTGAATTGTACATGCCAATGACGAGCTGAGTGGAGCGGTGGGCGGCTGTCATCCCAATGGAGAATACGATGCGATGTAGATCGACAATGCAGCGCAATGGGAAAGAGGTATAAGATGCCTTGACGAAGCCGGCTCTACAATCATCATCAGCATTCAACTCTTCAGCTCCTCTACTAATACTTCATTCTCCATTAGCCTGGTGCTTCTCGCTTTTCATCTTTACTTTCAAACCACCCATATCTTTTAATCCACCGAGTTGATCTCGATTTCAAATACACACATACAATATGCACTTCTCACCAGCTCTCGTCCTCGCCCTTGCGGCTGCCGTTTCTGCCCACGGTGTGGTCTCTGAGATCAAGGGTGCCAATGGAGTCACCATGCCTGGCTTGACTATCCAAGACGGAACTCCTCGCGACTGCTCCTCCAAGTAGGTCTCTCAACCTTCTATTCTTGAAACAAGTTACTAACCAATCTTCAGCGGCTGCGGTTCTCAAGCCGACACTGCCATCATCAGGGACCGCGAAATCTCCAGTGGCAAGACTGGTCCTCTTGGTCGCACACAAGGTAACGGCAACGTTGATGCTGCCGTTATGGTTGGTGCCTTCATGGGACAGGGTGCCGCGCCTCCTGCGAACAACGGTGCTTCTGGAAGTGTTGGTGTCGAGGACAACATCCAACAGGCTGGCCAGAGGAAGCGTCAATTCCTCAGCGGTCTTCTTGGTGGAGGCGCTGGTGGTGCTGGAGGTGCTGGCGGCAAGGCCGGTGCTACTGGTATCGCTGGACTGCTCGGTGGAGGTGGTGACAAGGTCAACGGCCCACCAGAGTCACGCGTTGCTGCCGCAGTAGGAGCAGGTGCCACAAGCGGCATGCCCACTTGCGCTGACGATGGTACCGTCACCATGACTCTGCGCCAGGTAAGCGATCACTCCTACTCATTTTCATACATTTCTAACTCATTCCTTTCAGATCAACCAGGACGGTGCTGGACCATTCACTGCCGATGTTGATGGTACCTCAGGCGGTACTGACGAGGCCGCCATGCAGCCTGCTACCGTCACCCAGGACGTTCCTGGCCTCGGTGTTCAGGGTATCTCGCTCGCCACCAACACCGAGTTTGCCATGAAGGTACAGATGCCGGCTGGTATGACTTGCGACGCTACTGTTGCTGGTGTCAACAACGTCTGCGTCATGCGCGTCCGCAACGGTGCTGCCGCGGGTCCCTTCGGCGGATCTGTTGCTTTCACACAGGGCGCCGCCGCCAGGAAGCGCGCCATCGCTTACAAGCTCAAGAAGCGCATGGAGATTGGTAACAAGAACTAAGGTGGATGTGATGAACACTCTACCCCAATGTTAATACATGGACTGGCTGGTTCAGCGCCAACGATCGATGATGGAAATCGGGTACATATGGATAATGAGTATTATAGAGTATAACGAATCGCAATGAATGCTTCATAAGAAAAGAAACATGCGTCCTTCTTGCACAAGTCCGGTGGTTGCTGACGTCGGGATTAATGGATTTAAGAGTGGCGGTTTACCGGGAGAAGTGACGCCAAGGTGAAGGATCGAAAACCCACTAAGCTAAGCCTAAGGCGGACCAAGCTTATCGTAACTGCTATTCTGCCCCCGCCACCCGGTTGTTATCCTGCTCTAATGCCAGCAATCAACACAGCAACAGACAGTCCAAAGTTGGGACGGTATGTAGACTTCCAGCTTTGAAGCGATTCTGCGCATAGTCGCTCTTCGTCAGAATGCTTCGAAACTATTCAGACCCTGTCATCGCGCAATCCACAGTAAAAATCGCAACATGCACCAAGCCATAGTACGCTATTATTCGTCACAGATCTACCGTTCCCACGCCAAGTAAAAACTAGGAAGTCGCTTATAACGGTGGTATGCCTAGTTCTATGCGTCTGTCTCTCTGACCACCATCTTCCGGTTCGACATGGCCCTCTTTGATTCGAAAGCTCCCGCCGAGCACCCGTCGCCCACGGCAAACTATAGCGACGATGACTTCCAACGAATGGACCCCAGTGGAGTCAAGCGAGGCCTCAAAACTCGTCATCTATCCATGATGGCGCTCGCTGGAATCATTGGACCTGGTATTCTGGTCGGTACTGGTGGTGCCCTCGCAGAAGGAGGACCGGCATCTCTGCTCATAGCTTTCAGCGTTATCGGATTCATCGCTTTCAGCATTACGCAATCCTTGGGAGAAATGACAACCTTGTATCCTACTGGTGGTGCTTTCGTCACGCTTTCCGACCGATTTGTCGACAAAGCATTCGGAGTAGCGGTGGGCTGGCAGTACTGGCTGGTGTGGGCATGCGTGCTAGCAAACGAGTACAATGTCATCTCCTCTATTCTGGTCTTTTGGGGTCCGGAGGTGCCTCTATGGGGCTACTTCCTAATCTTCTGGTTTGCATTCCTAGGCTTCCAGATGTTGGGCGTCGAGTCTTTCGGCGAAGCGGAGTTCTGGCTTGCCCTGATCAAGCTTGCGGGTCTTTGCGCCTATTTCATATTTGCCATCATCTATGCTTCTGGCGGTCTCATCGGGCAAGATGAGGCACTCGGATTTCGGTACTGGAACGACCCCGGCCCCTGGGTAGACGGCTTCCGCGGAGTAGCCACAGTCTTCGTTTTCGCTTCGACGTTTTACGCCGGTGTCGAGGCGGTTGCTGTGGCCGCTACAGAGACCAGAAACCCATCGGTAGCTGTACCTCTGGCAATTCGACAAGTCATTTGGCGAATTCTCTTCGTATACATCGGAGTTGCCTTCTTCTTTGGGCTCACCTGCCCTTCGAATGCGGACGGCCTAGCGAACGGAGCCAGCCGCGCACTAAAAAGCCCTATGACCATAGCAATCCAAAACGCTGGATGGCAAGGAGGCGTGCATCTGATCAATGCGTTCATCTTTATTACAGTCCTGAGCGCTGCGAACAGCTCAATCTACATTGGGTCTCGAACGATACTCTTCATGGCACAAGAGAAAATGGCGCCGAAGTTCCTTGGGAGGACGAACAGCCGTGGAGTCCCAATCTACGCCATTGTCTTCACAAACCTGTTCGGGGCGATATCCATGATGAACGTCAGTACTGGTGGTGGCCAGGCGTATTCCTACATCGTCAATCTGAGCGGTGTCTCTACCTTCCTTGTTTGGGGTTCTATCTCCTTTACACACATTCGCTTCCGGAAGGCTTGGAAAGCACAAGGTCGAACGCCCGACATGTTACCTTTCAAGTCGCTCGCTTACCCGTGGAATGCCTACTTTGGAGTATCAGCCAACATATTCCTCGCTCTTGTCCAGGGCTGGACCACGCTGAGCCCATTCGATGCAGGCACATTTGTCGACGCTTACATCATGTTGCCGGTGTTCGGGATCATGTTTGTGGGATACAAGGTCATATTCAAGACAAGTTTCAGGCGAAGCCACGAGGTTGATCTTGACACGGGAATGAGGAAGGACTTGGACATGAAGGATGAATACGTGCAGACGGAACCGCATACCGAGCCGCGAGTGAAGCAAGGCTTCGTCCAGAACCTCTGGCGAAATTTCTGAGTAACATGACCAGTGTATTTGGTCGCCTATACGATAACACCACTATCAACAAGACTGTAATTCTATCATGCGACTCTCATTCGCGCAAATGCAAGTAGCTACGAAATAAGGCTGACAATGGCTGCTTGCTGATAAATGATACCAAGCGCTTCACGCGACAATTCGCGGTGCATGCCTTTTTGAGTGACCCAATCGGTCTGAAAACCCCGCATCAATCGCCTTGGACTATACCACAATCTAATAATAACGGTTCACTAGGGTCCAGAAGGATGCGACTCCGTCAAATTCTCTCGTGGCATTACGCCCAGGAGGATCGCAAACCCTGTCGTGCTGTCGTCTCATTGGCCAGATTTGATAATAATAGCCGTGGGCCTCTGCTCGCGGGCCTGGTCGCGGTAGCCTAACTGTGTGGGCAACCACGCCGCAATGCTGCATACCTAGGTAGTGCCATGCAGCCTCCCGAGTTACTCTTCAACCACCGATGTCATTTGCGCAGTCGTACATTGTTCAATCCGTACTTGCTACACGCTCGCTCGTATAATTGAATTTCGCTGACTCCCCTCCCATTGGTTGGATGAAACTCGAACAAATTACCATGGCGACGGTGTCCGGTAAACCACGCCAGAGAGCCTGGAAACCCAAAGCACGCTCTGGCTGTAAAACTTGCAAGTAAGTCGCTGCGTCAACTATAAAGTGTGCCTATCGTCATAGCACGGTATGGCTTGCACTTTGTTTGTGGCTGGGCTCGTAGCCCGCAAAGCTCCAGCCGCCCACTGGCAGGTACCGCAACGCGAAACGTCAACCCGATAAGCCATTCTCCAGCTTCAAGCCGCGTCGTCATCAAATCCCACTACGCATGGACTCGAAGCTGAATATATCGTCTTTTAGTACTGCTGTGTATCCAATGGTCTCTTGCTAATCTGTACAGAATACGCAAAGTCAAGTGTGATGAGGAGAAACCGAACTGCAGACGATGCACCTCAACGGGCCGTACGTGCGATGGCTACGATCCATCTTTCAGACCTCCGCCACCATCAACGCCCTCGCCTCCAGAGTCATCGAGAAGTTCACCTCAGTCGGTATCAAGTTGGAGCTTGACACGGTCTCATTCGCCAGTCTTCATCGCTCCAGCCATTCGTCTCGATACCAAGGAGGAGCGAGATAGCTTCGAGTTTTTCATGACGCATGCCGTCTCAAATCTGCGCGGATTCCTCGATTCGCCGTTCTGGCAACGAGAACTGCTTCAAGCTGCTCATCGTGAGCCCGCGATTCAACACTGCATTATCGCCTTGGGCGCTATGTATCGACGCTTTTCCGAAGGCTGCGACTCACGTCTGACCGAGACAGCCATACTGGATAATTACCTACAATTCGCTTTGCGACAGTCGAATCAAGCAATTCAGGACTTGTTGAAAAAGCCGAAGAGCAACGACAAAGTAGTCAAATCAGATAAGATCACGCTTATGACCTGCGCTATCCTGTTCACCAGCATGTGTTGTTTGCAAGGCTACCAAAGAGACGCAATCGAACACGTACGCAGCGGCATCCGGATGTTAAACGAAGTGGACCAAGGGAAAGAAAAGTTTGATCATCCGATAGAACTGGAGTCTATACGCACCATCTTTGTGGGATTCGATACGCAGATTAGGGCGATAATGCCAACGCACATCTCACCATCCTGGGTCGCGAAGCCCAAGACTAGACCGCTGGGCAGTTCAACGAACACGCTGAGTATGTCTGCGCTACATGCGATGTTGGGACACACACAGAGCCTACTAAATAGCATCCACGCTTTCAACCAAAGAACCAAACTACGCCCCGCCGACGAAGTCGAAGAAGTATACATCGAATACCTCGACCTCATCTCCCGCTACCACCGCGGCAAACTCACCATGGACAATCTCTGGAAGCAAGCCCCTGCCTACGGCGAAGAATACACCGAACCCCTCACGGCATTGGAACTAACACAAGCCCAAATGGAATTCCTCCTCCGCGCCCCACGAGCCGATCTCATCCAGAAATTCCCCTGTCTAGGCGACTTCAAACCCGCACGGAAACCTTTCATCGAACCCTTCGACATGGCCGCACAATTCGTGCTCATCTTCGAACTCGCTGCTAAACTCCTCCCTCTTTCAGGCGCGCAGACGCCTATCTTCCAAACGCCCGTTGGTCCCACATCCGCACTCTGGGCTATCGCCGTCCGCGCACCGTCGTCTTGCCAAGCCCTCCGCAAACGCGCTGTGAAACTCATGCTGAGCCATCCCCGAAGGGAAGGATTTTGGGATGGCATGCTTGCGGGGCAGATTGCGGAAGAGGCGTTGAGGTTTGAACAAGAACGTGCGCGAGCGGAGATGGGTATCGAGGAAGATGAGATGTGTGCGGAGCTGGAGGTGCCGGAGCATTTGCGTATTATTGCGTTCTATTTGACGCATCCGAAAGATAGTGATCGGACGGTCAAGGTTGAGTTTTCGGATGCCAGGGATTTGGCGATTGGGATCCCGGGGTCGGTTAAGTGGATAACTTGGTAGAAGGGTGGTGGCTTGAGACACAAAAGTGTCAAGACAGTCTTGTGCTATGACATGAAGATGTTGGTCTCCTGAGTTAGCCGACCCGAGAGTGTCTACTTGTTCTTCACCGCCAGGGCAGCGCTTCTGCAGTACGGAACAGCATCTCCTCAGCGCCGTGCTACAGCATTCGACAATCTACGTTTCCTCGACTCGGGGTCCAGAAAATGGCATTACAAAGGCGTGAAAACGTTGATGAAGGACTGCCATGGGTACAACACACAACCTTCTGTCTCCGATCACAAGGCTGGTCCCAGACGAAAGAAGAGCACGTCTAGCACTGCCATCATCGTTTGAAGATTGCGTGAATGCACGTGTTGAGGCACAAAGACTCAAGAGAAGGGATACCCAGAACTGAAGAGAGAAAGCCAAGGCTCAGCAGACTGTTCATATGGTCTGGTCAACCGCTGGTATGAGTAAAAATAAAAAATATATCGGTGAATGTATCGTACAAAGAAAATCATATAGGCAATGGTCTGAGCGACTCAGCATGCTACACAGTAGCCATGCCGGTCCTCCACAAACATCCTTTCCCTCTCCATAGATGTCAAAGTCATCCTAAGCCCCCTCCTCACCCATCAAAAACGCATCCAAATCGCTCACACCCAACCTCCCACCAGCCCTCCTCACCGTTCCCGCAGCACCCCTCGCCGCAACATCGCCCTTCTTCCAATTAACCCAACTCGTACTCACAATCCTCGTTTCTGGCTTCGGCCTAGCCGTCAGCCTCAGGCCCGTTCCTAGACTACCTCTCAGGACCTTCATATCAATCTTGCCGCCGCGGATACTGCGCAGGATGTGCGAGACAGGGCTGTTGTCGTCGCCCCAGACGGAGCCGTACGAGTCTTCGCCTGGGAAGAGGATGCGGGTTGTAAGTTTTGTGAGGGGCGTGGTGTGTTTGGGGAAGAGGGTCGTGATGAGGTGGGCGAGAGCGGCGGGGGCTTCGGCTGAGGTGGAGGCGGAAAAGGAAGGGAAGGTTGTATGTATGCTGGTTGTTTGGCG
Organism: Alternaria incomplexa; assembly: GCF_024043165.1. Classification (NCBI taxonomy): domain Eukaryota; kingdom Fungi; phylum Ascomycota; class Dothideomycetes; order Pleosporales; family Pleosporaceae; genus Alternaria; species Alternaria incomplexa. The sequence goes on along the minus strand of NW_026249862.1, from coordinate 1,134,767 downwards.
GGATTCGCGAGGGAGGGGAGGGTCGAGACGGAGGCGCGGGCGCGAGGCGTTGACGGAGACGCCGTGGCGGGCTGTTCGTCGGGAGGAGGAGCGCGTGAAGCTTGTTGTTGGTCCCGATGATGGGGTGGTGAACGATTGTGCTGCAAAGCTGCTGGATGGCGTCAAGCGCTCATCGTAGCTTGTTTGGAGATCTCGTGGATCGAGCTGGCTCTCTTGCTGGGGTGTGTAGTAGCCAGAGATGTAGACTCGACGCGCTTGTTTCAACAGGTAGGGGTATTGGTGCTTCAATACCAAGACGCCGTAAGGATAAGACACGTAAAGTGACAGGCCTTCCTGGTCTTCTTCGTTGTCGTGAACGACTCCGTCGGCATCAACAGTAGAACGCGCCTGCGCGATATGTCTCCGCCTACGAACACAATCGTTCAACTCGTCATTGATCAATCGGGACGTCAACATCAGCGCCACCGCAGCGGGGAAGCCCAGCTTCTCGCCCTCAATGTCTTCCATGTGTCCATTCTCGACGGCAATCGTGGGTGGCTTCGCGACTGAGAGGAGAGATGCATCGTGGTGGCGGCGTGCCAGCGGCGCGAGATCGAGTGGTAGACCTGGAACTTCCGTCTTCCGGGCGCGGTCCTGTATCCTGTTGCCAAAACACGTAGTGTAGCCAGCACTAATCGTGATTGCGTGCGGTTCGGTGAGGAGGTAGTCGTAGATTTGGCATCGTATCTCAGTGGGTATCGATAAGAAGCCGCTGTAGCTGCTGCTATCCGTCACACTCATGTTGTAATCGTAATCGTGGAAAATTTGTGGTACTCAATGGTGCCAAATGTATGGGTCTCTAGCGGAATTTATTGTAGCAAAAGTTGATCAAGAGTAAAAACAACGTGTCCAACGACGTGTTGTTGTAAGGATGAGTGAAGGATGATGTCGCCGAATCATGGATGTGGGGTGTGGAGCGGTGAAACAAACAGATGCCCTGCAGGAGCGAGTCACCGCGAGTCCCGGTGGCGGCCCCAGAGCCTCACGCGACGAGGCTGGCCAACATTCCACAGACGCCCAATCACGATTTTGCAAACGTCTGTTTGTTTACGCCAAGATGTATGCAATTATGACTCCTCCCTTACGCTACGGTAGGTGCGTGGAGCTAATCATCCTCACTATCTTCCGCTCTTTGTTGCTCAGCCAACTTCTGCGCTTGTTCCCACTGCATCGCAAATTCTCGCAGTTGACCCTCTCCGCCGCTACTTGCATCTACTACGTCTCTGGGAAGCTTATGCGCACTGTACTGTGGAGTTGAGAAGCCGTATGCCTCGGGGTCATCTCTCCGTACGAGGCGGAACTCTGGCTGCCATAGCTCCTCAATGTCGTCGTCATCTGTGTCTTCATCATCGTCTACAGTGTCACTAGCTGCCTCAACTGGCACGCCCTTGTCTTCCGGCTGAGCGATCTTCAAACGCACAGTCGTTTCCTCAAGAGGTGTTGCGTCGGGTACCTCCATAGTAAGGAGTTCCATCCATGAGAAGATCAGAGGATCAGTCCGCACAGCCCAGGGATTGAAATCGACCACCCAGACCTTGTCGTGCGGCGGCGGTACGTATACGTCGAAGGTGAAGTTGGGATCGGGAAATGTGTCGCGCAGTTTCGCGTCGAAGAAGTCTTGAATGGTATCTCGCAGCTTGTCCTGCATGTTGAACAAGAAGTCAAAGTGGTTCAGATCTCGCTGGCACAGGGCAATCAGCCGGCGATCCCGCACAAAGCAGCGGAACTCGACACTCGGATTCAGCGTGATCCACTTCCTCAGAACCAGATGATATGGAATCTCCGGGTCTGGTGTTGTAGATTGGTTGGCAGTGTCGTCAAAGGCGTGCGCCAGATCGTGTGTGACAAAGTCGCTGCTTTTCAGCAGCAGGTAGATGTCGTTTGGTGTCCGGCACTCCATGCTGTTGGTTGCGGCTATCCAAGTCGCGTCTTTTGGCGCGCTCCAGTTCAGCTTGGGTGCGACTTTGCCGCCCAGCTCCTCAATGGTCCGCTCGATGGCTTCGTGTGTGTCGCGCCAGTTGGCGCTCGGGTCTTGACCTTCGTCCTCATCGTCGTCATTGTTGTCCGCACCCGAGAATATGCCGCTGTCATTGTCTGACCACGAAGGGTTGTCGTTCTCTTCGGGAGGGAGGATGATGCCGTCTGATCGAAGGTAGTCGAGGAAGGCGGGTGGGAGGGGGATGAGACGCGCTTTGGGTGTTACGGCGCGGTATCTATTGCGGTTAGAGGAGAATCTGAGAACGAGAAGGAGTAGAGACCAACTTGGGATGCCATTTGTGATATGAGCAGTTCAGGATGTGCTCTTTGGTGACTGGTGGGAAGGGCAGTTCTCTGTACCCCACCTCAACCGGCCCTGAGGTGGTATCGTCGCTTGTGGCGTCTTGCGTAGTCATGGTGGTCGTAAATTGTGTGAGAAGGGATGAGAGCGAAATCTCTTAAGTTTTATATCGCAAGGCAATGACTCCATCTCTGGGTGAGTCTGCGCAGTACCAAGGGTAAAGTTTTGGTGGGGCGAGCCATTCCATCATTGCGCTTGGGCCTCCGTGCTCACCTCCGAGCTCTCCGCAAACCATCCATCAGTCTCGCCAGCGACACGCCCCAACGCGACACCCATCTCCACCCACCACCTCTACAAGCATCATGGCCGACAACGTAGGCCTCACCACGCCAAGAGGTAGCGGAACCTCGGGCTACGTCCAGAAGAACCGATCCCTCCTTCGACCGCGCGACAAGATCCAGCCCTACCCCAAAGACTGGGAACACGCCAAACACCGCCCAAGACAGCCAGACGCCGAGATCCTCGAACACGAAGCAAAGCGCGACATCGAAGTCAAGGTCCTTGAGCTGCGCGATAAGCTTGAAGACGAAGGCGTCGACGAAGACGAGATTGACGACCAGTGCGAAGGCCTACGCCGCAAACTCGATCAGGAACGAAAAGACGGCAAAGATCTCGGTCCTAATGCGAAGCGCCTCAAGTCGCACCAAGTCCACGACCTTGCCAAAGCAAAGGCAGAAGAGAGCGAGAGGTTGCGCAAAGCCCTGGGCATCAGCGCAGACTATGAGGAAGGAAGTCACTGGAGGAAGCAAGAGGAGAGAATGCGCGACAGTCTAGCCAAGAGGGAGGCCGAAGACGAAGAAAGGACTGCCAGAGCTAAAGAAGCCAGGCGGCATAGGGAGGACGACTCGGATTGAGCTTCTGCGAGTCTGCTATTTGGCGTTATGATCCTTTCCGATACCCATAGCCACTGTGCACCACCCTGAAGGCATGGCATTACTGCCTGGAGACTAGCATCCGAAAATCGGTCTCTGACATCTCTACGACATACCTCTAGTACCAAAGATAGCGACTGTCGATTACTGGTGCGGAAGCTGGAGGCACAGACAGGTCAGCTTCGTCTTCCAGCTTACAGTCTAAGAAGCAGACTGACTTCAACAGATGAGATCTAAACGAGCACCCAGTGTACCCTTGTCTACTGGCTTTTGGTTCTAATGCAGGAACCCTTTACACCATGTCAATTGACTTGACTTGACTGCTTCCGTGACGTCTCACCTCCACTGATGCGCACCTAGGATAACGCGCCGCTCACAAGCGACATTAGTTTGCATGCGCGGGATACCTATCTCCACCCCGGCGCATCTTTCGGTACTGAATGGACCTGTCAAGAGAACGGAGGCGTACCGCACATTGCGCAAGGTGCTTTGCTAGGGCTTCATCTTCACCACACCTCGTTCGCCTTATCACAAGTAACGATACCACATCTAATACACGCATTGTGACAGCCACTACAGCTGAACGATGAACCTTGTCCGTCTGCAACGCACTGTTCGGGTTGGCATTTCTTATCGGCCTAGATGCTTACCCCAGGCGGTCCAGCTGTCGGCCCACGTGGGTCACCTGAATGGCCAGCTTTTGACGGGCGCGCCAAGTCCTCACAACGACTGGGGTCATGCCCGTGCAACTTGGCTCGCAAACGCTCCACGCCGTCTTTTCCATTAACACGAACGACAGGGCTCTTGCAATGCCTCCTCGTCACCGATGCGGGCGTCATTTTCTATGAACACCCACGGGACGCCGTAGCGTACCGCATGCGATAGCCCACTCACCTAATTGGTCCATTCCTCAACACCAGCGTTCCGGCATCGTGGACGTATAAACCAGGTCTCTCCGCATTTGCGGGCTAGCTGTCTCTTCCCGTAGCAACACCACCGCACGTTACGTGCCCCGACTGTCACCATGGTCCGGCCTATCGCTGTCATGCGCGAGACATGGAACATCTACACTCCTGTCGAACGACGGAACATCGGCATCTACATCGCCGGCATCATGATGTACAAGTTCGGCCTCGAGGCATTCAACGGATCTGTCATTGCGCTTGCGACTAATCGATACGATGAACTCGAGAAGAAAACGCACATCTCCATTACTTTTCAACGTGTCGGCGTCTTGACTGGACTGAATCAAGCCTTTCAGTGTGTTGGATCTATACTGATCGCGCCACTCATCAAAAGATATCCGACGAAGAACGTTCTGGCATGTGCAGTGCTTATATTCGCCTTCATGAGCAGCGTCTTGCTCATCTTAGACGCTGCAACTGGCGGCAAGTTCGCACCGCGCGGATGGGCAAAGGATGACTTCAGCTACTACGGTGACTATGATACCGACGCCATGATCCCCATCTGTAAGTTCATAGCCCCAGTCTACCTAACGGTTCGATATGTCGGTCACCTTTGCTCTCATGTCTGCTGCCGCCAGAGCTGTCGCTGGCGGGTGCTGTAAAGAGCAGCAGGTACTTGTTCTCATCTGATTCCATGTTGCTGACGAACGCTAGATTGCGTCTGTGGTATAGTCTACGGCATGGTCGAATTGATCCGGCGAGTCATTCCGCGCGACTTGGTTGGCGGCAACATCCAAAAGCTTCGACGTATGGACTCTCTGGTCCATATCTTCTACGAGATCAGCGGCACTGCTGGTGCCTTTTGCACAGCACTTGCGCTCATTCCCCGGTTCGGCAACAACTTCAGCTTCATTATCACGCCCATATTCTTCGCCGCCGCATCCATACTCTGGTACTTCATTGAGGAAGCCAGCATACCGAAGGAAGGCAGATCTCTGATCTTGGAGAGTCAGCCAACCTATGTCAAGGCCGTGATAGGCGGATTCTACCTCTTCTTCGAGTCCGTTGGAACCGGTGCTAAGATCATCTTCAAACACCGCAAGTTTATCTGGCTGTTACCCGGATATGCTGTCGCGCTTTATGCGCACCGATACCTCGAGAACGCAATCGCTCCTGCCGTAGCACGCCGCTATTTCGGAAACTCGGCATGGTCACAGATCATAGTGGGAGGCTCAAACTTCGGCGAACTGCTAGGAGCGCTGTTTGTATTCATGTTCACGAACTTGGTGCACACTCCGATACCATGGCTTCGGCTAGACGCCCTGGCTCTCCTGATAGTCTGGTATCTACCTTTCTGGAACCCACCCAAGAACGACGTGGCTCAAGCTTGGATCGTGGGAGCGACGTTCCTCCCCATCAGTTTCGGGTGGGCTGCCGGCGACGTATCGCTCGCTGCATACATTCAGGCATCACTAGCGCGCATCGAGTCGAAGACTCAGAACGTATCTGCACTCGGTGCCGTCATGGCGTTCCTCTACAGCACATACATCGTCACGTACGCGATCGCATCCGTTTCCCTCGGGACCTACATCGACCGCGTTTCCGATCGCCACAACGAACAGATACACGGGGCTGTGTTGAACGTGGCTGCTGTACAGTTCACCATCATCAGTGTGCTGGTCTTGACGAGTACCTTTGTGCCGAAAGGCGCCTTTGCACTAAATCCCAAGATGCTCAGTGAGGAGGACTTGGATACCGATCTGGAGGACGAGGATCTGGAGTATGTGCCCGGAGTTCAGGTCAAAGGCAAGCGAAGCTACGAAAGCCACGAGATGACCAGTAGAACGAACAGCTTGGATTAGCGACATGTGAGAATGACTTGGATGATGCTGATAACGAATACAACTTTCCCATCTTAATGCGACAGGAATTGCTCCTCTGGCCACGTATCACAATGCGAAAGAAACAACATGTGCGTGCAGACACCTTGATGTCCAGCCAAATAGCATTAGCAGAATATGCGGGGTATCTTGTCTGAATCGCTAGATGGATGATACTTTGAGCACGACCTCGATCATCATGATCTGACCACCATATCGTGGGCCGGCAGAAGCCGCGACAGCACTTCCAATGTTTCTATAGTGATCTCCAGCACGTGTGTTCTTGTGCAGCGCTCATTGATCCCCACGACTACATGTAAGCTATCGGCTGTTTCATCGACGACTCCGAATATAGAAGGTGACCTCCGCGACGTTCCGTCTCGGTAGGCTGGAGTAGCTTCCGTAGCGGAGGCTCGACCCTGCGCACGGAGGGAATGTCACTTGATTGCAGCGCTGAGCAGTAAGAGTGGCAACTAAGCACTCGGCGTCCTGGGTTCGAGACAAGGGGCGCTTTAGCATGCGTCGACGCGCCAAGCCCATGTGCTCACGGGGCGAGGTTTGGTTGGCTCAGCCACGCCTTCACGCACCTCCAAGTCAGCAGCAACACCACGTCTTTGGGTTGCGCCAAGCAAAAGCTTCGCTCACAATCAGTCGCGCTGCGGACGCCATTTGCTTTTAACGGCCCAGTGCAAGCATGCGCGGAATTCCTTCCAGATCGCGCGTCTACTACGCCTTGTTGCGACCGCTGCTCTCGACCCATGGATGAGGCCGACTTCGACGGCTCACGCATAACACCTGTACCCGCCTGCTACGCGGCTGTACGTGCGCAATCCAGCTGAACAAGCTCAAGATCCCCAGAGCCTTGGACCCGTCGCTTTCGTGCTTTCGCTCTGGTCTTTGTTGGCGCCTTGTTTCGATACCCCGTCATTGTTGTTGTTGCCTCTTGTGGGTGGTAGCCCAATCTGACATCCAACCCGCATTAGGCACACCTCTGTCATCTGGTACACTGTTGCTACGACTACCGCTTGTCGGAGACTTCTACAAAATCACATCCACCGCAAAGCGTCTGGTGTTGCGGCTCGATGAATCATGCAGCCATATCCTCAGCCGAGTGGACCGCCCGGTAACGACAGAAATGAAGGCGGGCATCGGGGTCCGCTGAGTAGAACATGGCCACAGTTGTTCAAAAAGAGAAGGAGATATAGTCCGGTTAGGGAGAGCGCCCAACAGCAACAAGAACAGCAACAACACGTACAGCAGATGCAGCACGTGCAAATGCAACCAGCACCGCAAACACAGCCACAGCAACACCCCGTGCAATTACCGATACATCCCATCCGCCCATTGAAATCGCCATCAGTAACAACGCAATCTGTCACATCACCCACAGTATCTTCGATAAGATCTCCGTCAATAGCAGCAGACACCGCGAGCACATTATCATCGATATCCCATGCATCATCCGCAACACCGAAGAAAGTCGCCATCGCAAGAAGAAGCAGTAATATAGTACCTGCGGACAGCAATGGTATGCCTCTCTCTTCGTCATCAAGTCTCGTGACGTCAATTTCACCCAAACAACACAAACGCAAAACCTAGTATACAACTAACTCCTCCCAGGCGCCGGTGGCGTAACAACCCCCCAAGCCGATCTCCTAGCTTCCAAATCAAACTACGAACTAATCTCCTCTGGCCAACACCTCGAAATGGGCCTGCACTTCAGCACCGCCATGGCCACAGGCGTAATGATGAAGCGCGCCACGCACCGCGCCGCCGAACAAGCCCGGCGCGACCGCATGAAAATCGCCATGGTTGATCTAGCTGAGTTCTTACTCGACGGCGAAGTCACGTTCGGGAGCGGGACTACGTGTTTTGTTGTTATGAGAGGGAAAGATGGCGAGGATGGGAGCGAGAAGGTGACGGGCATGGATGGTGCCGATGACGATGTGAGGAGTGGGAAGGGGTCCATGCCGGGAGAGAAGAAGACGGTCAATAAAGCGCGATTGATTGAGATGGCGTTGGAGAAGATGAAGGCGCAGGAGAAGGAGATTGAGCTGCTGCGCAAGGAGATTGAGGGGTTGAGGGCGGGTGGGGATAGTATGGATGTGTCGTAGAGCCCACAACTGCATATGACGCCTTGTGTGATTTGTTGGAGAGGAGAGGAGGGGAGAAGGAGGGCTGGGTTGGAGCATCTTTTCTTTTGTAACCTGAGATATCCATCATGCATGGCGTTTGAACATATATTTTTTTCGGCATACAGTTCTACCGCATGTAACTTCCTTAGCATAGGCACTAGAAACGCAATACAGCATGTACCGGCCTGTTGCTTACTCGACGACTTGCACCGGACCCTTCGTAGCGTTCGAACCAAGTGGGGTTTCCACACGGGAACCATGGCCGTTAGCTCTGAGCTTTAAACAAGTTCGATCTGCCCAGTCTCCGCGGAGTGCAGATTGCGGAGAGCTAGCATCATGTTATCAGCTCAATAGAAGTGCAGGGTGAGGAGTAGTAATGGTCTCATTTGTACATGTCTACGACTATCTACGCGAGCAGTGCGAAGAGCAGATACGTCTTCTTCGCATAATCCGCCGCGTTCTTCCTCAGCCTGTTGAGAGCAACCTCGTCCATTTCCACTAGGTCGGTTTTCTGTACCAGTGCTGTGAGTTTGGCATCGTCTGCACCTGTGTCACCAACGAAGCGTTGGATGTAGAGAAGATCGAAGAGCAGTTGCTTGACTCTCTGTTCTTTTGCTTCCTTGTGGTTTGGTAATGATGGCGTGACGTCTGCTTTCTCACCATCGTCCGTGGTTTTGGGGTCTGGGCCTTCATCGTCTTCTTTGTCTTCGTCTTTCTTCTGGACAGAAGGGCTTTGATCTTTCGTAGGCGCGCTGATGGCGTCGAGATGCTCCTGAACTGTCTTGACTACTTCGTCGGCGACGCTCCTTTTCAGTACCTCAACGCTGCCGGGCGCCCACGCATCACTACCCAGCGCGCCCATATCTTTGTTCAGACCCCGCAGGAATCTGAAAGCGCTGGGTGACGGCTGGCTTGGTAGAGGTGGGTGTCCTTCCCACAGGATGTGGCTGTTCGTCTTCCCTTTAAGTGAACCTTGAAGCGATGTCTTGTATGCTTCCACGCTTGGTCTCGTGACGCGTAGCGCGAGTGTAGTATGCAAAGGTTGAAGAATCTCTAGCGTAAAGGGTGACGCAAGAGGTGTGGCTTTATCTTGGAGGCGTAACCGCGGTATCCGATCGCCGATCTCCCTGACTACGCGCAACATGAAAGTGGCCTTTTGTATTGATTGCTCACCATCAGACTTCTTCACGATAGTATTGAAGCTCCGACTTAGGTTTTGCATGGCTTCGCTCAGGGCTTCCTGGGTAGCTTCCTCGAGCAGTTTTGGATCGTCATCGCTAAGGAGTGCTTGCTTCGAATCACCAAGCTCATCGTCGGATTCGTCGTCTACATCGTCTGGGAAGGTATCGTCCCATCGTGCTTCCTTCATGCTCTTGACGATACCCTTGACTTCCAGGATAGACTCCATCCACTTGTCAAAGGCAGAAGTTACACTTATGACAGACTCATCGCGCCCTTGGTAGGTGTTAAGTATAGCGGATTTGAAGTTGTGTGCCCCGTTGCTCAGATCAGAGGCCTTGGTAGTGGTATCCCATAGCGAAGGTGCCACGGCCTTGTCTGTTGAAGCCACTGTGTCCAGTCGACTCGTCAGTTCGGTAACGACAGTTTGTAGTCCATGTGTGCGCGATCGCACTATGCCCTCAAGCTTATCGTTCATCGTGTCTCGTAGATCGTCTAAAACGTTGGCCGACTTGACACCCGCCATTCGCGAGCCAGACAGTATCCAGGTCTCGATCAGCTCTTGCCTCAAGTCTGCAACCTCTTTGAGTCGTTCTTCGCCTTCTAGTGCTTTTTGCACACCCTTGAGGAAAGCGGCAATAGCGTCCTTTGACCATCGGTGCATTATCCGCTCTGCTTCCGGCCGCTGCAATTCGTCGTGTCTCGGCCATGGCGTGTAGTTCCGTGCCTCATCGCCTAACCACCGATCATGTACATCGAGGTTCAGCTCGTAGAGACCGCGGGCGTCGGGGTCCTGGATCAACGGCTGCGCCTTTAGCTTTGCTAGAGCCTCTGCCAAGCGCCGTGGAAAGATGGTTTGTGTATCGAGACAAGTCTGAATGCACAGCTTGAGCGCACTAATGCCATGCTTCGCAAGCTCATCGCCTCCTGCCCTCAGCTCGCTGTTCATCTTGTCCAATCGCATCTTATGGAAATGGTGTAGGACATCGGTCGGGGTGGAGCTCGTCGCGAGCGCGTAGGCACACATGCTTTCGAGCAGGCTGGCTGCTTCGCCGTTCGTGTTCGAGAGGCGCTTGTCAATCCTCCTGAGAAGCTTCCGCCGTACCGACAGCAGTTTCTCCCACAGCTGATTGACAATGGGCGCCTTGTTGTCGGATTGACTGAGCGACTTGTGGAGTAGTCTTGAGATGACCAGGACTTTCGCAATGAGCAGATATGATCCCTCTCTTTTCATGAGGCGCGTCATGACCACAGGCGCGTTGCGCATGACTGCGAGCTGGGCCGCGAATGTATAGCGCTCCGCATCTATTGCCCGTCAACCCACTGTCCCTTGCCAATGCATTGTTGTAGACTGACCGCGACTTCGTGTATGCGTATCCATCTTTCCCGCGTTGTTTGTGATCTTGTCCAGGCCCCGCGAATTGCAGCTCTGCCCTACTCTTGAAAGCCTACTTTCCACCTGCTCCATGCGCACTTCCATATCGATGATCGTACCGGCCGTGTCGAGGAGACTGCGATAGCTTGCCCTGCAATTTTGTCAGCCTCTTCCATCTCTAATCCCTTGTTGGCCTGGCATTTCGTACCCGACAAGCGACCGTAGCTTCTCTCGATTGTCGTCGGCATTGTTGCGGAGCTGCTGTTCAAGCTTGCGGACGACTGGTATAGGGTATTGGAACGCGTCCTCCCACGTCTGAAAGGTTCGTGGGTCTGGCGTTTCGGTCGCCATTGGCGTGGGGTACTGGAAGGCGCGTGTTGGGGTCGCAATGCTACACGTAGAGGTACGCGGCGATGCTACATCTCCCCACCAATCGCGTGCTTAGTCATCGCACCTACCCATCACTCAATTGCCAACTGGAACAGTTGACTGACTTGGGAAGGTAGTACATGATCAAAGAAGGGGCTTTGAACATAATCATTGTGTAAAATACATGATGGCATTGGTGTTGAAACCAAGAAGTTCTATCTCTATACGATCTCAAAACATGGTATCACAGGTTAAGCTCAAATGACTCCGCCCATCCCAACTCCTACCAAACGAATCATTCTCCATCTGGAATAAATCCTGCCGTATCACCTGCAGCATTCCGTCTCCTGAGCTCGCGTTCCACGGCCCTCAACATGAGCTGCGCATCGTCAAGCGTCAATTCCTCCCCACCCCTCATACTCGCCAACAGTTCCGCAAATTCCGGGTCATCAGGCTCAATGATCTCAACCCTTCTGCCCTTGGTCTTTGGCTTTGGTGGTGGCAATGGCATGAAAGCTCTGTTCGTGCTGCCGAACTTGGCAATCATCTCCTCAAATTCGCCTTGTGGGGTGCTCTGGCTTGTAACTGCCCCGCCAGCACCGATGCGCCAGACGTCTTCTTTGTCATCTTCCTGATCGTCGTCGATCTTGATAGCGGTACGGATGACGACGTTGAAGTCGCCGCCTCCTCCGACGTCAAGATATCCGAGAACACCTGAGTATATGCCTCGTCTCACGCCGCTCTCCACATTTTGGAGGATTTCGCATGAGCGTTTTTTGGGTGCTCCAGTCATACTTCCTGCTGGTAGACTCTCAACGAACGCGTCGAATCCTAGGTATGGAACGGAATGTTTGGTTGGCTTTTTGGAAGCGTACTCCACAGGGTCTTCCCAATCTTCCGGGGTGGTAGGCTTGTAGATTCCGCTGGGTACCGCGTCGACGACTGAAACTAGTTGCCACAGTGTTTCGTATTCTTCGACTTCCATGAGCTGGCTCACTCGAACATTCTCGGAGCCGTAGACGCCGTGAAGTTGATGGCGAGTAAGATCGACGATCATGAGATTTTCTGCGCGTTCCTTAGACGACGAGAGGATCCCATGGGCCATCTCGGCAGTTACATCAGGTTTCTTCTGCACTGTTCCTTTAATCGGCCGGCATTGTGCAGTTTGCGATCGGTCCCAGCTTATGTACCGCTCTGGTGAGGAGCACAGTATGTGTACATTGTGCATCCTCATGTAGGCGCTGAATGGCGCGGGGTTTTGACCAGTAAGGCGTTTATAGAGGTTCCAGGAGTGTTCATTGTCCTCGGAGTGGGATATCCTGCACGCCGTAGGCTTGCGAGCGCGAACCTCGTTGCGAGTCGTGAGACACAACTCGTAGCTCTGGCCGTCTGCTATCGAGTCTTTGCAGGCTCTGACTTTATCGCAATAGTCGTCTTCGCCAACTGTGAGCTGATGACACGACTCAATATACTGGTGCATGGTGCCATGCGTCTCAAAAGGGTCGACCTGTCTCATTGCGGCAGAGTTCGGGGTAGTCTCTCGTGATTTGAAGCCTGCATGCTCATACAGTCTCTCTATTGTGTTGATGACCCAATCCTGGTCACAGGGACCGCGAATACTTTGAACGTAGATCTTTTTGATCTGGTGGTCAAAGACAATACTCCTTGTTATGTAGGCGAAGCAGATGTCCGGATATGAGGCTTCTTCGTGGCCGATGACGTCAATTGTTTCTAGACCAGCCTCATAAGATGCATATCCCATCAAACCTCCCCAGAAAGGAGCCCATGTTGAGCCCTGTGGCGGAGTCGAGGGCTGGAGACTCTTCATGACTTCTCGTACGTAGGGCCAAGGGTCGGCCACGGTCCAGTCTGTATGCACTTGGTCTTTACCATCTCTAAGCTCCATTCTGCGGGTACCAGCGTAGTAATGCAGGCGCAGAGTCTCTTCTGGGATGACGACACCAATAATGCTGTACCTGCCAGTTCCCACAGCCATGGGTACGAGGTTCGATTGCAGTCCCGACTCTAACACTATGGCTTCGCCTCTTGATAACTCGAAGAGCTCACAAGCATCCGCAACTGTAAGTCGTCCACTTCCCGTGGTCGCACAATGCACAGTGCTCGGTGGTAGATCCGGTAATGACTGCCCGTCCCCGTGCGCAATGAGCGAAGCCAGCTCGAACGGTGTGATTGTGTCGCTATCAAGCTTTGCGACGAAATCGGTGTAAGAGCGTTTGGTCTGTTTCTTCGTGCCGTAGATCCCCAACTCTCGTCGGAAATCATCAGCAGTCATCGGCAAAGACGGCACGTTAGATGTCAGACCATGCTTGGGGACGTTCCTGAACATGCGCTTCCGGTTCCAGGCTTGGGCGACCTCCCACCAATTCCGGATGATGCGCTTGCCCTCGTCGTTTGTACATATCGACTCTGGATGAAATTGAACTCCCCAGAACGGCTTCTGCAAGTGCTTGACGCCCATGAGAACGGCACCGTTAAGATCGCTATCAAAATCCCAAGCCAACGGCTCCAACTGGGGGCAGGTCTCGGTGGGTTCCCAAAGCTGTGCAGGATACCGTACAGCGCGCTTGTTCTGTATGGGGTGATCGAGTTTGACTTGCAAAGAGTGGTACTGCGTTGCTAACAGACTCTCTACACCGCGGAATATTGACTGGCTCTTGTGTAGGACGGCCGTTATGATACCGTGCTTTGGTTCCGCGAGCCGTTCAATATCGGCTCCAAATGCAAGGCATAGCGACTGGAATCCGAGACATATACCGAGCACTGGAACGATCTGCTCATCCCCAAGTTTCCAGAGTTCCTTCATTAGACCAACATCGTCGTCACATTTCGCCCAGCCAGGTCCTGGCCCTGCGATGACGGCATCAAAGCTCTTCAAATAGTCGGTAAATGCTGTGTACTCCCCAGAGGCTGATGGCTTCGCAAGAATAGGATCATCGATAAAGATTTTGATGATTTCCGCGTCTACGTTCTGTTCGACCAGCGCGACAATGTTGTTTGAGAAAGAGTCGTAGGCGTCCAGGCAGAGTATCCTTGGGCGCTGAGTCAGAACGGCGGGCGCCATCGCTTTGGTCTTGGATACGGAGCCCGGGATGATCGGACAGCGCGTATGATGTTTCTACAACAGATTCCAATATTGAATTGTCAAGAGAGTCAGACCAGACGTCTCAGCGACTGCCAGGTGTTGTATCGTGGTTGGTGAAAAGTTGAAGAGGTGGTAGGGCTGAAATCTTATCCCGCGATAAACCCGGCGATTCGCCGGTGCAAGTGCGGAACCGTGGATCGGGATTGCAGGAGTACCTTGGCTGTAGTTGAGTAGCTGGATGATTGACAGTAGGAGAGCCGAGGGAGCGATGGCAAAGCGATGGAAAGTGTCACAATGAACGATAACGATCTCATGCCAGGCCGCCACCTGGTTAGGGTCAAAAGGCGCCAGATGCAGGGTCCTACGGAAGCAGCCGCTTAGCTTCTCGACGCATCTGAGGTGTGCATGTCCTCGAAAAGGAAAGCATCCTTCGCTAATGTTGTTTCACCCAGACGATCGACCTCTTGCCACCTCCTTAAAACCCCGCGCCATGTTCTAGAAGTCAGAGACGTGTTACAGCTATCCCACACGCGCTGCAGTAGCCCTACGAAGTCGAACCTCTTCATCCTCACAGGTGCCAGGAAAGAGCCTACTGGACGACACATAGAGCAATGTCGGTATAGTCTCCAACCTAGCCTGACGCTCTTGATCTGCGCGTCAGATATCAGAATGCCACAAGATACCCTTTAGTAATGATGGCATCGGACATGATTACGCCTCGGCATACTAGAGTGGGCATCGCGCTTGGGCCATGTCGTCATGTCGAGATTCTTCCGCTGCGTTCCCACGGCGCGAGACCACCACATTTTGTTGAAGACGGCCAAGTCCCACAGTCGCCATGTCCTGGCTCAAATGGCGGGCAGGGCCCTTGATAGTACTCGGGACCTCAGCCATTGGCGGCGCCGCCTATCGCTTCACCAAATCCGCCGACCCCTCCGACGCATCGTTGAACCCCCATACCTTCACGCCCTACACTCTCGTAGACAAGCAGCCCGTCTCGTCGACCAGCGCAATATTTACATTACGCAACAGCAATGGTGTCTCGGACACGGAAAGTGTGAAGGAAGTGTGGAAGCGCAGTATCTGGAGTGTCCAGATTAAGCAGCCACAGCTACAGATTGCGCGCGCATACACACCACTGCCGCCTTTACCACCAGACGTCCACAAGAATGGCGAGAATGAGCCTGAGGATATGAGGCTGCTCATACGGCAGGAACAGGGAGGCGAGGTCTCGACCTACCTGCACCGACTACCCGAACAATCCACTGTCGAGCTACGAGGACCGAACACCGAACTTGAACTTCCGCGCGATGTCATAGAGGTTGTCTTCCTGGCAGGTGGGACCGGCATAGCACCCGCGATGCAGGTTGCGCAAGCCCTGGGAAGAAGGACTGGAAGCCGGATGCACATACTATGGGCGAATAGGCGGCGTGAAGAATGTGTAGGTGGCGTCAGCGACGACAGAGGCAGTACAACATCTGCACTAGATCGAGTAGGCTGGTGGCAGAGCTTCTTCGGTTCCAGCGAGTCCGTTGCAGCTGCACCACTTGCGGAGGACTCATCTACCGCGTCCAAGGGCATTGTGGTGAAGGAACTGGATGCGCTCAAGAAGCGGAGCGAAGCAACAAAAGGCGAAGGCCTCCGTGTCAACTACTACGTCGACGAGGAGAAGACATTTATCCATCCATCCGAGATCGAGAAGAAGATACAAAGGCAACGAGCAGAGAACGGCTCAAGGCTGATCATAGTATCAGGTCCAGATGGATTCATTGAGCATTGGGCAGGCAAGAAGCTCTGGGCCAACGGAAGAGAGGTACAAGGCCCATTAGGTGGCCAACTAGGAAGGATGCAACTAGGTGAGTGGAAAGTAATCAAGCTGTAAGATAATGTACGTTCACCATGATATCCATCTTCTTCACTCTCATACTCTTTATGCGCCTACCATCTTGTTCCTAGCGCATGTTAACACACTCCGCGGATCTTGACATCGGTGTTTCTCCGAGTCCGTAACTGCGCATATATGCAAGCCGGGAATAGTGCAGCCATCACTTGCCTAAATAGCGGCTAGACATTATGCAACAAGCGCGGCCTCATGGATGAATTCCGCGCGCTGAATAATTCCACAATCGGCGCATTTCGATCATTGCTCATCAGATCCCTGTCTCATCAATTCGAAACTTACACAGCATCTTTCCTATCAATTGCTCTTTGCGCTTCGTTCAACTTTCCGTTCAGCGTTCCGAGACGAAATGGGGGTGGACGCAGCAGACCCAGACGCCGAAGTCGCCGCTTCCCTTTCCTATCATGAGCAGCCAATCAGCGACAAGGATCCCAACGCGCGACCAGAATGCTTCACATCGACGTTCCAAGAATGCATGTTCATCGCCTCGGTGACTATGGCCGTGGCCATGACGAGTTTCCTAACCGGGTCAATTACAGTCATGAGTTCCTTCGCTGCACGGGACCTCAACATGACGAATGCGGAAATCACATGGATGAATGCAGCGACATCGTAAGCACATGTCCAGCAGAACAACTCGAGAAGCACAGACTGAAAATCCTTAGACTCACAGCAGGATCCCTCCTCCTCTTCTTCGGCAGCGTAGCCGACCTCTTCGGCCGCAAAACCATGTTCATAGCCTCCATGTTCCTCTTCTCCGTCTTCTGTCTCGGCGCCGGTTTCTCCACCTCAGGTATGACTTTAGATATCCTCTGCGGCGTGCTAGGCATCTTCTCCGCGTCCTCCGTGCCCCCAGCCCAAGGCATGCTGGGCGCCATCTACGAGTTGCCCAGCCGACGCAAGAACCGCGCTTTTGGCTGTTTCAGCGCGGGAAACCCCATGGGCTTTGTTTTCGGAACTATCTTGTCGGGACTATTTACGCAGGTGTTTAGTTGGAGAGCAGGGTTTTGGTTGCTTGCTATTGTGTACTTTGTGACTAGCATTGTTGCGGCGTTTACGGTGCCGAGGGATGGGACGCCCAAGAGGAGGTTGGATGCTGAGACGGTTAAGAGGTTGGATTTGCCGGGGACGGGGTTGACGGTGCTGGGGATTGGGATGTTCTGTGCGGCGTTGAGGTATGTTCTTTATGTAGGGTTGAGAGGATGTCAAACTGATTATGGGGTAGTCTCGGAGGCGATGCACTGCAGGGGTGGAAGACGCCGTATGTTCTTGTCCTACTGGTCCTAGGTGTTATTCTCATCGCGGCGTTTGTCGTATGGGAGATCAAATACCCATATGCTATGATCGATATGAAGATCTGGTATGATCGGGACTTTTCCCTTGTAAGTCCTCCTTCCAATCCCCATCTCCACCATCACCACCAGAAGACGTCCAACACAGCCCACTAACACGCCCACCAACCCCAGCTCCTCACCATCCTCTCCTGCGGCTTCCTTGGCTTCCCCATTTTCTCCTTCTGGATCGCACTCTACTTCCAAACCCAACTGAACTACAACGCCCTAATGACAGGCGTACACATGCTCCCCATGGTAATCGTAGGTCTAACAGCCAACGCCGTAGCCGCCCTCGTGCAACACAAAGTCTCCAACAAACTGCTCGTGGGCATCGGTGCGGCCGCACTAACCGTCTCATTCACCCTCGCCGCCGTGCAGAGGTACGGAGACTCATATTGGGCGTTTTCTTTCCCCGCACTGTGTTTGTGTGTTATTGGAGTGGATTTCCAGTTCATTGTCGCTAATGTAAGTTCCTCTCCCTTCCAATTTCGTTGTGTATTGTTAGTGGTTCTTGACACTGATCACGAGTAGATGTACGTCCTCTCATCCATGCCTACAAACAAACAATCCATTGCCGGGTCGCTATTCCAGACTCTGACTCGTCTGTGTACTGCGATTGCGTATGGTGCTGCGACTGCCATATTTGATGCCGTTCAAAGACGTCCTGCTACCTCTGGCTACTATGCGAAAAATGCTGCGGAGCCGTTTGCGGCGGTGTTTTGGTTCGCGGTCGCGGCATCGGTACCTGGGCTGCTTCTTGTTCCCTTTCTGAGGATTGGTACGCAGGGGCATAAGGGGGATACTGGGAGGGTTAAAGTGAGTGGGGATGATGGGCATGTTGTTGCTGCTGTCAGCGAGAAGCATGGACGGAGTGATGTGGAGGAGAGAGGAGAAGTGGTGTAAACGCATATGATAGGAACATCACGAAACTCAAAACAATTCGAATATCTGAACTTTGAACATGTGCTTGGTATTGTTGAGGGCAGTTGATCCGCATCTACTGATCAGGGTTGTAGTACTTCCGCCAGTTATGTTCCTCCTTGAATCCAAGAACATCCCTAATCTTGCGGTTACTCAGCGGCGCCTCCCATTCGTCCATCTCCCTCGTAATCGGCGTATTTGGTGCATACTGCTCAAGGAACTGCTTCGTCGGGAACGTAGCAGTGATGGTATCGTTCGTTGCGTTGAAGACCTGGAAGCCCAGTCCATCCTTCTGTACGCATAGATCGCAAATCTGGCCAAGATCACGCGCATCAATGTATGCCCAAGCGTTTCTCTTGCGGCACTCTGGGGACTTGATGTACTTTGGGAAGTCGCGCTCGTACTCGTGGGGCTCGATAACGTTTCCAATGCGGAGGGCGTATATGTCTGCGTCGAATCTGCGGGCAAATCCGCGGGCGACGCGCTCGCCGCAGAGTTTGGAGATGGCATAGGTGTCCATGGGGTTTACGTCCATATCTTCAGTCAGTGGGAACGCGGTGTAGTCGAGATCTCCTTGGCCAAAGCACACTTCGTAGGTGGTTTCGCTGCTGGCGATGATGATCTTCTTGACGCCGAGCTTGCAAGCTGCCTCGATGACATTGTATGTTGACCTCACGTTGCCGGCATAGCACTCGTTGTCGGGTACTAGCATGTTTCGTGCGTAGGCTGCGAAGTGGATGACCGCGTCTGGTGGGCCGGGTACGTGAGGACCTTCATAGCCGGCGAAGTTGAAGTGGGTTGTGAGCGCGTTGAAGACCTGGCCGCTGTCTGTGAGGTCGGTTTTGAGGGTGAAGACTCCGGCGTTCGGGTCGGGGAAGTCTGATTGGTGTTAGTTGATAAATCATCGCGGACCAGAAAACAACACGTACCTGTCAAGTCAAGATTGAGTACCGAGTAGCCCTTCTTGATGAGTTCTGGGATGACATGGCGTCCAGCCTTTCCTGAGCCGCCGGTGAAGACGATGCGCTTCCCTGAGGGGGCCATTGTGGGGAATCTGGGGAGTGGAAGAATGTTCTTGTATGTTCGCGATCTAATACTCGATATATTAGTGGTAGGTTGCGCATGGGGTAACTGCGGGGTCATTCCTACCCTCTGTAAACAAAAGATCTAACTGGCGTTTTAGGGAATCTGCTGAGACAAGATTGAAAATTCACCCAAGAAATCGTTCAGCAGAGATATCCTCATCTTTATAGGCGTCATTATGCATCTGCAGATCGATCGTCCCACCGGGACATCTCAATGCGAACAGGCGTGGCGAGGACGGTAGCTACAGCGGGATGTAGATGGTCGGTAAACCTACGTCACGACCCCTACCCCGGCATTTGGAGGTTGGACCCACCTAAGCACTACTTTTCGGTGGTACGACATGCTAGCGCAGGAAGACAGCGAATCTTCCGCAATTGCCATTTCACCACCTAGCACATCTTCACCTATGGTCGCATATCCCTATCCACACAGATGACCAGCGGTCTGATGCGGCGCTTCTCCACGTTTGCCCGCACGCAACTCCCCACTAGGACAGCGAGATCGCTCACTGCGCCCCGGCTGCTGGGGCTCAAGCAGTACAAGAGGACCCTCAGCGACGCCGGCGCGAGACAGGCATCCGTGTCGAGGCACTGGTTCACTAGCTCTTCGCCATGCTCCCATCCGGAATCCGATGAGCGCGAGAAGGCGCGTTCGAATGAGCGCAACTTGAAACTAGGAAACAGTAGGCGGCACCTGCTACATGTAGGATTAGAAGGCTGACACGATTACAGCAATCCGAGTACTCCACGATCGCCTACCCACGCTCTTAATATCGCCCCTACCGCAAGACATACTTTCCCCGCAGATTAGTCTTCAACTGTTCCCCTCGACGCACCCGCACCTACCCACCGTTAGTGGGAGGATTTCATACGCGGCAGCATTATGGACTGCACCGGTCGCATGGGGCCAAGTCCCCGTACTGGGCAATGTAAAGCTCAAGATATTGTCTGAGCGCATGGTCAAGAATGGAGGATCAACCACAAGCAACGTACGCAACGAGAAGCTCATAGTCCGGTGGCAGACATGCAGATCGGAGAAGGAGAACGGCCAGGTCAGCGACGTAGTCGAAAAGATTACGAGCATTGTCGCAGGATCCAAGAGGCCGCACCAGGAATTCACTGGGCTGTTCAAGTTCGAGTTCGACGAAGAGGGGCGCATCTTGAATCACATCATCGAGCACACGGAAGAGGGCCAGCACTGGGACAGGACGGCCAAGGTTATCAGTGTCACTGACTGGCTGCTGGGACGGGCGTGGGGGAGGCGTGAGGAAGTGAGCCCTAGTCTGGCTTTTGTCAAGTGCTGGAGAGAGAAGAACAGCCGGGGTCGTGGCGAGCGGCGATGAAGCGTCGGGGTACAGGCCCTTGACCACTCTATTGTACAAGACTTGTAATCACGAAGTAATGACAACACCCATCCTCACACAGCAGCGTCAATTTCACATGCGTATCCACTGCTGATGACGTGCGATTGGCCGAGGGCTTGGGTGAAATGCGGAGGCCGGCCATGTGCATGGAAATGAGTGGCAGGGCGGGATGGGATGCATCGACAGCGTGGCTGGGCCCGTGACAGCTGCTGTGTTTCCGCCCAATAGACGAGTTGTGAGCATCGACGCAGCACTAACGACTAACTCGCGCCTAGCATCACTAGGATCAAGCTTCCGGCGCATCTCCCCAAGGCCAACCCTCCACCAACATTGCTACCACCATCGCGCCCCCTTCACCCCCAAGGGCTTTCCATCGCTACTCGAGAGGTGTTTTTTCGCGTGTAGCCGCCGGCCGCTAGCCCTGCAGCAGTCCACCGCCCGGCCGCCCAAAGCTTCCCCGCTCCATTACACGACAGCGCCGGGAGCTTCAGCCTCATCCACCCAGGCAGAAGCCTAACAACCACGAGCGCCGTCCACGGAGCCCACACAGCCATGGCGGACCTCGCACAGAGCGGCGAATTGAGTGCGTGCTGACACATACACCTGCCCACGTCCCAGCTAACGAGGCGCAGACCAGCCCGTCCTCAACCTGACGCCCGAGGAGAAGCGCGTCTTCCAGTTCCTCTTCCAGCAAGCCGACACGGAGAAGCTGGGCGTCATAACAGGCGAGATTGCCGTCAAGTTCTTCGAGCGCACCAAGCTGGCACCCGCTGTCCTGGGCGAGATATGGCAGATTGCAGACACGGAGAACCGCGGTCTCCTGACCATGGCCGGCTTCTGCCAGGTCCTGCGACTCATCGGACACTACCAGGCCGGCAGAGACCCCGCCCCAGAGCTGGCCTTTAGACGTATGACCTCAATGGCCCGTAGCATAGCCATGCGCTGACACTGCCGCAGCTGCGCCCCTGCCCAAGTTCGAGGGCTTGAACATCCCATCCGCTCCTCCCGCCGCCCCGAGCTTCTCTCCACAACCCACCGGTTCGATACAACCTCAGATGAGCGGCAACGGCCCCATCCGCGTGCCTCCGCTAGTACCTGCCAAGGCTGCTGAATACGCAGGCCTCTTCGAGAAGTCTGGGGCCGTCAATGGCGTGCTCTCTGGTATGTGTCTTGATACTCGACTAGTGCGACTCTAACATTCCCAGGCGAGAATGCAAAGGAGATCTTCGAGAAAGCGCGGTTACCCAACGAAGTCCTCGGTCGCATCTGGAATCTCTCCGACACGGAGCAGCGCGGCGCTTTGAACGTCACCGAATTCATCATTGCCATGCACATGCTCGCTTCCTACCGAACTGGCAACATGAAGGCCCTCCCGACCGCCCTGCCCCCAGGCCTGTACGAAGCCGCCTCGCGACGGGGACAACTCCCACCTCCATCAGGCCGACCAGATCAATCCATGTCCATCCCGCGCCAGTTCAGCGGTCAGCAAAACCAGCCGCGGCAATCGAGTCCCCTTGGACGAACGCCATTTGGAGCACCGGCTCCAGCACCCCAACCGACCGGCAGCGATTGGCTCATCAGCCCACAAGAGAAGGCGTCTTACGACAACCTCTTCAAGACCGTCGATACCATGGGCCGCGGTTTTATTACTGGAGACCAGGCAGTACGCTTCTTCAGCGACTCCGGGCTACCCGAAGATGTCCTCGCAGGAATATGGGACCTCGCAGACATCAATTCGGAAGGTCAGCTGTCCAAGGACGAATTTGCAGTCGCAATGTACCTCATCCGTCAACAACGGAAGGGAGACCAGCTTCCAGCAACGCTTCCACCCAGCCTGATCCCCCCGAGCCTACGCACAGCCGCCAACCAAGCAGTACCGGTAGCTGCTCCTCAGCCAGCGCCACCCGTTCCTCGCGCCGTCAAATCAGCTGCAGATGATCTCTTCGGACTCGACGCCTTCACAGCACCGGCTCCTGCTCCTCAGCAACCGCAATCGACAGGCGGCTCGGCTACCTTCAGCAAGCCATTCGAGGCTGATCCTTTCGGAAGCAAGCCAACTTCGCCCACGTCTCCTCACCCATTCCAGCCTCAACCGCGAAACCCCGCTTCCACCTTCAAGCCGTTCATGCCTAGTTCTTCATTCGGTCAGACTCTTACCGCGCATTCTACAGGCCAATCGGGTACTTCTGGCGTGCCACAGCACTCCACACCATCCGCAATGGACGATTTGCTGGGTGGAGAGGATGTTGCTGAGATCAACAAGAAGCTGACGCAAGACTCGACTGACCTGGCCAACATGTCTAACCAGATGACCACTCTCCGAAACCAGATGCAGGAAGTTCAGAACAAGAAGACTGCGACCGAGGGCGATCTCAACAGTGTGAACACCCAAAAGCGCGATCTCGAGCTGCGCCTCTCGCAGTTCAAGACCCAGTACGACCAGGAAGTCAAGGCTGTCAAGGCGCTAGAGGACCGACTGGCTGCCTCTCGAAACGAGACGCGCAAGCTGCAACAGGACCTTGCTATGATCGAGGGCTCTTACCAGGATCTCCAGAATCAGCACCGCCAGGTAGGAGGCCAACTTGAGGCTGACCAACGCGAGAACAACAGCTTGAAAGAACGCATCCGCCAGCTCAACACCGAGATTGGACAGCTGCGTCCTCAGCTTGACAAGATGAGGAACGATGCCCGACAGCAGAAGGGCATGGTCGCTATCAACAAGAAGCAGCTTGCTACCAATGAGGGAGAACGCGACAAGATCAGGAACGAAATGAACGACTTGACCAAGTCGCAGGAAGAGGGCACACGCAGTCCGCAGGCCCAGACCCCCGCCGTCGCCGTAAGCCCCGCAGCGTCCACTACAAGCCAGAGCACGAACCCATTCTTCCGCAAGTCGCCCCAACCCGTTGCGGAGAACACCATGTCGCCATCTGGATTCGCACGTGAAGGCCCGCACAAGGACTTTGACAGCGTTTTTGGCAGCTTCGGCACTCCTCAAAGCACAGCACCTCCCGTCTCTTTCCGTCCCGAAAACCAGAGCCAAGGTCCCAGCTTCTCTGTTCCATCCGGCCAATCAGTGCGCTCTTCCGAAGGACCTGACGTTCCCACACCGTCTACCTCACCCCCTCTGTCTTCTTACCAGGAATCTCCCCGCGCTGCAGACCCGCCAGCTCCCCCTGAGTCGCGTCAATTCGGCTCTTCATTCCTGCCTCTGAGGGAAGGTGGCCAGCGATCCGACTCATTCAGCTCTTCCGTGCGAGCTACTGCTCCTGCCAGCAGATACGGTGGCCCTGGCAACGAGACCCCTACGATCTCCCAGGCATCTCCTGCGAGCACACCAATAGCAGAGAAGCCCACGGTGGAGCGAACTGAAACTAACCGTACAGAAACCGACAACTTTAACCCTTCTCTATTCAACCGTAACTTCTCATCAGCATCTCCTGTAGCCAGTATCACCAGTGACACTCAGCGCTCAACCAGAGCTGAGGACCGTAAGGATGCCTTCTCTAACTTCGGAGCACCTTCAGCTGGTGTTGACATTCCTGGTGCCTTCCCACGTGAGGCCGCTACCCCTCTTCAACAGAACCAAACTGGAGAGAGCAGTCTGAGCGCCCCCAACAGGAACATCAACCGCGCCGACCCCTTCGGCAGCAAGTCTGGTGAACAACCTCGTGGAGGCAAGGATGATTTCGATGCGGCATTCGCTGGCTTCGGCCCAAGTCGTCAGAATACTGCTACTGCATCCACCACAAGCGCACCCGCGGATAACTCCAACAGGTTCAACAAGGAGTTCCCTCCGATCGAAGACCTCGCTCACGACGATGACAGCGACAGTAACGATGAGCGCGGATTCGATGACAACTTCACATCCGCGTCGCCAAACCAGAAGCGTACTAGCACAGGACAAGAGCAGCGCTCTCAGCAACAGCAGCGACCGGGTACTGCGTCAAGTGACGAGCTGTACAGAGCTCCGCCGCCAACTACCCGCTTGGACTCCAACATCGGTGGCTTGCCCTCTCCTAGCGCGCAGAAGTCCCCACCCACCTACGAGTCCAGTGTGAACCAGACCAGAAGTGGATCGAACCAATTCCCCCCTGAGTTTGGTGGTCTTCTTCCTGCTCGCGAAGACCCAACGTCACCAGGATCTCCTGACACCGCGCAAGGCCCGGAAAAGTCGTACAATCCTCCTGGCGGTCACGGAGCTGCTCTCTTTGGCGGTCCTTCCAAGTCTGCGACTACATCGCCCCCTCCTCTAGATACTCCATCATCGACCGTTCCATCCGATCAATACCACTCGGCAGTATCGTACGGTGCCAATGAGAATAACAAGGGCCCATCACCTTCCAACAACGTCCCCCAACTCGGCAAGTCTGCCTTCAACGATGACTTCGACGCCGGCTTTGATGATCTAGCAGATGCCAAGGAGGATGACCGGGCTGACGACGACTTCATGTTCTCTTCGCAGAACCGTGAAGGTCTCGACGAGTTCAACCCAGTGTTTGACTCGCCAGCTGCCTCCAAGTCAAACACCATGGCTTCTCAGCAGACTCCCACCGGCAAGCCTCGTGGTGATGACAGCTTCAGTGACTTTGAACACCTGTCGCAGACCTTTGGAGGACAACCCCAGCAGCCTCAACCCGCTGCCTCGTCCCAGGACTGGGATGCCATCTTCTCCAACCTCGAGTCGTCGCAGACCGACAAGGGCTCGCACTCGCAGCAAGCATCCACTGACTTTGGCAAGTCCGTCTTTGACACTCTCGACAATGAGGAGGCTGCTGCTTCTTCATCCAAGTCTCAGGGGTTGTCGCCTCAAATGCCCTCGCTCGGTCGTGCAATCAGCACTGGAACCGAGCATGACGACCCTATCCTCAAGAAGCTGACTGGTATGGGCTATGGACGTAACGACGCCTTGTCTGCGCTCGAGAAGTACGACTACGACATCAACAAGGTAAGCAATGCAATCATGCTCTATATGAGAGGGAGCTCAAACTGACAATTCCCAATAGGCCGCCGACCACCTGGCTTCCGGAGGAAACTAAACACTCCAATCATTTCCACTCCAAACCACCACACACACTCACGCACCCCGGATCGCTCTTTTGTATGAGTACACATGTTTAGCATGGCTTTGTCACAACAAACTTTTCATACCCTTGGAGCGTTGGACCTGTCCCTCTCCCTTTTTTCCACTGTGGCTGCGACGCACGCCCTTTCCTTTGTTCACGCTTACTCTTCTTGTACTAAAGCTTTCACTTGAGACGGAGGCTTTTGGGCCAGTCTTGGTGCTGGCTGTGTAGTAGGGAGGATTGGGTCTGAGCGACTGCTGCGTTTTGTGCACATGGTTAGTTACTTAATCTAATTCGTTCTTTGGTTGATCGATGGGATGTTGTCTGCTTGTGCTTCCGTAAATGTGTATTTTGATGTTGATTAGAGCTTTGTAGCCCGCTCAAATAATATCCTGCCGTGTGGCATAGCTACATGAAGTCTCCATACTGCAAATCCCGTGATTCGTATCGTGATCTCTGTTTCTGGAGTCCGAAAGTGCCTTCACAGTCGCCGCTGTGCCAAAAGTGATCAAGATCGCCTGATTCCTGCCATCGGGTTTTCAGCGCTTCGCGCACCTTGAGCTTGGTTTCCATGTCTAGGGTCTGGTCCCGATTGAACAAGAATTCCGCGTCGTGGCTCTCGTTTTCTGGTCCTTCTTCTTCTTCTTCGTCGCTTTCTTCATCTGTTACCTCCTCGTCTTCCTCGCTGTCTTCGTTCGTGTCTTGCTCATTCTTGTCGCTTGCAACATTAGGCGGACGGAGAACGTAATGCCGGGCAGAGTCCCCATCTGCATCCTCTTCTTTCTCCTATCACTCATTAGCCCCACTCGTGCAGACACTCGCGTGATAATTAGCATTTGCCACTCCCCTTCCGTCATGCTGAAGAATCGACAAGGCGGCCCCCACTGGTCTTTCACTCTTTCAGCAGATGTCAAATACCTGATTCCTACATCTTCAATTCTCTTTTGGCGTGGTGTACACCAGTCGTCTAGATTTGCCTGGAACACCCTGACCGACTCCCCCCTATGTATGAGATCATACACGGGCCGTCTGATCGACTCGAGGATATTGAGCATAATTCGCTCATCTTCCATGTCGTAGGGATGACGATATCGATACCCACCAAATTTGATAGTTCCAATCTGGAAAGCGGTCTCGAGGCGGATGCAAATCTCGTGTTTGCGTTTCGTAGGTAGCAGCTGGAGGTCTTGGAGGTTTTTGTGAAGAGTCGCCACTTCGTCCTCGCTTTGCATTTCAGTTCCGGAGAAGTTGAGTACCAGCGTGAACTTGCGGATAAACTGATGCGGCTTTATTCTGAGCTTGAAGGGATCGGCGCGGAACAGGTTGCTCATCTCCTGGGCAGACGTGATGTAGAAACTGTTGATACTGTAGTAAGTTTCTGTAAGCTCTTGGGCTGCGTGCACTCCAAAGTATGCTGGATCCATAGCCCAGCATTTAGGTTGCATGTGGAGACTTTCACCGCAGATGTCGAGTGCTTCAATACCCTCGCCCCATTGCGAGTCTAACCAGCCAATGCGTATGCTCTTGCCGCATACGACACGCCACCATACTCCGCTATATTCCGGTGTAGTTTGAGGCTGAGCTGTCGGGCCGACGATGTAGGCGTATACCATGTTTCGAAGCTCCTTTGGTAAGACAGCGTGGAATTCGCTAGCTAGTTCGCGACATGATTTTCGCGCAGCAGTTGCGACTTCTACTGCTCTTTGGCGTTCCAAAGGGGAGGCATTGTATCTATATGTGGCTGTCGATTAGCAGAGATATTGATTCCAGTGGAAGTGAGGGACTGTACATTGGTATCGAGTCGATCTGTTCGTTGAACTTGCATCTCACAAAACCCTTGGCTCTTTCGGCTTCGGCATGGAGACGGATGATTTCAGGGTCGAGGTGCACCATAGTTGAGGGATGTGAGACGGACGTGTTGAAGGACACCAGAGGATTACGGAAAAGAGAGGGTATGTATGTCCGCGGCACAATGCTCCGCCCTCGCAGCACCCTTACATGGAAGGTCCAATCAGCTACTGTACCTCGAAGAACGTGCATAGACGCTCGCGCCTGCATTGCATTGCATTCTATTGCTCTACCACACAAATGCAATCGTGGAGTCTTTCATGATAAGAAGTTCGATTAAAATGATACCAAATCCCCATCAACCCATCAAACAACAAACGTGCACATCATACGCTTATACATGCAACATCGTCCCACTCAACACTTATACACCCTAAATCTTCATGTCATTAAACCTTCGAAACACCAACAGCAACAGATTCGGTTCTCACAGCAGCATCAACTTTCTCTTCATAGCGATCAAAAGCAGCAGTCCCTTGGATATGGCTGTCCTCAAACACATCGACAGTCGTGCTTGCAAACTTGCGCGCGCTGACGCGCTTCTCGAAGAGGAGATCAAGTTCAGCGAAAGAGCGGCCCTTGGGTTCGGGTAGGCGGAAGTAGGTGTAGATGATACTTAGGAAGCAGGAGCCGGCCCAGAAGAATCCGGCGTAGTTGCCCCTGGGGTGTGGTTAGCAGAGGGAAGAAGGAGAGGAAGGGAGAGAGGGAGGGTCGTACCAGTTCCAGGCTCCGGGGTTGAGCATGTAGGGTGTGAGGACGGAGGTGATGATTCCGATTACGTTGTAGAGGTTGCGGCCGAGTACCACGGTCTTGATTGCGAGGCGGCGGGTGGAGAGCTCAGCAACGAGGGAGTAGCATACGGTGCCGACGGTCAACTGGTAGAACATAGCCCAAACAATCATCATAGCTCCGGTAGCCATGGCGCCCTTCTCACGTTGAGAGGCCGGTACCAGGCCAAGGAAACCCATGACGAAGAGCATAACGCATAGTCCACAGAGACCACCTAGGTAGAGTGTTCGGCGTCCGAACCCGACTTTCATGAGGTACCAAGCGCCAAAGACACCGGCCATGTTAATACCGTACTGACCCATTGCGAAGTCATACGAAGTCGATGCGGGTAGACCGGCCTGTTGGAGGAAGTAGGAAGAGTAACCCGAGAAAGCGTTTCCACTCAAGTTCTGCATCGCCCAGGCCATGCAGACAATCTCCGTACGACGCAAATCAGTACCCTTGAAGCAGTCCCAGTAGCTGGCTCCCTGGGTGATCTTCTCTTCGAGGGCGGTGGTGTGCACCATCATGGCCACCGTTTCGTCGGCATCGAAATCAGTTTCTCGGTCCAAGCTGGTGAGTCGAAGCAGGGATTTCTTCGCGTCTTCGATTCTTCCTTTACGGACTAGCCACCATGGCGACTCGGGCGCTAGGAAGACACCGATGATGAGAGGGACGGGCCACATCCATTGGAGGGCGTAGGGGATGCGGTATGACCATTCGTCATCACGGTCGACCATGGAGCGGATGACACCGATACCGATGACTTGACCAAGACCCCAGCAGAAGTTGACGTAGGTGGTTACTAACTGATGTGAGCTTGTGTATGTGAAAGTAGAGCTTGATAAACTTACAGTATCCGCGCAGAGCAACAGGGCAGACCTCGCAAGCGTATGTGATAGTAAGTGTCTGGAAGACACCCCAGGGGATACCACAGAGAATCTCCGCAATCAGCAAGTGCACCACCGTCTGAGCCGTGAAGAAGATGGTGGTGAACCCAATGATCAGAAGCAAGCAACCCATGACAGTGTAGCGGTATCCGATAGCCTCACTGATCCACCCATTGAGGAAAAGACCAATGATCTCGCCCACAATGACTCCGTTCGACAGTCCAGCTTGCCATGGCGCAGGAATTTCCCAAGACCCGTCCGGAAGCTGCTCGCCATACTTTTGCTTGAACTGCGGGAATCCGAAGAAGTTGTTCAGCAGGCAGACATCGTAGCCTTCCATGACGATACACGTGCTGATAAGGACAGACCATCCAATCGCCTTGGGATAGAGTTTGATACCCTGCATCAGCGTCATCTTGCGTTCGTTGTCCGTGGCAAGCCGCGCATCGTCAACAAGCTTGTTAGCAGCGCGCTTGTGATCGGACTCCTCATTCTCTCCATAATGCTCGAACGGGGGCGCGGCAGTAGGCTGAATATCCTTCTCTTCCGCCATGACTGCTCTCTTCCGTGAACTCTCCTTGCAAACCAGAGAAATTCGGGCCGATGTCGATCCGGCCAGGGCTGGGCTGCTTTGGGAACGATAGTGGGGTGCTGCAACGCTGCTCCACACACTCTCGAACCAGGACAAAAGTAAAGAGAAATCCGGGGAAACTGCTACCGTGACATTGGGTGGTAGGACATGAGGCGGTCTTTAAGCATAAAATTTTGCGGGGTCTAGCATGGCTTTCGGGTAAGCGTGGTTGTAGCGGCGAACCATGCAAGCCAGGGTCTGGGTCGCGTGCAGACAGGTGGAGCTTTCATCTCCTGCGGCCGTGCGCGGACGTGATTGGGTCGTCCCATATGCGACCTTCTTGCTATGGGTTAGGAAGACAGAGACGGATGCTGGTGGCTCGGGTAATTCTTCGTTCACATGGTCTCGTGGCACGCCTGGTGCATGCCCAGCTGGCCTGTCCTTGGCCAGAGCGTGGGTGTTCACGATCGGAGCGGTGGCCGACAAGCTGACCGTTGAGCTGGAGTACTCGCGCATACCATGTGCATGGCTAGGTCAGCCACACCGAAAATCGGCAATAGCGACCGCGCCGTAGTGAATTGCTGATAGCTGTGATGTCGGAAGTTGTTGCCAGTGTACGCAAGAAATCGTACAAGTAAGCCCAAGAAGGAGTTTGCCGAGGTAGCGCCTTCGGCTTTCACCCGTACCTGGCGGTGTAGTGTCAAACGGCATGTTGAACATTCTAGAAGCTGTGGAATGTATTGCATCTGCACCAAGATGGTATTTATCTAATTATGTTCCTTGTTTGTGTCTTTAAGCCCGTGTAAGCTACATCAAGTAGTCCTGTGTCCATTCGCGGGCTCCTCAATAGTGTCATCCTCCTCTACACCAGTAATTGCTTCCGCTTCTTCACTCCGCGGCTGTACTCGTCCGCCAAAGAATGCGAGAAGCAATAAATCATATGTCGCTTTCAAGCTACCAGCTGCAACAAAAGCGACCCAGAAATGATCGTTCCCAGCAAGTACACCAGTAAGACTTGGTCCACTGCTCTGGGATAGTGTCTTGAGTATATTGACTACGCCCATAACGGCAGTTCGCTCTTCTGGTAAGACCACAATCGAGAGAAAGGCTGATCGAGGGGCCTGATCCATAGAGTTGAGCACAGAGCGACCAACGAGCAGGCAGATGGTTAAAGCTAGTCCCGACGGTACAGGCAGTAGCGCGAGGAATATAGAAGAAGGCAGATGAGTGAAGACCATTGCTTGGATTAAGCCGAGACGTTTTGCTAGACTCGAGGCGAAGACATTTCCAAGTGTCGACACAAACCTGTATGTTCGTAAGTGTGTGGTTTAAGGCATACTTCGATCAGGTTGTGACTTACCATGTTGCAGACATGATGCCACCTAGCTTCCCTTTTGGTAGATCAAATTTACGTTCCATGTAGTAGTTGATCAAGCTAAAGGGGACCATCCCCGAGCCCAAAGAATCGAGGAAGAACAAGCTGCAGAGTTTGATAAGAACAATGCGACTCGACTTGGAGATTTTGCTTAGGGAATGCCAAAACTTCTTAGGCTTTTTGGGGGCTGCGTCTCGAGTTGCAGTATCTCGATTCTCTGTTTCGTCATTGTTCAGCAAAGGCTCGGTCTCAACTGATGCAGCAGACTTGTTCCGTTCATCGTTCCAGTCGCTGTGCTCGCATCTCTGGCTCAGGAACAGAGTCATCAGCGCCTTGACACACCCGACCCCAGTGTAAATCCAGAAGATGGCGCGATACGCATCCAGATCCGTCCAACCCTCGATAGCCTGCAGGTTGTCGACCGCAACACCACCAACTGCCAACCCCGTTGACGTGCCCAGTACAGCCAAGACGACATACCAAGTGTACACATCCGACCTCTTGTCCTCGGCTACCAGGTGCGCTAACGTCGACTCCTCCACAGCTCTGAACGGCCCGATCTCGTTCCCACTAGGACTGATGACACCGACGATGGCTGCTAGAAGCAAAGCCACATAGTTGCTTGTTGTTGCGAAAACAGCGCCGGATATTGCCATGGACACAGCTCCAAGGAGTAACGTTCGGCGCCGTCCTAGCGTATCCGCGACAAGTGTGAGGAGGAGGCTGATGACTACATCGCCGAGCAACGTCAACGACATGAAGAGTCCGATCTGTTCATCTGAGAATCCTTGCTCTTGGAAGAAGAGTGCGAGGATAAGTGCCACGCTCCCGTATGCAAACAGACGGATGTACCGTGCCAGAATGAGGATGTAGACGTCTTTTCCAGCATGCTTCATTGTCGCGAGTCCCAGTTCGCGGCCGAGCCATTGTGCCGCTTTGACAGGCGCATCACGAACAGACATGCTCCGAGGTTCGGGATAGGGTGGGTATTATGAACGTGGCGGAGTTGGTACACCTGGACTCTAAGACGTTAGGAAGGCCAGAAGTTTTGTAGAAGGAAAAAAGAAGAGAAGAGGCTCTGGTTATGATTGCTTTTCCGAAGCCATGACGGATCAGAGTGTTTAGTGCTGCCTGGAGGCCTGGGGCCTAGTCGAGTTTCGCGTCATACGTCAGCGCCTGCATTTTACCGGATGCGGGAAGGAGCGAAGGGTACTCGGCATACATACATGTCAAAGGGCGCATCAAGGGCGCAAATCAGTTGTCACAATGTGACGCAGAGATCTTAATAAGTAGGACGTTAGCATCGAAGCTGTTGTTGAATCTTATCCATCAGTCGTGTGGTGGCTGAGCTGGCGTCTTCACATCACTAAAGCGCATGTTTGTGTTCGTGGAACAAGCATCAAAGATCTAGGAGATGAAGTCTGATTGCCCATATTAAAGAACACCTGAGACACCGAAGGGAAGAGACCTAGTGGCCACCACAAATTGTAATGCAGACACCAGCACATCCCAGAAATCCAAACGAGAGCCCCCATTCTATGCGATCGGATGTCGCCATGCTAGCGCACAACTTCGGGATGGAAACGTGGAGATGGTGACGAATGGGAGACATGGCGGTCATGTATCAGTGAGCATTATCGTAGTACTGCACCAACCCTCGCATGGCGTAAAGGCGGGAGCTCAAACACCCACGCCGTGCATTGCTCATCCGTAGACACCGGTCCGTTCTCCGACACATAACAACTCTTCCTCTTTCTCTAGCAGCAACCACCGCCGGATCCGTTTTGGACACCCTGGCCCTGGCCGATGGGGACTGTGGGCTTGGTGTTGGCGGTTGTGGTACCCATGCGCTCCTTGATCTGGCGGGCCATGGTCAGGAAAGCTTGCTCGACGTTGGTGGCGCTCTTTGCGGAGGTCTCGAGGAAGGGGATGCCGAGGCTGTCTGCGAACTCCTGTTTGAGCTGTTAGATGGCGTGCGTGCTCTGGGGTTAGCGAGATGATGGTACCTTTGCTACGGTGTACTCGACAACCTTCTTGTCCGCCATATCGGACTTGTTGCCGACCAACAGCTTGTTGACGCCCTCGGTTGCGTATCGGTCAATCTCCTGCAGCCACTGCTTTACGTTGTTGAAAGAGTCCATGTCGGTGACATCGTAGACGACGCAGATGCCGTGGGCGCCGCGGTAGTACGAAGATGTGATGGTTCGGAAGCGCTCCTGGCCAGCGGTATCCCACTATGATGACTGTCAGCACTCACGCCCAGACGCTGCATTCTGCAGTGTACGCACAATCTGTAGCTTCACCGTCTTGCCATCGAGCTCGATTGTTCGGATTTTCTGGGGCTTGTTAGATTATCGCCGACCGGGGCTGCAGGTGCGCGGGACAACGCACAAAGTCGACACCGATGGTCGAGATGTAGCTCTCGGTGTATGTGTCGTCGGCGAAACGGAGGAGCAGGCACGACTTTCCGACACCAGAGTCACCGATGAGGAGGAGCTTAAAGAGGTAGTCGTATCTGTCGAAGCGAGCCGTCAGCGGGAGCCTTGCATGGCAAGACGGGCAGCACCAGGGCTGCTGTCGATGGCAAAAAGTAACTCTGCGGGTCTTCACGTTAGCACAGTCGCAACCCCAGATCTGGCGGCGCTTTCCCCCGGCCTGTGGCGGTGGGCGTCGCGCGGAGGTTACGTACCACTCAGGGTTCATGATGGCGGTGTTGCGGGTGTGGAAAGAGGGAAGAGACTAAGAGATGTAAGTTGGGGGTGGTCAGAGGCAGTCGTTGTGGGGTATCGCGGGTCGTCGAGGCGGACGGTGTTAAGTAGAGGGTGATGGGGTGCAATGCGCGGATACCAGATGTGAATAGCTTGGCATTCAGCCAGGCCCAAATCCGTGGTCACAAGTTGCCGTAGCTTGTCGCGCCATCAACATCACATTCACGCCTGCTTATCTGCCGCCTAGCTTTGTCCAGTGAGGCGCCCGTACGCCGTCTGACGTATGACTCTGCTTTGTCTTGTTGCCAGTGCCAGACAGTCGCAGATCACGCATCATCATGTACAGTGCCAGGTGGGTGCCATCAGTGCACCCACGTGACAGCCGCCAGGGTCCACCGCCCCAGTCACCCAGCCATGGCACGCATCACCGCCATCGACTACAAGTAGCTTTCACCCAACTGATCATGGAATGGAGAATGTGTCATTCGTTTGCAGCAGTGTGCAGTCCATCGTACGTCGTTGCCTTTGACGTAGCCCAACCTGCCAGCTCTAAAGCACCGTAACCCGAAACCCCCATATAGTACAGACATCAGGACAAGTTCATCGCTACATATTACATTATTTTGCCGAAAGCAGGGATCAGTGTTTGGGCCAACCAGAAGGAGAAGACCAGCTTGGGTCCTGTCATGAGCAGCTTGGGCGTCAGTCCCTTGAAGAAGGACGTGGGACCCTCGTGCTTCATCATGTTGGACACGATCCTGAAGCCGCTCTCGGGGTTCTCAAAGTTCCTGTTCTGGATACGCGTCTTGATGACATCGAGAGGAGCAGAGACGACGAGCGATGCGCTGGCTCCGGCGATGGAGGCGACAAAGTTTTGCGACCATGAGGCCGAGTTGTAGTCGGTGAGTTTGTAGAAGTACTCCTTGGCGACAGCGGAACCACCGAAGAGCTGGGGGTGTGTTAGTATTCGGATAGCTGTAAGTAGAGTGGTATACATACTGCGAATGACCCTGGCGCGTTACGTGCTGCCGTCCATCCCCAACCACGGTACAGCCCGAGCCCTTCGTCGGAGATGATCTTGAACAGCCCACGGCCTCGGAAAGCCTCAGGGTTGGTTTGTCGCTTGATCTTGAGAACATCCAATGGCAGGAGGACAATCTCACCGATACCGATTATGGAACCGGCAGTCGCGTGCATGATAGCCTTGCCGTTGCCCTTGCCGAATGCGCGGTCGAAGCTGTCACCGTGGTTGTGGGCGAGGTAGTCGCGTACGAAGGGCTGTCCGCCGAACTTGTATACTCGTTGGAGGATCTATATCTGTCAGTCCGAGTTCCTGTGTGCTCGCACTTTCTAACGCACCTTGTATGCGGCGGCATATCCGAGACCGGGGAACAGTGAGAAGAATCGCCCAGAGACTGACGCGCCAGCTGCGTCTCTGAAGACAACCTTGTTGAGATGTGCAGCGTTCTCAATCTACATGTGTTCGAGTCAGAGGCCGTCGGGGTATTGTATGGTCCACATGTCGCACCTTGCCAATGTTGCTCATCAACCGCTTCGCCGTCGTGTCGACCGGGTGGAAGACCATGAGCTCTGCGATTCCCGCACATCCTGTGCATGTCAGATATGCTATATTGACTCCAGAACGGCCGATGTACCTGCACCCAGGACCCTAGCTGTGTTGGACTCCCTCTTGTACACCTTTGCGGACGAGTTGGTGCCGGCAGCGACTTGCGCAACCTTTGCGGCGGCTTCGGAAGGTGATGGCGTCATGGTCGAGGATTTCAAGCAAAGCAGAAATGGACAATTGACAGGTGTGAGAGGGAGCAACAGCGCAAGGCAATTGCGGTACCGAGCAGTGAAGAACGGGAGCTAGAGATAAGATGCCCAACGATACCCGCTCTCAAAAAAAGTCGTCGGGGAAGCGAGTTCAACGTCCGGCATCGCCCCGCCAAGCACCACGCCGCTACCACACGCGCCCCCAGACGCGAAACTTTGTCCCTCCATCCCGACACGCACCGGCAGCATCACATCACGCGATTGAGGAGCACTCCGCCTGCTACACGCGAACTCTGCCTCGCCCAGCATAGAAATCTGTCAAGTCGGAAATTTGCAGTCGCCACGTGACGCGCATGATGAAGCCCGAGTCCTCAGATCGTAAGTAGTTGACTAACTAGCTAACCATATCATACAAGAAGATTTATACGAAACAATAAACGCCCCTGTTCTACGCACAATCAAATCCGGAATGAAAGGCTGTGCGCCTATCCTTTCCTCTCTGCAACCAAGCCAGCGAACTCGCCTAGCGACGGTGTCTGCAGAATCTCAAAGATACTGACTTTAGCTTTGACAAAGCTACCCAACCAGTTCCGGAAGTCCACAGCAACCAATGAGTCGACGCCGATGCTTGTGAGCGCATCAGCAGTGTCGATGGCGCTCGTCTCCAGATTGAACAAGTCGGCAACCTTGGCTACTAGCAGGTCTGTGACGACCTCCTTCGTTTTGCTGTCACCCGCCGACAGTGCCGATAACTGAGCTATCAATCCATCGATGTTCTTGGATGACTCGGACTGTCCCTGAGCTGAGGCTTCTGTCGCGGTATCATCGCCCAGTCGAAGAGTTCCCAATCGACGATCATTCTTCACCGCTGGATCGTCTACCAACTTGCTGTATCCAGTGATACATGTAATGATCTGACTGTTTTCGGCCCGGCGTCGATTTGGGTTCCTGATTGCATCCCCGAATAGTCGCAACATATGGGCAATCGGAAGACATTTCATGCCAAGGGCCTTCTCCACGCGGTTCTTCACCACATCTCCTCCTTGTGCGACGTATCCGACATCGTCAATAGGACCAAGATCAATTGTCACGGCGGGCAGGCCAAGGGCAGTGCGGTATCGCGCAATCGCGTCCTGGAACGTACCGCCAGCGGTGTAGTTGCTCTGTGACACGTTGCCGAGAACTGCAGTGGCGGAAGAGGTCGTGATGAAGAACTGGAGGTCAAGCAGGTTGTTATGAAGGGCCCAGGTGCCGGTGACCTTAGGACCAATGGCCTTCTGCCACTGCTCAAAGGTCATGCTTTCAAAGACAGTGTCGTCAAGGATTGCAGCAATCTGAAGAACTCCCCGGATCGGAGGTAACTCTGCCTTCACCTCTGCGAGGAGACTACAGACCGCTCCTTCGTCGGCAATATCGCAGTTGCGAAGATGAACGTTGCAACCGTGCTCTTGTCCTTGTTCAATCAACGCCAGCCCCTTCGGATGAGCGACAGCATTGCGGGAGACGATCAAAAGGCTCTTGACCCCCTGTTCCAACATCCACGAAGCGGTGGCAAGTCCGATGCCTCCAAGGCCTCCAACGATCATGAAGGTAGAATTTGGAGCGTCTAGGCCAAGCGATGTTTCAGCCTTTGGGACGACATGAACCTCGTCGCCTGGCTGTGGCAGGATCACAGCACTGCCCATGTAGCTTCCACCTCGGACATACTGGAGCGCTTCATGGATCTCAGCCAACTTGAAGGCCTTCATTGGTGTCGCGGGTCTCGCTTCCTTGTGCTGCAACAATTCGATGGAGTTCGCCAATGCCCTGTGGAACATGGCGCCTCTCATCTCGCTGTACTGGAGGGTATCAAGACCAGTCATGGACACTCCGCGGCCAAAGGGCGACATGTCAAGATGCTTTGCCTTCTCGGTATCAGCCTTACCGATCTGCACAAAGCGACCAAACGGTGCAGTGCACTCCCAGGATGCCTTGAGCAACGGTCCGGTTACTGAGCTCAGCGTCACATCAACTCCCTCGCTGTTCGTCTGAGACATGATAGCAGAAACGAGATAGGCGGCTTCATCCTGCAGGATATGGCTGGGAGCGATGTTGTAATCTTCCAGCAGAACTCGACGCTCTTCGTCTGTTCCGCAAGTGACGAAGATCTCGGCTCCGATGTTCTCCGCCAGTGCAAGAGCAGCCTGGCCCACACCTGCCGTACCGAAGTGTAACAACACTCGCTCATGCTTCTGAAGTCTTGCGATGTCGCGCAAGGCTAAGCAAGCGGTGGAGTATGCATATGGGGTGGACGCGGCTTCCTCCCATGTAAGCTTGTCGGAAACTTTGATGACGTTGGTATAATGAGCGCGACCGGCGTTGCTGATAGGCCCTTTGAAGATGCCGCACACTCGATCTCCAACGCGAAGTCCGGAGTCTCGTGTGTCCGGGCCAAGGTTCCTGACGATACCACTGCTCTCATGCGCAACCGACTCGTTCTCTTCACTCGCCCCTACAATGTTCAGCCCAAAGGCTTTCGGTTCGATCTCAACAAATCCACTCGGCAGATCATCCGCCGCATCAGATGTATCCATAAAGCAAGACTCTGCGCCAGATGTACCGCTGCCTGATGGTTGTAGGACTAGTGTTTTGCCGGAGTAGCTGAACTTCTGCAGCTGAAGAGGTTTTGCGCCTCCGCTGGCAGCGCGATCCTGTTCAAAGTCCGGATAGATGCGAGGAACGTACAGGTTCTGGTTTTTGGCGGAATATTCCCAATCAATGTTGATGTTCTCAGATGTGCTGTAGTCAAAGCTTTGCTTGAACACATGCGCAAGCATGAGGATGGTCTCGGTTGGCAATGATTGTTGGGGTGGCTCGCATGCCAACCGAACGTATCGTGTGCTTGGATCTTCGCGTCGCAGAGTTCTCAAGAGACCAGTCACCTGGGCAAAGCGTGGATCTTCATCGTCGACAGCTCCACCAAAGCTCAGCCAAAGAATGCCCTTGGACCGAAGAAGGAGACTTCGGAGCTTTTCAAATGCACCGCGATCCATAGTATCGATGAAAGGTGTGCCTTGGTCGAGCGCCATGATCAGTAGACGGTCACTGTCTGCCTCAACTTCATCGAGAGTCTCCACCGAGGGAGCTGAACCAGTAACGTGCTGCACGGTTCCTGATACTTGATCCAACCAGGTTTGAGGTTCCAAAGCTGACGGTACGACAATCGAAATTGAAGACGGATACAATGGATCCTGGGTTTTGGCGTGCGACAAGATTGTGCTGGTAAACTGGACTTCGGGGTTTTCGCAGTCTCCAATCTCGAACTCGACGCCAGAGAAGCCTGCTGCTTTCAGAGCCTTGTCCCATACTCCTAGGTTGACGTAAGGGCATGTTTGGCGTTCAGGCTCTTCGCTCAACCACCATCTCTCAACTGTTCCGAAGATCAATTGGACGTCAAGTGAATCCTGGCTCCCTTCGAGCAAGACTAGCTGGCCTCCAGGTCGCAGCAGCTTTCTGACGTTCGACAAGGTGCGCTCCAGGCTCGGTGTCGCATGGAGCACATGCGAAGCAACTACAAGATCGTAACTATGGGCTACGAACCCCTGCTCGATCGGATCTTGCTCGATGTCGAGCTTGGAGTAATTCATCTTGTCTTCCCAAGTGGCAAACTTGGTCTTTGCTGCGCCAAAGAACCCTGAAGAGATGTCCGTAAAGTCGTAATGGCCCAGTAGCGAAGCACCTGACTCTTGCTCAGATCGCGCAGCGAAAGCATCCAGAACAACGGATGTTGCTCCGCCAGTTCCGCCACCGATCTCGATGACTTTGGCCCCGGGTTCCACAACAGAGTAAAGCTCCACAATCTTTCGGAGATGCTTGTAAGAGCCGTTGCAAAGCTGCGGAAGCTGCTCGTAGTAGCGATTCAAGAGTCCGTCTTCCATCATCAACTCCAAAGGTGTTAACTTGCCTTGCACGATGTCACACAGATGGCTTCCAACGCGTTGGACCAACTCTCCGGACGCGTTGGTTTGGGCCACTCGATCACAGAGCTCCTCGATGGAAGCCTTGTTCCTCGTAGACCATTGATCACTCCCTGACATGAGTGTACCTTTGTCGGCCGACAGGATGATGGAGTTCATCCACTCGTAGAACCTCTTGTGATACCAAGTCCATTGGTCGTCCGCCTTCGGTCCCAGCTGCTCCAGAGTTCGGGAAATATGGTGGTAAGATATTTCGCGGACGTCCCGTGCAAAGTCGAGTTCAGACTGGGTTAGGGGAATCCTCATCGAGTCTTTGATATCATCTGGGATAGCGTAGTGGATGTCGAGTTCCCATCGGCTCTTGGAATGGATCGCGGGATGCGCTGACTTCGCATCTTGCGCATGCGTAGCCGCCTGGGTAACACGCTGGAGACGGAAGTTCTGCATCTCGAATGATCCCGTTTGGTGCGCATCATCTCCTGTGGGAAACACTGAGCCTGTGAAGATTGAACCTTTGGTGCCTGATGACAGGCAGTCCAGGCTTGCGAGCAACCGCTGGTCCGCATGCGTACCGAGCTGGGAAGGCACGATCACCTTCCGGATCGAGCGAGGTATGAACATTGCATCCTTCGTCAGGTCGGCGGGTAGGGTCGCGTAACAGCATTGGAAGATCGAGTCCAGTGTCGTTGGGTGTATTACGTATTGCTGTTCGCGTTCAAAGGCCGCTGGAGCGATAGAGAATTCAGTCTCCGATCGTTCACGAAGAACGCGACTCCCAACAATGTTCTGGAATGTTGGTCCGTGGTGGAAGCCCGAATCTCGCAACCTTTGGTACAGGTTCTCGGGCTCGATCTCCTTGGTGTCCTTTTGGTGGGACAGCACAGAGCCAAGAGAAGCCCTGACATCCTCTAGTAAATGCACGCCGTGGTCTGATCTAGCTGTGATGCAGCCCTTGCAGTGCTGTATCCAAGCGTGCTTGGTGCTGACCGACCACAACTCAAATTCGTACCAACCGGCGTTGTCCAGGTCCTTGTCGTTGCAAGGACGGAGCGAGAACTGGATCTCTGTTCCTCTGTTCGAGGCACTCGACGTTTGTGGTATAATGAGAGCATTGATGATGTCCACATCTCGCAAATGATACTGCAACTGAGGTACCTCTTGGTCAGGCTTGCTCTTGAGAAGGCGCATTGCTTCGATGGCCATTGACACATATCCTGCGCCAGGAAGGACCACACTTGATTCCAATTGATGGTCGACTAGCCAAGGAATGTCATTTGTCCTGAGGAAGTTGCGCCAGGTCGGAGTCAAAGGATTCGATCCAGGAATGGCTCTACCAAGCAACTCATGGGGCTTGAAGCGCTTGTATCGATGCTCTTCGGAAGCCCTTGGCTCGATCTTGTAGGAGGTCTGATGGTTCCAAGGATATTCCGGGAGGTCATGGATATACTTTGACTGATGTGAGATGTTCGACTGGGGTTTGTTCACAGCTGTGAGATGGACAGGGTAGCCTCGCGCCACAAGGGCACAGACGACGTCTTGCGCAGTGTCAATCGCATTTAAAGGTCGCTTCAGACAAGAAAGGTACGGCATGCGTGTCTCGCCGAGCGTTTGTCTGACGGGACCTGACAAGGTGTCGTGGGCTCCAATTTCCAAGAAGACGGAGACCTGGCGATTCGGTGTTGGCGCTTCACCCTCAGGCTTTGTCGAATCGAAGATCAACGCTTCCAACGCGTTCGAGAACAGGACGGGACTAGTGAGATTGCGCACCCAGTGTGCGGCCTCAAAAGTGGAACGTGAAGTGACAATGCCACCCGTCACTGGAGATGCAAAAGCGACGTCGAGCTCGCCTTCTGTGATTGGTCCTAGAAGTTCCTCGAGGCAACTCTGGTACTCCTCCGCCATATGCTCCATGTGATGAGAGTGATAGGCGAGAGGGACCTTCAGCTTCCGTGCGAAGACATCATCTTCTGCCAAACGATCTGCGACTTCTTCCAGGGCGTCCATGTCACCAGAGATCGTGACACTGGATGGACTGTTGACACAGGCGACTACTACCTTACCATCAGAAGAGAGATCAGTCAGGTACTCTCGGACTTCTTCAGCACCGAGACCAACGGCCATCATGCCACCTGATAGTTTTGTGATCTTCTGGTACTTCTTGGCAAGTCGTCCACGGTGGTATACGACGCCAACAGCTTCCTTGAACGAAAGCACGCCCGCCGCGTATGCTGCCGCAATCTCACCACTCGAGTGACTGACGACAGCGGAAGGAACGACATTCCAGGACCGCAGCAAGTCAACCAAGCACAGCTGAACAACGACACTGAGCGGTTGACTAAGCTCAATCTCCGCGACCTTGGTAGTCTTCGCATCACGCGATAGCTCTTCTCTCAACGACCAAAGCGCACCAAATTCTCGCAAGTGGGCCTCAGCTTGATCGATAGATGAGCTGAACACCTCAGATGAGGTCATGAGCTCACGGCCCATGGCGTACCATTGCGCACCCTGACCGTTGAAGACATAACCTATACGAACTGGCGCA
The DNA here is from genome assembly GCF_024043165.1 of Alternaria incomplexa. Taxonomy (NCBI): domain Eukaryota; kingdom Fungi; phylum Ascomycota; class Dothideomycetes; order Pleosporales; family Pleosporaceae; genus Alternaria; species Alternaria incomplexa. The sequence goes on along the minus strand of NW_026249862.1, from coordinate 1,092,468 downwards.
GACGATGCGCGGGTCGGCTTCAAGCGGCTGTCTTCGAGAGCGTCGGCTAGTTGCTCTAGACTGCGGGCCTTGACGGCGACGGTCCATGGGAACCTCGATCTGCGCTCGGAAAGCGTGTAGGCTAGATCGTTGGGCGCTGGGGCATTTCCTGCCTGCAGGGCGTTGCGGATGTACTTTGCTAGGTCTTTGCATCGTGTGACTGCCCCGGCTTCTTCTTTGGCGCTCAACATGTAGACCAGAGACGACGTGTCGGTGGAGATATCGGAAGGTTGATCAACCCCATTGCTCGCATGGCTATTGCTGAGGTCATAGCCATTGGTAATTGGGTGCCCGTTGGTGTCGGCGTGTTCATTGGTGCTGGCGTGTCCTTTGGTGCTGGCGTGTCCATTGGTGCTGGCGTGTCCATTGGTGCTCGCATGTCCATTGGCGATCTCGCCGTTGCCATTCTGGAGTGCGAAGCGACGCTGTTCGCCAGGGCTCGGGGGAGCATCGAGGATGACATGTGCATTGGTTCCACCATAACCAAAGTTGTTGACAGATATCCTGAACGGCTTGTCCTTTGGCCATGGCGTCAGCTCTGTCGGTACCTGAAGTTTCCAATCCTCTAGTGGTATGTTCGGATTGGCTTTCTCGAAGGTGGGGTTTGCAGGTATTTGCTTGTGGCGTAGTATGAGAGCTGCTTTGATGACTGCTGCTAGCCCGCTAACAGGTTCAGTGTGGCCGATGTTACTCTTGACAGAGCCGACCCAGATGGGGTCAAACTTCTCTCTTGAGTTACCGAAGGTCAATGCTAAGGCCTCGGCTTCAATAGCGTCACCCCCGGTTCCTGTGCCGTGGGCTTCAACGTAGCCTGTTGATGAGAGGTCGATTCCTGCCCGGCTATAGCATTGCTTGATAAGCTGCTGTTGCGCTTCCATAGAGGGAGATGTGATCGTCCCGGTCCTACCGTCCTGGTTGACAGCGGATTCGCGAATCAAAGCGTGGATGTGGTCGCCATCCCTCGCCGCTGCCGAATACTTCTTCAAAACTAATACGGCCATGCCCTCGCCCCTGCCGTAACCACCGAAACGATGATCCATGGAATAGCATTTTCCATCTTCGTGTAGAAGACCCAGATTCGAGATGGCGATGTAGAAGTCTTGGTTCAAAATCGCGTTAGAGGCTCCAATGATGGAAACTTCGGACTCTTGATTCCGGATGCTGTTGACACCCATGTGCAGAGCTACTAGACCACCTGAACATCCCGTGTCGACAGTAATACTGGGTCCCATCAGGTTGTAGAAATGTGAAACTCGGTTCGCAAACATGGCTGGACCGTTTCCAGTGACAAGAGATGTGGGCATCGAGTCCGCGTCTTTCATCAACATCTCGGCATAGTCTCTGCCAAAAGTTGCAGAATATACGGAGGTGTTCGAGCCGGAAAGCTTCTCGATGGGAAGACCCGCTGTCATTCTGTTAGCTCTGGCAAGACAGCGCGTCAGGGGAATCGGGGTGCTAGCTTACCACTCTCAGTCGCATTGTATACTCCTTCTAACATCAGTCTCAGCTGCGGGTCCATGGACTTTGCGACCTCCGCCGTAAGGTTGAAGAAAGGCGCATCGAACTCTGTCAAATCGTCCTCGATGAAGAAGCCGCCCTTCACATGAAGCTTCAGATGGATAATCAGCTACTACCCATGGTTTTGAAGTGCTTGAGGACACTTACACTATCTGTCCGCTGAGAGTCGGGATGCGATGTCTTGCTAATGTCGAAGCGGCTCTTGGGAACTGGCGACCAGCAGCTCTCGCCGCTGGATAATGTGTGCCATAGACCATCGAGGTTCGATGCTGACCCTCCGAACTTGCAGCTGATGCCAACTATCGCTATCGCGTTCGAGAGGTCATCGGATTTCGGTTGTGGAGGAGCATCAGAAGGCACGCCGTTCATGTCCGGAATGCCGTTCGTGGGCGTGGTGTCTGTGTAGTAGAGCGGCATTATGAAAAGGCGGGTGTGATGGGTATCTTGGTTGTCAATATCAACGAGATAAGAAAGAGAAGCATCAAGAGGGAGGCTGAGGCATATATTGCCATTGTTCCTCAAAGGCTATCTGGCATGGAGGACTGTGTGCGCCCCCGGTCTAATCGTATCTAACCCGCCATCCTGTCCTCGAATTAAATTATTCCAACACCCGAAAGCACAGTCGAAACGTTGCGCGTCTATTTTCGATGACGACACAGGAATGTTGTTGCTAAGAGACGGCTAGCTCACGTGATCAAGTGGGCAATCGGGGCGTTGCAAGTGCTCGCGAACTCTTGATAGTGACGCCTCATCTAGGAACGGCTTGTAATGTGAAACGGCTTTTTGGGACAACTCGTTGACTAAACCGGTAGCGTACCATGCGATGTTCGGGACATAGTGCAAAGCACCCCGAACGTTGTCGGGTCATACGGGGAATTGGCGGCTGGTTCATCCGTACAGGGGGCAACGCTCACCATTTTGGTGACTGTGTAAACTCCCTATTATTGCTAGGATGTCCACTCCCATATCTTCTTATCTTAGTGGTGGACCGACGTAACAACCGAACTTCGTCATAGCCAACATGAAAGTCGACATCGTCAAAGTAAACGGGATCTGGCCTCGAGGCCATCAGAACGCATCACCACAATCAGCAAATCTGCCAGCTTTAGATGCATGGTATGCGCACCGCCGTACTGTGCCTACTATCTATCTCTTCAAGAAACCGACGGAGCAACAAGATCTTGTTGCGCGACTAACTGAGAGTCTTTCTCAAACACTCGATGACTTCCCGCGCCTTGTTGGGTCTCTGGAGAGCGTCAAAACTTTAGATCCCGAGAAGAGTGGGCAGGAGTTCCAGCGAACAATTGTTAATTGGGGCAGTTCTAGCGACAGAGCGGTAGAGTTCACTGAGGCACGTACCAGGTCGCGCATCCGTGGACTCCTTCCACCTGCTACTCTCAACGAATCGACATTTCTATGGGACTATTCGCCTCTGTCTCTCCGCGGACTGTTTCCAACACCTTGTGCGGAGCCTCCAGGCATTCGCATTCAGTTTACGGAATTCGCATGTGGTGGATTCAGTCTGGGTGTCGACTTTGAACATGGCCTGGCGGATGGTTATACGGCGGGAAAATTCTTAGAGCGCTGGTCGATGATTTATGGCCAAATGTTCCACAACGAAAGCGATGCGCTCCCCAATCCCCCGTCATGGCAACCAGAAATATTCAGCGACCAACTGGTTGATATCGATCTGGAAGCAGAGGGCTCTGCGCTGCTTGAAAAAGCGAAAACCCTTCCGACGCGAGGCCCATATCGCCGTACTCTCCATTCAGACGGCTCCAACGCACAGAGGTCGGAAATGATGTTCAACTATCTGTTACATGTACCGGCCATGGAGGTCACGCACAAGCTCGGAGAGCTACAGAAGAAAAGCCCAATGCGCTTGACTGACCAAGCAGCGCTAATTGGTTTCTTCTGGGCGTGTCTAAATCGAGCTCGAGTCCACGCGCAACGTCCGCCCATCGACCTACACTTAGCAAGCAGCTTCCGTTGGCTTCTGGGCGTACGCGACGGGCTGCTGGGCTCGCCGTTGTTCGTGGTCATGGTCTCCCCCGATTCTGAGAGCAACCCTACCAACGCCACCGATCCAGTGAACCTGGCTGTCAACGTCACAAAGGCTCTCGGTGAATACGATGACAGTGCCATGCACGCAATCACGTATGATGCTATGTTCACCGACAGTCCCTCACGTGGCTTCATGCCAAAAGGAGGGGACGAACATGTGGAACTCAGCTCCGTAGCTCACTTGGGATACGACAAATTCCATATTGGGCCTCTACGCCCATCCTTTTATATCCCTTCGTCGTCTATACCCAACCTTTTTGTCTTAACAGAGGCTGTGCCTACTGGCCCTCCTGTCGGTAATACGTGGTACAAGAACGGGCTTAACTTGTTCTTCAATGTGACTGAGGATGTGTTCGAAGCGTTCTCGTCTGATCCAGCATTGGCAGAGTGCGAAGTATACCAGGATGTTTGAAGAACAGGTGTCGAGTTTTTGGTTGTTATCCAGGTGGGCTCTACCTTATTTATGTTTCGTCCTAGGATCGCTGGATTGGCTAGACATGTATATACATATAGAAAATGCACAGCAGAGACGCGAATGTATTGAACAACAACCTTGACATTGCTTGATAATATGGGACTTGGATCATGGCTGCCGTGTTGTGGCCCCCTCGGTTCCGATCGGAATCGGAATAGTCCGGCCGCTTCCCCACCTTCTATCAACGATGTATGCGCGAAGCTGCGTTCTTCCTCCACACTGCGATGACTTTGTCAACAATTACTCGATAATTCACGAAAGCTTTGTGAATGCGATACCAGCTGCTTGTGATGCTAGCGTGATCATAGCACAAAATCTCGTCGGGTTGATGCACCTGTGCTCTTGTGCGTCCGGTAGAACAGACGCTCAATAGGATACGCCCGCAGCCCCTGCAACCGCCGTAGTCGTCAAAGAGTAACATAGCAGCAAGGTAAGGCAAGTTTCTCGTACGGAAGCATCAGCAGCAACAACTTCGTTAACAACATAGACCCGTTCAATCGTGGCTAGAACACCAACGTGGGCAGCATCACAGAATTTGCCGTTTAGTGTTGTCGGCACATTGTTCGCGGAAAGCAGCTTTCGTACAAGCAATTTAAGATATCTTAATTCTAACTAATACTGTACATAACACATGTGCGCGCCTTAAAGGTATTGATGTCACTCGATCCGCCCAGCTCCTACTCCTGCCTTGTAATGCCTCCGTCTCTCAATGCGTACAAGTTAACAAGCCCACCACCCAAGTGCTCATTACCAAACACCTTTCTGCCTCCCTCAGATCAATGCTCAGGGCGCGATGGAGGACCTTGATCGCATTTCGCTGATGCGAACGGTGTCGGCAGCCTCCGGGAATGCTCTGACCATGCGCTCTAGCACGGTTTCAGTCCATTCGCCCCACCCCTGCTTGCATTCGGCGCAAAGGACGACACCGCCGAAAGTATGAGCCTGTGGGGCACCATATGTCTCCCGGTAGCTGCACTTAGGGCACAACCCTTCCTCCGCCTGGTCCAGCATAGGCACGAGTCCGTTAAACAACAAAACCTTCTCGTTCGCGAGAACATGACGGTACTGCTCAAGGCTGAATCTCTCTTGCTCCTTTGTTTTCTTCTGCTCATCGATTCTGTTCCATAGCTTGAAGTTGTTCCGTGTCTGCGCGATGACGCGCTGGTCCTCAGGCCGGCCTAAAGTAAGACCCTCCTCCACGAAGCGGTATCGTCGCATGATCATGTGGATGGGGCCACCGAAGTAGCGGAGAAAGTTGATGACACACTTCATCTCGGGTTGTCTCGCCCATGCCACATCCAAAGCCCAGAGCGCCTCGCGGCACTTGTGGTAAGCCAAGACACGCTTCTCCTCCGGGACATATGCAAAGGTGCTGTTGATCTCGCCCTCGGAACGATGCTTCCAGTAGGATATGCCATCGTACATGGTATTACCGATTTCGGCCATGATGTCGAACTGGTCATCCGTGAACCAAATGTGGTCGAGATCGTTGCAGGCTAGAGCAACTCCAATAGTGAAGCGGACGAGTGCGTCGGTGTCGCGCATGCGGAAGAATTGCCAAGGTCCCTTGGATAGAGCGACACTATAACGGCTGAAAAGCATGGTGTTTGTCTGGTGTCGTGACTTTTGCGACGACATCAAGAGGAAGCAGCGGTACTCGCGGCACATCTCTTCACTGGAAACGGAAATATGTTAGCAGGGAAACTTGCAACGTCGAGGGTGCTTAATGGTGGAAACATACCCTCCTACTGTTCCTCCGCACAAGGTGTTCAGCACTCCGGTAAGACTGTAACCAACGACATTGTCGTCATTGGCAACGTCCATGAGATCACCCTTGAATTCCGCAATGATGCCCATCACGATGATGCGCATGAAGGCAACATATCGAGACCAATTCGTGTATTCAGGAATAACACAACGAGTGTATTCCCAAGCCGTTGCGTAGATCTCCTCTTTGACCCGGAATGGAAGGTCGATATCCTTCAAGTCATCCGCAATGTCGGGTGGGTAGTACCAGCGCTCATTGACAACATGGGTTTTGTTATGAGTCGCTTCATCAGAGTGTATGTTGGGTTTTTGATCATCTATGGGAAGAAGATCTTGTTTTCCTTGGGAGCGAAATCGCTGTTTTCGAATTAGCGCTGTACTTGACGTTTACTGACGTCGGATTGAGCGTACCTGGAACATCAAAACCCCTGTCCAAACGATTCCGAAGCCAATGAAATTGGCAAGAACTTTTGTCGGGAAGGCAGACATATTGTTGTGGATGGAATTTTCAATGTAGGAGTTGAGTGCTTCGAAGTGTTGTAGTGGTGTGAGGATTTAGTCACTTAGTGGCGTTCTACTCTTATATCAGAGTACACCCGGTCGAAGCTGGTATCTTCGTAGCATATGTCTTTCTTGATCCACAACTCAGTTCCGTATTCAGCGTTTCATCAATCGCCCTTCTGCAACTCATGCGCGGAGACAGAGCTGATGGTGAATAACCCGAAACCCAAACCCAACCCCGAATAAGGGCCGCGGGATATTATAACAACCTTCGACGTCATGACGTAGTATGAACCGTTGCATTCGCTTATTCCGACATCATTCGGTTCGGTACATTGTGGTCTACTAAGTTGACGACGTTTTGCTATCAATAGCACGGTTGGTATATGTGCCGTTGACGCTCCTTAATGTTCTCTGACGCACGTCGATCCACTTCAAGACCACCATAGGGAGTTTCAACAAGGAATTCCCAGATTCCGTCGCCCAAATTTATATCACTTCTCTTTTTCTCTCCCGAAAGTCCTCCGCCATAGCATCCTACTTGCGGTGATGGCCATGCTGGAACTCGCCCTCTCGGACCGCCCCTTTGCGGGGTGGTCCATTATATTGGTGGTGAGCCGGAAGTTCTCCATCACACGAAACACATACTAAATCCTACCCTAAGGTCATCACATCCGTCATAGTACAAGCCGTTTATCGCCGGTGGATGCACAGCCTGAGCAAGTATCCAGGGCCATGGATAAATAGCGTATCAAGTATTCCAAGCGCGATCGCAGCTTTCCGTGGCGTCCAACACTTGTACAACTACCAGTTACACGAGAAATACGGACCAGTCGTCCGGATCTCCCCCGAGGAACTGAGTTTCACCGAGCCAGATGCTTGGGAGCAAATTTACGGCCACCGCGTATGTTCATCCGAGAGCGCCTGCGCATCATTCGCGGAGTTAGCTAACAGCTGGTTCTTAGCGTGGCGAAGCGATGGAAAAAGCACCTCTTTTCATCGGCGTCGTGAAACCAATCGACGGCTGTGTGGGCATCGGCCTCGCAAAAGGGTCTGAGCATGCCAGGCAGCGACGCGCAATGGCAGTCGGCTTCACGAAGCCTGCGCTCATGGCGCAGCAAGAGATACTCGAGAGTCAAACTTACAAATTGGTGCACGCAATCAAGATACGAGGGAAGGACGGTAAAGCTCTGAACGTGAGTGATTGGTGTATGTCTCTCTTCTTTCCACTTTGCCGTTGGAGATCATGACGCAGACTAACGTGGTATAGTGTCATACACCACATTTGATATCATTGGCGACCTATGCTTCGGTGAATCTTTTCACTGTTTGGATGAAGGCTTTGCCACTGAATGGGCGCTGGCAACAACAAATGTTCTCATTGCCTCAACTTTGGATATGGCTGTTCGGAGAGTAACGGGAGTGGGTACATGGTTTAATCAGATGGCGCAAAACTTTATGCCGAAGGAAGCGATGAAGTGGAGGAAGATTTCCTTTATGAATACTCGCAAGAAGACCTTTGATCGTAAGTTATCAAGACATGTCTGCAGAGCCAGAGTTGGCTAACATCTTACAAGGTCTTGCTGACGAGACTTCCACTCATAAGGATGTGATTTATCACGTTCAACGCAATCAAAACGCCCGAAAGTCTCTTGCACCCACTGAGCTTTTGCTCAACATGACCCTCCTCGTCACCGCCGGCTCCGAAACCATTTCCAGCGTCCTCGTCACCTTCATGTACAACCTCTGCATCCATCGCGATGTCTATGAGCGCCTCGCTACCATGATTCGCATCACCTTTGCTGATCCAAGTGATATCACACTACAAGAATTGGAAGGCTTAGTCTACTTCGACGCATGCATCAAAGAAGCATTGCGTATCTTTCCACCGGTCAGCTCGAATCTTCCACGTGAAGTCCCGGCCAAGGGTGCACAGGTCGGTCCCCACTTCCTGCCAGGAGGTATGCTAGTCTCTGTGGCGCCCTGGGCAGCAGTACGTTCGAAAGACAACTTCCATCTGCCAAACGAATATCACCCCGAGAGATGGCTGCGCAACCACCCCGAGCACGGCTGGGACCCAGCGTTTGAAAACGACAAGCTGTCCGCATCCACACCGTTTGGGGCTGGGCCCAAACAATGCATGGGCCAAAATTTGTCGTACTACGAGATCCGATTGATCGTGGCGCATCTACTTTGGGTTTTCGACTTTGAATTGGAGACCGAGGGAGTAGAAGGTGAGAAGAATCGCTTGTGGAGCCTGGATCCTCATTTCGGGCTTCTGAGATCGTTTCAGACTCTGAACCGACCCGATTTGTACATCCGGTTCCAAGAACGGGCAGGCATCTAGTGGTACTTTGGACGGGTGAGAAATTCAGACGGTATATATCAAAAAGTTCAATCCATGTGTTGTAATGTTTTCATCTCGATAAACCTCGATATGTGCAGGTCGGTGTTTGTAGGAATGTTGCGGATGGCTGGCGATTTGAGAGCTTTGACCACTTCGGCTAGCGAAGCTCCGAGACTTGGCACGCTGCACCTCTTCATGCGAACATTCACGCAGTCACTACGCCGCCAACGCTTTTCTATGCACATCAGACCTCGAGATGTATGCCTTTCAGTGTCCTCAGCTTGACTCAGCATCTACGGCACTCTACAATGATTCCACCTTGGCCATGTGCTTTGCTTCCGTATACGCACACCACGAGCGCGGAACAAGACCAGTCGCATTCTCCCGTCAGTTGAGTGCACGGTGAAAAGAAGCCGCCTCAAGCTTACTTCTTGTTCCACTTCAAACAAAGGTCAGGATCGGTGCGCTGAACAAGAGGCTCTAAGGACGTGTTGCTGTTAGAGCTATAACGCTACGGAATAATCTATTTAGCGGAAGTCGGATCCTTCATACTGATCATGACCGTCTTCGACTGCAAGTACTCTTCCAGACCAGCCATCCCACCCTCGCGCCCGTAGCCACTCTCCTTATATCCGCCCCATGGCAACTGGCTCAAGGGCAGGACGGGGCTGTTGACTCCCACCATGCCGACATGGAGAGCGCGGGTCACACGCAAAGCACGCGGCATACTGGAGGTGAAGACAGCAGCGGCGAGCCCGTAGGAGGAATCGTTGGCAAGTGCAAGACCTTCCTCCTCTGTGGAAAAGGTCTTCACAGCCAAGACAGGCCCGAAGATCTCCTCGCGGTATGCGCGACTGTTGGTTGGCGGATCGATCAGAATCGTCGGCGGCATGAAAAGGGCGGTGGGGTGGTCAGGCACCTCGCCTGCGACTACCTCGACGCCCTCGTCACGGGCAGCATCCACGAAGGCCTGCACTCGCTGACGATGCTGCTTGTCAACCAAGGGCCCAAAGAAGGCTTCCGCCGGCGCGCCGTGGGCTGCAGCCAACTGCTTGAAAGCAGTGCTGATGCCCGCAATGAAGGCATCGGCGATGTCGCGGTGGACAAGCACTCGCGAGGCTGCGGAGCACACCTGGGCACCATTGAGGGCGAATGTCTGCGAGCAATGCGAAATGGCGGTTTCGAGGTGGGCATCGTCAAAGACCAGTGCTGCCGACTTGCCTCCCAGCTCAAGTGTGACTTGCTTCAGGTTGCTCTTTGTGGCTGCATCCTGTACTGCACGGCCGCCGCTGACGGACCCCGTATAGGAGATTTTGCGAATGCCCATGTGCGATGCGAGGAGAGCGCCCGTCGCTGGCCCGCCGGACACAAAGTTCACCACACCTGGGGGAAAGCCAGCCTCGCAGAACAGTTGTCCAAGGTACAACGCGCCCAGCGGCGACTTCTCTGACGCCTTGAACACAAACGTGTTACCTGCTGCGATAGCGGGCGCGATCTGTTGCACTCCAGTCAGCAATCGCCTGGAAGAATGAACATAGGCGGCATTCTCACCTTCAACGCCGAAAAGATGGGCGTCGCATTCCACGCTCCGATGCCTGCGCATACTCCAATTGCCTCCTGCAACACCATCTTGAAGAAGCCATCGCCATCTTCAGTGTAAGTAGTGCCACCGATTTTATCTGTCAAACCTGCGTAATACCGGAAAGCGGCCACATGGTTCCCCACCACCCTCGTCGCCAGCATCATGGGCGCTCCCATACACTGCGACTCGAGCTGGGCTATCTGTTGAGTATGCTTCTCGACCAGATCGGCGTACTTGAGCATAAGCGCACTACGCTGTACGCCTGTCATTGCCTGCCATGTTGGAAACGCCGCCTGTGCTGCCGACACAGCCAAGTCGACATCCTTTTCTAGCGCTACTTCGATCTTGTCTGAAACAAGACTTCCATCGTACGGGTTGTGCACCGTGAGCCTCTCGCTAGTATGCGATGCGACGTACTGTATTTGGTCATTAGCTTCCATACCGCGACATATCTTGTACTGTCTCCGTTCTCACCTCGTTGTTGATGAAAAGTTTCTCTTGCATCTCCATCATGTTTCAGCTGGTTATTCTTCTGGAGCAAATTTTGGAGAAATGATAGCAATTGAGCTGACAGTGGGATATATAAGATAAATGACTTTATCAAGATTAGGGGGGGTTCTTCAACTTCAACTTCTTCTTCGCTTGCCTACACCGCCCGCGACTTCGATACCAACTTGCGCTGCAGCAGGCTAGCACGAAACTGGTACAGTTGAGCTGGCGCAAAATCATCGCGTTACGGTGAGACTGTAATCACGCCGTTGTCGGGTGGTTCCCTTAATCCCATCGGGGTTTTGGGTTGCATAATTCCGGGCGATTGCCTCCAGTCTACCACCCGCATCTGGCCCGACCAGCCTCACCAACGTCAGCCGTTCGCCAACGATCGCGTCTTATCTGCCTCGCGATACTTCTGAGCCTGAAACTCTTTTCTGAGCCGGCGCAGGAACGATAACATTGATGTTGGACAAAACAAACTGAAAGCTTGTCGTAGCAAAACAGACGTCATTCGCAGTCAGAATCGCAGGCGTAATCTGTGTACATATCCTACATTTCGTGTCAAGGTTTCTACACCATTTGATACCTTCGCCATGTATACAGAACTGATCTCCACTCGATTTGCCTCGATTCCATTGTCCTTACCAGCGCTCTGTGCGACGCTGGCTGTGGTTTATGTGATCTACCTGGTGTACAAGGTCGAAGTCCACCCCCGTCTTTTCAACCCGTTTCGACATCTCCCCACAGCAAAAGTAAGATATTACCATGGAATGCTTGGTGCATAATTGACAGTGTTGATACAGGGTGGACTACCTTTCTTAGGCCATGGGCTCCTTCAATTCACCAACCCCCGTGGACAAGCCTATTTGGACATGGCAAACTCGGTACCCAACCAGGGTCTGATTCACTTCCGCGGATTTATGAATGTCAACCATGTCCTGGTAGTTAGCAACGAGGCCCTCTCTGAGGTGCTGGTTCGTCGCGCGTACTCATTCACCAAGCCAGCGGTGTCTCGACGACTGATGAGCCGAATCCTGGGGCCGTCTCTCCTCATCTTGGAAGGCGATGAGCACAAATATCTTCGTAAACGCATTCAGCCGGCATTCAACCATCGAACCGTGCAAGATCTTTGCCCCATCTTCTGGTCAAAGGCCATAGATATGGTAGAAACAATGGAACGGTCCACCGCCTCGGCTGACTCAAAGCACTCCGTAGTAGACATTCTGCCCTGGGGAAATAAAGGTACCCTTGATGCTATCGGTCTCGCTGCATTGGGCAAAGACTTCGACACACTACGTCAACCGAATGAGCTCACGGAGTTATATGAGCTGTTGACTGGCAGCAAAGAAAGCGTTCGTCACTTGTTCATAGCCAACGCCTTTTTGCCCGCCTGGGTGCTACAACTCCTCCCACGAAAGTTCAACCGCGACCTTGATGAAGCTCGCAATAAGTTGCGACAGCTTTGCTTTGCCTTTGTCGAAGAGAGAAAGAAGGAAGTTGCCGAAGGCACCGGACAAAAAGCCCTCTTACTGCAGCTCATACAAAGTGGAACGCTAACGGACGAGGAACTGGTTGGCCAGCTTCTAACAATCATCGGCGCAGGGTATGTCGTCAACGTTTATTGGTGGACAATAGGAATTCCTGCTAATAGCCACATAGATACGAGCCTACCTCAGCAACTTTTACCTGGGCTCTGTGGCTAATTGCCACCAATCCCACCTGGCAAGATCGACTCCGTACCGAAATTCGCGAACATATTCCCTACCGCTTTTTCGACAACGACGCAGAAAGGTTCAGCGACTCTGCTACCCTCGATACCCTCCCCGTCCTCAACGCCGTCGTCAACGAAACACTACGTCTCATGCCAACCTCACCCATTACCTCACGCGTCGCCGTAGAAGACACCACCATCGTTGGTACCCGCATCCCAGCCGGAACGCGTCTGTGGGTTGTTCCCGCGGCTATGAACCGCTTTGCATCGTTCTATGGAGAGACTGCAGATACTTTTGAACCGGGTCGTTGGATTGATGAAGACAGCGGTCGAGCGAACAACCATGGTAATGCACACACCAATTACGCTTTCATGACATTCTTGCATGGACCGCGCAAGTGCATTGGAGCGGGCTATGCAAAGGTCGAGTTACGGGCTTTTATCTCCGCCTTTGTGGGTAGCTATGAGTTTGAGATGGCAGATAAAACCTATGTGCCACAACCTGCTGGTATTACAGCTATCAAACCCAAGGATGGTTTGCCGTTGAAATTGAAGCGTACACAAGCGTGGTAGTCACGTTGTATCGTACTCAAGGGAGTATGATAGGGAAGAAATTAGACAGTGGAATAAATGCAGTAATTAACAACGTTGGACTCCATGCTGCTGTGACGTGCTTCTAAAGTGTCCACTATGCCGCCCAGTTGCTTTTCGATCGTTAAAGTGCGTTCGAGTCGCTACGCACAACCGTATAATCACACAATTATTTCACACGACAGTACTATGCTGACCGAGATTACTTGCAGCCTTCGCAACAGCATGCGTCACGGATTCGTAGGCCCACGCGACGTGCATCCGGTACATGCTTGAGTGCTTCGATCAAAAGGGTGAACGACGATGCATGCACTCCACCGAAATTGTCTTCGCATGAGTAAACGACGAAGCGCATCTCAAGAAAGGCAATAACAGAAAGTGCGTTGTGAACATGTTCATTCGTGACGGGGGACATAAGGAAAACGTTAGTCATATCTGCATCGCTGGAGAGAGTGAAGAAGGTGTTATCAAGAAAGGATGACGAATAGCATAAAGGTTTCGCACGCATCGGTATAGTGCAGCAGCAGGAAATCGCGTAAAGACAGGTTTTTAGTGTTGCCCTACAGCCAGATTCTCGTAGAAGCAAACTCCATGGAGATGAGGCTCCTCGGCTCAACTGGCTTATGCGGTGATGGCTCCGCCAGATCCTCCAATCAGTCCTCAGAGCCGCCTGCCCCCGAGCCTGCCGCGCCTGCCCAGGTGATAAACACGAAACGCCTCCATCTCACTTCTTCTCTGACACCTTCACCATCAACCCCTTGTCAAGGAACACGCCATAGCTGATCGTATCGCACGGCTCAAATGGACGCACAAGCTGCAAGTCGAACACGCGAAGCATCTGCCAGGATTAGCGACGGTCACACCAGCACCATCGCGCACGTTGCGAACATACCTCAAAGACCACCTTCACCATGTCCATCATAGCGATGTTCTTGCCTGCGCATACCCAGCCTCCGTAGCCAAACGACATCTCCACGTCCTGCTCCATCTGCCTGCGTCTCTCGTCGCCTACCTCCATGAAGCGTTCTGGTCGGAACACGGCCGCGTCGGCGCCGAACAGATCTGTTGACTGCAGCAGGGCTGACATGTTCATGCATACATCGGTCCCTGGGGGAAGCATCTTTCCGTGGAAGATTGGATATTCGCCTGCGGGTACTTGTTTTGGGAAGAGGCCGAGGATGGCCGGGCGCATGCGCAGGCCTTCGTAGATGACCGCCTGGAAGAAAGAGATATATGTCAGTGGGGAAGATCAACACGTTTAGGCGCGATTCCGATGAGACATACCTGCAGATACGGCAACTTCTTTCCCTGCTCCAAGGTAATGGGGTAGGACACCTTCTCCGTCCGTACCGCGTCCTGGATCTCAGCAACAAGTCGGTTATACACGGCAGGCGAGCTTATGGTGTGTATGAGAATGGAGCGCATGGCGTTGGCGGTGCTCTCGCTTCCAGCGAGCAGGAGGAAAAGACCCTCAGATTGGCACTCTTCTTCTGTGAAGCCGCGAGCCATCAAACTCGCCAGAAAGTCCTTATGATTCTTACCACCATCGGGTGCAGCAAAGCGACGGCTGACCTGATCAGCTGCGAAACTAATCGGAAGTTAGCGAGAGTGCCCAAAAGAAGAGAAAGATGTAAACAATATGATCGTCAGGCAGATGCTTACCCCATGAGCGCCCCAAAACCCTTTTTATCACTGCTCTTTGGACCGATCAATCTGAGCACGAAAGGCGAGAATGCAATCTTGCGGATCCAACGTATGTCAGCCACTGTCGACATCCTCGGCCAAAGCTCGTCTACTGTGCCCAAGAATTCGTAGTGGTCTTTTTCGTCCTCGAGGTAGCCAACCGCTTTGCCGAAACCCATCCTTGTGATGACGTCCATGGTGAAGTATTTCGTGATGGCCGCTAGATCCAGCAGAGGCTGGCCCTTTCCTGGCGAAGTCACCACATAGCGGTTTCGGAGAACGCTGATAAGCGTCTTGACCTGGTCGTCGATCAAAGCCTCGAGACCTTGAGTTTCGCGCCCGTTGTATGCGGCCATGGACCTCATTTTTGCCTTCTTATGCTCTGCCGGATCGGTAGTCGTGAACAAGTTACCATGATACGGGTTGAACCGGCCAGCTTCATACCAATCGCTGCGAGGGTAATGGTTGCGCGCCGCCGAGATGATGCGCAGGATGTTGGGGTCATCCGTGACGACTTCGTTGGGCCCGACGCGCACGAGAGGACCGTGTTTGGTGTGCAAGTCGCGGAGTACCCAGTATTGACGGCCGCTGTATGTGGTGCGTCCTATCCAGAAATAGGAGAATGGCGCGGTGAAGTGCGCGCTGGGAATGTGACGGAGGCGCCACCATGCTCGGATGAAGCTCTGCACTACCCAGAGGGCGGCGAAGGCTAGGGCGATGGCGTATATTGACTGTTTGCTGAGAGAGATGTCTGATAGCCCGTATCGAAGCTGCATCTTTTAGATCTGATCAGCCTTGTTCTTTCTCGTGGCAGCAGTGAAAGTAATTCGACATACCTTGGGTGGTTCTGCTGGCATGGCTTGTAAGCTCTAGGAATGATTCCGTGTGGTTGTCTCTACAGGCTCTTCTTCTTCCAGCGAAAGGTACAAAAGATGGTAAGGTGAGCAATTTGGTGAGGCCCAGCCTACTCCGGGTCAAAGCCACGTGCGTGTGGAGTGTACTCAAGTGATAGACGATGGAGCATTTCAATTACCCCGGAGCATTCCCTAGGTAATACGGTTCGGTGTATACCAAAATCTACGAGCATCAGCCAAAATGCCGGGGCTTTTTTTTTTCGAATGCATCCATCTTGAAGAGCATTGAAAGCCCTTTCCCACATGAAACCAAAGTTGGACGGGTCTCTGTTTGCATCATGCGAAGGCGAAGAATTAATGAGCCGGCAGCCGCTTGTAAGGCTACAAATTCCACATGTACATCCATCTACTATCTACGACATTTGCGCCTAAGCTGACCTGTCAGCTGGAAATTGCATCTATATCACCGAAGCGTTAATGTCAGGCAAATGTACCGAGTACCACATGATCGGAGGCCAATCAGAACCCGTAATGCACATATAATAAAAGCTTTGATGTTTAGGTATTTGGAAGTATCTGCTCTAAATATCATGAGGTGCTACCAGCGCAACCATTGAAATCCTCTTATCTACCTTCTCCTAGACGTGGTGCTGGCGTCTCTTGAATCGCAAGCCTTTTCTTTGTCTAAAAGGCACCTCTCATTTCCAACATTCCAAACATCTGTTGCGCTGCCGCTCCAGTCTCGGCCGCCGCCGACCGTAGTCCCCCCAAAAGCGTGCTCTTCGTCTCCATGTTGAACATTGACAACTCTCGTGATGTCTGCACAACTCGTCTGAGGCGGAGTTTGACCAATGCCTCAGAACATGACTGAGACATGTCTTTACTCAACGTCAAGCCGCTGATTGTCAGGTATGTCGTTTGGCCGTTGGGCGCGCTGACTGTTGTTGCCTCGCGCATATAGGCTTCTAGATGCTCAATGACCCAGCTCATGGCAGTGCAAAGCATCATGCTCGTGTATATTGAGCCGAGAGAGCAGTGGGCGCATCCGGTGATTGCTTCTTTGGTCTGGCTGAGCTGTTGCTCAACAGCGAAAACAACGTCTAGTGGAACTGCTGTCGCACGCCACAGACTGACAGAATACATGAGATGGCTGAGTTGAGTGGAGCATTTGCAATCCACATTCTTTGACAAGTCGAAGATGAAATTTGAAGCAGCTGGAGAGGAGGAACTGGAATCTTTGCTGAAGTCTGCTGGGGGTAAAAGAGAAGTTTGGTTGTCCTGAAAGAGGTTTCGTTGGCTCGTATGGCTCAGGGGCGGTGATGGCTCCTGTCCTGGTGCCCCAGTACCGTTACTAAGGTCGAAGTCCATACCACTGAGCATGGTCTGGCCTGACGACATATTCCACATCTGCGGCATGACGCCTGGGTGATGGCTATTCGTTGCATTGATGTCGATTCCACTCTCGCCCCACTCCCATAGCGAAAGACTCTCCATCGGTTCAAAGTCAACTCCGTCGCCACTGTGTGATAGTTCCATCGGTATGTTGGTGAACGACTCCATCAAGTCCATTCCTGGAGACCTCATAAGCATACGCCCTTCCCCTCCATCGCTTGTTTCTCTCGAGATCTGCTGGGGGGTGTTCCGTGTCGAATCGTGACGCTTCTTTGTCGAAAATAGCGAGTCCATGGAAGATGAAGAGGGTGTCAGTGGCGCTGTTCCACGCCTTTTTCGTAACCCATTGGCACTGGCATCCTGACCATACGACCCGACGTCATCTGAGACTATAGATGTTTGACGCCGCCTTCCCGGGCGGCGTGCGACGCTGTAGTTGCAGTCTTGTTGGCAGCCACGGTCTACGCAACGTTGGCAAACTGGCTTTTCGCGACTGCATTTGAGCTTCGATAGAGTACAGATATCGCAAGAGTTGCGCAGCCGGCGGGTTCCCGGACGCGTCGGATCCATGTTGGTAGCTTCGCGAAGAGAATAGAGATATGTCGGTTGTGTGCAAATTGAAAATTGACCTTGAACAGATGAACGTGAAAACCTTGGAATGAGAGTGTGGTGGTGTTGACAGTGCGATAATCTCGAGCTTATGTGATGCTATCTGATACAGATGTAGATGTTCGCTGTTGATAAATTGGCAGGGGACTACTATTAACCGGTGTCGTAATTGTACACTCCTGGGGATCCATGGTCGACCAGAAGTATGAACAAGCTTCGTACCATCGTAGGAGAATCGACAACCCAGAAATTGAGTTTTCGCATTCGGTGCGGATGCTATGACTGTGAGTGCCTTACAACGGCGGATGAGCTGTCTTCAAACGTTTACAGCGGCATTCGTTACCGACCACCAAGTTCTGGTAATAAATGTGATGCAATGTTGACGTCCCGTCTCCGCGATGGCACGCCGTGCAAGTAAAAGCCACACATCGTCGCGCGTGTTAGGTATCTACTACCCTGTCTGGACAAGCAGCGCCGTTGAGGCAGGCCTGTCTTGAGGCCTGACGGGGCCTAGAGTTTTGTGTCCTCATCTGTTATGCAGATCAAGGGCGCAGACATAGACTGTGCGCGTTGAAGTGGCTGACACAGTGACACTTCAGCCTCGCTTCTGGGAGTTTCCGTCGATCATCGCACGCCCACGGACAGTTGACTAAGGGGGAGTTGGGCTGGTGGACCTGTACGGCATACCTTATTCTGTGATTGCGTATTCCTACTTCGTACCCATCGCTGAGACAATTCCTTCTGACTTCACAGAGAAGCACTCCGATGACGTCGAAGAACCCCAGTCATAAGGTGAGGCGCCACTCCGAATGCTTGTATGAACGTTGGTGTGTGTTGACCAGGGTACTCATGACTGCGAAAGGTCGGGACACGCTGTTGCTTCGCTAGTGTCAGCCACCCGGTTCTGCACACAGCATTGAGTGAGAGTGGAGTCGGCCCGGTGCCGACAAGCCTCCCACTTCTAAGGTTGCCAACGCGCAAGCTGCTTTACGCCAACCTTTCCTTCACGCAAGGTCTTGCATGAGACACCAACCTTCTAACAAGTAATTTGATCGTGATAAGTCGCAAGTTCAATCGTCGCGGGTAGTGGTTGTGAAACGGTAGTCGGGGGCAGCCTCGGAATCGAACTTACGAACGGGTAAGGCTGGCACTCCCTTGTAATGACAACAACAGACTTCGTGCATCGCACATATCTTGGCCCTACCAGCACCACGGACGGGGGTCTGGTCACAGCTCCCTTGCCCATCTCAATTACGAGGTCGCGCATGGGTCTTGTTAGTGTCTGCTCTTAATGGCGGGTAGATGCCGAAACACTGGCGTATTTTTAGGTACTCGTTGTCTCTGCGCCTGGAAGTGTTGGGAGTAGGTATCGGTCGCGATCGAGACTGTGGTCAAAGTGAATGAACCTTATGAAGTGAAGAAATCGCTGCGCCCCTTTTCACTGTGCTCGGCGACAGACGCGGGAGTTTACAGTACTGAACCCCTTAGGCCTCAACGTGGCGCGTTCGGTGCGCGCGGCAAACTCCATGTCCTGAGTTGTGGGTCTGAGATCGGCGCTAGAGCTTAGTGTGCATGACGTCGTGGTTCAGTAGGCCGGCACCCGGTCGCCAAACAAGCCTGTACTTACGAACTTGCTCTTGCGGAAGGCTTTTATGATCTTATTCGTGAACTAAAGGTTCTTGACAGATAGACCTCTAGAGAACCACAGTGTCTTTTCATTAGTACCCAGGACTTTCTTATTCTTTTATTATACTCGTGAAGAGAACATTTACCGAAGGAAACAGTTTCGTTGTTCTGCGCTCTGCACGGTAAATTCGGTAAGAAGTGAGTTTGGGCGATCTGCTTGGAGACCTCGGGATGGCTTAGCCCATCTCCCGCAGGACCCACACCCACAACTACCGCATTGCTTTCGATAGCTCGGAACATCAGCTACGACTCCCCGCGTTGCTGCATGCCCAGGTTCTGGGCATCAACAGTCATCTGAACGCCGCTAGGTGAGGTTCACAGGCAACTGAGCCGACCTCGGGACGAACTGTATGTTTCATGAACGACCCACCGGTCTCTGATACTCCAGGGCTGTATTTATGCATGAAACCAAACAGTATTTATCCCGCGGAGGATCGGAGCAATGTAAGCTCGGAGAGAAATGAGAGAAAGATGTACAGTATAACAGCATCATGTTTGGCTAATGTATCCATGTGCACCATCCTGCAAGCACTCATCCTCTTCCTGAACGACCTTGTATCTCTTGCAACTGTGAATATGGATATCAGGGTACGGCATTCAACAACCAAGTGCATTGCTTCAAATTTGCTTACTTCATATATAGGGCCCTCTGTCAAGCGACCAGACTAGGCAGTGCATGTGTTGGAGATCCTCGACAAACACTGAATGCTTTCTCAAAGATCCAATCGGCATCGAAATACACGATCCCGCTGCAGAGTACAATACACTAGAGAAGGTTTTGGAGCTCGACCAGAAGCTATCAAATCTGTATAGTGCGATGATGGAGTGCAGCACATGTTCTTCAGACCCCATGCGCGCTATGGCTCTTTTGCAAGAGCTGGACGTTCTTTGCACACTTTACGTCGCGGCACAAGCAAAATATGCGACAACAGACAACCATATCAAGAGAGGCAACAGTGAAGGTTGTGTAGAGTTGGGCGACAGCAAGTTTCAAGTAGGCCGGTTCGTGTTGGACAGTGAGGAATCTAAGGCAATAGGCCGCATTATCGTCAAGCAGGGGTTGGATCATCTCCAGAAGAAGCTGCTGATAGTGCAAGCGGAGCAAAAGCGGGTCAACTCTGGCTCAATGAACGACGAGATCGGGGAGAAGGTGCGGGCGATACTATCGAAAGTCTGGGAGGCTTCCGCGTATGGATGTCTGTAGCCGACAATAGAGGCAATTCCCATCATCAGCGTCATGCACTTCATGAATCTAGATCTCTCAGGGCTTTGTAACGATCCATCAATCCAAAGACAAGCCACACCACGTGGGAACCAGCATGGAGCATGGAGCATGGATGAGGACGTCAGGGCTGGCAGGCGTTGGAAACGTGGTAGCCTGCAACGGTGATTGAAAGGGCATCATTGGATTATACCGAGTCTGCGAAACGGCTTTTCGGGCCTTAGCATCGGGTCGATGCGGGACATTATACGAGCCGGCATACGTCTCAAGTGATTGGTGATGCAGGTACACTTAAGTCCCCCACTCCCACATGGCTTCAAGGATACCTAGGTGAATCTACAGCACAATCAACATGACATCGACCGTTCCTCTCTACGAACTATGCGTACCCCCACTGCGGAAAGCGATGCGAAACCATTTGGTGGTTTTGAAGAAGGGTGAACAGTGGTGCGATGAGAACAGATATCCGCATTCGAAAGTCCTCAGTGCTAGACTTGCACCGGATATGCATGTACGTATCTTGCTCACTTCCATCTTCGAAGATAAGAGTAATAGCTAAAGAATCTTTCTCGCAGCCACTCGCACTCCAAATTTTCTTCCAAGTTACCACTGCAACGAAAGCGCTGGAGCGTCTTGGTGGCATGGAAGTACCCACGTTCGGGTTCGACGCGGCCTCCTTCCAAGATCTATACACACAGATTGAGCAGGCCTTGGAATACTTCGAGAAGGCGCAACCCGAGGCGTTCGCCGGGAAAGAGGACATGCCCGTCATGATCGACGTGCCTAACATGTGGCATTTCGACTTGAACGGCTTGACTTACTTGCAGGAGTTTGTTCTACCGAATTTGT
Organism: Alternaria incomplexa; assembly: GCF_024043165.1. Taxonomy (NCBI): domain Eukaryota; kingdom Fungi; phylum Ascomycota; class Dothideomycetes; order Pleosporales; family Pleosporaceae; genus Alternaria; species Alternaria incomplexa. Next base: position 1,071,086 of record NW_026249862.1, on the reverse strand, counting down.
AAGAAGTCATTAGCCTCTTGAGTACATGCTTGCGTTGCTAACAAACTTGATAGCTTCTTTCACAACGTGACGGCCTATGGGATCATTCGAAATGTCGGGGTACCGATAGGGAAACTACATTATCTTTCGGGTGAAGACCGACTCATCGGAGCGTGATCGTACTGCCAGCCTGATCAAGTGGAACACTGAATACATACCCTGGAGCCTACATTGACACCAGATCTTTCCAGTCGATGGTTTTCTTTTAGTATAGTCTACAGGCTATCTTGGTTGATATCTTCTACCAGGTGATGCATTAAGGCTGCACATAGACGAAGAAAATTTAGGCCAGATACAAACATGTCACATATCGTAGATGTAGAAGGCGCAATAGGCACCAACAATGGAAAGTAAGGCGCGCAGTTACCCCGCTAGTCCTCTCTCGATTACCTCCCACCTCGCAACATCACCACCCCCAAACCCAAGATGTTCGACAAACTCCGCGGAAAGTCCCCATCCGGGCATTCCAAAGGCGACTCTACAGATTCCACCAAAGACAATTCATCATTCGCACCCCCACCACCCGCCTACACAGCACCTTCCTCATCAGCATCACAACCCGCATTAAGCCACCCCGTACAGACACGCTTTGCATCGCTATCGCTCCACAAAGAAGACCGCCTCCGCTTCCTGCGCTTCCCTGAGCCCATCATCTCCAAGTGTCGCGCCACCATTCTCTCAACCCGGCCGCTAGGTATTAATAAAGAGCAGCTCTACGCAAACAGCCACGAGTTCAAACTAAACGGCTACCCATGGGGCGGCTACGGCAAAGAAGGCGTTGAAGCACGGCGTCTGATGAACGGTGTACTAGCAACGCTGCATGCATCAGGCTGGCTCTTGACACTCAACACCGACATCTCTAAATCCGCAATGGACAAAGATACCCTCCTCTTCCGGTTTCAGAACCCGATCCCTGTGCATCACGAATGGTGTGTTGTAGCCTTTAGTCGCCAGAACCGCCTTCGCTTCATCGACGCGCCTGCTTCGTTGTATGAGTCCTTCCCGGCTCGTGTAGGTGCGGATTGTATCTTGGAATCTGGGTTAAAAGAGCAAGGGGTGTGGGAGTGCAAACTCAGGGGCAATCCATGGCAGCCTAGTGGGGAGGAGACGATGCGAGTGAGGGAGTTGTTGATTGTGTTGGTCGAGTTGTTGGAGGAGGAGGGGTGGAGTGTGTATGCTAGTATTGATCAGAAGAGTAGTGGGGGGCAGGGTGTTAGTGAGACAGATACTTGGCATTGTTGTAGGGTGAAGGGGTGGGAGAAGGGTATGCCGGTTTATATGAGGTGAGGAGCATAGGTATGTGGTCAAGACCTTCCAGGTCGATGCACGGGATTTGTGCTGGTAGCATGTACTATTGAAGTCTGTATTGCTTGATGTAATGGACCTAAATACTCAAACGCCGTCTATGCAAGTTTTCAATTGGGTATACATGAATGTTACAAGCTAATCGCCGAGCCCTTTCATACTCAGGAGAGAGGGCTGCCAATCTCCTTCTTCACCCAGTTTTCTAATCCGCCGAGAGCGATGATCTCTTGCACGTTGGGAGGTAGCTCGCCGACCTTGACGTTCCACTTGGCGCCATTTGGTCCTTCTTGTACAGAGACGGTACTCCTGCGAACATCCCATTCCAGGGTCCAGCCAGTGCGGCGGGTTGGTTGCTTGGCTTGACTTGGCTGAGCAGCAGCGGCGGGAGGTGGCGAATCGAGCGACTCGCTGTTATTGGAAGGCTCCTTAATAGCCTGTTGTGAGGATGTCGCATCCTTGGAAGAGAAGACTTCGCGGAGACGATTGGCTAGCTTGGGTACCTCGACTCCCATCAAAGCATTGTTGATGCTGTTTCGGCTGAAGATGTTACCAAAGCTACCAGAGACGACTAGCGGGATGCCCTTGGCGAGGATAGCAGTTGCGGCCTGCTCACGGCTGCTACCGCAACCGAAGTTGAAACCGGATACGAGGACGTCGCCAGCCTTGGCAATCTGCCCAAAGTTGGGGTCGTAGTTCTCCATGCACACTTCCGCCATCTTCTCGCGGGTAACATCGTCTTGGTATGTGTATTTACCGGGGTAGATACCGTCGGTGTTGATGTTGTCTGCATCGCAGAAGACAATCTCACCGCTGATCTTCTCAGGGAAGCCGGGGAGGATCTCGGTCAGCGTCTCGGCTTCCGAACCTGGTGCCGCAGGCGGGTTGACAGATTGTGTCTCGGGCTCAGCGTTACCGAAGGTATCGATGGCAGCTTCAGCATCCTTGATGGCCTTTTCAAGCATGTCCTCGATTGTCATCATGCGTTCTTCTTCAGGAACACCATCGCCTTCTCCACGTCGAACACCTTGGTAGCCTTCAGGAGCCTCGTACCATCCCGGGCCAGAAATTATGCCCGACAGGGCACTTGCAGCAACTACTTCAGGGCTAGCAAGGTAAGCCTTGGCGTCAGGCGAACCCATACGACCCTTGAAGTTGCGATTACTGGCGCTGATACCAACCTCACCAGGTTCGAGAAGACCGGTACCAAGTCCGATGCAGGGGCCGCAACCGGAAGGTAATGGTTGCGCGCCAGCTTCCAAAAGCGCCTGCCAGTCACCAGCCTCTTCTGCGGCTTTTTGTTCAGGAATTGACGCGGCAGCAATGTAGAAGTTGACATGGTCAGGGATCTTGGGTATCTTGCCGCCATTCAGAACGGCGGCGTCCTTGAAGACGTTGGCAGCGGCAGCAATATCGGAAGCGCGGGAGTTGGTGCAGGATACGAGGTAAGCCTTATTGATGGGGATGTTTTGGCTCTGGAGCTCGAGCAGTGGGGTGGCCACCTTGACGGAGTTGGGACCGGAGACATAGGGTGACAGAGTTGACAGGTCAAGGAAGAGCTCCTTGGCGTATACCGCTCCCTTGTCCGCAGCCAACGCAGGCTTGAAGATGTGACCCATCTTCTCACCAACGATACCAGTAGCAGTGAACAGCTTATCAATACGTTCGTGGACAAACTGTTGTTGATGGTGGTCCTTGGCCTGTCCTTCTCCCATAGCTGCCAGAGTGGCCCTTGCGCGAAGCCAGCCGTGCAGGGTAGAGTCGATAGGGAATAGACCCGTAAGCGCACCCCATTCGGTTGTCATGTTCGCGATAGTGAGACGATCGTCGATGGGAATGCTGCCCAGGGTCTCGTCAGTGCCGGTGAACTCGATGGCGTGATTGAGCACTTCGTCCTTGTTGAAGAGGCCAGCCAGAGCAACGATGACATCCTTTCCAGTCACACCCTGGGGCATTTTGCCATTCAGTGTGACTTTGGCCACGGGCGGAATCTGCCACCAGGTCTTGCCCGTTGCCCAGATACTCGCCGCATCTGTGCGCACGACAGGTGTACCCAAGCATCCGATACCGCCGTACATGTTGGAGTGGCTGTCAGAAGCTACCGCGAGTGTTCCCGGCCAGGCGTAGCCCTCCTCTACCATGATCTGATGACCAATGCCTCGGCCAGCGGGGTAGAAGACGACGTCCTGCTTCTGTGCGAATTCCTCGATCTGGCTGTACTTCTTCAAGTTCTTGTCCGTCTTGTTCTGTACGTCGTGGTCGAGCGTCATGACGATTTGGTTGGGGTCGTTGATCTTGGTGGCTCCGATGCCCATGAACTTGAGCGCCACAGGCCACGAGTTGTCGTGTGTCATGCATTTGTGCGGTTGCAATGTCACGTAGTCGCCCGACCTGAGGACTTTGCCCTGCGCAACTCCGACGGCATGTCGCTGCACAATCTTCTCGGTGAGAGTCTGGGGTGTTGCGGGCGTCTCATTGAGCGAAGAGAGGAAGCTCGCCGCCGGGCTCTCCTTCATCGAGGGAAAGACATCATGGGCATCGCGACGGACGGCGGTCGTGGCAAAGGTTCGGGGTACGAAACACGGTCGAGGCGAAAGCGAGGCGGCACGAAGAGCAAGACTTGCCCAGGGCTACATTGAATATTAGAGGATATATAGCCGGCGACGACAATTCCTACATACTGCTAGTTGCCTGCGACCCAGGAGCCGGGCTGCCCGTAGCGACATGGCCATTGCTGTGGTGATACCTGAACTGGGAGCAATGTGGTGTTTGCAGCAAACGGCAGTGATGCGCATCCCCAGACCAAAATTCGCGACCCACCCGCGCACCGAAACCGGCGTCAGCGGACTTGCGGCGCCTGCCATTGGGCGCAGCCGGACACCTGCAATGACTTCGCATAATGCTAACAACTCCCACGCGGGGACATGTAGGATCCGGGGCAAGCCATATTTGAGTACTCTGCATGAGGGGTTGCCATGTCCACGCCTGCGTGTTGTATGCTAGCCCGAGATCGGAAGCAACTTTTGGTAAGAGGTTGGCATTGGAGTCATCCGTATGACGCGACGTGAGAAGACTTGCACCAGACAAACCGCCCCTCTTTGATCAATTTCTCCCAAGTATCTCCGACTAACTCTGCACACCCACTGCTAATCTTCAAGCCCGTCGTCACCATGGTCAACCGTTCCGACGTCAACTACTTCGGCGCTGGCCCCGCACCCCTGCCCACCGAGGTCCTCGAGAAGGCCTCGCAGGTGCTTCTGAACTACAAAGACAAGGGCATTGGTCTCTGCGAAATTTCCCACCGCTCGCCAGAAGCCAACGAGATTCTTGCCGACACCAAGAAGGCCCTGAGCGACTTGCTCGAGATCCCGGACGACTACGAGATCCTCTTCCTCCAGAGCGGCGGCAGCGGCGAGTTCAGTGCGACCGTATACAACCTCGTCTCGATATGGGTCGAGAAGAAGCGCGCCAAGATTGCGGAAGAGGTGGGCGACAACAAAGATGAGGTGGTGAAGAGGCTGCGCAAGGTCGTCGACGAGGAGCTCAAACTCGACTACCTAGTCACCGGCTCTTGGTCGCTCAAGGCATCGCAAGAGGCAGCGCGTCTTGTAGGAGCCAAGCACGTCAACGTGGCCACCGACTCGCGCAAAATCAACGACGGCAAATTTGGCAAGATCGCTTCGGAAGACCAGTGGAGCCTGACTCCGCGTTCCAAGGGCGGGCCAGCCTTCGTGTACTTTTGCGACAACGAGACCGTCGACGGAGTCGAGTTCCCGTCTTTCCCTCAGAGCCTTGAGGGCGACGATGCACCCCTGGTCTGCGCCGACATGTCGTCAAACTTCATTTCCCGGAAGGTTGATGTGCGCAAGTACGCCATCATCTTTGGCGGCGCCCAGAAGAACATTGGCAACACGGGTATCGCAATCGTCATCATGCGGAAGTCGCTCCTTCCGCCACACTCGACACCCGCCTCGCCCGACCTGATGAGAGAGCTCAACCTATCGGTTGGCCCCATTGTGCTCGACTACCCCACCATCGCGAAAAACAACTCGCTTTACAACACACTGCCCATCTTCGATGTCTGGGTGGCTGGCCAGGTCATGTCCGGACTCGTCAGCTCCTATGGTGCCAAGCGCATTGGTGGTCAAGAGGATGTCTCCAACGAGAAGGCGCGGACCATCTACGATATGCTCGAAAAGTACTCCAATGTCTACCAGGTAGTGCCAGACAAGTCTGTACGCAGTAGAATGAACATATGCTTCCGCGTCGACGGTGGTGATGCGGACAAAGAAAAGGCCTTCCTTGCAGGCGCAGAGAAGAAGGGCCTGCTAGGTCTGAAAGGACACCGCAGCGTAGGTGGCATCCGTGCCAGTAATTGTAAGTGGCCCTATAACTCCCGTCTTATTGATCCCGCTGTCAGACATGGTTCGAGTCGTGCCTTCACAAGGCATGCTTGGGTACGCGGCTTCTGGCCGACCTGGCCGAGTGTACTCGATCTAGGATGCGGCCTGGGGAAAATCCTCATCAGTGACTCAGGCTAACTTCTTTCGTGCTCTAGACAATGCCGTCTCGCTAGATGGCACCAAGCTACTCGTCTCGTACCTTGAAGAGTTTGCAAAGTCGGCTTGAGTCAGGCCTTGCGCAGCACTGTGTATCAGTCCCATTCAAGGGAAAAGTTGAACACCGTGGAGCCTTCATCGACGCTACATTTTCTTGTTTGCTTATTTCTGGCTTATTGTAGGCTGCAGGCTGCAGGCCTGTTCAATGCCCTCCAAAAAATATACCCTCCTGTCACAACCGTGTCATTCAACAAGACACACCTGTGAACAGCAAAATCAAGTCCCAGTCTACAACTTCTAGTCTTATCAGGCCCGATCCTTATCACAAGACCCAACTAGACTGCTTGTATCCACCCGGTTCATGATTTGCATTATCGGAGAATACTATGAAGCACACCCTTGTGCCTCGTGCTGTGGCTGTGACTATGTAGAGGCTGTGCCTTGGTGTTCTGGAAAGTTACCATTCCTAGTATGACTACCACGATGCATTGACGAACTTCGTGCACTGCCTGTTGTAGTAAGATTTGCAAAGCCCTCTCTGATCTATCTTGGTCTTGGTGGCTTGCCAGGTCAAACTTCAGACCACGGCGGTTGTGACGAGACGTCTGAAGTGCTTGGGTGTAGACGTGACTGTCCCGCTGCGTAGGCGCCTTGATTAGACCTGCCGGCGGCTACCAGGGAGTGTGATGATGTGAATACTGATCACCGTGTGGTGTCGCGCTCTCGGTGCTGGACTTACGTCTCGAGTATGTTGCTTTTCTGCAGCACAACCCTCTACCACTCGGCGGTACCAGTGGTTTGAAAGTCAGTTCTGTGGAGGCCCAGGTGCGCTGGGCTGCGATAACACACGATCTTCCATCTGGGCTTCTCAATCGGTTCCTTCCGTCTTGCATGCTGATGGGTCTTGCATCCTTCAATCTCACGCCCGCGAACCGTTCCTATACGTCGCGTGCGTAAACCAGACCGACCTGCGCACTAGGCCCAATGCAGCAATGCCTCGTGGCTTTACACATCCCCCTCCGTTTTCTATAATATATTGCTTATACCTTCCAGCTAACCATCTTTGCTACGGACGTGTCGTGGGTTTGCGAGGCTTCCCCGGCGAACGTTGACCCGGCAGGGGTTCTGGAGTTCGCTGTGTCTCGGACAGGGTCGAAGCGAGGATCTGCGGCACAGTCTAAACCCAGCAAGCATCAGAACTCTAGTCCGACCACATCCACCTCACCACCACCGACGATGCGCCACTGTCTACATCAGCGCTTCCGCGCTGGAAATAGCTATCCAGGAACCCAAGTATAGTGCTCAGCGTCAGATGAGATTGCGCGCTTCAGCAGGCCGAACGACTTGACGAAAATGGGTCTGCGGTCTTGAGAACGAAGGCACGTTCACCGGCGGACCATGTGGAGACGGCCGCTACGGCAACGTCAAGCAATGACGTCGTGCTGAACCTGTCCAACCCGGTCTATATGACAGCAGCTACGAGAGCGACAAGAGGCTTTCCAAGGCAGGTGGCTGCTGTTCGGCGCAACGGTGCCTACGCGGGTTTCGCTGCTTCCGCTGGCCGGGCTACCTGGCAGAATGCGGGTGGCTCGCATGAGGTTGAAACCCACTCCCACCCATTGCGGGAAGATGCGACCTGTAATATGAACTGGCTGGATCTTTGCTAATGCGGGTCTATTCAGCCAATGACCGGATAGACGCCTGAGGACCGCTGTTCCGAAACCGTGCGCAGCAGCTACCGCCCAGTGGTTTTGTCATATACCGTTTGGAGTCTCATACCCGTCTCTTGTCTCTTACGTCTAATGCTCACGCTCTTTCCCCTTCTTTCGTTGCTCTGCTGGCAGGCTTAGCCATTTCCTTCTTTGACGCTGAGCTGGTTACTCTTTCGTTTACGACGTCAGTCACACGGTCTCCATGAATACCTAGTCGTTTTCCTTTCTTCAGCCGCTGCTGGTTACCAGCGAGACAATTCTATTCCTTCTACACCCGTTGTAACTAGAGCCGGCGAGATGGAATCATGGGCCGACCATTTCCCTCAGCTCGAGGTCCGATCGCACTTCAACTTAACTCTCAACACGTCAGCTGTTCGCCAAGTTCCCTGGACGCAATCAAACACGACGAGGACTCTCATCGCGAGTCTACAGCTTCAACAGGTACAAACGCTTCGGACGACACATCTTACCCTTGGAGCTTTCAGCCTTGCCTTGACCTTATTGACGGTTCATCGGATCGTGTCGGATGCGCGACGAGCTGCAGCTCTTCAGGTTCTCCCAAGAAAGAAGTCAGTATAGCATGATCCGAGTTTGCGATATTGCTAACGAGAACTAGGAGATTCAATGCTCTTCACAATGTCCACCCTGCCGAAACCTTTCCCCTTGCGTTGGCCTGCGGTGCCGTTCTACAACAAATTATCTTCGTATCAGTGCAGGGCACTACACTTCATAGCGTGTTCTCTAGAAGTTGCCGCGGACTAGCGATGGTCACATTTCCTGGTACGCTCCGCATACATCACATTTGCGAACAATGAAACTGACAAGCAGCAGCTATCTTTCTGATCGGATTCATTACCTTGGTCTTCGGTATCGAGGTAGCAGTCAGAGCCTACAAACAAGACCGATTCGCCCCACGCGGCAAGTGGAACACGATAATCTGTATCGCCGTTGTATCGTTCATGCTTCTTCTCTCCTGGATGCCAACTGTTGCCTGGCCGTCTCCGAACACTTGCTTTGGCGGGCTTATCTGGTTCCCCATGCGGTACGATCTTCTGATGCTGATCTTCCTTTCAATTCTTGTTTTTCTGCTGCTCATGGTAGCCGCTATGATCAGTATTCAGCTGATGAGAACGCCGGACCTGGACCATAATGAGCGAATCTCAGCTTCACGTATGACTTACTTCTTGATCGTTACCGCACTAATCTATGTGAGTATCTACACTACCTTTCTAGCCTTTCTAGCTAACAATCATAGACTCTCGTCATCCCTGTGGAAGTACAGTCCCTTCGCCGAGAATTCATGGAAGCACTAGCCGCTTCTCGAGTCGCTGAAATCTCACTGTTCTCGTCAGGAATGGTCATCACGTTCTTCCACCTCTTCCTCCGTACGAACGCGACACGAATGGTCATTCGTCCCATCGAAGAACTAAAGGCGCCCGCGAAACAACAACGACCAAAGATCCGTTTCTTCGGCCCTAGCGATCTGGAGATGCAGATCAGTGGCCCGATGGCATTGCAGACAACTCAACGTTTACACAGTCAACAGGGTCTGATCGATGTCGGGCCAGAAAAGAACCGTGGTGACTTTGATCCTCAGTACTTTGAACGACCAGAGCGGGCTTTGACACCGGCATCGACCAAACCTGGAAGCCCTATCGATCCCACAAAGTGGCCTCTTCCACCTGCTCTCGACAACGAAACTACGATACACGAGCGCAAGCAAAGCCAAAGCTATTCCTTGTTTCCCACACGCGCTGAGGAGGTACCTCGTCTTCCACCAACTGTTTACGATCCAAAATCTACCTCAGACGGTTCCTCTATTTCCAAGCTTGCCCTGCGACGATTTACTCGACGCGGCTCGGTCACGAATGTCGGCGACGCTTGGGATTTTCTGAGCAAGCCCAAACTACCATTTGCAGAACGACACCAACGCATGCAAAGTACCGATAGCAGTGCAACCGTCCAAATTGGTCTCCGCTTCTCAGTTGCGCCTGCCACGCTTGCAGCAGCCAAGTGCACACGGGTTGAACGAGAGACCCCTCCGTTGAAGCGAGGTGCTACCGACAGCAGTGAAGCTTCGTTGGCTCTTCCGATCCAGAAGCCTTCTACGACCAGCACATCGCCATCGCAGGAGATGCTTAGCTCCAGCGTATTCTCCCCTCCTCCCCCGCGTGGTGAGTCGCCAGCACGACCCAGAGCGAACAGCCCAGCGCGGACTCCACCTTTCCCCATCACACCGGCAGGTCAATCCAGCGCTCACCTCCAGGCCCAACGCGAGAAGGTGCTACCCTCCCCACCACCGAAGTCACCAGCCTCCCCTCAACCCTCTGCTACCCCGGCAAAGCCTGCTGTCCCCGAACCTGCCTGCATCAGCGGACTGCGCATGAACCCTGTGACACCCGTTACAGCAGTTGGTTCACCTACAACATCATCGCAGCCAGGCACACCTGCGTCAGTCAACAACCTCACGCGAACGAACAGTGGCCATGCCGCTCCGTCACCTACAGCCCGTATTCCACTTGGCGCGGGCACGATGCAACGGACGCCACGCAACGGCTGGATCTAAGCGGAGCCTGAGGCTACACGAAACGCGCGAGGGTACCTTTCCCAACCCTATTTCCTTTCTTACTGCTAGACCGGAATCGGCAACGAGCCGCCTGTACGATTAACTGGGAAGACGCGAGTTTCTAAATTTCTTGTTTCCTTTGCTCTCGCGACTCTGGGTGGTTCGCGTCTGGGCAACATACCCACACAGGCGTTACGGTTTCGGTTTCATGTTTTGCACAACACCTCCTGCGACACAGCGTCTCGGCACATTGGTCAGGGTTCTAGCCCCAACCCCAGCTTGCCCTTTGTCGCATGAAGGTTCATGGGAACTTCAGACCCTTTTCGGTCAGGTCAGGCAAGGTCTTGACTCTCGACCTTGCATCCGTCACGTCGCTTACGATACGAACATTCATTCACGAACCACCGGTGCTGCGCACCCTGCTACGGAAATGAGCACGGCACGTCCGCTCTTTATACCCCACACCATCACCTTTTCCATCTCTTCCTCTTCCTCTTCGTCTCTCTTCCCCCCTCTTGTCTTCCCACTGTTATCTTTCTTCACGTCTCGCTTAGCACCCCCATTGCCTCTTCCATGAGCTCTTGTTAATAACCCGAGGAGATAGAAGGTGTTGAGCCTTTGAGTAGTATAGCCCGATTCTCTGTTAGTCTCTTTGATCAGATTGAAAGGAGCAGAAATATAAACAAATAAAAACCTTCTCCATATTGCCTTGCTATCATACACTATGATAATTTCTGCTCCGTTGCGGAATTCACTTTCACCTGAGTTGTCGTCCCCGACTTGTCACGTAATTGATACGTCCGATATATCCCGCCGATATCTTCGTGAGTCTACGGTAAGTATCTCTGGGGTAACCTGTTCACGGCCACTCTTTCCGACCACGTGCCCATCACACCATCATGCGTTCCGCTCGAAACAGGAGGCGGATGGAAAACGAGAGATCTACACTTGAAGTTTCCACCCGGGTTCCGGCTTAGCTGGCCTCGAGCGGACCAGGATGTGATTTGGAATACCAGACTTGAGACGAACGATGCTAGGGTCTTGACTTGCCAGTCTGCTATTATGGACCGGGCCAGTCGAAGCCGACATCACATCGTACCTCGTAACGAGATATCTGAAGGCCTGAGCAAAGTAAGACGCAGATGATGACGGCTACGGAACAGAATACGTACACGTTGATATCATTTCTTCATTTCTACGTAATCTTATACAACCATGACGCTTAGTATACAACAAAATTGCGGTAGTTCTCTCTTTCATCGCCTCCAGCGTTGCCAGAACTTCCAGCCAACCTTCTCGTTGCCTTCTTCCGGCATACGGAACTTGTTCTGCTCTTTCCCTCTTCGTCTCCCCACCCACGCGAACCAAATCACTAGGCCTACTACCATGAAGGCTACAACGAGTAAAGTCTGTAATGGCTCTGCGAATACGGCTCTGCTCAGCAAGAAGAGACTGACGCAGCAGAAGATGATGGGTGTGGTTATCCATGTCTTGTATGGCCGTTCTAGATCGGGTTCGCGGACGCGTAGGATGATGAGGCCGAGTACGGTTTGGAAATAGAAGGCGTATCCTGCTACGCCGTAGAAGGTGACGAGAGTGTCGAAGGAGCCGACGACGATGTAAATGGCTGTGAGGAGCGCGTTGAGCATCATGGCGGATATGGGCGTGAAGAAGAAGCCTGCGTCAGCATCCGCGAACCAGGCTACTAGCTTCTTTGGTATCTTGCTCTTCCCTTGCGTTGCGTTCATGCTGTGCAAGCGGATTGCTCTGTGGTTCTTTCCTAAACCGATATTTCCGAATAGGGCGGGGAGATAGCCCTCTTTACCGGCGGCGTACACTAGGCGGCCGGATGTGAAGGTCGTCGCGTTGAGTGCGCCGAAACATGACCCCGAGACGAATAGCGCGAGTATGAGCGAGCCGACTGGACCGAAGACCTGCGAACCGAAGGCTACGGCGACGGTGTTGGACGATTCGATGACTGAGGTCGGGAGGACGAGGAAGTAGGATATGTTGGCTAAGATGTAGCACAGTATGACGAGCGGGAGCGAAGTGTGGATGACGCGGGGAAGGTCGCGGGTCGGGTTCTTGAACTCGGCGGTGACGTAGTTTACCTGGTGTCGTTAGTAGGAGTGGGCAGGGTTTCAAATCGCTTGACGTACATTGTCCCAACCGTCGAAGGCCCAGAGCCCGGCGTAGAGTGCCACTGCCCAGTTGCTAACGTTCTCGCTCGTGTCATCGAACCAGCCGCGATTCTTCCAGTCCTCATTCGCGTCGCCCTTGTACGAAAGCCCGGTCACCGCAACTACGATACCGATGACTGTGACTCCTGTAAGTGCAAAGAACTTCAGGAACATGAAGACGTCGGCACTCCTTGTGCCGAGCTTTGTGGACACACAGTTGAGTAGCGTGACAGCCACAAGTCCCACCAAAGCCACGCCCTTGTTCAACCATGTGCTTGCATCCACAGCTTCGGCGCCAATAACAGCGCGCACCAGGTATTCTCCAAAAATTATGGCAATAATGGCTGCCGAGCCCGGTTTCAGCACCACGACTGCGCACCATGTGAACAGGAATCCCGCCCACTCTCCGAATATCTTAGACAGATAGACTTGGGCACCGCCATTGAGTGGTATGGCGCCTCCGAGCTCGGCGTAACTCGCGGCACCCGTCCATGCCAGTATTCCAGCGACGATCCAGACTATGAGAGACGCGCCTGGCGACCCAGCATTCTTGTTGACTTGAGATGGTGAAGAGAAGATGCCACTTCCTATTATAAGCCCAACTACCAATGACAGCCCATTGAGGTATGTAAGGCTCTTGTTCTTCTCCAATGAGCCGCCGTTAAGCGCATTCGACGGGTCTAATGCTGGATTGGAGGGCGCGCCCAGTGCTGTATAACCCTGCGCGGTACTAGAGAGAGGGAACAAGTTCGGCGCGAAATCGAAGGCGGAGGACACGCTGTAGGAGCGATTGTGCCGTGGTCTGTTCGGATCGTGACCAGCCGGATTCAGTTCCGACAGAGGGTCTTCATCATCGAACGACAGTCTACGCGAGGAAGGCGCGCCTGAGGCCGAAGACTCTTCGGAAGTCCGCCGTGAAGGGTGCGACGAGGAGGCCAGCGAGGCGAGTTCGAGGGAATCGCGAGTCGGCGGTGGGAGGTTGGAGTAGCGACCGGCGGCCATGGTGCGGAGGGAATGTGGGAGAGATGCGCGCAACCCTATCTGCTAGCCATGGACGGTAATTATGATATGAAGGGCGAGGCAGAGTGTAGGGGCAGTATCCAGCACCCCTTTCAAGCATTCACCGCTGCCGTGTATGAGTGGTGCAGCTTGCATGCGCTGTTGAAACCGACGGGCTCCTATGCCGTCATGGGACTAGCTCCCGTTCGAGCGCTAGAGCTGCATCCAAAAAATGTGGGAGTCGTTCAGGACTGGATGCTTGGCGTAGATCCGCGCATCCTCCAGACCATGAATACGACACGTCCACGCCATGCGCATACGCCCAGGTGATGCGTCGTCTCAGTCTGCAGTCCGTAGGCTGGCGTCGCCCTCCACGCCTCCCAGTCTCCCGACCGCGCATAGCCCTACGATGGGCGAGTACGCTGGAGAGAAAGTCAAGAGCTGAGGGAATCAAGGTCGAATCGCTCACTGCGAAATGGCAACCCCATTGGGACCAGCTATCTGCCCAATGGCACGACCTACGGAAGTCCGATAGGGGAGACGCATATGTGCTGCCCATGTTCCCATACCCCTCGGGCACCCTCCATCTAGGCCACCTGCGGGTATACACGATATCCGATGTTCTCTCCAGATACAAGCACATGCAGGGCTACAAGGTCCTACACCCCATAGGCTGGGATGCGTTTGGTCTACCGGCTGAGAACGCGGCCATCGAGCGAGGGGTACACCCGGAGAAGTGGACGCTACAAAATATCGAGACTATGAAGAGTCAGATGAAGGAAATGGGTGGACGCTGGGACTGGGACGCTGTATGGAAAACGCTCAATATGTTCAAGCATGGGCTGATCTCTGTATGTAGGAAATACGAACGTGCGATCCCCATTTCTACAAACACACCCAGCGCATCTTCCTCATGCTCCATGAGCGCGGCCTAGCCTACCAAGCCAAATCTCTCGTGAACTACGATCCCGTCGATAAAACCGTCCTCGCAAACGAACAAGTAGATGCCAATGGCTGCTCCTGGCGCTCCGGTGCAAAGGTCGAGAAGGTGATGCTGAAGCAATGGTTTCTAAAGATCAAGGAGTTCCAGGAACCCTTGCTAAAGGATCTGGACGCTCTTGCACGAGACGGCAGGTGGCCTGAGAAGGTTCTTGCCATGCAGAGGAACTGGATTGGCAAGTCTGAAGGCGCGCAACTTTGGTTCGATATCGTCTCGACCGATAGTGAAATGCGCTTTGAGCCCGTCGATGTCTTTACTACCAGAGCTGACACGCTTTTTGGAGTACAGTATATCGCTCTTTCTTTGCGTCACCCAATCGTTCAGCAGTTAGCCATCGAGGATGCAGAGCTCCGCGCCTTCATGGAGCGAGCAGCAGAGCTCCCCCCAGACGCCAAGGAGGGTTTCAAGCTGCGGAAGATTGTAGCGCGCAATCCCCTCGCCCACATACAAGGCTCCACAGGACCCTCTGTACCTATATACGTGGCTCCATACGTTTTGGACGACTATGGCTCTGGCGCTGTAATGGGTGTACCAGGTCACGACACTCGAGACCACGCGTTCTGGCGAAAGAACGTCGGTGATGAGCCAGTCAGAGTCGTCGTATCTGCCAAGAAGGGCTCACTACCTTTGCCGCTTGTACCGCGCAGTGGTGACGACGTACCTATGACTGAAAAAGGCTTCGTTGCTGCAGACATAGATCGTTTCGGGGGCATGACCTCAAAGCAAGCCGCGAATGCGGTTGTACAAGCGATTCTCGATACTGGAAAGCCGGCTGAAAAGAAAGCAAACTGGCGACTCCGTGATTGGCTGATAAGTCGGCAGCGCTATTGGGGTGCACCTATTCCAATCATCCACTGCAAATCTTGTGGTGCTGTTCCTGTGCCTGAGGAAGACCTTCCGGTCGAGCTACCGAACCTGCCCGACAGCCTCTTCGAGGGCCGCAAAGGTAACCTGTTAGCAGAAGATGAGAACTGGAAGAAGATTTCTTGTCCGAAGTGCGGCTCGGCTGCTGAGCGCGAGACTGATACTATGGATACCTTCATGGACTCGTCGTGGTACTTCTTCAGGTTCCTAGATCCGAAGAACGAGCACGCCTTGGTCGACCCGACAAAAACCAATACTGGCATGCCAGTGGACCTCTATGTCGGCGGCGTAGAACACGCGATTCTTCATCTTTTATACGCGCGCTTCATCTCCAAGTTTCTGGCAACCACTCCAACATGGCCAAAGGGTTATCTAACGAATGGTGAGCCTTTCACGCGTCTCATCACGCAAGGTATGGTGCACGGAGAGACATTTACAGACCCCAAAAATGGTCGTTTCCTGCGCCCCGATGAAGTCGACTTGACCAATCCCTCCAAGCCCATGATCAAGGCCAGTGGAGTTACTCCGAACGTCAGCTTCGAGAAGATGTCGAAGAGCAAGTACAATGGTGTGGATCCAGGTGCCACGATTGCCAAGTATGGCGCAGACGCCACGCGCGCGCATATGCTGTTCCAAGCACCTGTCAGTGATGTGCTTGAGTGGGATGAGAAAAAGATCACTGGCGTACAACGATGGTTACATCGAGTCGTCAAGCTGTCAACCGCACCATGGATACCGGATGATGTGATAGAGACGTTCATTACACCCACACAGGTTGACAGTAAACTCCTCAGTATCCTACAAGATGCTTCGACAAGCGGCGAATCTAAGAACGCCACACGCGAAACCTTGGTGTCCACCCTCAAACCAGATGAAGCTCAGCTTTGGATCAAGACACAGGAAACCATCGCCAGCGTCACAGAATCGTACTCGCAGACATATTCTCTCAACACCATCGTCAGCGATCTAATGACACTGACAAACACTATCTGGGACACGCCGCATGCGTCTCCCATCACACCAATTCTCAAATGGTACTCCATGGCCCACCTCGTTCGCATGCTCGCCCCAATTGCTCCTGGTGTCGCTGAGGAAGCCTGGCATCAACTGAACACATGCACTGCGACTCAGACGAATGACAGCGGCGTCTCAACAGTCTTCGCAACAGGCTTTCCAACCGCAGATCTCGCCATCATACCGCTCCTCACCACAACGCGCAAATGTGTTGTCCAAATCGATGGCAAACGCAAGTTCGACGTGGACATCCAAAAACTCCCCGATTCGGTCAATCCCAAAGATATTCAAGCTGTAACCAAGTTCGTGCTTGGTGAGTTGGTACAAACTCCAGAAGGGAGGGAATGGTTCGATAGGCAGACAGGAAAGATCTGGAAATTGAGTGCGACGGAGGAAGAGAGTGAGGAGTTTGGTGTCGTCCCGGCGGGATGGAAGGTCATTGCCGTGAATGGCGGTGCACTGTGTAATTTTGTTGGGCCGAAGAAGCATAAGGTGGAGAAGGGTCGATGAACATATGTATAAATACAATCTCATATCTCACCAAAGTGCCGCGCATGAAGAGATCTGTTGTTTACAAGCAGTGTTGTTGAGCCGTAGGATCCAAAGATGGAAAAAGGTAAATTAACGCACGTATGAATTCGACATCTCATCTCGTCAAGTGCCTAATACAACATGACTTGTAGTCTTCAAGCTGTAATTCATCTCCCAGCTTGCTGACTACGGAGAAACTTGTGGTCTGTACGCTGCGCTCCATGTATCAGGCAGTTGTATACGTGATGTTCCGTGAAGTGAGTGTAACACTAGAGAAAACGTCGGATACCTCCAGGCATGGTTTTGGTCGCGTAGATTGTATAAAACGGCGAGTTTGTATCCCTCAACTAGTTACAAGCGATATGGTGTTGTTGCAGTCTGATAGTGTGCGCGCGCTCTCACCGCAGTGCCATGGCAACGAGCGTTTGCGCGTTTGCTCTCACCACGCGCTCCACCACAACACAACAGCGCGAATTCAAATCTGTATAGAACTCATTTTGACTGCTCTATGTATTGTAATTAACTCAGCTAATTCTCATATAGCAAAGACCTGCAGGTTCGAGTGGAGTGATAAGCGTCTTTACGTCTTGAAACAAGCCATAACATCCCTCCGAAGTATTGTTATATTTTTGCCGTTTGTTCGAACTCAGCTTGTAACAGTCTTTAATGTAGGGAGTGCACAGTTTCTTTTTGCCCACGGGCGTGGTGGCTGCGGAGCAGTGGAAGTGAAGGTGAAGACGCGTTTGAGAACGCGTGCTACGCAAAGTGACAGTGACTGAGGAATTATCCGCGGTGAAGGCCTGTTTTGGATTTCTGCGCTTCGTACTGAGATATAAAAGCTACCTTTTGCTGCCTTCAACTTCCTCTCTCCAATCCCTATACATCATCATCTCACCACTTACCTACTACAACACACTTCCCACACATCAACACAACAACCATCGCAATGCAATACACATACAACACCCCCGCCGAGCGCACAAAGTTCATCATGATGCGCTTTGGCGACGACGTCTACTGGGGACAAGTCTCCTCCAGCCTGAAAGAGGGCGATGAGACCTACAACGCGCTCCGCGCCACCTTTTCCGGGGTTCTTGAACCCACTCAAGACATCATCATCTGGCATCCTGAGCGCGATGAGAAGGTCTGCTTCGACTACCACCACCTTGTCGAGGGCCCGACATACCGCATCGAAGCCACCTTTGGTGGGCGTCAACAAGGCTCCGGCGCTGAGGCTTCTGGCGGTTACAAAAAGGCGCAGCAGTGCCTCGAGGCCATTCGCAAGCATTGGGAGTTGGGTGATGACGGCGAGATCTTGCCTGCGTGGATTGCGCCTCGCAACGGTGAAGGCAATTTGGTCGCTCCGCGCGATTGGCCTGCACGCTTTGCCGGTGAAGTGCGCAAGCTGAGCGGCCACAGCGTTGGCAGATACCAGGTCGCGATGGGGTATCTGGTCGCAGCCGTGGAGGCTAGGCGTGAGCGAGGAGAGTACCCGGGCGAAGTGACGAGCGGCGACTGCAAGACCGCGATGGCGCGGATGATGACAGGCACCGCTGACCAGGCGTACGCCCAGCTACCAGAGGAGATAGCGGCTACGCAGATGTTCGCGGGTGGTCTGGCGGAGGCGGCACAGCAGGCCCTGGAGGAGATAGAGGGCGAGGGAGCGGCGGTTGGGTTTGGGTACGAGGAGGGCGGCAGATTCAACATCGGTACACACTTCCGATCTGCTTGAGCACTGGGGACCGAGGGGTATACATGCAGTTGCTGATTTTACTTTCTGAGCGTGCTGACAATATGAACGTTCCTCATTCCAAGCCCAAATGTCCTGTCTCTTCCGCAAGATCATGAATACTCTTCAAGGCCTTACAGATACCCTTGTGAATTGGCCAGTCCCGCTTCTGGTGCTCAACGCTACAGTACCTCGCGGACTTACACGCGGAACATGGCTTTAACCCCTCGGACTTGCCACACACCTCGCAGCTACGCGCCATACTGGGGCCCTTACAAAAAATCTTGTGATTCGGCCAGTCCCGCTCCTCATGCTCAGCACTGCAATACATCGCCCACTTAATCCCACACTTTGAACATGGCCTTGACCCCTCAAACTTGCCACACACCTTGCAGGCGTGCTCTGCGTCATACTTCATTTGATCCGCTCTGAAGACTTTCATAAGTTCGCTAGCCCCTTCTACACATTTCTTAGTACCACAAGTTGGCACGATGCCAATGACAACAAACGGTTCCGGCGTGTGGAGTTGGGAGACGCAGAAAGTCTTTCCGTATCTTGTCGGGGCTTCTTTGCAAACTAAGCATTTTGGACCACTCCTTGTGTTGAACTCGTCCTGGTGTTTTGCGATAATTGGAGGCATGGCTTCTCCGAACTCGCGTTCGTATGTTGGGGGTGGGCTCGAGTGTATCTCTGGGGGAATAATGAGAGATGCGGGGATCTCGCAGTAAAAGTCCCAGGGCTTTACTTCTTGGAAGCTTAGAGGCGTACAGTGCATACGTACGGTGCGCATTTCTGGTTTGGGTTGTGCTGTGCTCTTTGCTTTGTCTTTTCCCTGGCTCTGCTTGCTCGACGAGGCGCTGCTACTTGGCTGACTGGGCCCAGATTGCTGTTTTCCCTTACTCGGTTCAGTTTTCTTGTTCTTTTGCTGCGCTGGAGCCGTGTTGGGGGTAGACGTCGAGGTGCTTGATGTTCCGTTTTCTTCCTCGTCAAGGAGCTTCCAAGCCTGGCAGGTTTCCTCCAAGTACTCTTTCGCGAACTTCAGGTCTTCGCAAATACGCTTATGTTTCTTCCAATCAGCCTTTTGATGCTCTCTACTGCATTATCTCGTCACCCTACATCTGGCACATCTCATTGCTCCATCCTTCCGCCCGCAGTGGCAGGGAGTGCCATTAGATATTTTGCTTTGGAGATGAGCTGTGGTCATTTCGATCATCGCTTCGTGTGCTGCGATCACTTTTCTCTTACAGGACCGGCTTCCGCAAGTGGCATAAACGTTTATCCTGATTTGCGAAGCATCGAGATGTAGCAGGCACTCCGGCCTGAAAAGCAAATCGGTAGCCTTCGAGCTGCAAAACATACACGGATGTCTGGAAACTGTCTGTTTACACTGAGGCCGATGCTCGGATTCGATGTCCAAGAGTGTGGAACGAAGCTGGGCTTTGTATTCGGGCGTCTCTCGAACCTCCAATGGTGCCCTCAATAGATTGGTGGGCACGCTCGCAGCGCCGTCCCAAGAGGGAATGTTCATGACACCTTCACTCCCCCGGTAATTGATGTGGAGTAAGATATTTTGAGTAGCCATGATTGAAGGTTGAAGGTGGATGAGAAGGTAAAGTGAAGCACTTCAGAATTGAGAGGTTATGATCAACGCACTGACCAGCATTGATGCGCTTGCTAGCCACCCCTCATGTGCAGACCATTCTAGAAGGATCACAACAGATCAATTGATCGGTCTAAACACAGAGGTTGATATTTTTCAGCCTTACCTCAACCTCTCGCCCTAGCCTTCAATCTCAACGTTCCACTTTCCTCTTCCCCACTATCCTTCCTTAACTGTGCCTCAATCATCCTCCCAATGTTCCCTCCATCCTGCATCACACCCCCTCTCAGCAGCTCTGTAATGACGCGTCCTCTAACGACCGTCTCTTCAACCACACCCTCGACATTCTCAGGCCCTATGCGCCCATACCAGATACCCGAGCCCTTCAATGCATTGCCCTCCAAACTGGGAGGTAGATACATGATGACATTGCCAGCATACTTGTGCCCACCAATATGACTTATCAAGCCTACATCCGCATCTATACCTCTCCGCTGAAACTCAGATCGAAACGAGGATTGTAATAAGGGCCCGAGAATACCACAGCGCTGATCGCGGCCACCGTGGCCGCATATCAGGATCGTGGGTTTCGTGATGTCTTCCGCCTTTGGTAGTTCGGTCGCTTTCGAATCGTCGCGAAGGAGATGGGACTTTTGCTCAGCGGAGAGACCATCGTGCATGGAATGGAGATTCCGAGCCTTTAGATATGCGGTCGCGAAGTTCGAGAAGGCTTCGGGGGTATGTGGGATATCCGGTATGCGTTTGAAGCTCGGTAATAGCAATGCCGTTGTCGCGCCTGCCTTTTCACTTTTCGGTAAAGAGGAAGCAGTGATGAGAACGTTCGTGAATGGCTATATGATGCGGAAACGTGTCAGCTTTCTATGTATCATGAATGACTACACTGGGAAACAGACCTACATCAAACGCAGGACCGCCTTTTCCAATCACACCTTTAAGCCCTTTTACAAAGTCCCCGGTCTCGCCCTCCTCCTGCTCGATGTTGCTAACCCAGTCTTCCTTCCCGGTACAGAATATGACCTGTTCAGAGTACGCCGCCATAGTATTCAACAGTGGTGTCTTGCGATCAATGTCTAGATCGGGAGGCGTTGCCGCGCACTCGCAACTCGGTGACGGACATGATTGCGTGTACGGTATCGCAGTCTGGAAGCGCGTCCGGGTCGTGGAAAAGGAGCGAAATGCGCGTGGTATGGCAACCCGGGAGATGCGGGTGAAGGACATGTTGCGAAGTTGGCGTGCGAGATTCTTGGGGGCGCTGTGGAAATTGTATGGGCGTTTCGGAAAGCATTCCGCGATGATGACGCGAAGTCGGGATATTACAGTACACTAGCGCGGGCTCGGAGTTTGGTGCACACCGAAGGTCACAGGCAACAGGAGATTCAGAAGAGGACATGTGATCGGCAAGATGATTGATGATTTTAGAGGGTCTCGTCAATATACGTGTATGAAGTACACTTGACTTCTCCCAGAACTAACCCCTATCATGTCTCCAGCCATGCATCCCGCCGCTCAAACGCCCACTCATAAGGCCACCACCGCTATCCCCACCACCAAAACCACCAGGGCTACCAAAGCCGCCGCTCCGACGATTACCACTACCACCGTTGAGTAGCTTGTCGAACTGCTCAATACTTACGATTGCACGTTGCTGTACATCATTGTCCGCATCGCGACCCAGCTGCTTAGCGCCTTCCTCGAAGCCCAGTTGGCGAAGGGTGATGGCACGTTCACGCGTAGCGGCTTCATCGGTATGATCTTCTATCCACACGAGATTGTGCAGCATCCAGGACAATGCGACGCGGATATCGCGGCGAGGGTGAGTGAAAAGCTGAAGAACATGCTGCATGAGAGTGGTCTGCGAGATGAGAAGAGAGCGGTGCTGAGGCCGGCCATTGGCGAGGTGCACGAGAATATACACTGCGGCCAGAATGAGTTCGGGGGCGGGATAGGTAGCCCAATTTGGCTGTGCTGGGGTGTTTGTGGAAGAGGAAAAGGGTGTGCGGTGGCTAGTGCTTGGCCAGTAGCTTGGGGCTGTAGCACTGGGTTGAGTTTGTGACATCGTCTTTGGCCGGATCTTAGCATCGAGAATTTCGAAGAACCGACTGTGGCCAAAGGTCTTGAGCAGGTGGTCGATCATCTCGCCGGAAGCTTTGTCTTCTGAAACAAAGTTCCGGATGAAGTCCAACGCTTGTTCTTGTATACGGATATCGTCGCGCTCGCCGTTGAGCCGGTTGTCCTGTTCGTCGTTCTTGATCTGTTGTAACCGATCTCGAATGTTAGTTGCACTTGTGTACCGTGAACCAGGACGTTGATGCCGTCGCATAGACGGTATACTCTCAGTCATGGCGTCATCATCCTCTTCGGATGACGGCTCTTCGTCCACATCCATATGAGGCTCGTCAACCGCATTGAGGATATCGACTTGCTCGCCTGCTGCGTTGGGTGTACCCATAGTTGGCTTGGATGGCTCTCCGTTGAGTACTTGTACGAGCCAGCCAACACCGAGCTCCTCGAGACATTGTATCTTCATGGCATGTGGTAAGCCTAGGCACAAGTGCTTGAGCGCCCAAAGGCTACCGAAACGAAGGTCGAAGTTTGCTGATCTACATTGTTCGCAGAGCGTTCCCAGTACTCCAGACTCGACGATCTCCTAGTAAATACATTAGCATGAAAAACGGCACAATGAGCATTGTACCCACAGTTCGCATAGGTGACACGTCAAGCACCAAGTTGGTGATGACCTCCGTAGCGGCAATCTGCACTTTGACGTTCGGATGCGTTAAGAGCTCAAAGATTGGCTGTGCAACTCCGTGATCGATCAAGCTGGTCCTCAGCACACTGACAGACCTGGAAAGCGACCGTATGACTTTACAAGCAGCAATGAGTACCGAATCTGGATTGCCGTCTTTCGCTAAAGAGGACGCGCCTTGCTCGTTGCTTTCGCGGTAAGGAACCAAGGCTTCGATGATGTGCGTTGCAGCGCCCATCTCAATGACCATCTTTCTCAACGCATCTTGGTCTCCTGCTATCGCCGCCAGAGCCAGTAACACACTCTCTCGATACCTGAACGCGTGCAATACATCGGCGCTTAGTCCAGATCTGCCCAGTGTGGAAGATGCAGGGTCAATATCTGGGTCTTTCACTTCGTGAGATGACGATCGTGGTTGCCAGAGAGGTTTTGAAGATGTAGTCGGCACATCGAACGACTTCTTGAGAATCTGAATAAGGGTCGGTAGGGTTCGATTATGAACGGCCGCTGTTTGAAGAGTCTTATTTCCCGTAATCAGCTCAGCAAGCACAACTGGCGAGCGTTCCAACACGAATCGCATCTCATCTCTTGAAGCAGGGCTTAGAGTATTAGCTCTTTTCGCTTGCTCTGATGTCGGACTTGAATCTTCGATCATCTTCTCAACGAGGGGAATGATGAGATACGAGAAGTGGCGCTCTCGTGATGTCTTGGAAGGATCGTTCAAAGGCCAACGCTCGCCGAATTTCTTCAGCAGTGCTAGCATCCCACAAGCAGATAGACGTTCTCGGCCTTCACCGCGGCGGGCGACGTATATAAGCCATATGAAGAGCGGTGACTCAGATTCGTCAGTGATCACACTCCGACTTGAGTTCTGCTGCAGCGAGTCCATACTCGGTAGTCGAGAATAGTTATCCCCGGTGACAGAGCCGTACGCACCAAGCGCCGGCCATTGTTTGATGTACGGATCTGATTTGCTCGCCATCGTCTGTACCCGTGGTATTAGCTTATCCCACGATGCCGCTTGTGTACTTCCATCTGATACATTCCGCTCCTTTGGCCACCCAAAAAGCTGCTGTATTGAGTGTGAATACAGGAAACGTGCGGTATAGTAATGCGAATCCTTAATGATGACCGAAAGTGCTTCCATGATGTCTGACAAACGAATCCGATCTGTCGGCGTCGAGGCCGATTTCTGAACACTGTTCGAGCCGTCACCTCCTGTTGTCGTTGCCTGACCATTGGATTGCCTCCACTCGGTTGCGGGGATACGATCGTCCATGGCAGCGACAGCAGCGAGCTTGTCAGCTAGGAGATCCAGCACTCCCGCATCTACTAGCATCTTCTTCTGATTATCTTCTACGCACGTCTTCGTGATGAGCCGAATCGTCGAGTCAATCTGTTGGTAGGCCTTCATCGTGCCTGCCGGTTGCGCCAGTATCTCGGCCAAGCTGTCAATGACAGGCCTGGTGTATATCGATTCGTTGACGGTAAAGGCGAGAGACGATCGGGAGGATGATTCGGAGTGGTCGAGCCAGGGCTTTTCTTGGTTGACTGCATCGACGATCTGGTTGAGGGTTTTGAGGGTCGTGGTAACGAGTTTCGAAGGCGTCTCGCTGGGTCGTAGCGCTTCAAGCAGGGGAGGTAGTACGTGACCTGCCAGAAGCGGAGCAACGAAGGCTGGTCCACCTGTATGTCTCAAATATCAGCCAACATGTTCCTTCAGATGGATCAGTTCGCGATGCGCGCTCACCATTCGCAAGGCTACCGGCGACGAGCGTAGCCTGAAACCTTAACTCATCCTCGGTCGTCCATTCCTCGATGCTCTTTCTGGACTCATTGAAGAGCCCAGAGCTGTGTCCATTGGTGACGTTTCTCCTCCTCTTCCCACCCTTCCTAGCTTCCGCCCGTAGCAAGCCCGCCAGTGGTTTCACAACACCATGTGTCACTGCCAGTTCCTTCCTCTGCTCGTGTCCGACGATCTCATTCTTCAGGTTCTGGAGCGCGGCGAGCTGTGCCTCGGGCGTGCTCGGATTCGCGAGCTCGCTGAGTGCGGGAGGAATCGTTGACCGGCCCATGGCGTAGACGGAGAGCGAGCGGGTTTTCGGTAATGGGCGTGTGCTACAACCGACTGGCGCAGATTAACGGTCGTCGTGCAGCCTCATGCGAAGAGGTTCAGTGCTGGGCGCACAAGCGTGTGGCAATGACGAACGGCGCAATGAAAGCGTCCCAGGGAAACTGCGGCTTGAGAGGTTGGAGAATCGTAGGAAGGCGCAGCAGAGAATTGTATCACTGTTCATGCGGCAAGGAAGCGCTAATTCAAAACAGTCGTCAGTCGCGATGATAAGTTTGCGAGGTAAGTCATGCTTCGCCGCGTGGTCGCGAGGGAACTTTGATGATGCACAAAGCCGCCCGCGCTCCATCGCGTTGGCGCAAACGTCAGAGTCGCGCGATAACACTTTGGTTATCGCCACGTGATCGACCCTTCATGCGAAGTCGGTCCAAGGTTTCCATGTCCGAACAGAGCAAATGCGTACATTCATAACGTGTTACATAATCATGACCCAAACTCCCATGAGTACCGTTACAGTCGTGACACGCATCCCCAAATCCCTTCCCGATGCCACCGTCCCGCCGCCAAGACAAAAGAGAATCGTGTAGCCATCAATACAAAAGGGTGCCGAAGCAGACCCAGAAAGATGCAAATGCATAACCCCCAGAAGGTTCGTCTCTTCATCCATATCCATAAACCTCGGTATCGTTCTCCTTCACGACACCCCCCTCGGTAAGTATGACAACAGCCACACATGCCGCATACGCCTCCCGAATCGCACAAGCCATGCACGTCTCCTTGATATTTGCCACAATAGCACTATGCCCATGATGCGCGCACCATGCTCTTGCGAAAACCTCGTTATCGCTTACACCCAAAGCCTCTATAACAAGGACATTGGTAACTTGCTCGTGCGCACTCTTTTGCTTCTCGTTCATGAGTGTAAGGGCTTTCTTGCCAGGAGAGGATTTGGACGACGTGGGACGGGGTATGCGACCGGACTGGGTACCCCAATCATGGATGTCGACGAGGCCGTCATCAATCTTTATGGCTTTGTAACTAAAGTCGTAGAAAAGCACTGACGGGTGTTAGCATGTGACAAGCTTTTCTTGAGGAATAATCCATACCATGAGGGCCCTGGTGGCAGGGGAAGGCATTGATGAAGTCGACATTGTATCGCAGCTTCATCACCCAGCTCTCACCACCACATGCAAATGAAATGCCAGCATCGAAGAGTATTGGTGGACCAGTGGCGTGTCTGGTACCTTCTGGACGCTCCTTAACAGGGATGAAGCGGAGCTTCTCCATACGTATGAGGTCTGTCACATCTTCGGTGTCTGGCATAGGAACCTCGTAGTCGTCCACGGGATACATGTCGTCTGGCGCACCCAAAGGATTGCTGCGCTGATCCATAGACTCCACGTCGATGGAGACAAGCATGGGATCCGGAGACTCGTGCTGTCTAACCTTTACACACTCTGTCCGCTTGAGATCTGGGGTGTAGATGCATGGTCCAATCCAGCCAGCAATTTGTTTCACCCCGCGTGCAGCCCCTAGTACTTTGCCAACAATGGACTGTGATGACCAGTACGTATTCGCTCGGTATTGGAATCCAGATGCAGGATGCACGTGAGTCAGGTACTTTAGAGCATCCCCGGTGTCTCGATCACAGTCTATCAAGCTGTTCATGATGAGCCACGGGAGCGTCCGACCTGGCAAGATAATCCCCGAAAACCAAGACATGGCATCCGCAGACCGGTCCTCGAGCGCTTTCTCCTTCAGGTCCTGCTCGTCTAGAACATACTCAACCTCGTCCATGTTCGGCCATTTGAGCGTTGCCGCAAAGAGCCTCAAGGCTTCGATCTGTCTGCTCTTGCTCCTCAGGTCGAAGCTAAAAGTGCTCTGGGTGGATGATGTACGCGTCTTCGTAATCTCCATATTCTCGAGCCACCGTTGAGCCACTGCTAGGTCCCATGTGATAATGGCTGGGAGCTGCAGGATAAGCTTCCGCTTAGACTTGTCCGTATGGTGCTTGGAGTGTATTCGAAGGTAGAGTTCCACTGACAGTAGCAGTTGGTGGAAGAAGTCTTGCTTCCGCTGCGGATCGGGAGAATCGAACCACTTCGCCACGACCTGGTTCTTGGGGTGTGAGAAGTCTACCCATTTCGGGTTGCTTAGTACTGTGATGAGATCCGTGATCTGCTGGTCGATCCGAACATGGCGGCGTTCTTCGTCAAATCGCTCTGGGTCTTCGATCAGTGTACCGTATAGATAGCGATATAAGTCCTCAGGATCCTGCGAAACCAATAGTTAGGATCATTCGAACCAAAGCACCCCGAGCACGATTGTTGACTGACATCTTCATTGAGGCCGCTCTCTAGGGTCTGTAACCGGTCCAGAATCTGTAGGAGCCTGATCTTCCGTGGCTTGACCTCGCTCGCGAATTGTGTAGGAGGCTGACTGGTCCTCCACTTGCTGACCCAGTTGTTCAAAGTTGTGGTTCCTGCACTCTTGCCAAACGCGTACGCCATGCAAGGGTACTCGTGAGCCAGCCACGGAAACTGGCTATCAGACGCACCCGTCATGTTGAGCGAAATGTCCCTGTATGCCTCCTGCTGGAAAGATGCGCGGTCCGTTCGGCTCTGATGCTCAGCCTCCATGACCGCATAGAAGCGATCGTAGCCCGCTGGTGCGTTTGCTATCGCATCGCAATATCCCTTGAACGACGACGCACCGGCACATATGAGTTCCTCTGCCTGGTCAGGTTCCAGCGCATCCTCCGACGTGTATCCTTTCGGCGGCCATCGTCTTGACTTGCGGAAGTCCTCGAGCGGGGTGGGCTGGGAGTAGGACTCGGAGCGACGATGCGGAGCGAGGGTCTGGTAAGGGACCATGTGGGCGTCTCCTCCGCTAGACAGCGGCCTCGTGGGGTTTGGCTCGGAGCCGTGTCTGGTTATGCGTGTGCGCGTGACTACGGGCGACGTTCGCGTTCTTGGGTGCTTTCCCACCTGCAGTTGCTGGAACCCATTTGTGAGTTGCGGGAAGGGCTCGGGGAACGCGTACGGGAGGGCTGACGGCGCTGACGGTGCCTCGGGGCGAGGCGCGCTCCAAGGACTGTCGTACTGGTGTTTGATACCATCCCAGCGGGTGTATTCCGAGTTCATCTCTTACGCATAGCACTCTGTGTTGGAGAATTACCTGAACCTCTGGTGCCAGTTAGTGAGTTGTCGATTACAGAGTGATCAAGCAGCATGGCGGAACTATCGACGAGCAACTTGAGCACGTGCGAAGGTTTCAGACAAGCCAGGGAAGTAAAGCCAGAGCTGGCGAGGAACACAGAGCGCTCGATTGGGTCCGTGGGCTCTTGTGACATATACACACTCACCCTCATAGTACTATAGTCGCGCTACTGCCGCCGCCGGAGGAGTAAGACGCGTCTGCCGCGGGTCGGGGTGGAGATCACGTCTGGATCGCGAGGTGCTCGGGGTAGCGCCGGCACACGATTGCTCTAATGTGACCTCGTAAAGACAGACGCGTGGAGAGTGTAGTGGGGGTGGAGAATGAAGGACGGAGGGTTTCAAGTCAGGTCATGTTCAACTCTTGGGTCAGGGTCACCACTACCTAGGCCGACATCGTTGATCAAGGTCGCGTGTAGCATACTTCGGCTCTCCCTGCGCCGTGGCATTTGCAGGAACCTCCGTCGTCGCAGCAAAGGAGCGCGATAGCACGAAGAGCTACGCCATAGGGGTGGAGTGTTAGCCTCACTCTGCGGCACCCGTGCGTCTTACGACTGGGGTATGCTAGCAGCCGATTCTACTCGTCCACGTTACTCACGATGCATGCTCTTAGCGGCTTGACCGTGGTGCGTCTGCCAGAACACCATTCACAAGATAGTGGCATGCATATTGAAAGGGGTTGATGATTTAATTTTGCTCGTACTTTTCAAGTAATACTTGCTATTCAACTTTCTCACTCGCCTCGTGCATCCTGCGCTCGTCGTCTACTAAACAAGCGGTCACACGAGGGCAATGTTCTGCTTCATCCCTAGCTGTTCTGTTGCTCTGAAGCATGCCTTGGGCTTTTGATAGCTACTAGAGGCGTCACTGTGGCGGACCGTGCTGGTGGCATCGAAAAGATGCCTATGAGCGTGCTCGCTGATGGCACGAGCCTGAGGTGATGTAGTGATGTGCCTCCGGCAGCTCGATAAGATCCCCCGTTGGAGGAGAGGCTGTAGGTGATAACTCCTGCCGAGTCATGTTCGCCAGCTCATCGACATCCAACCAGCCGTCTTCCCAGCCTTCCATACAATAGCGGCCACGGTTTGGCTTGACATTGGGAACAGATAAGATAACCCGCAACGTCGTCTTCGCGAACTCGTGATTGCGACCAAAGCTATCGAGGTAGAGACGCTAACGGCATTTGGGAGCGTTTCATGAGCTGGCTTGATATCGTGGCATGATGCTGCTCAGCGCTCAAGAGCTTCCGTCATTATGTGCCTGATTGATTGGTGTGTATTCCTGTCGCTGATCCCGTAGGCGTGGTTACGTGGTTTGAGCTGGCTGCCGGTCCTGATTCCGGTTCCTTCTCTATAACGTAACCTGCGCCACGATCGACCAGACCTTTGTAGTAATCTACGAGTACTTCTGGCTTTGGGACAATGCGCCATTCGAGCCTCCGCAGAAACTCCAGCTCGAGTAGCGCCAATTCACGGACACTGACGCCGCCGACCCTTGCATATAGACTGTTGGTCCAAAAGCTGTCGCTAAGGCCTTTAGCTGCGACTGTCGCAGCGGTTATCAGGAATCGATGCACAGTAAGGCTGCTGATTGTGAAGGCGGGGTACATGGCGCACAGCTTGTCGACGTAGAAGACCATGGAGAGGAGAATAGGCGGAGACAGTGTAGCGTGCACTATGAGGCGGGAGAGATAGTCTCGTACTGAGATGCCCGGCGGGGCTCTGGGGATCAATGTCAGCGAACACTGCTTCGGTCAGTCTTGGACGGACGCACCTGGAGTGGAATCGTGTAAGTGTGCCGTCGCGCAGCGGATAGCCGTCGTTGAGCCGCACCAATTCCATAAGCATGTCGGAGATGAGCACACCGAGGTCTTTGACGTCGCACGTCTCATACTGAAGGGGCATGACCTTGACGCCTGGCTCCTCGGGCCTCGCTCGCTTGGCTGGCGAGGCAGGAACCTGCAAGACAGTGCTTTGCTCTTTCTGCACCCCGGCTGGCTCTACTTCCGCATGCGTGCTCTCGTACGACATGCGGCGACCCTGGGGTTGCACATTGTTCGCGGGCGCGATGGGCTGCGGACTTACCCGCACTTGGGGCTCGGGGGGCTCCGTGACGACAGGCGCGGCGGAGGTATCCCCCCGCGGTGCAGGCACAGTGGCAGGAGCGGTCGAAGACGTCGAGTCGGCCGTTTTCTGGTCCTGGTCCCGGTCCTGGTCGAGGGTGGAGATATCGAGAGCGATGTCGGCGCTCGTGCGGTTGCTGGGCTGCGGCCGGTAAGTCGGGGGAAACCCAGACGGCGAGTACTGGGTGCCCGAGTCGACGTATCCTCTCTTGCGGCTCTGGGGCGAGGGCGCAAACGTCGGGACTGGCGAGGGTGCCGAGAAGGCGGGCTTTGGGGTGGGCGGCGCGTCGAATCGCCGTGAGGCTACCGTGGTCACGGCAAAGCGGGGCGAGTGGGCGCTGGAGGAAGCCGATGTGCGTCGCGAGGCATGGTACGGGCGGTGGCTGGGCGTGTGGAAGGTCGTGTTCGGCGAGGGCGGTTGCGAGATTGTGGGTGAGGAAGTGATCATGTCGTTGTGCCGGGCTGGGGGTCCTAGGGTGGAGGAAGATGGCAAGATCGGGCAACCGCGGTGCAAATCATAGTCAGGCCTGAGGACGGTCACGGAACTGTTGGCAGGAACGTGGGGAAGGGAGGAACCATCGGCGAGGCTTCATCTGGCGTCGAGTGCGTAGGGCCGCCGCTCTTCCTTGAGCGAGTCTTGGCTGGCGTTCTGACGATAGCAGGCAGCGCCCACACCACGTGTGACGTCCGGGGATTTCTGTAGGCTGCCGGGCAAACCTTGCACCCTCTCGAACATCGGCAAACCATCCCATGGCTGCTTCTTCCTGTCCTGCGCACCCTTTAGTAATTCTCACCGCATTTCCTGCCGGGTTGCGTGTAGGCGCATCGGCCCTGCGTGCCAACATGCTCGTCATCGCTGTGCGGAGCGCCTGACCGCCAATGAACAGCCATCAAGCCCTAGACATGGAGGGAACATCCTCTAATCAAAATTTCCAGAAGACGACAACCGATCGCTAGCTTCCGCTCGCACTAGCTTAGATAGTGTGTAGATTTTTGCTCTTGCGAAACTGCGCCAGTCTTCAAATTATACAAGCCTGACTACACGATGAGCGTGATGTCACTTCGACAAAAAAACATGCATGTTCCAGCCATCATCGCACAAAGCATTCAACGCCTGGCAGAGTTCACCCACAAGACGACCGATCAACTGACAATTATCCCCGCTCGAGTACCCACCATGCACGACGCGTCCAACTCCAACCTCAAAGTTACCTAACCCGCGGACCCTCTGCTATCTACCTGCGATAAACTCTGGTACCACAATGTCGCTAGCCGCTGGTTGCCGGCCCACGTTTTACAATGCCACAACATCACTCGACGAGACGAGGGCCGCTTGGCAGGGTTTTACACAATAGGCCCGAAATGGCATCGTGTGGCAATTGCAGATGCAGTACGTGACGGTCTCGTTGCTGTACGGTTTATCGTCAGCTCGACCGATCTTTTTCCTGCCGTGGGTTCCGAGAGCAGATCTAGTCCCGAGTTGGTTCGTGTATTACTTGTGTATCCTTCCGCGTTGCGAGAGTCGGACGTACAACAAAGGCGTGACTACACTTCACGTTATCGATAAGCACGCACTATATAGATATCTTCTGTATTCTCTATTCGAGGTAGCCTGCATCGTATGATCCAGCTTCTACAACGGCGCTGAAGATTTTTCATGCTTTATCACGTTGTCTGCACGAGTCCCATTTGGGCATTGCACTATTCAAATGGTATCGGACGAACATTGCATACGAGCTAAAGATGATAATTCAAATACATATCGCTCATCATTTTGGCTTATTGCGCCCAGATGCGTCCAACTCTGCCGAGAAAGACTGTTGCTCCAGCGGTGGACTGTGTAACTCTGCTACGGCAGGTTGCCCGTTCATCTGTGCATGCTTTAGTTGGTCGATCCTACGAACATAGTTAGCGTGCATGTCTAGGCCAGGTATCTTTGAAATAAGTGATACTTACTGTTGCTGCGACAACCCACTGACATTGCTCATCATACTCATATGGCCTTGTTGGGGCCCGGGACTAGTCCAACCAGACGGGTACTGCTCTCCTACATTGTGCTGACCGTATCCTGGGGGCGAGTTGAAGCCATAGTCTGGGTAGTGTCCTGGCGGTGGAGTAGCATAGCCAGGAGCTGGTGATTGAAACCCTGGCGATGGGAGTCCTCCATGACCGTAGTCCGAGCGACCGTACTGTTGGCTCATGTGTGGGTCGTGGGTATTCGTACCGTCTCGCTGTTTGATAACCTCCTTCAACGACTTGGATCGGCCTACGAAGAAGAAGAGAGCGGCACAGATTGCCAGGAAAGCCACGCCACCGATTACTATGCCAACGATGGCACCAGTGGACAGGCTATGACCGCCACCATGACTTCCCCCGTTAGACGGTGGTGGTGCTCCCGTTGACGTAGG
This sequence comes from Alternaria incomplexa, assembly GCF_024043165.1. Classification (NCBI taxonomy): domain Eukaryota; kingdom Fungi; phylum Ascomycota; class Dothideomycetes; order Pleosporales; family Pleosporaceae; genus Alternaria; species Alternaria incomplexa. The sequence continues at coordinate 1,038,408 of NW_026249862.1, read as the reverse complement.
GGCATTAGACAGCGTCGATGTTGCCTCACCAGGAACTGGTTCGCCAGGCGCTAGTTGAAAGTCTGCTGCGGCAGCCGCCTGAACTTGCGATGCCAGTGTTTGCGTAGAGTTCGGGTTGATCACTCCGACCATGTGTTCGCCCAGGCACGAGTTCGGTGCTGCACAATAGAAGAAGATGGGCTCTGTCGAGTTGATCGTAACATTGAAGTATGTGAGCTGCGAGAGTGTTAGCGTAACTTGCCCGGTTGTGCATCGAAGGACCAACCTCGTTCGTGTTGTTCACCCATTGGGTCTCAGACCAGAACCCTACTTTGTCTTTTCCCGTATACTCATACGGTACGCATGCTGATCCAAACTCAGCTCTCACGACCGAATGATCCGGTGGATAAAACTCCCATTGGACGATGTCGCCCACGGAGACATTGTGGAGTTCCTGCGGTGTAAATTTGAAGCCTCCGGCGCCAGCTTTGACCGAGTGGATTGTCGGTTCACCCGACGATGTCGGTGTTGCAGTCGACGATTCTACTGCTTCCGAGGTCGTAGGTGTCGCCGATGAAGATTGTATATTGTTGGATGCCGTCTGTGAGACATCTTGCGCCATAGTAGACGAAAAGTAAAGTTGGCTGGCCGCGATGGCCACAGCTAGCCTTGCGGTCCAAGAGCGTCTCATTGCGATGGTCGTGTGGCGAGTATATTAGCACAATAGTAAGACCAGCCTCCAGCACAAAGCCCGTGATCTCTTAGTCCACTCGGCTTTCAGATTGTCGGAAAAATACGAATGCAATGCGAGCAGTGTAGCAGGCAGCATAAAGGCTCAAAGAAGGAAACAGAGCAAAGGTGACCCAGCAGGCTGACCCCCAACCCTTAAGTCACTCTTCCGCCCATCTTGCCCCAGTGCTCGATACCGCTGTTTCCAGCCCCCACAGCCGCACTGCGGATAGTGGACCAAGCGACAGGCCACCTTCCTGTATCTGCCATCATACATGGCCTTTGTTCGTCTTATGCAACCAATCAGTACATTCAATGTTGCCGATCTGGCAGGCGCGCCCTTGTGCGGGCGCATCTGAGGCGTACAGCCATTGCAGCAACATGCCTGTAAATTCGCCAGCGGGGCGTGCCATCAGCATGTCAGCAGGGAATAAGAAGCACAGTCGATAGAAGGATGGATATGTGTAACGGCAGCTAGTGCTGATGCTGGCCCATCACCACTTGGCCTATTTCCGTGCCACCATCTCCTCGACTGCGCCGCCGAGTGCATCAGTATTGACAATCTCGTTCCGACCTCGTTCTGAGGAATCTGGGGATGCTGGCCAAGGGCGCGTAGCAACTCTTTCCGCGTATCTAGTTATCGATTTGCGCTGTTCGCAGCTGCCATGCCGTCTAGATCCTTCTCGTACGCGAGCTGGCATGTGGTGGAGCACAGCTGAGTTGTCGTCAAGGAATGAGCATCGAGCGTTTGAGCCGCCAGCCTCGGGTTAGCTTAGCGTTGGTCAGCGACCCGGCCATGAAAGCGGGCCCGTCTGCTTGGCGCATGCATGGCTTGGGCGCAGTATGCTGATTGCGATGCGTGTGCGGAGTAATTGCTGTGGTGGGTGGAGGATCATGCGAGCGCGGAGCGGCTGTCGTGAGGCGTAGGGCTCGGCCGGTTCGATGGATAACGGCTGGCGTCATGATTAGCCATCTCCAGGGCTCGTACCTAAGCGAGGCGCAAGCCGACCATCTTGAAGCGGCTCAAAGTACCGAGGTTTTGCGTCACATCAGCAAAGCTATCAATAAGACTTTCGTTCAACATCACTGTCATCATCGGAGTACTCATATTATCGAGGCGCAGCTGTCCTCTAGGAGGTGTTGATTATTTGCGATTGAAGAAATGCAGCGCGCGTACTCAACACATAAAACATCAGACATCGCTTCATCGTACAGCGAAAAAGGTATGCCAGATACGCCAGGCCATGCAACGAATATGATGGATGCCGTAAATCACGCCATCTCTCGACCAGCTTCAAGTAGCTCAAAAGGGTGGCCTTTTGACGGGACTCCGTGGACTGCTCGCACTGAACAAGCCCATTTGAGGCATCTTAGGGCTCTTTAACAGATTCGAGGCGGCTTCTTGCTCAAACCGCCTAGATGTGTGTGACGCGCTCGCTACGGGCGGGCTTCGCAGCCCTGCGACCGTGTTCTGCGGCCCCTCGTCAGTACGACTGGAAATGTCATTCATCTCTTCAAACTCGCTCTTCTTTTCCAGAAGTAGGCTTTGCACTTCATCCAAATGCTGCTCGAGCATATCGTCTAAACTGTCCTTGGGCGATTGGATAAGGTTGCCAAGCTTCTTGCGCATCTTGCGTTGACGGCTTGGATTCCAGACGAAGTGGCTGTTCTTCACGAAGATCATAGAGTGCTGCGAATCTTAGCTGGTATCATGTTGTAGTCTTCAAGCGTACTTACGGAGTAGTACCAGCTGGAAATGGTGTCGTCCGTTGCTCGTTTGATGGACTGAATAGTTGTTTCTCCCACAAATCCGATTAAGCACTCGACTGGGCTATCCGGATCGGTGCAGTTTTCTGTAAAGTCAGTTGCTACTCTGGGAAGGCAAGCTGCAAGAGGACTTGGGATGCTTACCATTGTGGCTCAGTAGATCAACAAGTCCAAGATACGCATCGCCGATACCCATGAAGAACACTTGCGTCGCCTCGTTTGGTCTATTTACACGTTAACAATTGATCAAAAGCGCGTTCTGAGAGACTTACTCAATATAGTTCTCCCACAGATACGCTGCAAGCTCGCGGGTTTGCTGCGCTCGGACTGCGGAATCATCGGATCTTGTGTAGCCGATGATCGACTGACTGTGATTAGCAAGCTATCTCGGGAAAAGCATCGCGAAAGCTCACGTCTTCCACTGCAACGACTCTCGGAATATTGACATCAATGACTTGAAAGTCATTGTTGATGGCCCAGTCAATATACCTCTTCGTAACATCAGTCTTCATCCAAAGTCAGCGATTACACAGTGCGAAACTGCAGCCGTACTCACAAGCCATGTGTTGTGCAGTTCTCTCTTACCAGTCACCGGATCGGTGTGGTCTTGGAAGCTCGGCGGGTCGTGAAAAATCACGAGGAGAGGATACCGGTCCATGAACTTTGGTCTGTACTAAGTCAGGATCTGCGAGGATTATGAGGAGAATGAACTTACGTTGCAATAATATTATGCTCAAACGTCTGGGATAAGCCAGCCTTGTTGATTTGTAGTGGAGGAAGAGGAACCATGGAGTGTTCTGATGACAGCCGCTGACTCTGCCATTCGCGGATGATTTCGTGCAATCGATATGTATCTTTGTAGCCAGGGTCGGTTTTGTCCAGGTGTTTAGGGTAGAGGGACTTCCAGTACTTGGAGTGCTGGCGTTTCACGTTCTCTATGACGTAAACCGCACTATCCTTTGGGGCTGGAAGATCCTCGTTCAGGCGATCCGGCGGCTCCAACATGAGTACCCTCGTCACGGCCAGCGCCGAGCGCGCTATTGATCTGAGATTGTAACCGCCTTCGAGGCACACCACGATTTTCCCCTTTGCTAGTCGCATAAGCATATGTGTCATGTGACCGTAACACGCTGGTGTGACGAAACAACCGCCCAGCAGGTCTCCTTCGGCTGCATCGAAACCAGCCGAAACTATGACAAGATCCGGATCAAACTCAGTAGCAATGGGCATGACAATTTCCTGGAAAGCGTAGAGATATTCTGAGTCGCCCATGCCGTGTTCCGCCCAAGGGATATTCACATTCTTCCCCTCACCAGGACCTTTGCCGCAATAGTCAAGATTACCGTCCTTCAAGTTGGGGTAGAAGTTTCCGTCTTTGTAGACATGCAGCGATATGTAGAGTACGTTTGGATCCTCGTAAAAGGCATGCTGAACGCCATTACCGTGGTGAACATCCCAGTCCAAGATCAAGACCTTACGGCAAGTTTCCGGATATGCATTCTGACAGACCCGGGTAGCTATCGGAACGTTGTTGAAGATGCAGAATCCCGAAGCCTGATCTGTTTCGGCATGATGCCCGGGAGGACGAATGATGGCGATTGCGTTGCGCACGATTCCTTGTACTACCGCTTTACAGGCCTCGATGGCTCCTCCAGCTGCGAGCTTGGCGCACTCGTAGGTCGCATGGTTGAAGTAAATTGAGTCGCGAGCGGAGGCCTCCATTTTAAGATCTTCCACAGTCATGTCTAATAGCAAAGTTAGTCGAGTTCTCTCAATGTTATCATAAACCTACCCTGCAATGACTCTACGAATGCGTAATGCTCTTCCGTGTGTATCAGAAGGATTTCTGGTCTCGTAGCGAAGCGCGTCATGATCCTCCAGCACTTGTCTTCTTGGTCTTCGTCTAAATCACTGGTCGCCAGTAGACCGGCTTGCCTAATTTCTTCATAGATGGAGTGGATACGACGCGGATCTTCGGGATGGATATCATCAATGAGATCCATGTCAGGCAGCTCGGCGTGAAAGCGCATACGAGAGTCGTAGACGAGGCCTGTTTTGTTCGTCGCATATGGAAGAATCGATGATCTCGGTTTTGGGGGTATGCGAACTTGCGGACTTGATCGCCTAACAGGAGTAGGGCGCGACATGCTCATCTTATCCGACCAGCCACTTGGTGACTTTGTCGTTCGATGTGATCCAGCCTGGCTCTGCGTGGTACTAGGTTGCAAAAATGAGGGGTTCTTCGATGGGCTGTGAAAGGGGAGTTGCTCTCTTTTAGATAATGGTGGCCCTTTGATGTTCGCAAAAACTTCAGACGGGTTCACGGTGTCCAGTACATGGTCCCCATTTGGCTCCGTCGAATTGATGATGGAGTCATCTCCCATGGCATAGTCTTCGTCTGCCATGACTATTTCGTAGGGTAAAGCGGGCATGGTACGCCTCGCTTTGCGGTCGCGGGCTTGCAGCTATAAATCCATTAGCGACAACTCTATCAGACGCGCCGGTCGTATGACTTTGAACACCCGACCCCATGACTTCAGCATGGTGTGCTGAGTGAATGAAGAAAACCATGCTTCTAATCTGAAGCCGATTTGGGTAGATGGAAATGTGATCCCAAGCATGCTAAGAAACAAAGATGTTGAAGAGAAAGCGCTTTGATGGTCGACCTCTGGTATGAGAACATGTTGTTGATGCGAAGCTAACTGTAAGAGCTGCTTTGAGATGAATTTCGGGAGTGGTGAATAGAAAGGCACTTACTGGCGATATCGCTACCGCATTGAGCTAGCTGTACTGGAGCTAAACGTATTGGTGGAGGATTGGTTCCAGAAGATGAGAGTAGATCGCGCTCTAGTGGATGCTGCAGGGTGAGAGCGCCAAGTGTTGTTTCTTTGCGATACTTTCTTAACGGAGTTGTGCTGATCTGTAGTTGGGTAAGTAAAGGTCGTTATGCACTGACTATATGTTGTTCGTCGCGTTATGTAGAAGGCAGATCGTAAATCGCGACAGAGGTCACCTACATCAGCTGCTGAACAACGTGAGACTGGAGCTCCAGCAATTTTATGTAACGTAAAAGCAGTTTATAGCTTTTTGAATCTCGTGATAGCTGATGCTGGGCTTCAAAGTAGGGGATAAAGTGGAGCGTTGCAATGCAAGTTCCCTACGCAGCCAAGATCCGTCACATGACTAAGCAGCGCCAAGTTATTTAGCGCAGTCTCTCGCCGCATGCCTTCAGTGCTCAACCTGGCGACCTAATCTTCCTCAAAGTTATGGCAGCGGCAAGCATGAGCAGCATTGAAATAGGTTATGTGGCTCAGCTGTGTACGAACTAGGTAGCTTCATCATCCGCTTCCGACATGGCATCTCGGCAACCCGCAGACCGAGGCCAAGTGCTCTCCCAATGTCCCAGTATAGGACCTCGGGATGCCATGATACGACGACACACGAGTGTGAACATTCACTACTGAGAGATGGCGGTTTCGGGGAGGGCATGCTTTAAGGTTACTGATATTCTCAGGACAGCTCCTCAGCATAGCCATACAGAAGCCCAAAGCCGATAATAGCCATTCAGATGCCTAAAACTGCCGCATCACGGAAGCCACCTAGAACACCCCGTTCTTCCCCGCAAACGCTTTCGCCAGATTACGGGACGTAAACGAGCAGCCGGGAACTAAGCGGGAGAAAGGGATCCGCGTGCAAGTATACATTCGCGTGAGAGTCGTACCTCGGGAACTAGCTCGCAAAGGAGCGCTAGAAAATGCAACGACAGGGGCAGCTCCACTACCATGCAGACGGGCGAGGGGAGCCTTATTGTCACTTCATGTTCACGGGATACAGGCGAGCTTTATTGTGGTGATTATTATTCATTGATTCATGTCTAGCATAACGCATTCATGTTCAGACCATATTTTCATCCCCGCGTTGTCCGCGCCTAGCCAAAGGTAGCCCGCTTCATTGAGTCGGTGCTGAAGAAGTGAAATCAGAGTTTAGGTGTTGCCTGGCTCTGTCCTGACTCCTAAGCGTTGCCATCAACCTTGGCAATGTAGACCAGGAGGTCAAGGACACGGCGGGAGTAACCCCACTCGTTGTCGTACCAGGAGACGAGCTTGACGAAGTTCTTGTTCAGGGAGATACCAGCCTTGGCGTCGAAGATGGAAGAACGGTTGTCACCGTTCAAGTCAGTGGAGACAATGTCGTCCTCAGTGTAGCCGAGAATGCCTATGTCATGTCAGAACGTGCGCTTGAATGGCATGGGAAAGTGAAAGCTTACCGTTGAGTGGGCCGTCAGCAGCCTCCTTGATGGCCTGCTTGATCTCATCGTAGGACGCAGCCTTCTCGATGCGGACAGTCAAGTCGACAACCGAGACGTTGGCAGTGGGAACACGCATGGCCATACCAGTGAGCTTGCCGTTGAGCTCAGGAATGACCTTGCCGACAGCCTTGGCGGCACCAGTGCTGCTGGGAATGATGTTCTGGGCAGCGGTACGGCCACCACGCCAGTCCTTAGCGGAGGGGCCGTCAACGACCTTCTGGGTGGCAGTGTAGGAGTGGATGGTGGTCATGAGACCCTCAATTATGGTGAACTTGTCGTGGACAACCTTGGCAAGGGGAGCAAGGCAGTTGGTTGTGCAAGAGGCGTTGGAGAGCACCTCGATGTCGGACTTGTAAGTCTCGTGGTTGACGCCCATGACGAACATGGGGGCATCGGCGGAGGGAGCAGAGATGACAACCTTCTTGGCTCCACCCTTCAAGTGGGCCTTGGCCTTCTCGGTGGTGGTGAAGACACCGGTGGACTCGACGACGTAGTAGGCGCCGGTCTCGCTCCATGGGATGTTGGCGGGGTCCTTCTCCATGTGGAAGCGGATGGTCTTGCCGTTGACGGTCAGGTTGTTGCCGTCAACCTTGATCTCGCCCTTGAACTGGCCGTGTGTGCTGTCATACTTGAGCATGTAGGCCTGCGTGTGTTAGCTTGCGTCCCGTAGTCGTAGAACCGCTGCATGGCATCGCAAAAGCCGATGTGCAAAGGAGGGTGGGCTATTCTGGGTTTGTGTTTGCGCGGGGATGCTTACAGCGTAGTGAGGCTCGATGAAGGGGTCGTTCACGGCGACAATGTCGACGTCGTTGTGCTCGATAGCATTGCGGAAGACGATACGGCCAATGCGACCGAATCCGTTGATACCAACCTGCGCCGACGTGTTAGTGACTGCCTCCTGGCGCAGCGGGGTAGTGGAAGGAGCTTACCTTGACAACCATGATGAACTGAGTGTAGTGCTGAGAAAGTTAGAGAGTTGAAGAGGAAGCGAGGCAATTGCGCTGAGCTCACTCTTTTATAGGGTATAAGCTGATGTAGAAGTGGTGAGAGACAGAGTTTTGTGTCGGGCGCAGTGTTTTGTTGGGTCTGGGCTAAGGTGGGGTGCCCAGGTGAGGGAGGGGCAAGCTAAATAGCGACCAGCTTGAGGACGTCACAAGTTTTAGTTCTTTTTCTGTAATCCGATATGCAGCACAGCCTGGGCCCCCAATTACACCACCTGCGCCTCCCACACTTCCGGCCGGCTACCTGCTTGTCAAGCCAAGCGCATTTGCATTCAGCCTCGGGGGCGATATCGCCATCATTCGAGGCCGCGGACTGCACCGGAGAGCAAGGCGGGCAGCTCGGGCAGACTATGCTGAGCTTACCCTGACCGAGGCATCCGTAACTATCTCCAGACGCATTCGTGACGCCAAGCGCTCTGGTGATACCGAACTTGCAGCCTCGCATACTGCAGTATGTACCGCAGGCGGCTGGTCGGCCATTCAGGCCCGGCACGCCACGCAGGACACGATTCTATCAATGCTCTTACGAAAGAGGTATACGTGCATCTCGTAATCAGCGAGAGCACAGACTAGTGATTAAAACAGCTCTGCGCGGGCGTCAGCCGTTGTCGCTCTCGTAGGAAGGATCTTTTGGTCATTCGATGTGATAAACCAAAGCGCGCAGCAGAGTCTGATGCGATCACCGGTTCGTGGGGAGGCGAGTGTTTTGTGTCACCACCGAGATTCTCTCCGCCAGGCAAAGTCGAGTATGGTTCGAGATGAGGCGTGGGTATCCGCGGCCGGCACCGTGGCACTATGATGGACAGACATGTTATTTGTAGCAGCTCTGGCCCGCCACATGATCGCCAGATGCTACGGCGATTATACCAGGAGCACAGGTACCTGCATATGGGTGCTGTGGCAAGGAGACCTGGAGCTACAGCTAGAGCTTGAGCTTGAGCTCGAGCTCGGAGTTCAGATGACGATGCAAGCGAGTCCCGCCCCGACGCGTATGTTGTGCGCAGGTGCCGAGCCTCCGATCACGGGACGGGAAGACACCTTGGAATTACCTAGGTAGAGCGCGTCTGAACAAGCGAAATTCAATGTCATCCTGTCAGAGATGTCTAATTGCTTACACACGTTTGAAGGACATTTATGATAGGTTGGCATCTATACGTTGTAGACTCTCGCAGCACTGATCTACCCCGCGCTTGAGGTAGTTTGCGAGTGTTTTGTTCGAAGTTGAACGTTCCATGCTCACTCGGGTACCCAGAAGGGGGAACGATGCAACGCATGTGAGATATATAGTTCAGCAAAAGCCTCTCGATATAATCGATTTAGCATACACGTACCATCTTGTCTTGTTTGTTGCAACATTATGGTACCTTATTTAGCCAAATTCAGGGGTCTCTGCCGACCAAGCAGCTCACGCAGGGCGAAAGCGCACCCATTCGGCGTATTCGCCAGTCGTAGCTGAATTGAGGTCACGATCGCGATGCTATTGTAGACCTCCAGTGCCGCCAAAGGTTCCCCGGTCAAATCTCCGATGTCAATATCTCGACTGGGCCCTGTGAGAGAACTGCTAAAGCTGCTCGAACGGACGACAACATCCACCTTCATTCCACGTGGCTTCCCTCTCACCATGGGGTATATCGGAAACATGGCAACCTCAGCTCAGGGTGGGATGAGGCTCTCAGATGCCGAGATAGACGGTTGTCCCGGCCAATGAGAGGTTCAGCGTTAGGACGACGAGGGCGCTCGGGCCACAGAAGATTGATCGTTCCACCACCTTGGCGTTCCTCCCGCAACCACATTTTGCAAGACAGCTCTCCTGGCCCACCATCGACTCCATCACCACCACGATCCATTGGCAGCTGTAGGTCCCTCGACGGGAAGCTTCTCCCTTTGTTTTCTATTTTTCGACACTCTCCAGTCCACCCGCCGCCATGCTGCGCTCGTCCATTGCCCGGGCTTCAAGCTCGGCTGCCGCCATGTCATCGACCGCGACCCGCACTGCTCTCCCCAGAGCTGCCCCCGTAGCCTGCCAGATCCAGCAATCCCGCCAGGCCCACGCCATCTCCAACCCGACCCTCGCCAACATCGAGAAGCGATGGGAGGACATGCCCCCACAGGAGCAGGCCGATCTGTGGATGACGCTTAGGGACCGCATGAAGACCGACTGGAAAGAGTTGACCATGCAGGAGAAGAAGGCTGGTGCGTACAATCCCATTCCGCGCATCTGGGTACTGCGATAGCTCGTATGACGTATCTTGTGTTTTGATCGAGGTACCCGAGCTAGCCCGCGGCATCTGGTGCGCTTAACGCGAGTTATCGCGACGTGCCGAGAAATTATCGATACGAACACCGCGCTGACAACACCCTTTGTATACAGCCTACTACATTGCCTTTGGTCCCCACGGTCCCCGCCGACCCCCGCCCCCGGATGAGGGCCGCAACGTCTTCCTCCTCTCCTCTGCCGTCATCATGGGTGCCTTTGCCGTCTTCGCCTTCACGCGCATGTTCGCCAGCCCCATCCGGCCCCGCACCATGACAAAGGAATGGCAAGAGGCCAGTGAGGAGTACCTCAAGGTATGCCACCTCCATGCTCGCTCATCCGCATCAGCGCTAACACAGCACAGTCGCAAGGCAGCGAGCCCATCACCGGTTACAAGGGAATGTTGGTACAGAGCAAGTCCGAGAAGGACCTGCCTGCCAGGGAGAAGCTCAACGATGAGTAAAGATTCGAATAGAAGCGTCACAGCAATCACCATGCCAATACCGATACCACATTTTCCTTGTGTCAACTTTCCGTTTGGTACTGTCTGTGTCACATACAACAAGATCGAAAGCATTACGAACGGCTGCCGATCGGCCATTGTCATAATAGTCCTCATTGTACAGAAATCTAGAGGCTTTTCGCGTTTACCTGACGGTTCTCCACTTCGATCATGTGCAAGACGCACATTGTATGACTTATGCAACTCTCAAATCAAGGCGCTCCACCCTCGTCATATCAGATAATACCTGTGTAGTTGCGTGACTGTTAATCAAAGGCGTGTGCAGATAACTAAAGAGGTTAATATTATATTAACAGAAGTCTTGCCTAAATTCTTTAAATAAGTTTTTTAGTTAATGCTTATAGGGTTTTAAGTTTGCTATTAGCAATTATATCCACACAACAGCGATATAAGGGGTTTATTGCCTAAGGTGTCTTTGTTGGTGAGGTTGGAACATTCCTATCATCTTCGTTCGATATTAAATGGTCCTTTCGCAATCTGCGATGTGTATTGCAATGCACGATTCATCTTCACCCATCAACGGGTGACTGCTATGCTGATCATAGTCATGAATTGCAGCATGCAGTTAGATATTATGTTACGAAAACGATGTCTTAGACGGCTGACAGCAGCTGTAAAAGACGCACATACCCGCATCCGCGGCCGAGGTAGTCCTTGTCGCACAGCAACGAGATATGTCAGCTTTGTAATAGCATGCTTGTTGAAGAAGTGTAAAGACCGCGGCCGTGCTTACTTTGAAGTCACAAGCTTGCTTATGAGCTCATGGCTCTCGCGTGTATGGTTGCAAGTCATGGGTGAACACTGACTTCAGTTTCCCACAGCTTCATCCTAGCAAAGATGGACTGCAACGTCTGTCCATTGCGAGAATTACTGGTGCACCCTATTCAAGCAAGATATCGAACACATACTAAGCTCAAGCCGCCTAGGTGTATACATCACCTTGAAAGTACTTATAACTCTGATCTTTACATCGATGTGGGCTGCGCGGCACCTGTTCGCTTCCTTCGTTGCGTGAGGTAGGTGCATCCATGAATGCGTGCCAACAGGACTACTAACCGGCATGTCCTTTCAGGCCTACGGTCCATGAGAGAGATCAGATACCTGTGTTCCGGTTCTTCCTTACGTAGTATACTATTCGTAATATTAGAAACTCGAGCTTTTTGCACATCTCGAGCCTGCAGCTGACCTCAAGTTTTCCATCGCTGGTCTCACAATGCACTATTACCGGCAGCTACCTGCAGTATGCTCTATGTCATCTCTCGCCTAGTCAAGCTAACCATGGGCTCATCCTTACAGTGCACGGCAGGGGTGAATCACTCAGTAGTCTACACTGCATCAGGAAGTTACCAAGTTTCGTTTTTAACACCAATGTAGACTTCAGGGTACCTGTTGAGTTTTACTATAGAGTCCTCTGATGTATATGTATCCTACTATCTGGTCTGCAACTTCGGCATCTTGATAACTTGCCTGCTGCTTCCTTCCAACCTGCAACCAGTCCTGGGAGGAGCCCGAACGAGTTGTAGCCAGTGGCACGGCCTAGCAACACCCTTGATGGAGTCTGGAAGATGAGAGAATGCCTTTTCAATCTGAGGCCCAGTCGGTTTGGTATGGAACTAATCCAGTGAGAAGCATGCTAAGAGACTACAGACTACTTGCTTATCGTCAGAATCACGTGCACATCAGAATGGAGATATTTCGAACAAGAAAAAGCGGTCTCTTCATGCAAGATAAGCTACAGAAAGCCACGCATCATGACACCCGCTAAAGTCCCACAGTTTCGGAGGTATATCTTTTGTACAAAGTGAGACTACCAGCGATTTGCCCTAGACACTTTGGCCGACTCTTCACCCACCACGAAAGTCCGTCTATGACTTCTCGAGCTCGGCAAGAATCTTCTCTCCCTTGGCGCGGGCTGACTCGAAGTCACCGACCATGTAGAAAGCACCTAAAGATGTCAGTCAAACGCTGTGAAAATGGTTATGTGGGGAACTCACCCTCGGGAAGGTCGTCACCCTCACCAGTCAAGATGGCCTTGAATGAGCGGATGGTGTCCTTGAGGTCGACAAGCTTGCCTTCAATACCAGTGAAGACCTGGGCAACAGCGAAAGGCTGGCTCAGGAAACGCTGGATCTTACGGGCACGCTCGACGGTAAGCTTGTCGGCTTCCGACAACTCGTCCATACCGAGAATGGCAATGATATCCTGGAGCGACTTGTACTCCTGGAGAATCTGCTGGACGCGGGTGGCGGTGTCGTAGTGGTCCTGACCGATGACACGGGGGTCCAACATACGGGACTTGGAGTCAAGAGGGTCGACGGCGGGGTAGATACCCAACTCGGAGATACCACGGGACAAGACAGTGGTGGCGTCCAAATGGGCGAAGGTGGTGGCGGGAGCAGGGTCAGTCAAATCGTCAGCGGGCACGTAGACGGCCTGGACGGAGGTAATGGATCCCTTGGTGGTGGTAGTAATACGCTCCTGCATGACACCCATGTCGATGGCGAGGGTGGGCTGGTAACCGACGGCAGAGGGAATACGACCAAGAAGAGCAGACACCTCGGAACCGGCCTCTGAAAAGTTGTTAGTGTGTGACTCGCTGGGGAGTGAAGGGGGTGAACCAACGTGTGAAGCGGAAGATATTGTCGATAAAGAGCAGCACATCCTGACCCTCTTCGTCGCGGAAGTACCTAAAAGGAAAATTAGCAGCCGTAAGTACATGTCGTTGGTTAAGAACTTACTCAGCAACGGTAAGACCAGTAAGGGCGACACGGGCACGGGCACCAGGGGGCTCGTTCATCTGACCGAAGACAAGGGCGACCTTGGAGTCACCGTCAAGCTGAATGACGGAAGTCTCCTGCATCTCGTGGTACAGATCGTTACCCTCACGGGTACGCTCACCGACACCTGTGAAGACGGAGAAACCACCGTGGGCCTTGGCGATGTTGTTCTGCCCATCGTTAGCTGATGCTCAGCCTGGAAGCATTCCATGTCCTTACGATCAACTCCTGAATGAACACAGTCTTTCCGACACCGGCACCTCCGAAGAGACCAATCTTTCCACCACGAGCGTAAGGAGCCAACAGGTCGACAACCTTGATACCGGTGACGAGGACCTCAGCGGAGGTGGACTGCTCGGTGAACTCCGGGGGGTCGGCGTGAATGGGGGCGTACTTGGTGGCCTTGATGGGACCACGCTCGTCAATGGGGTCACCAGTAACGTTCATGATACGACCAAGGGTACCGTGACCAACGGGGATCTTGATGGGAGCACCGGTGTCGGTGGCCTTGGAACCTCGGACGAGACCCTCGGTACCGTCCATGGCAATGCAGCGGACGACGTTCTCACCCAAATGTTGCTGTGCTGAATCAGTGATGCTGTTCTCACTTCTTCAATTCTTGGCGTCCTTACAGCGACTTCGAGGATCAGCTTCTGGTCACCGTTCTGGGTTGTGACAGCGTTGAGAATAGCAGGGAGCTGCTCGGTGTCGAACTTGACCTGCAATTGGTTGTCAGCGGCTGTTGTGTGGATGCGATCGCTGATGGCAAAGTCAAAACTCCACCACCATCGACCAGAAAACTTTTTTAAAGGAAGCTGGCGGCCTTTACGTCTACGATTGCGCCAATCACTTGGTGAATCTTGCCATCCTTTGTAGCATCGGTGCTGGCGAAGCGTGTGGACATAGCTGGAGCGAAGCTCTTCTTCATGGGCGAAAATGCGCTGCGGCGGATGGCCGGCCTGCGCATGGAAGCGCGGAGCGCCTGCTGGATCCCACTGTCGAAATAGGCGTCAGTCCATCTCAATTCATCGTCAATTGAACTCATTGGGCGTTTGGCTTACCTCTTCAGCATTGTGAGATATGTGGTAGACGGATTGGTGAGTGGAGAGAGGGTGGGTTGATGAGGAAAGAGCTTCTCACAGCTCGAAAGGAAGGCGGCGTGCCAAAAGATCCGTGCGCGGCTAGTGCCCACGCGGTTAGCATCCGGCAACGAGACAACCCCAGGATCGATTTTCCCACAATCTCCAAAGCACGTTGCGATTCTATTCTTACATTTCGATTGCAATCGCTCTTACCCTCCGATTATCGCAAACTACCTCTACATGCATGCATTCTTGGTCGAAGCCACGACGTACAACCGCCTTCCGATTCGCTCCGATTGAACAACCGTCTTCAGCGGCCGCTTCGAGATCACATCCCACGAAGCAAAATGGTGGTACAAAAGGTCAAACTATGGTGTGCGTGGAAGGCCGTATCGATCAATGCGTACAGCATATTATAATTCAGGCTGCAGACTAAGTCCGACTTCGACGACCATTCCGTGGTTTGGGATAATAACGAGGATGCACATCGAGATACATGCTCGCAACAGTTGACTCACATAGTTGACATTAGTTCCCATAGTGACAACCTGTCGCCGACGAATGACTTACAACTTCCAAAACAACACCATGATTATACAATCAGGCTCTCTCGAATAAGCAGGATCGCCATTCCTACTACTGGCAAGTCCGAATCATCATCATCGCCAGGTCAAGAGCTCATCACAGAACTGCATACCAATAAGGACGATGAAGTTCTCAACAGATCCCATCTAGCCACCGAGGTCCCTATCTGTCTGAGGCACGCTTACCTTTGCCATCGTCTTCCCTCTCAGATCGCCAATTCTCGAGATCAACAACCATGATCCCAAATATACATTTCTCAGATCGTAGTCTCCAAACCAGTACGCGAAGTTACCGCAAATTCATGATTTTGACTGTGAGTACCTCCAGGCTCCACTGTCAGAAAACGTAGCCCAATCAAGACGCCAATGTATACTGCAACGCATGATAATGTAACCGCCACAATTACGTCGAGATGCGGCTCTTTGGAGCACCCGATACGACAGCACCGGCGGAAAAAAGGTCGCAGTCGATGTGTAGACAGAGAAGCTGAATACTTCCCGTGCTCTGGACACATACCCTGGGCGTCTACATCACATCCTGTCTTACAACGTTGTGACCATAACGCACAACGTATACTTCATAGTGGATTTTGC
Source organism: Alternaria incomplexa (assembly GCF_024043165.1). NCBI lineage: Eukaryota > Fungi > Ascomycota > Dothideomycetes > Pleosporales > Pleosporaceae > Alternaria > Alternaria incomplexa. The sequence goes on along the minus strand of NW_026249862.1, from coordinate 1,022,809 downwards.
GTGTTGGGTAAGACTTTGAAATACGAGGCTTCATAGATTGTAAGTGCTCTTCTTCTACACCTTCCATTGTGGTAGCGAGATTCATGTTCGTCTGCCGGTCGCACGAAGGCTGCCTTCGTCAAGGTCAGCCTACGGATGCGCCGAAGCGAAAGCACGATAGGAAGACCAAGGAATATCTATCGAAACCCGATGAGTGTGCCTGGCGACATTTAACCACTGATGTCACATGCACCGAGAAGAGAAGAGGTTGAATGGGCAAGGTGGAAGAGTATCCCTGCAACATGAACCAGGCTAGGTGGCAGGCCCGTTAAGACATGGACGCACCGAAGATCAGGCAAAAAAAGGGCCCTGTCAATCGCAAGAGGAAGTCGGCAGAGACGAAGAGGACGACGATGACGACGAAGAGTGAAGCGAGATGCCCTCTTTCACCGATGGCAAGTGGTTCCCCTTTGCACATGGCGAGATGCCATGGTCGTGCTGGCGAAATGCCTACCCTCTGCGCGTGGCCAGAAGCCAACCCTTTGCGCATGGCGAGATGCCAGTTTCCTTCTTCTCTTTCCCTCTCCTCCCCTCTCTATTCTTTTGCGCAAAGGGTTCGTTACTTGTGCTGCTCTGGTAGTCAAGCGAAGAACCTGGAGTGCGGTACGGGGCCGGGCGAGGTGTTGGATGGTTGCGCGGTGTCAGTAGGGTGTTAAGGCAGCACGGCGGCGACTATCAACCAGATTAGCCTACAATGACATTGATGGGGTGTATTGGGTCGTCCTCGAAGACTTCGCGAATCCGCAATAGTTACCGTATAACCCCCATATGTGCAGGTCGCACCCTTAGCAGCCGTTGTCCTGGCGGTATCTGGATCCACATCGCCCATATTTGGCGATGAAAGGAAAGATACGGGTGATAACTTAGAAGAAGCTTATATATACCACGCAGCGCACGGTAGCGACAGACACAGCAAGAAGCAGAGAGTATTCATCGGATTTCATCAATTCTTGATTAGGCAGCACAAGGCTTGACACTGATCGGGATCAATAGGCCATATTTGAGTCACCTTCACTTTCACCTTCACCTACAGGTAGACGGCTAAGCCCCGACGACCGCGACCGCTACCAGCAAAAAAAGAGAACTCCGCACGGCAAAATTTTTAGTCTCAAGCTGGACTCGACCTATGGGCAAAAATATAACAATACTTCGATGAGATACCCGACATTTTCATGGCGTACAAACGCTAATCACCCAAGTAGAGCTCGCAGGTCTTTGTTACATGAGAAATAGCTTAAATAAATGAAACATATAGGACATTCTTGTCATACACATCGATATCTCTAAACTTACCCTTCCGTCAAAATCCAGCGTGGAGTTGTTCGCTAAGTGCTTGTTGATACGTGAAGCACCGGCACGATGATGTATACTCTAAGCGTCACTTGCAGTTAGAACTCCAAGCTTCTCACCGGCCGAGGACATGTTGCATTCACTCCTGTTTTACGACCTTTTTGATACTGGTAGAGGGCCATACCAAACTTGGACACATGTCTGATCATACCCAACGGCTTGTATACTCATCTGAATGAAGCTATAACATAGATTTGTCACATATTGGAAGAACACAAGGGCGTAGGTTGATCGGCAGATGTCTTCTATTAATCTATCGAGACATAAATCGCTATTCATACTATGCGGCACGATCATTTCGCTGGGTATATTGACCCTTCAATTTAACATCCACCACCATGCCTCTTAGACATCGGTCATATTTCCTACAAAGTGCTCTCGAGCGCCAGCACCTGTTACTATGATTAGCATTTGATCGCAATACATTTATATAAGGGTTCACTTACGATAGCAGTCCTGCTAGGAATGTACACCTGCAGGAAATTCTTCCTCTCGTTCCAGGCAAATGGTGTGGTGAAGAACCTGGTTGTCTCGTCTACGTTACCATGGCCACCGAACGCCTTGCTGTCGGTACTCAGAACGATACGGTAAGTGCCCTCCTGCTCAACACCAACACGGTAGTCGGTGAAGCTCTCCTGAGGATGGAAGTTGAAGATCCACAGCAGTCCAGCGCGCTCGAATACGATGACCTTGTCACCCTCGTGCTTGAGGCTGACGTAGGCCTGAGGGGAGTGGAGCCATCCGTACTTCTCCTCAGTCCACTGCATCTTGCTGTCGAACTCGTTGAGGAACCTGTACCGGAGGAGCTCGTCATCTGGGAGGTTGAATTGGCGGCGGGCGTAGTGGAAGCTGTTGTTGTTGCCTTCACGAGGGAAGTCGAGCCACTCAGGGTGACCGAACTCGTTACCCTCAAAGTTCAAATAACCCTCACCTCCCAAACCGTGTGTGATCAGTCGAATCAGCTTGTGCAGCGACAAACCGCGGTTGATGACTGGGGTGAGCTCTGAAAGAACCGACATGTTGGTATACATTTGCGCGTCGCAAAGCCAGAAGAGTAGAGTCTTGTCTCCGACCAGCCTAGGATATGTCAGTACTGATGATTAAACCCCATATGATAACATACGCTTGATCGTGACTCTCCGCGTAGGCAATGGTCTTCTCGCCGTGCCTTCGGTTTGTCAAGGTGAAGACGAGTGCGCCCATGTCCCAGTCAATGTCCTGCTTCTCCTTCAACCACTTGATGTAGAGGTCGGGTACAGCCATGGCTAATCGGTAGTCGAATCCTATTCCGCCTAACGAGAGCGACACGCAAAGACCAGGCATACCGGAGACGTCTTCGGCGATTGTGATGGAGTCGGGGTAGAGTGTGTGCAGTAACTCGTTGGCAATCATGAGGTACACGACTGCCTCCTCATCGACTGAAGGACCGAAGTATTCGTGGTAACCGCCCGAGAAGCCCCTGGGTGCGTTAGTCTTTGCTAGCATCAGAAGCGGATGAATACTCACGTTCCAATGCCGTGGTGGGTGTATAGCATGCTGGTAACTCCGTCGAATCGGAAACCATCGAAGTGGTACTCCTCCATCCAGAAGCGCAGGTTGCTGAGCAAGAAGCGCATGACCTCGTGGTGACCGTAGTTGAACAGCCGGCTGTCCCACAGCTCGTGTCGTCCCTTGGCGCCCTCGTGGAAGTAGAGGTGGTCACTGCCGTCGAACATGTTGAGACCGTCAAGCACGTTCTTAGATGCGTGACTGTGCACCATGTCCAGCAAGACGGTAATGCCCATTCCGTGCGCAGTATCAATGAGCTCCTTCAGGTCGTCTGGGAAGCCGTAGCGGCTGCTCGCAGCGAAGAAGCTGTTGATCTGGTATCCGAAACTGGCGTAGTACGCATGCTCCATGACGGCCATTAATTGTATAGTGTTGTATCCCAGGTGCTTGATGCGAGGGAGGATGTCACGGGTGAACTCCTTGTAGGTCGCTACCTTGGGCTCGGGGGAGGAGATACCAACGTGGGCTTCGTAGATACGTGCGCTCTGGGGCTTGGGCGGCCGCTGGTTCTTCCAGACGTACTTCTGGGGAGGGTTCCAGAAGCGGGCATCGTATACGGGGGAGACGTTGAGGTCTTGGGTCACTCGGGTGATCCAGGCGGGGAGGCGCTCCTGACGCGCATGGTCGTTGGGGACGACGAAAGAGACCTTGATCTTGGAGTCGTGGGGGATGGTGGGCTGACCGTTCTGGCCAGGGATCGTCACCTCGAAGACGCCGAAATCGTTCTTGGTCATGGGCGTCGCATCGCGGTCCCAGCCATTGAAGTCACCAATGAGGTAGGCGCGCAGGGCATTCGGGGCCCATTCGCGGTAGACGACGTCGCCGTTGGACTGGACATTGAAGCCGAACTTCTCATAACCCTGGGCGCTGTTAGCTACACCGCTCTTGCCAAGGCGGTTGGGATGCTTGCCCGCGAGAACTTCTCGAGACCGCCCTCAGTCTCTTCAATCGTCTTGATCCACTTCTGGGCCTTGGAGAAGCGGCTCTTCAGCGCGTCCTTGAAGGGCTCAAGGTAGCCATCCATCTGGATGATGCCTGGGCGAATTGGTCAGTCAATTGATAAGATAATTTGGGCATCAATATTTACCAGTGCCATCGTTGGGGACCTGCCCCGGGGCGTCGCTCAGGGCCGAGTTTGCGGAAGCCTTGTTGAGCTCCATGGTGTGGGATGGTAGGTGGGAGGAGCTGTGAGGTTTGCTACCAGAGTATATGGCAGCGGGAGGATGCAGGTCTCACAGCGACAGGCCGCCAGATGAATTGCAGAGACGATCACGAATTTGCGGGGTCTCTAACCCGATTGCTGAGGGCAGCGCTCAACCAAAAGTTGTTGCCAACCCAACAATCAACGTCATAGCTCAGAGCACGCTGTAACGGGCATCGCGCCCGCGCCACGTCCCAACAGCGTATCTCTGCTGGGGTGCGGTCGGAAGGATTTGCGCTACAATTCATTCGGAGCCAGGAACCGACAGCCGCGTCTAAAATGCCATTGAAGCGGACCCTGAGGCGCTTTGCCGACTACATGGTGTTGTAGACTACCTGATAGTAGCACGCTGGTCACGCGTCGGCGGCAAAGGCCCTTATCGGCATCGGGAACCGTGGGGACAGAGCTTCCCCCGCATCTCTGGCCTAACGTGGGGAGCTCACGGCGGCTCAACCACGGTTACTTCCAAGCCTCGAGCGCAGCCGGCGCCATCGCGACTCTGTATTAAAGTCCTCGTGATGCCCTCGATGCCTCTGAGTTTGTAGTGTGATTTCCCTGCGCCTCCTCTCCCACGATGCTGCTGTCCAAGACGATCCAAAGGGCGCTTCCCGCTGCCGTCTCGCCCCAGGCCCGCGCGTCCTACCTCGCCCTCTATAGCATCTCGCGCCGCGCGCCCTTGTCCCATTCGCACACGCGCAAGTCGTCTAGATTCAATCGCTCCGATTTCAGCGGTCAGGGCTTCTCGTCTTTCTATGAGCCTGACCAGCCCACGCGCGGTCCACTGGGTAACACCAGCAATGTGGGCGCAGGCCACATCACGCCCAAAGTGCTGAGACAGCACCTCGACCAATTCGTCGTGGACCAGGACCGCGCAAAGATAGTGCTAAGCGTAGCTGTCCATGAGCACCATCTCCGCATCCAGGAGATCAAGAGACAACACCATGAGCAGGCTAGACTCGAGGCGCAGGCGCAGAGGCGAGCATCCGTGTACAGACATCCTGTAGAAGGTAGCCCCAATTCTCATATTGATCCAATCATCGACGACTTCAACCGTCATCCTCTTATGATGCGGGCGCTGAGCAGCAGAGCAGACGAGTTCCCCGGCCAGCAGTCCACCGTAGAACTGCACAGTCACAGTGACCCTCTACCCTACGGCGAAGCACCTACCTACAAACCAGCCTCGTCTACCTCCTCAGACCCCGATTCCTTACTCGATACCAGCGAGCACCAGCTGCAGATAGAAAAGTCCAACGTGCTCATACTCGGACCTACTGGTGTGGGAAAGACGCTGATGTGCAAGACACTGGCCAAGACGCTGGGTCTGCCCATATCCATGTCGGACTGCACTACCTTTACACAGGCAGGATATATTGGCGACGACGTCGAGTCGTGCGTTGCTCGTCTCTTCTCAGCCGCGAACTATGACATCGACGCAACCGAGCATGGCATTATTGTTCTGGACGAGATCGACAAGATCGCAGGGTCCAAGATGTCATACGGCAAGGATGTCGGCGGCGAAGGTGTTCAGCAGGCGCTGCTCAAAATCATCGAGGGCACAACCGTACAGGTGCAAGCCAAACCGGAGAAGAGCGCGAACAGGCCCGGCGGAATGCCCGGTGGCCCTCAGCCTCCTGGGCCAGGCGGAAACAAAGGCGAGGTCTTCAACATCCGAACTGACAACATACTCTTCATTTGCACTGGCGCCTTCTCAAGCCTACACAAGATCATCTTGGACAGGAAGTCCAAGGGCAGTATGGGTTTCGGAGCGTCGATACGGTCATCGAACGCACATGCCGCCGCCGATGGTGTTATGCTGACAGGTGTGGAAGCTGAGTCCTTCAAGAAAGACTCCCCTTTTTTCGTACCGCCGAAGAACGAGGTCCCGAACCCGTTTGGTGTTAGACAGGTTCAACGGGAAGAGAAGGTTAATGTACTTGACCATGTGCAACCAGCAGATTTGCAGAAGTTTGGCATGATACCCGAACTCATAGGCCGCATACCCACGGTCTGCGCAGTAGCAGCCCTGGACGAAGAAGCTCTTGTCCGCGTTCTCACTGAGCCCAAAGACAGCCTGATAAGACAAGAAGAGCACAAATCGTACCTCAGGAACATCGAGCTACGCTTCACAAACGGCGCACTTCGCGAAATCGCACGGAAAGCAAGTAGGATGGGCACAGGCGCTCGCGGGCTACGACACGTCGTCGACCAGCTTCTCTTGCAAGCCAAATATGAGACACCCGGTAAGCTTACCTCCTGCCTCGACAATAGATTGAGCTGACTAAACAAATCCTCCAGGCTCAAGCGTCAAGCACATCCTCGTCACGCAAGACGTCGCCCTCCTCAAACGCGCACCCCTGTACTTCCACCGCGGCCAATCCGCCGCTTTCGAAGCCGCCCACGCCCAAGAAGAAGAGCGCTGGGAGGAAGAGCTGCGCAGCCAAGAAGACCCAACCATCGCTAGCAACTTTCAGGAATACAGGAAAGCTAGTGCTGCAGGCTTTTAGCCTACAACGTCGTCTTCCCACGAGGATCGATCGCTCGCGCCGGCCCCTCTCCTCGTCCTGTACAAGCCGTCGCAGGAGCGCTGCGGAAGGCACGAGGGGTCTGCAGTAGTTGATGTGCTGCCATGCGGGGCGTACTTTGCAGCCTGCTTGCCGTGTGCCCAGTGGCGGGGAGAGACGTACCGTGCCGTGCATACATGTCCGGATGCTTCCTGCGTGATATAGCTGGCCCGGCTTATACGCAAGCAGGCGCGGCTTCGGGCCGTTGCATCTCTCCCGACTGGATGTGCATCCCGGTGCTCTAGAAGGTGTCTGGTCCTGAGCGGGCACCCCTTGTTCTCCTCCGTCTCCCTTTTCCCGATGCTGCATGAACCATTTGCATTTCCTTACTTCCTCGCGTCTTCCAGCCCATCCACAATAATGTTACCCCTTTCCAGTCCTTTTTCTCGGTGTTCAGTCTGGCGTTTGGCGTTCTCTTTTCCGGTTCGTTCGGCTATTCTGGCACTGGTAATGCGAAATAGGAAGGTTTTGGATGAATGCAACGAACAGCGTGTTGGTGGTCACACAACTTATAGTTATCCCGTACGACACAATGCAAATGAGATGGATGATGTGCTTCCTTTCGATTTCGATGAGATTCTGCAGTGTATATTACAGGAAACGCACGATCTGGAGTTCTGACATGCATAAACGCCTCTGGAAAGTTTGTTTGGACGACCCTGTTTCCGTACGTCCGAAGCGGAGTGTCGAATGGGAGAGAGAAGGTCTAGGTCGTGGTTTGCGTTCTTTGCTGTTGCTATCAGTGGAATGCACACACATCAGCACCAGGAGTTGCTGGAATCTGTGCCCTGTTTGCTGCATACACGCTATTATCTCTTGACAACTGGATAGTTTCGAACACAATGTATACTCCTACCTAGCTGACACTTTTGACAATACCCAAGATTTTCTACAGAACGCAACACGAAACGTAGCCACCATTAGTGCCCAGGAGCGCACTATACGGTCATGCTCGGGTACCTGCGGCGTGTGTGTCCTATGGCCCTGCTAAACGGTCTTGTCTTATCGACGCTGCAGTGCGCATCCCACGCCCTTCTAATCTATCATAGATTAACTTCCGTAGCTTGGCCGCCTCTTGGAACGACGATGCTGCAGCGGAGCTTATCCGATGCAGCAGGGCTATCAATGTCATCAATATGTGGTGGGAAGATGCGGTAGACGTATACGGCACTAGTTGTTTTCACGCAGGAGCTGAGCACCCACGGTTTGCAGACTACGAAGGTCTTTTGTTGTCTACAGGATTGGTTGTGTGCACCTCTGAGGAATACATGAGCCTCTGTTCCAGCACGCAGAAAAGTGAGCATTTACTGTATAACATCAGAGCACATCATTGTTTGGGGACAATCCACGGAGTTCAGGTTGTATGCTTGTAGCGAGAGATCGTTGAAACTGCTAGTCCTTGCGAGGGATCTAGCAGTGTAAGAGGATTTGGTCTAGTGATTAAAGTGGTAGTAACCGAGCAAAGTCTATGGCGGATAGTATCGTATCGCCCGTGAGAACGACCCTCGACAGCGAAGAAGAATACAAATGAGATTTCGAGCGAGTCAAAGGCTTTTTTTCCAGAATCAAAGTGGCCGAAGCCAATGTTGTTCGTACCAGAGAACCATCCCACCAAAATCATCATCAAACATAGATATCCAGAACCCCAAAACGCCACCCAGATGCCCGCTATACATAGCCCCATATTTGTTGTCGTAATTCGTGCTTTCGTATCGTCAGAAGTTCATTCCTCAAAGTCTTCATACAGCATGAAGCCAGGTTGAGCGCGCATCTTCTTGGCGCCCCGCCCTTGGTCCCAAGTTGGCGATGCTGGCCGGGAGGTGGCGCGTGATGGCGGTTGGGATGAGTACATCTGAGGATACGATTGCTGTGCCGAGAATTGGAAGTTGTACGCCTGTGGGAAGCTGTCCAGAGAATGCGGGCGGTGGAGGGCGTACCCAGCCTGGGCTGACATCTGGTCTGCTGTAGGACTGAGCATCGTTGGCGAGAAGTAGCTCTGGCCGCGCTGGTGCGAGGCGTACTGCTGTGTAGGTGCGGGTGCAGGCATGGCAGTACCGTAAAAGTTCATGTTGCCTTGGTTTGGAGCTTGGCTCGCTGGGGTGGGGTTCATCATCCGAGGGTACTGTGCTTCCCGTGGGAAAAACATGCTCTGCGAGTGTGGCAATCCGGGAGCTTGTGGGACAATGGGCGTCGTGGGTAATGAGTACTGGCTGCTGCAGACGGTCGGAGAGTATTCTGACATGGGCATTGTGTACTGGAGGGGCATGTTCTCATGTGACCCAGTGGGAATAGTCAAAGAGCTCAGGGCCTCTGAGGGACTTTCCTTGTTCTTGTGGTCATCTGTGATCTGTACAATCTCGGAGACTTCCTGAGCGAGTACGCTCTCGTTGGCGTCCTTGAAGGTGAAGATGACCCTGTAGCCGACGGGGGACTTGTCTTCTTGATGTCTGCAGTAGCACGTTATGCGCATGACGAACTCGACTTTCTTGGCGTTCATAGAGAAGTCGGAGTTATCGTTGTCCTGCCATCTCTTGAACTCCTTCTCGTTAATCATGATGATGCGGTCGTCCTCGTAGTTGGACCACTCTTTCTCATCGTCAGCCTCGCGCTTCTTCTTGCGGTTGAATCTTTTGGCTTCGCGTTCCTTGCAGCCTTCGCAGATGATGACAGCGCCGCCATTTTGGGGGTGGCACCGGTCGTCTTTGGCGATGTCTGTGATGGCGACGCCACGTGGGCGCCTTGGCGTGGGCTCCTCGCCGCGGGCACGGCGGAAAGCGCGTTCCAGTCCTTCTGGCTTCTCAACGGCGGTTGCCAGAACAAGAGTCAGCTGTAACCGGGCAGTGGAGTTGTTCTTCTCGTTGGCCTCAACCTCCTCGGTGCTGGCCATCTGCTTTGGTTTGGCGAGATTCTGGCGGGGGAAGCGAATCCACTGGATGTGCGAAGCGAGCGGGTCCATGGTCACGGTAGTTTTGATTTGCGTTTCGGCCCGGTTCTTGTTCTTATCAAGAGCGATAGAGACCTTGGCCTGCTCGAGGGCCTGGGGGATGTGGATTGCAGGCCAGCTGTCGTTGGTAAGGGATTCATTGCATGTCTCCGGGGAGCTGGTCTGGCTCTGGTCCCGGTTGTACTCGCCTGGTGAGTTGGCATTGCTGAAGATGAATTGGTCGTGGGGCGAGGGTGTGTTGGAAGTGGGTGTCGAATGGGCCGTGTTGACAAAGTTGCTGAATTCGTCCTCGGTCTTGATGCACGGGTAGCCTTGGCTGGAGAAGGACGTCAGGTCGAGGGCCGAGTCCTGTTTCCGGCTTGAGCGCTCGCTTGTGCCAGGTAGGACGCCAACGGCATCGTACGACTGGAAGGCGTTGGGATCAATGCGCATCTGCCAGAAGGAGTCCTGGAAGTCGCCGTGGTTTTCGAGGTCCTGGGGATTGACAAAGGTGTTGAAGTTCTGCATCGTGTCCATGGCGGGCAGACGTCTGGGTAAGAATTGTGGGCCGGAGAGGGTCCCGCGGGCGATCTTGGGTTAAACGAGAGTGGGCAGTGAGGGAGATGATGCGAGGACAGAGACAACCCGTGGGTCAGAGGAAGCGACAGTCTGGGACTATAAGGCTACGATGGACTGGGAACAGTGTGTGGGTGCAAGCGGTCGTGGCCACTGCTGGTGAGGGGTCTGCTCGCAAAACCAAGGGTGCAGGTCAGCGCTGCGTAAGTGATGGGCACGACCGGCTATGGGCCAATGAGACGCGCGCGAGCCAGGCTGCGCACCGGAGCGGTCGGCGGGCGGGGAGACGCGTCAGGGGCAGCTTGGGACGATGAGACCACAGTTGCTGCAGGCTTGGAGTGGGATGGGCGAGCTGGACGGGTGGTGAGGGGAGTAGTGAGGCAGGCAAGCGGGGTGCGGAGGAGGGAGGAGGTGGGTTATGGGGATGGGGACAGGTGAATAGAGGCGGTATTTCTCTTAGCAACACCCCACTGAGGTTCGCCGCAGTCTAAGGCTGCTGGCTGCTAACCAACGTCGAATAATCCCTGCCCATGCGAACGACACCACCCAGAGCCGGAGCGGGCGCCTGTGTAGAGGTACATCGATGCCATGACAGCGCTGCCTCGCCCGCCCGGCTACCCAGGCCGATCCACAGCTGTCCGACGCCCCAGCGCACTGGGCTCGGCGCTACCCATTATGCCTCAATTTTTCAAACTCCACTCTGCCGGCGTAGTGAATTGTCTATTCTCCCACTTGCACTGCGAAACCCGTGCCAGTGCGGTCCACCGCGGGAGATGTACCTGAACTTCCAGCGCACGCCCCGTTAGCTGCAGATTCTTCACCCTGCACTCTCTAGACTCTGACAGCGGCTGGAGTCGGCTTGCTGTGCGACCGCGCCGTTGTGCTCAATCAAAACACTGCATCGTGTCCCAGGCCTGCATGCGAATCATCCTGCGCCATTGCGTCGAGGCCTGTCCACCATGCACGCCTCAGATCCACGCCAGCCCTCGACTTGGCCTCTCGCGGAGTCTCATCCGGCAGACCGAGCCAAGCCAAGCTGCCATCTGGGCGCCTGTCCACACGCCTCGAATGGTGCCACCGACCGCCTGCCTGCCACAAACCTTCCACGCCTGATCGTCCACTCAGGCATCCCGGGCCCCAGGGTACCTCCAGCGCACGTCCAGCTGCACTTGCTGTCCATGCCTGTCGACCTGTCTGTAAAGTTTGTGATAATCAGTTGCAAATTTCACCACCGTCGTCGGACGCAGCCTGCCGCAACACGCATCCATCTGTGACCTGTTGCGACGCTGCCGTCATTCGCCCTGTTAAACCCCAGGATTTAGTCTTTAGCCCCCGCTCCCAGTGGCGACGGAGCACACCGCTGGGTTTCTCGGAATGCAACTACTCAAAGTCGCCATATCCCACTCGATGACACAAGTTGCGGCCAGACCACACCAACTTGACCCCAAACGTTTGTATCACAAAGTGCAATATTGCGAAACGACCTGACTTCTGTGTCGCATATCCAAATAGAATCCGCCGAACTGATGCAAATCTTTGCTGCCCTTGATGATGCTTTTGCACGGCCGGGCTTCCGCGTGGCTTTGCGGACATTTGGCCATTGGCTGCTTGTCGCCATGATACTCACCGTACAAGCCGAACACCTGCCAAGCCACCCTAGCAGCAGAAGCACACCTATTGAACAGTCGCCCAAACCATCGACTATCGACTTTGTTCTACGATGCTTCGAATCTATGCACGGTCTTACATCCGGTGCTTCCTGTATGTCGAAAGAACTAACATCTGCAACAGACGTGGATGGCATGCAAACTTTTCCACGTCTCTGCTTGTGCAGCGTCCCATGTTGCGCCGTGCTATAGCAAAAGCCATTATACACCAGGGCATCTACCTAGCACCAGACCAGATATAGGAACAATCTTCCCCTGCAGGCGATCCTGCGGCAGGACATGAGAGACCCCGTCAAACAGACCGTACCAAGGACAAATCGTTTCTTCTGTCTTGCACCTAGGGAAACCGTACCATAAAGGCATGGGCGGGCCGTATGCTAGGGCTTCGTGCTGACAAAATAGATACGGTGTAGACATTTGGGTAACAGCATACCTAGGTGCAGATCAGAAGGAACGAACTTCCCCGTTGCGAGCATCATGACTTTGGCCAGCTTGTGCAATCGGTCCTGCGGGTAGATAGTCGCTTGATAAGATAGCGCTTCCGTACCGTTCTTTACATATCAATCCAACCATGGAATACTATGCAGTAACCCGACTAGTACGCAGACCCCATTGAAATTGGGCAGGAATATGCGACAATCGCTTTTGATTGCAGACGGCCACGTTCCCAGATCTTCTTGATTTTCCATGTACGCGTATATTGATCTGTACATGATGGTTGAGGTATACATCATCTCGCTATAATGCCGCACACTAACGCATAACCTGGCCAAGATCTTCACGGTTCTACTTGAAGAAAGATCAGTCTTAATGCGTTTACGAGTGCTACGTATCAGGGGAAAATGTGGTACGTTACAGCGTGCTGTAATGGCTTGAGTTACTCAGCTGGTGTCGTTGAACAACTGTTCGTTTCACGACATGTGGAAGTGGTGACAACCTTGTGTCTAACTGGCCTTATCTGAGGCCATCGGTATGCTCAAGCTTGATGACGCCAGCTGCGATACAAGAAGCTCTCATACCAGTAACCTCTTGACACCTCAGACGACAACCAAAAATTAAACACGTTTGCAGACTACATCGAGATGAAAACATGCAAAGTGGGAGACCTAACGGCAATGTAGACTTCAAGATGTTTAGTCTTCTCCCACTGTTGTGCTGCGTTTCATCATCTTGCTGTCGCTAGAGACGTCAAGCGGCTCATGTTGTGGCACAGTTGTGCCATGGCTGACTATACAGGTGGTGTATACGCCATCTATCCAACACAGCGATGAGGCCAAGCGCACATCCAATCATTCGGGTATGCGGCGCTCTGACGAAGAGCAACCGCCGTATATGCACTGTATTCGCAATCGTTCGCTTGTCCAAACCCACGAATAGGTCAGCGTTGCCCGACACCAACTCTCGAACCACACAACCTCCTCAGGTGCAACACAACCTTCGATGCATACCCATCTGCCAATATCTGCGCACCCAATTCTGTCGCCTGCCCCTGCCCATCGTCGTCACGGACCAGGTCCCCTGTAGCCTGCCATGCTGCCTCGAGACGGACGCCGTTTCTACATTGAGCCTCCAGGTGGTGTGATTGTTGGCTCAACGGCACGACACGAACTCAACGGTCCCAGCAACAAGCAGATAAGTGGCTATGGTATAAAGTAGCCGCATGGCAAGTACTCAGTACATAGGATTCTTACCCCTCTCTTCCCACACGCGAGGAATTACACCCTGTCGCTGGTGCTGACAATCTGCAGCATTCCCATGGGCACGATACCGTTATCGCGGACGCGCCGCCAGCCACTCAGGTGATTCTGCAACCCTAAGCAGACGCCTCTTACGTTTCCGCGCAAACTTCTCGACGCTCGACACTGAAACGTATCTAGCGCGCGTACTGGTGCAGGACGCGTCCAGGTTGTAAGCGGAGCTTCCGTCTTCCAAGGAAAGGACCTTTTGACAAGCTGGAACACATGAATAGGTTTTTCCCCACTTCCCACTTTCTCCTGCGTCGTGCACTACGGCAATACATTGTTAGCAGCAACCACTGTATACGAACGCCCTGGAGGCTATTGACAGTTCTAGCCGTGCAAAGTTGCAACTAGAGCAGCCTGACTCCCGGCGTATGCTCCAGAGTACGTCTTGCTATTACGATTGGAAACATTAGGACCGTCGTATGCTTCACGGGATGTCAGGTTCCCAAGGCTGCTTCCATACAACAACTTCAACGCGAGAGCCGCAAATGGTATTACTCCCGCTATGCTTACTACCCGCTATCCGAAATCTCTTCACCGTGTTTCGTTCCGACGCGCCTGTTCGATCGTCACTGCCACCCATTTCAGCCTGCTAACCTTCACTTGCTCATGCCACATCCTCTCTAAGCCATCGGCTGCACGCCTGGAATCTCGACCCATCTGTGGGCGGCGAGGCGGCTAAAATGCGCGATTCTAGCGCCAACGTAAGCGTTAAGCTTTGGCCGCCAAGCATCCGCTCGCCTGCTGCGGGCACGCCTCCGGGACTACTGAATGGGGAGCTACCCGGCACGGCAAGCGGATCGCATAGGCATCGCATCGTTAGCCATGCGATATCAAAATAGTCTTTTTGACGGATACAGACACGGAGATTATGGACGTTAGATGCTTTTTTCGAAATAGGCTACGTCTACACCGTCTCCGCAACCTTGCACTACCAGCCTTGTACCAAGCGCACGTCAAAACCTTGTGAAATTGTCGGGTCCGCGGTTCGCGATGTCGGCGCGGAGGCGACCGACAAGCCGGAGCACAAGTGGAAAAGATCTCATGGACTAGACCGAAGTCGTGCCGTAGACGAAGGTCGTTTTCCCTAAGCGTAGCAGAGGCTGACGACGATGGAGCATGGGCTGGATGTAACAGCGGGAATAGTAGGGCGGAGATGCGCCGTCCTCCTTCGAGATGGGGACCCACGCGATGGATGTACAGGTACATGTACACATGACGATTAGTGTCCGCGGAGGCTGAACATGACTCCATGCAGGGCCGATTAACGATTGATATGACAGCCCTTTACAAGGCGCTGCAGCCCGATTTGTAAAGTATATTCGCAAGGGATTGCCCTCGTTGCGGTGGTACTCGTCGCTTACAGCCAACTGCTTTCTGCTACCCGCGACAAGCCCGGCACTTGGTTGTTATTCCACCCCACGGACGAAACACGATCAATTTGATGTGTCGTCCAGAACGCCTATTATGGCGCCCGGAGGTTCTCGGGCTCTTTTGTGGATCGAAATCGTACGCGAATAGTTTCATGTAGACCTCAGTCTCGACCTCGACTCTGACTGACACCACCGGGTATGGTACCAGTCGTACACCGGTAACATCGGTGTATATTCGCGGTATATCACACTCGCATTCGCGTTCGGACCGATACACTGATTTTTCAAATCCCATGCGGCTTTCATGATTGTGTTTTGATCACAACATCACATGTATTGAGATTGATGGATTTCGACGCGGCCCATGGGATTGCCAGCCTAAGGATTGGACGACACCAACATGAAAATGTTCCAGATGATTGTGATCGATGCGAACAGAAGAGAGGAACAGGAACAGTTTTAGATGGACGATGCTTCCGAATCCAAGTCTTTTGGACTTCGAAGACATGTATGTGTGGATTTCTGGCTACGCGTGACAGATACATGGGTCGTCAGCGGCGATATTTTGAATATCTGAGATAGCCAAGACAAAGACATAGATCCTCTGGCGCAGGTTTTGGAAGTTTCTGAGAACTTGTAGCCATGAAGTAAGGTAGCATAACGTGTAGAAGAGCGGACGTAGAGCGGTGCAGGTGGGCTGCACCTTGCTGTATTAGGACGAACCGCGGTGGGGCGATGAGCTCACATCAAGCACAAGGAAACACCAAACGACGCGTTCCGACGCGACAACCCGCGCAATCGTTTGTTTGCGACTTCCCCATTCCATTCCACGACGTCCGACGCCGTCACGCGACTCAAGATGTTTTCGTTGCCTATGATCGCGCCGCGCCCAGTAAGTGCATCTGGAAATACTCCAAACACAGGCCATACCAGAACAGCAATTGACAATATCTCCAGGACGCCAGCCTCTGGCCCTCCCACCACACCACCCACGCCGCTTTCGAAGATACCCACCCGAATTCCCCGCCAGACACAGCCCACGGCCAAAACCAGCGACGCCCTACCTCGCACCATGGCCCTCGTCGCATTCAAAACCAGTTCCTCGCCAGTCTAGCCGCCGACGAAAACACAATCGCCCAGCGTAAGCTCAATGTTCGCAGATTCGGCGCGGGCTGGATCCGCCCGCCCGGTGTCACCAAAACACTCCAAGCCAGGGAGGACGAAAAGTTCGAGAAGGAGGAACAAGAGATGATGCAGCGCAGAGAGCAAGCTATGATGGATTTGGCAGCCGCACAACAAGACGCCGCAAATGAGGAACAAAGGGAGAGAGGAGAGATGGCGGAAGAGGCTGGAGAAGGCGAAGAAGAAAGAGACCTTGACGACGAAGTCCCCGAGGCCGAAAGTACACCCAGCGCATCCGCCTCCGAGGTCTCCAGTGACGAAGAATCAGAGGAGGAAGCTAGCGAAGTCAGCGGCGATGTCCAGGAAGAAAGCACAGTACCGTTCAACGAGGATAGCTTCATTGAGGGCAGCATGTTGGAAGCAGAAGTATCGCATATGTTGGAGATGGAGGAGGCTGAGATGGCAGGCGTCCTGCAAGATGAGCGCGATCTCGATGACGATGTACCAGAAGCCGGGAGTTACGAACACACGGATTCCGAACTCGAAGATGATAGCGACGTGGATAATAGCGCCCTTCCACCTGGTCTGGCTTCTGCGCGTTCGACGCGTTCACATAGACGCCGCTCCAGTGGTCGTCGTATATCGAGCCGCAGAAGTTCGGGATTGCCTGGGGGCATGATGTTTGGAGGCGGACATCCCGCTGTTGGAAGGGTTAGTCTGGGTGTTGATCTGGGGAATGGGCGTAGTAGCTTCGGCATGGATGGTAGTAGTTCGCTGCTTGAGGGCAGCTCGTTCTTGAGGAGCTCACCTGCAGGGAATGCGGCGGCTAACAGGGGCAGTCTGAGAGATAGGTTCTTGGGGGCCGCGAGGGGTGGCGGTGGAGGAGGCGGAAGGAGGGCTTGATGTTGGAAGTGTGGCAATGATTATGAATGTACGATAGAGATACCCAGTAGCTCGATAGAGCCTGACTGTATTCAGATGAGCAACAAGCCCGTTTCATGCTACCAACATACAAGCCAGGAGGTACCCATCCCATTCTACCATCGCTTCTACCCATACCAAACACGACCGGGACGACAACATACCCCTACACCTCAGCTAGCATCTCCTCAAACGCCTTCCCGAGGAAGCTACCTGCCTCCCCAAACATTTCCGCGCGCTCCGCCCTCTCCTCGTCGGAGTCCAAGCCCAAAACATGACTTACACACCGCATAGAATCTTCCAGGGCGCCCCTGCCTTTCAGCAGCAGGTAGTACTCCAGCCGGGTCTCTATGGAGCACTCTCCATCCACACACTCGCCAACATAGTCTCCATCGACTGCGCCGCTCAGCTGATAGATACGCTGCTGCCATTCGTCGTCGGCAACGGTCATCATCTCTTCCATTCCCCGTAGCAATGACGCCAATGTAGGTACTGAGCTACTGTGGATGGCCCACAGTGCGTTCAGCTTGCCAATGGTGGCGTTGATAAGCTTGTGGTCTGACATGAGGTCATGAGCGATCGAGCACCGGGCTTGTTTTGGGCTCAAACAAATTGGGTCTGATTTGGCGACCAGTATGCGTTCCTTGTTGTAGAGTTGAAGGTGAAATGGGTATCTGAGGTCTTCTAGCACCAGAAGAGGTGGAGCAAAGGTGAGGGTGCTTGCTTCAAGCTCTTCCGGCTTCAGGATGCTGATGAGGTACATGAGGTTACCACTATTCCACTCGATAGGCTCATCCGTGTCATCAGAAATCGGCGAGGAGGGCGCTGTGGACGAATCATCCATGCTGGACAGACTTACGCGAGAGCCGCGGGAGGAGGGAGGGGTCCATTTGAGGTTAGGAACCCATTGAACACCAGGCTCGCCCAGAATAGTGTGCTGGATGTTGTGAGATACATTGTCGCTGTCATAGCCAGGCTTGCTGCTGGTGTTGACCTTGAGGAATACATCGGTGTCGACGGTCTTCATAGGCTGCGTAGGAGACTCGACGTATCTGTCACTGAAGGGGTTGGCGGAAGTTGCTGCTGACGTGGCCATCATGTCGGATTCAGCGTGATTGCTGATCTGAGCGCTGTCAGGGGGATTGATGGAAAAGAGCAGATGGTGATGCTGAGTGTGGGAAACGGAGCTGTCAGGAGTAGAAACTGCGAAGACGACGGGTATTAATAGGGTTCGCTGGCTTATCGAACAATGGCTGGTGACAGTGGCTATTCAAGCCCCGCGGTAATCATGAAGGCGCAATGTTGCTGCGGTGAACCGCCTGATTCACGTAGCATTGTCTGAAGATGGGAAACGCGGCAATAAGAAGATACGGTAGAAAATGAATGCGGGTACATTGACGAAGGGGTCGGAGTGTAGCAGATCACCTGTTGTACGTGACCTATAGTTGCAGCAAACTGATAGCTTCGTCACCTTATAAACAGTCGTGCAGTGATTCGTCCTAGTCATGCATTTCAAGTGATGTCGTTCATTTTCCTTGTGTCCATCCCAGCGGTAATTATATACAAAGCTCAGTGGGTCGCAAAGATGTTGCGTGTGCGCAGGTGGACTGGGGTCTCGCCCTTTGGCGCATCTGGTATCGTCTTCTCCAATTTCTGAAGTGGTGTTAGCGAAAGACGTAAGGCACAACGATAACCGCGACATACCAACTTCTCGAATACACACTTGTTGAGCTTGCGCTCTTCTGACCGGCAGTTCCAGAGTTGTTGGTTGTGGTTCTCTAGGCATTGCCAGTGGGTGCGGAACTGTTCCAGGCAGTTCTCGTTGATGTCCTTGATACTGCCACTGCTGTCAATACCCAGGGTTCTATATTGGGCCTTCCGCCAGTACGTACACGCTAGCCGCACACCTGGTGACCTTGCGGCCTTCCTTCATGCAGTCAAACTCTCCCCGGCCGTTGGCCTCGGTCTTGCACATCATGTAGTCATCGTTGTAGGCCTTGCATCGTGCGCCAATGAAGAACGAGGCACTTAGGAGGGGCGCAGAACTGGCTCCGAGCTCCTTGACCTTGGGGATGTCGTCGGGTAGAGGGGTGGTGTCGATAAGGGCTTGCTGGTTGAACCTGCAAATTAGTCAGCATATGTGAGCGCCATAAGATTGGCAGAGAGCGCTTACCTGGGCTGGCGCGACGACATCTTGAGGGTGAGGTGCCAATGGCGGGCTATCGGCTCACGAATTGGCGATGATGCTCGTGAGGTCGTCGCGGAAGTCGGTCTTGGCGCTCACTAAAACTGGCAGGGATGCGATGGGCCGCGCTTGTGCCTGACCTTTGTGAGCGAGAGACAACAATCTCTCACTGCGCCATCTGCACCTCCACCGCGCCCTTACACGCCTCTCCTGCTTCTCATCAATCAGGATGCGCGCCGATTGATTGTTTTTGTGAATAATACCAGCGCCTACTTTCAGCGATCGCCTCCTTCGCGTGCCTGCGCGCGACCGAAAACAAACATTGGAAGCTCCTCCATCCGCGACCTGAATAACGTCACTCGTTCGAATCACTATCGAATCTGCCCAGAAGGACACGCGCATACTACGACTTCTATTCAACATGTCTTTTAGCTTTGGAAACCCGGCAGGCGGAGAAAAGAAGACGGGCACTCTGTTTGGAAGCACCACAGCACCAGCTGGCGGTCTTTTCGGTCAATCGCAGCAGCAACAGCCGCAGCAGTCGAACACGACACAGTCCAGCCTCTTCGGCTCATCAACCGCCCCTCAACAGAACAACACCAATAGCCTGTTTGGCTCGACACAGCCGCAGCAACAGCAGCAGAACTCGGGATCGAGCTTGTTCGGCCAGCCCCAACAACAACAGCAGAACGCAGGCTCAAGCCTCTTCGGACAACCTCAGCAGCAACAACAAAATGCCGGCTCAAGTCTGTTTGGCCAGCCTCAGCAGCAACAGCAACAGCAGCAGCAGCAGGGGCAGCAACAACAGCCAAACATGAGCAACAGCCTCTTCGGCGCCTCATTGCAGCCTGCGCCCGTCCTGAACAACATTCAGGCGCAAAGCATCCAACAACAGCGCGAAGGGCTTCCGCAGTTGCGCCAGTCCTCCGCGCAACCTTTCGCTGCTAATACCATGAACGGTCACAGTACGGCACCTCGAGATCACCGCTGAAGTCGCGCTAACACTTGCCAGGAGAGAAGTCGGTCATCGAGCAGATACGGATCCTGAATAACAAGTGGGATCCCAGCAGCCCCGAATGCGTCTTCCAATACTACTTCTACAACTCGGTCAAGCCTGAAGAAGCGCCCTTCTACGGTCCCTCGCAGGGTGAAGACGAACGGAAATGGGAGGAGGCTTTGTCCAAGAAGCCAAGTCCAGGTGCTATTCCCGTGCTTGCGCGTGGCTTTGAGCAAGTTGGAGAACGCATCAAGCAACAAGCAGCCGCTGTCACCGCGCTACGAACCCGCCTGCACGAGATCAACAATGCACTATCGCTTCTCAAAGACGCCCATGAGCTGACGGTAGCATCGCGCATCACCGAAGCTAAGCGCAAGCACGTCGTCTTCACCCAGCGAACCTTGGCCCTTGCAACCAAGGTCCAGATCTTGCGAAACCGGGGATACGTTATGGATCAGCCAGAGGAGGAATTGAAGAAGAAGCTCATCGAGTTGGAGAAGCAGACCTTTGATCCTGTGCTTGGCGGGCGACAAGAAGAGATCTGGGCGCGCATGTCCGGCGTGCGCGAGCGGGCGCGCATCCTACAAGAGGAGACTGAGAAGCTGGGCAAGACGATTGACCAGCAGCAAAACGGTGAGCTTCTTACAGGTGAAGACCAGAAGGCGTTGGAGAAGGTAAGAAGCCCATCTCATGATCCCTCACGCATACTTACACCGTATCTTAGCTCCTCAAAGACTACGACCGACAACTCGAGCATCTCAAGAAGTGGGTCGACGACACCAGAGACGAATACGACGAGTGGGAGACTGCAAAGCAGTCAAGGCCGGCAAAGCGATAAGGGCATAATACGAGGGCGCATTTGTCATGTACGATTCATAGGTGATGTAGAGGTTATATTGCGAAAAGTTGGGCGTTGCGAGATACCATGCAGCAGCGGACGGATGCATAGAAGGCGTACAATCAAGCGTTGCATAATATTCATCGTCTCATCATTGCGCACATGTCAGATGGCGTTTGGTGAGTTCTCTTTGCTTCTAGACGTATGCGTCGATCCCCATATACTGTAAGGGTATTTGTGTCCGTTCAACCAGTAATGTTACAAGCGCATGTATTCCCTAGGCCATGCGAGTATGTTGTACAGTAGTTCGTTGGTATATTGCTTCATTCTTTCACTCCGTCTGTGCGTACACCTGTTCATGTCCAGCGCTTTAGATTTTGCGGACGAGTTCGTAATCGCGGGGGCAGTCGCTGCTTAGAAGAGTTTCGAGACGTATTCGACGAGATGAGGTGCTGCAGGCTGTTAGTCTCCATCCGACCACCATGTAGTCCCAGATCATTCTTACAGAAGTACAGCACGACAGCGCTGGCAGCTGTCCACTTGATATCGGTCATAGTCTGTGCCTCGGCCGCGGCAAGCTCCTGCTTGGATGGTTGTGGTGGTGCTGTCGTGCACGTCAGCCTTGTTGTCTTGATTGCGTCAATCCCTGGCAAAACTCACCTCCGAACATTCTGGCGGTGTGTTGTGTGAAGAGTGGGGTGAGGCGATAGAAGGGGCTGTAAAGCGACAGGCGGTATGTGAGTTGGGTATCTCGAAGATGACGTTTACGGTGCACTTGGATACGCAAAAGTTTGGATTGTCGGCGTTTGGGCTGCGATGTTGCCGATGCGGTCGGTCACGTGGTTGCGCGCACCCTCCTTCCAGATCGTTCGTTTTGCTCGCCGTTTCTCTTCAGC
Organism: Alternaria incomplexa; assembly: GCF_024043165.1. Taxonomy (NCBI): domain Eukaryota; kingdom Fungi; phylum Ascomycota; class Dothideomycetes; order Pleosporales; family Pleosporaceae; genus Alternaria; species Alternaria incomplexa. The sequence goes on along the minus strand of NW_026249862.1, from coordinate 1,000,870 downwards.
ATGAACAGCAGAGATTGTTTTGAACCCTCTTTTTTCGATTGTCTGGTTCAGCATGGCAGGACTCTCTTTCACGCAGGGAAACCGACAACAGTTCATCAAGTCTTCCGTCCCTCAATCTATGGATGACAAGAAAACTGCTTGCTCGAAGAATGGATGTCTTTCACTCGGACCTGATTATCGGTCTTCGGGGATTTCAATTCCTCCTTATCCCGACTGATCAGTCGAGCATGTTGGATTTCTTGTACGAACAAGCTGTCCTGTACAGCAAAACGGACCGATGTACACTTGAACAGACATGCTGTTCACTCATCAACCCGCATACCCTTGACATATTTTCTTTGGAGCTGACACGAATTCTATCAATCCCCAACTTCAACCTCCCAATCTGGCAACCTCCAATACTTCGATGACCAGCCCAAACTGAGACCAGGCCCCAGGCTGAATCAAAGGCGCATTTCTTCAACCCCCAATTCTGTCATTTTCACATGCTGTCATCTCTGGTAACCGTCACCTTCTGAAAGAACATCATTTCATACATCAATGCACCTCCTACAATTAAAAAGCTGAACAGTTCTGGAGCCTACATCGACGTTAGTTTACTTGAGTTGCATGTTTCTATATTAATGTAGGCTGCAGACCTATTCAGTTTTTCCCTAGGTTGACGTGAATGTGCATTCGCCCCTGTCTTGAACCTACACAGGGCACGGAACCAGGTCAGTGAAGCTCGTGGCGCGGTGATGTCGAATTACCGGGAATAAACCCGCAAGCACGTCCACCTGCCGAAATCTGGGGGCGAGATATGTAGAATGAACAGACAGGTGCGAGTATATTCAGCGGCCTACAACAGCATATAACTCGCAGATGACAACTTCTAAGAACAATGTGCTTCTAACATATGTACTTCTTCTTCTGATATGTAGCTATGCGGTTAGCGTTGCCTCAGATGAAGTGGTGGTTTTCCATTCATTGCGAGGCTAACGCAGGAGGCCGAGACTCAACAATGCACCCGCGTGCCCGCAGTCCGTGGAGGCATCATGCGCCCAACGTGCAGGTCGTACAATCTGTGTCGCCCCCATCCAGGACTCCGGAATTGGTATATGGTTTGATTGCGAAAGCTAACATTGGGCTAGCTCGCGCTGCAATGATCCGTTGCGAACCGGTGAACTAAATGTTTCAGATCTTCTAAACACGCCGTCAACAAGAACGCCACAGATTCCGATCCGAGCCCGAACAGCAATGCACCGCGCAGCCTGCGTGCCCAATCAGCGAAGCAAATACGCATCGCTGATCGCCGGATGTAGTCGCGGTCGATCGGCCCTACAACGACCCCAAATGATGACAGGGGCGACAAAAGATCCGCCCCTACTCATGCTGTATTAATATGTGATCTTGCGGAAGTCTGACGGCCTTCAACTTCTGTTGTTCACTTTCCCGTCGCTCTTTACGTTCTTTACCGAAGATGTTGCTCTCCGCATCTTCTGTTGTGTTGGCATTGTACTCTTCTTGCGCAGTCGCGCTGTCCGCTCCTTCTAACAACGGCTATGTCCATGGATCCTCCAACCTACACTTCGCGCCCCGCCACGCCCATCCCCATGCAAGACCTCGCCAATCTGTAGATCAGGATGCGTCATGTGCTCCATACTGGATGGAAAATATCAAACACCAGGGCATTGCTAGCTACAATCCGAACCCTGGCAACTACACCGTCTTCCGGAATGTCAAGTCTTTTGGCGCAGTCGGCGATGGAGTCCATGATGATACTGCCGCCATTCAGAGAGCGATCTCTTATGGTGGCAGATGTGCGCCTGGAACTTGCGGGAGTTCTACTAACCAGCCTGCCGTGGTGTACTTTCCAGGTGGTACATACAAGATCTCGAGTGCTATCATCGACTATTACTATACTCAGGTATGTACTCTGTCCAGTGCAAGATAGATGGGATCACCAAAGTCAGCCAAGCAAAAAAAGGAAGCGTACCCTAGAAGTTACACCCACTTCTGACTTATCTACGTATGGATGAAGATATGGTGCACACCTGTAGGGTACATGCAACACGTTGGACTTTACTTGGAAACAGGCACTTGTGATATATAACGTTGTGACTGACTCATTAAAGATCATCGGAAACCCAAACTGTCTTCCTACCATTCAGGCTGCCTCCAACTTCTCTGGCTCAAGTTTCGGCCTGATCGACGGCTCTCTATACGGCGATAATGGACTTGGTTTCAATCCTACGGTCACCTTTTTCCGCCAGATTCGGAACCTCATCATTGACACAACAAAAATGTCGGCTAAGGATTCACCTACTGGAATCCATTGGCCAACTGCACAGGCGACGAGTATCCAGAACGTGATTTTCAACATGAACGCCGAAAACGGAACGCAACATCAAGGTCTTTTCGTTGAGGCAGGATCCGGTGGTTTCATGACTGACCTCGTTTTCAACGGTGGAAACAAGGGATTCATCGTCGGAAACCAGCAATTCACCACTCGAAACATTACCTTCAATCATGTCACCACCGCTATTGAGCAGCTCTGGGATTGGGGCTGGACGTACAAGTCAGTCTCGATCAACAACTGCCAGGTTGGACTCAATATGACCAACGGTGGTCCTTCTGCAGTCAATGTGGGGTCAATCACCTTCTTTGACAGCGAGATCACAAACACCCCGATTGGTATCGTTACCTCCAGGACCAAGAACTCCGAGCCTGCTGCTGCCGGATCCCTTTACCTGGAAAATGTTAAACTCGACAATGTCCGTACCGCTGTAGCTGGTCCCAACGGAACGTACTTAGCAGGATCTTCTGGTGCTTCGACTATCGAAGCTTGGGTTGACGGTCACCGATACCTGCCTCAAGGTCCCGTAGAGGTGCGTGGCGCTATTGACCCAACCAAGCGCCCGGCAGAACTGTTGGGTGCGGATGGCAAATACTACGAGCGCTCGAAGCCTCAGTATGGCGATGTTCCCCTGTCGCAGTTCCTCTCCGCTCGTGATCTTGGTGCCACTGGAAACGGTCGAACCGACGATACCGATGCTCTCAACGCCGCGATCCTCCAAGCCAACGCCGAGGGAAAGATCCTCTTCATCGACGCCGGCTACTATTTGGTCACCTCTACAATTTACATCCCACCCGGTGCCACCATCATTGGAGAAGCCCTTGCCTCTGTGATTCTTTCCTCCGGCGCCTACTTCAACGACATGGCCAACCCCAAGCCAGTCGTCCAAATCGCCCGACCAGGCGAACAGGGCCGAGTGGAGTTGTCCGATCTCTTCGTCAGCACAAAGGGCGCGCAGGCTGGTGCCATTCTGATTGAGTACAATCTTGGTACCTATACCGACGAGCCTGCTGGTCTTTGGGATGTGCATGCGCGTATCGGAGGATTCGTGGGATCAGACCAGCAAGTCAAGCAGTGTGGAACAACGCCTAACATTACGACTACTGCCGCGAATCTGAAGGAGGAATGCATTGTATCCTACATGACCATGCATCTCACCAAGTTCAGTGCAGGACTGTACATGGAGAACAACTGGCTGTGGACTTCTGATCATGACCTCGACGGTGACGGCCAGCTCACTCTCTATGCCGGCCGTGGTCTGCTTGTTGAGAGTATCAACGGGAGGATATGGCTGTGAGTTTTCCGACCTTTGTAGTCTCGCCAACAGTCACTAATGCTATCACAGGACCGGCACCGCAGTCGAGCACCATGTTCTCTACGAATACCAATTCGTCGACACAAAGAACGTCTTCATGGGCCAGATCCAAACAGAGACAGCCTACTACCAGCCCAACCCCGATGCCACTCTGCCTTTCCCAAACAACCCCGCGCTGTCTGACCCAGTCTTCACACACAAGCCTCTGAATGGAACGAACTCTACATCCACCAGCACAGCGTCCGGCTGGGGTCTGCGCATCCTCCGCAGCAACAACATTCTCGGCTACGGAATAGGCCTGTACTCTTTCTTCAACAACTACTCGACGAATTGCTCGCGGGTTACGGAAGACGAGAAGTGCCAGTCGACCATTCTGTCGATTGAAGGGGGCCGCAACACGTATGATATTAATCTCTACAACGTGAACACTGTGGGTAGCACAGAGATTATCACGCGCGATGGAGTAGAGTTGGCAGACAACAAGGACAACAACAGTACCTTTGCAGACACCGTCAACGTTTTCAGAATCGGTGGCCTGGGTCTCGATCTAGATATTTCGTTGTAGATTAGATTGTACTTAGTGGGGCTTTTCCTGTATACAATTTTTTTCAACCCTCCAACTCCACCACAACACCACCCACTACGATTATTTGTCCTCTATTTTCCTAAACTTCCATCAATTTCCGATATGGTCTAGTGGCTAGGATTTGCCGCTCTCATCTGCAGAGTCAGTTCACTGTTTAGTGCCGGCAAGGCCCGGGTTCGGTAAGCTTCTTCGATTGCCCCTCAGTTCGATCTCCTCTAACAACGATTCAGATTCCCGGTGTCGGAATATCATCTTCTTTTTGCTCTCTGCATACTATAGAACATGTCGCAAGAGTGATAGAAGCTTCTTTTTTTTGCGTTTTGCTTCAAGGTCAAAATCTTTCTCTTTGGCGGGGTTCAAAGGTCGGGGAGGTTCTAGCTCAGGACTGTTATGAGGCCGCATTAGGCCAGCGAGCCTACATACAGTCTTCCTTGGCATGGACAGTGTCTCTTATTATATTCTTAGCCTCTAGGAGGATGTCGTAGTGAAGGTATATCATACTCACTTCGAATTATCAACACAACCTTGGTTAGTATACGTGATAAGCATGATTACTAGTTCAACACAATAAATAACAGCATTCAGGTTACGTTCAGAAGAAGAATACTGCATTCGATAGTGTACAAGAAGCTGGCTAACCCACACACCAACTCTGAAGCTACAAGTAACGCCCGCTATGCAATTTTACCATGCGTAGACCCCAAGAGTATGTCAGAGTACCAATGTGACGTCCAGAGCAGCTGATCAATGACCTTATCTAAAGCCGAACAGAAAAGAAAACGCAAACCGCATTTGAATGGCGTCGTAAGACCCAGCTCAGCGCCTGCCTCCGCTGCGACCACCCCTGATTTGCTTCATGATATCCACGTTGCTCGAACGACTGCGTGCGTTCTCGTTGAACACAACGTTGCTCTTGGGCGCAATGGTATACGTAGTGGGACCGGACTCCATGCGGGCACGCTGGAATGCCTTGGGGGCTTCGAGCTGCTTCTTTCGGTTTGCTGCGTAGGCGGCGGCTTGGCTGCTGGCAGCGGACCTGTCGGTAGTCTTGATTTGACTAAGGTTGTTAGCATACATAGCGAAATATGAAGGCGCAATACATACCTCGGGTCGTAGTCGGCCTGGGCAAACTCCTTCTTGCGGTAGTCGTCTGTCCGCCTAAGAATGGGACGCGTCCAGTCTGTAAAGAGGCGCTCGGCTTGTCGCTTGATGGTCAACTCGGGCTTCTTGCTCTTGATGTAGAACATGATGACCTTGCCGATGCCAGATGCGACAAGTGTGTCCTTGTTTACAGGTAACTTGGCTAATGAGGCCATGAGATCTTTCTGAATGTCGTACGCGGGAAGACTACCATCGCTTAGGGGCTCCAAGAAGAAGCGCACCGATTCGAGCAGGTTCACTTCGGGGTCCACGATGGTATCTCTCAGTGTGTTCTTGTTCAGGAGGGCGGTGACTTCTGGCAGAAGTTTGAGCTTGTGTCGTGCAGGCTCGTTGCGCTTTCGACCTTCGTTGTCGGCTTCGGCGGCAGCTGCCATACGGCGGCGCATCTCCTCAATCTCTTGGTCGGCCATTTGTTCAAGGTCAATGCCATCCTTCTTGCGGCGGCGATTCGAGCTGGTGCTAACGATGCTGTCGATTTGCGCATTAAGCTGCTTCTTTCGTCCTAAAGTCACAGTTAGTAGATATGAGGGTCTAGGTATGGTCATACATACGCTCTTCCGGGGTCAGATGTTCGTCTGGATCGCCCTCTGGGCTTGCGGCTCGGACCCTGCCTGCCTTCTTGGACCGCTTGCTTCGCCTGTCACCCTCTGCAATATCACCGTCATCGTCGCCATCCTTGTTCTTCTTGCGGCGAGGCTTCTCAGCCCTCTTTTTCTTCTTCTTTGGCTCTTCACCCTCAGCAGCAGTGCGCTTTCGCTTGTGTACACCAATCTGCTTGACGTTGTCTTCGTCGATCGCTTGCGCCGGGCGCTCATCAATAGCAACATTGTTGATATCGAAATCGCCAAACTGCTCGTCCATTTGGTCATCGTCCAGCGCTTCGGAAAGCACCGACTCATTGTCTGACAAGCCAGCCTCGATGTCGTCCTGGTCAGGCATCTCGCCGGGTCGGTCCTCTGTCACTTCCATATCTTGGTCTGGATCACCGATAGGGGGGTTCGGGGTAGCGTTCTCCTCGTCGATTTCGGGGCGCAGGGGATCAGCTGGGTCGTTGCCAGCCGCTGGTAACGGCGACCTCGAATGCGATCGGTTGAACTCAACGTCCTCCATGCTGGCTGTTTGGGCCTGGTTCGTCGAAATCAGGGTATCGATGAGAAGGCGCGGAGGATGCGAGATCGATTAACGGTGACTTGTCGCGGTAAAGGTGGACCAGGCGCGAACGTCGATCGTGAGATGCTCAAGGAAAGTTCAAGGGAGCGCGACGGCCATGACGCGCGGTGATACTATTTGCCGGGGCCGGGCTTGGCAAACGGAGGCGCGGCTGGTCCGCGATTGTCAAAGACCGCAGCCGCTCCTCCACCTTTGTTCGACAACTCACTCGCCTGACCACCAACCTCAGGCCCCCCACCATCACTACACCCCCGACGACGTCTTACAGAGTCTGCTCGACGCTGTTTGTCAGCTTCTCAACTGACGAGCTTCATCCTAGACGACATCCTACTAGGCTCCGCCATCGTCGCAGCACCTGAGTCACTTTGGGTCTCTATTGCGACACTTCCGCAGTTGCGCATCACCGCCTCATTGTTGGCTTGAAGGGGGAAGGGCATATATACAGAAGGAGGATTGCAGTAGCTGGGGGAGAGCGAGTTTGTTACTGCCTAGCTGTACCGGCGCAGTCTTCACACTGCGTCATTTGGCGCGGCCATAGCTAGTATCCAACACAAGCACTGTCATTACGTGTGTTCGTCGAGAGCGAGGAAGCATATCGTCTATCTTGTTCATCTGGCATCGACATCGTCAGCGTTGCGACTCCCCGACCGCAGAGTCAGCCGCTCACCCTGCCCTTTGCGCGCAAGTTTCACGTCTTCTAACACAGCACACATCCCCTCTTGTCTAACCCCAGATATTCTTGCCCATCATGTCTGTGTCAGCTGCTGAAGTGGCTGCCGACTTTCGGGATGCTCTGCAAGATTTGAGGATGAACAGCAGACCTGAGATTAGCAATCTAACCCTCATCGCCAAAGAGAACACAGAGTATGCGGAAGCCATATCCAACGAGCTTCAGAAGCATATCCAATCGGTACGTCCTGGAACCGTGTAGACTAACAACTCTATCATTCAGTTCAAACTTACTTTATCACCGGTGACTGACATGGCATAGACTCGCCCCGAATGGAAGCTTCCAGCCCTCTACGTCCTTGATTCGATTGTTAAGAATGTTGGCACGCCATACACCGTCTACATTGGTCGCAACCTTTACAGAACCTTCATGGACGCCTATCTCGTGATGGATCAAAACACACGCAAGAACATGGAAGGCTTGCTGAGGACGTGGAAGATGCCTGTGCCCGAGTCGATGGACCCTCGCCCTGTGTTTCAAGCCGACGTGACACAGGACATCGAGAATGCACTGGCTAAATTCCGCGCAGCTCAGCAACAGATTCGGCCGCAACACGCGCTTCCCCCTCGTCCTCCGTCACTCAATGTCGCCTGGAGGGGTACATCCACGCCGCCGCAAACTGGACCACGTTATGCCGCTCCCAATGATCCGCGTGCTCGACCGGTAGGTTTTCAATACGATCTTCAGACAATCTTGCTAACAAACCTTCCAGTCACAACCCCCGACACCTCAATATCCACCATCACACGCATCCACACCACCTGTATACCAGCAGCCTCAGCCCATGTCGTCTGTTGATCTTGCCGACTTGAAGGTGGAATTGACACAGCTTATCAGCACAACACAGAACATGTTCGCGCATAACCCAGCTGACGCTGCTCTACGTACAAAGTTGTCAGCACTCCTGTCCCTCAAGCAGATCCTGGACACACAGACGTTGCCTCCTCAACAACTAGAGGCCGTACGTCAACAGGTCCGAGCATTAGCACCTCCACCAGCACCAACACCGACCTTTGCTCCTTCTACGCCAGTGTACCCACCACAACAGGCAATGCCCCAAGGCTATCCACCTAACTTTTCTCCGATGGGTGCACCTCCGAGCAGCGCTCCGCCGAATGTCGCGCAACTTCTGGCAGGCTTCCGACCACCGCCACAATCGACTCCGCAACCCGCACCAACCCCGAATCCACCGGCCTTGAACTTGGCAGAGCTACTCAAACGTGTGTCTTCCCCAGCACAACCGAACTCAGTGCCTGCCTCAGCCCCCTTTCAGATGCCATTCCAAGGCTTTCCGCCCCCAGTCTCGACTCCAGTACCGGCACCTCAGGTCCCCCCGCCCACTCAGTCTGCGACACCGACTGCCAATCTCGCTGCTCTGCTTGCGCAGTTCAGCAAACCTGGTGCTGTGCCGCCCTCAATGCCACCCACGCCTGTGCAGAGCACTCCCGTTCCTCAGTTACCACCACAACCTGTTGCTGCGGCTCCAGCCCTTGGATCCGCCGAGTGGCTTTTGAAAGCTCTGGGTGGTGTACCTGGTGGTATACCTGCAAACCCAACGCCGATTCAATCCCAGCCGGCCACACAACAGCCACTTGCGCCGGGTAGTTTGATGGAACAGATCGAGCTCACCACGGCGTCAATGAAGAAGCCTCGTCTTCACCTCATCTCCCGCCTTTACGAGGCCAAGCCCAACATCTGCGCCACATGTGGCCGTCGCTTTGAGAGCACACCCGAAGGCAAAGAGAAGAAAGCACGCCATATGGACTGGCATTTCAAAGTCAAGGATCCAGATGCCGCCAAGCGAGGTGTACACCGCAGCTGGTACATTCCCGAAAAGGAGTGGATCGAGTACCGCGAAGTCGACGAGACAGCCCCCGACCAGTCCAACGACGGTTCCTCTGGTACAGGTGGTGCTAAACCGAAGAAACAGGCCAAAGATCGCTACGTGAGCGTACCACAAGACGTCACACTACAGCAGGCACCGTGCCCCATCTGCCAGGACAAATTCGAGACGCAGTGGAATGTGGAGGCCAACGACTTTGTATGGATGGATGCCGTAAGCGTGGGTGGTAAGATATACCATGCTACTTGTTTTGAGGAGGTTTATGGCAAGGGTGTTGGTATTGAGGCGCCAGGCACGCCCGACTCAGTACTTGGAAAGAGGAAGGCAGATCTTGGTGCCAACGGTGACGGAAAGAAGGTTAGGGCTTATTAGACATCACTTTTTATTTTTAGTCGTGGACGTTTGGCCATTTTTCAGAAAAGGCCACGATGGTGGGCTTTTGCAGCATAGCGTGGCGTTTTTGACACAGTCATATAATATTTGGGCTTCTACGTAAATTCCATTGACGGTGATCAATGGTAGCAATCACATATTTCAATACATGGATGTCTCCTACTTCGACTCGTATATTCCGTCATGATATATCTATGTACAAGTCCGCGTCCCAACTTTCTACACCCACTCCTTCGGACTCTTGAGGACTTCGATTAACCGTTCCTCCCTGCTACCCTTTGCAGGTTCATGCATATACTGCCACCTTGCCGTAAGAGGCAGACTCATGAGAATACTCTCAATCCGTGCACCAGGTGTGTTCAGACCAAAAGCCGTTCCACGGTCGTGCACAAGGTTGAACTCGACATAGCGTCCTCTGCGGATCTGCTGCCACTGCTTCATCTCGTCTGTGTAGGGCATATCCTTCCGCCTGTTGATGATGGGCAGGTAGGAAGGCAGGAAAGCAGACAAGCAGTCTTGTATGAAGGAGAATAATTGTTCTTGGTCCTTCTCCGTCTCGTCGAGGTCGTCGAAGAAGATGCCGCCTACACCTCGTGTCTCGCCCCGGTGCTTGTTGCTAAAGTACTCGTCGCACCACTTCTTGAATCGCGGGTAGTACGCCTTGTCGTGCTTATCGCACGCTTGCTTGATGGCGCCGTGGAAGTGTATCGCGTCTTCATCGTAAAGGTAAGAGGGTGTGAGATCGCAGCCACCGCCGTACCACCATGCATTTGTGTTTCCCAGTTCGTCGGCGGTCTCGAAGTAACGATAGTTGAGGTGCACGGTCGGTGCGTTGGGGTTGTGGGGGTGAAGGACCATGGATAGGCCTGCGGCGAAGAACTCGAGCGAATCGACGTTGGGGTCGAGAGCTTTGTGGTTGGCGCGCATCTTCTGTATGGCGGCTTTAGGCAAGCGCCCGTATACGACTGAGGTGTTCACGCCTCCCTTCTCGAACACGTTGCCGTCTTGCAGGATACAAGTGATGCCACCACCGCCTTCTGGTCGCTGCCATGTGTCGATCTTGAACTTGGTGCCGTCGACCTTTTCCAGCTCAGCCACGATTTCCTTCTGGTTCTGCTTTATGAACTGCTCCATTCGGAGGCGCATGGGTGATTGCTCCGAGACGCCATTCTCACGCTTGAGCAGGGCATCCTTCTCGGCGATGGAGGGTGCTTCGGTCTTGATCGTGTCGTCCGTCCACTGCGACATGGTTAATAAGGTTCAAAGCAATATTCAGGGTCTCTGTGTACCATGGAGTAGACCAAGGCCCCAATGAAGGGTACAAATAGCAACCGTATCCTGTTCGGCCATTTGCTCGGTGGAGGATTACGCCATTCTTCCAAAGGATCCGGCTTCTCCGGTTTCTTGCCTGAGGGTAGATCTAGGCGGCGTCTTGGTGAAGCGTGTAATTGTCTAGTGCAGATGTGATTTGGGCGTAGTGTTCGTTGCGGCGCATGGCTGTGGGGGAGCTCGAGAGCTCTTGAGATGCGGAGTGAAGATCGGAATGGACGCATGGCGGGCGTGTGGAATCTTGAGAAAACGTTCACCACGTGGAGATCATTGGAGATATGTAATAGTCGCGAATTGATTTATATCGAGTCTGTGGGAGAAAGTCGGTGGTTTGGAAAGTTGTCGTGCATCACACCACGGTGGGCGCATCATCAGTGGAGCTCCTCGGTACTCCTACTAGCGGTATCGGTACCTGCATCATGCAAATACGGCAAACTTGCCATTACAGACAACGAAGGTAAGGACGCGCGAAAGCGCTTACTTTGAGTTGTACTGGTCTCGGCTTTGGACGGTTTGAGTGCTCAAAGACACATGTGCACCTACCTGTAGACGCGCAGCATGCGGTAGCGAGGGTTCGTTGGCGGTACTCGCTAGGTAGGGTGCGCACTGCTACCCAGTAGCCTGACGGGCATCTCACGGTGCACGAGAAGTACTCGTTCGCGCTGTCATAGAAGGCGTCTGAAGAGATAGCTACGTTGCTATGAGCGGCAAGGTGGTCGGACGCGCTACATGCCTGCCAACGCGCGTGTCCAACGCGTCGACTTCGAACGATGGAATGATGCAGCCTACGTCAAGTTCAAGATAGCGTCACGGCGCATGCCTACAGTGGCGGTGCTCAAGTCGATGGATGACTCAACCTTGAATGCGTCCGGGAGACCCAGGTCATGGGAGCTTAGCAAGTGACTTGGTGGGCGAAGCGGTCAGCACAGCCATAGACGAGAACCAGGTCGCTCTTCACGGGTGAAAAGGGCTGCATTCGCATGACGAAAGAGGGCTGATTGCACTGTCTCTGATTCCCACAGAGCACTTGGCTGGCGCGTGAAGCGTTGGTCGTCCGTTGCATAGGGCATGTGCATGGATGGTGACTGACTTGGGCGTTGGTTAGGTAAGGCTGGAAGTGATTCGCCCCGCTCTGCTGCCTGCCCTTAAACTCCCACACCGCCCGCACCCTCAGCGTCCTACATCTCCACCCGCACCACTGACAAAACTCCCGCCTGCTCACTCAACACACTCACATACACTACCCATCACTCTTACACATATCCAAGATGCGTTCCAAGTTCAAGGACGAGCACCCGTTCGAGAAGCGCAAGGCCGAGGCGGAGCGCATTCGCCAGAAGTACAACGACCGCATTCCCGTACGTTTGCCTCCTGCCTATGCATCTCCCTCACTACCACAGCAGCTAACAAGGCGCAGGTCATCTGCGAGAAGGTCGAGAAGTCGGACATCGCGACCATCGACAAGAAGAAGTACCTGGTACCCGCCGACCTGACCGTCGGACAGTTCGTCTACGTGATCCGTAAGCGCATCAAGCTGTCACCTGAGAAGGCCATCTTCATCTTCGTTGATGAGGTTCTGCCGCCTACCGCCGCTCTCATGAGCTCGATATATGAGGAGCACAAGGATGAGGATGGCTTCCTGTACATTACGTACGTAATCCCTTCGCCGCGCAACGCGATGCAGCTGCTAACAACCTTATAGGTACTCCGGCGAGAACACATTCGGCGAGGCCATCTAGGGAGCTCACTCCATCCCGCATCCCCTTATCTATCGGTTATCAAGGCCGCGGCGAACTCACAGGCGTTATCGGATCACGGGTTTCTTCATTATTTCATGGCAACACTACACGGGCTGGGTGATGGATCGGTATTCTTGATCAGCGATTTGGTGCGACGGCAGACTCCTCGGCACTCAGCACTAGGCAAACATCATCTGAGAATGAGGCGGATCAAGCACAAGACAGCGAGAATGCACTCCGCTGGAGATGGAGCTCCACGGACATGACGAGTGGCGGTCGGACAGATTGGCTTTCTCTTTTGCGCTGTACCTGTAGCTTGATCATCACATTTCAGCCCAAATGCACCAGACTTAATCCACGACGACTATCTTCAGATGACCCCATCTGTGACGTCTCGCATGTATCCCGTGAAGCGCTATCTGTACCTGACAAGGCAGCGTGACTTGCGGCTCCTCCGGGCTGAAACCCATGACGCCATCACCCGCCTCACCAGACGCCTAACCGCCTCCATACAACCAGCTGCATGCAGACTGGACGCACAACATGGATAATTAAAGCGACGTGAACTGTTCTAGCACCTTCTGAAACAATGACATGCTTTCCAAGCGGCTTTTGACGCGTGCTTGCCCAAGTAGTCCGCATGGCGCGACCGCGGGCGTGGGGAAGCTCCAGCTGGCGGCAGGCACGGACCACAGCAAATGCAGGTGCAGTGGATCTTTGATAGACGCGATCTGAGAGAAGTTGATCGAGACACCGACGTGAATTTTTGCCCTTGTCGACTTGCACCTGCAGAACCATCGTAGTTGCCTAAACAACCGACTTCTTGTTCGCAATCGGATCACTTCCGGAAGACTATTCTGAGACCCCGCAGTTATGGCGGCCCAGTACATCATATCAAAGTGATCCTTTCCCTCTCGTCGACCTTGGACTTGGAGACTAACAAGTCGCGCAGAAGTCTCGACCCTCTTTTCGCCATATCCATCGGTCTCGCTGCTGCCTTCACACGGATAAATCGCGAGGAGAAAGAGAAGGGCCGGAGCTCACAGGAGAGCATAGATGTGCTGAAGAGGAGATGGAATCTGGCATGGCAGGGGAACGAAGCGGAGAAGAAGGCTTGAGTTCGAAGAGACAAGAAGGAATAGAAAGACGTGGGACGAGAAGGTCATAGGGAAATGCAAACGCAAGACATACGAAGTTGCATCCGGTGCACTTCCACCAAGGACGAATACTACGATACCCTGCTACGCAATGGACAAGAGGAGGAAAGCTGGTTCAATAAGAGCCGTCTCACTATACAGAGGGTAGGCACCTCCTCGCTACGCCATCCATAAGACATGCCCGATAGTCATCATCTTCTGTCTGGTCGTACCCAGCTTGTCAACAGGCGTAAAGATCAAGTGACAGCTCATCCCAGAGGCTGCGGGAGATAGAGGTACGGCGCAGCATGCAAAGAGTAACCATCTTGTTCTCTGTGCAATACCAATCGAACTCGCTCTGACGATGCGAAAGCTGTAAGAAATGTCACAGGCTTCATGGAAATATGCTTAAAGTCCTCTCGAATATGCTTTTTCTGATATACCAGATATCCATATCTATTTGAAGCTTACTTCGGACACGAATATTACCACCGCAGCTAAATCGCCTAGGAAACAAGTTTCCAAGCCGCCTCAGCCGTGAGTCTAAGCAGTGCAACCGAGCTCGCAGCAAAGACCGGAAAGCGTAGCGAGACTTTGTTGGTCGAAATATGAATAATGCTGTATACGAATCTCAAGCCGATATAAGCCCACGCCAAACCAACGGTTCTCTTATCCTTTACATCCAAAAGACTCAGTCCCAACCACCCAGCATAGAACTGAGTAGGTTGTTCGAGTAAGTCGACGTTCTAAAGATGGCCCAGTGTCGCGTGGGACCTGATATGGGTGAGAAAGACTTTGCAGTGGGAGTGGCGGGCAGGCCAAAAGGTATCTTCGATAACCAGCTGTACGATAAGAAGCAGTCCGGACAGTCTCTTCGCTTAGGCACCGGGAGTGGGTGACTCTATTGGCGACACACTTGTGCGGGTACAGCTCTTCTCTCGGGGTTTGTCTACGCGGCCACTGGAAGAGCTGTGCGGGCATCGTTACCTTTTCCTTGACCGCATCAAGTCCAAGCGCACTCAAAGACGGTTCCTGGACGCTTACTTCATTAATCCTCCGAAGCTACGAAAGAACACAACAGCCACGAATGGGACTCGTTGCCGCAAAGACATCCTCCGTAGCCCAACGCTGGTTGGTCGGGGTCCAGGGTAAGTGAAGGCATGTTAACGTGTGCCAGACAGTCGGTGTACTGACATGAAATCCACGCATTCTAGCTCACTTTTGGAAGGCTCCTAGGTTCGTACTGTGGTATCCCGATTCCCCGAGTGGGGGTTCGGGATCCTCTTGATTGGCCCGATGGTCCTTCCTAGCGGATTCTGACGAATAGGAAGTCATGGCGGAAGTGGCGATATCTCCAAACCTCAGGAAAGTATCACCGCGCCGCGGTAAGGAATTCCTGCCACATGGGAACGGCTGGTTGTACATGACGCTACGAGTCATGGTAAATTCTAGGATCGCGAGCACCTGACCTTACGACGTTACACCGCGGCACCGGGAACATGACGATCATCATTCCTAAGGCTTCACCGACACTCAGATACGAAAACGTCAAAGAAGTCTTACATCCGCCGGTTAAGATATCCTTCTAGGTGCCGAACTCTGTCCGTGTGGAACTATATATGCTTGTAACAGTACGACTGGCAGCCAACTCCAACTGAGACGAACACTGCGACTACTTACCTCAAGATGGATACCTTAGCCAATAACACGCATCCAAAATGGTGGAAAGATCCGGGCATGAAGAAACTCAACTTCTTGCTCCTTTCAAGCTACATAGGCGCCATAACGAATGGCTACATCAGCTCCCTCATCTCCAATCTCATTGCCAACCCCAGATACTTCCAAGACATACAAGGGCTTTCCCATCCGAAGCTACTCGGACTAGTCACCGCTGCCCAGTCCATGGGATGTATCGCCGCGTTCTTCCCAGCACCATGGCTATCAGACAAGTACGGCCGCCGTGTAGGCATCATCTTTGGCAACATTGGAATGATAGCC
Source organism: Alternaria incomplexa (assembly GCF_024043165.1). Classification (NCBI taxonomy): domain Eukaryota; kingdom Fungi; phylum Ascomycota; class Dothideomycetes; order Pleosporales; family Pleosporaceae; genus Alternaria; species Alternaria incomplexa. Next base: position 985,135 of record NW_026249862.1, on the reverse strand, counting down.
GGCTTTACGGGGCAGATATTCTGCACAAGATTCGATCAGTTTCTTGGGATGCGCATACTCGTCGGGTTTTCGAGCATTTCCAACACGATTTCATCCTCCGCCCTACTCGTCGAGCTTGCACATCCACGCCAGAGGGCCGTTGCAGGTGCGCTCTTCAACACATGCTACTTCATCGGCTCCATCACCGCGGCTTGGGCCTCTTACGGAGCTTTGAGAATACCGGGTTCGTGGTCATGGAAGCTACCGGTAGCCATTCAGCTGTTTTGGTCGCTGGCGCAGCTGAGCTTGATCATGTTCTGCCCCGAGTCGCCTAGGTGGCTTGTACGACACGGACAACAAGAGAAGGCCAAGTCTATCATGATACGATACCATGCCAATGGACTCGCTGGTGATGAGCTAGTATCTTCCGAATTCGCGCGCATGTGCGCATCGACGGCGGCTGAGGCTCAGAATAACACTACTGGCTGGCTGGCCTTGCTTGCTACACCAGGCAACCGCAAACGCCTCGTCCTATCTGTGGTCATCGCCGTAGCTACGCAATGGGTCGGAAACGGAATCATCAGCTTCTACTTGGCACCGGTCCTGCGAACGGTCGGAATCACAAACTCCCTCCACCAACAAGGCATCAACGGCGGGCTTCAAGTCTACGTCTGGCTCTTGGCCTGTGCAGCCGCACTGTTATGCGAAAAGGCCGGTCGACGCCGTCTCTTCTTAACTTCCACGAGCCTAATGTTGGTCTTCATGGTCCTGATAACCATCTGCTCAGCCCTCTACTCAACCACCGGCTCCGCATCTGCAGGCTACGCCGTCATTGTATTCCTCTTCCTCTTCTTCGGTGGCTACGTCATTGGCCTGACACCCATACCCATCCTCTACGTCAACGAGATCTGGCCGAGTCATCTCCGCACGAAAGGCACAAGCGTGTTTTGGGTATCGCAAGCCGTGTCTATCACTTTTAACCAATTCGTGAACCCCGTGGCGATTGACAAGATTGCTTGGAAATACTACTTGGTCTATATTGGTGTCTTGGTCGCTGTTATCAACTTCATCTTCTTCTATGTGCCGGAGACTAAGGGCCTGTCGCTGGAGCAGATTAGTAGTATCTTCGATCCTGTACAGGATGTTACTGTCGAGCTGTCGGTTTCGGATGTTAGGAGGGAAAATGAGGCGTAGAGGATACATGGTGCGAATTTGGGTCTTTCCGGTCCATTTCAGCGTAACGAGGCAACGACAAGAGAGGTGGATGAACGTAGTTAAATCAATAAAAATATAGTTACAGACTACGCGAGCTTATCCAAAAGCCTAGGAGTGGGTTTTCGACAAACCATCGAGCTGACTATGGGCAGTCCAAATGCGCTGGTCCAGAGGTCCGGGGATCTTTGTCAGTTTGTAAGCCTGACGGAGGGTATCCCAAGAGCTTTGATCAGTAGATTCGGAAGTCTTTGACCGTTTCTTCGGTTTCTGCTCCTGACTTTGCAAATCAGATGCCTCCTTCTTGCCCTTACTTTCATCTGTCTCCTTGGTATTTTTCTCCTCGACCTTCTCATCTTCTATCTCATCACTCTTTCTCTTCTCACCCTGATTCCCTTCCTTCTTCCCCTTCCTCCATACGACCCCGAAAACGCCAGTTCTCTCAGGTGGCTCATACAGCTCAGCAACTGGCCCTGGTTTGTTGGGTAATCTTTCGTATATCAGAGTCGAGGCCTCAAAATCGGTGTCACCTTGGGTCTCCGGATTATGAGTGAGCGGGTGTATGTCGTTTCCTGGAAAAGGGAAGAGAGGGTGATCGTCATTGATAAAGTAGTGTTTTATTGGTAGTGGACTGTCCTTCTTCTGTCTGCCTTTTCGAGGACAGGTTGTCACACATGCAGTGTAATGACCCGCTCGTGTGAGGTTACCGGAGTGAACGATCTTGCCAATGAGCTTGTATCGGAGCTGTGAAGACGGAGGACTAACGTGCGCAGTGAGGTCGAGCTCGTTGGGAATGATGATGGGATGTGTATTCTTGATCGGCAGACTTTGGTCATCCTTGTCGAATACTTGGTCTCCATTCTTGTCGAAAGTGTTTAGTTCCAGATTAATCCGAAGATACTCGGGTGCAGTTTCGATCGTTTTGAACTTCTTGACATCTCCCGTATGATTGCAGGCTCCGCATGTTACCGGCATATCTTCGATGTCCAGCCATGTCGAGTTTACCAGGGCAGTTTGCAGATCAGGATGATTATGGCCATTCTTTGCAATCATGACGTTTGAGAAGCCAAGGTCTTTGGTGATGTCGTAGTTGTCGATGGAGTGGAGGTGGGTACAACTGCCATGTGTACACCGCATTTCTTCATGCCGGGTCAGAGTGAAGAGGTAGTTGAACTCGTCCAGTCGTTGGTGATTACTGTTGAGACAGTCAGTGATCTGCACACGGGTGGATAGAAGAGAGTACTTACCCAGGATCGATACTGTCTTTACACGCATTTAGCAACCTCATCAAGAACTCATCAGAATCTTGCTGGCCAGCAGCGTTTCTCATGCGCCCAATGCGGTCATTGCGGGACTCGTTGTTAAGCCTTCGATTCATGAAAGCAATCTTTGATTCTCCCTGCGCTTTAGTAAGTCCAGAGGAGCTGGGGGGCTCAGTGAACCAGCGTCTAGCCATGGCGTTCAACGCTTTGACACTAGGACGTGTGTGGGGGAACTTGATGAGATTCGCATTATCCCGCGCGTCCGACCAGTAGTCCAGGACAAAAGCCTTTACTAGGCAAGCCACACATTGCTTAATGTCTTCTCCCATCTTAACGAGCACCTGATCCTTCGCTTGGCTCACTGGGAGATGGCGATTCGGATCGTTTGCGCGACAAGGCCAATCCGCGCCCAGCGCTGCGTCGTTATGCTGCTTTATCCAGTTGCAGAACTTTGGAAGATGGACGAGGTTCTGCAAAGCGCTATTCATGTAGCAAGAGTTTCCCGAATTGCCAATGCCGCGGGGCTGCTTGTTGGGACGGCCTTCTGGCCATGTTTTGCTGATTGCATTCGTAACCGCAGGTCTGCGAGGGTTTCTTCCACGTGGTAAGCGAGACCGATGGCTTCGGGGAGGAGGTGCGGGAGGAAGATGTATAGGGGCAGTGGCTGCTTGGCGCCGCGTAACCGGAGGCATGTTGATCTGATGAAGTCGGTAACGGTAGACGATGTAGTAAATTGATGCGAGATGGCAATAGTCTCATGAAGATGTTGTTTGGATGTGACGACTTCCCGCGCGTCGATAGTTCTTCCATCTCTTTTGAACTATGTTTGCACGGGCGACAATGAGTAGCCTTTCTCTTTGTTCTGTTGTCGAGCTGGTCATTGTGAACCTTGCCACCAAACGGGCTTATTGATCTTTGGACAGGATACCTCAAAGAAAGTGAAGGTGAAAGGCAATATGTGATGTGTGAATGTGTGAATGTGACTGGATTGGTTTCCTAGAGTTGTTAATCTTGGCTCATTCAACGTCGACGGCTAAATCGGAGATGACCTACATGTATTAAGCGCATTGCAGTAGATAGCGATGCAGCAGAGTGACTACATTGTTATCAATAGATCATCTAAGTTGATGTACCTTTAGACTTGCTTACCCTTACCTTTTCCCTTATATTGTTCCTCTTCGTCATCCTCCTCCATTCTCCTCTTCATTTCTTCCACCGCTGCTCTTTCCCTCTCCTCCCTCTTGGCAGTGCATTCATCCAGCAGTTCCTTCATCTTCTTCGCTCTCTCTGCATCACTGAACTCCTTCATCCACTTCTCGTTCATCTCTGTTGCCAGCTTAATATCCTCAAGTTCAAACTCGATCAAGAGAGTGCTTGCGGTGGGACTAGGTGTACTATCTTTGCTCACGGTAACGAGGTCGTCATCTTCAAGCCCAGTATTCCACAAACGACGACGGGGTTTCGCGCCAAGGTGGCCAGCCTCTTCTGAGATACAGTCTCGCTCACAGCATTGTAGTCGTAACAGTAAGTCTTTTATTCGTCTTCGTCCCATATTGAGCATCATGGTGAGCCTTGTCGTTCTGTAGTGCGAACCCCCAGATCGAAGCTCGAAGTTCGGCAGGTAGCTTGGGGAATAGATGGAAGGTAGCCGCCATGATGGGCTGTTCATAGGGTTGCGAAGAAGATAATGCGCCCTTCGGTCGGATTGGAGCCTGGTCTGGTGCGCGCCGGTCATCGAAGTTGCACTTTGGTTAGTTTTGTGAAGACGCGTGAATGGGATCTACTGTCATCGGATTGAATAGGGGCAGACCGTTCGCGCGAGACAGCGCGCGTCGACTGCTGCAAATCCGCCAGGATCTTCTAGTAACGCCATGGCTCGAGAGATATGTCGATGTATTTGCGATGCACGACGCGCAAGCGAAGTAGACGCGTCGTGACCCGGTGGGTGCTTGCCCACACACGTCATTACCCAGCCATCTTTGTATCCAACCAAATCGGGTTAGCTCTTAAATCAACCCACCATCAACGTGGGCAGCCACTTCCAGTACATCAACATGCTCACTCTTACCAGTATATTCATGTGTGCAAATCCAATCGTGCCATTTATGTACCGTCAAGTTGTGACGCAGATCACCAAGGGCCACCCATGCTCTGTGGGTATCCACCGCCCCTTCCCCCATGTTCAAATCCACGGTGCGACGGCAACACCGCACTTTGTCCGCCATGGAAGTGACCACCACCATAGTCTTGACCTTGAATATGACCTTGACCCTGACCACCAGTGTACATACCTTGCGCTGGCATCTGGCCAGGCATCTGCTGCGCATACGCAGCGCCCTGAACAGGACTCGGCATAGGCCCCTGTGGCATTGGCATTCCTCTTCTAAAGCCTTGCTGCGGCATCTGCATCTGCTGCTGCTCAGCCCTATTATATGCCAGGTGCGACCCCCTAGTCTGTTGCGTATTCTGTCCAAACCCATACGTGCGATTCGGTTCCGGCATCGCAGCCACCGCAGACACATTAGTTGTAGCCGTCTTCCCCACATCTTTCGGTGGATTCAGCGCAAACCCCCAGGTACCCTCCCTCAACTTCCCCTTGACGAATCCAACTTTCTTCGCCACACCCTTGGGCATCTTGCTCTCGTCGCATCCTCCAATCGCCCATTCACACGCCTTGACAACCGCATTCCACATCCCTTTCTCCGAGTCTCCGAGCACAGGGTTACCTTTCTCCTGTCTTACGCGCTCTAGCACGGCCATCATGAGGCCCTGGACGCGGTTTGTGACTTTTTCGAGATCCTGGGATGACTGTGGGATGAGGATGTGGAAGGTCGCTGGGCTGGTGGGTCGGATTTGCGACTTAGTGAAGGCGATATTGACGGGCGCTGCGGTGTAGCAGTCTTGTGTGGAAGCAGAGGCGGGACCGACTGCTAGTCTGGCGAATGCAGGGACGCCTGCGCCGTGGGCTAGAAGGGCGAATGGGCTATCGGCTAGCTGAACAGCGTGGTGTATGGCTTCGTCTTTGCCGGCTGCGCGACACTTGCTCTTCTCGTAGTTTTCTTTGCTCACGCACATTCTTGCCCAGTGTTTCGCTTTACCCGCATCGAGGTGCTTTTGCACCATCTTGACTGCGTCACTGCCGTACCTGCCTTCACTCGCAGCGCGGAGCCGGAATGCAAAGGTAACGAGCTCATCTTGCGCTTTGTGGAGGTGAGGCCGCGACAGCGAGGTAGGAAGGAACGTGTTGATGTAGTAAGCGTAGTAGTACACATACGTACCGAGATACTCGAAGTTAAGCATCTGACTAGGTGCATCGAGGAAGACAACGGGTATGTCCAGTTTCTTCGCGAACTGTTCCAGGCGCTCGAGATCTGGCAGTTTGTTCGCTCGTCCAAATATCGAAGGTGCTATTCCGTCTGCAAGGTTGAGGGATCCCGTGATGGTGATTGCAGATAAAGCGGATCGTAGAGGAGATGTTGTCATGTTGATCCATTGTAGCAGGAAGTGCAGTACAGCGCCGTGATGCCAAACTATCTTCTTCAATCCGCCCATCTTCAGTACCTGCTCGACAGCCGTGTTGACTCTCTTCACTGTCTTCTCGAGCGCCTCCTGCTGTCCAGATAGAACGCCGTTATCCCATCCCCTCACTATGACAATCTTGCTGAACACCGCCACGGTGCCTTCGAGATGCTTCTTGCCATCAGCTCCAGTCAGATACTCAACCAACTGGCAGATGCGACCGAAGTTGTTCCTACTTCGACTCTCTTCAGCAATGATTAGCATACTGCCATCACTTTCGTTCGCGCCCTTGTTCTTGCGCACGCCGAGGTCGCACAGCTTGGCGATGACCGAAGTGAGCTGGAGTAGGCTGTCGATATCGGAATCAGTCTCCCAGATGTGAAGGACACCTGGGGCGCAGACCTTTTCGAGAGTGCTCTTGGACGCGGCAGCGAAGGACGACTTGTACTGATCTGGCATCGACTGCACCGACTTCTTGAACGCTTCGAGATCGCTGGACCACGGGCCATTGAAGGACGTCATCTTCTCGGAATAGCGATGCTTGCGCCGATGGCGAGAGTGCGACCGAGATCTGTGACGATGGGAAGAGGTGGCGGGACTGTTGGGAGGCTGTACAGAACGCCCAGTGTTGCGCAGCGGCTGGTTTGGAGAGTGGCGATCGATGAAGCGGTTGAGGTAATTCATTGAAGGCCTGCTGTTGTTATACTCATCTTTATGTACATGGCGAAAGGTGACAGTTGGTGGTTTGTGCATGTTGCCCGAACGCGGCGTTGGCTGTTCTGGATGTGAAGGAGTATGTGAAGACGGACCTGCAAAGTAGACACGTGAGCGCAAAGATGGACGCTTCCAGCAATTGAATACAGTGGAAAACGAGGATGGCAGCGAAAGTAGTGAAGTGACCGTTACGTGGCCAACGGCGAAGTGACAGCAACTATAATGTTTGGCCAAGGTGTGGAGGAGGAGTGATGTGCAAAATAGATGATCGCAAGCACCAGGGGCGGCAACAATTCGTGTCGCATTCTACAGAAATATCAAAGTAGAAGTATACATTGTATTGTATACTACCTACTTACAAATATGTAATACTGTGTATGCAGGAACCTCAGAAATGCGACACGGCTTGTTGCCGCCCTAGTGCAAGTGTGCATGACCTTACCACCAGAACCTCATTGAATCTAGAAAATCATAATGTAACCGCACAGATATCCAACTGTACCGTAACGCCGTCTCAAAAGATGAAGAGAAAGGATGCGTGCGAGCTTTACTTGCCAACACCACCACCGTGCTCCAAGATAGTCTGCTTGTCAAGCTTCTCCACCTTTCTGCTCAGCAGTGCACGTAGCTCAGGACTGATGACCCTCGCCTCGTCTTGCTCTTCTTCACCGACCTGCTTGCCCTTGTCTGTGCCGGAGGTTGACGCTTGGTCTTTCGCTGGTGATGCACTTGACGCCGTACTTGGCCCGGGGCCGGCGACGATTGCAGCAGCCAACTTGCGTTGTTGGGCTTGCGGAGCGGAGGGAAAGTTGCCTTTCTTGTCGATTGTCTCTACCGTTCGCTGAAATCTCTTGAAGAGCGATTCCGCGCGAACGAGTGTTGACTCGAGATCCATAGTACCGGAAAGCTCGTTGACTGCAGTTGCGTTAGTACCATTCACTGTCAATCTGGGCTGATTTGGTTGCATAGCTTACCATACTTGAGCACCTCGTCAAAGTGCTTCAGGTGCGCCATAATCACATCTCGGTGCTTTTCCAGGATAGCTAATGCGATGAAGATGTGGAAGTTGCTGCTCTGGTAGTCGGTCCAGAGCGACTCCCACAACCGCAGTACATCCGGCCACTCGAATTCGCGCTTGTACCAGACAAGCAGCATCCGGAAGAAAAAGAAGAAGTTTGTCGACTCAGCGGACTGAAGGTGAAGATACAGCTTGGGGTCCATAAGCTGTACGAGGTGGTCAAGCGTCGTGAGCTGCTTGCGCATGCCGGACTGGTCGCGTAGGAAGTTGCGCTCCTGTTTGCATGTCAGCCCTATAAATGATTATAATAGCCATGGAAAGTGTACGTACCATGCGCTCCATGAATCCAACAAAGCCCCAGAATGCGACGGCATCATCCTGCATGACTGCATAGATGGGCGCAAGCAAATCGCTCATGCCCTGAACGTAGCCGAGATCCTTGTTGTATTCGTTGTACGTAAGGAGCATGTCTTTCATCTGCTCCAAGTGAACGTTGGTGCCAGTTTCCGCAAAAGGCGAGTCAGGGTCAGGGTGGGGAATGTCCTCGCCGGCGAAGATGGGGATATTGCGATCTGTGCGATGTACGTCTTTCTCTACACAACGGACCCCATAGAATGGGACAAGTCAGCCAGTTTTCAAGCAAGGGCATGACGCGCAAGGATACATACCTATTCTGTTCTTTTGTTCTCTCCACCATTCCTCTTGCTCTTCATTCTGGTTCCCTTCAACCATTCGCTCCCACCAAGCGCCCTTGAGTCGAATGTACTCGTCTCGCCTGCTGTTAATGTTCGCGCGACGCTCTTCGTCTGAGCTGTCCCAGTCGTACACCCCGAGAAGGAAGAGCCATGCTTCCTTCCGTACACCATCGTCAGGATCAAGACCTCCATGGAAGACGCGGTCTTTGACCTCGTCCGGTGTCAGTTGTAGGCGGCCCTTGGAGTCGAAGAATCCTTTCCATTCTTCCAACGTGACAGGTTTTCTTCGGTCGGCCATGGTCATCTTATCCATGTCAAGGATCTCGAAGTCGCCGACATCGCTCTCCTCCATAGCCAGAACGTCCTTTGCTGTCCATATCCGCTGGTTCCGTTCTCGCTCGCTTTGTTCTGCAATGCCCATAGCCCATCTTGCCAGGTAAAGCCTTGCGCTGTCGAACTCTTCTTGTAGTGTCTGGACCTCTGGGTTCTGAATCAGGCGTCTAACCTGAGGCGGAATCTTGGGGTTGTCTGCGACGGCTTGAGCAGTCCTTCGCGTGAAGGTGGTGACCTGGCTAAGCTTCTCGAGGAAATTCCATCTTGCTTCCTTGAGCGCCTTTGTGACCGGATCCATCCCACCGTCCCTTTTACCAGACTGCGAAGATGACGCGTCTGCTTTGCCCTCGGTGCTCTTCCTTGGTGCAACGTCTTTGCCGAAGGATCGCTTGTCGTCTTCCGAGGGGTCGATAAGGTATATGCTTGGATCAGCACCGGACCGTTCGACTGTGACGTATCTCTTGAGCCATCTCAGCACCTCGTCGCCGCCCCAGAACATGCCCCCTCCGTCGCCAAACGGATCGAAGCTTTCCTTGGCCAGCTTCTTTCGCTGCATTATGGTAGACTGGCACTCGCTATCGTGGAAGAAGAGCGCAGGGAAACTGTCTCCAGCCCGAGTGTTGATGACGACGCTGCCAAACCACCATCCGATGCTTGGTGGCCGTATGAGGACGGAGTATATCTCGCTGACAGGCAGAGCAAATGCATACCCCGGAGTTCCGGCATGTGTAGATGGTGTGGGAGGTGGAGGTACGAGGTATGACTGTCTGGGAGGTGATGACGAGTCGGACAGATCGACCTTGACGTATGTGTCGTATGCATCGCCGAGGTTTGACTCTGGTATCCAGGCAAGGAGTAGCGATGACGCGTTCACGCTGCGAGCGGAGGAGGAGGAGGTTGGACGCGCATCGTTAACGGTTCGGTTAGACTTCTGCTGGACGAGAGCGACGAAGCCTGGGATGTTGTCTTTGGAGGAAGGCGAGGGATGCACGTAGACCTGCACATGTTAGCCTGCTTCCATCATGCTGCGTTGGATAGGCTTTACGTACCTTGCTCTTGGTGTATAGTAACTTCACACCCTTTCCGCTACTAGTATGGCGGATCGTGTTGTATTCGCCTTCTTCATCGTCGCTGAGGTCGTAGAAGCTGGCCGAGGGCGATGGGGGCGCTGGGGCCGACGAAGTCATGCGGGGCTAGGCGGCGTCCCAAAGACGCGGAATGGAGGTTGGTGATGGGTTCCGAGTAAGATGGCCAGATAGCATGCGCAGGAGATATTTGGAGTAGTATGGTGATAAAGCAAGAAAGAGGCGCGTATCCGTTTGGCGCTATGCAGTTGCAGGTGATGCTTGCGCGGGCAGTGACCTGGAGTGACCTACACCCGCCACAGCGTCACTGGTGGCTGTGCAAGCCTAGGGCGGGGTTCGCGTCGCCCCAGCCCCATCGCATCGAGTAATGTGCTCTAGCCGCGACACGCTGCGCAAGATAGCCATAAACGAAATTCTGCCTTTGAAGTGATTATGAGCTGAATGTATTGATTAGGTATTCGTCTATGTGGTCAGGTCTACAAACCCCATGCTTGCCCACCCATTGACGACCAAGATCCAACTCCGTTACGCCGTGCTGCACACAACAAGAACAAGCTCAACGCATGCGCGGTCCGCTTGGCAAGCCCATACGCCCACCTTGCGGTCCGCGTTGTGGTGGAGGTGCGCCGCCGCCATATCCCCCTCCCTGGGGCGCATACGGATCATCGTTCCCGCTCCATGGGGAGTTCGATGACATGCCAAATGAGCCCTGTGGTCTCCCGCCGCCGCTACCAGTACTTCCATAGCTGTGACTCCGATCTTCAGGGTAGGGCGCACGTCCAGCTTGCGGAGACGATTGCGAGTTGCCAGATTCTGAAGAGAGTCCTCGCGGTGCTGGGCTCTGTGACCGTCCCCATAACCTGGCCTTGAGCCTTTCCTGTGCTGTTGTGCCCGACCCTGTACCCGCGCTCGGTGGTGGTGAAGCTTCTGCTTGTGGGCGTCCTCCCAATGAGCTCTGATAGCTCCCTGCTCGTTGGCTGGGCAGTGGTCTGCCCTGTATTTGAGGGTCTGGTGTCAATGAGTTGCCCATGGGCCGGCCTTGCATGGGACGTGCTCCACCGCCCCGTGCTCCTGGCCCTCGGCGAAGTGACTGTGGTTCTTGCGGTGGTTGTTGTGGCGCGGGATTATCCCACAGGTCGTTCAAGCCTCCTCCCCGGCCTGCTGTTTGTGCTTGTGCCTGTTGTCGCGAAGACACGAATTGGGCGGGCGCAGGCTGGGGCGCCTTTGGGTCGGGAGGAAGCCATTGCGGGAACGGCCGTCCTTTCTCCGTGTAGTATGCGCGAAGGACTCTGGAAAGATGCGAGTCGTCTTCTGTGTCGCCGTCTGCTTCGTCCGAGAGGATCTGTCGTCGCAGATTGTTGTAGCGCGAAGTCGTGTTCGTAAGGAGGTTGTTTAGATAGGACGACATGATTGTGTGCGCGATCGCCGTTCGAGGGTGTGGGCGGCCGATGCGCGTGGTGGACAGTTTATGCCGTCGTGTCGGTGTTGGAGATTAGTGGTGGTGCGAGGCAGTTGGGTCGCGCCCGGGTCGCTGTTTCCAATTTACTGGGCGTTTGGGAACAAGACCCTGGTTACCAACACCACACTCCAACGTTTCTTCACCCCAAACCATGGCTGCTTTTCTGCTCTTCGTGATGCAACCAGTTCATGCCATACGCGCGACCTTTCTTGAGCCAATAGAATCGTCCGCAATACACATCTTTTCGCACCTGGTTTCAAAGATGGAAATCAGGCGCGTCGCCCGACCGATTCATGTAAAGCAGCATGTCCAGGCATGTCCTGAATCTTGAAACACCGCGAGTCTATGCTGCCATTCGTGGTGGGACACTGATCGGAAAACATGTCCTGAAGCTCTTCGCGGCTTATGCGCTACTCTACCAGCCATACCCTGACATTTCTATAGCCTGCTTACTCCAGTAATTTAAGACAACACTGGCACGAATGGCGGAGCAGCATTCGAGAACGACCATGGCAGATATCCACTACATGCACAAGCATGCATGTTGCCACAAACTAGCGCTTTGAGGTGGCAGCCTGAAGGGCTGAAGGGCGTACTTCAACTTTGAGATTATATGCGACCACAAAATACCACGTTCTGACAGGTAACGCTTCCTAACCATGGAGTTGCCATCGAAGAAGATGTCTTGGGAAGAACGAAGAGAAAGGAAAAACCGCGAGATTGCCGAGGCCATCGCCAACGTTCAAGATGAAGCCACCCAGATCGACATCATCATGAAGAAGCGAGGTTGCTTTGGACCGAGCGAAGACAATGAATTCTACGCAGTCATACAAGACTACTTAAACAACAATACCGATGCAAAAGACACTACGAAGAAACTGCTCGACCCTATCAACAAAGCCATCCTCCATAACAGAAAGCACCTTCCCTTTCTTAGTATCTGGTACTCCATAATCCACTCCGCCAAACGCCTCCCCTTCCGCGACACCACCGGTCTTAACAAAATCGTCACCCTAATGAAGGCCATAAAAGCGAGCTTCCCACCCCCAACAGCCAAAGATTCAGACATGTACACCTGCCTCCGCCGCTTCGGCATGGCCGCTCGCGAGAGTATAGACGACGGCCCTGGAGGCCAGTGTGGCTACATGACACAAGAAGTGCACGCATACGCCAACATGCTCTACTTTTACGCTCTCATCACGCGCGAAAACGTGCGTAATTTCTGGATATATTGCATCTGGGAAATGCGCAATGCACTCGAGACACCACACGAAGACGATGCGAATGGCACAGCAATACAAAAATACAATTCTTTCATCCCCTCCGCTGCGGTCTGGGTCTTTGCTATGGGCAAACAAGTCCACGAAAGAGAACAAGACCTTACTCCAAAGAAGGCGACTGAGGGGGATCCAGGTAGAGGTGGACCGTTGTGGAAAGGTAGAGCGGAGTTTAGTAAGCAAAGGTGGGCGCTTTGGAAGAAGAGGTTTAGAGAACTTGCCGAGATTGAGGGATTGACTGAGGAGGTTCTAGGGATTGCGAGAGAGGCTGCCGAGAAGATGGATGGGATTGATGGTGGGGCGAAGTAGAGTGGTGCGGAGGTTGGAGAATGGCCCACATCTGTATATATGACTTTCTGCATAAAGTGAAGTTGAGATACATCATCAGGCAACCTACTACAATAAACACTTATACGCCTTTCAACACTTTCAGTCGGTCCTTCGCTACATTAGTAGTATGACAAGCATATCGGCTAGCGGGCGGACGCTCCCGTAGACTACGTTATGGCAGGCATCGGAGTTGTGTCCGCCAGAGTGGGACATGGCTAGCGACCGTTGGCGGGTCGTCTAAAGCCCGTCACACTTCAAGTAACGCGAAGGAAGAGCAGAGATGAAGTACACCTGTCTTATCAAAGTAGAATTTTATCTATCGCCAGGAAAGTGCTTGCCAGCAATGGACCTCTGCACGCGCTTTTCGCCTTCCACTTCGCTAGAGTGTCCCTAGTACTCCTCCATCTCGTCCTCACCGTGTGATGAACCTGCATCCTCGGCCGGAATAGCCTCTGGTTCGGCTGCATAAACCACCTCTCTGACAGCGACATCTCGAAACGCTACATCAACCATATCAAGGCCGGTAGTGCGCAGATCCATTTCCAAAGCTTGGCCACCCGATGACAGCAACTCCATCTTCGGTTCAATATCCTGAGTTCCCTGCTCACTCTCTTCTTCGTCGTCAAGGTAGACCCAATCGTTTCCGCGATCAAAGGCGTAGAACTCTAGACGCGGACCGTACAGCAACATGCCGTGACCGTTCTGGATGTTGCCGCCTCGGCACAGGGCATCAGTGAGAACGTCGCTGCGGTGCATGGTGTTGCTCGTGGAGAGGCGTGGGACTTCCTCGAAGTTGTCGATCATGATGGCGAGGTAAGTATACGGATGCTGCTCGTGCGTGACCGCACCAGTCTCAGTATTCGTTGCTATCGTCTTGCGCATGACCACGAAAGCGGCGATGTCCTCAGGCGCGATATGATCCCACTGCAGGTTGAAGAGTTGCGTAATACCTTGGGCGTACTCTGCTACCTTGGCGTCTTGCTCTTCTCTCTCCGCCCTCTCGAGCTCCTTCTTGGTTGGGACTTTGCGGCGAAAAGCCCTGCCTTTGTTCTTGTGGAACTCTTTCCAGATATCTGACTTATCGTCGGCAGCTAAGATGAAGTTCATCCCGTACTTTGCTACGGGTCCGGGGGGAGTGGGTACCACCGTGTAATTATGTGACGGGGAATAATAGTGCGTGAGGAGAACAAAGGCGAGCGCTTTGGCGTACTGCATGCGAGTTGCGTTTGTCGCAGTTGACACTGGTCTATAGCGGTCCAGGTGGGCGACATATAAGGCTTGAATACCGGGTATGTTGGTGATAGAAGTCTGGGTAAAGTCCGGGATCTCGAAATCAACCAGAGTCTTCCAGAAGTCTGGGGGGAATTCTGGCTCTTCCTCTTCCATATCTGCAGTATACTGGTGCGGTTCTTCAACTGAAACATGAAACTGGGCATCGTTCGACTCGATAGGATGTGGTGTGCTCTCCGGCGTCATAGGTCTATGGTACCCTTCGTAGTGAGCACCATGCGGCATTACATCAGACATGAACGTGTCGTAGCCATTTGTGCCCTGGTTATGAAAGCCGTAATGCGGAGCTGAGGTCTCGTCTATGTGTTGTGGTGTGGATGGTCCGAACCTCTCCTGGAGGAAAGGATAGACGGGAGCGTACTGTTGGCCGACACCAGAAGCGCTGTCGAAGTTCATATGCTCTTGGTTGTAGTTGTAGTTCTGGTCCATGTTGGCAGTTGAGTGGGTCGTAGAGTGTAAGTTGGTGGAAACAGGCAGACCAAAACGAAGCAGTTATAGTCGACAAATAGAGGTATTTGCTAGCGTAGAATCGGCATAGGTAAAGGTAGCATCATGGCACAGGTGAAGGGCGCCTATGACCAAGCAAGTATTACTTGCAACCGTAGGAGTCATGCGTGATGCCAGTCTCGTTCGTAATGCCGATGAGATGACAGATTTGTAGTGATGCGCCTCATATCGACTCGTCAGCAACAGGTTGACTCTTGGTCACAGTGTCTTCCACCACACCATCCATAGCCTCTGCTGCCCCGTCTGTGGCTCCATCAGCTGCCTTCTTCGCTTGCTCCTTCGCCTTCTTCTTGAGCTTCTTCTCTCGATTTCTCCGAGTGTTCTTCTCACGCTTGGCTTCTTCCTTCTCTTGCGCAAGACGTGCTGCCTCACTCTGCTTCTCTTTTACTGCCTGGAGCTTCTTCCGTATGGCTATGCGTGACTTCTTGCCCTTCCTTGTGCGCTTGTGTGCCTTATCCTCGATAGTGACGAGCATAGGAGGGTGACCGACCAGGACCTCTTTGCTCATGCCGGCTGGCGATATGGTGCGCACCTTCCATGGCAGGGCGCAACCAGGCCACGGCTGCCGCGACAGCTCCAGGACGCTCCTTCCCTCGATGGCGGCCGCTCTGAAGGCGTCTTCCTCCTCGCTTGTGGGTTCGTCGGCGAAATAGTAGCTCCGTGGCTTCTTCAAAATCAGTCCTGGCTCTCCGCTATCGGCGCCTGGCGATGAAATTCTAATCTTCAGCGATTGTGGAGCAGCGTTTGCGGGCGCAGCGAAGAGCCGCAGCTCCGTCTCGTCTTCGTCGCTATGCGCGATATCGTGGACATCATCTTCGGTCGTGGTATAGGTAAACTCGGTGTTTATCTTGGATCGCAGCAGCTCTTCGAGATCGGGGTCTGGCGAGGATTGTCTACATGATGCGGGCGACTCCAGCTCAGCGCGGCGAACCCTTGGCAAGGTCAGTATGCAGATAACAGGCGCACTAGCGAGTCGACCCACCGCTTCGCATCCGGCACTTCAAACATGGCGTTGTCGTATGGACGTCGCAGAAGTTGCTGTTCTGAAAGTTTCGTGCCTGGACATCGGTTGCGTAGCGGGAGATCGGCATTTGGCTAGACAGGTGACTAGCGGAACTGCACGATCGCTTCGTCACCTGGCAATAACCACGGCCGCATCGCGATCGGATTCTTCGATTCCCCCCATGCCAAAAGAAATGCAATTGCCTTGGAATGACCCGCGGAGCAGGATATCCGCCCCCTAGCACCGATGTAGTTACTATGCCACTCAAAATGGACGACAGCGGCAGCCACTCGCCTGCAAGAGGGATGGACGAGCACCCTCGCTGCCAGTCGCAAACCCCCCACCGTTGTGCCTCTCCCCTGGGACTGATACTCTGCTGTACTGTGCTGTGCTGTGCTGCGCTTCAAGAAGGACATGCTGAGTCCCCTACGAACACACTAGAACCATGGGCTACTCGTGGCCAGAAGCAGCCCGCGAGCGCGATCTCCACAGGTTTGGATTGTGCGATAGAAGCGCGTCGGCTGCAGCTAAGGATGCTTACAGGTACTACCGCCCATGGCTCGATGCACAGAGCCTGGTTGACGCTGCCGACGGTTCTGGTAAAGGCCTGACCTACTCTGGCTTCCAACCCCAAACGTCAAGGGATCGCTCCCTGACTGCCTTTGCGCAGCTCGCCACGCTGCGACTTGACACCCGGCGGGCAATGGTATCGCTGATCGACTCGCACCACCAGTACATTCTTGCCGAGGCCACGCGCACCCTCTCGCTGTTCAAGCCCGTCGCCGAAGAGCCCGAAGACGAGGTCTGGCTCGGCAATGCCATCTTGACCAAGACCGATGCTGTCTGCTACCACACCTTTTCTTCGACCTACACGGCAAAGGAGGAGGATGGAAGCACCTACACGGGCGAATGCATGGTCATACCGGATTGTAGATTAGACCCCAGGTTCGCCGACAGGGACTATGTCAAGGGTGAGCCTGGTGTGAGGTTCTACGCTGGAGTCCCGATTGTTACCAAAGCAGGCCATCGCATCGGCGTCTATGCTGTATCTGATGAGAAGCCTCGCGATGGGATTAGTGCTGGCGAACTGCGCTTCATGCAAGATGTCTCCGCCGCCGTCATGGAGCACCTCGAGCTGGCCAAAGACAGCATGGACCGCAACAAGGGTGAGCGCATGGTACGCGGCTTGACTCAGTTCATCGAGCGCTCTTCTTTACAGGACAGCCGAGAAGACGGCAACCGGCCCACCACTATGGAGAAGCAGACCGAGAACGCGCGCTTACTAGCCCTTGACGAAGAAGAAGGCCACAACACGTCTGTACCTGCCAGACAAGCTCACCGCAAGCGTGACGCCGAATCCGATGCAGCTCGTATCTTCCACAGCGCTGCTCGTATAATTCGCGAGAGTACTGAAGCCGATGGTGTCGTCTTCTTCGACACTTCGACCGCTGGGATAAGAACCCATCTCTACGACTACAATCGCACAGCCGGTAGTAGCGATGAGAGTGCGACACACAACACTGATACCGGCGATTCGACGGCTTCACGAAGGCTCAAGAAACAGACAGTTGTCGCCGCGGATGGCGTATCTGATGCAAATGGGACTGACAGCAAGGCCTGTCCTGTGGTCGGACTATCTTTACGTGAAGGCAATGCGGCCCTAGTGCACACAGACTTCAGCTTCAATGAAGCTGCCATGGAGCGCTATATCCATCGATATCCGTACGGCAAGTTCTTCAACTACAACGAGGATGGTATGGGCATCAACTCTTCTGATGAGAAGTCTGAGCGTTCCGAGACAGAACAGTCCGATCGTACAGTCGACGAACCGGCCGCCAACACCAAGAAGACGCGCAAAAAGCGAGAAAGATTCATCCCAACCGAGTTCCTCAAAGTTCTGCCAAAGGTGAGAAGCCTTATCTTCCTGCCACTCTGGTGTCCGGCCACAGAACGATGGATCGCCGGTGGCTTTATCTGGACAACCCAAGCCGGACGATTGATGAGCCCGGATAACGAACTCCCATATCTGCAAGCATTCGGAAACTCGGTGACTAGCGAAGTAGCACGACTCAATGCGCAGAAAGCGGATCGTGCCAAAACCACATTCATTGCGTCAATATCACACGAGCTGCGTTCGCCGCTGCATGGTATCCTTGGATCTGTCGAGTTCTTACGCGAGACGGTGGCATCGGCATACCAAGAGTCTTTGGTGTCTTCTATCGAAACTTGCGGCAAGACCCTGCTCGATACGATAGATCACGTGCTTGATTACGCGAAAATCAACAAATTACAGAAAGTCTCTGGTCAGAACAAGCGAAGCCTGGGGCGAAACAAGCGACAGCCTTCTGATAATTCGATTCTTGGTGTGACTTCAGACTTTGATCTAGCACAACTAGTCGAGGAAGTTTGCGACACTGTGTGTGCTGGTCACACGTTCAGGAAGACACATCACATCAAAGGAGCCGCGATCTACGATCAAGCTGAGAGCAAGGCAGCGACAACGTCCCTCCAGGACACAAATAACAGCAACGAAGTGGCAGGTAGAGATACACACGGCTCTGTCGCTGTGTCTTTGATCGTAGCCCCGTACGTCAGTTGGATAGTGAGATCACAGCCCGGTGCCCTGCGACGCATTGTCATGAATTTACTTGGGAACGCGCTCAAATATACCGACTCTGGCTATATTGCCATCAACATGATACAGCAAAAAAGCTCCGCCAACTTCATGGACCTATCTCTTAGTGTGGAAGACTCCGGTCGGGGAATGTCGCAGGAGTACCAGCGGACAAAGTTATTTTCGCCGTTCAGCCAAGAGGATCCTTTCAGCTCAGGTACCGGACTGGGTCTTTCGATCGTCAAGCAAATCATAGAATCCCTGAAAGGCGAGATCGAAGTAAGGAGTACCCACCACGTTGGTACTGTCATCAAGATCAGCATACGTCTACCCATTGGTTCCAAGGCGAACGCCCACCAAGATCATGCTCTTGTCAGAGCACCCCAAGAGCTGAAGGGCACATCTGTCTCTATCGTTTGCGACATGACTGACACTGAAGGTGGCGAGCGGGGGTTGAAAACCAAGGAGTCTATGGAAAACGCTTGCAAGAACTTTGACATGAAGATCGTCGCCTCGAAGCACGCCAGTACTAACATCTCGGTCTCTGACATCGACTTTCTGCTCATCGACTCTCCCTCTCTCTATCAATTGATGCAGAGCTCGAATGCCAGTCGCAATAACACATCACCGCTAGGAGTAGTTTGCGTTTGCACAGATACTGCGGAGAAAGTAGCAGCAGAGACTCAACTTGCGAGACAAATTGAAGCGCTTGGCTGGATTATTGAAATAGTCACACAGCCGTGAGTGTTCCCTGAGCAAGCTTGAGACCAGATTACTGATGAAATTTATAGTTGTGGACCTCGAAAGCTCGCCCGCACACTTCTATCTTGCCAGAAACGTGCCTCACAACACAACAACGAGCGACCCATCAGCCGATCGATGAGCTCCTCGTCAGTGCAGCTCGACCTTCATTCTCTTGCACCGCCGCGTACCTCGACTCAGCGAAGTCTCAGTGACATGTTCCCACAAGACGTATCAACGCGAAAAGCTGACGAGGCCGCCGGATGGCCTTCCCCACCGCCACCGCGCCCCTTCCCAATCACCACCACGCCTCTGAGTCCCACCCACAGCGAAGGCGGTGAATACTTCAATCCACGTGTCCTCCTCGTAGACGACAATGCCATCAATCTGAAGCTCCTCGTCGTATTCGCCAAACGGCAGAATCTGCGCTACGTGGAAGCTACCAATGGTCTCGAAGCGTTCGAAACGTACAAATCAGAAGCCATGTCTTCTTCACCGCCAGCCCGCCCTTTCGACTTCATACTCATGGATTTGAGCATGCCCGTCATGGACGGTCTGACAAGTACACGTAACATCCGCCAATACGAGAGCAAGAATGGCTTGCCAAAATCGCATATCGTCGCATTGACTGGACTCGCGAGTGCGCAGGATCAACAGGATGCGCAAGAGGCAGGTGTAGACATGTACCTTGTTAAGCCTGTTAAGTTTGCAGATATTAAGAGGATCTTTGGTGGGAAGTGAACGTAGTTTTCGCATGTTCTTGATGGCGTTACGCGCGGTCTGGTAGCTTGTCTCACGATGTTGGCATTATTGGTTGGGCATTGCGAGGGTATTCTGGATGGACTTTTGCATAGTGGTTTGGATGTGATAGGTTGGCATATGTCCCTGGCCAGGGTTAAATTCACGATGTTATTAACGATGAGCTTCCCGATGCAATCAAGTCACGCAATCCACGGACGCCGAACGGCGCATTCGTCCCGTCTCGTGAGAAACTTGATCCTGCAGGAACACAGTCCTACGCCCCGAGGTGGATACACCCGCGTATACGACCAATCAAGCAAAGGAAAGAGCAGTTAGGTTGCAGCATGGATTCACGCCTGCGGCTAATCTACCACCGGCATCAGGCGCCCAACGCCCTGCTTTCAAATCCGGGTGTTAGCAGTCGCGCACATAGGTACACGAGTTCTTGATTGACGTCTTTCTTGTATTGTGCTTCTTGTCTCATGATCTAATATGACGAGCCTGAACAACGTAAAGAAACGCAAAACAACTTATTATCCCGTTTTGATCATCGGGGCGGGTGCAACAGGTATTGCGGCTGGAAGTCAACTGAGGCAAAAGCTCGGATTGAAAGAATTCAAGATTGTTGATCGCCAGTCTGGTATTGGAGGTGAGTCAAAAGAGCGATCTCATGATTGCCTTGATTGACGATCGGTGGTAGGAACATGGTGGATCAACCGGTACCCAGGAGTAGTAAGTCTGATCGTGCACGATAACCGGAATAACACTGACTGTAACGAAGCAATGCGACGTGTAAGCGATATTGTGCGAGCTCGTAACGACGATAATTGAACATCACAAGGCCTACTTCCCTATACTCCTTCTCCTTCGCACCAAACTACGTTTCGAAACGCTTGTATCCCACCGGCGAAGAATTCCGCGAGTATCTCAACGAGATCTCGGAAAAGTATCAACTAGCCTCTCACATCCAGCTGAACACCGATGTAAAGGAACTCCGCTGGATCGAGGCCGACGCGCAATGGGAGGTAACACTCCAGCACCTGGTTCCTGGTACCGGCGATCTTAGCACCCGAGATCGAGAAGACAGAGCAACCGCTTCCGGTCGCGAGTCCGTATACCTGCATGAAGAAGTCGTGCGCGCCAAAGCAGTGATAAGCTGTGTGGGAATCCTTGTAGAGCCGAACCCATGGCCATCTTCCATTCAAGGGCGCAATACCTTCAAAGGCGACGTCTTTCACTCTGCACGCTGGCGCGACGACATTGATCTCAACGGAAAAGACGTAGTAGTACTCGGAACCGGCTGCAGCGCCGCGCAGATAGTTCCATCGCTACTCAAGGAACCCTATAAAGTCAAGTCACTCACACAGATTGGTCGATCAGCACCCTGGGTAATGCCACGACTTTCTGAGCCTTTCGGAAGAGAAAATTACGCTATATACGCACCCACGGTCTACAAGTGGCTTCCGTTCCTCGGCTTTATAAACCGCGTCCTGATATATCTGTTGGTGGAGGTCATTTGGTCGACCGTGTTCCAAATGAAACACAAGAAGTGGCGGGCTGCGATCGAAACACAACAGTTGGCTATGATGAAGGAGATCGTGCCGGAAAAGTACCATGATATCATGACGCCGGACTATCCCTATGGATGTAAAAGACGCGTCTTCGATACCGAGTGGTTACCCAGCATGCAGAATTCCAAGTTCATGCTTACCAATCGTCCTATCCAAGCTGTGGATGGCAAAGAGCTCATTCTGGGTGCCGATGGGAAGGCTACATCCGGCCAACAGCGCATCAATGCCGATATCATCATCCTCGCCAACGGGTTTGAAGCGACTCGCTGGCTGCACCCACTTTCAGTCTACGGTCGAGAAGGAGCAGCCTTGCAAGAAGTATGGAAGCAGCGTGGAGGCCCGGCTGCATATATGGGGATGGCCGTTGATGGGTTCCCGAATTTCTTCATCGCTGTTGGACCGAACACGGCGAATGGCCATCACTCACTCATACTCACGAGCGAAAATACGGTCTCGTATATTCTCAAGATGATCAAACCCATCCTGAGCGGCAAGGTAGACCGCGTCGAGGTGAAGAAACAGGCCGTCACGGCGTGGACTGAGGATGTGAAGAAAGATCTGGAAAAGACCGTTTTTGTGGGTTGTCGGAGTTGGTATATGGATGAGCAGGGTTACAATTCGACAATGTATCCGTAAGTCTTTCATCTCCGGGCCAACTCATATAGATGCGCGATCCTAACATAATCTGTAGTCGCTCGCAAACAGATTTTACGCTGAAGTGCATGTTCCCGGCATACGCGGATTGGAATGCTTTCACGTCTTCGGGGTCCAGAGTCTCGCTCCAAGGAGGCAATTTTACTGCACTGGGCGCGTCTGCTGTGGCTGTCGCGGTGGGCCTGTGGTATGGTGTCGCGAGGTACTTGTGATATGTCGCATCCTAGAGCTTCTTCCGATAGATGCGGTGTCGCACAAACGAGCTCTTTACCCCTCTTGAGCTTGCTCATCGGTGACTTAGTCAACTCTTGTTATCTCTGAGCAAATGCATTGTGAGTCGCCAGATCGTCAGCGCTAGCGCTGTGATGTGCCCACGTTGCTACGGCGGCTTTCGGGGTTCTTACAGCAGAAATGCATTCTGGCTGATTGCTTTTCCCATAGCACTTACCGGTTGTCCAGTTTGTGTTGTGGTGTTGCCGAGGGTGGGCCGCGCCTTCCCATTGAACGCGGAATCACGCGACTTCGCGTAATAGGAAACCGCGAAGGACTTCAACACGCTCTTCAACGCTTAGCGCAGCTAGTTCATCCTTCCACAAGCCTCTGTTTGACTGCATCACTGCATGCCCATTAAATTGCGCGATACCGACCTGCCTTGTCAGCACTAATGCCGTCGCAATGAGCCCATCCTTCTCCTCATCGCCATTTCTTGTGAGAGCCATCTCACCCATCTAGCAGCCGCATATCGCCACACCGCATTCACGCTGTCCAACTATTTCATCCAACTCCATGCCGACACTTGTTCATGTATTCCGATAGCTGACCGGGGAGGTGCCAGCGGTGCGATGCGGAAGAGCCCGGAGGGTGATTGCGGAGCCATACAGAGGTTGTGGCGTTCGTCTCGAAGATAGAGGGATAGGCATGGATGCAGGTCTGGCCTTCTGTACGACATGGGCGAATTTTCGCGTGTGATTCGGACACCACATCCCATGTCGCGACCTCGAGGCGATGGGTGATGCTGGTGACAATTCCACTGCTTCAATAGCGCAACGAGCCCACATCACGGATAAGCGGTATGCGGGACGCGCCACCTCGTTCGACGATTTCACGCTGTTCGTCGGGTTCAGGTATTCCGTCGCCCATCGTAGAGAGCTTGAGTCGCAAGCGTGGCAGCGTGGCAGCGTTCGCGAAGTTGGTGGGTCATGAGTAATTGCAAGGGTGCAATTCGGCAAGAGAAGGTTTCGCTAGAGGATCGCCTTCCTGGACTATCCTTATAGGCATTTCCACTTTCGGGTCTCCGACATGCATGTCCGCAACACCATCAGCGCTATCGCATCGTCAAACAGGAAGCCGACTATTGGGTCCAAGATAATTGGCTGTGGAGTCCAGGTTGTATCTCTAACAGTTGACAGGGCACGGCATAGACCCTGCGCGAGGGCTAAGATGCGGCTTTCCCTCTCCGAAGCGTAGGATTGCAAACACGAACGGATCTCAGTCTCCACCTTGCCCAATCAATTGGCAACATGGAAAGAGATCTATCAACCTCTTCTTACCAAGACTTATTGCCACCCGGCAGTATCTAGTTACAAGCTCACCTGCCGAAGGCGAAGCGAGCATGCGCGACACGTGCTAGCCGCACCGATGCCAGGAACCTAAAGTCGCTAACGTTAGCCTATTCTCAACCACTTCGCGATTTTAAACTCCATATGGTCAGGCTCAAGCTCTGACCTGCGCCTCAAACGCAGGGCGTCCATGGCCCAAACCGCGGGGCCGTGTTGATCATCGTTTATCGGCACTGCAGTTCCTCCACGTTCACTAGTCTGAAGCTGTCTTGAAACAATAAACAACACCCCCACATCTTTCTTTAGAACTCCTTCGTTTCGACAGAAAGGGGTATCACCTTCCAAACCAACGGTCCGTTTGCTGATGCGACACCAGAAAGCGTTCATCGGAGGGTTAGGCTCTGCAAAGCTGTATCGATGTTGTTCAGCACAATGCAGTACCGGCAGCATTGCATGCATCTCATGGCTCTGAAGCTGCTGCGAGTGAGATCCACCACATGATCGCCACGCAGAGTTGGCGAATTATGGCACGATGATCAATGACCATGAGCAGATGCACCACATCTCGTGAGGTGAATGACCGGGAACCACATCGTAAGCTTGAGCATAACGGGCATGTTCGCTAAAACATGTCACGCTTCAAGCAGGAGCTTTCCACCGGTCACATAGTGGCGTATATCCGTACTCCCAAAACAGTAGCGTGGGTCTTCCTCACCATTGCTCTAGCGGCCTGTCACATCTATTCCAGCACCTCTCTTCAACGCTTACCCATGGGAATCGGGGTCAGAGGAGACAGCTACTCATACAGTGCTAGGTGTAAGCATGAGTCGCGGCTGCTATTCTTGCCACTTCTCGGAAACATGTTACAGTGTATAAGAAGAAATGCTCATCGCTCTCTTCTTACCATTATCATCTCAGGTCATCACAGTCATTCGCTCTTCGCTTCTCGGCACTTCTCACCTATACTATCTTATTCTTCATCCTACCAGACACTCACTCGATAGAACCACTATCTTCTCTTCACACATAATGTATATTCGCAACGTCCTTATCTCTGGCCTTGCGGCTGCCAGCACAGCCCAGGCCTACTCCAACTACACCATTCGGGAAGAAGACTGGACCGTCCCAGCACCAGCGCCAGTACAAGAGAAACGTACTCTTGCAAAGATCTTCGGCATATTCGACGGCATCTTCGGTGGCGGCGGCAAGGAACCTGCGCAAGAATGCCCTGCTGTCTGGACTCAAATCTCTTCCACCCTCACCCAACAATTCCTAGGGGACGGCCAATGCACAGATGCTGCGCGCGCTGCTATCCGATCTTCATTCCATGACTGCTTCAACGGCGCATGCGACGGTTCTCTCATCCTCGCCAACGAGTGCTCGAACAAAGAGAACCGCGGTATGGAACGCCTTTGCGGTAATCTTGCCAATGTCGCATCCCAGACCAAGGTCGGTGTTGCCGATCTGATCCAATTTGCCGCCGCACATGCAGTCAAGACATGTCCTGGAGGACCCACTATTCCCGTCAAGGTTGGCCGCAAGGACTCCAGCGAGGCGAATGCTCTCGGCGTTCTACCTAGCGGTCATGCCAATGCAAAGGACTTGGTCGGACTCTTTGGTAAGCATTCATCTCTAGTCTTCAACACGTTCACAGCTAACAGCTTTCCCAGCGCAGAAAGGCTTCTCACCCTATGACCTCGCCGCTCTCATCGGAGCCCACACCGCCGCCAAACAACGCTTCACCGACCCTTCCAAAGCTGGCTCTGCCCTCGACTCCACTGTCGGCACCTGGGACAACAAATACTACTCCGAGACCATGCGTGGAAGGGCTCCTTTCACACTCCCCTCCGACAAGAGCCTTGCACAGAACCCCCTTACTGCCGGCCCGTTCATCGCCTTTGCCGCCAGCAAGGGTATGTGGGACTCGGCATTCGTAAGCGCAATGGTCAAGATGAGCATGCTCGGTGTTGAGAACAAGGAGGACTTGATCGACTGCACGAGCGCGCTGCCCGGTGGCAGCAAGAAGAGGGATGTCAGGAGCCGCAACCTCTTCGACCGCCTCAAGTGGTAGACAGTGTGGGTAATTTGTACGGTGTGAGCATTTTCGGGCGTTACGATACCTTCTTATTTTTTCATTATGGGCACTTCACGACTCTCTTTGATGGTACATGCTAGTCATGTTTTCTTATATATACCATAGTCTAGCAATAGTATAGGCGGCGGGTAGTATGACACAGTAGTACGATGTCATTAATAATTCAAACACTTCACAAATACCTATGACGTTTACCCATCACGTTCTCATGCTCGGAAGAAACTGGATAGAACCTTCTGCAGAACGCACCGCCGATACAAAATGCGCGAATTAGAATAACGACGTTGATGTATGCGTCTCGGTTCTCTAAAAGCATCCACAGTGTTCTTCTGCCTTTTTTTAGTAGTCAGTAACGCGTCCTACTACAATGATATAACGACACAGTAAGTCCACGTATTCATTATCTACACATGCCTTCTTTCGCCTATATTCAACGTCACTGCGAGCCAAAGCGGCTCAAGCTACCTCCTCCTTCAACAGGAAATCGAACACGGTGCCCTGCGATAAGCCTTGGTTCTTGACGCAGAGCTCAAACGTTAGAATGGACTGTTCGGTGATGACAACTTTACGCTTCCTTCTTTCGCAGCTACCATAATGCTTGGAGCGAGCCTTGGGGTCCTCCTGCACTGTTTCCTTCTTGTCGGTCTTGCCCTTCTTCTTGGACGTCCTTTTGTCGCGAAACTCGTCTGCATTATGCAGCATCTTGGGCTTCTTGTGATGATGTCCGGAGCGCTGGGACGAAGGCGCTTCTCGTTTGGCTGCTCGAGGTCGGTCAGAAGCCATGGCGGTGGCAATATCTGGCGACAGCTTGGTGGATCGAGCAATCTCAAAATCACTATTGTCGTATCTACGAACGAGAGACGGTGAGCAAGAGGCTGTCCAGTTCGTGCGGGCAATGGTGAGCAATGAGTTCCAGTCCCAAGCAGGCTAGCGCGTCTGCCTGCGTTTGCACTACCCGGGCTCCCTGTATAAGAATCCTGTCCTCTCCGCCTCCAGCTTCGACCTCAGCCAACCTGCTCCTCATGGCAGTGCTACCTTCTACTTCGCCTTCGCACTGCCTACAAAAGCGGCGGCGCACCGACTTACTAACAACTTCTTCCATCTTTTACAAGCAGCTCTTTCAATCGTTCCCACCTACACTCACACGGCGTCAGGTGTGCCACATATGACTCTGCGAGGGCAGAACGTCTAGGCTCAAGGGCCTAGGCCTGATGACCTAGAAGCTTGTGGTGCGATCCACCAGCAACACCTACTCGACAGTAGCGATGGTGCCAGGGGGAGCCTCTTTCTCACGAAAGCCCATGCCTGGAGAGCAAGCTTCAACCCGAGACGGTCTGTGAAGTGCGGTCCTGGATACGAAACATCCACAACGATACGGAGATCTCGAGATCTAAGTGTGAGCTACTTTGGAGGCTCACATGAACGAAAAGGACGACGGAATCCATCTTTCTTTTTTTTCGTTGGCGTCTCTGCCTTGAGCAGTGCGTTGAAGAAGAAAATGACGCAATACATCTAGACGCGAGATTAGAGCCTTAGTTCACGAACGCCATTCAATTCACATCGAATGTAATGGCTCGATGACGCAATGGCAGGGGAACGCCAGAGTGACAAGACGTGCGCCAGGTGAGCATCGGGAGAAGAGACTAACAGAAAGCAAAGGAAAGAAAATTACCAAGCAGGTAGATCAACAACCGAGACGCCGACCGCTGATAGATGAGAGTCTGAATAGCGAGCGAACTGAAAGCAGAAGGCATCATCGCCGAAGCTGCCCTGCGCTGTAAACATTGAACCTTGTAACGACATTAGCGGTAGCACGACAAAGAGGAAGGAACGACAGAAGGCAAGAGACGAGCATAGCTTACCAAGATGACCAATATTACCCACACCCGTCGACTTCATATCACCGACGTGAATGGCCTTTGTACCACATCTTCCTCATACCAACCTCTCAACTTCCACGATGAAATCACATAATCAGAGACGAAGAAACAAAGATGACGACATAATTCCTATAACCCCCCATCGTGCCTTCCCCAGGATATCTAACCTTCCCCATCCACCCATCGATGCCAAGCCATCCATCCCATCATCCAAACATACCCATCCGTCACCTTCCCTACACTAACAGTAGCAAACAAAAAACGACGCCAGCGAACATCACAAGGACGCAAGCGATGCATTAGTAGGTCCCTCCAGATGTATTACAATACAAGACAAGGAAACAAGCAGAGACAGCCATGTTGTGTAGAAAGTTAAAAAAAAGCTTATAGTTTGCTCAAGCGAGGAAAATGACAAAATAAAGTAGTAAAAAAAAAAGAACAAGGCGATCGGGTATCGAAGTCGAAAATGGGGCTATCGCGAAAATTATTTTCCCAACTGGCTTCCTTCCCCTCCGTTCCTTCCAAGTGTATGGCTTCCCTTGCTAAAACAACAACGATGGTA
Organism: Alternaria incomplexa; assembly: GCF_024043165.1. Taxonomy (NCBI): domain Eukaryota; kingdom Fungi; phylum Ascomycota; class Dothideomycetes; order Pleosporales; family Pleosporaceae; genus Alternaria; species Alternaria incomplexa. The sequence continues at coordinate 957,035 of NW_026249862.1, read as the reverse complement.
GTGCAAGCAGCGCCCCCAATACGTGACAACGTGGCGGTATTAACGTAGCTCTCTCAGCCTTCCTCCGGCGGTGGCGTGGGTAGATCTCTCCCCTTTGATTCCGGACTCGGTGGGTGGACGACTGTGACTGGCGTCGTGGGGTCTCTTGATTCGTCGTCTTCTTGGTCGGCGGCGCCATCACCGTCGATGATACTTTCGCCTTCTTCGGGTATGGCAGTCGGGCTCAAGATACCTCCGTCTTCGCTTTTGGCGGAAGCTTGATTGCGTCGGTTTCTCCTTCGTTGTCTTTCCGTGTCCGCGCTCTCTCTTCTCCGCCTGACGGATAGTGACCCATCCTTGTTTAGGCCAGTTCCGGACTGAAGACCTTCCAGCATGGCAGCAGCGCGGTCTGCGATGTCTGCTTCTGCGGTACCGGCGGCGGCAGCTGCTGCAGGACCAGCGGTGCTACTAGCCTCGCTATCCGCAGTCTCGCTGGTGGGACTGAGCAGTTTGTTCTTCTCGTCCTCACCCTCGGCACCCTCTCCGCCATCTTCCATGTTGACGCCGATCTCTGGGATCTTCTGGCCACTAGCCACGCGTACCTGGTGCCTGTCCTTTAAGCGGGCGCGACGACGGCGATCGCGTTGATCTCTTGCTTCGGGCTTAGCAGCACGTAGCTTCTGGAGCAAGTCGTCCATGGCACCGGTGGATGCGGGTGATTTGGGAGCATCGGAGTCCGAGGAGAGGGCATTGGGTGAGAGAGGGTTTGCGGTTTGCGCTTGTTTGCGACGCATGGAAATTTCGTTGCGACGATGTTGCTCTTCGAGAGTGGTGTTCTTCTCCTTGGATTTCTACAAGCAAGTTAGCAATTGATCCATAGCAATGTATAACCAAGCCGTGTAAAGCCAGCATCGTGATCACAAGAACAGGGGGTTGGTGATGACTTACCTTCCATTCCTGGACGAAGTTGGCCAACTTCGCAAAGAAATCCCTCCTCGCACTGTCGTCGGTCGGATCTTCACCATAGAACGCCATAATGTCGTCATAGCTCTTCTGCATGTCCTCAAGGAAGACCTGCATCTGCTCTGCCTTTCTCCTAGCCTCCTTCATGTTCCTCTGCACAACAATGGCGACCTTGTCCTCTGGGTGGAACTTCGTCGGATCAGACAAGTTACCAGAGTCTAGCGACATCTGAACGTTCTTGATGTTGTCGATATACTTCTTGGCATCGGTCTGAAGTTGCTCGACGTTGATCTTCTGGGCTGTTACAACGCCACTGATCTCGTCGGTAAAGCCTTCCCATCCAGAGTATTGGTTGCGGACGATTCTTTCAACGACATCGGCGAATGTAGACTCGTTCTTGTCATCCTTGAGCATACCCAATCGCCCCAGAGTAGAGAGCTTGAAACCACTGGCTTGTTTGTTGGCATCGTTCATGAAGTTACCAATGTCGAGAATGAGACCCAGAACACTGATCAAGCTTGACGAATCACGCAGGCTCTCGGATACCCTTGAGATTTCTAGCAGCTTGTTGGAAATCTCGTCGTACTCAGTTTCGTACGTGCGAGTCAGGGCAAGCGCCCTCATCCTGCTCTTCCAGTAGTGGTGCAGTTCGTAGGCAGTGAGAAGGTAGATCTGATCCTCTCGTGTGAGTTCGTTCGGGTCCTGTTCGCGCTTGCTCTCGCTAGCATTGGGTCCAGTCCAGTCCTTCGAGTAAGGAGCCATGAGCTTGGCGGTGTTATCGGGAATATCGCAGAAGTCGTTCTTCTGCAAGAACTCCATAGTGACAGGGTCATCCAGAATCTTGTTGTCGCAGTGGATGATCATCCTTACGATATCTTCAACTCCGTACGATGAGAACTTGGCCATACTGATCTGGAAGTTGTGCATGAGGTCGCGAGAGATGATCTGCTTCTTGTCGTCCTTCTTGCCAGATTTCTTGCCAATCGCCTTGATCTCCTTTGCCAAGAAGAGCTTCTCGACTTCCTCCAAAACACCCTTCCTTGCCAACTCCTGGTACTTCTCTTCTTTCTCTTCCGAGCTGAGACCGCGAGTGGCCCAGACAGTGGTAGTAGGTTGGTCGACCTTGTCCCAATGCAGGGCCTTAAGCTTCTTCTTCGGTCGCGGTCCAGAAAGAGCAAATTGTTGGGCAGCGCCAAATCCAGGCGCCTTGGGCATGAATCCAGGACGTTTGGCACCTGGCATTGGTGGTGGCGGTGGTGGAGGAGGTGGCATGCTGCCATCTCCTGGCATAGGAGGTGGTGCAGGGATTCCGGGCTTGAAGCCAAGTTTGCCTGGCGGAGGCGGCGGCGGCGGAGGTGGTGGAGGTCCAGCAGTACCGGGCATAGGAGGCGGAGGAGGAATGTTGTTCGAGAATCCAAGGGCACCAGGAGGCGGGGGTGGAGGTGGAGGGATGTTGGCTTTGGGTGCCTCATTATCGCCAGGCGTCTTTGGTGAGTCGGATTCGAGGCTGGGATGCGATGGTCCTGTAGTAACGCCATCCCCTTCAGCATCAGAGTCTTCGTATCGCTTGACGTTCGCCGTGATATCCGCCATGAGGGCATTGGCTGTCGAAGTGCTGAGCTTTGGCTTGTGCATCTGGATCAGACGGGGCTTCTCAATGACAGCATCATCATCGTCCATCTCCGACATCTCAGCATCCTCACCAATCTGGCCAGGAAGGCCAGGGAGGGGCTTCCTGCGGGGCACTCCACTTTTGGCACGTACTGATCCGAATGAGCTGGCTTCGAGGCCACCATAGCCCTGTTCGGTCATGCCAGGCATGTCGCCCTCCATCTTTTCTCGCAGTTCCCGAAGCTTCTCGCTGGGCTGCATCTGCAGGGACTTGCCCTCCAGTGTTGCTTGTGTCCTGGCTCGTTGCAGTTGGATCTCCAGTCTGTTCATCAGACGTTCGCGGTCCATGATACCCTGCATTTGAGCTGGATCGGTGGTAGCGAGCCCGTCCTTACCAGACTTCTTCGCTGCCGACGCTGCTACGTCTTGAGCATCCCTAAGCATCAAGTACAGTTCTCGCGTCTCCAGTTCGTTGCGTTGCAGTTCTTGTGCTCGTATCCTCTGCATTTCCGCTAGTTCGGCCTTCATCGTCTCTACTTGCCTACCACGGAGCTCAATGATACGTTCTTGTTCCGCAAGTTGTTTCTGCAGCTTAGAGACTAAGCCATCTGCACCCAACTCCAGCTGCGCTTTCATCTCATCGCGTTCTGCAATAGCCGAGTCTGCGATTTGTCGTGCTTCGACTGCTTCATCGCGAACCTGTCGGGCTTCAGAATCGGTGTACAGCTTGTCAAGCAGAGATTGCACAGTGAAGTTCAGGCTCTGCTTGAGGTCCATGTCTGGCAGTCGGCGGTCCATAGCCACGTAGCTCAGCATTTGGTCCACCAATTGGAACATTCGCAATCGATCCTCGCTCTCAGTGTCTCGCATCAACAGCAAGTGTTGCATAGCTGACGTGAAGTAGTCTTGCGCGCGAGTGCCACCAATCTTGCTCATGATAGCGTCTGCGATTTGCAGAGGGTCGTTGAGATCCTTGGTTTCGCCTTCGACGCCCTCGACCATGGAGCTGTTCTCCTTCTGAAGGAAATCCTCATAGTCGACAGCTTCGTTGTCCAGGTAGTGCTCGATCTGCTTGTCGATGACATCGTATTGAAAGCCTTCCATCTTGTTGAAGATGCGCTTGATGCCACATGCTGTGAATTGGGCTCGCACGTGCATCCTGAGCTGCAGGTCGCGCTCCGGGGCATCCACAACCATGTTGATCAAGAAGAGTGTCGCGATGGCGTATTCCATGAGCAGGTTCTCTACGCCGATACCTCCACTGCGGACTTCGTCTGAAGCGCCTACCATGGAGCCCATCTTGCCACGGCCGTCGACCGTGACTTCGACGATGCGCATCCATGCATCGAAGCGACTGCTTTCGCCATACTGGGATTTGAGGTTGTCGAGTGCCTGCAGTACTTTCTCATGTCCACTTCCGTTGCCCCAATGGCACAAGAAGGTCAAGACATCTGAGACGAGCTTTCGTGTGTTGAGCCGCGTGGAGATTAAAGAGCCGCACAGCGCCTGAATGATGGACGGATGGTTGAGGGCGTTGTCGGCACCGTACTTGTTGTTCATCAGAGCCTTCAAGCACTTGATGATTTCGTATTCGCGTTCGACGTCGTTCTCCGCCTTTTGCGCCATGACGCTGGGAGGAGGCGCCGGCCCTGTTGTCTTTCTGCGGTTGATCTTGGCCAGCACATTCGTGAGGGCGATTTGACCCTGCGCTTCGATGAAGCCCCTGACCCAGGCGATGGGCTGTGTTCGCAGACTGATCTCCAAACTCGACATCTGTTTTATAGATATGGAATTGTCCATGACCTTCTTGACGTACCACTCGGGTGAACCCTCCTCTTCTGCGCGCATGAGGATGTCTTGGCCACCACCTGCACCGGGGCCGCCGTAGGTTATCCGCTGCGTCTGGCGCTTCTTCTCCTCGTGCTTGAACTCGGCCAGCTTGTCCTGATAGACGAGGGTCCACTTCTTGTCAATCTTGTAGGCCTCCATCTGCCGCCGCGCCTGCTCTGGTAAGCTCTTCCATCCTCGCTTCACCATGAGGTTCATGAACTCCTTCTCTACGACATGGTCTGGCGGCCGTTGTATGCTGAGCGTGTTCTGGTTGAACGAGGTCTGCGACGCGGAGGGCGAGGAGGAGTTGTAGTGCAGCAGATGGCGGTGCGAGTCGCGGGGGGTGGAGACGGCGGTGGGGAGGAGACTGCCGGCATCGAGGCCTATGGAGGAGATGGTGCTCTGAGATGGGTTCTGTGGGTAGAAGACGTTGCTGCCGCGCGACTTGGAGTCATTGCTGTAGATGCTCGCCTGGTCGGACGAGGTGCGCGTGTTGTTGGAGGAGTCAGTGCCGGCGTAGTATGAGTAGTTGCCGTCCCTGCTGCTCCCGCGCGCGCCCCACTGCTGCATCGAGACGCCGCGGTCGCCTGGGTTGCTCGAGGCGATGGTGGTGCCGAGCGAATGGGGCGGAGGGCGCGGTGGCCCCGGGTTGGAGTAGCCGTTCTGGGGCATTGCGGTGGCGTTGAAGACGGGGTACTGATGGAAGTCGCCGCCGCCCTTGTTGAGGTGGTGCGGCAGCGGTTCGGCGTTCTTGGAGGCGTCGTCTCGCGGGGGGTCGATGGAGGATACGGGGCCAGCTCGCGCGAAGATGCCCTCAGCCGTCATGGACACGGGCCGCTGGTCTATCGAAGCGCCGCCGATGGAGTGTCTGTGTGAGTGTCGTGACGAGAGCGAGCCATGGGAGCTCCCCGGGGGGCTGTCGGTGGACGATGTGGTGGTATGTTTGGCGTCGCCCGTGTGCTTGTCCTTGTCTTTGTGCAGGCGTCGTCCGAAGAACTTGCCGGCAGAAGATTGCCGACCCTTGCTGTCCATGCCTATAGCGAGAGCCTATGCCCAATGCTCTGCCGCCTTGGGAGCGCGCCGCCCGACGTGTCTGCGTCCCCCTCCTTCGCGGAGCAATGCGTCCCGCCTCGCTGCTACGGCGCAGGTGACGATGCCGCTGCCTCAGCGGGCGTGTGTAATCCTCAAACGAGCGTGCGGGGCTGCGTGCGGTGAGTCGAAGGTGAGAAGCAATTCCTGGGGCGCCGTCGTGGCAGCAATGCGGCTGCGAGAGAGGGAGTGGGAAGTCGCCGAATACTGTAACTAACTAGCGCCCCCCGTGTGACTGCATGGCAAGTAGACAGGACTGGGACGCGGCCATTTGATCTCCACAGCGCCGATTCACCACGTCTCATAGTTACAGCGCGCCAGGGCTGCTCCGCGTGGATATGCAAGCACGCGAACCACCCGCCATGGCCGCATTGGCTCCGACGTTCTCCTGAGACGTGCGCACGTCCGTGTTGTGGCGCCATCTGCCATCCATGCCCAGACGAACCCCTAGCCGGCCTACGCGACGGGCGTCCTCCCATCGGCCTCGACGTCGACAGTAACTATTCCCGGCACATCCAGTACTGTACATCCCGCCTGTCTGTGGCGCAGCAGGCACAACACCTGCACACTCGCCCGTCGCACCTTCCTCACGCCTGGCGCACTGCGTCTCAACACCACGTCTGCTGTCCACATCCACCACCCACGGCTAGCAGCCCCGGCCTCGCATCAGCCCTAGGCGATCAAAAGGACGCGCTCCGCCAGTTCACGCACCTTCACTAGCACATGCATCCACAGCCATGGCCGGCTTTACCCATTTCCTCAAGGTGAGTGACAGCTGTCACGTACAGGAAGCTTGGGCGGTGAGCGCATAACGCGACCCACCGCGCACACCAACCCCATGTGGAGGCTGACGATGCGCCTCCAGACCATCCTCGTACCACTCTTCCTCGCTGCCCTCCTCTATGTCCTGCTAGTCTTCCTCGTGCTGCCCTTTGTGCGCCGGCACCGCAGCCGTTATAGCCAGTACCTGCCTATGCCCGCGAGCGTGACCGACTTCCCGTCCTCTTGGCGGACGAACCTCTCCGATGCCCTCTACAACCTCTTCGCGCCTTCCGCGTGGGTCAGACAGCGCGCGATTGTGGATGGGAGCGGACAACACGACGACGACTTGTTCGACGACGAGGAGGGAGAGGGCATGGTGGGCTTTGACCCCATCGATGAGAGGAGAAGAGAAGCCCTCGAACAACGCCGCAGCATCATGGAGGAAGAACGGCGGTTAGGACGTGAGCTGGAGGAAGGCTTCAAGGATGACAGTGAAGATGAGCATGAAGACGAGAGGCGGCGGTCCTTGTCACGACATCGATGATTTCTATAATACCCTTCCTCATACAAGAAAACACGAACAACTGCACTGCCGTCTACATTAGCATAAAAGCTGAAGTTATGTAAAGCCCTGAGGTAATGTAGACTTCTAGGAGGTAGGTGTCCGAACTTTTCGTATGAGGTGTTTACATCACTTTGCCTACAATTTGGAACTTTCTCATGCATCACATCATCGGTTGGAGTTGGAGTTGGAGTTCAAGTGGATATATTCATGTACATAGGTAGGCGGAAATATCCATCTAACGCCTAAACCTAAACAAAGAAATTCGTGCCAAATCGCTCAAAGAAGACAGAAGGCTGCAGAAGGAGACCGTTCCTCTACTTGCGCTGACCGTACGCCTTGGTGGCGTAGTCGCCCTTGTGGACAATGAGGTCCTGCAAAACGAAGTCAGTGTATGTCTCATGTGCAATAGGTACAGATTTTCACTTGCCTCTGGGCGATAGTTCTCGCGGCCGGAGAAGTACTCGTCGAGGATAGCCTTGGTGCCGTTGGCGTATCGCTCCTGGGCGTCGATGGAGGTACCGGACATGTGAGGAACCATAGCGTTACCGCCGCCCCATGGGTTCTGGGCGTAGCGGAGCGGGTGGTCCTTGGGAGCGGGCTGAGGGAACCAGACGTCACCACCGTATCCACGGAGGTGGCCGTCCTTGAGAGCCTGGGCAACGTCCTCCTTGACGACGATGGCACCACGAGCGGTGTTCACCAACCATGAGCCCTTCTTCATCTTGGAGATGAGGTCCTTGTTGAAGAGACCGCGGGTCTTCTCGTGGAGCGGGCAGTTGATGGTGACAACATCACACTGGGCCAACATCTCCTCGAGGTTCTCGACGCGACGGCAGCCAATCTCCTTCTCCTTCTCAGGAGAGAGGGGCTGGTAGTCGAAGTAGAGGAGCTCCTTGCAGTCGAAGGGCTTGAGACGGCGGAGCACACGCTCACCGATACGGCCAACAGCGACGGTACCGACAACCTTGTTCTCGAGATCGTACTCGTTCTTGGCGACCTCGGCGACGTTCCACTCTCCCTTGGCGATCTGCTCGTGGGCGGGGACGAAGTTGCGGACAAGGGTCAGGATGGTCATGACAACGTGCTCGGCGACGGAGACGACGTTGGAGCCAGTAACCTCGGCGACGGTGATACCGCCGTTGGTCTTGTTGGCGGCATTGAGGTCGACGTGGTCAGATCCGATACCAGCAGTGACGGCAAGCTTCAGATTCTTAGCCTTGGCCAGGCGCTCTGCGGTGAGGTAACCGGGGTGGAAACTGTTGATCGCGATCTGTTAGCTGATGCTGGCTCGGATGGTGTTTGCAGCCTTAGCGCGTCCGGCCGAAGCTTGACGCGTGCATGTGGGGCGCTTAGCGGCATTGCGGGGTAGCTCTGACGTACGGAGTGGTAATGATAACCTCAGCATCAACAAGGTGCTTGTCGAACTCGGAGTTCTCGCCTTCCTTGTTGGAGGTGGTGACGAGCTCGTGGCCTTGCTCCTCGATCCACTTCCTGATGCCTAGCTCGTTCTCGGTAGTTCCGAGCATGCGAGGCTCCTGCTCAGCGTGGACACCACCCTAGTGTTGTCGTTAGACATGCCAACGCGCATTGGGAGTACCATGGACACTTACATCGTAGAGGACGAGAAGAACTTTGCCCTGTTGTGAAGCCGTCGCGGTCAGCGTTCTGAAAGCATTCGGTTGGCGGAGCGACGAAGTTAATCGAGGTCCGGCGCGTGCGCTGAGGAGGGAGGAGGCAGGGCGCGCAAGGCGAGAAGCAGATCGGAGAAATACCATTTTGACTTATTGAACTGATAGTAGAACAATTGAGGCTCCGAGGGAGAGATATATAGTAGAAGCCGGCAAATGTACAACGAATGGTACGTATTCCTGACGCAAGGTATGTCAGCCTATCGTCCCGGCAGGGGGGAAGTGAGGGGTGCGTGGGTCGGTATACCTCTTGCGGGCCGAAGTGACGTCGTTGTATGGTAGAGAAGTTAAATGGAAGACCGGATGCTACACTGGACAATGTTGGTGTTGTGAGAGCAATTGAGGGGTTCGTGAGGGGGCTTTTATATACCGCCGAGCAGCCGCACGATCTTCTCACTACTTTCAGCCTCTGATCCCTGGGTCACCAGGCAGACGAGGTCGGTCATCCCCACTTGGTGATGCGACATTCCCACACAGACAAGTGGTCGCTGCGGGTGTGACGGTCGTGTTTGGAATTACTTCGCATCGCTGATAGTGCGGGGTCGCGTCCAATGGCGCGAATCAGCTCACAGACGCGCCAGGGGAGCTCTACCAGCTGCTTACCCGTTTGATACTCACGAAGCTTCGCCGAGAAGCCCGTAGCGTAGTCTGTGGGCGTGGGTCAACACGGTAGCTCCAGTAGCGCGTGGTCGTTTGACCCGATCGAGCAAGAATGTACGTAAATCGAGGCCTGGGAGTGGCACTTCACTGGCGTACGCTAAAGCTCCATATGGAGAGCTCCCGAATAGCTTCAATTCGGCATTGTGGAAGGATCAATATGGTTTACGGAGCTGGTATTGTGACTCTCAGAGGCCCGAAGGTCGTGATGAAGTGTTGTTCGAATGGCTGTCCGCAGGGCTTTCGCTGGGTTCCAGCTTCCAATGCGACCACAGGAAAATGCATCTTGCGTAGAGAGAACTGTGGGCTCGGACGACACACCCACAGCATCTCTGGAAGGTCGTGCCCGTGCTAGCGATGGCAAATCCAAGGAAAGTGGGCTTGTGTCCGAGCAATCTAGATGCCGCTTTGTACTTTGTCCGCAGCAGCACAGGAAATGCGGAGCTGCAGCGGTTCAAGCTCGCAGTCTGCGGATGCGAGATGTCGCCGTTGCGCCTGACAAAACTCGCGGGAAGCCAGGGCGACGGTCGGCGCAGGGGGTTTGTCTCGGTTTAGACGGCGGCAGGCTGGAGATCGTTCTTATCTTTCGGCCGAAGCTCGCTCGGAAGGTGCGCGCGCGCCAAATTCGCGTTTCGGTAGTTCCAGCTTCCAGCTTCCAGGTACCCCACCACATCCACAGAATGACACTACGCATCCCTTCTCCCGATGTAGCTGAGGAACCCGATGGTGTCATAGTGTCATCTTGCCGACATCTCACGGAGCCATCTTCTGTCGATGAATGACTTAGTTATCCGGTCCCGCTCTTGCCTATCGTTGTATTAATCATACAGCTTCTCCGGCAGCTCCGCCTCCTCTGTATCACCTTCATCACAGCTCTAAGATCAAGTCGCTTGATCTCCTTGTATACTACTGTACTGGCTTTAACAGTAGCCTTCCCGCCCTACACGAGATTGTTCAAGACCCCCGCATTGCTACATTAACGATCACAATTGTGAGGTGTGCGCCGTACAGGCCATGATGTCGCCATACCGTCCCAAAGCTAGACAGTCTGTAGAAGAGCTTCCTGTAACTCTCGGTGCTCTATGTATCCGCGAATCGTATCCGTGTCGCATTCTACGCGACGGGAGGTAACTGGAACGAGTGTTGGTCTTGCTTTACCACCTGGGTAGCTACAATCCGTCCTGGATTAGCTGACGACAGTAATTCGGAATACGTCGGATAACAGTACACAGAAATCGTGAAGGAATGGAACATGGACTGCATTGCAAGAGCTCATGTGCATGAATATAGAGGGTTCTACCCAGCGATTTTAGCGCTCTCTTACCCAGGATACTAAATGGCGCACAAACAAAGCGAAGGTGAAGGCGAGCGCGAGCAAGCCCAAGCTCCAATTAAGGCCCATAGCGCAGTCACAACCTTTCAGTCGCCATCCTTTCTACACTCTTCTGAATCAGCCTTTTGATTTAGGGCGCGAATCGAGGTTCTTCTTCCACCACGGTCTCAAAGAAGGCAGAGTCTCCACGCTGGCTATTCCACGGAAGCGCACGTCTGAGGGTGAGTCCCCATCAAGCTGATAGCGAAAATCGTATACTGACGTCAACATAGGTACTGCCACAATGTCTACAACCGGAGGCAACGCAGAGGTCATCGCGAAGAAAGGCGATGTCATACTCCAGCTAGGCAAAGACGGGGTCGCAGAGGGTGTTCGCAACGTCCTTGTCGCATCCGTGGCTCTTAGCCTCGCTTCACCAGTCTTTGCAGCTATGTTCGACGGTCGCTTCTCCGAAGGCCAGAATCTCTCGCCAGCTTCACCACGTACAGTTCCGCTCCCGGATGACGATCCTGAGTCCATCATCATGATCTGCAAGATCGCACACTTCCAGACATCGCAGCTTCCCGTCAAAATTACCGCCATGGCAGTTTCCAAACTCGCGCTCGCATGTAACAAGTACGACTGCGTGGATGGGGTCCGATCATGGGCTATTATCTGGATCGCCGCCCTTCTTGAAGATCCCGATGCTGCGGACTTCGAGAAGATGATTCTTGCTACACATCTCCTTGAGTTGCCGAGTGAATTCTCCAGGGTTTCTCAGAGACTGGTGCGAGACCAAACCACGATCCTCAGTGTTACAGAAGCCATGGACGGTCATGAATTTCTGCCTCTGTTGGTATATGAATATATCCTACTTCACCAGATCTGTTATCAGAATGAGATCACCAGGATATTCGCTTCGATCGTTACAGGAAAAGAGTCCTGCAATACGAGCAGCCAGGCCGTTGTTACTTTCGTCAGGTACCTCCAGAGAAACGATCTATGGCCTATCAAAGAGTACTCGGCACCGGTCATCAAGTCCAGACTTGTAGCCGTGCCTGAAGCAACCACCCCTTATGGCAACGTCACTAACGCAAGTTGCCGTACCTCAGCCTGCGTCTGCAAGTCTGATGCTCGGCTCATCAAGGCCATCCTTATAGCCGAGCTCGATAAGGCATACAACATGATACAGGGTGTCTGCTTAGACTGTGTTCGTCAAAAGCTACTCGGAGAGCAAAAGCGGGAGTGTCGCGTGCCCCATGCGACGAAAGAAGCAACGGTTTACCCTTGATCGCCTTACGAAATGCACATCAAGGCACGCGTACGCTTGTCATAAAGTCTGGAGAAAGTATGGTGTTCTCGGCAGCGGCCTATGTCTTTTCTCTCAGATGGTTTCGAGACGCAGGATACCATGGGGCCCTAGTTTTCACCAAGGTTGGGCCCGAAAATAGAAGCTCTATCGATTCGGTTCTAGCGAGGCTTATTCTCCTTGTAGCCCTGCGTGGGCATCACATTAGCCTCAAATAGAGTGCAATAAGCTTTCCAAAATGAACAAGACTTTCTCAACGTGACACTCTTCGAATTTGATATCACGTAGTTTTCTAAGTAGCTCTGCGGCACACCTCGCGAATTTCGGCACTCATCAAACTCGGTACATCTCTCAACGCCACGCCGCAAGGTTCTTTGGCTCCAAAAACCACCCCATTCAAGGAAAAAACTGAACACCCTGGGGCCTGCATCAAGATAAAAACGTGCAAATTAGGTGGCCCAACGGCGACGTAGGCTCCAGGGTGTTCAGTTTTTCCCTGGTATAAGGTGACACTTACATTTCAGTCTTCGGCTCGAGGGCAACCTTATTGCGTGTCCCTCTGGCCAAAAAGCTCGTTACTGTTGCCGCCCACGTATGATACTCTACCCACCACACTTAATCCGTATCTCACATGCAGTGCCCTAATTTTACCTGTATCAATGACGTACAAATTCGTACACCTCTCTATCTCTAAGCGGAAGGCGCAGTGATGGTGATGCATTGATGCATTGTTGAAAAGGACACCGACATGGTACCATGGTCGTTAGGTAACGGATTGGCTGGCAAAACAGCTGTAGGCCGAGATGATATGGTTGACATGGTGGCGCCCCGGAACGAGAAGATGTTCTTGTTGATAAGAATTTAGGCGCTAAACGCATCATATGCGCTGCTCTTAAGACCCGTCCGCCAGTATCGTGAGTTCGTAGTTTAGCCTAGTTAGTCGCCAAGATCCAGATCCAGTCGGTAGAACTAGCTCTGATCATCCCAGGAGAAGGCGCTATTCCGGACTTCGTGAGTGATGCGTAATACCTAGGTACTGCCGAAAGCGCTAAGCTGGGTTCAGCGGAGATGATGCGCGAGCTTGTGTGTGGGTATCTCGCGGGAGATCGACAGGAGTGGCCAGCATTCGCCATTATCATCCCGGACTTCGGTGTCGTGATGTAGGGAAGAACTGGTTCGGGGTTTGAGGGTCTTCGGAGGGGTTCAATTGGGCCGCTCGCGGGGTCAGAATCGTCGTCATCATAGTTTCCCCTGTCCAGCTATTGCCACTTATTGATGAGATGCGGTCAACCTCAATTCGTACTCATCTTCAAACCACCAAGTCGAGTCGGTCATAGATGATGAGACGGGTAGGACACGAAGTTCAGCTGCTCGCCATACCTCGCTTGCGCGCGACGTCCAAGTCCGAGCTCCACTGGCGCCTCGGCAACTCTCGCCGCTTCCCAAATGTCCCTCCGCTGACATCTCCGTCCGCTCTCCAACAGCCTGCGCTTACAGATCTCTGACATATCTGCTTCGGCATTTCTGGCTAAATGAAACAAGCTTCAAGTCCGCCCGACGCCTGATCCTTCGATCCCTCATCTCTCTGCCTACCAACGATTCGCCATGTTCCTTGTGATTGGGCACGTGGTGCGTCCGCCTTGGTAAACCCGTGCATATCTGTACCATTCCTCAGCTCTTAGCATGATGTCCTATACGCGCGACATTCGTCCCGATGCTATTAAGGCCCAACGTTCGATATTGAGTACAAGGTCACCCCGTATGCTATGCGATTATTTCCTTCTCGCCTATTCGCCAACGTTGAAGTATCTAGACTTCGTTTTCCTCAAATTGGGAAGCGAGCTTGTCTACCGTCATCACGAGGAGGGGATCCGAAATTGGTTTCCTGGGGAAATTAATCTATCCCGCAGCATTCTTGGGGTAGGTTTCGCAAGGGCGTGTCTCTTCCCCGCCAAAGGGCCTAGTGCTTGCTCCTAGAGAGACGGCGCGAGGGGTTTGTCAGGCACGCTCTTTGTTGTATAGCGTGGCACGGTACGCCTGAGCTGTGCTACGGTCGATCAATATAAAGAGCCTGGGTACTTGCTTTCCCCAGAGTAGAATTCATTTCGCTACAACACTACCGACTGAACCTTGGAAAGCTTGCATACTCGTCTCTCTTCTCTCGGAACGCAAACCAACGTCTGCGCATCATGTTTGCCAAAATCCCCACCACGCTTCTCCTGCTCGTCACCTCGCTCGCACTACCTACATACGCTGGTATACAACAAACAGACTTCAGCGGCATTGGTCACATCTACGTCTTAGCCTCCGACAACTGGGGCACCGCAACCCCAGAGTCAAGTGTAGGATGCCTGAATGCGCATGGCAAATTCGTCCATGACAGTGGGAGCGGGAAAGAATGCGGGACATTCGAGCGCATGGATGACTACCCTTATACTCTTAGCACTCACAATGGCAACTGCACATTCCAAGACGCTAGTCAAGAAGAGAACGTCGACAGCCACTACGGGCAGGGCGATTATGCGTGGACGTGTACGGAGCGCAACGTTGACATTTACGACGAGCTATACACTATAGTACGTATTGTTCTCAACTTGGCTCGCCAGAATACGTTGCTAATGCGCATGTAGACCGGATTCCCATACGTCTTCCTCTGCTTCGGAGATGTAGCATGCTATTACGATGCTAAGCGTACCCCTACTGTCAACGAATCTCTTCCACTATGGCAATTCCGTTGGGGATCGCAGCAGACCGGCATCACGCCGGGGCATGTTATGCTGCAACTCATGTGGAAGAAGCTTGGTGATACACCAAAGAGAGAGCAAATGAGCGAGATACCAGGCCCAAGGATCCAGCTTAGTGAGGGCATGCAGATATCGCTACTGGGTCAGAAGTCAAAGGCATAGTGTTGAGACCAAGCAATTGGTAAGAAGCGCAACGCGTCGGAGTACTGAGTTATGATATCCATTTTTCCATTGATGAAGGGGCGGGCGGTCTTGGATGTGTTTCATCTGGTGTGAAGCGACGTTAGCAATCGCTAATGAGTCCGGGTCGTACCGCATATGTAGTCAATTTGATGTGCGATGCCAGCTTGCATGCGCAAAGTAATCTCGGAACAGTGCTGTTTCAGATCACCACACGGCATGGCTATCATTAAAACCTTCCACGCATCCGTAACACCGTGAATCATAGGTCAAAGACTTAAAAGATGAAGATAGGATATCGGGTTCGTTAGGTGAGATTGCTGCCGACATCTGAAGTCACAAGCTATTAGTCCACCACTCATTAACATATATGGCTGTCATCAAGTTTATGCAAAACAGGGCCTAAGTAGATGAACCACCGCCAACAATAGATTGATGTTACCATTGTCGTAAGAATGACCGATCCAAATGCAGTATAGTTACAATGAGGCCGATATATTAGTCGGCGGAAGCAAGGTTTACCATGAAAGGTCAGTGAATGATTGACGTCGTCGAAGATAATGCGAGTCAATACCTGACCTAGCACGTCGTTGTTGGGGCCGTGAGGAGTAGTCTCGACCCTGACAGTGCTCGAAGGCTCGTAGGTATTGAGATGTACATGCTGGCACTTGTAGGAGCCGTATGTGCCAGTCAATGGTAGAGGAAGCTTGTGGACATCGCCGCAACCGACGGTGAAGGCGGCTTCCTCGTCCGACATTGAGCCGCCGCAGTCCTTGTTCTTTTGGTTGTTAGTTCGTACGACCGATCTCAATCATGTGTCGAATACGTACCTTCCAAAAGTTGCACTCGATGGACTCGACGCAGATCATGATTGACATGATGTCGTCGTTGTTGCTACAACACGTCAATGACTGCGATGCAAGAGTGATGAGATTACGTACAGTGGAAAATACCTAGGGCTTTGCTTGTCCATGAGGAGAAACGTAGGCGCGGATGAGAACTCTGCTTGAGAGTACACGGCGCCGATATCGCGGACGTCGTCGTTGTTGATCATGCCGATGTGCGGACTAGGAGCCGCAAACGCCGTGCCGATGACGATGAGGAAAAGAGAGAAAATGTGCTGGTAGTACATTACTTCGAAAGATATTTTGTCTTTTGTCTTTATAGTTCGTGAGAAGTTTTATAGTTCAAGAGCGCGGCAGTAGAGGGAATAAGTTGAGGGTGGAAGTGTGGAGAGGAAAACTCTCGGAGGAGGTAACCGCTGCCATTTATGTTCCGCTGGCACCAGGCAAACACTGACCAGCCTCGCAATTGGCGACAAGATCGATTGCCACCTTCCGAAGGCGCAAGGGTGAAGGCGAAAAGATCCCGCCCTTTCTTTTCCGGACTCTCGGTATAGCTCCGCGGTAGTCATAGAGCGCTCCGCGAGATCGTTCCCTCTGTCTCTGCTCGGACCCACCATGCTGATATATCGGTGAGGGTGAAAATGAACTGCCATGCAAAGAAGCCATAGATGTGTGAGTCTCCAAAAGTTCCTGCCCGTTTCTGACCGTACCCTTTTCTTTGTTTCAACGTCTACTTAACACGAGGAGATCTTTAGCCATGTATTGAGGGACGGCAGGGTCACATCCGAGCTCTTGCATAGTCTTCTTTCGCTACGCTACCGCCTGCGTGGAAGTGTAAACGAATATGCGATTGTCCAGCTTGCGTCAATCCGCATCTGGCACTCAAAGTGATTGGAAGGGTAATATATAACTCGCTGGTGGCCATGCTCGCTTTCGGCTAGAGTGGGAAACAATCAAAACCTTTGTCATCGATAGCGACGCGTATGCTCTTGGTTGAAGATGACGATGGAAGTTTAAGCTGAGTATGACTAGTGCTAAAAACAAGTACTCGTAGTTCTCTTTCAGCTGCGATACTACGCCGTGGTATACGTCTCGCTGGAACTGAATGTTATCTAGACTATTAGCTCTTCGATCGAAATTACAGCGGATGCATCGCCGAACGGCATCGCTATATCTGCGACTAGCTTCGCTGTATAGATCGTCTACAAGTCGATTCGCGGTATTCTATTTAGTTAGAATATCAACTTGCCGTACACCTGTTTTAAAAAGGCAAAACCTATTTAGCTACCTCTAAACGCTATTTAGCTGCCTCTATAAAACTAGATAATAAGCCTCTAACGTTTTTTGCAAGTTAAAATATCTATACTTATTAATAGTTTAAAATCTTCTTTTTAATTAGGTAATTTAATATTAGATTAAGGTTACTCTAAGTCTTCTATAGCTCTTCTAAGGCCTTCTATAAAGTTTTTTAAATATTAAAATATAAAATAATTATAGTAATATAGGCGTTTTCTTTATGTAATTTTTATTTATTACTTTTAGGCTAGAAATATTATATTTTAGTAATATTTACTACCTAAATCTATCTAATAGCTTTACTACCTTATATTTATACTATACTACTATATTATAGCGTAAGTATACAAAACTTTAAAAGCTTATTTAAGTAGTACTTATTAACTTTTAGAAATTTTTTAAAAAGATTCTACTAAAGAGTAGTTAAGATATAAAAAGTAAAGAACCTCTCTAGGTCTTAGAGATAAGGCCTACTACGTTATATTTTATAATATTATACTATATTATAAATAATAAATAAATAAACTTTTAAGCTATTAAAACTAAGTCTAATAGACTTAAACGCCTCTTACTATCTATATATACTTTTCTTTCTTATATGTTATAGTATAATAGAATATTAAGTAGAAGTAGAAAGTATTTAATCTATAATTAGTAGAATAGAAAAGCAAAGTAAGTAGTAATAAGTAATTAGTATAGTATTCTTATCTAAGAAAGCTACTCTCTACTTTAAAAAGCTATTAGAGTACTTATTCTTCTTCTAATTATATAATCTAATTAGGTAACTAATTACTATACTATAATATTTATAATAAAGACTTATAATCTATATTAACTTATTTATTACTACTAATAATATATAGATAATACTTAGTAGTAGTACTACTATATTACACGCAGTCTCTTTTAAAAGTAAGTACTACTACTACTTTTATTATAGTTATAATTACCTAAAGGCTTAAGAAAATTCTAGAATTAGTAGTAGTAGTAGTAGTAATATATTTATAGTGCTATAAAAAGGCTTTATATTCTCTATAGCCTAATACGCTAGCTAAATACTCTAGAAAGATCTTAAATATACCTATAGTCTATTTACGTATTCTACTACAAGCTTATTAATAAGCTATTAGTATTACTTTATTATCTAGATTATCTATCTTACTTATATTATTAGCCTAATTATAGATTTATAGTTATTATTATTATTAATTACTAGCCTATATAAAAGCTATAGATATAGCTATAGAGTATTATAGTTATAGAAAGAGAAGTAGATAAGCTCTAAGTTTTATAAAAGACTAATAGCTATATTAAGTATAATAACACTAATAGATAAGAATAAAAAGAACGCTAAGAGAATATATAATCTACTTTGTAGTTCTACGTATATTACCTATATTAGTGCTATTAGCTATAATAGAATTCTTATAAATTCTACTTAGCTTTACTATATTTTAGTTAGTAAGACTTACTAAGACTAACTAAGACTTATAGAACTATTAAGTTACTCTAAGTATATAGCTTAGACACTAAACTCTTATAGCTTAGTATATTTAACTTTATATAAGACTCTAGTATTTAATCTAAGAATTATACTTTTTTCTTAACTTCTTATAATATTATATTATTCTACTAAATATACTATTAGACTCTTATACTATTATATTAATCTACTAATTATACTAGTATACTAACTTATTCTACTTTACTTACTTACTTTCTAAGAACTAACTCTTAGCTTATCTTAGAATAATTTTTACACTTTAAATACTCTTAAGATAAGTAATATAAAGATAGATACCTCTACTACTTTCTATACTATAAAAGTTACTAGTAAGAGTAATAAGTCTAATATCTACTATAGAGAGTATAATAAGCTTAAAAGTTAGCTACTCTAGATTAACTATTACTTCTACCTTAAAGGTAATAAGATTAATAATAATAATATAGTTATTTAAACTACTATATTTCTATAAGAAAATATTAAAGAATAAATTATACTTATTATCTATTACTATATAAATAATACTATTAAGAATATAAATAATAAGAATCTAGTTAAAGACTAGAATACTTTTAAAGTAAAAATACGTAAAGTCTTCTTATCTTTCTAAAAAATAGTAATTACTAAGTAGAAGATTTAATAGTTACGCTAGACGTACTCTACTACTAACTATACTACTTAGTTCTAGTAGTACTAGGTAGTTATTAATTAGAATAATAACACTTTAATATAGATATATAAATAAGATCTTAAACTCTAAGTTTAAAAAAAACTAATAAAAAGTAGAACTAGCGTTAATACGCTTTAAAAACTTACTAATAAAGTAATCTATATTAATAATAAACTCTATAAACTCTAGCTAGAAGAATAACTATTTATATAGAGAATATAAGCACTAGAGAATATAAATAGAAACGCTTAGGTTTACTCTAAACCTTACTATTTATACTCTAACTAAGAACGTTAATAAAGCTATATACTTAGAATTCTAAAGTTATATACTACTAATAGCTATAAACTTATATACTTTAATAATCTTAATAAAAAACCTAGATAACCTAAGTTTTATAATAAGAAGTAGAAAAAGAAAAACTTTAACTACTATATCTATAGTAAACTAGGTTATATAGTAAAAGAATATAAGAGCTAAAGTAAGATAGAATAATAGCTAAATATTCTATAATCTATAAATCTAAACAACTAGAAAGTAGTATAAGCTATTAACTACTATTCTTAACGTAAGTAGCTATAAAGCCTAACTAGTAGACTAAGTAATATATCTATTATAACCTCTAATAAGACTACTTAAGAAGATATCTCTTTAGATAAGTATAGTACTTCTAAAGAGAAATCTAAGAAACCTATAGAGGTTATAGAAATTAACTAAACTAAGTTTAGAAAGATAAAGCTATTTAAGAATAATAATAGGCTATCTACGCTATATATTTAAAAAGACTAGATAATCTAACTCTTATTATAAATTAACTACCTACTATAATATTTTAATAAATCTAATATTAAGTATATATATAAGACTCTAGATATTATAGCTAAGATATAAGAGAACTATTATTACCTCTTCTAATAAGTAATAGAAGATAAGAAAAATCTTCTACTATATATTATTAATATTATTTCTACCTCTAAATAACTAGACTAGATCTAGTAAGCTATTAAAAACTATAAGACCTCTATAATTAGTAATAATAAGATTATTATCTAATACTCTAAAGAATTAGATTTTAAGATTAATACACTACTTACGTACCTAGAAAAACTTCTAAAGAAATTCTCTAAATCTAAGAACTTTTTTAAAGAATTTAAAAGGTTTAATAAATACTATAATCTTCTAGAAGAACTTAAGAAAATAGACTATAATAGTAAGAAGATATATAAATAGACTATAAACGCTATAGTGTTATAGAAGAACTAGTTTATATATTATCTTTCTAATATAGAGTAAAAGAAAGCTAAGATAGTATTTCTAAAGTTAAAGAAGTAATCTATAGATAGGCGCCTTATAAAAGTTAAGTACTAGATAGATTATAGATAATATATATTATAGACTTCTATTCTATCTACTATAGTAATAAGAATAAAGTAGAATAGAACTCTAGACTAAATAAAATAATACTAAAGTATAAGTAGTCTTAGTTTAGATACACTACTAACGTATACCTAGTATATCTATAAAATAAGTAAACTACTTTTTATTTTTCTAGATACGTTAACCTATAAGAGATCTTCTAAATATAGATAGTATTTTAGAAAGATATTAGAGAATAACTAGTATAAGAATATAACTAAGATAACTAGTATATCTACCTATACTTTAACTATAATAAATATATAACTACTAAAGATTTTTATAGATTTAGAAAGGCTTTTTTAGACTAAGACTTCTAATAGAAAAAGCTTATAAAAAAATTAATAGTATAAACTTCCTAGAACTTATTTAGCTTCTAGTAAAGCTTAATAGAGTAGAGATATAGGTATTTATAGACTTAGAAGCTTAGATAAGCTATATTTCTATATAAATAGTATACTAAGCTAGACTTATACTACGTAGAAAGAAAAAGAGTTATATACTACTTATTACTAGTAGATAACTAATACTAGATAAAAGAAAGATTATCTATAAAGTTACTAGAGTAACGCTTAATATCTATAAATATTAGAAGAAGCTAGACCTAGATATCTTTAGATTAGCTACCTATAATATTATATTAGATCTACTTTAGTTATAAGAATATAATCTATAAATTAACTAGAAGTTAAGAGAGTTCTTATTTAACTACTATAGATTAGATATAACTATAAGTATACCTATATATTATATAAAGCTAATAGTAAATAAAAGAGAGATTAATATAATTATAGTAAAGTAACTAATCTTAACTAAGAATATCTTTAAGAAATAAAGGTTTAGCTTAATAGATATAAGAAAAAAATTACCTAATTATAAAGTTAGAGTTCTAGAGAAATATATAACTTTAAGTATTCTAAAAAAGTATAAAGAATTTAAATATCTCTTTATAGAAGTAGTAGATAGTAATACCTTACTAAAGTACTAAGATTAGAACTATAAAATTATTCTAGAAGAAGAAAAGAAACTACTCTTTAGACTAATCTATTTCTTATTAGAAATAGAACTTAATATTCTAAAGAAGAAGCTAGTAACTAACTTAAAGAAAGGCTATATTAGACTCTTTACTTTACTAGTAGAATTTCTAATACTTTTTATTCTAAAGAAGAAAGAAAATCTACTAAGAATATACGTTAACTATTAGAAGCTTAATAATATTATAGTTAAGAATTAATACTTTCTACTAAATATTATAGAACTATAAAATTAACTATTAAAAGCTAAGATCTTTATAGTAATAGATTTTAGAGATAGCTACTACCTTATTAGAATAAAGAAAAGTAAAGAATAGAAGATAGTATTCTATATATAATATAAATACTATAAATATACTATTATACTATTTAGACTTATAAACACTCTAGTAATATTTTAGATACTTATTAATAACGTATTAAGAATATACCTAGATATCTTTATTATTATATATTTAGATAATATTCTTATCTACTCTAAGAATAAAGAAGACTACGTTAAATATATCTATATAGTACTAAAGTACTTAAACTAGTATAACTTATAGGTTAAGCTAAAGAAGTATATATTCTACGTAATAGAAGTACTTTTCTTAAGCTATATTATAGGTATTAACAAAGTATAGATAAGTAAAGAAAAGATTAAGCTTATTAAAGAATAGCTTTAACTAACTATAGTTAAAAAAATATAATTCTTTTTAAAATTTCTAAACTTTAACTAATAGTTTATTAAGAACTACTCTAAGATAACTATTCTTCTAACTAAGCTAATATAAAAGAATATACCTTTTATATAAAGTAAAAAAGTAAAAAATATATTTTAGATACTTAAGAATATAAGTATTATACTACTATACTTTTATATATTCTAATTAGAATAACTACTACGTTCTAAAACTAATACGTTAGATCTTATACTTAGAGGCTACGCTAGCTAGCTATATAAAGGTAAATAGTATTCTATTACTTACTACTTACGTAAGTTCTTAGAGTCTAAAGAATAATATAATATTTATAATAAAAAGCTTCTAGCTATTATTATCTATCTAGAATATTAGAAAGTATACGCTAAAAGCTACTTAGAACTTATAATATTTATAGATTATAAAAACTTAGTTAACTTTATAACTACTAAAGAGCTTAACTACTAATAGATTTAATAGTTAAAGAAATTAGGCTAATATAAGTTTAAGATTATATATATATTTAGAAAAGATAATAGTAGAGTAGACGCTCTTAGCTATAGATATAATATTACTAGAACTAAATCTATTATAGATACTATAATACTTAAGATTAATTATAATAGGTTATTAGAACTAGCTAAGACGCTAAACTTAATACTGTTACGGGCGGAAAGAGGCCTACTAACGAGTATGTATTTGCTTCTATATACAGAAGAAGAAAGATAAGAGAAGAAAGGTTCTCTTTACGCGTACGACTTGCCTCTTATAGGCCTTGTGCTTTACTACTTTAGTTAGCGCTAAGTTGTACGTTATGTAACTAAAACCGTCTGCTTAATACAGCGTAGCCTCTTATAATACCCCTCTTCTAAGAATTATACGTAACGCGTTGTTGTAAGAGAGTGTTTGCGATATAACGTTAGAGTCTGTAGTAAATCCGACTTCTATACGTATATATTAATTGTTGTTTAACTGCTCTAACAGTAAATAAGGCCTCTTATATAGATCTAGCTATTGTTGTTTAACTGCTTCTCGTAGTAAGAGAGGGTTTTAGCGCTCTCTCCTAGGTATATAAGGCTAGCTTCTCTCTCTTAACTTATTTCTTTCTTACACTAACTTCTTTGCTTCTTATTAAGACCTCTTATATAATAACCTAACAATAGCTACTTCTACTCGCGGTATCTAGGCCGCTAACAGTTCTAACTACCTTGCTTTCGCTACTAGCAGTTAGGCTAATAGCTCGTACGCTAACGCTGCGACTAACCTCTAGAACATTGCCTATCGCCTGCTTACTCGTAACTATTCTAACGCTACAATTGCAGTTATTAACGTATAAGGCAGTATTAACATAAATAACTACTCTATCTAGTATATTCTTAATAGAGAGGTTGCTAATAAGCTTTGTTGTGTGCTTGCGATAGCCTCTATACGTTTCTCTTAACTCCTCTTTTACCTTGCTAACTATCTAATAGGCTTCTATCTGCTATATCGCTAAGTTCTTTCTTTGTTCTGCCTAGAACTTACTATATAACGCCTATTAGGGTCTAGGCAACAGCGAGTACTTCTCTATTATCGCTCGCAGCACTATCTATGCTCGCTAAATTCTTACTAGACGCGACTCGTACGTTAAGGCTTTTGTTATCTATACCTGTAGTGTCCTTAACCCTGCTAGCTGCTCTAATAACTACGCCTATGCTATACGTAGTGCTAGGGCCTTTACTGCCTTCGCTAGTTATATCTCTATTTCTAGAGAGTAGAACGGTGCCTATTCTAACTGCGTCTAGACTAAGCATAGTGCGCGCTGTAGTCTTGTTAGTTAAAGAGCGCCTAATAGCAGAGGAGAAGCTCTTTCTAGTTCTTGTTCTCGTATAGGTAGTTAGGCGATTCGTGCTCTCTCTGCTAAGAAGGAGTTTATTAATATAAACAACTAAGTTTTCGCTACTAGCGGTTCTGTCTTCTCTAAAGAGAACTAGAGAGCGACTGTATAGCTTGTGTACGAGTTAGCTAGAACTATAGAGTAGTAGTGTTAGCTAGATTTCGTTTTAGTTTCTATGTAGCTTCTTGAAATCTAACCTATTTTACGAGATATTGCTTAGTTTCTCGACGTGTTCTCTTACTTATAATGCTCTCTACCTGCTATTTAAGATATTTCTCTTATTCGTCTTTGTCTTGTACAATAACTACTATAGAATTTAGATTATTAGTCTATTATAAGAGTAGAGGATTAGTAGTAGCTAGTCTAATCTTGTTGACATAGAACGACTTAGTTTCCTAGAGAACAGCTAACTCTACCTAGTAAGAGTCTTGTACGCGTAACACTTAGTACTTTTTACTCTTCTAGTCTAGCTTCTTGCTAGCTCTTATAGTGCGTACGTCTTGTAGGTTAAGCTAAACCTAATCTCTGACTTTATAAGTAGGGGCAGGTTTTCTAGACTTGTTTGTCTGCCTTTTCTGTTCTTGCTATGCGTACGACATAGCTGCGATTGCCTACTCTGCAGCAGAAGTAATTGTTTAGATAATATCTTTAGCCTTCTTATGTATAGGCTTTTTAGCTATCTCGCTACTATCCGCACGTTTCTGTTCTCTCTATTAGGAGAAGAGCGTGTTATAGTAACCGTGTTATAGAAAGAAGAAGGAGACATTAGTAGACGTGTTCGTGCAGAAGTTAAGCATTAGCTTAAGAATTAGGCATAGCGTAGCCTAGTTATCTTAGTTATTATTGTAAAACACTTATACAACTACCTTAATATTGCTGTTTACTCTCTTAGTTGTACTATTAGTCTGTAGGTAGTAGGCCGTAGACAGGTTTCTTCTTATGTCTAATAACCTATAGACGTCTCTCTATATAGCGCTTGCAAACTAAGAGCCTCTATTAGACGTAATAGAGAGAGAAAGGCTATAGTAATAGTATACTTCTCGTATAAAGGCCTAGGCTACGTTCTAGCTTTCTATCTTCTGTATAGGTATTAAGATTGCAGCTTTGCTAAGGCGGTCTTTTACTACTATTAGGTTTAACTTCTTTTCTAAAAGGGGGAGCTCTATAATAAAGTCTACTGTTAAGTGCTGCTACGTACGGCTTAGAACTAGTAGAGAGCGAAGGTAACTATGTCTTCTATCTCTCTACAGAGTACTTTTCCTGTAAAGCTTGCAGTTCTGTATAAAGCGTCTAATATTATTGCTTATCTTTAGCTAGTACTATTCTCTTGCTACAATTCTGTATGTCTCTTCTCGACCTAGATAGCCTGTTTGTAAGGATAGGTAGGCTATCTAGATTATGCCCGTACGAAGTAGTTCTAATTTAGGTACCTAGGTTCGTGTTCTCTATGTAAGGCGGTCGTCCGAGTTAATTGCGCAGTCTTCTAGGGACACAGCTATCTTTCTAGTCGTAGACAGTAAGCGTTGCCTCTTCTGTACGGACTAGAGCACTTCTTAATAAAGGTTATTCTTAGCTACTGCTGTAGCCTAGTAGTTCTATATTAACTCTTGTTTATTTAGTAGCTAGGGTAGTGTATCTAAGACTATTAGTGTAACTAGAGGGAGTAATGTAGTAACTCGTACGCCGTCTTGTTAGTAAGCTAGAGTTAGCATTACAAACTTTCTGCTTGCGATTCTATTATTATTCTCGTTCTGTAGCATATCTTAGTTCTGTCTAGAAAGAGCGTTGGCCCGTACGTTCTTCTTTTCTAGCCTATACCTAATCTTTATATTTCTAAACCTTAACAGCTTGACTAACTATTGTACGTAGCGCTCTGTTATCTTTTACTTCTTAGTAAAGTATTTAAGGTTCTTGTAATCTGTAATAACCTTAAATTCTTATACGCCTTAGAGTTCGGCGTTCTATTCTTTTAAACAGCAGATTATAGCTAGAAGCTTCTTATCGTAGATTAGGTAGTTGCATTTATAAGCAAGGAACTTGCGTAATAGGTAGGTAACTGTACAAAGTACGCCGTCTAGGCCTCTTTAAGAAAGAGTTTCTTCTAGTGCGTATCTAGAAGAGTTGTATTCTAGAATTGTAGGCAGCTCTAGGTTAAAGAGTATAAGAATCTTGTTAGATAGAAAGGCTTTCTTAATCGTACAGAAGCTTTTCTCTTACTCTGTTCTCTATACAAACTTAGCGTCCTTGCGTGTAAGTTAGACTAGTAGTTTAGATAGTTGTGTAAAGTAGAGAATAAACTTTCTATAGAAGTTCGCAAATCCTAGGAATTCTTGTACGCCTTTAACCGTAGTAGGCGCGTTCTAGTCTTAGATAGCCTATACCTTGTCTAGGTTTATAGATACGCCCTTCTCTGCTTCTATAATAAATCCTAAGTACTTCGTACGCTAGATGTTAAATTTGCACTTCTTTATCTCTAATTGTAGTCTAGCTACCTTAAGTCGGTCTAACACCGCCTGTACGTGGCTGTAGTGCTAGGATAGTAGTCTATCCGTAAAGATAATAATGTTATTAAGGTACGCTAAGGCGAATTTATCTAAGAAGTCTCTTAGTACCTAGTTTACGTAGCGCTAGAACGTGCTTAGAGCGTTTGCAAGGCTAAAGGGGGTTACTAGCTATTTATACAAGCTAAATCTCGTCTAGAAGGCTGTTATCTACTTCTGCCTCTCTGTAATTCTTATCTTATAGAAAGTAGCTGTTACGTTAAGCTTAGTGTACTACTTAGCCCGTCTAATCTAGTGTAGAGTTTCCTTAATAAGAGGTAGTAGATATTAATTCTTCTTAGTAATAGCGTTTAACGCTCTATAGTTAATACAAAATCGTAACCTGCCGCCTAGCTTCTATATAAATAGAACTAGTAAAGCTGTAGAAGAATTGCTCGCTTGTATAAACTCTTTATCTAGAAGCTTATGTAGTGTCTTCCGTAGTACTAATAGTTTATCTCTTAATATACTGTAGAGAGGCCTGTACGGAATTTTTAGGTCCTTGCTATTCTCTTGTTCTAGCTCTAGCTAGTAGTCTACCTTAGGCTCTCGTAAGAGTAGAAGGTTCTCTCTCTTCTTTAGTTAGAATAGGTGTACGTACGACTGTAGGTATTCTAGAAGTTGCTGGCGGATTTGCTCTGCTGTTAAGGGGGTCTTAATTTAGAGGGCTTTCTTGATATCGCGAAGGCTTGCTGCGAATATCTGCACCTTATTCTTCTCTCGCTAATTTTGTCGTACGTGTAGTTAGAAGGCTGTAGCAGAGATTAGAGAGAAGTTTGTCTTTCTCTTCTATAACTCTATACTGCGTACGGTAATACTATATTAGAGCAGCCTTAATATATGCTAGCTAGAATTAATAATTCTACTAACTCGTTCTAGCTATAACTTTCTAAGAATTATGTCGTAATTGTACGTTGTAGAAATAATGTATACTGCGGCACGTTGTTTTAATTCTCTAACGTCTAAGTTAAACTCTGTAATAGCGTTAATAGAGCTCTTCTAATCGTTTACTCTATTAATCTAGATTTAGAGTATCTCTATACGCGGTAAGCCTTTTAATCGTACAAGCTTCTTAGTTACAATTCTATAAGTGTAGTAACTATTATTAACTATAGCGGTAGCGTGTTCTAGGCTATTTATTGTAACATCTATTAATATAGAGGGGGTTACTGCTAGCTGTAACAGAATCTTCCGAGAAGATTGTACGGCCTAAAGAGGCTTCTCTATGCTTAGCTCTAGCTTGCGTCTTTAAGCTAGAGCTCTTCTTTTCCTAACTTCTTAGAGTTAGTATCTGCTCTTACAGAAGTAACTACAGCGACTGTAGCTTCTTTCTCTTCTGTACGAGTAGGTTGCTTTCTAATTTTAGCCTAGCACTAAGCGACTTTGTAGCCTTAGTGCCTACATCTTAAATAGTCTTCTCGCTCTCTTCTTTTCTAAACCTAGGCCTGTGTTCTCTAAAATTCTCTCTTCGTACGAGGCTAGAACGCCGCTATAGTAGAAGTCTAATCTATCGCGTTATTATAGTAATAGGTATATAGAGGTAAGATTGTATAGGGTGTGTAGTTAAGAGAGAACTAATCTATAGCTTTTAGATTCTTCTAAGTAACACGCATTCTTTAAATAAACTACTTGTACGTCTCTCTAGCAGGAGGTTAATAACCTACTTAGTAACGTAGTAATCTCTTATTTAACAAGTTCTTAAGGTAATTAATTTTCTGCGCATCGCTTGCGCTATCTAGACTAGCCTCTAGGAACTTAAGATTAAAGAATTATACGTAGAGGATAAGATCCTCTTTGCCTTGCTTCGTTGTACAAAGGAACTGTATTACTTTCTCCTTAATTATAGAGTTAATAAAGAACCTATCTAGCTGTTGCTATAAATTCTAGAGGGAGGGGCTAGATCTTCTCTCTATTAATATAGTAATATACGTCCTTAGAGCTATAAAGGCCTATTCTTTCGTATAAGTAATTATATAGTAAACTTAATTACTCTTGCTTAGGTAAGCTTATTAGTCTGTAAAGAGCTTCGCTTACACGCGTGTCTTCTACTAAGTGTAGTTCTTATAACTACTCTTCTTAAAGACCTCTATATTTAGTAGGCGTAGCTTCTTGTATCGTATAGGCTCTTAAATTCGGCCTAATGTTAACGTAGTAGGTAGAGTAGTCCTACCTAGACTTAGCACACTTAGCATCCTCCTCTAATTCTTAATAATTTAAGTTAGAGCCTAGAGTTGCTAGCTTAGCATAGTATACGACTATTGTTTCTAGGTTACTTAGTTTAGGTCGCTCTGTAGTCGTTGTACGTGATCTTAAAGCTTCTCTACTTTAAGCGTATAGTTTCTTTCTAGGGGGAAGTCTGTCTTGCTTTCTCTTAGCTCTTTCTAGTTTATTGTATTATCGTCTACCTGTGCTTCTATTGTACGAGTAGAGTCTTACTAATCTATAACACTTAATAAGTAGCTGCTCTTAATTCTAACTCGCTACGTGCGAGAAGGAAGAGTAAGGTAAGGTTAATCTTTCTTCTAATATTACGGGCGGAAAGAGGCCTACTAACGAGTATGCATTTACTTCTATATATAGAAGAAGAAAGATAAGAGAAGAAAGGTTCTCCTTACGCGTACGACTTGCCTCTTGTAGGCCTTGTGCTTTACTACTTTAGTCGGCGCTAAGTTGTACGTTATATAACTAGAACCGTCTGCTTAATACGGCGTAGCCTCTTATAGTATAATTATAAGTATATTAAGCTAATATATACTAAATAGAGCTAGAGAGTACTACTAGCGTCTAGTTAACTTCTTTTTATATAAGCTTATTATAGTAGAGTATAATTATAATATATATAACTAGAAGCTACTTATAATAGTTAAAAGTCTAGAGTATTAGTACTAATATCTAGAAAGCGTACACTTTAACTTCTAGACTAACTATTAGAACCTAAAATAGTTTATAGAAACTAAGACTCTTAACTATTAATAAGTTAGATTTTATATTATACTATCTAGATTTAATTCTAATATCTACTATAAGGTAGAGTTTATAAACTTTATAGATAGGCTTTTTTACTACTTTAACTATATAGTAAAAGTTTAGAAATCTATCTAGAAGTATAATAAAGCTTTTATTTAGCTTATAAAGAATCTTATAACTAATAGTAATAAAACTTCTTTTTTAGTAGCTATAGTATAGACTTACTTTACTAAGCGTACTAAAAAATAATAAGACTTTACTAAAAGTCTTAAAAGCTTTAACTAGACTAGTAGATATACTAATTTAGAGCTCTAGACTTTAGAGAAGTATAAAAAGATAAACTATACTTTCTTAAGTACTTTAAACAAGTTAGAGTCTAAAGATAACTAATCTAGTCTAAAAAGAGCTAAAACGCGCTATTACGTAGTAAGAATACTTATAACTACTAAAGAAAAGTTATAAGCTTTTTAAAAGTACTATAATAACTTTTTTATAAGCTACTTTAGAGTAAAATATACTCTAAAAAAACTATAGAGTTATTACTTTTAGAAGAGTATATATAAAAACGTAAAGTAATACTATAAAAATTACTTTATATATAGAAAGTCTACTTTTATAAAGTATAGACTTTATAGTCTACTATAGTTTTTTCTAATACTTAACTACTTTTAGAAAAAAGTAATAATAAACTTTATTATAGAGCTACTACCTAGTATAGTTTCTAGTATAAAGTATAACGCTATACTAGTTATTATAGATAGATTAACTAAAATAGTCTATTATATACTAGTATAGACTAATTAGAATAGTACTAACCTAGTATAGGCTTAAATATACAAAGTTCTCTAACTTTATAGTATACTAAAGCATATTATTCTAGATTAAGGCTTTTTAATAAACTCTAAGTATTAGAATACTTTTCTTTACTACTTTAATACTAAAAGAGTTTTTACTTTTACTTTTTTTTCTTAAACTAATAGCTAGACTAAAAAGTTAAACTAGACTTTTAAGTAGTACTTTTACTACTATTACTCTTTAGAATAAAATAATTAAGCGCGCTAGATATCTATTAGAGAATTTACGTATAATAATAGTATTTACTCTACTACTAGAGTTACTCTTTTCTAAGTCTACTATAGAAAGTTATTATAGATAATATAAAGAATTCTCTTCTTAATATAGAGTAAAGAGATTAAACGCTAACTATAACTAAGTTAGAACGTAATAATAATCGCGAGGCTTAGAGTTACGTAATTAGAGTTAGTATTCTACTAAGAATAGGCCTCTAGAAGGCTAGTAGAGCTAGAGAAGCTATAGTTCTTCTAAATCTCTTTCTTAGATAGAAGGCTAGAGAGAATAGAATCTAAGGTAATAGGTATAAGAATATATTAGATTTTATTATTATACTTATTATAGTTAACTTAAATAGTTTATCTCTTATATAGATTATTAACTAGTTATTCTATTATTTATAGAATTAGATTTTCTTTATCTTTAGTTATTCTATAATAACTCTTTTCTACTAAGTTACTAGATAAACTTTATAAACTACTACCTTAAGTCTACTTTACCTTAGTATAAACTAAGTCTAGAGAAGTATAGTAAGACCTTATATAATACTTTAACTACCTATAAACTTAGTAAACGTAAATAATAACTAGGTTATCTAATTAAGAAAAATATTACTTTTAAGAGTTACTCTAAGTAATATAGCCTAGAGACTAGAACTCTTAGCACTAGCGCTAGTAAATAATAAGATACTAAATATATTCGACTTAGAGATAGAAAATACTTCTAGTAATACAAAGCTTAGACATCTTAGGTAATAGACCTAAGTTTAATCTTAGTAGATACTTAAGATATAGAATATAATTAATTAGCTTATAAGTTAGCTAATAGCTATCTCTAATAAATAATTATCTACTATAAAGAAATCTAAGATAGTATTATCTAAAAAGTATAATAGAGAGCAAAAGAAGCTATAAACGTTTCTTACTAATATTAACTTATACTATAAATTTAATAAAGTATCTAATAACTAAGACAAGATTCTTATAGTAAGCACGTATCTAAAAGAAAAAGCTTCTAGTTAGATATAGCTATACGTAGATAACTACCTTATAGATATTACGTAATATAAAACTAAGAAAGAAACTTAAACTATATTCGTAAGTTAGACTAAATTTAAGTAAGAGATAGAATATATCTTTAGAGAAGTAGACGTAAAGAATTAGACTAAGAAGTAAATTACTTAACTAAAGTAAACTAAGTCTATATTAGCCTATATAGTAGAGTTTAAGTAACTATAAACTAGAATCGATTAGAATAATATAGTACTTCGAACGGTTTTTAAAGTAAGTCTTAAGAAAAATATTAAGAATAGCTTTATATACTATAATAAGCCTAAAACACTACGCGTATTAATTAAGCTAGCTATATATATTAATAATAGACTATAAAAGTAAAATAATTAAAAGAAATACTTTTACTCTAATCTAGCTAATATAAAGAGACAGCGTAGAAAGTATAATAAGAATAGTAATACTATTATAACTAGTAAAGTATAAGAAAAAACTAAAGATAGAAAACTCTAAGAGAGAAAACTAAATAGTCTCTCTAGAGAAGAATACTAGAAGTGTTACGATAGAAAAGTATGTCTTTAGTGTAGCGAAGTTAGACACTTTACCTAAAACTACTTAATAGATAAGATTAAGTAAGTAGCTATTAAGATTAAAATAATTAGATAAGGCACGTTCTACCTAGCTTAGATAGAACTAGATAATAACCTAAGTAACCTAGATCTCTATAAAGAAGCACGCTTAGATAAAAGCTATAAGATTATTCTAAGATCTAAGTTAGCTAGTAAGATTTTTATTATAGAATAGCTAAAGCTAAATAATTAGAAGGTTAAGAATACTATTATATTAGAATAATTAGTCTAGAATTAGTGTTAGGTATATATAAGTACGTTACACTACGCTAATAACTACTTAATTTAAGACTAAATTATAATTACTAGTAAGAACACTAAAGAAGTTAGGTCTAGAGTAGTATACTAATAACTCTACTTTAATAACCTAGTAGCTAAGGTTAAGAACTAAGAAGTTTCTAAAGTAAAAGATACTAAGAAATATAAAAAGTTATATTAGTATAATTATAAGAATAACTATAAGTACTATAGAAGAAATAAGAAGAAGTATAGAATAGACTAGAAATAGTGCTATTACCTAAATCTATAGATAGATAAATATCTAGTAGATAACTACTATCTTTATAAATCTAAGAAAGTAGAAATCTACTATAGACTTCTATAGCTATAATATAAGAATAGATATTCTTTCTACTAGAAATAGTTTAAGAAGGTATAATAAGTAAATAACTACTACTACGCTACTTTATTATTAAATATCTATAAAGTTATAGACTACCTAATCTATAAAGCTAAGAAGATAGAACTAAGAAAGAGAATTACTAGAGAGAAGATACCTTATTAGAACTTATATTAGAGCTTCTATTACGATAATAGATATATAACCTATTATAGTTCTAAGACTAATATAGACTACTTTTCTAGAAAAAGAAAAGGTAAGTAGATAAAAAACTAGAATACTACTAGAGATAGAGTTACACTAGTAAGAGTATATCTTAAATAACTCTAAGAAAGATATAGAATACTAATAGTTAAGTAAAGTAGTTACTTATAACTATATTTATATAAGATTAAGATATATAGACGCTTATAGATAGTAGAGCTATATAAATAATAATCTCTCTATAAGTAGTAGAGAAGTATAGAATACTATACTAAATTAAAAGTAAACTAATCTTAATTATATTAGCTAATAAGAAGTCTATAGAATATAGAAGTAGTATAATATAAATAGAAACTAAGTCTACTAAGCTATAGATAGCTAGCATAGATTACTAAATAGATATTAATATTATAGATCTAGAAGAACTAAATATATTAATAGATTATAATTAGCTAGATACCTATAACTCTACTATTAACTAGCGAAATAGAACTATACTTAGCTAAGAATCTACGCGTAAGGTTACTAGAGTATAAAATAAGAAACGCCTAATAAATTAGAGCTTACTCTAGAATAGAAGATTTAGTAAGATCTTACTATATAAAATTATAAGAATTTATATAAAGAACTCTTAGAAAATAGAAGTTATTTAGATAAGAAGAGTTATAACTATAGAGAAAAAACTCTTACTACTAGAAATACTATAAGAGTATTAAACTAATAAGTTAAAGAAACTTTTTAAGAAAAATAAAGCTACTAATCTAGTAGACTATTAGAAGTAGAATTATAAGATTCTTCTAGATAAAGAAGCTAAGCTAAGCCTAGAACTAATATACCTAATAGCGTTTAAGTATAATACTAAGCTATAGAACTATATCTAGAAGAATCTAAAGAAGAGATTTATCTAACTAGAATTAGGTCTAATAGCCTTACCTATCTTATTTATAAAGAAGTCTAATAGAAAGTAGTAACTTATAAAAATTATTCTAAGATAATCTAAGAGTTAGTTCTTAAGAAGTAAGTAAGTAAGGTAGAATAAGTTAGTATACTAGTATAATTAGTAGATTAATATAATAGTATAAGAGTATAATAGTATATTTAGTAAAATAATATAATATTATAAAAGATTAAGAAAGAAGTATAATTCTTAGATTAAATACTAAAGTCTTATATAAAGTTAAATACACTAAGCTATAAGAGTTTAGTGTCTAAGCTATATACTTAATAAGCGTTACGCTTATAGACGAGCGTGTAAGTAATTATAAATAAGTAGTAATATATCTTACTAGTTATTAGTCTAACTGCTTATGCTTATAGATAAGCGCTTATATAGAACTAGCGCTATTCTACTTATAGATAAGTAGTTACGTAACTATAGCGTAGTTCTTATACTATACTTCTATAACTATACTATATAATTCTTTAAAGTAATTATACTAACCTCTAGAGTACTTCTTAGATTAAATTTTAATAGGTAATTAGTACTATACTTAGCTAAAATATTAGCTAAAAAGCTTTATTAGATAAGTTTAAGCGCTAGAAAATATAGAAGCTATAATAGACGTAGAAGTAGTATACCGCGAATAGTAATATAGTCTAATACTAGATTTAATTACTACTAAAATATCTATATTTAGCGTAGTTTGCGATTAATATTATTATTAAGAGTAGATACTATCTAGATAATTAGACATAGTAATAGCTATAAGAACCTATTAAGAGTTAAAGCTATCTAGGTAATTAGGTATAGTAGTAGCTATAAGAACCTTAGTTATAGAAAAAGTAGATAGCTAGTAATTAGAGTACTTAACGCTATATCTTACTCTAGAATAAAAATAACTCTTATATAAACTTTTCTACTTTAATAATTATAACTATTCTAGTATTAAGTAGTAACTATAAGCGTCTCTTTAGCGAGCTTAGTAACCTACTTAAGCTAAAATAATAAGCTTTAGATAGTAAGTTACTTATAGCTCTTTAATTAGTAAGATTCTAGGTAAGAGCTATCTTTAAACTAACTATTTATAGTAAGACTAAGCTTTTAGATAAGAAACTTCTAGATAATTATAATATACTTAAATAGAATAGTTAGCTATAGTAATATAGTAGTATTTAGTCTCTTAGTAGTTAAGTAAACTAAGTACTTATAAGTAAACTAAGCAAGTTAAGTAAGTAATAAATTACTTCTAAGTAAGTTAAGTTACGTATACTATAATAGTTAAAATAGCTTCTATTTAAGAGAGTATAAGATTAATCTTTTACTTTATAATATATACGCTCTAACTAAGTAAGTTAAGTTTAAGGTAGTAACTTACTTAACTTACTTATTAGTAACTCTATCTATTATAGCCTTCTATTTCTTAAAGTTACTACTATTAGAGAATAGCTTTAGAATCTAAGCTACGTTAGAGGTACCTATTATATTAGCGTTAAGCGTTACATAGAGTATAGAGTAGTAACGTTAGAATTAATAGCGTAATAGCTAAAGATAGGTAAATAGTAGATTAAGTAATATATAAAAGTTATAGTAGATAAGATATTAGACTATAAAGAGTAATTAATAGTAGATAGAGTAACTAGTACGTATCGCAAAAGGTAAATTAAAGTAGAGTACTTAATGTAGTAGACCTTACGCTTCTAGTATAGATAAAAGCTATAAAGGTTAAGCTAGGCTTATAACCTAATAGATTGTATAGTAGAAGCGTCTATATAATATAGTAGGTAAAGTACTTATTATATTACTATTTACTACGGTATAGAGTAAGAGTATCTTAAGATAGAAACAGGCTAGGCCTAAATAGGCTAGATAGCTAAGTACACGCTTATAGAAGTAGAAACCTTAGAGCTACTAAATAGTAAGTTAAGCCTAAAACAAGCGTTTAGATAATTACTAAGCCGAAACTTAACACTAAGAAACTATCGTAAGATTACTGCCTTACTAAACCTAGTAGTCTTACGCTTACGTAAGCCTATAATTACAATCTAAGCAATTAATTAATTAAGCACGACCTTACAGATTAATTTAATTGCAATTACAGTAACAACGAGATTAACTTAATTAAATTGCAATTTCTACTACTACGACGCAACTTAATTGCAATTTAATTAATTGTTACTAACACTAGATATTACAACTTTAGCGTCCTCCGGACGCTACTTCAACTACTTTGTCTTAGACCTCCCGACTAAGAACGCGACTATTGCTTTCGAGAAATAGGTGCAAGAGGCGGAGATAGCGCCAGTGTTGCCTAAGCAGCGGGATACGTCTACTACTATCTATAAGTCTTACGGAGAAGGTTCCGCATACTAGAATAATCGAGAAACTAAGGTGCAGGGTCGTGTAGAGTAGTTACCTAGACTAATGATTTAATAATCTTGTAACGGGCTAAGCCCGAGGTTACATAACTAGGCTGCCGACCTAGTCGCTTTCTTCTCTTCGGTCCCTCACCTTGCCTCAGCAGCACGTGCACCGTGCGCGAACACAAACAACATAAGATAGCAGACTACCTATCTCTCTTTCTCCTTATCTTAACTGTAAATACTATCTGGGTTAGGTAGCTGGAATACAGTGCCTACAGACCGTTCACAGATCTAACGAACAGAACGACTGCAGGGGGTAGGAATGGAAGGAGTCGGAAGGGTATGGAATAGTATTACTAATTAGGTACTGCCTTAACTCCTGATAGATGCTGCCTTGCTATGTATCGTATATCCGCAATGTCAATCTCTAGGTCTCCGCATTGTTGAGCTAACGAAGAATTCAGTTGGTGCAGCAGCTCATCGTATCGACATGACGCATCTAGTAAGCCTTTGACCGCTGGTAGCAACATGTTCTGCACAATTTTAACGAGGAGTTCTGGAATGTGATCAGTGTCATATTCCAGCCTCACTGAAAGCCGATCGGCGAAGATATGCCATTCGAAAAGTATCCCAAATTTAGATCCCTCCG
This sequence comes from Alternaria incomplexa, assembly GCF_024043165.1. Classification (NCBI taxonomy): domain Eukaryota; kingdom Fungi; phylum Ascomycota; class Dothideomycetes; order Pleosporales; family Pleosporaceae; genus Alternaria; species Alternaria incomplexa. Next base: position 920,033 of record NW_026249862.1, on the reverse strand, counting down.
TCCAGACATGTTGCGGCTCTGCTCCCGCGACAGGAAAAATGGATTTGCCCGTCATGCGATCATCGTGGAAGGTGACGACGCAGTCAAAAAGCTGCTGACGGCGCGAAGGAAAGGGCAAATTGAGGTGTTCTAGCAGCTGCGGCCACAGTACAGGATGAGAAAGCGATGCTTGCGACGCGCATTGAACTGTGCGCAGTACCTCCTGGGATGTCATCGTGTTATCTACTTTGACGCGGACCGGGAGGGCTTGTAAGTACAGGCCAACCACCTTTTTGTCCTCCACGGAGTGGCGATTCATGTACGGGCTGCCTAGTATGATATCGCTCCGCTCGCAAAGAGAATGCAAAACTGCACCCGTGGCAGCAAGACCGAATTGGTGAAGCGTTGTGCCAGTATTTAACGTCAATGCTACAATGTCTCGGCAGAGCTCCTGGGGAAGGGGGGCCAATAGCGATGTGCCCTTGTAAGACTTGTGCCAGAGAAGGTCTTCGGATTCACGCTGAAGTTGAAGACCTCGAAGATACGTCGACCAGAAGAAGGCTGTCTCACGGTCCAACGGCTGGCCCCACGCTTTTGAATCGAAATACTCCAGTTGCACAGCCGGCAATTTTCCGCTGTTGTATACTGTTGATGCATCGGCGAGGAGTGTGTTCAACGCGGTGAGGTCGCATATGATGTGAGAGATGCTGATGGCAAGTGTCGAAGGAGAGAGTGCCACTCGGACCAAGACATCGTTGCTAAGGTCGAACGGGCGATTGACAAACTCAGACGTATTGATCGCGTGAACCATCTGAACCAGGATAGGACCATCTGATATGATGCGCGAAACACCGCCGTCTGCTTTTGGCACAAAGCGCGATTTTAGTATGCGATGTTGAGCCATGACTGAGTTCAGAGAACGTGCAAGGCGAGCTAAGTCGACTTCGGGTTGCAAACTCGCTACCCAGGGCACATTGAACGCGCTCTGGCTTTCCGACTCGCGATAGCGATGCCACCATTCCAGCTCAGCCGGAGACAGCGCACTGGTGCCCAGCGGCTTGATGGCAATCTCTTTGATTGCCTGCGCCTTCCAGCTGTGCATTCGCGCTTGAACAACAGCCGCCATGTCGGCCAGCACGGGGGCCCGGATGATGTCTCTGATGGCGAGGGGCATGTTGCATGCACTGCGGAGGCGTGCAGCAAGATCCAACTGCAGGACTGAATGACCACCTAGCGCGATGAAGCTGTCCTTGGAAGTCAACTTGACCGAGTTATCCAGGCCGAGTAGGGTTCGCCACTCGCGCGCGATCAGAGCTTCAAAGGTGGATAAGCTTTGGTCCGGGCCCATAATGGTACATGGCTGGTCGAAGACAACATCCTGCTGTGCTAAAGCCTTGGAATCGAGTTTTCCGTTCTTCGATAGTGGTAGCTGAGCTCTGGCAATGATGTGTTTAGGCTGGGCGTGATGGGGCAGCACTGAACGCAAGCGTTGGGCCATGTCCTGAACCTCCAGGTCTTCAGGCTCCACCCATAAGACGAGTTTCCCCTTATGTTCTGTTGCTATGGCCTTGCGCAAGTCTGGAATCTCACGCATAGCAATGGCGCCAACGTCGTCCAGGTTCACGCGGAATCCACGCATCTTGATCTGTCGATCCTTTCTCCCACACACATGTACGTTCCCAGCAGAATCCCAGAAGCCCAGGTCGCCAGTGCGATACATGCGTTCTCCTTCACTGGGGGAAGGACAGAAGGGATCAGGTAGGAACTCGCGTGCGTTTTGCTCAGCCAGGTCGTGGTTGATGTATCCTCGGCTGACTTGCACCCCCGCAATGAAGATGTTGCCAACAACACCTGGGGGCGAAAGCTGCATTGCATCGTCGAGAATGTATAGGCGCATGGATGGTACTGGAGGTCCGACGTTGACAGGCACATGTGCCTGGAGCTTTTGCTGACATGATCCTATCGTGCCCTCTGTCGGGCCATAGAGATTGTACAATGTCCTGTTCACTGCCCATTTATTCAACGTTGGTTGCTGCACAGGCTCTCCTGCAAAGTAGACCTAAGGAAGAGTTAGGCAAATACTTGGTCGGGGGCGTTCGGGTGACGTACAAATTTGAGGTTCGGAAACTCAGCCGGGTTCAAACCTGCAGCGACAGATGGCGTCATCATTGCGACGTCGACATGTCCCAGATGGCCGAAAGGGTCATCTCGTTCTGTTCGGAGTACCAGCGTAGCCCCATAGCAAAGAGACGCAAAAACTTCGTGCACACATCCATCGAATCCTGGAGAAAGAAACTGAGCAATTCGAACTCCCGGTGCGCTGTTGAGGCGCACGTCAGGGTCGGCATGAAACGCGGTAACGGCACCGTGGACACATGCAACGCCTTTGGGCTTGCTAGTAGACCCCGATGTGAAACAGAGAAATGCGGCATCGCTGACACTGGGTAATCTGGTCAGGACGTGAGGATCACGTGATCTGTCATCTGCCAAGAGTGCATCGATGGCGAGTATAGGTACGCCATTCATTGTTGGCGCATCGACCAATTGAGACTTCTCAGTACACAACAATAATGTCGCGCCACTGCTTCTTAGCAGCTCGCCGCGATATTCGGGTGTGTGCGCATCGTCGAGAGGGCAGTAGACTGCACCAGCCTTGAGGGCTGCGCATACGCCCACTATCCAGTTAATCGAGCGGTCTGCTACAACGCACACGACATCACCCGGTTTGACGACCTTCTCAGCGGCAGCTGCTACGCGTCCCGCATGCGTCATGAGCTCTGCATACGTCAACTGGACGGCTCCCTTCTCTACGGCGACGCGTGCAGCGTTGGCTTGCGCAGCATTCTCAATGCAGCTCGTCACTGTCGGCCCTGTTGCGCGGACGCGCGAAAGGCTGGAAGGCCCGTTACCGCGAGCCAGCAGCATGCGCGACGTCTCTGCATCGAGTCGCTTCCTCAAGCATCCCTCAACAGTGAGCCCTGGATGCGTCAAGGCATGCAAGACGTTACGATACAGAGTTGCCATCTGTCGCACGTGCTCGTCGCTGAAGCTGTTGCGTCGATACATGAATCGTACCCGCCCATCTCCCTCGACAAGGACGTTTAGCGGCAGTGCTGGAGACTCGACAACGAAGGGCGGCTGAACTGGCTCGATTCCTGCTGGCTCAAGCGTGGGCGAGTCATACTGTATCGCAAGAGCCGACGAGAAACGCAACGGCTCCCCTTTGCGCTCGGATGCCTGGAACTTAGAGAGAGATCGCACCGCGTCGTATGTCTGCTGCAGAAACGCATCGGTCGACGCGTGCCTGTCAATAGCCATACGTAGTGGCTGTGTCGCAATAAGGGGACCGATGATACTTTCTGCCCCCTGGAATCCCAATGTCCGGGCAGAAAGAACGGCCCCGAAGAGCACTGTTGGGGCATTGGTGTAACTCGATAGTACCAGTGCCCATGCTGCGTAATGGAATGTCGCGGCCGTTGACCTTCCGGCACAGCTTAGCTTCGCCAGAGAAGCACTGCCCAGCTCTGTCTGTATGGAGTATTGCACAGTTGTGTCGAGCACACCCGCCGGTGGTTTCGGAAGCAGCATATCGCCAATGGCGTCGCTAAGGTCCTGATCCTGCTGTCTCCAAAATGCGCTCGCTTCAACCGACGTGCGAGCTGCGTTTTGTCGCATCTGGCCTACTGCAATAGTGAAAGGCGGTGACGGGTCACACGGGATGCCTCTGGTTGCAGCAGCGACCTTGTTGAGAATAAGCGAAGCAGAGAAGCCATCCACGAGAGCGTGGTGGATGGAAAATATGACAACACTTTGATCGCAGGGCAGCAGCGCACCCCGGTAGTGCAGGATCGTAAACGAGGCTCCCAATCCAGTAGCCGCAGCAGCTTCTTTGGTCCTTTCTTCAACCTCAAACATTGACTCAACAACAAGTTCCGTCCAGCGAACCGTTGGTTTGTTGTTGATGCGCTGTGTCTGGGTGTTGATGTCCAGCTCTGTCCGAAATATAGGTTCAGATGAGATAACGGTATGCCACGCCCGTTGCAGATGCTGCACATCTGCACTGTTGTACGTAGCAATGTGTTGCACTACATTGGCCGTCTTCTGGTTCATGCTGTCATAGATAAGCATCTTCTGTAATGCCGTGAGAGGTGCCACCGGCATGTGTACAGATGCAGGTGCCACGTCTATCGACATACGAGCTGTACCATCGTAGGCCTGAAGTAGGCTATTGATTGAAGGTGAACCGAGTATATCTTCCATAGGGATGGCAAATCCTTGCTTCCGACAGTGCGAGCAGAGCATGATCGCTGCAAGAGAATGAAGTCCTTGGCTGACAAAAGATTGGTCGCGGTCGATCGTTGATGCAGGTATGTTGAGTATACTCGCCATTCCACCAATAATGACAGACTCCAAGCTTCCGTCATCTTCCACATCCTCTTGGGCATCTAGTATCATGGCTACCACGACTTCGGCCAATTTGCGAGGATCAACCTTGCCGTTCGCTGTCATTGGGAACGACTCAAGTCCTACCATGTGGTCTGGTACAAGGTACGGTGGAACCCGTGCTCTCCATCGGGACTTTAGCTCCGTGATATCGGAATGTACTGGCGTCAGGGCAGTGTACAGTTTCCCATTCACCTGGATTGAATGCACCGCTGTGATTTCGGGTTCCATGGCCAGTAATGCTGCATCGACATCGAGCTCAAGGTTTACTAGGAATCCTCGGATCTTGACGGTTCGATCGCGCCTACCACAGAATTCGACGGCTCTTTCTCCGAACGCATTGACGAACCATCTCGCACGGTCACCCGTTCTGTATGTGCGTTCGCATTTATGCAAGAAGAACTTTTCGTCCGTTCGCTGCTTGTCGCGCCAGTAACCTCTAGCCAATCCAATCCCGGAAATCAGCAGCTCTCCCTCCATCCCAGCAGCTTCGATCTCGCTTCCCAAACTGTCCACAATCATGACTCTAGCACCGTGGATAGGGGTCCCCAGAATTGATGGCTTCAAACTTCCGGTCTGAGGACACGTCTGCAAAATCGTCGTCAGGGTTGCGCATGTTGCTTCTGTGGGGCCATATGCAATCCAGATTGGCCGTTTTAAGATACTCCAAGAGGTCAGTAGTTTCTTCGAGGCTGTCTCTCCACCCAAGACCACCCTGTCGAGCCTAGGATAGTCATGCAACGATTGCGGTGGTTCTAGGACCTCAAGTAGTGACGGCGTCAAGACAAGCACACTACAGTGGCGACTTTGATCCTGTAACGTAGACTGGGTCGCTAGGATCACAGTTCCACCGTTACAAATAGTGTTAAACAAAGTCCCCATGCAAGCTAAATCACAGTCAGTCTGGTTCGCGTACAGATACGATTACATGGTGCATACCATCAAAAGCAACGGAGAGTACTAGCAATACTCGGTCGTCCGGAGTAACGTCGTAGTTGAAATGAGCCGCTGAAACGAAGTTGGCCAATGACGAATGCTGGATCTCAACACCCTTGGGTTTTCCAGTCGTTCCAGATGTGAAAATGATAGCCGCTAGCTCTGGAAGTGGAACCATGCCTGCACCTTCGGGATCGTAATCGACGTCGACATCTTCAGCATTGATCATCACCATGCCTGGAATATCCATATTCCCTCCCGTGTAGACGATAATTGAGGCATCTGTTCTTTGCAAAACATCCTCTATTCTTTCTCTCGGCCATTGATCGCGATCTATTGGTGTGTAGATCGCACCAATCTTGAGAATAGCTAGGATACCGACGACCATGTGCAGACAAGAGTTTGTGAGTATTGGAATCACCTGCGAGTGGCGCGCTCCACTTTCCTGCAGCCTTTGAGCCAAGATCGACGATCGTACATCCAGGGCGCGGTAGGTAATCGTTTTTGAACCATCCTGAACAGCTATGTTCTCAGGATAATTATCGCGAACAGTTCGAAATAGGTCTAGGACGGAGGGACCACACTCGCGAGTCATGGTGGGGAAGTGCAGTGGAGGTGAACCAAAGGTATTGCTTCTGCGCAGGTACTGCACGTGTTTTATTTACCATGAGATGTTTCGCATTGTTCATTTGACAAGACAAACAGCTGGATCAGATAACATCCGCGGTGCGGATCTTTCGTCGGTTACCGACAGAATGGAGTTGGGATTCGTACTTTGAACATTCGACTCAAAATGTGGGACACAGTCACCCTTTGACGCAGCATTCCATCTTTTATACAGCTAAAGTGCTATCTTGAATACTTTAATCCAGCATCGAATAACGCCATTCTAAGCATTTTCATCATCTTCTGTCTTACTTGGCCATCATCATGGCGCTTTCTAAAAGGATGCAGGGCACCGTAGAGAGTGTCATGCCGAAAATCCTGACTCAAGTCACTCAGCGAAGCTCTAGCAACCCACCAATAGATTTCGGCACAGCAGAGAATTGGTTGATACGAAAAGAACTGGTTGTATTCTTCAGGGACAGCATCGCGAAGGACTTAGTCGAACAGGTGCGTGTGACGCCCATCTCTGCTTCTGCATGAGTCATGATGATTCTTACAACTAGCCAAGGACTTGTCGTACCAGAAGGGATTCTCTGGCGATCCACGCGTCATCGCAAAGCTGGCAGAGACTTTCAACCGGCTCTTCTCGCCTCATGTTCCTGTAGAAACTGCCCATGTGGTTGTCGGACCAGGCGGGGCAGCCATTCTTGAGTCGCTCTTACTCAACATTTGCAACCCCGGAGATACGATGCTAGTATTAGCCCCGTTTTGGAGTAAGCTAAGCCCAATGTTATCGCGGGAAAGTATCATGCCTGACAGAACCGCAGGCGGATTCCACTTCCAGTTCGATGTCGGCCCTAAAGTGAAGATCATTCCTGTAACTTCCCTCGATGACAACGTGCTGAACGAGAATGTCATCCACGACCTAGAGAAAGCTCTTGCGAGCACGGAATGCAAACCTAAAGGAGTTGTTCTGTGTAATCCACACAACCCTCTCGGCCAGTGCTACACGAAGAGTGCGCTGAAGGCGATCTGCAAGTTCTGTGAGAAGCACGACCTGCATCTCATTTCAGATGAGATCTATGCTTTGTCAACGTACGAATCGGAGGATATGCCACGACCAATGCCATTTGTATCGCTCCTCAGCCTGGACTTCGAAGCGATGGAAGTCAGCCCGGCAAGGGCGCATGTGATTTGGAGTGTCAGCAAGGATTTTGGATGCAGTGGATTTCGACTTGTAAGACAAAGTCTCGCAATCTATACAATGAGTCCTTCTAACAGCTGTCGCCATAGGGTGCGCTCGTAACCCAAGGCAGTCCTGCGATGGCCTGCGGTGTAGCGATGGCCGCAAACACACAGGTATCTGGTCTCACGGCCGTCGCTGTCTCGAGTCTACTGTCCGACCCGGAAACTACGGACAGGTTTATTGAGTTGAACCGGAGCAGGCTCGCCATTGCATATGAAACCATGGCATCATTTCTACGCAGCCTCAACGTCCGATATGTGCCCGCATATGCGGGCATCTATATCTGGGCAAAGTTGTCTGAGAAGGTGCAATCTTGGGATCAAGAGGCTCAGTTAACAAAGATGATAGCCGATAATGGCGTCGCTGTCAGTGCGGGGAAAAGTTACGCGGCGCGAGATCCTGGTTGGTATCGACTTTCTTTCGCGCTTGAACCAGAGAAGCTGCAGGAGGGATTGCGAATATTAGCAATAGGCATCGCCGCTTTTGAGAATCAGGGCTAGAAAGGTTTTTTTCCATGATTCATACGCGTCCTCAAGGAGATGAGAAACCGTGATGACGATGACGCTATCCAATCAAAGTTAGGTAAAGAACGTACAGAATGTCCTTGCTATTAATCTAGGTCAAGGGCGAATTGGCATGATGCGACGGGATGATTTCAAATTTGATCATCACGCGTCACATGACATTAAATTTACTCCGTCGCCTCTGCCCCAGATCGGCGCATGCACACAATCGTGCCACGCCCACATAACATACACCACAAATCTAACAACCTGGCCGACACCTGCTGGAGCATTTCCGTCTGGTCCCAAGCTCAACAAAGCCATCCTCTCCACTAGTAGCATGACAGGATGCCAAAACGCAAGGAACAGCATTGCGCCAATCTTGCGCCGCAAATCCTGTGGGGGCTCGTACTTGGGAATATGACAAAGGTACTGGCAGTACTCTTCTGGGAGCTCGGCGTCTGTCGCACCATCCGTGAGAAGTTTCTATGGAGGTTTCCCACTTAGCATAATAGTCTGATGTGTGCGAAAGGTTAGAAAGAGCCAAACGACCTACCATATATCTTGCACTAGGGCTGGATCCAGGACTTCGCCTCAATATTGTCCCCAGAGTTCTCACGACAAACTTCTTCCCTGTGGCCCTCTCATCCTGGCTCGTAACTGGAAGAGCCGGTACCGCGATATCGGCATAAGCGATGCCACCGCCTTCCGACGCAACGAGATGCACGTATTGCTCGTCAGTGATGAGATACGCGACTCCTAGTACTTCGCGGGTCTTGGGATCGTCAGTCCCTGTAATTGGACGGATAGACGTATATGCAGGTTCCGAGTAGGGCGTGCCAGGAATTTCGGTCGTAAGGGTCCAGCCGGGAATTCTTGCGCGGGCGATCTTGATCGGATGGATGCCACGGGAACCGGTGAATTTGGAGCTACTCATATTTGAGCCGTAGGCAAAGTACCAGACAACATTATTGGTGGCCATTGATGCGGCGAGGATGGTTGGATAGAGTGGTCGGATGGAGACATCTACTGCGAGTATTATGTTTTGATGTTGTCGGTAACCGAGATGAACTAAAGGTGCCAACCAAGGTATCTAGGTACCTCACGCTAGACATCCATGCGTCGTGCACCAACGTCGAAATTCGGGGTTACATCCAAGGATCTCAACGAAGTACTACTTCTGGATGACAGACTAGCGACGTATTGCTACAAGGGCATTGCATTAGTATAAAACGTTGAGCGGTGAGGGTGTCGGGATCTGTGTCTCGCTCTCGTCCGGGGTCGTCTCCGAGATCAGAATACCAAGGCAATCGCGGCACTCCGGTCCAGTATCGGGCACTCCGGTCCAGTATCGGGCACCGAGTTAGTAGCGATAGCGCACCACGGTTGCGGCATCTCCGGAACTTATTTTCCGAACGACCACGAGCGTTGTACAATCCTTTCTCCATCCTGAAAGCTTAGTGACTACTGCTGAGTAAAAGTTCTGCACTATGTTGTGGACTACCGTGCTCTGCAATTGGTCCTTTTGTTGTCCGGAACCACCCAATACTTTGGGAATTGTCAAGTATCTCCTTGGAGATATCCTAGTAGAGTATTTAGAGTATAGTGCTATGTTGTCAGAAGCTTCTATGAATGTCATGCGGAGCGTCGTCCATTCTAGCTCAAGGTCACGACACCAATCGTTGATCACTAAATCATATGTTTTTCACCCATCAAACAAATAAGCTACTCGCCCGCCGCTTGAATTGTTATCACAAGACTGGCAGTCAATTCCGATGGCGAGAATTTCTAGATTCGACTGTCCCTGTCCGACCGCATCTAACGGATCGTCATTTGCTTTGTTGCACCTGCATGGCGGCACCATTAGCTGCAAACAGTCCCATTGAAATGCCCCCCGCGACCACTTTAAATGGGCTGGCACAATCTCCCGCAGCAAAAACACCAGGAATGCTGGTCTCGTTGAAAGGTGGGTTCACCTTCAAGTCCAGCCCGGGGGTCAGCTCCACGCCGAGCTGGTCCGCCCACGGCCCGTTTAACTTACTTCGTGGTTTGTGCGCAATGAAACCGAACACCTCCTCAGCCCCATCCTCGAATTCAATTTTGACGTCGGCCGTGTTCCCCGGTACCTTGTTGAATCGAACGATCCTTCTCGGATCAACGACCAGTCCCTTTTCTGTGCAAGCCGCTTGTATCTCCTCGGACAAAGCTGTGTTGCCATTTGTCAGCACCACAACCTTCTTGGCTAATCTCTGGGCCATGCAGCCCACTGCAGTTGAATGCATCATGTCTGCCATGTCTTCGACAGCAAGTACGCCGGCCTGAGTAGCGCCGCGCTCTTCGTATCCATGGCAAAATAGGCAGTGGTAACTGTGGTTACATTAATGCGACAGGTCAAAGGAAAAGGTGTTGCGACTTCAAACTTACATTCCACGACCCCAGCAGTCATCGTAACCTGCGATGTCTGGATACAAATCCTGGACACCGGTCGCTAGAACAACCTTTTTCCCTTTGTAAATCCTCCCATCGCTGTCCAAGGCCTCGAAGCTGCCGTCTGGCAGTTTCGTGAGCTTTTCGACCTTGGCACGGACGAAACTGGTAGTGTTGTATCGATCGGTGAGATCCTTGCGCGCAGCTTCGCGGAAGTCCTCTGGGTTTTTGTGATCCCAAGTTGGCACGTTGTGCATGTGAGGGGCACGAGAGTTGCGGTATACTCCGTGGTCGAAAACAATGCATGGGTGCATCAATCGGCTAAGAGCAGTGGCTGCAGAAAGGCCAGCGGGCCCACCACCAACGATAAGAACATCGACAGTAGACATAGCGGAGGTATGGTATGGCAGGCGGTTTGCTGGATGGATGAGGGGGCGAAATGAGCGGAAGAATTGCAGCATCAGGAGATGCTTTATGTCGGTCGCTTGCTGCGAGGACGTTGGCTATGGTTAATGTGTTAAGGCTTCATGTCGGTTGCCGACACTTAAATATAAAGCGCTGACTGCGTTCACTAAGATTTACGTGATTCGCAGGAGCAAGAAAGTTGAGACCAGCATCGCGAACATGGAAGACAACATGTACCATCTCCGCGCAGCCACGCGAGCTGACCTGTCACAGCTGGTCACTATAATCGCCGAGCCCTTTAGCAGCGGTTCACTCGATACAGCAGGTCTGACTTTCAGTCAGGACGAAATTACGGCCTATCTCCAATGGCGTTTACCCCGCTTGCTGTTGGATAAGAAGTCACTGGTGCTTGTACTCGAGTTCCGTCCAGTTAACTCGTTCAAAAAAGTGCCTGGTCGCGTTATCGGCTGTGCCATCCTGTGCCTAGGCATCTCTACATCTCGTCCATCGTCAGCCGAGCCATCATGTAATACTCCTCTCTGAATTCCAATGTTCTTTCGGTCTGACTCTTCCAACAGATACCGACTTCTCTTTACTAAAGTTGCACTCTGCCCTATCCGACCTCACAGTATGGCCAGACACACAAACGGCAGAAGTTCACACTCGTTTCGAAGCTGTCCAAAATGCTATCGAAACATCGGTTGATGAAGGTGCAACTTCTCTCGTTTTTTACTACGTGCATGTCGATTTTCAGGGCTGTGGAATCGGATCGAAGATGCTAGCTGAGGTTTACAACAGCGCTGCCCAGTTCAGCCAGCTTACGCCTTTGACGGGTGTTTTTCGGGGTGAAGACGTTGAATTTGGAACAGTCGCAGGATGGAGGCATAAATGTGATGCTGGGAAGTTAAGAATACTCGAGCATGTCTCTTAGATGACATTTCTTAACTGTGGTGGCCCGGAAGCTCGGCAGGCTGCCTTTATCAATAAAGTTCGTGTGATCGCAACGAGAGGGGATGGACAATGCCTTTTATTATTTCCCAGCTTGTGAAACAACACAACATTCGTGGTCGTTACAAAAAGATGTTTGTTTGGCGCATTTCCTTCGTCGGTCGGTAGCCGTCCGTGTGGGTCGTTTCCCTTAAATGTGCAGATAGTTGTTCTACACGATCGCAGCTAGACGAGACCATTACCCTCCTATCGAGATATTCATTCAGCCTAAAAGATGTTTTCATCCGTATTTCAGCTCCCGGATCTAGACGAGCGCATTCCCATGCCGGGTTTTTTTATTCCTTCGTTTTACCTAGTCCTGGTAGGCTCTATTCTTATCCGGTCACACGCCTTGCGCAGAGTCGTTGTTACAGTTATTGTGCTAGCCTACCTGTGGGGGTTTCTTCACATGACCGGAGGAATCGACTCAGATTGTCAGAATATGACAATGTTAGTCGCGTCCACATTAATGTGGATTGATTTTGGGGTCACAAAAAACTTCGAAAAAGACCTATTCCGAACATGGGAGCAGAATGTTCCTGTGTCTCACCGATCTTTCTCTAAGAAACTAGCTTGGAGTTACGATTTATGGACGACTTGGCGTGGTCCAGGATGGAACTGGGAGTCTAAGCGTTCGCCGAGACTGCCTGAACACCTTTTGGACCGAAGGTATTTTCTAGAGAATCGAGCTATTGGAGGATATCCTGGTACTAACGGGTGTAGAAACTTTCTAATCGACAATATGAAGCGTGGAGCGTACTGCTGGTGTACGAGCCAGATTTTGCTATGTCTTCTTGAGATGACGCCATTCACTCGGATTATCGAGCGTCAACACATCCAAAATTCACCGCTGCATATCCAAGTCGCTGTGATATGGATTGCCACACTTTACACACAATACAACATGAGCTTCATGTACAGGCTGGTCACATCTTTGCTAGTTTTGCTCGGTATCTGCGCACCATTTCAGTGTCCCCCTCTCTTCGGCTCGTTTTCCCAGATGTATACAGTCAGCAATTTGTGGTCGGTTTGCTGGCAGCAGATGATGAGGAAGGTCAGGCCACACGCACTAAGACAGTGGTAGATTCTTGGCAGCTGACTGGAAATAGGCCATATTGGTTATACCCAACCACGTCGTCTCTATTGTCGGCATTCACGATTTGGTTGCGAAATATACTCGCCTAGTCCTCTCATTCGCCGTGTCAGGGGCAATTCACTCAGTTGGTGCATATAGCGCTACGCGAGGCACGTTCGGCGATATGCGCATGTTTTTTTCGCAAGCTTCCGCGATTATAGTGGAAGACTGTGTCATCACATTGGGGAAACAGGTTGGGATCAAAAAGTCAAGTACGTTGTTTTGCCGTAATTCCAACAAAACCCCCGCTCACATACGCAATTTTAGGATCCACGATTGCGATTGGGTTCATTTGGACTATTGCATGGTTCAGCTTCTGCTTGAGGCCTTGGATTGGAGAAATGCTTTGGGCGGGTATGCTCGCAACGAACGGCAATAGCAGCATGGTATCAAAACTCTTCGGCCATTTCTACTGATAGTTACAAGAATCGATACATGGCTTTTCTTCGCAAGTAGTTAGGAAACGTTTTGAGGAAATGATCAATCTTTCTAGTTCTGCTTGACAATTTGATAGGCCGGGCCTAGTGCACCCCCACTTCCAGCATCAAGCTGCATTTGCAGGCCGCCTGCAACAAAAGCGCCCATTGAAACAGCGAACGTGCCAATTTTGAATGGATCGCCACAATCTCCCGCCGCAAATATGCCGGGCACCGACGTCTCGAAGAAAGGCGGGTTGGTCTTATAGAAGCCAAAATCGTTTGTCTCAACGCCCAGTTGTTTCGCAAAAGCGCCGTTGTTCAGAGGTAACGGTCTGTGAATGATGAACCCTTCAGTCATCTTCTCGTCGTCTTCGAAAACGGCGGTAACCTGGGCCTGAGTGGGCTCCTTGATAAAGCGCACAATTCTCCGAGCATCTACACGGAACCCAAGGGGACCCAAAGCTTCTCGGCATTCCGCCGCCAGTTCCTGGTTTCCGTGAGTGTAAACGGTAACGGGCCCAGAAGTATAACGACGGCACTGCAGCGAGAGATGACGGGCTGCCTTGAGATTGTCATCACCGCCCGCAGCTAAAACGCCCGCTGACGCACAGCCACGTTCTTCATAGCCACGATGCACAAGGCAATGGAATCTATGAGAATGATCAGCCGAAGAACTGAAATGAGCGGAACAAAGACACGTACATTCCCTTAGCCCAACAGTCGTTATATCCCGGAACGTCGACTGGCACGTCCTGAATGCCCATGGCTAGCACGAGCTTGCGACCTCGCCAAATACGCCCCTTCGAGTCGGTAGCTGTAAAGGGAAACTCGGCATCGGCATCGCGAATAACATTTTCAATCACGACTCCAGTCGCGAATTGGACCGTGTTGTATTTGGAAAGAATGTTTTGTCGGGCAGCGGCACGGTACTCCTCAGGATCACGACCATCCCAGCCGGGAAGAGTGTGCAGCCAGTTTGCTTTACGGTTGCGGTAGGCCCGAGAGTCAAACACAACGGCTGTGTGAAGCGAGCGCACCAGACTCAACGCAGTGCTCAGCCCAGCGAGGCCACCTCCAATGATGAGAACGTCGAAGCAGTCTGACATTTTGGCGTTGTTGAAATCGTACAGCAGGGCTGTGCTGGGCTGTAGCCTCTTTTGTGTCGTTACTATTGATGCCTCGGAGAGCGACAATATCGGGCGTCGACGCATCCAATCGCCTGATTTGTGTTCAAAAGCATGTCGCAATTCTTTTGCACAACACAGAGCTTGAAGCAGTTTCATTCACGTTTCTCAGGAGCTTTTCATCATGTCGACGACAGCAACGATGCAGTTCATGGCCCCAATGGCCGAAGAGCCCTTCTATCGCTCTCAACCCGATGAAGGCTTCGAATCCTGCAACTTTTCCTATAAGGCCAAGACAGTGCAGGTGAAGGACTCCCGCCCTATCAAAGACCAGTTTCATCTCGATACGCACGGCTTCGCCTACGCAGACGATGCTGAAGGGGCGGCGTTCGTCGACCAACTTCGGACCAATGAACACGGCGCTAAAGAGCGCTATTATGAGCACCTTCAGGGCCTGATCATGAAACACACTGGGGCCTCGCGAGTCGTCATATTCGACCATACCATGCGCCGTCGTGACCCCTCGTTGGCGGGCAAGAACCCTGATGGTCGAGAGCAACCCGCAGCTTACGTACACATCGACCAGTAAGTAACTATCTCTTTGAGAACGTAATTACTTAATAAGAGAGGGCGATGCTGACGAGAGGTCCAGGGGCCCGGTAGGGGCTGCACGTCGCGTCCACCAGCATCTTGGCTACGAGTCAGATCGCCTGCTCAAGGGTCGTGTGCAGATCATAAAGTACGTACGAATTCTATTTAGCATTCAGGATGTAGCAGCTGATCGGCTTCGCACAGCGTGTGGAGGCCCCTCAATGGCCCTGTGCAAGACTGGCCGCTTGCTACCATGGACTTCACTAGCCTGAAGCCTGGAAACTACCATCCCACAAACTTGTATCGTAACCGGTTCGAGCTGCGGGGTCAGTCTTGCAACGTTTCGCATCATGAAGATCAACGGTGGTATTATCTCGACGCGCAGCAGAACAGCGAGGTTACCTTCATTAAGATCTGGGATAATAAACCGGCGGTCACTGGAAAAGGTGAGCCTATCCCAGAATTTCAGCGATCCCAGTCGTCCCGGGCTGGCTGGTTATTTTCGTCTAGTGATCGTCCTTGACTGACTCTTTGATACAGCCTGTGCTCATTGTGCTTTTGAGCATCCGGGTTCGGCTAAGGATGCCCCCTTGAGGGAAAGTATGGAAGTGAGATGCATCGTCTTCTATGAGGATGAGGAGCTAGCCTCGGCACTTTGGTGGACCTAGAAGAACTTAGAATACACGACACGAAATATAAAGCCTAGTAAAAGATGTGGTACAGATGATCAACGCTGGTCGCTTTTGTTTACCTGTCACCAAAGGCTCTCGGTGGCCGAGGAATGCTATGGATGACATATAAGGAGTTGGTTTGAACCAATTCACTCTGCAGAATTCGGGCCGCTGAAAGACGAAGGCACCTAGGTATATGCTCTCAATTCTACCGATCTCCGATTCGAAGCTAACACGCGGAGCACTTCAGAAGAGGAAGGCAAAGAGAGAATGGAGACAATCTACCCCATCAATTGCGCTTGCACGCTATCAGCGATTCGCGTCCTGATGCGCATCGAACAACTCGGAGATGTCAAAGTGGGGTTGGAGACATTGCTGGAAGTGATGGAGGATGCAGAAACTCGGTGCTATGCCGTTCTCAACTGCGCGGCATGTTGCCAGCGGCGATTCTCGCTGGCCAGTGTTACGGTTGTCAGCGCCACCGTGATTGAATGGGTACGTGGGACAGGGCTTGGAGCAGGTCTCGACCACACCGTATCTCTCGGAGATATCCACCTGGATCGGGCGGATGCCGAAATGCTAAGCCGGAAACTCATGCAGCTTCAACTCCGGCACTTTGTACAAGTCATGGCCCGACTTGAGAGTGCTCTCACCAGGACCAGGTCGGCGCACACGGCTGCATACCAGGATCTCGTCCGCGCTAAGATGCAGGAGCTGCAGGAATTTAAGCAGCAGGTCCCGAAATGATTAGCCTCAAACAAGTAGATCCTGACAGCCTCGTCAGCTTGAGGACCCGCGTACCTGCACCCACGCTGAGGGTGTTCCCGTGATTACGCGGGTTCCATGGAGAAGAGCCGAGAGAGGCGCCAAGATTGCCAGATCAGAATGTTCACAAAATGTTCCGGGCTCACTCCGCTTTTCATTAGTATACTTGCTTCTGTCTCTTTGTGATTGAGTTTGGAGTCGTCCGCAGGAAACGCCATTGGACCCTGAAATTGTGTCATGTCCAGCCAACGAAACAGCCAAACTCCAAGGGTGCCCAAAGTTCGTCAGTCTTGTGATACTTGTCAAACATCAAAGATTCGCTGCGGTCAAGAACGACCCAGCTGTCGCCGATGCGCCAAATACAACATTGAATGTGTGTATAGTGCATCTCGACGTGCCGGGCGTCCTCGACCAAAGCGGACAGTAGACTCCACGACGCCTGCTCCACCATCACCCACCCAATCACAGTCGTCCCAACATCAGCAGACGCTGCTGCCGACGCCGACGGAAACGTCTCCGTCCCAGGATGGACGTAGGCCTCTCGCCTCACCACCACGAGAAACTACTTTGACTGCAGTAGAAGCCACAGTACGAAGCGGGACGCAAGATGCCGATTTGGGAAGACGACAATACCATGATCCGTCCCCGGACGGCTCGCAGCCTGACTCGAGTCGGAATCAAGAGACTAGTATCTTTGCAGAGAACGACTCTCAGACCAGCAACCACTACCACCCAGTGAACGGCGATTCTATACGCGGACAAGCACAAGATAGCATCAGCAACGGCAGTAACGACTATAACGACGACATCAACGTGATCAACAATGGTCAGACCTCGCATTTCTCCCAAGATCTCGAGATGGACCAGACGACCAACCTCTTCAGCGATCTCGACCCAAGCCAATACCCCGACTTCTTTTTTCCAGACAACGCCTTCATCAACGATCAAATGGACTTTGAAGTTCTCATGACCCCACTTCGCGATAGCGCGCCTCTCGAAATGCACGCATTCCCGCAAGCCTCGCTCGCCGTAGTCCAGGGATGCACATCGATTACCAAGGTGCCTCAGGGCTGCCAGTGTACGGCGACGCTGTTGCAGCACCTCGGGGAGTTGTCGGTTACCGATACATGTGTGGGGAGCGGGCGCGACGATGGGGCGTTCTTCGCGAGTGCGGTGCAGCGCTCTAGGGTGCTGCTGGATCACTGCTTCGTCGTCCTTTCGTGCCCGTCTTGCAGTACGCGCATGTCGTCGGCGTTGGTGCTCTGCCAGGCCATGGATGAGTTGAGTGTGATGCTCGGCATGGGCACGCTGTGGATAGAAGGAAGCGGATCATGCGAGCAAGATCGGTGCTCGCTCCTCAGTAATCTGGCCAAAGATGAACTGCCGATGCGGTGCGGGAGCTATGCAGTGAGGGGACTGGACCGCCAGATTTTGCTGCGCACGCTGATGACGAACCGGCTATCGGAAATGCAACGAGCTGTGGGCAAGTTGTGTGAAGCCGTGGCGTTGCTGTCCTCGGCGTCGTGTCGAGCTACTTGCGCAGGCATGGCGACAGAGCTAGAGAAGAGAATCTCGTCAAAAGTAGAGATGTTTCGAGCTGCAGGAGCAGCGCCAGTACCACCATAGACGATAAAAATAATAGAAAAATTGAAAGCAAACTGATAACACGACGCTATGACAGTGCACAGGAGCCAGAATTGCAAGACCCGGGCTCCGATGGGTACAGAATATACGATCGAGTACCTAAGTGGCTTGGAAGTGCCTTTTTCTCACCAATCGACATGTCAGTGTTTGGGTGAGGTGACGGGGCTCTAACCACCTTGGGCGCACAGTCAGCCCATCGCTATGCTCATTTAATAGGTGATGAGAATTAGATATTATCTTTCTGAAGCAGTCTATTTACAGAAGAAACTGACGCGAATAAAGTTTCAATACATTGGGTCTTGGGAGCCGAAAACTCGATAAGCTAGCCCACCCGGTTTCGAGTCACCCGGGGTTTCAACTCACCCTATCGCCGCTCAGCACCCTCTCCAAAACACGACTTTTCTCGCCACCCACGCTGCGCAAATGGACACCCGTGAAGAATCTATTCAAGCAGCTATCCGCGATCTTAATGCTGGTGTTTTTCCGAGTCAGAGAGCTGCTGCAAAGGCCTACAACCTCCCTCAAGCTACTTTCTCGGCCCGTGTACGAGGCGCGCGGAACAGCCAAACCAGCCACGTATACCAACAAAGATAGACTCCAGAACAGGAGGACTTCCTCGTACAATGGATACTCGAAGAAGACGCACGAGCTTTTCCTCCCTCCCACGCACGCGCACGAGAAATGGCGAATCGAATCCTCCGGATGAATGGAGACCACAGACCTTTAGGCAAGCATTGGATGGCTGCCTTCTGTTAGTGGCACTGGGATAGAACATGTGGTGAATCGTGTTGTATTGTGCTACGGGGACTGAGATTTATATATCTCTGCCGGCTAGCGTTGTGGGCGCTACAGTCACGCGTCAAAAGTTTCTGCCGCGCTAGCGACCAGCTTCCATCAACAACATCGACACCTCAATTTCAATGCGTCACAACTATGGCTACGCCACGCCCATTTGGACAAGAGTTGGATCAAAATGTGCGCAGACGTCGAAATATTAGTCCTGCAACGCGCGATCGGTGCATTGGGATGCTGCAGGGTGGGATGACGGTGCAGGAAGTCGCAGCGGCGATACAGAGGTCGGAACGCGCCATCCGCGACCTACGCCTCAAGTACCGTCAAACAGGCAGCGTTCAAGACAAACCTCGCAGCGGCCGGCCACCTGTTCTATCGAAGCAGCAGAAAAAAATCCTCTTTAGAAAAGTTCGCGCTGCTCCAAAGATAGAGTACTCACAGCTCTCTAAAGAGGCTATCTTCGTGAACGCGGAGGGCACCCCTTCAAAGCCACCCAGCCGCAGCACATTATACCGGGCATTAAAGCGACATGGCCTCACTAATTATAAGGCAAAAAAGCGTCCAAATTTCACCCGCGCGCATGCCTTGCTGCGCTTGAAGTTCGCTCACGAGTACCGACACTTCGTGTGGGTACGGCGCACGCTTAAGTTCTCAGATGAGTGCTCTGTTCAGAAGGGATCTGGCGCCAACCAGGAGTGGTGCTTTCGCTACCCTTGGGAGAGATGGAAACCTGAGATGCTAGATCCTACTAGTAAAAGCCTTAAGCCAGCACAGATGGTGTGGGCGTGTGTGTGTGGCTTGATAAACGCTGCCGCGCGCGGAGGAGCAAGCTAATCATAATGGAACGTGATCCTGATGCTAAAAAGCGTGGCTACTCCGCCCAAAGTTACATGAAAGCGTTGGCAAAAGGTCTCCTCCCACATTGGCGTCGTTCCGAGCTGTTTATGCAGGATAACGCGGGTATACACCGCTCAAGAGCAGTAGCTGCTTTCCATCGTGAGCACTACATCAACTGCATCAAATGGCCAGCATACTCACCCGATCTCAACCCAATTGAACACCTTTGGTGGGTGCTTAAGAGACGCATGTATAAGCTCTACCCACAATACAGCAACCTTAGCCAAGCACAAGAGGAGTGGGATGGGTTTTGTGAGGCGCTGAAGGAGTGCTGGCGCGGCATACCGACGAAGCTTATCAAGCGACTTATCATGTCAATGCCACGACGCCTCGCTGCCGTACGCAAAGCGCGAGGGTGGCAAACGAAATATTAGATCAATGCGACACTAAAACACTCAAAATTATTAAAATCTGACATGTTTAGCAGTATTTAAAGCCTTATGAAGTTTGGGGTGAGCATGTTGATTTTGCGCTAGTGTAGCTTGGCGGCGGAAACTTTTGACCTAGTACTGTAAGCCTCGCACGTACTAGCCTGGAGTGAGTGAGAGATGGGATGGAACCTGGGTCATGTACCCTGAGGCCCACACGGTGGCTGACACCTTCCTTAAGCGTAACCCACGCGTCGCATCTGTTGTGGGTCGAAAGATTGAGGCTGCTCGAGCTGAGGGAGCAACGCCGGTACAGATACGCGCGCAGAGATGTCAACAATCAGTTCAAGCCGGCTTGATTGTTATCGATAAGTGTGATCAGACCAGGAAGATATCCGTGCCCGAGGACACGTCCCCGAGAATAGTCTGATCACACTTATCGATAACAATCAAGCCGGCTTGAACTGATTGTTGACATCTCTGTACGCGCGTTCCTTGAGCTCTTTGAGAGGACTCGTACGAGGCTAGGCATAAGAGCTGAGGATATATGGAATATGGATGAGACTGGGAAGGCCTTAGGTGTGTGTGCTAACACTAGAGTGCTCGCATCTAGTCAGAAGAAGAAGGCTTACCATCAGTCTCCAGAGAACCGCGAGTGGGCATCAATAATCGAGTGCGTGTCGGCTACAGGCAAGTGTAACGGGCTGAGCCCGAGGTCACATGACTAGGCTGCTGGCCTAGTCGCTTCCTTCCCTTCTGTCCCCCACCTTCTTTACCCCACCTTGCCCCGCCAGCGGTCCCTCACCTTGCCTCAGCAGCGCGTGGACCGTGCGCAAACACAAACACAAGAGATGGCAACTATCTTCTCTCTTTTCCCTTATCTTAACTATAAATAGCATCTAGGTTAGGTAGCTAGAATACAGTGCCTACAGACTGTTCACAGCAAGAAACCGCGCTGTTTAGTTATATTCAAAGAGAAGAGCCTACAGAGCACTTAGTTTCCTGCGATAATTCCTGAATAGCTTTACACAACCTCAGAGGATGGCTGGACATCAAACAAAATAGGCGCTAAGTGGTTGCAGCGGGTATTCCTGCCCGAGACAGCTCCATTAGACGATCGTTGGAGGATGCTGATCCTAGATGGCCACGGCAGCCACATCAGCCTGGATTTCCTATGGGCTTGCAAACAGAACAAAGTTTATCTTCTGTTTCTACCTGCTCATTCTTCTCATGTCCTACAGCCTCTAGACCTCTCAGTATTCTCCGTCGTGAAGAGGTTCTACTGGCAGCAAATCTAGGCCCTCTCGTACCTTAACGACGCAGCGCCTGTTAAAAAAGAGCGCTTTATCACAGCTTATTATCACGCACGAGAGCGCGCAATTACTGAGAGAGTTATACGAGCAGGATGGGCTACTGCTGGCATCTGTCCATTCAATATTGACCGGGTAGTCAACTCATCTCAGATATCTCAAAGGCCTATCACGCCACCTCGTCAGAATCAACCTCAACCTGCTCAGAGTTATCTCTCTACCCCTCACGGACCTCGTGAGGTTTTTGTAGCGCAGCGACAGCTTCACAAGGATGAGAATCTCGGGCGCAAGACTCATCAGTTCTTTGAAAAAGTTGGCAAGGCACTTGGAGCAGCAAATATACGTGCAACACAGCTTGAAACAGAGAATAAAAGACTTCATAGTCAACTTGAGGCTCTTAAGCCTCAGCAGCCTCGAAAGAAAGTTCGTGTAAATCCAAATGAGCGCTTTGCAGAGATAGATACAATTATGGTTGCTGTACAAGCCTCACAGCTTCTTGAGGCACAACGAGATAGCAACGCTGAGGAAAGGGCTGCAGAGAGAGTAGCAGCCGAAACAGCAGCTCAAACGCTTCAGTCCATGTGTACAGAGTGGCAAATATAATGGTGTTGAGAGAATAAACTTGATTTTCTATGTGGATGGGTGGTTCGAGTCAGTGAGTTGAAACCCCGGGTGACTCGAAACCGGGTGGGCTAGCTTAGCATGGGTTTCAACGCGGCTGAGCTAATGCGCTGCGAGGGTAGCTGTGATGGCCTGTGCATCAACCTTGCCGGCTCTTGTCAAGGGGAATGTATCGACGCAGGCAATGGCAGACGGTACGGCAGCTCTCGGTAACACCTTTAACAGGACGTCTCTGACGGTGTCTTGAGCAAGACTGGCTGGCTGGACCATGGCGACCAAGCTATCTCCCCTGGCAGACTTTGTAAGAGCCACAGCCTTGATATCGGGCAAAGCCTTGACAATGCGTGTCTCGAGATCATCCAGGTCGAGCCTAAAGCCGCGCAATTTGAGCTGACGGTCCCTACGACCCAGACATACGACGTCACCTTTGTGGTCCCAGTAGCCGTAATCACCGGTGCGATACATGTACTCGCCAAGGCCTGGACTCAGCGTGTCGGGGACGAAGCGCGCAGCCGTCTCAACGGGCAAGTTTGCATAGCCAATAGCCACCTGCACACCTGCGATGTGGATTTCGCCGACCGCACCGGGGGGAAGGAGACGACGGTCCCTCCCGAGAATATAGAGACGGGAAGTTGGGTTGGGGCGGCCGATGGTGACGGGCCGGCGCGGGTAGAGGCGCGTGATTGTGGCGCCACCGGTTCCTTCCGTGGGGCCATACATGTTGTATAGCTTGCGGCCGGGTGCCCATTGATCGACGACCGTCTGGGGAACTTGTTCGCCGACAAGGTAGACTGTCTCGAGATTATCAAAGTCGGTGGGGAGCAGAGACTGCGCCACTGATGGCGTCATGATAGCGCTGCTGACGCGATGGAGCACGTCGAAGGGGTCTGCCGCGGAGGCAGTGGGGCGCAAAACCAGTGTGGCGCCATAGCTGAGGGCGGAGAAAGTCTCGTGGATGCTGCCATCGAAGGCGGGTGACATGAATTGGGCGATTCGAACGCCGGGCGCAGCATGGAGTCGCACTTCGACGTCGGTTTGAAAGGCAACGAGGGCCTGGTGTGTGCAAAGGACGCCCTTGGGCTTGCCGGTCGAGCCGGATGTGAAGCAGAGGTAGGCCGGCGCCAGCGGGCGCCGTTTCCGGCTAGCAAGCTGCTCGGGCGCATCTGCCGCTGTGACTGGCGCTGGTGCTGACATAAACATGGGTTCCTGTACGAGGCAGTGGACGCAATCGTCGGGGACAAATTTCCTCTGCCATTCCTGCCCGACGACAAAGACACGACTCCCCGAAGCTCGAAACATGTCGCTGCGCAGCTCATGCGGCAGTGTCACGTCGAGACTGCAGAATGTCGCCTCTGCCTTCAACGCACCCAATAGGCCTACGATCCATTCCAGGCTGCCGTCGGCATGCACGCACACGACCTGACCATCGACTCCAAGCTGCCTGAGCGTCTCGGCAGTGCGCGAAGCCAACCGGTCGAGCTCAGCATACGTGACGCATGTGGTGCCCACCTCCACAGCTACGCCCTCTGCGTGCTCGCGCGCCGCGGCCTCGAACACAGACACCAGATCCTCCCGCTGGTGGGCGGCACGCGTCGTGCATCCGGATACGCAGTTCCCCCACCTACGCAGTCGCCCCTGCATGGGCACTGTCAAGACGCCATCAATGCATTCCCGCATCCGTGTCGGTTGGGCCAGTCGTTCCAGCGCGCTCACGAAACATGCAGCCATGTCCTCGACTGCCGAGGGTGCGTATTTGTCAGCATGGTATACGGCACGCAGCGTCATGGCCGCTTCGTCCAGCGCCAAGCTCAACGGGATGCTGCTCTCGAAGTCGTATCGGACCGGCCGGATGGGGCACATGACGTCACGTGACCGCGCGCTGTCGAGCCCACGCGTGACCGACAGGGCTGCCTCGAAGTCGCGCTGGAAGCCGTGCTCGGGCGTGCTCCATTGATAACACGAGAGCTCGACGAGATCGCTGAAGACGCCTTGCACCATCTCGTCCGTTGTCATCTCCTCATTCACGCTCACGTGAATCGGCAGCGAGTTGAGCAGTGGCCCAATGACCGTGTCGACGCCATCCATGGCTATGTTTCGCCCGCTCATGATGGTCCCAAAGACTACGTGACTGCTGTCGGCATACATGGCCTGCACAACTGCCCATGCCGTGTGGAAGAACGCGGCCACTGTCACTCCCAGTTCCTTGGACCTTTCCTGCAACCGCTCGCCCACGTATTCAAAGTCCACGTTGACTTCGTGGCGAACATGCTGTCCACCTCTTCTTCCCTCTTCTTGCATTGGTCTTCGCAAACCTGGACCGGTAGCCGCTCCCAGATGGCCTTGCACACGCTTGCTCCAATACTCTGTCGCCGCTGCTCCATGCTCCCTCTTCACCATCTCGAGCTCTCGCGCTATCGACAAGAACGACTTCCCTGCTTCTACCCCTGTCTCTCCCACTGCTATCCGCCGGACCTTGTCAGCCAACCGCTCCATGGCGAACCCGTCCAAGAGCGCATGGTGGATGGAAAGCACGATACTGGCTTCACTGTCACTACGCCTGCCATTGCTGCTTCGCGGCGCCTTGTATACCACACTCTTGAACATGAAAGTCGGCTGAGACTGCGCCTCTACCCTTGTCAATTCTTCCTCGTACGCCTTGCGATCAAACGTCACCACTTCCGTCCACGGGATTTCAATCTCTCCCTTGCGCATCGTGTATGCGCCGGGGCCGGCTTCATGAAAAACCGTCCGGAAGATTGGTTCTATGGCTAAGACCTTCTTCCATGCATATTTCAAGACAGGCAAGTCTTCAAGATGCCATGTCTCGAAGTAGTGAATGGTGCTCTGGCCACTTTGGATGAAAGCAGCTTGCAGATCAGTTGCCGGTGCCGAATCTGCATCCAGTATCTGTCCATCCGCCGCTCCTTCTGGGTATAGCAATGGAACCACTAATTCGCTTGGCTGGTGCGAAAGTGTGGATTGCGCCATGTCGAAATCTATCTCCGCACCATCTTCCTCCGAAACACTCGAGTAGGCGGGACTTGCAGCAGACTCTTCCGACGACGAAAGCT
Source organism: Alternaria incomplexa (assembly GCF_024043165.1). Classification (NCBI taxonomy): domain Eukaryota; kingdom Fungi; phylum Ascomycota; class Dothideomycetes; order Pleosporales; family Pleosporaceae; genus Alternaria; species Alternaria incomplexa. The sequence continues at coordinate 895,093 of NW_026249862.1, read as the reverse complement.
CTTCGCATTCTGTAACTTGCACAACGGTGCTAGACGACTTGTCTGGCGCTACCGCACCTTCTTGAAACGAGCCCTGGGTATCTCCGGTTGGCAACAGCTCTTCAATAGAGGGTGATGTGAGCAGCGCCAATACCGTTGGCGGCTTCGAGACAGTAAGTCTGCATGCGTGTTGAACTTCGACTGCCGATATGGAATGGCCTCCCAGGCCCATGAAGCATTTCGACGTGTCGATGCTTTCCACCGGCACACCTAGAGCCTTTGCAATTATGGAGAGAATGAGGGCGCGCTCTGACGAGGGTGATTCAAGCATTGCGAATTAGATGAAGGTGGACGCAGAAAAGGCAAAGAAATGCCGCAATGGGTGCAAAAGACAATCCAGTGCTGATACTCAAATCTTCAATGATGATTGGGGTTGTGCAATAGATATCGAGCCTTGCCGTCTACATCCGTTCCCAATGCTACGGTAACAGGCGAGATCGACCCTTGGAAATGCCCCTGGCCGCTTCCGGGCTTGAGACTCAAGTTCGTCCCTATGTCTTTAGATCTTCGGGGACCGACAGCTGGATCGATTCGATGACGCCGTCGGTCATTTTTATGCCAAATCTTGTCTTTAATCGGCTGAAATAATGAGTCTTGTTTCCGATCCGAGAATCTCTCCATGCAGCTGCAGGGGGATGCTACGATAAGTGTGCTCGAAGAGTCTTCCAACAACTCTATCGCGGTTTTACCCGCTACTGGGCCCTTTCGAACCTGCTTCATTGCTCTTTCCAAACTTGATTTCGACTACACTAGTCGCATCCACACCATCTACTGCACGTGTTTGAAGCACACTCGTCGAAAAGACGGCTTTTGCCTGGGGTTTTCTTTCATGACAGGGCTGCCAAGCCATCTTGGCTGCGTAGGGTATTATGCTGGAATGTGCACAACTTGTGAAACCTCAGTTCCGGAAGCCGACATCAGGCTTATCTTGTTACCACATTGCTCATTGCTGAACTATTAGAACCCCCTTTTTGCTTAGCGCACGCGAAATATCACCAATGCGGTATCAGCATGATGACAATACTACGTTGTGGCTCACGAGTTCCATCTACAGAAGCGCACGAGAGAATTGTGCGACAGTCTGATTTTGAGACGCCAACGTCTTTCGTTCTGTTACGTGGGCGGCAGACGAGCAAAGGGGAAGAAGCGCATTGAACCTAGTCTATTCTGCTCTCGCGCCAAGTCAGACAAAAGGAAATGAGAGTCTTGGGTCATGTCAAGACGACTATCCTGGGGATTGGATCACCACTGGCCCCTTCACATGTTAAACGAGTCACTGAGATGGCGATAACGGTCGCATGTATTCTTTCCCATTCGTACAGCCTGTTCTCGATACTTATCTCTGCCAACTCTTGGGCACCAGATCAAACGCACAATGCCAGGCGTTTCTAAGTGGGTAAGTCTTGGTAATAACCCAGCCCGCACTGTCCGCCAACGCTTGCCACTCATCCCTCGTCCTTTCGACGCCATTTGCTGCGATCATCATGTTCATATCACCATATCTCGATAGCCTCGCGCTCCTCGTGGTATCCAAGATCTCCTCCAAGATGATCAATTTGCTGTGCTCCCCCGGCACAATCGCCTTCTCGATGTTGCGCAAAATGCGCCTAGCATCATCATCGCGCCAGTCATGCAGCGTCCATTTGATCGTGTAGACCTTGGAAGGGGGAATACTCTCGAAGAAATCCCCACCGATTAGATTTTCTGCTGGGATCTGCGCGCCGACGTCGGCAAACTGGCCGTCCTGGGAGTGAAACAGCGGTTTCGCATACTCGATGACGTGGGGCAAATCGAATATGCCGCCCTTGAGAGACTTGTGTGCGCGCAACAGCATTGCGATGAAGCCGCCGCCACCGCCACCAATATCCATGATGGTTTCGCCGTCGAAGTCGTTCCAAGGATAGTCTGCCAGGATGCCAGGCGCCTGGGCTGCAGCACCTGCACCAAGTGTCGCATGCAGCTGCGGCACCCATCCCTGACCGCGAAAATACTCAAACATGTTGAGATCTGTATCATAGTTGATCTGCGCAGCGGAGCGGTTGGCATCTTTGCGCAGCGACGACGGGATGCCGCGCGCCATGTCGTAGAATTGATTTCCGTACAAGGTAGCCCAGCGATGCCATTGCGTCCAGTGGTCCGACAGGAGCAATTTGGACGTGGCATTGTTTGTGTATTTCTTAGTCGTTTTGTTGTACGCGAAGATGCCGTTGCTGATCAGCACACGCAGCACCTGCGCGAGACGGTCGCCACGGGCCGAGCAGGCACTGGCGAGCGAGTCGATATCCATTGGTCCGGATTTCTCGAGCGTGTCGGCAATGCTCAGATCCACTGCTGCGACGAGACATTTGGCGTGAACGTAGCCTGGGGTGGATTGGTCAGTCATCGCCGTAACGCAAGGGACTATCAGGGAAAGGGAAAATAAGAAAAAAACGTCGCATTCCTCGCTCGCCTTTGCAGCCATGAATGCGGGGTAGATGCGGTGCAATTTGGAAGAACAACATGGTGTTTACATACCCAAAAAGTGGTCTGCAAGTACCAAGTACCCGGGCTCAAGCATCTGTTCAATCTGGTGCAGCAGGTCGATGGATTTATTGGCCAGGCTTTTCAGCTCTGGATCCGGCAGCGCACCCTTCGCATGGTCATGCAGACCCTTCTGTAACTCCTGGCTCACAGGATCGGACTTGAGAGTGTGAAGCACATCCTCGAGTTGAGTGTTGAGGGAAGTCAATACACTCGCCATTGTGGTAGTTGTCTTGTCTCTGTCTGTTTGAGGGTGGGGGACTGAAACGAAATGGAGATATTTGAAAGGCACGAAAAGAAGAAGTCAGCCTCAAGAGTTCGTAATCGCACAGGCAAGTATAATAGCCGTTGATATGACGGCGTTCGAAAGAACCCGCGTTTCGCGGTCCCAAGACCCCTGGCTAGCGCGAGATCTGGATCTTGGTGATGGGGAGCTTGGGCAGGTCGGTAGCCGACGCGCAAATGTGTAGCCAATAGGCGACTTGGGGTTGATGAACATCACTTTTGACACACAGCATGAGTGGTCGTTGAATCTGTGAATTCGTCAGACGGCGGGCGACATGTTGCCATCTACTTGCCAATGCGAATCGTGCACTATTAGGTAAGTGGTGACTGCGATTTCTCTTTTCCAGAAGCGTAGATGTTATCATGTTGTAAGGACACGCGAAGGATGTCTCCTTCATGCGTACATCTTAGAGCTTGACCGTCCTTCTATTAATCGCCTGTTTATGTATAGCTAGTGTTTCTGTAGAAAGACAATTTAAAATTATAATTAAATATTCTAGATTTACAAACTCTATATAACGTAGTTAGTAACTAAGTAGCGCAGGCAAGTAAGTAGCGCACTCTACTAACTTTAATTACCTTTTCTATTACAACATATAATAGCTTAACGCAGCGCTACTCTATTAGCTTTAAATAAAGTAGATATTTAACTTACTATCTTATCTATTAATACTAAATAACTTAGAGGTAACTATACTACTACTATAATATACAGCGTAGCTAAAACAACGCTCTACTGCTAACGCGCTAGCACGCTTACTTAACGCGATTACTAGCTTAACTTAAGAAAGCTTACCTAGCTAGAAGAGTATGTAATTATTAGCTATATACTTAATCTAGATTAACGTAGATTTTCGCCTACGTACGTAGCTATATATAATATAGCTAATAAGCTACTTACTATACGTAGCGTAGGCTAGATTAGATAGAAGTAGCTAGCTAACTTTATTAAGTATATAGATAGTCTTATAATATATTTTAACTAAGTATATAATAGATAGAGAGCTTTATATAAGAATTTTATACTAATTAAAAGCTAGTTTAATCTAGTAGAGTAGATAAAGGCTAAGTATAGTATCTATAATAAGAACGTCTATAACTTTAATAAGGCTAGCTTTATAATAAGTAAAATTATAACTTAGCTTATTATAATAGTATTAGAAAGAAGACGTAGGCTAAAGGCTATTTAGCTAGGTAATTATAAGTAGGTAATAGTAATTACTATAATTAATACTACTAGCTAGTTAGTTCTACTATTTCTTATCTTTACTAGCTAGTATTACTTATTTACTTAGTATAAAAAGAAGAATATTCTATATAACTAAGTAATTATAGTTAGTAATAATAACTAAATAAATAATAAGCTAAAAGTAGAGTAGCTAAAGTACTTTAATACTTATATAAAAACTTACGTTATTAGTGTATATTACTTACTTATTCTTAATAGCTATAAGAGCTACTACTTTCTTAAGTTTTAAAAGTTCTATAAGAAGAATAATATCTATATACTTTATATACTACTTTACTTATTCTATTTACTATAGCCTTTTAATATTAGCTACTTCTTACTATTAAAGCGCGCGTATAGCTATAAGATTAAGATACTAATTTACTACTATATTAACTATATTACTAAGCTTAAGTTTCTACTAGCCTTTAAGGTAGTCTTTAATTAATTCTTTATATTAGCTAATCTCTACTTAGCTTTTTAAGATATAGGCCTTATTTCTCTCTAGCTAGACGTTATTCTATTAAAGCTAGACGTGTAGCTCTATACGCCTACTCTAGCTACTCTACTAGAAGCTCTCTAGAAGGCTTATACGCTAAGTAATATATAAGAGCTTAAGGCTTAATTAATATTAATATATAATCGCGTTTAGTAGTATAAGAGCTTATTACCTATCTCTATTATTAAAGTAATTAATTAGCTTAAGAAAGAGGCTAAGGTTATAATACTCTTAGCTAAGCTAATGCGCGATTAGATTACTAATCTTAAGTAAGCTAATAAGGTAGCGTTAGCGCGTAAATAACGTAAGAAAAAGCGTATATAGAAGCAAGAGACCTTAACAAAGAGAGAGAGAGAGAATATACTTACTTAACGCGAGGTTAAGTAGTAGATTTCTTATAAAGAGTGTTAAGAAGAAGCGTAATTAGGCCTTAGCTGCTAGGCTTTAGCACGTTGCACAAGGTGCAGAGAGACTAGCTATAACTTACGTACATGTAAGAAAGATACTTAAGATACTAACGTACTTTATAAGCAAGTAGGCTATACAAGCATGTAGACTACTTTCGCTAAGACCCTACTAAAATTAGTACTATATACGATAGTGCAGAACCGTATAGCACTATAATTAGAAATCTTAATATACTATTCTACTTAGAATCTACTACTGCATCTTGCTTGCATATGCGCAAGTTGTATCCTGCCTTACTGCAGCGTTTACAGCGTCTTTGTAATAGTTCGCCTACTTTAACGCGTGCTCTCTTCTTTACCTTCTTTCTATTACTACGCACTCTAAACTCCTTTAGAGTCGTTAGTTAAAGACTGTCTTTAATAGTAAGAGTCTCTTCTTTCTATACTCGCTTTCTTTTGTGCGATTTTTATTACGTAGCAGCCTTATTTGCTACTTAAAGCTTAGCAATCTTCTTCTACGCTAATATAAGCTTGTGCGCAACTATAGCTGCACCTTTTAAGACCTTTTTAAAGGCCTTAACTATTAAAGTTAGCGAGCTATCTATATATCTCTAAATTCTCTCTTAAATTAGCTTTAACTGCGACCTAAATTCTAGGGTATTACTTAGAGTTTGTAACTACTAGGGACTGTCTTTAATAGTAGGTACTAGTAGAGTACGCAGGCGCACGTTAAGCGTCGATACTACAGCCTCTAGATTAAATAGAACTAAGCTAGCGCCTTAGAAGCCTTCTAGGATATTACTCTTTGTAATAGCTACTTTATAAGTAGTAACAAAGAATAGCAAGAACAAGGTTTTGTTAATATAGTTAACGTTATTGCGCATTAGAGCCTTAGCTTAGCATCTATACGCTCTCTTTAGTAGCGCAAAACAGCTAATATTAAGAGGCTATAGAAGGTGCGATAAGTAAGAAGGCATGCAAAGAGTAATAATGTTATTCTCTTTATAGTACTGCTAGAAATTAAGTAAGTTATAGCTCTTATAGCTATTAATAATAAGCAAACGTACTATGCTAATAGTACGCTTCTTTATATGCGCATTAAAGTGCTTTAACTACTATAGGCTAAGCTTATTTGTTGTCTAGCTATTCTTAGAGACCGCAATAACCTAATCGCGGGGCAGAGTATCCTCTTTATACTAAGCTAAGAGGTAGTGCTTACTCTAGAAGATAATAAAGAGTAGGATTGCTTACCTAGTTGCGTTAATGCTCTAAATTACTGTAGCCTACTCCTAATTGCCCTACTGTACTATCTTTAGCTATTCTTAACGCTTAGATAATATAATAACTGCTTAAGCTACTATTATACCTATTATAAAGCCTGTCTTGTTAAAGTTGTACATATCTTTATTAAGAATACTATACTTAGCTTTTATATTCTATACAAGGCTGAACTAGCCTCTAATAATCTTAGGATCTTCGCAGAGGGCTCTCTTATAGTCGTACTTTTAATTAAATTTAACTTAGAGCTGTAGCTAGCGCTGCACAAAGTTGTTTACCTATTACTTACTAACTAGGCCTTAGTAACGCTAAGCTAGCAAAGCATTAGCTATACTCTTTACAGTAGTAAGCTAAAGCAAAGATCTCTGCTTGTTAAAGTTAAGCGCACGCTGTAGAATTATTGCCTCTTCTGTTGCAGTAAGCTTTATAGCAACTAGCTAATAATTACGTTATAATAGTTTTCTAGTAAGTCGTCTTGTAAGTGTACTTTAAGAGACGTTGTAGATTACTGCAGCGCGTTGCGTAGTTAGATTCGCGTCTCCTCTAATAGCCTAGATAGCAAGGTGTATTTAATTCTTATTTAGGAGCTTTTGCACGTTGTTGCGTTAAGGCATCGCGTTAAACAGTAGAGAACTGTCGATTTTGGTAGGGTCTTGGCGAAAGTGGTCTACATGCTTGTATAGCCCACTTGCTTATAAAGTACGTTACTTAATCTACTATATAAATTTATATATATTATCTCTTAACAGAGCTCTAGTGTATACTTAAATAGGTGCAGAAAGTTAGTAGGGTGCGCCGCTTGCTTGCCTGCGCCGCTCGCTTGCTAATTATGTTAATGTCTTTATTTCTCGAGGCAGGCACAAGGTAAAGCAAGGACTAGCTAGGGTACTTCCGTGACTTTGCTTCGCATACCAGCTTTCATACCATGTGTCTGGGCTTCTTGCTCAGTGAATATGTTGAACACATCAGCCTCATCAATCTGTCCTAGGTTTGAAGGCGGAAATGCAAGGTTGACGGCGAGATAGATCAGAAATCCAGTCGCACCGCCGAACAAGAATGACAGATCAAAGAGCTTCGCCGCCCCAAACGTTACACGAATGCTTGGGTTGATGGCGTTGATGAAACCCGGCAATTGAGGTGCCCAAGTCACCACCCACGCGAAGATGGCTCGCCAATTGAAGCCGTGCGTGTACCAATATGGCGCCTGTGGGTCGGCGTTGTAGAGTGCAGATAACTGGAGGCGACGACGTCGCAGAACAAAATAGTCGCAGATCTGAATTCCTAGGATTGGACCAATGATGATGGTGTATGAAGAAACGACATTCAAAAAGACGGATGCACTTGTCAGGAGCTGCCACGGACACGCGCCACAGGCCACCGCCAATGCGAGAAGGGCTCCGCGTCGAATGTTGAGATATCTGGGCGCAAGAGCGGCAAGGTCCATTCCAGTGCTGAATCCGTTTTCGAAAGTATTGACCACTAACTGACAGGCCATCAGACCAAACCCTACGAAGAAGCTGGCAGCACGCGTTTTTGCCAAGTAGTCGTCCATCAGCCATCGTAGGGCTATCTCTGGCGGATTCCAGATCGGCTGTCCGTAAATAGCCTGGGTCGCAGATGCAGTGATGCACCCAAAAAGCGGCATAAGCGTACCAAACAGCAAGATCGACGTCCATTGCCCCGTAACCTGGGCTCCTGGTGTGCGGGCAAAACGCGTAAAGTCCGGTTGGCTCATCAGTCCCACTGCAATGGATCCGATGACAGTCGTGATGGCCTTGAGGATGCCCCATCCAACGTCACTGTTCGGGAGTGGACCCTGCGACAACAGCGGTCCGCCACCACCCGCGCGAGTGACAGCCCAGATCATGATCGCCAAAAGCGTGAAGAACGAATAAATGTTCAGCGCTACAAACACGCGTACAATTCTCTTTCGCTCCAGCCGTGCACAGAGAAACGGCACCGAGAGGAGATTGAAAACAACCCATCCGACGAGCTGTTGCGTGGTGATTTTCGCAGAAAGCGGCAGCGTGTTTTGCATGCGATGAAATGAGGGAAACACGGCGCTGAGCATTGCAGTGATGCAAATGCCGCCCAGATAGGACTGCACGGCGATTCCCACAATCCCGCACATGATGCGCTGGACCATGGGAATGTAGGATCCGCGCATTCCCCACAGCGCGCGCGAATAGACTGGAAATCCAATGTGCCAGTCTGCCCCGATGAAGCCTACTGCGACGGCTACGGCTGCGATTATGAGGCGTCCGATGATGATGGCTAGCATGACCTGCCATACTGACAGACCTAGAGCTACCATGGAGGAGCCCATGGTAAAATTGGTCAAGGAAACGTGCCATGCTAGCCAGAAAGCGATGTACGTCCATGCCGTCCACTGCCGTCGCGAGGGAGGTAGAGGCCGGATGTCATCATTGATCCATCGATCGATCTCTTCGTGCTGCAGCCTAAGATGCCTAGATTGGATTAGTTATGAATAGTTTAGTCGTTTGGAACTCTTGGACATACATGATGATAGGACTTTCCTCTTTTGCTGAACTGTGTAGCGTCGAATGTTGATCTCTTAATATACAATCTCGGTGTCCGAGAAGAGATGTCCGTGGTCGGCTGAAGAGAATCACTAGATGAGTAATTCCGAGCTGAACCGCTAGATGGGTCTAGAAGCTGCGTTTTCTGAAGAAACAAATGCTTATCTTTATGCCAAGATTTCGAGATGGTCTTTACACAAAATTATTGTAGAATTATTTTAGGGCGACATTCGTGTCCAACTTGATATGGTGAGAATAGCAATCGATAAAGATGTGCAAACAGGTAAATGTGATATATTGAGCACTACTCTTATGGCGTAACGCTCCCTGAATTCATAGACATCCGAACGTCTAAGCAGCACAATTGCCCTCTTGGCGGCCTATGAACTCCCACAATCTGCAGCCGTGGATCCGCTTGAACCAGAAGCTCCTGGTAATCTTCTTTTGTTCTCTTTTTTGCATTGAATAGCTGTAGCATGCTGATATCATCTTGCAACAGATCAACCCTTTGCTGTTTCGGAAGCCTAGTATCGTCCCACTCCGGAAGCACATTTTCGGCGATGATAAGGCGCGTTCCTGGTCCGCTATGCTCAAGAGCTGGTACGATTGCTTTCAGAATGCGCACACAATCCGCATCGCCGTTATTGTGCAGGCAGTGTTTGAGAAAGAATGCACCCTCTTTCAGGGGTTTCTGAGGGGTAAAGTAGTCATGGACTTCGAATTGCAACCTGTCGGCCAGCCCAGCACTAGCGACCTGCGCAACGACACTTTCCTTGACAAACACGTCTTGCACTAAAAATTTCAAGTGCTCAAAGCGCTATACGGAGAAAGTGTTAGCGAACATCTCATTGTGAGACAAGCCACGCGACTTACCTCAGCCAAGCACTTGGCGACTTGCCCCTCTCCGCCTCCGACATCCACCACCGTTCCCTTGACCCCATCCCAATCGTATGCGTTCAAGATCTCACCGAGCAACAACGGCTCATGAAGTCCATGTTGGAATCGTGCCAATTTCTTAGGCTGTCTCTCCCAAAAAGAATAACACCCCTCGCCAAATCTGATCTCGAACGCGCTGGTCTTCGCCCCGTTGTCTCCCGGAGCAGCCAGCAGCGCATCGGCCAGGCTTGTTGCAGATGCACCAAAAACCTCGAGGCTCGTACGGGTAAAGGATGCAAAGTGAGGATGCTCTCGCACGAATGCGGAGAAGCGCGTGTGGGCGAAGTCGCCTTCGGATACTTCTTGGAAACAACCTCTGGCTTGAAGAAGGCGCATTACGCGTGTCAATACCGAAGACTCTACGCCAGCCTCACTGGCAAGTAAGGTGCTGGATTTGGAACCATCGAGCGGGATGCGTTGAAAGAGTTCTAGTTCGCATGCGCAGCGGAATACGGCAACGTCGGCACATTCGCCACGGATGTTGGCCCAGTATTCGAGGGGGTGAGAGAGACTGAGTATCGCATTGTTTGCGCTTTCGAGGAACTCATTGCGGAGCAGTTCGTATTCGCGATCGTCGAGTTCGGGCTGGGTTTCCGCCGTTTCCTCCAAGTACTCTTTGACTTTGCTGGTCAGGGTGCGGAGATCCCTCAGCGCTGTAAGAAGGTGTGCGCGTTGTGTCTCCATCGGAACTATCTTTGTAGCGACTTGAATTCTTGTTAGTCTTTTGTTTTAAATTCCTGATTTTATCGTTACTATGACTAGTGAGGTTTGGGGATTGTCGCTTTCCGGTTAGACCGCTGTTGTGTTGGGGATGCGCTAAGCTTTGCGCTCGGCCACCGACGCTGGCATCGCAACATCTTCACACGTAGTTTTGTCTAATCAGATATAAAGTTACTTAGTAACGATTGAGGGATGTTTGGTTAGGATCTTTTGCGAAAATGCCCAATGAAACATTGTCCATCCTCTTGTCTCCATCATGGATCGTGCTTATTATCTCCGTCAGCGGTTCAGTTGTACTGCTGCTATGGCAATATTTCCAGAAACCGGCCCTGGTGCTTGTGCGGGGAGTACCCGTAATGGGTAAGCCAGACGATGCCAGCTTCGAGAAGGCTGTTCGGGATGGTGATGAAACAGTCAGTCACATCTTCTCGATTAAGCACGAATGTGATGCACTAACTGCGAAACAGTACCCGGAGGGTGTCTATCAAATAGCTTTACCGACCATGCCGCATGTGTTCTTTCCACCAAAGGCAATGAAAGAGCTCTATTCATCGACCTCTGCAAGCTTCGCAGCTCATACGGCTGATATCCTTCTGGGAAAGTACACGTACCAGGGCGAGGAGAACGTAGAGCTCAAAGCGGGGATCAGAGCCATGTCCAACAACCTCGACGTGGTGATCAGATCTTTCGAGGCTGATGTGCCTTACGCCTTCGAAACAGTCTTCGGAAATTGCGACGATTGGGTAATTGTGGATCAGATCTGGCCTGCTACCTTCCGACTTGCGGCAATCATGAGCTCCCGGCCATTCCTCGGGAAAGAGCTGAGCCGTGAACCGAAATGGTTCGCCGCCATGACAGACTACGTCCAGAGTCTTAGTAGTGCAGTCGGTAGCTTGAGGCCAGTACCTGCTATTGTTCGATTCTTCTTTGAGTCACGCATTCCACGTATTCGAAATCTTGTGAAGGCGCGCGACCGCATGGAGGATCTAATGCTACCAGTGGTACAAGAGCATCTAGATCGTTACCTCGCGACAGGAAGAGACTCCAAGTCTAGACGAACAGCTGCCATCAGCTCAGATGGTGGTGAGCTCCTAGACTGGATGATTCCAGAGTACCCGAATCCCTCCGCAAAGAAGCTTGCTCGAGACGAAATCACGATCATTCTCGAATCGGTCATGAACATCTCCGGAGGTCTTAGTCACTCACTTTTCAATATTGCAAAATACTCCGAGTACCAGACCCCACTGTGGGAAGAGTATGAGGAGGTGATGCAGACGACGAAAGGACTAAGTAAGGCCGCCCTCTTCAACATGAAGAAGATGGACAGCTTCATGAAAGAGGTACATCGCTTGAACCCCCCGTCCATGAGTAAGTTTATCAATGGTTTGACCGGCATCTTTCTAGACTTACTAAAGATAATAGTGGCTATTATGAGGAAGGTTGTCAATCCGAACGGAATGCAACTCTCAGTGGGTCCCCGCATTCCGTGTGGTACACTATGCGCCGTTAGCGCGGATCGCGTCAACATGTCACCCGAATTCTATCCCGAACCGCATAAGTTTGACGGTTATCGTTTTTATCGCATGCGCCAGCAGCCTGGAGAAGAGTTTCGGCATCAGCTTGTCTCCACTAGCAACGCTGAGATCAATTTTTCGTTCGGTGGCCGAGCTTGCCCGGGCCGCATCTTCTTCTCTGCTTTGGAAAAGGTCGTATTGGCTTATCTGTTGACACATTACGACATCCGCGTTAAACCGGGGCATGAGGAGGTTGAAAGCCGGTATATAGATGGAATTAGGGTTGTGATCGATCCTCGCGCAATCATCCAGATAAAAAAGAAGTGTTGATTACGGAATGTAAAGATTGGAATTAGAAGTATCTTTCGCACATCTACAACTTCTCGTCACATAGTTGTAGTGAGGATAGCGAGTTGGAAGATGGGAGAGCCGCTCGATTTTGTTGTTGATGGTCATAACGAGCATTGTACCAGCGAAAATATTCCCAACCACCAGAGCTGCCAACAATCAATCTTGCTTGACCGAATTGCTTGACTTGATTGCAATATTGCAATTCAATCAAGCCAAGCTGCTCTCATTGAAAACTGCAAGCAATCCAAGCAACAGAGTGAAGATTGATTGACTTGATTAACCAGGTTGTTCCCTAAATAACACAGAGCTATATTATTAGCAACTTGGTAACGTTTTCAATAAATCTATTTAATGCTAGGCTAGTAATCATGCAATACTTCTCTAGTGCTGTAGTTGGCTTACTAAGCGCCAAAAGTGACCACCTAAACTTCGTTCTCTCAGCCACCTCATGTTGAGAAGAGTGAATGTTCCTTCAATACCTCTCACTTGATTGGCAGCCTTACAGTACACAATCTAATTAATCTGCAAGTAATCTGCAATCAATCAACGCCTAAAATGCTATCAATTAACTTAACTCAAGCAAGCTCTTTAAAAAACATCAATCAAGCTAACTTTTGAAGCGCGGATTGATTGAGTTGATTGTTGGCAAGTCTGCCAACCACAAAGAAGACGCAGAAAGTAATATCGAAGACGCGTTACGTATAGACGTTCTGTGTAAAAGTCTTGGAAGGTCCTAGAGGCATCCGCGGGTGATGAATGCAATCTTCCGTAATGACTAAATGAATTGGAGTGAACATGGAACGCCCACGAATTATTAAAGCTAAGATAAAAAATGATGTGTATGGCAGATTGCACACAAATGTAAGTTTTTGATCATCCCATACCGGACTTCCCAGTCTCATTTGGATTCAGAGACTCTCAACGTTCTCTGCAAGCGGATGCGTGCACTTGATGTTACCTGCGAAAGGCTGTGTCGGCCTGCTCTTCTACTTTGACTATCAACAGGTTTCGCATCAATCATCTATCCATGCTCTCTCAGACCTTCTCGATTGCTACGCTTTCAACACTAACATCCGAGCCGATATCCTTATTCTTGGGAGTTCGGAAAAAGACAACAAAGGCGAGGCCCGCGGCTCCAGTGATTCCAAGTAGCAACCAAAAGCTGGCTCGATAACCATTCATCAAGGAACTTACTACAGTTGCATCTTTAGTGTAACTCTTCGCAGTAGCATTGGCCAAGGCAAGTAAAACTGCGCTACCGGTCTGGTAGGCAACCATCAACATAGCTGTGGCTTGACCATGCTGCGCCTCGGGTATGGTAGCAAGAGTACGCTCCTGCGCGCGTACCACTGCAGGTGCATTTCCGAAGAGGTAAAGCAGGGCAAAACAGATAATGTAAGCCCGATGGGCATCTAGCTGCAGTAGGCCCCAGGGGACTAGGAATCCAGCTGTCCACATGTATGCACCGCCGATTTGCACTCGGACTGAGGTGCGAGAGGCGAGGAAATTCCCCAACGCCCCGGAAACAGTTGATGCAACTGCTGCTGGCTGCAACACTGTTAGAGTCTGGTACTCCTCCATTCGAAACAAATAAGTGCCCGAAACTCACCAAGAGATAGAGTGCTGAACGAATCACTGATAGGTGAAGGCAGTTCAAATAGACTTGCGTGACCAGCAGGAGCCAAGTAGCAAAGCCACCCCCAAATATGACAAAGGTCAACAGCATGAGCATCATGTTGCGATCATAAATGAAAGGTTTCGGAAGAATGGGATTGTCGATGCGACGCTCATAAACAGGGAAACTTATTACGAGCAGCGCCCCCAAAATGATGGTGACGAGAATTTCGGGACTGGTCCAGCCACGATTTCCGCCATCATCAATGCCATAGATGAGCATTGGAAGGCCCGTGATGATCAAACCGAGGCCAACTATGTCGAACTTCTTCGTCGGGTCGGCGGCAGGCTTGGGGAACATGGGGACGACGAAAAAGCCAACAATGCAGAGAAAACCGTTCATAGCTAGAACTAGCCAGAATAGTGCACGCCATCCTGCTGGTGATTCTATGCAAGAAAGTTAGAAATGTTTTTGGTACCGCTGAAGCTATTGCGACTGACCGACGAGGAGTGCACCAAGAATCATGCCGGAAATCATGCCTAGAGGTCCACACATAATGAGCAGCGACAGTCCTTTCGTACGCTTTTTCTCATCAGCGAACAGATGAGTGATGATGGGAGGTCCAGTAGCCGTCTAAAGTATCGCAAACAGTATGTTAGCTTCTCTCTAGCCTTCTCTCAACATCATGACACAACTCACGCTCATTGCAGCACCTATGCCACAAAACACCCGCCCAACAATGAGCCCGTATCGGTTCGGCGTTGCAGCACATAGCGCACTCGCCCAGGTCAAAAACCCAGTTCCGAAAAGGAAACCAAAGCGCAGTCCGTACTTGTCGACAATGGCACCAGATATAGGGAGAATGGTGGCGAAAGCGAGGTTGTAGCCAATTAACACCCAGTTGACGTCGAAGGGTGTCATGTCGAGCGACTCCATGATGGCGGAAAGCCCGAAATTGACCATTGTTGACTGGAATGTATCAATGTACATGGCCATACACGCCATTGTCGTGACGGCCCATGACAGGGTTTCCGATCTGGTAGCTTGGTTCTCAGCCCTCAACCACGAGGGCGTTGGGATTGACAACATGGTGTGATTAATAGCGGTGAAACCGAGGGGAAAAAAGCGCTGATATGGCTGGAGAAGTAGAGCAACGGCAAATACAAGAGGGTATAGAAGGTCCGTGTCGCAGTAGAAGTCGCAGAGTTCGAGATTCGACAGCCCCACCGGAGACTTTGGCGGAAACTTTCCGGAGACAAGTTGGAGATAGTCCACTCGAGGGAATAACCTTGAATGACGAAAGGGGAAGCGACGCCTTCCATTGGGAAGCTGCTGAGTCCGCTTAGTAGGGCTAGACCTTTTTGAGGTCGGCTTCCGACCTTTGCGCTTAAGTCAGTTCTCAACGTGCATTGCTCGTGACACTTCTTGTGGAGAACATCGTTCCGAGTTGCATAATATTGCAGATCGTGCGGCTTTCATAGCCCTCCATTAGAGCTGTTCAATGCTTCCGACCATTGAGAGGGAGCTTTAGTCGTAGGCGTATGGCTTTTTCGTAAGACGCTTGGGTACCATAGGCACATCAAGGAGGTAAGGGCCTAACGGCGACAGTGTTGGAGGACAGTGATATAAGTCATAAATATTGACGCAGTTACGGCGCAATTATTTCGTAAAAATTTGGGTAGCGTAGGTGATTTTGATATGTAAAAAAGTGCGGTAGCGAAGACACAAATAGGCGCTTCGATTGTGATACGTTTCCACCTCATATATACACATGAACCGGCAGCACCCTCTCACAATTCACTCTGGGTACGAGCGTGGTTCATCATCGCGCAATAAATAGTAAAGGAGACCGCTTCAAACTTGAAACTTGAACAATTACACATGACCGACAATGGTACCAGACCTTCAAAGAGCCACCATTACATCTTTACGGTAAAACAATAGACACTGGTTCGAAACAAAGAAGAAATGTAAAGAAATCCCAAACGCGATCCAGATGGGCCCGCCTTCAAGCCGAGACAGCCTTCGTCTGCTTCTCCCACATTGACTTGTACCTCCCACCAACCGCCAACAACTGCTCATGCGTCCCTCTCTCAACAATATGGCCCTGGTGCATAACGATGATCTGGTCCGCATCGGTAATAGTCGACAAGCGATGTCTAAAACCCATATTAGTAATTTAGTACACCAAAAGAAAAAGCGCTTTAGACAAAGACTTACGCGATAGCAATAGTAGTCCTCCCTTTACAAGCAGTTTTCAACGAATCCTGGATCAAACGCTCAGTCTGCGAGTCCAGCGAAGCCGTCGCCTCATCCAGCAGCATAATCTGCGGATGCTTGAGAACCGCACGCGCGATAGCAATACGCTGCTTTTCGCCGCCAGAGAGTCGGAGACCCCTTTCGCCAACATTGCTGTTGTAACCATCGGGGAAACTGATAATCTTCTCGTGGATACTGGCGACTTTGCAGGCGGCCTGGACGTCTTCGAAAGATGCGCTGGGGTTCGAATACTTGACGTTGTAGAGGATGGTCTCGTTGAAGAGAATTGTGTCTTGCGGCACGACGCTGAAGTGTGTACGCAGTGTTGCCATGGTGATGTCGCGCACGTCGATGCCATCGATCTGGACGCTTCCTCCATCGACCTCGTAGAAGCGGAAGAGGAGCTTGAGGATAGTCGATTTTCCACTCCCGCTTTCGCCGACGATGGCTGTTGTGGTGCCGGGCTGGACTTCGAAGCTGACATTTGATAATGTGGGTTTCCGCTTATCGTAGGCGAATTCGACGTCGTTCAAGGTTATTCTGCCCGAGCATGTGTTCATGGGCTTTGCGTGCGGGCTGTTCTGGACCTGAGGTGTGATCTTGTACTGCAACACGTAGGTGTTAGCTTTTGTATCGTTCGCGTGGACCATGAAGTCAAAACTACTTACCAGAGCAAGCATGCGCTCGGCATCTACCATGTTGTTTTGCACTTGAGTATAGAAGCTTCCGAAGAAGTTCAACGGTGCCTGTAGTTGAGCCAAGTACGTTAAGATCGTAACAAACATGGCGACCTTGTATATGCCCTCGGAGATCTGAAACGCTGCGAGAAGACATGTGAGGAGAACGCCGACGACGAAAATGAAATTTTGTACGGCGTTTAGTGCATTCAAGGAGAAAAACACAGAGTACTCTGCTTCCTGGAAGTATTTCACTAGGCGTTGGAATTTGGAAAGCTCGAGCGGCAAGGCACTGTTGTGGTGCACGGTCTCGTACGACATGATAGCATCGGTTCTGTGCAGGATGTCAGTGCGGACGATATTGGGAAAAGGGTTGCGGTGGACTTACTTGGCGGCATCCATCTCACGATCCCGTGTCGCAGCTTCGCGTCTTGCTCGGCCACGGTACTTGGCCATGTAGATGGTGATGAAGAGGTAGAACCACATGACAGCAACAACGATGATTGCGTAGAAAGCGTCCAAGAACACGAAGAAGTACACAGCCGCAATAGCGAGATCGAACACCATAGGAAACAGCTGAAACACAAGGCCGTCCAAGAAAGTGTTGATTGCGCTGCCTTTGCTCAGTGCGCTGATGACTTCACCAACGCGCTTGCTCAAATGAAAGTCTAGCGAGAGTTTCATGACGTGCTCGAATGCGGCTACGGTAAGCCGGCGATAGGCCGATTGGCTGATGGGAATCCAGAGTATGGCTCGAAGCGAACCGAGGACACCTTGCTGGCCTTGCAAACTGCGGTACACGACGTACAACATGATATCCTTGAGTGGCAGTTGGCCTTTGCCCAGATGCTCTACTAAGATACCAAGCTGATGCGGCACCATGATGTTGATGGCTCGCTGAGCGATCAGCAGTCCAAAACAGAACACGGCCCATGCTTGTAGGATATGGTCGTCAGAAGGCCTCTTTCATGTAAGTCCGCGCTGACGTCTCGGTCTGGGTGGAAGAAGAGCTTACCAGAGATATGGAATGAGATCACGGAATCCGGCCAGGTAGTCAAAAGCGGATACGGTTTGCGCATCCTTGGACCCTTGTGGAGGGGCCGCTGGTGTCGAACCATAGTGAACGCTTTGTTCTGGACTGAGCAGAGACTCTGTCTCGCTATCGGAATTGGACTCGTCGACTACACGTCTGCTAAAGACGAAGAGTATTGCCATTACGCCCAGAACCACAATTCTCGCGGCTCCCAGTGCCTCGCATGCAATTGAGAAGGCGTTGTGGTGTATATCCGGCGCGTTCCTGGCGCTGATAAAGCATATGAATAGGATGCCTGCCTCGTATGCGATGCTGAGAAGCCATGTCTGGAAATTGGGACGGTTTGGCGAGTAGGGTAGGTCCGGATCTGGAAGGAGTGAACTGCAGACGATCAACAATATCGAGATGATTCCGCCCTAGAAAGAAACTGTTAGCGATTTTTAGGCTTTGCAGGGGTGGGTTGTCTTACCAAGTATGCCTCGCCACTAAAGAGTGGACCAGGAACGTGTTTCAAGGAGCCGTATGCTGCAAGACCCGTATTAACAGCCTGTTCAAACATTCATGTTAGCGGAGGACGGTTTTCAGTTTCAGTTCTATACTCACAAGCAGAACAGCCAAAATACAATGAAGTAAAAGTAAAGACTTGTCCGTCCGCGCTATGCGCCGGCGATTGAAACTTTTGTCGCTAGGCACATCCGTCTTGTACAAGGCATCATAACAATTGGCGACAAGCGACACCAATAGAAACGCAACAGGATACGACCAAAGCACTGCGCTCAGAAATTTTGGCTCCATGATCGGTCGCGGGGTAAAGAACGTGTTGTAAGTCGACAAGGAGAAAAGCTGTGGGGGATCAGAAAGAAAAGAAACAGTAACGAACGACGACATAGATGGGGCCCAGAAGCATGACAGCACCGGAATAGGAATGTATAGTATACGGATAGCAGTACTAGTGGCAATGCAAGGTTGGTGTTGCTTGGTAAGGTGGTCGGGAGTGTGGGGCGTGGCATCATCGGCTTCCGACAATGATCATCGAAAGCCGACCCTGTCACTTCCACAAATCCAGACCACCATCGCGAAGTCACAGTAGCTTTTTTCTCCACAGCGAGAACGTACCGCGTATCACAAACACAGACAAAAGATTCTGGGATAGCGTATATAGAAATCAATCGTATTCCCACATCACTCATGTCGCATAAAGACAAGCACTCTAATTCCCAATCGTCGGCGCAAACTCCAGGATCTTGCGAACAGCCGGACGGCTCAACATGCGATCCGACCACGCCTTGATCCGGGGCCAATCTTCAATCTTGACCTGCATGAACTCGAACATGTACGGCATGGCAAAAGGCAGGTAAGCCAAGTCAGCCACGGTAGGGCGATCCTTTAGCGCAACGTATGTCTGCCCGGGTTCGGATAGGCGCTTTTCCATAATGTCCCATTGCTTCAGGACATTGGCGTACAGCCTAGTGAGTCGGTCTGGTTAGAATCGGGAAAATCGGGTTCCAGATTGGGGAAGGGGGAGGCTAGACACATACTTATCGATAGCCTTTGGCAATTTCTCGTCGTGGACGGCGTAGAAGTACAGCCAGTACTTTGATGTCGCTCTGGAATTTGCCCCGTTAGCTGCACAATGTGGACAAGGGAGGGTGAATATGCGCACCCGAGCCCGGCTGTTTGGTACGCGAGCCATGATAAGATGTTTCCTTTTTCGTACTGCGTCTTTCCATGCCATAGACCTTCTTTGTCGTACGTATCCGCTAGGTACTGCAAACAGGCTGTGCTCTCGAAAACATAAAGGTCTTGCTTTGTTTCTGCGTCTTGGTCGCGGATTGTGGGGACGTAGCGCTCGGGATGCACACTATGGTACCATTCGTCTTTGGTTACCACGACTGAGATGTCGTAATCGATACCAAGCTCCTCGGCTAACATCAACACTTTCATGTAGTTTATGTAAGACGTTTTGGTGGCTACGCGATGCGATTAGCATAGTGATCGTATGGAACTCTTCGAATTGCTGTGTACCTTTGACGACATAGAGGATCGGCTTTCCATCGTAAGGAACGTTGCCTTCCTTGACAGCGGGGAATGTCTTGTCCGTAGAATCCATCTTGTGGGATGATTGTTGATTCGTAACCCTGTTCTTGTTGTGTAGATGCTTTTATGACATGACATAATGCTCCATTCGGCTTCCGACCAAAACAGTGTCACTAGTGGCAGCGTGACCTTGCACAAGTTGAGGTATGAAATGGTTCATAATACTTGTGAAATGTCCCAGAGAATGCTGTATATCCCTTAGAAAAACACGATAGCAAAATGGGCTTCCCACATCTACCGCGATCTCTTCTCAGAGGTCATTATGCTCACACGCTTGTTTTGGCAAGAGGAGTGGGCGAGATGTAGCAGCGCACCTCGCCAAACCCCTGCACCACTCGAGCACTCGGGTGCCGATGAAGGCTGTGAGTAATCGTCTTTCCAGGATTGGTACTGATGCTGAGCTTTATCATTCGCTAGTCTCAAATCCATGACTATGATGCTTTTGTAGCCATCGAAAGCCCATGTCCCCAAACTTTGTTCTCGAACTTTATCTTGCGTTTTATTAACTTCGAACTCTAAATGTTAGTCCACGATATCGTAGGCGGCACCAGTACGCTGGATCCAAAGCATCTAGCTTTAGGACTCAGCGTCACCACCTTAGTTACCATCGCTCTACTCAGAGCCCGTGCTTTCCTTAGCGAAACAATCGTAAAGGTGCTTTCAGTTGTTTGCAACGTACGTAGAAATTATCTACAAAGCTGTGCAAGAAAGAAACTTACAAAACATAGTGGTATCTACACTGGGCGAATCCGATTAAAGACGAGCATGGCAAGAAGAGTTTGCCATCCCTGCCCTACATATGGCCGAATGGCAACGGAGACGTTGCAAAGTTCCTACAGGGTCGCGAAAACGCCGAAGAATGGCATAAGTCGCATGGATCTACTTACAGAATCTGGTCCGGATCAGTGTCCGAGGTGTAAGTTTCCCTCTCCCACCCACATGTGTAATTTACTGATAAGTGCATTCAGTGTTGTCTCGAACCCCAATCATCTGAAGGAGCTCTTCAAAGACTCTGATCAGCATTACAAAGCCGTCAACAATGATTCCGGGTACCTGATGAGCAAGATCCTTGGTCAATGTGTGGGTCTGCTTAGCGGCAAGTCATGGCAGAGCCTGCGCTCCCAAATGGAAGTTCCGTTCACGCATATGGCCATATCGAACGAAGCAGCCGTCATCCGAGAGCAAACCCGAAAGTTCGTTGAGCAACTGCGCAATAGCGGAGATTTTCGCAACGGCGTATTCGATCCGGCCAAGGACATCAGCTTCTACCCTTTTCTCGTTGTAGCCACCGTGTTGTATGGCGACCTTGACGCAGAAGATATTCGATGGCTCAGGAAGATTGCGCCAGTGCGTCAGAAGCTCTTCACCTTTGTTATCAAAGGCGGCATGGCCCGGTTCTCGATTTCCAAGTTCCTTCCCACTACGGCAAACAGACTTCTAGACGAGTTCCAGTGGGAGTGGCTGAGCTTCAACGAATCCGTCTACAAGAAGGCCAAGGATAGGGGAGCAGTGACTCCCATGGTCAAGCTTTGGGAAGACTGCCAAGCGGGCAAGGTTTCTCAGACACAGGTAAGGACAAGTGCATGGCTTATTTGGCCCTGTACCTAACCTTGACAGTTGCTACAAACCCTGGACGAGTCACTTTTCGCAAACCTAGACGTCACAACGGGCGCGATCTCATGGAACTTCATTTATCTCGCGTCGTCGCCCGAAGATCAAGCCAGGCTTTTCGAGGAGGTTGAGAGAGAGGGTGAAGGGGATGATTCTCGGTGGGACGCATACATTGCTAGAGGCGATACATTTCTTGCGGCCTGCATCAACGAATCGTCTCGCCTACGGCCTGTCGCACGTACGTGTATAGCGAAAGTATATTCTGGAATCCTGAATTAACGTCATGTTACAGCCTTCTCGATTCCCCAAGCGCCTCCGTCGGACCGGAAAATTGGCGAGTGGATCATACCCGCGCGGGTAAGTATCCAGCATCACATATGTGTTGTACAGAAGCTGACGGTTGATAGACGATGGTCATTGTTGACACGTATGGGCTGAACATACGCAATCCCTTCTGGGGCGACAAGAGCTCGGAATACATGCCGTCACGGTTCCTGGGTCTCAAGCCAGCCCAGACGCGATATAACATGTGGCGATATGGATTTGGGCCGCGCCAATGCATGGGAAAATTCGTTGCGGACCGCATGCTCCGGAGCATAGTTGCGTCCATTGTCAAGGAGTGGCAGGTGAAGCTCAGGCCACAGGACGCAAACAGCAACTACTCGGTGAATCCGGATGAGTGGATCACCCACCCGGACATTCGACTTGTCTGTACCAAGCGGCAGGGATAATTGGATGTTGATTGAGGTGTATGTAGCGAGATTGGATATGTAGAGGAAACGAAGTTTGGATTCTTCAACGTCGCGCACAACCACGTATACGGGCCATGATTCCAAGAGGAGCTACCCCGCCGCGCCGAGACCCCGACCCCTGCGCAATCACGTGTTCGTGTCCTTCACGATCTTTGTGGACACTTGCCAAACCCAACGCTGTATGATTCACTACAAACACCCAAGCACGAAAACGCTAGCTGAAGAAGCAGCAAGAGCAGCCGCAACAAACAAAACACTGCCGCCAGGATGGGTACTTTGCCATGCACCTAGCAATGGCGCGGAAGCAAGACTACCCAGACCTTCTGCGACGGAAATAGCGGCAACAGCCAGAGCATCATGCTGTCTACGCTGCACGAGATGCGCCTTGACGAATGAAGGAGTTGCCAGACCCAAGGATGCAACAGCTACGACGGGAAACAGCGCCCACGACACGCGCACCATGGCGAGAGCGGTTAAAGCGGCCACCAGCACCGTGAGCGAGACCAGCACAGAGCTGGCATTACGGGCAGGACGAGAAACGAGGGCCGCGACTATGAGATACAGCGACGACGTTCCCGCTGCCACGGACAAAAGAAGGCCATTCTGGGCGGGGGTGAAGGCAAACTGGAGCGTCGCATGCACCATGAGGGCGGGGAACATGTAGGAGATGGCGGCATTGTACAAAAACATGGCGGCACCATGTGCAGCGACTACGCGGTCACTGAACAGGCGCAGTGCCGGCCGGGCGAGGGCGCTCAGCCGCCCGACGGTCGGGCCTTGGTGGCCGTGGCCGTTAACGCCGCCATTCCCGACGGTCCCCTCATCCAGCCTTCCCACCATGGCCAGGTAGACAGCTGCTACACCAAACATGACGAGAGCGACGGCAAAGGAGGTACGGAAATCGGACAGCAGTGCTGCCAGCGCCGGGCTGAGCGACATACCAGCCATGTACAGGGCGAGCGATGCCGACATGAGGCGGCCAACATGGCGCTGATCGCTGCTGCGCGCATACAGCCCGTTCAACACCAGGTGTAGCGTGTTGTCCGTGGCCAGGCCTTCAAGAAGGCGCGCTCCTAACGCGAGTCCGACACTCTTCTGCACCACTATCGTTGCTCGTCAGCCATGTGTCCCGAATCTCGCCGCCTCGCCTCGTTGTCGCTGCCTTACCTCCCGCTCCGAGCACCACCACACTGCCTGCCCTGAGCCCTATCCATACCGCAAGCCCCGCTCGCGTCGGCAGCCGCTCGTATATCCCCACGGCCATGAGTCCGCATACATTCGCAAGCGTCGTCGCCACAGCCACCGCCGACGCATACGCTGCCTTTTCACCATCCGCGCACTGGGACGCGTCCTTGCAGAGGATGTGTGCGTAAGCGTAGACGGTCGAGGCTGCAGTTGCCGCCATTGCACACGACGCAAAAAAGGACACGGGCATGGCCTTGTAGCCTGCCGGGGTTCCTTTGGGTGCCCATAGAGGCGCGTTGTCGTCGGCTGCCTCTACTTCGCGGCTGTCTGGGCGGATGAGCGCGTCTGTTTCCGAGTCTAGGGCCATTTCGTTCCTTGGCTGTGCGTTGTTTCGTCTGTTGCTCTCACGACATGATATCACACCTTGGTCAAAAAGACGCTCTTGTAGCATAAGCGTCGTCTCAGCTCGGTCACCGACTTGGCAAGACGGACATTCATTCTATTGCTTTGTTCCGACTTCTACCCCTGCCCTGTCGCACCAGCTCAGTGTCCAATGCTAGGCGCTGACGACATGACTCTCTGTACCGCCGGCCGTGCCAGCATCAACTCTCCCCAACGTTTTATGTTTGGCCAGTTGTTGACATCCACCCCGAAGAAGTTAAACATCCACGGCATAGAAAAGGGAAAATACGAAATGTCTGCCAGGGTCGGCCGGTCCGGCAAGGCGATGTATGTTTGCCCTGGTGAAGCTAACCGTACCTCCAACATGTCCCATGCTTTCAACGTGTTTGAGTGCAGTCTACATGCCGTCAGCCAGTCTGGAAATGGAGCACCGGTACGACACCTTACTTTGCACATGTCTTGGGCATAGGCTCGGGGTTCTGCCTAGTGGGATATCCTCGCATGAAGTAGAGCCAGTATTTGGCCGTCGCACTAGGAGGGTCAGAGAAAGTGAAGGTCTGTTACAACATTTCTCAGACATACCCAAGCCCGGCTGTCTGAAAAGCCGTCCATGAGAGGACCTGTGCCTTCTCCCATGCCGTTCTGCCCGCCCATTCCCCGTGAATATCGTACTTTGCAGTCAGATACTGCAGGCACGCTGTTCCTTCAAAGACAATAATCTTCTCTCCAGTCACGTCGTCCCGGTCTTTCAGGGATGGAACCATGCGCTCCGGATGTACCGCATAGAACCACTCATCACGGGTATCGATGACGGACAGTCGGTATGGGAAGCCAAGCTCTTCGGCAAGAATCAAGGGCTTGATATAATTAATGTAGGATGTCTGATCGGCTTCCAGTCGGTCAAGTTAGCTACACTACGTGGCTTGTGCTTTGGGGCCCCGCACCTTTGATGACGTATAAGATGGTTCTGCCGTCGTGTTCCACGTCCCCCATCACCACCTCTCCGTTAGGTCGAGAAGCTACTGACATATTTGTTGTGTATTTGCAAAAGTCAAAACTGTCTTTTTCAACGAGGGTACGCATGATCACTTTGTACTTGTGCCACTACTGATGCAATTTAGCCTAGTCATGCTCGGTTTCCGACCAAAGCCCAGAGTGCAAACACTACGTTCCGAATACATCATTTGGGCAGCATGTGTACCTCCTACATGCAGAGTTACCGATTCCGCAGCCTGAAAGAAACATACACATCAATGCTTGGCATGATTTGTCCCCCGATCGGCCAATCCACGGGCTTGCCTGTGCGTTTAGGCGTAAAGCGCATCTCGTAGTCGACCAAGAACTTTGCAAAGACAATCTTGGAAGTTTCGGTGGCTAAGAACCTTCCAGGGCATGTTTGGGTGCCGTAACCGAATCTGCATTCACTCGGTTAGCCGTGTCAGGCAGGACTTCTGGGGGCTGTCTTACGGGAGATAGGTACGGCTTTGCGTCACCGATTTGACCTTGACCGAGTTCGTTTCCGCGTCATAGAATCGGTATCCATCAAACTCCAACGGGCGCTCATAGTACTCTTCGTCTCGTTGGATGGCCAGAGTGGGAAACCCGATTAGCGTACCCGCCTTGACTACTTCGCCATTCGACAATGGAATATCCTGGTCGACCTTTCGTTGCAGTGTAACTTGAATCATCGTCAGCATACTGCTTGTCGGACTTCATTCACATCCCGGGTAAAACTTACGGGCGGTAGGAGGACTCAACCTCAACGTCTCTCGCAAAAAGCTATCCAACTTCGGCATCCTGGCGCAGGCATCCTTATTCCAACCCCCGCATTCGCGCACCGCCTTCTCGATCTCCTCCCTCAGCGGCTCCATGTACTGTGGATGTCCCAGCACCGAAAGAATAAGCTGACACACGACGACGGAGAACAAGCCCGCAGCCGCAAACGTCAAGAAGAGCTCTTGGTTCACAATTCTGGCGTACGACGCCTCCGTGTCGTCCTTTGCGCTCTTCAACAGTCCATCCAGCATGGCAAAATTCTTGCTCTCGTATCCTGCCGCTTGTCGCCTGCGCAGCTCTGGGTACACAAACTTTTGTACCTCGCGCTGGTGCGCCCGGATTTGCCGCCCGCCTTTCGAAACCCACCAAAAGGGCACGCGCAGGAAGGCGGGCATGGCGAAGAGAGGCGCGTTCCAGGAAGTCACTTCCTCTGTGTATCCGCGTGCGTGATGGATGTAGTCCTTGTTGGCGGCGAGCTCGGGGCCCACCATTACGGCGGCGGTTACGCGATGGATAATGTCGAGGGTGGCGTCCCAAAGCATTACGTTTCTCCAGCCTGATACCTCGTTAGTCTTGTTCTTATCTTGTTCGTATGAAGGACAGGCGTCGGATGAATGACTGCTTACCCCTGGTGTTCTCGGGTGGTGCAAGACGCTCAGCGATGGCGATATCGGTCTGCTCCGCAATGTAATCTGTCATACTCGCTACAGCCAACGTCAGCCTTTCTCGTCCGAAATCTTAGTCCTTGAGATGAGATTCCATCTTACGGAGGCTGAAATTCAGCTGCGATTTCACCGCTTTGACGTAGTCTCTCTGGCACACCATGTCGCCGACGTGCAGGTTCCACATGAAGTGCTGTTTTGCGACGTAAGCTTTTACAATCGGAAGAAATTACGAGAGGTTTTCCCTTCTTACTTCATCAACTACCTTGAGAAAGGAAAGTTTCTGCAGCGGCTGATTCTTGATATCGTCGAAGAACTTGGGTGGCAAAATATGGATCAGCTCGTCGTTGATCCACGTCGCCCATATCTTATCCTGCTTGGTGTACTACTCGCAACCTTTTAGTTCATGTGAATAGTCCGGATTAACGTGTGACGTACCCGCTTGTAGCCATCAAAAACAACATTGTTCGGATCCAGGTTGAACTTGGTCATCATGGTCCGGCGGAGCCACCACCCGCAGTCACCCAAGATCACATGTTTACTTCCCCGCCGCTCGATGCGGTCGTAGAACAGGCCCAATCCAAAAAGAAAGAGTGCGACTGTGCCTAGTCCGGTCGCATATGGACGCCATGCTTCGAAGGATCCGGGGAAATCGCCCTTGGTCAATGGGTTGGAGGGAGAGATGGTTTCCGCTTGCGTGCCGTTGTTGGACCATGAGATAGCCTCCATGGTGTCTCTGGCTCACTATTCCTTCGTTCCACCGGAATGAGCAGGTTGATTGTTACAGGAACCATTGCAAAGCTGGAGTATATGTGGGGGGCTAACTTGATTGGCTTGTCGTAGATCGGGTACCGAGTGACTGCCGCTCCAAGCCGGTAATCCAAGCTCTTCACCACCACATCCTTGTACTAGACCACCAACACAGAGTATTAGCTTATTTCAGGAAAAAATATCTGTGATCGCTTACATGAGCACGTCATCTGACAAACATCTGAATGAATCGGTCTCAAGCGGCGGGGTGATCCCGCATCCGTCACGTCTCATGGACACGGACACCGACCCATGTTGACGCTTTATATGTACACGACTCAAGCTTCCAAGAACAGAGAAAAACACCCCCATACTCCACAAACCCATCAACCAGCAGATCGCCAAGAGGTTTCCCACGTGACAAAACAAATGGCCGCCCTACCCAGCTACGAAGCAGAAATGCTCTACATCGAGCCCTGGCAAGGCAAGAAGGAAGCGCCGTACTACCGCACTAACCCCGATCCGGGCTTCGAAACCAAAAATTACGACTGGATACCATACAAAGTGGACGTGCAAGATTGTCGGTCCTGCAGAGATGACTTCACTCTCGACGACCACGCCTTCACCTTCGTCGACGACGCCGCCGGCGCAGCGCCTGAGCTCCTGCAAGCGATCCGCGACATCAACGTCGACAAGATCGAGAAGGAGTACTATCCAGCGGTGGAAGCCCTGGTCAAGCGCAAGACGGGTGCGGACAAGGTTATCATCTTCAACCATTCGATTCGCAAGCGCGATCCCGCTGAGGGTTTCTTTGGGAGCCCGGGGAAGCAACAGCCTGGGCGGACGGTACGTGGATGCGTGTTTGGGTTTACGATGGGGGGGTTTATGCTAATGTTTGGTGGTGGTGGGTTAGGTGCATTGTGATCAGTATGTTTGATCTTGTTGTGAACTCGACACGCGCGTTACGATGGATAAGTACTAATACAACGGCAAAATGACTAGAACACCCAAAGGCGCTATCCGGCGCGCACGCCAGTACGCCGGAGAAGAGGCTGAGGAGCTTCTCAAAGGCCGTTTTAGAATTATAAAGTATGTATATCCCATCCCACTCATTGCACAGGCCCCACACAGAAACAACGCAGTATCATCTCAACTAATCTCCTTTCCTCTCTACAGCGTCTGGCGCCCCATCAACGGCCCCGTACAAGACTGGCCCCTCGCAACCATGGACGGCAAATCGCTCCGCGAAGAAAACCTGCACGCGACCGATCTCTGGAAGAACAGGTGGGAGGAACTGGGGTCGACGTACAATATCAGCCACGGTGAAGGCCAGAAGTGGTATTATCTGGGGGAGCAACGCACGGATGAGGCGCTGTTGATTAAGATCTATGATAGTAAGGCGGATGTGGCTGCGAAACGTGAGTTTTTTTCTCTTCCTTTTGGGGGCCGGGAATATGAGAGGGGAGGGTGTGGGTGTGGGTGTGTTGATGATGAGATGCTGATGTTTTTAATGATGCAGTTTGCCCGCATTGTGCATTTGAGCACCCGGAGACAAAAGAGGGGGCGCCGAGGCGCGAGAGTATCGAGGTGCGATGTTTGGTGTTTGGCGGGAACTGAGTACGTGACTGGAGAGGTTTCGTTGGTTCTTGATGGTTACCTACTCTTAAGGGTTGGTTGTTGAACTAGGTTGTTTATCGATGTTTGAGCAAAGATGCGTAGCGTGAATGATGATTTTCTGATGGTATCTTGTTAATTCTGGGATGCTGGCACTTTTGACTAAGTACACATGCGTTTGTGTACATGGATTGACACTGGCAGTGATGGTTAGAAAAGGTCCAACCCCTAGGACGCTTTATGATCTGGCTTGAACGACTACAACCCGAGATGTGAAAATATCGAACCGTCTTGTGCAGGGATAAAAATCATGGCACCTCGCGCTCGTTCCCATGTGGATCATTTCTAGCGTATGGTTCTGGTCCCAAAACACTAGACTAATTGGGCTTCGCCCTCTGACTAAACGGCCGTCTTACACATTAGATGTCACAATACAATTGATAACGTAAACCACCACCGAGCTGGTCAAAAATGCTTGGCAGCACTACTCTCACAACAAACGCGACATGAATCAATAACAGAATGTGCAGCCTTCTAGTCAAGAGGGCAGAATATTGCTTGCGCTTTCTGCCTATAACTGCCGCCAATTTAAAAGCCTCCGACTCGCTGCTGGCGCGTTTGGGGTGCCTCCTTCAACGTTGACTAGCCGATACAACGGAATTCCATTTCGACCTAGTACACGACCTAACAGCCACAAGCTCGCTGCGACCGAAGAGCAGACGATCGTTCAATATATCCTCGACCTTAATTCGCGAGGATTCGCGCCCTGGCTGTGCGAGGTAGCAAATGTGGCCGATAAAATGCTAGCTGTACGCAGTAGTAAGCTAGTTAGCAAGCACTAGGCTAAGCGCTTTGTAACGCGTTTAGCTAAGCTTAAAATAGCCTTTAATTAAGTAAAGAATAGGTAAAGAATACTATAGGAAAATCTAGAAATAATTAGCGCGTAGTCTATACTAGTAGAGAACACTAAAGCTAAGTATAGCGTCTATAATAATAATATATATAACTTTAATAAGACTAGCTTTTAGATAAGTATTATTAGCTTAATAAAAGTTATTATAGGCATAAAGAGATACGCTTAACTAGAGCTAGTTTAGCTAAGTAATTATAAGTAAGTTATAGTTATCTAAAGTATCTACGCTACTAGGTATATAACTCTACTCTTTATTATCTTTAAAAAATATATTTATATTTTAGTATAGTATAAAAAAGTAAATATACTACGTAATTAGAAGCTTTTAGTATTAGAGAATAGCTAAATAAATAATATACTTAGTCTAAAGTAGTTAAAGTACTTTAATACGTATATAAAGACGTATAAAGTAAAAATATATAGACTATCTATTCTAAATTGCTATAAGAGCTACTTTAACTAGAGTTCTAAGAACTACTATTTTAAAAATAAAATTCTAACTCTTTATATACTACTTTACTTATTATATATTCTCTAGCTACTTAATATAGTTTACTTTTTACTACTAAAGTGTAAGTATGTTTAGTATATTAGAGACTTAGCGCGCTAACGCGTCTTCTATATTAATAAAAAAGGCTTTCTTTCTACCTTTAAGAACGCGTTTTTTAATATATTTATAAAGAAAAACTACTATAAAGTCTTTAAAGTATTAGAGATAGTCTCTATTAACATGTAAGTAGTGTTAGATTACCTTAAAGTATAGTTACGTACTCTACTAGAATCTTTTCTTCTAGAAACGCTGTAGTAGTTAAAGACTTTAAGCAATACGCATAAGTTTAGATCTTAGTTAAAGTTTGTACGCTAGTCTTTTACTCGCTTGCCTATTATAGCCTAGGCTAGCTTCTTCTAGCTTATAAAAGGTAGTAAGCTAATACTACACTAAAACGTGCTTTAAGCTGCTTAGATCTATAAGCTTAAAGAGCAATTAGCAGTAATAACTAAGCGCAAAACGCGTAAGCACAAGCGGATCTAGCACAGTAGTACTATAGAGTATAGAATTGCAGCAGCACAGGTAGCCGCTAAGGCGTCCGCAGCGCCTTAGCGATCTAAGAAGGCTCGTAGTAGTAGTAATTAAGAACTAGCCTAACCAGCTCTACGGCGCTGTAGGAACTGCGGCGGGACAGGGCACAATGCGCGAACGTGCAAAAAAGATACAGAGTTATCTTCTAAATCAGATTTAAGTACGACGTACGCAGGCTCTTTGTTTAATAGCGATTAAATTGAAGATGCGTGACATGAGTTAGGGCTGCCAAGCATTTTTGACCAGCTCGGTGGGTTGACCAGCTCGGTGGTGGTTTACGTTAGGCGAAATTTGTTTCAGGAATCCTGGTGAAGTTCCAAGGTAGGGGAGTTGACTACATTTGAATTTGCGTTTGGCACATCTCGCTAAGACAAAAAGCGCTCCACAAGTGGTCCCCATACTGTCCCTGGAAAGGGTGATGTCTCTCCCATCCTCAACTTCAACAGCACATCTGCTGCCCACGGCAACGACGCCCAAAATGACCATGTAACCCATACATATCCCACCAAACGTTTCCACATGCGCTTTTCCTGGCCACCTCCCCAAACGTTTCTCCAGAAGTAGATTACAAAATCCTCGGTCGTGATAACCGCGGCCTGCCAGATGAAGTATAGAAGCAGACCTCGCCAGCGATCCCATTCGGGGACGTTGGCTGGACACGGCATCAAGGTCATTGAAGCCGCATGCATAACGCCGGAGATGGCGAAGGAAATCCAGAGCTGAGTGTAGGAAGAAGTGTTGGTTCCGCGCTTAATACCCAAAGCGTCGACGAGAGAGCCAGTGAGGCCAGAAAGCGGCTTTTCACAAGATGTTAGTATCGAGTATGAAGCGGGATGATGGATGTACACTCACCTTTCGAATCATCTGGTGCCAGAATTTGCCCCAGAACGAGCGCACTGTCGTCGCTTCAGCCAGGCGGCCGAAAAGAGGGGGCCAGTCCTGCGAGCCACTAGTCAGATGATGCTCCAATTGCATTGTAAAAAAACAGGACCAGTAATAAAGGTGTCTCAGCGAGAGATGATTACTCACTTCAGGTTTGTTGATGCGCAAGCCAACACAGACAACAGAAGCGAGGATGTACTGCATATTGATAAAAAAGTACGGCCCCACACCAAAAACCAGGGCTTTCCCAAACCCCGCTTTCCAATCCATATCTCTTATCGTGAGTTCCATACTATTCAAGCCAGGCGAAGCAAAGAATAACTTCATACTCAGTTGCGCTACTAAATCGCCCATGAGCATAAATAACCCCAACTCCACGACCTGCCATGCTAAGAACCTCACCGTATCGCCCCGCTTAGTAGACCAAAACCTCGTCCTCGGCACATTCTTGACCTGGAAATTATATCTGATGCCTCGCAGATTGAGGATCAAAGAGACGGCCCACTTTATCTTGCGCCATCCGAACGCCGGCCATGTCAACGCAACACCAGGCGCTTTGTCGATAGGCCAAAGCGCAGATTCAGGGTTCGGTGTGTGATTGAGGAATTTCTCAATCGTGGCGAGCCAGTGAGGCCAGGCGAGGGCGGCGAAGTTGGCGGCACCCGGGTTGTGTGTCCATGAACTTTGGTGGGCCCATAGAGCGAGGGCTACGAGGGTGGCTATAGCGAGCGGTCTGCGCAAGGGAAAAGGCGGGGAAGATAGGAACACGATCTGTGCGACAACCAAGAGCAGGTGCGGGGTCGAGGCACCGCGTGTGGGCTTGAACGGCATAGCTTGCGTGTCCATCGCTGGGAGCGTGATGTTCTTGGATTAGGAAAGAAATGAGTTTATTCGGAAATTCCAGATCGGATATGCATGGAAGAAATGGGTTGCGTTCCTACATGCGCGCGTAATCAGGTGTATAAGCCATGATTGGGAAAAGGTAGGTCGCCGACTTGAGGATATGCGTGGTTTAGTCGTGTCGGTCGCCGACTCGGAGTTACTATGCCACTATTTCAAAAGGTAGACGATGGGCAATTCCAATTGGCAAGAAACAACAAAATGGAAGGCGTAGGAAATGCCACAACGCTGCTGGAGATCGAGCCCGAGACGAAGCACTTAGTATCGCGGATCCTGCCGATTGTTATACCTGTCTTCATCGCCATCCTTCTCGTGTCTTCCCGAAGATCATCCTATGACGCCGCTCGGGTTGGAAAATCAAGATGGTGGTCGCTCATCCCAGGTCAGGTGCCTATGCGATTCGAGATGGATAGATGGGCTGAACGTGGATACCGAAAGGCGGGTGCCTCTATTTCCGCTATGCTTGATTGGGCTAACTAGCGGGACAGTTCCACAAAGCGCTGGGAAAGCCGTTCATCAGCAAAGTCTTTGGATGGGACTACCTACTAATGCCCCCTCGGTACCTCGATGATGTTCGCAAGGCAGATGAGGACGATCTCAGCTTTGCGCAATGCTTCAGTGAGGCGTTCAACGTCCACGTTTCTGCCGGCGACGTGTATGCGTCGAAAATGATGCCTGATGCTGTCAAGCAGTACCTCAATCCTCAATTGCGTACGTCCGCAGTTGCATAGTTCCTTTGCCACATTGTCTAACAGACTACAGCATCGCTGGTGGAAACTATGAAGACTGAGACCGATCACATCCTTGCGGCCGAGCTTAATGTCGGAGACGAATGGAAAACAGTCCAGGTTTTCTCCACGTTTACGGAAATGGCGCACCGCATTACTTGTCGTATATTACTTGGCGAAGACCTTGCGCGCGACAAAGTCTTCATTGAGGAATCGCAACTTTTCAACCGGTCTCTTTTCATCAGCGCCATTCTGGTCAACGGTATCGCACTCGGTCCATTCAGAAATCTGGTAGCATGGCTCACTGCGATCAAACATCGAACGCACTTGTCGCGCTGCATCAAGTATCTGATTCTCCAAATCGAAAAGGTGCGGGCCCAGTCTAAAGACTACAACAACGCGGTAAAGTGGATGCTGGAGCTTGCAGAGGGAGACGAAGTGGAAAGGAATCCAGACCGGATGGCGAAGCAATTGATGCACCTCATGTTCGCTGGAAGCAGCGCTCCTGGAGGGCTCGTGGTGCAACTGGTTTACCAAATCTTGATGAGTCCGGAATACCTTGAGCCATTGAGAGCGGAGATTTCTCGCACACTAGAAGAGACTGGCGGATTTACGGCCAGCTTCGTATCCCGGACGCCGCTCATGGAAAGTTTTGTGCGCGAAACGATGCGTCTATATCCCACTGGCGTTGGTGAGTGCCTCATTGAGCTTATTCATCCGCCATGTTTAGTACTGACCTTACATCAGTGTCCGTAACGCGAGCTGTTAGGAACAAGCCCTTCAGCTTCTCTGACGGCTACACGCTTCCCGCAGGATCTCATTTTGCCTTCCCCATCCAAGCCATTCAACGCGACCCCGAGAATTACCAAGATCCGCTCACCTTCCGCGGATTCAGGTTTGCAACTCAGACGGATGAAAAAGAAGTCAATGCATCCACCGTCGACAAAACCTTTCTTACGTAAGCTTCCATATTGCGAGAAGAAACTAAGAAAACCCATCACTAACGCGCGGCAGGTTTGGTTATGGTCGACATGCCTGTCCAGGACGATTTTATACGGTCAGATTAGTTAAGCTTATCTTCGCAAAGCTGCTTCACGAGTACGACATGGAGTGGGAGGGTGTTGTAAAGACGCGGCCTCCGAATATGTGCATAGAGGTGCAGAACGGACCTAATATGGACGCCAAGATACGGATGAGACGCAGGGTCTCCGGAATCGTCTCCTGAGCAGGCTCGTCTTTCTCTTCTTATTCTTCATCATGAACACCCCGCTGAAGCTACATAGATGTCCTTCGAATTGTTTAAATGAAAAGAATTCTGCGTCCCGTTTGGCCGGCATGCGCAATGACGTGAACACCTTGATGGACTTGTTTTTGCGAAACACCCTTGCCAAACACCGGCGACCGAGAAGGTTTGCCTAGCCGGTAGATGAGGATCATCGTATTAAAACGTATGGGCCTTCTCAACGAATGCGAATCATATCATACCATCTCTTTTTTGAAAGGATGGAGAAGAACGAGCAGTCGGTGTCGCACATGGCGCGAGAGAAAACGCAATCGACACGAACCAAAGCTATCTTCGCGGCTTTGCTAGCGCTTCTCCTCACTGGACTGGCCGCTGTAAAGAGTTGCCGCTCGCATCCTAGCAATCTCGTGGATCGGGTATTAAAAGAAGTTCCGTTGATAGGTGAGCAATGATTCTCTCTTTGCAAGCGGATCTGCTAAAAGATGTTATCGTGCAGATGGACATAACGACTTTCCCATCTTCATCCGGGCTTTTTACTACAACCACATATACGGGTCCAATTTTAGCGACACGGCGGATCTAATCGGCCAAGTCGACTTTCCGAAATTGGAACGAAGCGGCCTAGGGGCCCAATTCTGGAGCGCCTATGTCGAATGTCCACGTGACGGGGGCGATGTCAACGACCAGGGAACATACTACGAGTCGATGCACCAAACGCTGCAGCAGATGGACCTCATCAACCGACTCATTGATGCCTACCCAGAACGATTGCAGCGCGCATCATCAGCCGCGGAGGTATGGTCGCAATTCGCAAAGTCGAAAGCATCCAGTATATCCAGTCTGATGGGCGTTGAGGGCTTGCACCAGATAGCCAACAGCGGTTCCTTTCTGCGGCTGATACATCAAATGGGCGCGCGCTACGTGACCCTAACACATAGCTGTCATAATGCTTATGCCGACAGCTGTAGTCCATCCGAACCATTGAACGGCGGCCTATCAGATGCAGGACGCGACGTGGTACTCGAGATGAACAGGCTGGGCCTCATGGTCGATCTGTCGCACACCTCAGTGGCCACGCAACGCGATGCGTTCAACGCGTCGCGCGCACCTGTCGTCTACACTCATTCCTCAGCCCGCGCACTCTGCGATCATCCGCGCAATGTAGCTGATGAGGAATTGTGGGCGCTCAAGGCAAAACGCGGGATTATCATGGTCAACTTCTTCCCCGGTTTCGTCACGTGCAGTGTCCAAGCTGCGCTCAAAGACGTCGCCGACCACATCATCTACCTAGGCGAGTTGATCGGTTTCGAGCACGTCGGTATCGGCGCGGATTTCGACGGCATGGGCTTCGATAGTGGCCCAGCTGGACTTGAAGATGTTGGCACATATCCAGCATTGATCGAGGAGCTGTTGCGCAGAGGCGTGTCGGTTGCCGACGTGTGTGGGGTGGCGGGGGCCAATATCCTGCGCGTATTAGCCGAGGTTGAACAGGTGGCGCGGGACCTAGATAATCAGCAGCCCTTGGAGGATCGTGTAAAATCTATCTTTTGAACATAATTTAACGTAACTGTTGAGAATATGTAGGTTCAGTCCAGGTTGGTGGAAGGAAGGGCCGTGGTACCTACTGTGTAAGGGAGGCACGGCTGACTGTAGCGTCCTCGTTACTGTTTACACGTACGAGGAACAAGAGTATACACGACAGTCAATACAATACGTTGCAGCCACCCCGCCTTGTCCCTCCTCCTACTCGGTTATCCATAGTAGTTATACTACTAGAGGGACCTTGTTTTAATAGTAACGTAGTTTATAAACGAGCCGCTCTTGCAAGCGAGCCGCCTACCCTACTATTATAGTTTTTATAAAAGTGCG
Organism: Alternaria incomplexa; assembly: GCF_024043165.1. NCBI lineage: Eukaryota > Fungi > Ascomycota > Dothideomycetes > Pleosporales > Pleosporaceae > Alternaria > Alternaria incomplexa. Next base: position 858,727 of record NW_026249862.1, on the reverse strand, counting down.
ACCTCTCTGTATAGTTAATGTTAGTTATCTAAGCTAAAACTCCGTCTAAGCTACTTAAACATTATAACATTAAAAACACTCTATTTTAAACGCGTTATAACTCTACTACTATAAATCTAATTTAAGAAGTAATTATAGAAATTAATTCTACTAATACTCTAGCTTTATTATTATACTACGAAGTTATAAAAAAGTTTAATACTAACTAAACAACACTATTATATTACTACTAAGGTGTTTAGAGCTTAAATAAAGATATAGAATACGTCTAGTAGTTACTTTACTTATAATAAAAGTAGAAATTAGTAAAGTATATAAAAAGATATATAGTAAGAGGCTTACTACCTACGCGTAAAATAATATAAAATTTTAGTAGCGTAGTAGTAAAATAGAAAGTCTTCTAAAGCTAAGTTACTTACTTTCTTAACTACTACGCTAATAAAAGTATAGCTAAATAGAGTGTAAGAATTAACTATAATTATTACTAAGCTAATAGTAGGTATAAGTATAAGCTATACTTTAATTTACTATACTTAAAGATATAAGAGTATTATATTAAAGAGCGTAATATATATAATATAAATAAGAAAAGCTTTTTTATTAGATAGATAGTTTAGTTAAAAAGAATCTTTAGTAAGGCTTCTTTAGCTTAAAAAGAGCGCACTATAGTAATCTAAGAAAGTAATAAAGAATAGATAATACTATTAGCTTATATATATACTTCTAGAGAAGTATTACTACCTACTCTTATATACTAAAGCTTATCTAGTATTTAATTAAGCTATATTAATAATAATATAGTAAAGTAATACTAGGTTTTTATCTTCTATTTACTTTTAGAATAGATAAATAATAATCTTAGACTTATCTAGCTTACCTAGATATTTAATTACTATACTAAAGAGAAAGCGCGCTATTAATAGCGTTTTCTACTACTTAATAGCTATAGTAGCTATATAATAGCTAATTTTATTAACTTTTATAACGCTAATTAAATTCTTTTAGTACTCTTTTCTCTCTATTTAATCTATAGCTTATAGCTACTAAATATAGTACTTTTCTTACTACTTTTATAAAGCTATATAATATAACTTAACTATAATATATAGTAATCGCGAGGCCTTATAAGTGTTTCAAAATATAACTTCTATAGTAACTTTCTAGTAGTGTAGAGCTCTATAATAAAGTAAAAGCTTATATTAAAAAGTTTTTTAGCTATAGATATATAGCTATAGAATACTAACGTAGTTCTAAAACGCTTTAAAAACTATCTATAATAATAAGACATAGACTTAGAAATTAGAGAGAAGAGTAATAGTAGTAGTTAGAGATAGCTATAAAAATTATTTAACTCTACTATTAAGAATAAAATAAAAATTAAGGCTAAATAGCTTATAAAAGCTATCTACTTACTATAGATTAATAATAAAATATATTACTATAATAAAAATAGTTTTATAAACGCGCTTACTACTAAAAAGAAGTAGTAGAATAGTTATATAATTCTATTAATAAGTAATAATAAGACTAAGAGTAGTAACGCTATTTTCTTAAGTTCTAACTATTATTATAAAGCCTATAAGCGTAAGATAGTAAGATAGTATAAAGCTAAGAAACTATAACTTTAAAAAACTTATAATAGAGATCTAAAAGTAGTAGCTACCTTATATAAAAAGTAGTAAGTAAAGAAAATAAAAGTAGCTTACGCGTATATAAAAGAGAAGTAAGATTAAACTAAAAAATAGTAGGCTTAAGAACTAGCTACGCGTTAAGTACTTAAAAAGTAATAATATAATACTATAACTACTTAAAAATCTTATAATATAAATAATAAGTTTAAGTAAAAAGTCTTATATAAAGAGAGTAAAAATTTAGTAAAGCGTTATTATATTATAGATATAGTAAGCTATATTAAGGCTAGTTCTTTAGTAGTGTTTTCTCTATCTAAAATTAGTCTACGTAGCCGTAAGATTAAAATACTAGTAAAATTTAAGTAGTATAATAGTTGCGTAGTAGCTTATATATTAGTACTTTAGAAAATCTTATAATATTAGCTATTATATAGCGCTATATAGCTTTATTTCTAAAATTATCTTATTTTAGTATTTTAGCTTAAATAAAGTTTTAGCTTAAATAACTAATATTAACTATAATATATCTATACGCGTAATACGTAGAGAACACTATATCTACTACTTTAAAAACTAGGCTATTAAGCTACGTATATAAGCTATTATTATAAGAATTTATAAAGAGAAAGTAATTAGATACTTATAATTAACTTATACTATCTATATTTTAATAGAAGATTAACGTTATAGCTACGTAATATAAGCTTTAGTAGAGAAGCTAAAAACTTTTATTAAACTTAAGCACTAGCGCAAGTAGCTCTAACGCGTTTTTAATACTTATTACTTAATAAAATAGCTACTAAAGCTCTTTTCTTTCTCTTTTAGAGTAGTTATATAGCTTTAGTAGTATCTTTCTTTTTCTTCTAGCGCGCGTGCTTAGCTACTTTCTTAGCTTACTTAAGCTCTTTTATCTTCTTAACTTTCTACCTCTCTATACACTTTTTCTTAAGCTTAACTTAATACTATAGTTAAGTCTTTTTATACTACTTCTTAGTCTATACTTTTTAAAGTTTCTTCTCTATCTTATCTTACTCTTATACTACTTCTTTAGCTTAAGCCTTACGTAGCTTATAAAAAAACTAGTAGACTATACTACTATAATACTTCTAGCACTATTAAAGATTAAGAGCTTTACTTTTTTTTTTATACTTCTTTTTATATTAAAAAGCTTTTTTTAAACTCTCTACTTTATACTTTATAAGCTTATTTTAAATAGAAAGATAGTAAATACTTAAGTATAGTTTTCTTACCTTATACTAATAGCTATTAGTAATAGTAGCTTAAACTAATTAATCTATCTTTCTCTAATTATACTTAGAAAGCTTTAATAATAAGCTTCTTTTAGCTTCTAGTATACTAGTAAATCTATAAAGAATAATATTAGTATCTATTAGCTAGATTCTAGTAGCTTTAAAGATTTTTAATATAAGGCTCTCTATAAAGAAGAGTATTTAAGCGCTCTAGAAAAGTAGAAAAAAGTTCTCTTTCTTAATTAAAATAAAGCCTTAAGCTTTATAAAGATAGTTAGTAAGCTTATTAGAGTAGGCTTAAGAAAGTAGCTTAAATAGTACTATATTAAATAGCTAGAGCGTATAAGTTAAATATAGAGAAAGAATTATAAGAAGAATTCTATAGTAATTATAATAGTTAATAAACTTTATTATAATATAAGATTTATAGCTATTAAGAATAAGTAATTACTATCTCTCTAATTACTACTTTGTATAGTAATTAAATACCTACTCTAGCTAAGCTAGATCTATGTTATTATTTAACTAGTCTATTAAAGATAATAAAATAAAGATTCTATATTCTTCTATTTTAATATTCTCTACCTAACTTAATTATATAGCTTCTTTTTTAGCTACGTAGATAAAGCTTAGAAGTAGTAAGCTTCTATTAGTATAGTAGTAGACTAGAACTATTAGAAACTCGCGTAATCTATTCTAGAGAGATACTTAAACTTCTTTCTTCTTCTATTAATACCTACTAAAAACTTTCTTACTTCTATCTATTAAGCTAATTAAAAAGCCTTTTTTATTTATATTATATATATCTTAAGCTTTAAGATAGTATTTAGTAATCTTTTAATATAGTAACTTAAAGTAGAGTTTATACTTTAACTTAGAATTAGCTAAGTAGCGCGTATAATCTATAGCGCTAGTCTACTTTAAAATAAGATAGATTTTATATTAATTAATAAAGTAAGTAGCCTAGCTCTTACTAAGCTACTAATAAGCTACTTCTAATAAAATATTTCTAACTATTTTTTATATAAAAGAAATATCTTACTTTATAAGCTTTTTAATATATTTTATAAGCTCTAGCTTTTATTATAGATTAAGTTTCTACTAGTTAAAGTTTTTATCTCTTTCTAAGCTTATCTAGCTCTAGTATCTTTAGGTTAACGTAGATCTTATAATACTATACTTAGTAGTAATTTTAGTATATAAGAACTTTTCTTCTAGCTTTAGATTTTTAATATCTTTAATTATAGCTTAAATTAGGTCTATATTAGTAGAGTTTACGCGTATTAAAAGTAAAGAAATTTAATATATTTTAGTATTCTCTACGTATTACGCGAATCTACGTATTATACGTATAGATATATTACTTTAAATTAAGTAAACTACTTATAAGTACTTACTTATTTACTTAGTTAGTTATATATTAAAGTAAGTAAGTAGCTCTAATATAAATTTATAAGTAAGCTAAGTAATAAACTTATACTTACTTAGATACTTAATAGGTATTTAATAAGATAGATATAAGAGTTATAGAGTAAGGTTTTAAATAAAAGCTTAGTATTTCTCTAATAGAAAGACTTTACGTAATATTTTTACGTAATCTTATTAATAAGAAATTACTTTATCTTACTTTAGATACTTCTATGTTAGCTAGATAGCTTCTAGCTACTCTAATATACTTACTAATTAAGTAAGCTTTAAGTAAGTAAGTAGCTACTCTATTCTAGCTAATTAAGTAAGCTATAAGTAAGTAGGCCTTATCTAATTTAGTAAGTAAACTAAGTAAAGAGTAAAATACTTACTTACTTACTTATTCTAAAGTATAGTTAAGCGTAGATAGATAAAATAGAAGTAGAGCGTTTCTAGAAGTAGAGTGTTTCTAGAAGTAGAGTGTTTCTAGAAGTAGAGTATTTCTAAAAGTAGAGTATTTCTAGAAGTAGAGTATTTCTAGAAGTAAAGCGTTTCTAGAAGTAGAGCGTTTCTAGTAGTAGAGCGTTTCTAGAAGTAGAGTATTTCTAGAAGTAGAGTATTTCTAGAAGTAGTACGTTTTTAGAAGTAGTATTATTTTCTACTACGTGTAGTAGCTACTATACTTCTTATAACTATAAAACTTATAGACTAGCTTAGCGTCTTTACTATTTCTTTATAGATACTAGTTTATAATTTCTAAGTACTAAGACTTATAAACTAGCTTAGCGTCTTTACTATTTCTTTATAGATACTAGTCTATAATTTTTAAGTATTAAGACTTATAAACTAGATTAGCGCTTTTATAAGATTATCTATATAGTAGCCTTAGAATTCTTATTAAACTTAGTCTAAAATAACTATTCTACCTAAAATTTTATTAAGCTAAATAATAAAGCTTTTCTTTCTTAACTTAGCTTAATTATTAGTAGATCTACTTTATACCTTTTATTCTAGTACGTATAGTTATTAGTAAGCTATAAAGGTTATTCTAAGATAACCTAAGAGTTAGTTCTTAGAGAGTAAGTAAGTAAGATAGAATAGGTAGATATACTAGTATAATTAAAAGATTAATATAATAATATAAAAGTTTAATAGTATATTTAGTAAAATAATATAATATTATAAAAAGTTAAGAAAAAATTATAATTCTTAGATTAAATACTAGAGTTTTATATAAAGTTAAATATACTAAGCTATAAGAGTTTAGTGTCTAAGCTATATACTTAATAAAAGTTATACTTATAGATAAGCGTATAAGTAATTATAGATAAGTAATAATATATCTTACTAGTTATTAGTCTAACTATTTATACTTATTAATAAGCGCTTTATATAGGCCTAGCGTTATCTAACTTATAAATAAGTAGTTACGTAACTATAGCGTAGTTCTATACTATAATTCTATAACTATACTATATAATTCTTTAAAGTAATAACACTAACCTCTAGATATTCTCTAGATTAGATTATAATATTATACTAGTATATAAAGTATTTTTATATAAATTAGATCTTTAATAACCTAAGAATTATCTAGAAAGAAAACGTCTTTTAATAAGAGCTTTTTAGAATTATCTTACTACTAACTATATTATTATCTATCTTATCTTTTACTTATACCTTTTAATATTAAATACTTATATAGTACTTTAGATAATAGTATTTCTCTATAATAGAACTCTTTTCTACTAAACTATTATCTATATACTTTCTTACCTATACTAACTACTTTATATTCTTATAGTAATATATCTTTATACTTTCTAATATCTATATAATATATATAGACTACTTATAGAAAGCTACCTAAATAGTAATATTATTAAATTAGGCTTTTAAAAGATACTTAAAAAGTAGAAGATTATTTAATTATAATATTTTATTATCTTAAAATACGCCTAGTAAGCTATCTTAAGTAGCCTTACGTATAACGTAGCGTCTAGTAAGTTACTTATATTACCTAAAAAATATTATTTAAATAGGTAATAATATTGCGTTAGGTATTAATTACTATAAATTTTTTAGTAGGTTATCTACGCCTAGAGACTATATTATTCTAATAATTTACTTCTATCTTATTTTATCTTTTTAGAGGTAGCTAAATAGCGTATAAAGGCGGCTAAATAGGTTTTGCCTTTAAAAAGCCTATTCTTATTCTTCCACAATTCTTGGAGAGGCTTGCCGTACTAGAGCTCTATTAACGCGACACTAAGCGCGTACAAAGCCTAATTACGGATGATGTGATTTATTGACTTGGGCATTCCAGCTTTAGCAGTTGGTGCGGTACGACTGAAGTCTCATGACACAAAAGGTTGGTCGTACATGGTTATTCCGGGTCGCTTCACGAAGAAGATACTGTCCTTACCCTAGCACTGATCAAGCTATGGGGTTTCATGAAGCTGCAAAACACTCGAAGCAAGTGTGACTGCTAATTTCAAGCGATCGCGACGAGCGAAATCCGTGTCGTTAAAGCTCATGTGTAGCGAAGAAACCGACCATGTATCAGGGTCGAGAGGCATCTGTTTCGTTGGGTATATGTGCACGCCATACTTTTGCTTCGCAATCTCGCTAGTAAGCAAAGAAAAGCAAACTTCGCGCTGTGGTTTCTGGAGCTCCGAAATTGCAGCACACAAGTCTTTTATGGGCTGTCTGTTCGGACTTGCTTCCAATGCTGCTTGCACAGCCTTCTGAATATTCCGTGCTGCAAACTGAACACCTTTAGTTTGCTGGACATGCGGTGTAGTGTCTGGAATAGGATCGACTCGTACATCCGCCTCCTCCCAGGACCAAGCACCAGTCTGTCTTGATTGCTCAGTTGCATGATCCCTGTTGTAATGGAAAAGAACGTGGAATAGGTCACGCATCATATGCGCATCATCGTCCTCAGCCTCATCACTCGATACGGCCTCGATGCGTGCCTTCAAGCGCAGACTGACGGTATGGTGCGCCGAGCATGGGCAATTCTAACCTGCCTTTAGCGCTGAGTGGAAGCTGTCTGCTCTCTCGTTGATCATACCGAAATCCGGGACTGACAGGCGATCCGGTGTGTGGGTCTCGATGTACGTGGTCTGATTCGTTGAGCGATCGAGGGTGAGGAGGTACTCGTAGAACGCGATGCCGTTAAGCTCTTCTGAGATCTACAACTTACTTTATCTGTATGACCATTCGCTCACTCCACTCCATACAATGGCGGAAGTTCACTGATACTGAGAATCTTCCAGGGTGCGCGATGAGGTGGTAGGGTACTGCCATCTTCAGTACGAACCGTACCTGGCCGGAAGGCTAGTGTGGGGACATGACGTCAGCCAGGAAACCCCAGCACGACAACATCTCCCACCTCTTCTTTCACGCCATGAACACGAATCTCCTCAACCCAAAGCCCGTGATTGTGTCATATTGATACTTGACACCGAACTTGTCGAGAAGGCCTCGCTATGGAGGATATGTGATCGCATGAAACAGCCACCAAACTCGGTTTCCGGCGCGTTTTCCTTATTCTTCAATCATCCTTTTATGTCAAATACTTTCACTGCGTAATTCTATCTACCTATGCTTGTTAGTTGTCACTTTGCGTCCATGTTCACGAGAAATGCGGGTCCAATAAGTGACCTGCTCCGCTTCGCTGCTGGTGCGCAATTGTGAGTGCGATGGTCATGGTTTGTCGTTACGCGAAGCTCAACTTGCGAGCCGCAAGTCATGTCTCAGTCGCTTCGTAGCTAGATGTATATGGACGTGAACACGATCGCAACGAGTGCACCAGTTTCACGACCGACCGCGCGCTTCCTCCTCTAAGTCATGTACGCGCTGTCTCTCTTCCTCAGATCAAGGCCTCGCGCTCACTCTTAACTCAGTCTTCTATGTTCAGCGGTGTTGATGATTTGTAAATACTCAAGTTACCCCGCCTTTTGTCATTCTCGCCATCTCCGGTCCAAAGACTTGTGAATCAGCGGTCTTGTCAATTGAATGTCACCATATTGTTTCTTCCTCGATCGACGGCGTAAAGCAATCGTGTCAATGAAAAAAAAAGGTGTTCTGCGTTTCCCTCCCGGTTATGTTGAATGCCGGACGTTGGGGTAAGGGTAGAACGGGCGCTGGTTTTCGACCGTCCTCAAAGGCACCAGCGAGCCTCCAAGTAGACCTCTAGAGATCTCCGTATCGTCTCCGTCGCTCACCACCGGTCGTAGATCAACTCGCACTGGCGAAACTGTTGAGAGTCTCTGGTTCAAGGGCTTTGTTCTCTCCCCACGATTGATCCTTTGAGTGGCTATTATGCCGACTCGACGCTTCCACCCGGTGAGCGAAGTGATGTGGCTGGAGGGTAATTCCAGGCGGCTATTGCACATTTAGTAGAACAGGCGGGTTTGATGAGCACTCACAGTGTAGTGCGATCAGGGAGGGTGTTTGAGTAGAGGGTTGAGTAGAGGGTTGAGTAGAGGGTTGAGTAGAGGGTTGAGGAGTGCGGTTGACATTGGGAACGCGAAGCGGTAGAAAGTAAAGAGAGGAAATGGGTGAGACAAGTGGTATTTGTAGCGGGTGTGTGGGCGACTGTGCGCATTAGCGCGCCTTGAGTGGGTGACGCAATATTGCAAACGGTCGCGGTGTTGACACGCCTCTCTCACTTTGGATCTCTCTCTCACCGCGAATACTCCTCTCACCTTCAGACATCTCTTGGATCTATCGACGGCGACCGCAATGACGCCTAAAGACGCAGCCGCAGCTGCGGATCCAGCTTCAATTGAGCGCGGTCATGAATCGCCTACAGTGAACTCTGGGGTGGTAACATCCAATCCAAACAAGGCCGACAGCGCAGATCAAGATGAGGCAGCGCGCAAGGACATGGAGAGCGCCGGTCAAGCATCGACAAAGCGCCGCCGTACATCGTCCGTCTCAGAAGAGGAGACAGCAACGCCAAAGAAGGCGAAACTCACTAGCACGACGGCTTCTACCAAGGCTCCCATCCTCTTGGACACTCTCCCAGCCGAGATTTTAGACGACATTATGGACAAAGTAAGTTTTCGCGAGAGGCTTCCAGGAGCCTGGGCAGTACAAAGAAGTGTGTTGCTAACTTACGCAGGTACTCGATGAGCCTGAAGAGTTCGACACCGTTTACCAAATCATGTGCAAATTCAAAAAGCTCCACATATCCGCCGGGCGAAGCGTCTACCGGGACGTCGTTATCGACTTCGATGAGCATTGCGTCTGGGACGTTGCGAGCAGGATGAAGAAGTTCTGCACAAAGTCCCTCCGGTTATTCGGATTGGACAACGACGACGTTGAATACGATCTAGAGAACTTGTTCCATGATCTTCGCAACGTACCGCTCAAAGAGCTCCAGCTTCCCGGGCTCCCTGCAAGTCCGAAATTCTGCGACATCTACCAAGAGCTGTTCGAGGACGACTCGCCACTGAAAGGTAGTCTGAAAACGCTGTACTTGCCCTGGGCTGTCCACAATACCCCGAACACACGTCCTCTGGTTGATTCTATCGTCCAGTACACCTTTCAGCCAACTGGTAAGGACACCAAAGACGCAATCACGATCAGCGGCGGAGGCTACGAGGCTAGTACTATCAAGCCCCAACAAGGCACACCAGTCAGTTTGTTTGGCGGAATCCTCACTGCGTTTGGATACCCTCTTGGCGGAGAGTTCGAGTCCGTATCGTGGATACATGCGTGGCCGCAGCCCAGCTGCAGAACTCTGTTCAAGATGGTTCCTGCACCCCCTCCCACTGTACCATTCTTCGGAGTCACGCGTCTGCAACTTGGGCAATTTGACTTCAGCGGTGCCTTCCCTCTCGACGCCTACAAAAGTATCGACCTCTCCAGTGTCCGCATGTTGGAGCTGAACGACTGCCAGAAGCTACCACTCGTTCTCAAACAGTTCATGGCTTCTACTATCAACATCGAGAAGCTTGAAGTGACTAACTGGGAATTCGCCGAGGATCAGTATAAAGAAAGCCCCAGTGGTGTGGAGGCATTTCTCGCTTCGTTCACTAGCTTGAAGCATCTCAAGGTCATTACTTTCACGCCATGGAAGCCCAGCCTAGTTCGGATGATCGGTAGCCATCCCAACTTGGAGTCATGTCATCTGAGCTTTGGGGAGAACTTCACCAACGTGGGTATGCTGAAGAAAGTCTTGGCTATCCGTCCCAACCTCAAGCAGCTCGGCTTCCGACACTTCATGTTTGGACTACCATGGAAACACGACGGCTTCGCTGGCAAGATACATGGTGTCACCGGAGCGCATATCAGGGGGTTTGACAACCACTTTGCCGCCTACGCCGAGGTTTTGACAAACTTCTCTGAACTGGAAAGTCTGGTTGCTTACTTTAAGCCGTATGACAACGACGGAACTTCTGCCAAGCCAGACCCAGGCAGCGACGGTACTTCTGAGGAGACCATGTATGGACGCCTATCTGATCGTATTCTGCAAAAGATACGAAAGGTAGCCAGTAAGGACGGTGTGGCGGTATCGAAGGTCGCAACTGTGGTGTTGCACGACAAGGCTCTGATAGGTGAATATGATCCTCTGCCAGGCAAGGATAGACATTTCAAGAGAAAGTACAAGTACCATGGTACTAGTGCGAAGATGGTCTTTCTCGATTAGATAGGATGGTAGCCACAGACACGTCTTGGATAGTTTCGGATAGTAGTGTCTACTTGATCAATACGACTTCAAAATTTCCTTCCATTCTAGTTGCCAGCAGCCAACCTCCAGCAGATGTTGATCAAAGCCGCCGTGGCAGTAACATGCGCAGCAGTCCTCGGCAAAGCCACGTTGCTCAGGTACGACGGGTAATGCACAAGCAACTTGGCGATGACATGGTAGCCCAGTAGGTTCACGATCTGTGCGTCTCGAGGCGCAAGGACCTGCGCTAGCGCGGCAGCAAGGGCGAAGCCTGCAATCACGTCCACGTTAGCAATCTTTACTGACAGGGGGCACTGCGAGAAATTTCGACTCACCAGGGAAGTTCTCCATAAGCGCATAATGCGCACTCCTAAGCCTCAGTGGCAGTCCATCGAGCTTGTGAATATGCTTCCTCGAATGTTCCAGATCAAGACCTTCTTCCCGTCCCATGGCTTGTCCCGCTGCAGAGAGCGCGCCCGATGCGCCGAAGGTCCAGAATATATATAGAGCTGAGAGGGCGGGGATTGCGCGTCCGGAAGTTATCGCTGTTGTCTAGAGATTACTATTAGTGTGATATCAGCGTTGAAGAGGATCGAACGTACTGTGACACCAGGGATCAACTTGATGAGCGCGTGGACCAGCGACTGAGTGACGCTGTTCGGTTTTGTGAGGAAGGAGCTATTCGACCCAGTCAGTTCCAGTCCGGTTCGACGAATGGCTTCGAGAGCCAGAGGAGACGTACGTAAGAGGTATGGCAGCGAGATACATGGGCGCAAAAGCCGCAATCATCGCACCCGAAGGATTAGCACTGCTCATCCATTAGCAACCCATCGCATCTCGGCTTCACAGCACCACCAACTCACATTCCATTCTCCGCAGCCACACGCTCAGCCTGATCCTTCTTCTCCGCCGCAACACGCTTCACCTGTTCTTTCTTCTCGTCGGCCATATTCTCGGGTTTATGTTCGTACATGAAAATCCGTAAATAACTAGGTAGTTATCGCCCGGGAGTGGTAGACAATATGCAAGCACGCACGTCAGAAAGTCCCAGACCCACCTTGACTATATAGGCCTGCCAGGTTGCCAAACAATGCCCATTGTCGTTTCTAGACTGGGGCCTATCGATGACGTGGGGCTGAACCGGCAGGGAAAGGAAAGAGATGGTGGAGCGGAACTATATCCCTGGTTTGCGATTGGCTGGCGTGACTGCCACAACCGGATGACCCGCATGTCCGTGGTTCGGAAATGGGAGTAGCCGCCGTGGTTCTGCGGGGTCAATCGGGCGTTCGTGCAGGGTATTTGGAAGCATTAAAGTTGATAGGCGCTGTGTAATGTGAGGCTTGCTGCTTTCGTTATCCAGATGCAGTATCTAGACAGGTTATGTGAATGGAATATATTTGCTGTACGACCCTAACGTTTACCCTTCTCGAATTCACATGTGACAACACTTTCAGGAACCAATATAACAAAAAAGCAAACTCCATAAAGTAACACACGAAATCTAGACCACGTACAACATCCAAACACACGCAAAAGCAAACACGCCCGCGGAGCATCTACATCCCATACCCAACCGCCAACCTGACATCCTCCCTCTCAGCCCTCAACTCCCCTCCATCCTCATACTCCCCATTCCGCCGATGCTTCACCACCATCTTCCTCGCTCTCACAACAAGATGCTCAACCACCGCATCCTCCAACTCCTCCTCAAACGGATTCACATCACGTACCAGCATGATGAGTTGCGCGCGGGTTATGCTACGTGAACGCGAAGCGTCGTTTGGGGTTAGCGACCAGCTTTCTGTTACGAGGTCCCAGGTTCCGGCCCAGAGGTCGGTTACTAGAGTGTCGATTGCGAGGGTGGGGTTGAGAGTGGGTGTGGGTGGGGTTGAGAGGGTGTGCGAGGTAGTTGATGGAGATGGAGATGGGGATGGAGAAGGGGAGGGCGAGCGGCGACGGCGGTGGAAAGAGCGAGGTGGCGGTGTACCGGATCCGTCAGCAGAAAAAGCTGCTGACGACGGTCGTGATGGTGAGTGCGAAGACGAAGGCGTTCTACGGCGACGAGGGCGATGCCCCTTTTCCTGTCTTGTTCGCTGGCGTCCGCGTACAACATCTTCTCTTGTCTCATCTTCTTCGCTGTCCTCATCGTCATCTCCCTCACCATCTCCATCGCTTTCCTCATAATCATCAACACCCCTATTAAACAGCACAGCCCTACAACTCGGACAAGTACCACATGCCGCACTTCCAGATCTCAACCACTGCAGCAGACACGTCTCGCCAAATACACACTGACATTCCGGATGTGCAGTGATCTGAACGACTTGGTGGCGGTCGGTGCAACGCTGGCGACAGATAGAGCAGAGAACTTCTTTTAGGGTTGCTGGAGTACGGATGTGGTGTCGGATGAAGAGGGCGCGAGATGTTGAGTCGGGGTGGTAAGGCATGTTCAGTGGGTGGTGTTTGGTTGGTTGGCGGTGTTGAGGTATCTTATTGTGGTAATTCAGTGTCTTGCTGGTGTCTGTACCTTTACGTGTGAGAAAATGGTACGGTAGATATATCGCTCTTGGTCGTAGTCGGTCTGGGACTTTTGATGTCTAGAGACATGTGTCTGAGCATGTCTTACAATGTCTTGCATGACAACAAGCGACTACAGCAGCGTAATGACCTAGAGCACCAAGACATGCGCTCGTACCAGAAGAGTCTTACAAGCTATCAACTTCAGTCTCAGAACACAACCTCCCATATGCAAGTAGTACACTTCCAAGTCTTGACACCCCCAACACCACCCTGTTCAAGAATATATATTATGCCATTGTATGCTATTAAGTCGTAATTTCGTCGCTTTCATGCATAGACCATACCTATACAAAATGCTCCAGACATTAATGGGGAAAAGACCAAAATCTCCGACGAAGACAGATACAAGAAGTATAGCAACTCCAGTCCCGCACACAGTGCGAGTAGTCGAGAGGGACGCTGATGATGTAAATGAAAAGTGACAAAAAGGAAAAAGACCGGAAAAGAGGAAAGGGAGGAGGGACAAGATACCCAGCAGACGCCTTCCCGCACACTCCATGTGCTATGCAAGATGTTCCCAGGCTGATGATGCGACAACGTCCAATGGTCTCTCCGGGTAAAGCAAGCTTTTCAACATGTTCCAAACGTGTCATCAATCTTCTAGTCAAAAGATCTCATGGCCCAACCCACCAAACCCATCATCACCAACCTTGACCTTCTTGCCCTTGCCCTCCATCTCACGCGGTATACTAGGCACGTCAGGTACATCCCTACCATCAGGCACGACACGCACAGGCTCTTCGCTCTTCAGATTACTCTTCGAGAACCTCTTTGTGAGCCTCGAGCTAGACCGTCTGCCAGGACTCTTCTTGCTCGCGGTGCTCTTGACGCGTTTTATACTGCGCTCGGTGCGCTCCGATACTTCGGCTTCAGAGGCGGATGCAGCGGAGAGCATGTCGATGTCGCCTTCAGAGTCGGTGGGTATGGGCTTGTACTCGCCGTCCGAGTCGTGGATGGTGGCTTTGCGCTTCTTTACGATCTTGCCGATGCTGGCGGGAGGCTCAACTTCGACGGGGGTTGTGTTTCGTGACGGGTCTTCGTTTTCGCTCGGGGTGACGTCGGGGGTGGGTGGTGCGAAGCCGGGGATGCGTGGGACGGGCGGTATGTCGTTGTAGAGGACGGTCTGGAGCTCCTTCTTCGCAGAGGCGAGCTTGTACTCGAGGTCGGACACGCGCTTCGTGAGCTTCTTCTGCTTGTGCAGGTCTTTCTTGCTGGGGGTATGGCGGAGGGTCGGCGTTCGCGGTGTACGGATTGGGGTCGCTGCCTCGGCCATGGCTGCGGTCAAGCCAAGCTGCATCTTCTCCGCGGCAACAGGCTGGGATGGTGTACCAAACTGCCGCGACCTCATAGCGGGTCGTACAAAGACCTTTGGTTGAGGAAGCAGGCCCAAGTCCTTCGCTTCATGGTAGGCGATTTCAGCATCCCTCTTGCGTTGGTCGAGTAGTTGCTGGTGCTGGTCCTTCTCCCGCTCCGCGTCTGCGTTCCCAGCTTTGCGCTTGCCCAGAACACTGCCGAACATGGAAGCGAACGCGCGCTGGAGGCGTGCATATGTCGTCTCTGTCGGCACGGTTGCCGATGCCTGGACGCTTGTGCTAAAGCTGGATTCCGTGGGGGTCCCGCTGCCAGAAGCAGCCCTCGAAGAAGCCGACTTGACCAGGCGGGGCATGCGGTTCGCAGAGCTCTTTCTCGACGTAGGCGGCTTCGCGTTCTCTTCGTTGAACTGCTCGATCAGCTCTTCGATGCCGATGTCTTTCCATAGCTCGTCCGGCGGCGGTCGTATGCTGCCGTTGGTGTTTGTGTGTTCCTTGAAGCGCGACGCGCGCGGCTGTGTCGACTCATCGGCGGCGTCGTCGCTCATGGCCAGAGCCGTTGCGCGTGTAATGGGCATCCGTCTGGGGTGCTCGCGGCGCTAAGATACAGTGAGGTGGTGGAGATAAGGAAGCGCGCCTCGAGGAAGCGGCGAGGCGGCAATAAGGCGGAGAAGGGTCGAGGGTGTATAGCGGAGGAGCCTGAGTGTTTGTTTTGTGCAGAAATTAGTCGAGAAGTTGCATCGCTGGTTGCAGCGTCGGACACGACAATTACTGGCTGCGGCTTCCGAGGTGAGGAGGACCCTGTCAATGCGTGACTTGGCACCCACTCATTGCTCGCTACCCTCCACTACGGCCCGTGACACGTTGTCTGCTATCGTTCACCGCTTGCAATTTTTACCCCTTCACCAGCACATCAGCCGGGAAATCTCCACAGCGGTCGGATGAACATGTTCAGTTTGTAGTATTACCGCTACTGTACACTCAATCGACCGATCTATATGCAGTTCCATGGTACCATGACTCGCACAGGGTGCCTGAGTACCCGCGCGCTAGGAAAGCAACCATGCAATCACTGTCTAAGTATCCTCGTACGGCCGCCAGACGCCAAACATGCAGTTCCACTCTCTACAACTTCGCCTTGGCCTTCGACTCCTCGGCCAGTGCCTCTTCGTAGCAGTCGTCCAGCTCCTTCCTGAAAGCCTTGACGGTTTGCGGGCGCTTCAACTTCAATCTGCGCAGTGTTAGTGAAATGCCTATGTAGTATGTCAAGTTAAACTTACGTTGGGGTCAAAAGTTGGTTTTCGATGGTCCAAGGATCAACAAACAACCGCACAGCCCGAACGCGCTCGTAGCTGTTGAACTTGTTCTTTCGTCCCACCTTTTCCAGCTCCTTAAGTACCGCCTGTTCGACCTTCTTGTTCTTGCAGACCTCCTTCAACTTCGCGACATCACCTTCTGGAATCTTCTCACCGAGCACCTTGGATGCGAATTGTGGGAAGATGTCAGGCGCGACACCGAAGATCGCCACGAGGAAGGACTGATGAGAATCGCCATGGACGTAGCCAGATGCGAGGTAGCTGCAGTTTGCAAGGTATACGTTCTCGATCCGCTCGGGGGAGATGTACTCACCCTGCGCGAGCTTGAGGACGTTCTTCCTGCGGTCGATAATCTTGAAGCGACCAAGTTCGTCGACGGAGCAGATGTCACCAGTGTGGAACCAACCATCGGCGTCAATCGCCTTGGCAGTCTCCTCCTCGTTGCGGAAGTACTCCTTGAACTGCGATGCAGAGCGGATCAGCAGCTCACCACGAGGATGCGGCTTATCCGTGGACATGTACTCCATGTCAGGCACGTCGAGCAGAGCGCACTCTGTGTTCGGTCCAACACCACCGCAGTTGCCAGCGGAGAAGTCGCCCTCGTGCTGGACGAGTGCAACGGCGTAAGTCTCGGTAAGACCGTATCCTTGTGTGAAGTTGGTTCCGAAGACGATGCGGAGGAATTGATGCAGACTGGGATCAATGGGCGCAGAGCCACTAACAAGTACCTTTGCGCGATCCAGTCCAAGACCAGCAGAAACCTTCTTAGCCCAGATGCGGTCGTAGAGCATGTGCTTGTTGGTAGGGTTTTGCTTGTCGTTGAGAGCCGCCAGCTTGGTCGATACCACGTGTCGGGATAGTGCTCCCTTGACGCCAGTGGCTTGGACGGTTGCTTCCTTGATCTTAGCTCCAAAGCGGTTGTACAGCCTGGGTACACCAGAGAAGATGGTCGGTCGCAGCATCTGCAAGTCATCTACTAGCTCTGCGATGTTTCCATGGAAGTAACCAATAGCAGCACCAGTTGCCAGCCCACTGTGTTCTCCCAGCCGCTGGTAGATATGTGCCAGGGGCAAGAAAGAGCAAATGACCTCGTTGGGACTGCTACCCATGATGACCATGGATGTGCATGTTCCGGCATGCGCGTTCCTGTGAGACAGAACGACGCCCTTGGGATTTCCCGTGGTGCCAGATGTGTAGTTGATAGTGACGATGTCCTCAGGTGTAGGAGGGTTCATCGGGATCGGCTGCCTCTCGCCCAGGGCTTCCACATCCTTGATGTAGTGGATTGTCACACCTTGTTCGCTCGCAAGCGAGTTCAGGATGTCGCCCTTGGACTCTCCAGGAAGCTCGCCGGCGGAGAGCGGGTCGAGGACCACGATGATCTTCAGCGAAGGCAGTCGAGGTTTCAGCTTCAACAGCGCGGTAACGTGGTTCACTCCAGCAACTACGCAAGCCAGCTCAGAGTGGTTGATGATGTATTCGGTCGTGTCTGGACCTAGCGTGTCGTAGATGGAAACGGTGTAGAGTCCTTGCGACATGCACGCCAGATCCGTGATCTGCCATTCCGGCCTGTTCTGACACCACAGTCCAATGCCGTACTTTGACGCGGTAACGCCAGCTTGCTTGTGCAGATGTACCAGGCCGGCGCCAAAGTTCGTTCTCCGCTTGGCGACTGTCTCGTAGTCTTCCCAAACGTAGGGACCGAAGGTCTTGGTGGCGGTGTCGTAGGGGCGGTGGCCCAGGCACTTGTTCTTGGGCCATTTGGCAACCGAGTTCTCGAACGCTTCGTGGGGTGTCCTGATCTCAGGGACTAGGTGATCTAGCAGAGGCTTGTCCGTAAACCTCCAATGCCTGTAGATGGCGCTCCTTCCCTCTGCCTCTGAGCCTGGCAACGCCACGCTGTATGGCTGTCCTTTCGCCGGAGGGCCGTGGAGCTCCTCCGCGCGGTCCAACTGAGGGTCTATAGATCCGAACATCTTTGCGTATGTGTGTGTTCGGCTAGGTCGGTTTCGAGTGGTCGCTCTTTCCGCTTCGGTCGAGGATGGCTTCGTGTAACGTGTAAAGGTGATACCAGCGAGGTGATGACAGACAGTCTACTCTATATCAAACGTCAGCAGAGCTCTTGGTAAACACGTCGCGCATGGGCGAGGTCGGCGTGTCCGGGACAGCCCCAAGCTTCTAGCTTCCAGCTGCGACATGGCAGATGACCTCACATACCTATAGCTTTACGCCAGGACTCCCGCTTTCTCCTCAGCTATAGCGAACAGTAAAGAGAAGATGCAACACGTCTCGAGAAAGGGCAACGCGCTCAAACTCAGCAGTGGAAGATGGGAATCAGGCGCAACGAACCCTAAAGGCAAGGGTCGTAATCATACGGGACTAAGCCAGAAACTCCACAATTTCCCATGGCGGCGCAAAACGTGCCTCGGCAAAGTCGTCATGTCGCGCTGCCGTCCAATTGCGGCCAAGATGAAAACTGGAGCCAAGTTCCTGCACCGAAAGCTATCGGTCAGGTGCGCTGGATGCAGCTGAAACCCCGATGTCTGGGCATCCCGCTCTTCTCCAGACTCCGGACCAGGCACCTTTTGGCATGTGTTTGCGGGGAACGAGATGGGGCGCCGCGCTGCCTTGGGTGTACCGCTGAGCGAGAGTGCTGGCGCATATGGGATGACGAGAGCGTTTGCATGCGCAGATGCGTCATGTGCTAGATATGTGGCTTTCACATGTTGTCGAGATCAGATCCTGGGGTAACCATCCTTGCTTCGCGACCACGTAGACGGCTCCATGCTGATTGGTCAGCGGATCTCGGTACTAGAGCCCACCGGTAGGGAAGATGCCTCGGCTTGAGATGCTGCGTGTGCGCTGCCAGGGGTTAGAAGAGACATGTAACGACTTCGTACGAGGACACCACGGAGAGAGTTCATGCTGCGCTATAGATAACAGTCATGTAGGTATTAAGCGTCTAGCCTATCAGCCACAACATGTCGGGGCTACCATTAGGTATTCATTTCATCACAGTCTCCGGATCGCTATTCGCGTTTCTAGAGCAACAGCCTCAGTACCACGTTCCTATGTAGCTCCCGACAGGGACGCAGAGGGCTCACTGCCGCCTGTTTTTGTTGCATTCTCTGGCTGACCCTTCTCAGCTGGTGCCGTTGCCGACTTCTTGAAAGACTGCTCAAAGTCGGCAATGATGTCGTCGATGTGTTCTGTGCCAACCGAGATGCGAATGAGATCCTGTAAACTGTCAGCATGTAATCACTTTGGCTCATTGCGCAACATCTGCTTACCTCAGTAACGCCTGAGTTGATTTTCTCCTCGTCACTCAGCTGCTCATGCGTCGTCGTCCAAGGATGGATAGCCAGCGTCTTGGAATCGCCAACGTTCGCTACATTGGAGATGAGCTTGAAGTTGTCTACGACCTGGCTGCCTGCTGCACCACCTCCTGTCACGCCAAATGATAGCACACCTCCGAACCCACGCGGCAGGTACTTCTTCGCTAGCTCGTGCGATTGATGGCTCTCGAGACCTGGATACGATACCCAGCTCACGTTCTTGTTGCTCTCGAGCCACTTCGCCAGCTTGAGTGCATTGAATGCGTGTCGCTCGCATCGTAAAGAAAGAGTTTCGACACCAAGGATGAGCTGTTGGGCGGCGAAGGGGTTCAGCGCTGCGCCTAGGTCTCGCAGGATCTCAACGCGCGCTCGCATGATGAATGTAATGGCTCCAAAAGTCTCCCAGAACTTCAGCCCGTGGTAGCCGTCTGATGGCTCGACCATCTGCGGGAAACGCTTGCCGTGCTTGCCCCAGTCGAACTTTCCGCTGTCGACGACGATACCACCAATCGTGGTTCCGTGGCCTGTCGTCTCAGTCAGTATATGCCTTCTTTCCAAGGACGAAGTGAGCGCTACCTCCAATCCACTTTGTCGCAGAGTGCACGACAATATCAGCGCCAAAGTCGATAGGCCTGCAGAAGTATCCTCCAGCACCAAACGTGTTGTCAACAATAACTGGAATACCAGCCTCATGCGCAATCGCTACGATCTTCTCAAAGTCGGGAACGTTGTACCTCGGGTTTCCGATACTCTCAAGCTTTGGGACATTAGCCAGCTTGTAAACAGTTATTCGCAAAAACTCACATAGATCGCCTTGGTCTTCTCGTCAATCGCAGCCTTAAAGTCATCCGGTTTGTCACCGTTGACGAACTTGGTCTGCACTCCCAGGCGCGGGAAGAAGACCTTCAGCTGGTTGTATGTGCCTCCGTACAAGTTCGAGGTTGCAATGATGTTGTCCCCAGCGTGCGCCAGAGCAGCTATGGCGATGAATTGGGCGGACTGGCCAGACGCTACTCCTAGTGCTGCAACACCGCCTTCCAATGCGGCGATACGTTTCTCGAGGACATCGACGGTGGGGTTCATTATGCGGCTGTAGATGTTGCCGAACTCCTTTAGTCCGAAGAGTCTTGCGCCATGAGCGCTGTCATTGAACGTGTAAGACTATTTGTATCAGCATGAGTGTCATTGGAGGCCCACTTTGTTCCACAACTTACACTAGTCGCGTAGATGGGTACGGCACGAGAGTTTGTCACTGAGTCTGGCTCATGGCCTAGGGATGTTGTGTTAGTACATACACCTGAAGAGAAGCTAAAAAGCGCTCACCAGCATGCAATTGCAGCGTCTCGAAGTTCTTAGATAGTTCCTCAGCCATGTTGCTTTACAATTCAACAACTATGCACAGCGGCGATATGAATTGGTGGTAGAGTGCTAAACGTTCACGAGAACGTTTGGAGATGGAGGAGAGGAAGGCAAAAAGAGGGGAGAACCAGAGGATCAATTGTGCCAAAAGTCGCGTCCGTCACGTCATTTTTGCCCACGCGGGTGTGGATCACACTTGTAACCAGAGCCCGCGGGCACTCCTTCGTAGCTTCCCAAGGCGGGAAGTGTGCTTGAAGCCTGTCACGCTCGTACCATACCATCACAGGTTAGCTTTAGGTAAGCCGGTCTTCTTTGCGGCATAATGCGAAAAGCTTCAAGCTCTACGTTTCCTATTATGTGTAAGAGACAGTCACATTGTACTCGTCGGATGCATGGCGCGTGTTCTGGTAGGACGCTGGCAAATTGCGTGATTGTGTTGATCTGTATTGGGACGCGGGGTAGTTGGAGGGGTACTCTTGAGGCGGACTAGACGACGCGAGATGTAGCCGTTCCGTGGCATGGACTTAGAGCGCACCACCTGCATGTATTGCTCACGCAAAGGGACCAAAACTAAAGTTCAATAGCGCACTGTGTGCCATGATTGAGCTTACGGAATCTATGCAAATCACAAGCAGCCTCCCTTGTTGCATGCTCATGCGTATACTATCTCATCCGATTTTCCGGACGGCGACATGAAGCCGTTAAGGATAAAGCCACAGTTCCGTTAACCAATAGAAGGAAATGCCAGAGTTCTCAATTTGCTGAGCCGCGTGTTCTGTAGAGCACATTCAGACAAAGTACAAGGTAGGAATAATAGATTGAAAGGAAACATAGGGCGTTTTGCCTTGATGTGGGGTATGTGGGTAGTATGTTTTGTGTAACAGTGAAAAGAAATGGTAGTGTGCAGCTTAATAGCTGACGTATATGTAATAGAGCATAGAAAGACAGGGCTTGGAGACGAGATAGAAAAGACTGCCGTGGCGAGATCGCACGTTCGTCGTACTCGGGGGTATAGATGATCAGAGCACATTAGATCCGTAACAGCACACATAACGCCGTACTCCTACAACAGATCCTTATGCAACGTACATGCTGGGGGCCGGTCTTATCAGAGCTACGCGGCCGTCAGCAGAGAACAACTCAATGGCCGACTGCGGGTACATGACGTTGCCGTTGTGTCCCGTCCGCACGCCGGTAGCTCATGGCCGCTCGGTCCATTGGCTCCTCCATATCCGGAGAGTCGGCAGGATCGTAGCTGTACCCAGCACCAGAGGGTTGTGGCCTGCTGCCAGACACCATGCGTTCGTTCAAGTGGCGGGAGTCGAATGTGCTGGAGAAGGAACGTTTGTTGCTTGATCCAGCCGACATGGGCGGAAGACCCTGTGCCTGGGCGTTGAACTTGGGCAGCGCATAGTTCTGGCTGGACCCGTCAGAGTTGACCGACATGGTAGCTGAAAGGGTACCGGGCGGTGACTGGTAAGAAGGCGAGACGGGCTCCAGCTTTTCGGCGACGATGGGCCTCAAAGATGGCAGCGGCTGGTGGCTGGGAGTGTGCACAGCACTAGGTGTAGACGAAGCATAAGCCTGTGGTGAGGTGTGTAGGGGCTGCAGGGGTTGCAGAGGCTGGCTTATTTGCTGTGGTCGACTGTATTGATCCATGGAGCTGTAGGATTGCACTGCATGGCTGGGCGCGGAGTATTGCTGAGGCGACGATTGGGTCACAGACGAGCGTCGGTAGTCGACTGGCTGAGCGTACTCGGCGGGAACGTGTTCCTGACGAGAAGGAGGAACCTGGTCGTAGTGCGCCGGCTGCTGGTAGTTTGAGTAGTTGTATTGCTGGCTTGCGGGCATTGTGGGCTGAGGTTGCTGCTGGCTCGAGTAGCTGCTGTGTTGGGCGTGTTGAGCGTGCTGAGAATGTTGCGGGTGTTGCGAGTATGCAGTAGAATGCTGGGGAGGTTGCATCATGGAAGGCGTTTGGGGAGCGGAGTACTGCTGCGAGTATTGGTGTTGCTGACTCGATGCATACGAAGGCATTTGCGTGTACGTGGGGTTCTGCGGCGGTGGCATCTGCTGCTGATAGCCACTGCTGGCAGGGTAGCCATGTGCCATCTCCTCCATGCTCGGACGGCGGGGTGGTGCCAGCGACGGATTGCTGGCGTTGGAGACGGACCGCGGACGGTCATCGAGAGGGGCGTTCGGTGCCTGGCCATAGTTTTCGGGGGTCGCTGTTCCTCTCGCGCGGTCGTAGCCACCACCTTCCTCATCATACTCGTCCCATTCCTTGGACGACTTGTTCTCGCGGCGCCTCATCCTCACATCGCGACGGATGCGAACACGGCAGCCCTGCTCGGCAACCTGGCGACTTAGGGCTGTGCTCTCGGACAGACCAGGGAACTTCTTCGCAGAGAAGACGGTGAATGGCGATGATCTAACCTCAGCACGGTGGGAGACAAAGTGGTTGCCGTCGAAGATGACTTCTGGGTCACCAGGGTCCAGGTCCTTGACCTCGGCTAAGTTCTCGAACAGAGCGAAACTCAGGCGGTACTTGCCCTCGTGACGGACTGAAAGATCGGGAAAGATGAAGTAGCCGGCGGGCGTAGGGCGCTCGAGGTAGGCCATGCCCGCAACGGGGGTGCCGGTCAGGACAGGAAAGCTAGGGCCTGCAGAAGACTGGGTGCGTCCATGTGCAATGGCGCGCGCATTTTCGAGACTGGCATGGAGGAAGAAACTCGCATTGTAGGCGAAGGTGATGTCCTGGTCATTCTCGTAGATGCGAAGCTCGACAATCGGGGGAGGGTCCACGGGGCGGCGATCGGCACTCGACTTTGCGCCGCTACCACATGCACGCGCGCGTTCGGGCTGCTGGATTACCTGCAGATTGTAGCGAATAGTGCGGCCATCCTTGGTGGTGCGGATGAACTGGCTCTTGTTTTCGTGGCTGACAGCAATGTTGGACATCATGAGTGCGATGTGTCTGGTCTGCAACGAGTCAGCATGCGGAGTCGTCGTGGAGTTGGGGTGAGTCGACGCCAGGGACTGCCTCGCGGCACCCACCCAAAGGGAACACTTACATCAGCGACCACACAATGGGTACTTTGAACGAGCTAGAACAACAGCTACGCTGGAGTGAACCACGGTAGCAGACAATCTGGAGTGGTCAGCACATGTGTTTGACAATGCCATTCCGACAGACTCGTGGGCGCCGCAGGGCCAACGCCGCATCGCTGGCTGACGCGTGCCCAAACTGTCGGCATCCCAAAGGCGCGGGCGGGACTCGCTGGGGAAACTTACCGATGGAGACGTGGAAAATCAACCAAAAATGATGCGCAAAGCAACAGGTCGAGCAGAGGAGTGGTGCAGTGGGGGATGCGCAGAGATGGATGTCTTTGCGGTGCTGCGGTCGATGGCTGGGTGGTGCTGAGGGCCGGGTGCTGGGGGCCAGAAAGCAGATAGCAGAAAGCTTGGGAGACGCGACGGCGAGGCTGGCTAAGATGATGCCAAGTCAAGTATGCTCAAAAGGATCCTCCGAGACTGATGGCAGAGCGAGAACAGCACCGGTCGTCGGGAGCCGCAATTGCAGTGAGGGTGCAAGAGTCGGCGATGGATATGTGAAGAATGGGGAGAGCTGAGGGCACGCGGCTATGAGAGGGGACGGCTGAGAGGCCCGCTGGGTCAGGCTCATCTGCACTGACACTTTAGCCGGACACAGGCAGCTTAGTGTGCTGTGGCTATTGGTTTGAAGCCTCACCCGCCTGCAACCCATGAATGCTCCGCGGACGCCTCGCGCGCAGAAGCTGCAGTCCTAGTACCACCACGGCAAGGCGCAGTCGTCGTGCATCGTCTTGCATCGCGAGAAACTGGCGAGAACCATGGTAAGGAGCGCGTTGCTCTCCACACCTTCCTCTCTGCACGCCCGCCATCCACCACCTGGGCACAACCACCTGCACTGACTCGTGCGCCCGGAAGCGAGCACCAAGCGGGAACCGAAACATATTGGCCCGCGTCTTGCCAAAGTTAAACTAGCCGGCCAGGCCACTGCCCACCGATCACACGGTTCCAGCTCCCGGCTCTCGATGGGCAACCATGGTGTCGTCCCATCACATCGCCTTGGGTCTGGCACCATGCCTACGCTACAAGGCACGCACATGCCATACTACACTGAGGAGTACTCCCTCCTACGAGCACAGTGTATTCCATACTAGTCACCTTCGCATTCGCCTCTCCCACATCCAGATGTCACTAAATTGCACTGCTGCCCATCCCAGCTGGGCGCCACGTCTGGGTAGACAGCCGGTTTCTGTAGTAGGCCCGCCTGGGGATGCATGGTGCCAGGGTGCCCGGGAGATACCGCCTGGGCCAAGCACACTGTGCCGTGCGACAATGGCTGGCGCACACAACAGCCAGATGGGCTGATGCTCGTCACTATCCATGCCGACTCCTCGCTATTCTTTCCAGCCCCATATCGTCCTTTTGCCAGAGTGCTGACCGCCCCCATGAACGGTTCTCCAACGGTGCTTTTTATGCGACGCTGCTGACTGACTGCCGGCTGGGACGCTGGAAACCAATGGCCAGCGAGGCGGATTCCAGCAGCCAGCAGTGGGCAGCAAACGGCCCACTCGCAAAGGATCATCGTGGCTGACATGCCCCTGCTGCCCTTCTGCTGGATTGCGCCAAGTGGGATCCTTTACCCGTCGTTCCAGCCACCTTGATTCGCCCCTTCCATTATCGGAAGCATGCAGCCCCAGTATTCCTGTCTTCCTCAACGGCCGGGATGCGCACTCTCCCGTTGCAGCCCTCCTCAGGGCCTGGGGCGATCAGATCCGCTTCCTGCTGCCAACAACATCCTGCGCGCCGTTTCGACGTGTTGGACTTTCAATCGCAGTCAGACGCTGCCCTTGCTTGTCGATGCCGAGTCCATCTCGTGGTGATCATGTACCGCCGAATCGTGCATGAGGACGCCCGTTCTATCCGCAGCCCGGAGCAACTCGCAAAAGTAAATGCCATTAGAGTTTGCGGAAAGCGGAGGTTTCACCCTTCATTGATTGGGACTGCCGCCGGCGAACCCACCACGCGCACATGTCAAACGCTCTGTTGGTTGACTGCTGTCGCACTTAGGCTCCGACAAATCCCCCGGAAGTTACCAATCGCTTCACCCTGGCCGAACACAGCGTCGTCTTCCGCGCTTTCGCATTCGACCCTGATGGACCCTGTCGCTGAAACCTTGGTCGGTAACTTTGGATGGTTTGGGCGTTTTATGACGCCGTCTGCCAGTGTTCGCGTCTGGCGTCGTCTTTCCGTACCTTCAAAAGTCAAAACCCTTACCCTCGGCAATGGCTGCGCAGAGAGTTGCACAGCGTCGTTGCTGAAGACCATCAACCAATGCGGTCTCCCGCCCTAGCTTACACGAGAAGACGCATCATGGCACCAGTCGTATATGGTTTGCAGCATTTCGCGCAGTCTCCTGCAAAGGTTCTTCAGCCAACACGAAATCACTGCACCCACCGCGATATGCGCTTGGTTATTGCCTGAGGCCTGGATCCCACACTCGTTTCACTCTATTCAATTGCAGCCTCGCCAAACAACCTGAACCCACACCCGTGCTATCTCCATCACGCGGTAATATCGCACGGACTTGCATGCCTCAAATTACGCTTTGCAACGACTATCGCGCAAAGCGTGACAGCAGAGTACACCCGAAGTCCTTGCATGAGCCCGTGCTAAACCTTCAGGCTAGGTGCATGCCTACGAATGACGTCTGCGCTCCACCGACCAGACTTCCTCTGCCTATGCTGTCTCGATATCAGGCCATCTTTCGCTACACTCAGCGCCCCTGGAGGCACTACAGAGCCACGTTGACCTAGCGTGTTCAATAGACGCCGCAAGACCCAAACAGTCGCATTCAGCTCCTGCGGCTCAGTGTACTGGGCGCCTCTTGAACACGAACGTCACACTGGGAAAAGCCACGTCTTGACCCTGGGCCATCTTGTTCAGTCTACCGCAGGCGAAGCCTTACCCTCAGATACCGATCGTTCCAATGGTCGGGCCCAGGGAAAGCCACCATGCAGTCAAGATGCCACACATGACGACCACCCCGCGTCCATATGGTCTGATAGCAGCAAGCACATACCTTTCTGTACATACCAACATACCTCATATTCCACAGGGTCTACTACATACGATGCGCTGGCATGCTGCGCGCTCCTGTGGCCACAATCCGGCAAGATCGGAGCGTACATCAAGCACCGAAAGGCTCGGAACAGTTCGACTTGTGCATTACCCAAGGGTGGCCTTCTGGAAGCCCCTGTCTTTCTAGAAGATATGATCTGATCGGTGAAAGAATGTGAGAGGGACCATTGGTGCGCTCACCCCCTTACTTAACACGGGAGATTCGGCGGCTGCAGACGTTACGTCCAGCGGCATTCGACAACTGCACATATACGAGGCTTGAAATAGAAGTGCGGATACAGATCATGCTGTTGGTTCTGGGTATGCGCTGGTCAATCAGCACAACGGAGTGTGCAGGGCGCCAACACGATTTCAAGACGTTGGCTGCCTGTCGTATCGACTGTTATCTCTTTCCATTGGCGACTTGGAACATTCCAACATATAAGCTATTGCTGTGCAGACATCGTAACGTCTACCAGCTGACCTGGTGCTCATGAGGTAACCCGTCTAGATCTCACACAGCCTTCATTCCAAGGATGACTATGCATCACTGATAATAGCGATGGTATTGTTCGTCAACTTTCCGTTCGGCCTCAAGAATGGCAAGTACACGTCACCTTACGCGTCAGTTTGTCTGCCCGTGTCAGTCTGCGCTTCATGCTGTGTCGGGTCGTTTCAACTCCGTCATGCACTTTGTAGTTGCGATATCTCGTCCATTGTCCTTCTGGTAAGACCTAGCGAGTCAATTCGCACTTTGGAGTCCAAAACTTAGACGTCTCATCAGTTCTCGCCATGTCACCGGTTCATCATTGCTTAGTCGTCGCGACACAATCTCTCGCATACCGTTCTCGCCGGTTCATGTGACTACATCGCCGACACTGATATTGAGAGTCGATAGACTGTACTCCGTCTAATTGTCACAGAGGCACCATTGATCAGCCTCTTCACTTCATGTGTCTCACTCCTTCGCAGCTCGAATATTCCAAGAACAATGGGTTGTGCTTTGTAAGCTATAACTCTGTATGCATTCCTCAAGCTTTTCAACAAATCTTCTATTCTCTTCGGAGGCCATGTCATAAACCCAGAATGTCTCCCTCATGACTCCCGCTTATCTCGCGGCACTTAGGGAACAGAGTATCATTTTTCCCCGGCTCTACTCAGCTGTACAGTCAATCAGCATCGATCACCGTGCATTGGGAAAGAACTCAATTTACTAACCGCCGTTGAGCGTGACCAAAAAGAGCGAATCATAAACAAACGCCATTCTCACAACCTCCCGTGCACCAAATGATAGCCGAATTGTCTGGGGTGCAGGGCCAGGTTGTGTTTTTGCGCGCACCAGACCATGGCTGAGGGAACAGCCCACAATAGCGGCCTACGCAGTTATCCGGACGTTGTGGTTTTGGTACCTGTGGTACTGGTGCCGGTTCCGGTGCCGGTGCAGCAACTGCACTGATAGCAGTAAGAGAGAGGAGGGTGAAAGTAAGGCTGAGAAACTGCATATTGAGGGTACTGCTTATTTGAGTGAAAGGGACTGCGGCGTAAGCGAAGTAGACAGTATGAAACTATTTCTTTGAAGGGATAAGTGAGGAGAGAAATAGGAGGGATTCACTGGCTTTCTTATACACATCTTTCGGCGGCTTCTGAGTAAACCAACATCTTGCTCTACGACCCACTTACTCCACTTACTGGCTGCACGAGAGTACTTCCAAGAGTATCGATTCTGCGCACGCGTCCTTAACTTCACATCTTTACGTTTAGCATTCTCGTCCTTCAGACGCAACCAACAAAGGTCATCACCCCTCACCTCTCTCATCATTCGCCAGTACGTCTCCTTTCTTCTCGTATACCACAGAACCGCATATCGATAGCGGATAGCGATAGGATCTAGATTGCCATCTAGCCGTCATCCTCAAGTCTATCTCGTCGAAGCGACGCGGCGTAGATGGTCCTCGAACGATTTGGTTGGATAGCGGCAACGGCGCCTACTCCCGCAACTGGTGGTCATAGTCACTCCTCCCGGCCACATGATCTCTCGAAGCGGTCCTTCGATCTCGTTTTGGTGTGCGGCGTGGGTGAGGGGAGTGGGCTATTGGTATGCGGAGATCCCTTGCTTAATGCTTCATGCGGGACGGATCTTCGGCTGGTCGGACAACACCATGATGGTGTATATACGAAAGTGGAGATACGAGAAAGATATATCATGTGCCGTCGATGTTGGCAAGAAGGCTTGGTCTGGATGAAAGTGCACAGTCATAGTATTTGATGTGGCTAATATGTAAACATCGTTGGTTAGAAGTTATTCCAGAATAGAGCTCGCCCCACACTATCCCTCTTCCCCTCCATCGCATTCCTGCTCTCAATCTCAACTTCCTCCTCATCTTGATGTACGATTTCACTTTCCACCACACCCCCCTCCACGTCTTTTGTACTCACTATCGCCATCTCCTCATCCACCCACCCCCGATACTCAAACCCATCTTCCAGCCTTCCCGCGCCGCTTCTCCCCTCCTCAACCTCATCTCCACCCCCCTCCTTGATATCGACTCCCCACCCCTCCATTATCGCTCCTTCAAACATAAACGCCCCCCTCCCCTTCCTCTTGACGGTCATCTGCGTAGCCCGCTCATAACCAGCATGCCACCCGTTCTTATCTCGGAACTCTGACTCTGGCACCCAACTGTCTTTTATTCCTTTTTCTATCTCCGTAGTCTTAGCGGGAGGTCGATTGAAAGAGGTCAGGTGCTCGCGGTATGCAGTGCTGGTGAGCGAGGGGGGCCTTGCTGTGGTGGGCATGCTGTATGTCTGAGGGAAGGTTGAGGGTCGGGCCTGTGGGAAAGGGACCCGGTGGATGACGCCTGTGTGGGTGGGTTCGGGCTGTAGAGTTGTGGGGGAGGTGAAGATGTGAGTGAGACAGGAGAATGCCATCGTGACGAGGATTTATCCAGGTGTTTGAGAAGGTGGTGAGACGGTAGGTTTGTCTTTCTCTGCTATGAAGAGAAGTAATCACATATGGGTTAAATGATATTGCTACCTAGGTACTTCTTTGGTGTCTCACTACTTTTATCTTGTTCAAGATGTCAGTGAGCATCTATTCCATGGTAGCATGGTGATGTCTCTCTTTTTTGAGACATCTCTGTTTGCCAGACAAGGAGGTACTGTGCTTTGTTCTTGTCTCGTGGCGTTTCGGCGGCTTCTTTGTCGATATACGAGACAATCAGACGTGGATTGTGTGTAGAGAGCGAGACATGGTTCGTTGTATGTTCTACAGATCTTGCCGTGGTTTCTGAAATGTGATTTGAATTAGTTCTTGGATAAATGTTTTGATGGTACCAGATGACCTTCAAATGATTGTGGCATGGACTGGGAGGTTGGAACGTAGTTCTAGATTGGCTTGCATCAACGAGGTTCTAGAAAGTCTAGAAGAAGCGCGAACACAGAGGGCCTTAGCTGGGGCTCGTAACGCGATGTCATGCAGTTCGCTGGTCAGCCAAGTGTTTCATACGTTGCTTAGCATTAACATCATCACAACGAGCTTCAGTATGAAGCCAATCTGTGCAGTACAGAATCACGCGTCACGTATGTTCTCAAGTGAGTTCTTGTGTAGGATCATTTCTTTTGAGTCTGATTAGGATGCCATCAAGTAGCCCCATTATACTAATATGTACAGGTAAAGTCGTGTAGTAGAGCCAAGTTCATCCATCATATGCGCATCCACTCATTTAAGAGTTCGATCGCAAGAAAGGTTCCAGCAAACTATCTCAGCGAATCCGCGCTTACAAGAAGAAAGCAGCAGCACCGAGGACAGCAGCGACCTTACCGGCGCCAACGGCAACAGCGGCGTTCTCGGTCTGCTCAGGAAGGGCACTGGACTCAGCAGCGGATGCGGCATCGTCGCCGGTAACGGTAGCAGTGCCAGAGACGGTCTCAGCAGGAGCGGTGGTGGGCTCGGCAACGCCAGCAGGGCAGTGCCAGTGGTCGCCGTGGGGCTCGCAAGTGCTGGCAGTGGCCTCGTGGTCATGATCGTCCTCGTCATCGTGGCTGTGGGATGCGGAGGCAGTGATCATGGTGGATCCTGAGGAGACGACAGTGACGGTGGTGGAGGCGATGGTGGAGGCAGGGCCGGAAGTAGCCTCCTCAGCGGCTTCCTCAGCGGAGTGCGAAGCAAGCTGCTCTGGAGTAGGAGCACCGGTGGGCTCCGGAACGCCGTCGGGGCAGTGCCTTGATATTGTCAGTCTGGATCTAAGAAGTAGATGTTCTCGGATGGTCTTACCAGTGGTCGCCGTGGGGCTCGCACTCACCACCAGCAGTCACAGAGACGGTGTCCTGTGCTACGACGGCGGCAGCGGCAGCGAAGAGAGAGATGACCGAGAACCTCATGTTGAATTTGTAGAAACGACCGTAGTTGTCTTATCGAGTTGTATATGTAGGTAACGAGGGAATGTCCTGAGGGCTCGAATAGGATGTTTCGTGAGAGGTAGTAAGGTAAGGAAGTAACTGCAGTGCCTACGGGCCAAAAGTTTTATATCCCCATCTTCGGGTCGATGCTGCAGAGCATACACCTACATGGCTGGGCGCCGAGCCAAGGCGGCGGATTGCCTTGGCGATGGACATTGCGGTACTCAGTTTCCGTAAAAGAAGGCAAAAACTTGCTCCTCGAGATGAACGATTGGTAGAAAGTGGTCTTGAGTAGGCGGGTTTACCGAGTGTGACGCTGGAGTAGCGTGCGAATCCCTGTCGGGGTCGGCCTCCATGCTTGGCATGTGGGATGTGGATGTGGTGGTGGAGTTGGTGTGCACAAAACGGGCAAACTGTCCGGTGAGTCGTTGAGACATTTGCGAACAGAGACTTCAGATGAATGCTGAGGTGTGATTTTGTCAGCATAGAATGGTAGTATTGCCCTATTGCGAAGCGTGAAGTGTTTGCAAGTCGAAGAGCGCGAAGACTGCGTCGATGTGAAGACTCACGATGCCGCAGTTTAGGCGAAATCCGAGGTAATCCAGCACTTCTAGGTACCAAGAAGAACGTCAAAACTAACGCAGGTACCATGCACTGCCATTGGCATCTCCGCTTGTTCATCAAATCAGCAGCATGCTCATTGTCAGTCTCGTGGGATCGTTTGCCACACTAAGGAAATGCCCTGACACTAGGACTCAACATACTGCTTTCGTAATAGCAGAGGTCGCCATTCGTATCGGCGCGCCCGAAAAGGTCGGCATGTCGCTGGTGACTTCACAGTGGACCGGTAGCTGTACGTGATGATTTCTCTTTTTGATAACCTCACTCAACATCTCCGTGAGCAGTATGCAGACGAGATGAAGCCGAGAGTCTGATTGATGTTCCATTCGAGCGTTTTTGCAAGAGCGAAACTTGGCGAGTATTCTGTTTGCATGATCCAGCGTAGGCAATGACCACAGGATTTCTGAGGAAGCGACTGTGATCGTAATAGCTTGGTTGGTTGATTCGAAAGAATAATCCCATTCAGAAGTGGCTTGAGGCTCGGTTGGTTACTTTGCTGCAGCTGAGTGCCCTGCCAGCATGCACCTGTTCGCTGCTTAGGAAGATGGCTGATATCCACGTATTGGCTGGTTGATCGAGCGAATCTGCCAAACGTCATTGGTGTTCTTTCCGGGCTTCGAAGCCAACAAGTCCGTATAGTTGCGCATATTCCAGCCTATCGTCAACGACGAATGTTTTTGGAGACCAGCCAACCCCTCAGCGATGGACGTCTGCGGATCGGCAAGCCGATGCCGGCACTGTCTCATGGGTACATTATGTGTCAGGTTACAAAAGAACGCATCTCTTTCTCGTAGAAGCATACTCGAAGTCCGCTATGTCCAGTCGCATCAAAAACTTGTGATGTGAAAGCAAGCTTCCGGCAGAAGCCAGCCAACCGTCCCGCACGGGCGTCCCCGTTAGTTGAGCTGAAGCGATGCGAGTTATTGCGCTGAAATACACCGTATATGCAGCATGAATACCGATAGAGAGAGGGGGTGATATATTAACGCTGTGGGCATTTGTGGACCTCGGTGCGTAGTGAGGATTGCGTGTTGATGGCCTGAGCATGGAAGGAGTTGGACCCTGAAAACCGCGCGAGCACCGGAGATATCCGGCAGCGCTCTGATATGCCCAGGTCGGAGATGACGCAAAGCACGTTGGCTCGGGATATCGATAAGTTAGTGAGCCTATCCCAAGGCACATTGCCGACGTTAAGATTGCCTAGCTGCCGCTTTTCTGAAAGCTTCTGCGCTGCGGACGTGCACACCTTCTACTTGCGAGGCGATACTCCCGAAATCCACTACCCGGTGACAGCCATGTAACGAACCGACCACACCCCTTATTTCTCCTGTCACCATTGCATGCAAGTCAGTTTTGTGCCTACAGTGAGTCAGTAGTTCAGATACATGTAAATTCAAGTCAGGTGCAGAGAAAGGGATATGCAAATATCGTGTATATTGCTCGTGCGGTTTTTAGAGGTAGCCTTCTTTTCGCTAATTATGCACAAAACAAAGGAGATAAAGGTCTACAAATCTAACATCGTCATGAAGCGAACACGCCAGCAAAAATCTACTGCTTCCGCGCCTGCGCGTACTAGTGCAATCCACTCTCGCCAGTCTCAGCCATGTGGTTCTGGCATTCGACCATGATCTTGACCATTTGCGAGATCTGCTCTAGGCGGCTGATCACGACCTTGTTGCCATCGACAAAGCCAACGCAGTTGTACTTGACGCCAGTCTTGGCCGAGAACTCGCGGACGAGCTCTTGGCCGCGGCGGAGGTTGTGGCGAGGTACGCGGGGGAACAGGTGGTGAACAGCTTGGAACTGTAGACCGCCGTGGAACCAGTCCATCCAGGGTGGGCAATCGACGTCCATGGTTGTGCGCAGTTGGCGTTGAGGGAAAGACTCAGTGGGTCCGAGGTCGGCTGTGGGCATACCCCAGTGAGAGAGGGTGATTTGTACGTGCAAAACCATGGTGACCATGTGCGAGATGATGACGAAGCCGACACGAATGGGCCATGTGGGAAGATAGAGCCAGCAGAGAAGGTAGCCGAAGATGTACCAGTAGCAGCACATGAAGACGATTTCGACGGGGCGTGTCCACCATGCTGCACCCAATTGAGCTGCTCGGGGTGAGACCAAATGCAACCAGCCGAGGAAGTATAGGTTGAATCTGGCAAAGGCCATGATCGGGTAGTAAAGGTACTTTTGGTAAGGGACAATGACATCGCATGCAGCGTCCCATACAAACTGGAAGTTGTAGAAGGATGACAGAACGGACTTGATGTAAGTAGGAGTGGTGGAGAACAGAGGGATGTTCTGGATGTCCGGATCATGCTCTGGCATGTTAGTGATGAGATGGTGGACGTTGTGGCTGGATTTCCACCAGCCGATGCTGAGGCCAGAGCAAAAGTCTGCGATGAAAGCGCCGATGAGGGTATCGATGACGAAGTTGCCTGTGATTCCACGATGGCCGGCATCATGTGCTGTGAACATGATTTGTTGCTAAATTATGTTAGAATGCGTTGATCCAGAAGGAGGGAGAGGACTTACCCAGAAAAGACCAAGGAAGACTGCGGAGGTCATGTACCACTTGGCGTAAAGGAAGCCGGCGAATGCAGCGAAGAGCAGAGCGTATCGAACCGACTCTCTGGCGTATTCTGAGTAGCGGCATTGGTATAGTCCCTCGTCTTTGAACCGTTGGTGCAATTCACGGTAACTTTGAATGATGGTGTTTTGCGTTTCCACGTCGAGCGAGGGGTTGTCGCGGAGACCTTCTTCGATCTCCCTCTCCTCTTGCTCGATGGCATACTGCTCCCTGTGCCTCTTCTTCTCTTCCGCGGCAGACAAGACTGGTGTCTCCATCTCATCTTCGCTTTGGATAAGAGGCAGCTTTTCGGGGTCGCTGGCAGGCCTGCTACTTGAGCGGTAGACACAAGTATCTGGTTTTCCAATCAACTTCTTGCTGATGATGGCGGCGGCCTTGTTCATGTTAGCGAGGACGGTAAATGCGAACAGGTGGGGGGTAGACCCACGGATCCCAGGTCGACGCTCCTCCCGCGACGTGACTTTTCGGACTCTGGCGCCGCGGCCAATCGCTTTCTTTCCGCAAGATTGATGTAGTAGTCCGGCGAGCGGATTGGAGGTTCCATGTTGGCCCAGGGCATCTCGACACGACCGATGCGATGCTTTGTCATCATAAGCAGTGCCTTATTGGTGTGATAGCTGTTGTGAGGTCAGTATTAGGTCAAGCTGGGGTGCTTACTCAACGCTTCCGCAGTATCCGGCGACATGGTGTGGCCGAACTTTGCCTGTTGCGGAAGGGCTGGTAGGGCTGGCGATATTTAGGCTCGTCCCGCATTACATACATATTGATCTCGTCTGTCGCGTCTCTTCCCACCATGTGCAGGATGGCGAGACGGCCGCCCGGATGCCTATTGATCCATTCTCCGAGATTCAGGACATAGCCCTCGTGGATTACGATTGGCTCGCCCTCGGCAATCTTTTGCGCGATCTCGGCGGGCGCGATGATTCGGTGTCGCGACATGATGGCTGGGGCTGGTTGTGAGAGGTGAGGGTGGGCGTGTTTGGTTAATCAGCGGGACAGCAGGATATATACGATTGCAGGAGCGGGCGAGCGAGGGCTCTGGCGAACCTGGGTACTTTTTGGGGAGATTTCCCGCCTACGCCGTGCGCACGGTTCGCGGGCCAGGCGAAATCTTGGAGCGTTTGCTTGCGAAGGGGGCGGAGCCGTTTGGTACGTCACTTTGGTGGCACGCATACGCACGCGGGAGTCGGAGGTGCCAGCGAGTGGAAGAGCAACAAAGGAGGCACTCCCAACGGTACCGCACAGTGGGCCCGCCCAAGGCCCTGTAGCTCGCAAATTCACCCGCCATGGAGCCTGCGCTTAGCCTGGAGCGACCAAGCCCCGCGAGACCCTGAGGCCGCGGGAGATCAATCTCACAGCGCAGCGTATAGATGGGCCGTCGTGGGCACGAGAAATAGGAGAGTGGGTAACGGCTTCCTTTGCTCCAGGTGCCCACGGGCCCGCGATAGGCAGGTGCAACGCAGCATCGTCCTCGCAGCGCACGCCAAGCCCTTGGGAACACGAATCGAAGTCCCGAAGGCCCAGATGAGCCCGCATGCGGCCTAGTGCAGCCAGCATCCTGGGGACCTTGGACCCTTTGGACCCTTTTGCGGGAAAGTCGCCCCGCACAGCGAACGCCTCTGACTGGCCATGCGAGCCTGGACGCGACCCGCCAATGCACAGCGGCAGGCAGGAGCGAGGCAGCCAGGGCATCCATCTCGCAGTCGGCCCTGCTGCGCTCCCCACCACCTCGAACCATGGCAGGGCAGGGAGATACTTGTCTGTCACGCCGCAATGCAATCAACGCTATCACCAAACTACAGCGGGTGACACCCTTGGCACAGCCGCCACCGCGTGCTGCACGCCTGTGCACCGGGCAACGGCCTATCTGTCCCGATCGTCTCAAGCGCGTATCCAGTATCCGTAAAAGCAGTTTCAGTCGCCTGCCTAGGTCGTATTGCGTATCGATCCCCATGCGCTATATCCAGACGCTCCACACAGGTACGCCGCGCGTACTCGCAACATTCACCCCGTGCATGTCTAGCACCGCACATCAAACATCAAGCTGCTTTTCATCCACCACCACTGCCGCTTCCGCGTGCTTTTTGAAGGGCGGACTCGGCCCCTCAGGCACTGTCCAGCTGCCTATACGTGTACGACGGAAGCCATTTCTACTCGCAATGCCCCCGCCCTTCATTCGCCACTCCCACACCTCGAAAACATAACCACATCCGAATCACCCACCTCCAGAAAATTCACCGGCAGAATATTATTCATGATACCTATGGTTGCGTCAGCGTGCGCGTCATTAATTATTTCGGGCACCACGAAAAGACCGAACCGCCGTTTTGACCTGCTGGGTCCATCACGCATAACCTGCGTCTGACCAAGTCAGCTTACCGCCGAAGAACCTCAACTATAACGTGTTCCTATATGGTTCCTTGTAGACTTGCGAAGGATGAC
Source organism: Alternaria incomplexa (assembly GCF_024043165.1). Classification (NCBI taxonomy): domain Eukaryota; kingdom Fungi; phylum Ascomycota; class Dothideomycetes; order Pleosporales; family Pleosporaceae; genus Alternaria; species Alternaria incomplexa. The sequence goes on along the minus strand of NW_026249862.1, from coordinate 821,641 downwards.
CAGTTGCCTGCTCGGGCACGAGACTAGGCGCCGAGGCACCAAGATGCACCCGAATCCTACCCTCCTGCATGTCCACGATCGCGGGAGGTGGCTTAGAACCTATTCGTGATAGGTGCTAGTATTGAACTTGCTGAACAATAGCTACAAAGTCGGTGCATCTCTTTATGCCCTACACGTCCTTCGACAACGACGACGCCGACAGTAGCCACCTGGCAGCGCAGGCATCGGCATCTCGACAGCGGCACCCATAAGCGGAGGCGATGATAAGGATCACCCTGTTGAACCGCTACTCCTGAGATGGTTCACCTGTGTCCTGGGCGTTATGCTGGCCGATCACACAGCGGAACCGCTAGCACACAACAACGACGTTACGCAATAGGAATAACAATCAACAATTCAACGAAGGCGGGGAGAGCATTTGCACATGCGTCGCAGGGCATGGCCATGATATGGATGATGCATGCATCCGGAGACGGGAAGGTTGTCAGATCCAGCATTCGAGATCGTTTTGCTGCGCATTTGGTTTTTCTTCAACAAAGTTCAAGATGCCGAACGTATAAATGGTACACCCACGACTAGCCTGGCGAGCTATACTAGCATCCGCAAGCTCTGCCGCTTTATGCGTACTTTCGCGCCATGGTAGCGGCTACGTCAGCGCAATAAGCTCCTCGCAATTCACGAGGTGCACAGCGGGGTAGCTGCGTTGTGGCTGCGCTCAAGCTCACATTGTAGTTGTGCAGCTTTGCGCCTAAGTCAATGTCTTGAAATTTGGAATTACTACCTCAGCACGCGTCATATTTGACGATTTGCAGGAAGGAGGCAACGTAGCCACTGACTACAATGTGAAGATGCGCAAGTATGCGACGAATAAACCACGTATGACGCTATAGTCGATCTTAGTTGATCACAGATGTAACTAATCCGACCATGAATTAATCCGACCAGACCATTCAAATACTTGGCCTGACCATGCGAATTGTTGAGCTGTCCTCGAAAGTGAACCTGTCCTTCAAAGCTAATCAGACCTCGGAAGCCGAGTTGACCTAGGACACAGCTCGCCCGACGGCTGAAAGCTCACCCGACTATGACTAGCAGTTCATCCGGCCATGACTAGTAGCTCATCAGACCATGACTAAGACCTAATAGGCTAGGGTCATCCCCGAACGATCGAGACTAAGAGTTCACCCGACCATCGCTAAGAGCTGGGCTGGCCTTGACTAGAGCTGAGCTGACCATGTGTATAAGTTCATCTGACCATGAAATTGAGACGAGCCAACTGATACACCTACTTCAAGTTCAACCGACTAATGCACGTGGATTCCTCTCCAGAACAGAAGTGGTTTTGTCTTTTGTCCTGAAGTGGAACCCACGTGCATCAATTGATCGAACTTGTAGCACTGGTATATGTGGCAAGATTGTATTACAGATGTAAAGCTATTTACGAACAGTCGCTCCGTCTCCTCGTCTTCAGCGTCAAGAATCCAGTTCATCTCCCATCTGCCGCATCCCGGTGCCTTCCAACAGCAGGCCCATCCTACAACTCCTCCTTATCCTCCTCATCAACCTCAGTATCCTTGATAGGATCCTCTTCCGCATCACGAATCGCCTTGGCAAATTCTTCCGCCTCTTTAGGACTATTCGCAAACAAGTGTTCCCGGACAAGTCTCTGCGGCGTCTCGCCAAGCCACTGGAACAAGCTAAAGTCCTGGTACTTGTCTGTACGGAAGATTTCGAGCACCTCGACGTCCTCATCGTCAGACAGGTTCTCGATGAAGTGGCCCATGTTGCGAGGGATGACGCCTACGTCGCCGGCTTGGAAGTCGAATGTGCGCGCTGTGCCTTTGGCGGCGAAGATCGTTACGCGGGCGCGGCCAGCGATGAAGAAGGACCATTCGTCTGCGTTGGCTGTGGTGAAGAGTTAGTATGGAACGATGGATGGGTAATTGAGTGACTTACGGTGCCAATGCATCTCGCGGATTGCGCCAGGCTGAATGCTCAAGTGTGCTGCAGCGACAGTCTTGGAAATGGGAAAGTTTGTCGAATCGGTGATGCGGACTTGACCACCAGTCGTGTTGACAGGCTCCTGAGCAAGCATCTTGTGGGTAAATTGGATCTTCGACTTCTTGTATCCCTTGCCGCCACTTGGAACCTCATCGTCGATGGGACCGGGCTCTGAGCCCTGGAAGATGTACTTTTCCTTCTCGGGGATCGCCTTGAAGACTTCTGGCGAAACGCGGAAGTTCTCACCCAAGACGGACTTGGGAGTCAGTCTCATCCAGTCGGTGAGCAAGAAGGTAGAGTCTTCAGAGAAGTTGCCATCGTCGAACACGAGTAGGAACTCGGTGCCATTAGGGCTCAGGCCTTGCAGCGAGTGAGGATGGCCAGAGGGGAAGTACCATAGGTCACCCTTCTCTAGGTCATCGACGAAAGAGCCACCTTCAGGATCGAGAGCAGTGATGCGGACCTTGCCTTCGAGGACATATGCCCATTCGGCTTCCTTGTGCCAGTGGAGTTCACGAATGACGCCTTCCTCAAGACGCATGTTCACGCCGGCTAGCTCCTTGCTAGTACCCAGCTCGCGAACAGTCGTCTCGCGCGTCCAGCCACCCTCCTCGATACGGATATGCGAGTCGGCAAAGGACCATCGCATGTTGGGGATCGCGCCATGGTCGGTGCTGGGTGGGCGGACGAGATCTGGGTTTTGTCGTTCGCGCGCTCGGTTGCGAGGCCCTAGAACACTCGCTCCGTCACCATTGCGCTGGAAACTTTGTTAGCATGTTGACCATCATCGAGCTAGATATTCGTCGTTCCGCGGAGGAATGATCTCAATGATGGACTCACGTAGGGCAGTGGCTGAAGCTTGTCGCCTTGTGAATCAATCTTCTTGTCAAATGGATCATTGTTGCCAGGCTTGTACGGGTTGAAGACTTTGTTAGGTCCTGCGTGGTGTCGCGCACTGCCAGCCAGCGGTTGTTGTTGCTCCAGTGGCGCAGCCACGGCACCACATACGCCAAGCGCGACCAGTAACGACGGAAGATGCATGACGGCTTCAATTGACCTCAAGTGAAGAAGCTGAAGAGGATCGCGAAGTCGAAAGTTTATTCACCCGGCAGACGACGCCCTTTTGACATGCCGCGTGCATTGCGCGTCCTGCAATGCCGTGTGCCGATGACGACAGTCTAGCCATGATTATTTATGATGCTTGCTTGACACTAAGCAATCAACCATCCACTCCCACGCCATCTCCGCGCATCAATCACCATTTTTCCACGCACCATACCCACCGAAACCGTTTCCCCGCACACCAAACGCATTGCTTGTACATGTACAGCCACATCAGGAAGGTCTTCAAGCCACACGTCCTGAGATATCCTGCAATTGCCGCAGCGGGCGTCGAAAGCTTAACTGAAGCTTGAGTCGAAGTGCCTGTCGATCTGCACGCTGGCTCGCGTCTTCCCGGTTCTGCTGACGCGATTGTCTGCACCCCGCCCCAACTGACATAACTACCGGTCCTCGCAGCCCTCCCAATATACGACTACACGATCTCCTCCCACGCGTGCAATCATGAGCAGCGTAACGCGCAGAGACGCCACGCGCAGCGGCGCAGACGAGGAAACGCCGCTTCTCGGCCGAAATGGACCAGCCGGCGGAAAATCGGACAGCAAGGGGACTATGCAGCGGCTCAAACGGCACATGAATGCCGATGTTACGAAGAACTGGGCAGATCTTGTTTTGCTGTATTGCTACATTGTTACGGGGCTACTGGATAGCTCGGCTGTCTTCATATGGGGCTCTTTCGTGAGCATGCAGACGGGTGAGTAAGACGCGCCATCTCTCTCAGACTAGAAGCTTACTCAACATGCAGGTAACACCGTGTATCTTGGCTTGGGCATTGTCGCACCTTCTGAGGGCATCCGTTGGATCAAGGCATTGACGTCCATTGTCGCGTTCTGTGCTGGCTCATTCTGCTTCGCGCGCTTTCATCGCTACTTCTCACCTGCCAAGAGATGGGTGCTCATAGTATCCTACATGTTCCAGACGCTACTCATTGCTGTCGCTGCATTGATCGCTACTGTCGGGAAAGACACCAAGGAAGGTCTTCATTGGCAAATGATTGTTCCACTCGCTTCGGTCGCTTTCCAATCCAGTGGCCAGGCAGTCACGTCGCGCGCCCTGAAGTACAACGGCCTGACCAGTGTCGTGCTTACGAGCAACTACTGCGATCTCTTTTCTGACCCTCAGCTGTTCAAGATTTCGAATGTGGAGCGCAACAGGAGGATCGCTGCACCCGCGATGCTGCTGTTGGGAGCCTGCATCGGCGGATTGTACGCGCACAGCAGTGTAGGTCTCGCAGGTGCCTTATGGACTGCTTGTGGCCTGAAGCTCCTGGCTGTCTTCGCGTGGGTCTTTTGGAAGTCGGAGGTCATTGTGGAAGAATGAAATGTCGCTCCGACAAGAAATTTTGGTCGTCCTGTAGAGGCCGTCCTGTTGGTCTCAGGCAGCCACGCCCAACCATGGTACCACCGTCGCAACAAAACCTACTCTATATTATTCTTTATGCTGCCCACAGCCGTCTCCAACCATTACTCATCCATCTTTTGGACTTACGTCTCTATAATCACCTCTGCCCGAAAACAACTCGTGTCTACAATACAAGATGAAGCCCAACAGACAGGGTATTTATGGCTTCGTCAAGAACCGCGATGTGCAGCCACTGCTCAAGTCGGAGATTCGGGGCCTCGCTAACATCCAAGACCGCCTTGCTGGAGCCACGGTAGTAGCCTTCGATATGGAAGGATTCAATCAGCATCCTGATGGTCGATACCGCTCCAGCGAGGAGTCAGGTGAGCTTGGAGTCGCAGTACTACGACCCAGTTCGAAGCCACTTCGCTGCTTCTCGTCTATGTATCACTTCTACAATCAAAACGAGATCGAGGCATTTACCATTCGCATTCAAGAACGGCGTTACGGGCCTGTTGTTGGAACCATGACCGACGAGACCAAGCAGACTGCTGGCGCAAGACTGCACAAGTTTTTGTCCTCCATCCCAGGCGAACTTATACTGGTGGGCTTTGGTATGCAGAGGGAATTCAAATGGATCAGCGATGAGTATCCGGCCATCGCAGCACTTTTTACTTCTTGGTGCGATATACAAGAGCTTGTCGCCGATTCCGACAAGAGCATGACTGCCGAACCCGACAAATTACTTACTCAATATCGTGAGCCCAGTCTAGATCGAGTCATGAAAGCTCTGAAAATAAGTGGATGGCGCTCCAGGCATCAGAAACATGGGGCCGCTGGCGATGCCGTCAAATTTCTGGCTGTTCTTTCCGCACTCTTTTGGGGAAGAGTTTTGCATGAACTACCCAAACCAAGCATTTGCCGCTTATCACGTCTCCCACACAGGAAGTATGATGAATATAGTGGGATACGAAATGCGCGTATTACCGCGTGGGATGGAAGTAAACTGCCTTTGCAAACACCAAACGGTTTAGCGGATTTCTGCGCTCTCCATCATGGGTTACTTGCTGTGGGTCTCGATGCAATTGCGGCAAACTTGGCAAGAGACAGAAAGAGAATATGGTGGGTATCATTTCTAACGAAGGAGGCGCTCGACGAGTTCATTGCCAAAGTGCATGGGTCGCTTTACGAGGGAGTGAAACTGTTCGTCACACCAATGGCTCCACCAAACAAGTATCTAGCCGCCAAAAGGTCGAATGAAATGCCTTGGAAACAGCCGAGAACCGTCAGTAGATACGATGGCGATGATCTGATAGCAGCTTTCGAGTAAGTCAAGGAACCGACATCGACTCGGATACATTCGGGCTAACGTTTATAGTATACTTAGCACCGTAGGTGAATGTGAAGAAGAGGTACTCGCGTACTGTCGCCGCAACTCGGACAAACGCTCATCTGGCTCCGCGATACCGACGCAAACAGCACTCCCGTTAGCTGCCTACAGCCTTTCGGTTCTGATACCGCTCCAACACACAAGCACAACACTCACCCGACCTTGCAATATTTACCGCGAAGGATGGCGCTCGAATCGCTGAAGAGATCCTTTGGGACTATGATGAATATTACGAAGAAGAAAGAGCCATCCGAAGATTCTATCATGACAACCGACTCTCCCGGTCAAAGCTTTGGCAGCCTAAACTCGTGCGCCATGTCCATTGACAGCGAAGACGCTCCACAAGACAGCGGCGTCGACATCAAAAGTCCACCAGTACCGCCTCCCAACACGCAGTCTGACCAGTATAACGACATCGATACTGTGAACCTATACACCAACCCCAGCCTTATCGAAACCGAGGCTCAGACATCCACCACCACCCCGACATTCACCGGCCTCCCTTCCACCATCCGCGCACTAATCTGGTCCTACGCCGCTCCCGCCCCGCGAACCCGTTTCCTCGAACTCCACACCTACAACACTATCGACCACATCCCGCGTCTCCGCTACATACCCCCACTTCCACCGCTCTTCTCCACCAACCAAGAAGCCCGAAACTTCATCATCGCACACGAAGGTGGAGAACTCGTTAGTTTCACTTCGGAGAACTTTACCGCATTATTCTCCTTTCACGGCCGAAAGATCGGTGGAGAAGAAAATGAGAAGAAGTTCTACTTTAACTTCGACAGGGATATCATATGGTTGAGTGCGAGGTTCACAGCTGCTTGCAACACCACTGAGACAGTTCGTCTGCAAACATTGTCTTCTATCCTGCCGTCTGCCAGTCTTTCTCGTATCCAACGCCTCGTAATCTCATACTCGGGTCTGGACTCTTACGCGCTTATTGGACCACATCTGCGCCCTTTTGCGCGTCTTGAGACGTTGTATCTATGTATGAACGATGCGCGCATCAAGGATAATGTGAAGAGGTTACTCAAGAAAGGTGTACCGGCTGATGGTGTGACGGCTGAGAAATTGAGGAGCATGATTGAGCAGACTGAGGCTGATGAAACGGATGATGATGAGGAGAGCGAGGAAATAGCTATGGAGAGGTTGATGGTGAGGGCAAGGAGGAGAGTGCTGGAGGTTTATCTGAGACTAGGAGACTAGTGGGTGTATGGCTGGGTCTTTAGTGTTGATGACTTTGGGTATGCTGAGCTAGGCGCTTCATTCCAGAGAAAACCATGATCTTGATTTGGCTCTACGACGAGGGCATTGGATAATGCCCAGCGGGAAGAGTACGTAGCATGTGCTCATACAATCAATACCAGCACCCCAAACAAGCAAGAGTCTGAACAGGCCTGGAGCCTACATCGACGTTAGGTCACCTACTTTGCAAGTTTTCATGTTCATGTAGGCTGCAGGCCTGTTCGGTTTTGTTCCTAGGTTGCTATACTAAACGACCATGTCATCCAAGCTTGGCGACTCACCCACCGTCCGCTTCGATAACTCAAAGCTCAATACAGTATGATCCATATAGTACATCAATAAGCGCCATCGGCGAGGCTTAGTGAACCCTTCTTGATCCGGTACTTCGATATCTTCTGAAGTGTCAAACATGCCTTGTAAAGGCGCTACAGCCACACCAAGCAGCCGTTCATTCGGCCCTCCCGCTATCTCCGTCTCATTGCCTGACCGAAACGGCAGAAGGTATTCAAGTTCAAAGCCATACCGCGGCTCCCCAGTGTTCTCGTCTCTAGTATAGTACAGACTGAAGACGCCGACACGGCCCGCCGGAGAACCGACTATGAAGACGCCCAGCTCGGGTATCTGGGAGAAGAAGCAGTGTCGGTCGCAAGACATGAGGTAGTCTACCCATCGGCCTGGATGTAGCGGTCGTCTTATCGCGACGATGGGCTTGAGAGGCACATTGAGTGATGTTGCGGAAAGGCCTTGGATGAGGAATACGTCCTCTTTGGTGAAGATTAAGAATGGGCCACCCATCTGTTCTGCGATAGGCCTCAAGTCATCAGTCAGGCGATACGGCGCTCTGTTAGGGCTGCGCAATGTTCCGGGTCGAATGGAAGACAACAGCGTCTCACTTATGCCAAACTGCGCTGCGTTAGTCACCTAACGTGTCTTTAACTTTAATATGAACGAAGAGGAGATTTGTTCCCTGTGATGCCGCACCTCATCTAAGAAAAAACTGAACAGGCTTGCGGACTACGTCAAACCAAAACCCTACAAAGTAGGTCACCCAACGTCAACGTAGACTCTAGGATGTTCAGTTTTCTCCTAGGTTGGCGTGGCTTTACTCTCTGCCTACGTCCTAGTTGGATGCAACCGACAAGAGGGGGCTTTATATTACATGTTGCAAAAGATACAGTAGAGACTACACTTACAGATTGAGCCAACTCCTCAAAGGTCATCCCGAGAAGCTGGTGATTCGAATCAATATCTTCTTCGTCGTTGTCTGTCTCGGTCGCTTCGCTGACTGCTTCGATTTCTTCGTCATCTGTACTGTCCTCTTCGTCGTCTGTGTCGGGATGATATTGATGAGAGGTGGTTTCGGAAACTTTGAAACGTTTCTTCTGGTCGGAGACATCTATGAAGTCGCAGTCTTCGTCCAACGGTAACTCGTATGCGGATCGCGTGTCCAACGCTATAGTACCCCAGGCTCCGTGGAGAACATTTTGCGCGCCCGGACAGTCGCACAGGAACCTGTGAGATATGTAACGAGGCGGCTTCGAGAGATTGCTTGCGCTTGCGCACCAGCCTAACTGGAATGTAGCCACCTCCTGCTTGGTGTACAAGTCCCACATCGATGTCTTGCCATCAATGCAGCTGCTCAAAAGCCAGCGACCGGAGTCACCGTAGAATGATACTGCGGGAACATTGTTCGTCGCCTGAAGGGTAAAGACGTTGTTCTCTCTTCTGCTGTGTGGGAAACCAAGCTTGGTATCGTGGTCTGAGACTTCCAATCCGTTATCGGAAGCGAGCGCAAATGCGATTATCGTTATCTGATGAGTGTTCTGTTGAGGTTAGAGGAGCAGAGCGTGTGAGGAATAAACGTTCTCATTACCGCACTAATCGCGATCATGCGAGTCTTGCGCTGTACAGCCAAGCCCCAAGCACTTCTGCCGACATTGGAGCGAAGAAACACATGGACACCGTCCTCGTCAGCAGGCTCCTGCACGTTGGTGCGCCGTTCCAACGCTCGGTGGATCTCTCGGGTTCGATATATAATAACGTCGCCATCGTCGCAGGCCAGCATGAGCATCTCTTCGTTGCCGACATAATCGACCAAGATGCGACATATAGAGTGAGGGTTTGATGGGTCAATTCCATACCCACGAGTGCCAGTTCTTGGCGGGTGCAGCACAAGCTCAGGCTTATCAGATAAACTCTGGTCAGGAAAGCTTGGTTGATAGACATAAAGCTCATCGACACAGGCAAGAAAATAGAGGTTATGTTGATGCGAAAGGCCCGTCAAGTCGCAACGCCAATCTCGCAAATCTGGAGGCGCGACACCATCGGCGAACTATCCTGGGTCAGCGGCAATATTAAAGATTCGAATCTCAATTATTCGGCAGATTCTGAACGTGAACGGTATGACTGTGTTTTGCTAAGATCATGGTAGGCTCTCGCCGTGCTCCCGGCAACTCAGTAGGGCACGCATGCAACATCGCAACTCACCCGGTTTTCTCCGCGGTGATCACCCGTTGGTATACAGGCGATGTGTGGGAACATGGTGAATACCGCATTCTTGCTCCAAAAGTGGTGTTCAAAATGCGAAGTTTGTGTCGTGTGGTGGGCGAGAGACAGAGCTGGTGATGGTTGGTTGTGACGTGAGCTAGCGCCATCCTACCTAAGTAGGTACGGCCCGCGGTTAGACGCCCGGGCGTGTACCACGTGCTAGTGCATTCACCACTGTACCTCATACAAGGGAAAATCTGAATACCCTAGAGCCTAAGTTGTCGTTGGGACACCTACTTTGCATATTTTTATCTTAATGTAGACTCTCGGGTATTTATCTTTGGCCTTGACTAGGGTGACTGCTCAAGCATAATAAGAAAAAGCGGGCACGGAAAATAAGTCGGTCACGGAAAACGGTTTATACTCAACAAACAGTTCGTGGTAGGGGACCAGCGGTTGAAAATAGGCCTCAATGTCACGAGACTTTCAGCCTGTTCGGTATTATAATCTTATAGCGCTATGAACGTCATAGTTATATATGTCTCTCGTCATGCTTTCTCGTCCCAAGACCACGGCCGATGCCAGACCACTTGCATAGATCTTTCATAGAACATCAACCCCGTTAGATCCAGTATCCGAACGCCGTCTAATGCTTCGCGGTAACCTTGTCGCCAGTGAGCTTCTCAACAGCCTCCTTGGCACTAAAGATTCGTTAGCGGAGGTTCGAAGAGCAGTAACAGCAAAACTTACACATCGCCGAGAGCAACCATGCAGACCGTCTGCCAAACGCCAAGACCGATTCTAGGAGTAACGCCACGGTAAAGACCCTTGATACCGTTGTTCGAGTAGATGTACTTGAACGCAGATGCGACATTCAGGTTCTTGGGGCGGTTGGGGTCAACAGTCTTGGACTGAAGCTCCACGCGAATAACCTCAATAGGCTGGTTCCACGCGCTCAAACCACCACCGAGAGCTGAAGCGGTGATCTTCTCAATCACGCTGAGCTTCTCGCCGTGCTGCTTGTCCATAACCTTGCGAATACCGGTTTCCGCAACACGAGACAGACCGAAACGGGATCCCCAGTTGGTGACCTGGCGCACCGCGACGGCGTTGACACCACGGTTGATACCGCGGAGACCCTCCGCGCGCCAGATGCCCATGAATGTCTCGAGCGTACCCGGAGGCTTCGCACCGGTGGCTGCGACCTTGTGCTTTGTAATCTCGACCGTTTTCATGCAAGTGCAGAAACCCATGGTGGCATAGGCTTGAGCAAGACCACCCGTCATACCACCAGAGATACCGGCAAGAAAGTCGGGGGCGCCGAATGACTTGGCGTAGTATTCGGCTTCGGAAGCGACGAAGAGAAGGACGGCTCCTTTGGTGGAGGCTTCGATCCAGGCCCATGGAATGAGACCCTGGTAGACTGTATGTTTGTTAGTGGGATGGTCTGGAAGCCGTAGAATGCATACTGACATCCAAGAACACCTCCACGCGCCCAGATGCGACCAATGGCTCCCGAGAAGCCTTCAGACCTGTTGGCAGCCATGGTAGTCTTGACGACCTCCAACGGCTATCATCGGTCGTTAGTGTGCTTCCGGCGAAGTTTGTTGCATGAAATTGCGTACCTGTCCCAGAGTTGTCACTCTGTCATCTTCAGTCAGCTTCAATTGCTCTCTTGGTGTTGAAGTGGGATGTTTACTTACTCAAACATGTTGAGACCAGCACCGACTGCGCCTACAGTCAGCACATATTTCCGCTCTCTATCAGCACGCAGACTCACGCAACAGATTGCTAAACTTGACCGGCTTCTTCTCGAGCGATGGCGGGCCGTTCCTCGCCATGCTGGGGACGCCCGTCGCAGGTGTGGAGCTCATTCTCTGGGATTCTCTTGTCGAAGATATGCGGCCTGACCAAGGCAAAAGGGTGCTCCGTCGCAAATGTGAGTAGTATCAAGTGTGTGAGCAAAGCGAGGAAAGGGATGCATAGAAAAACGGTATAAGCTTGCGAGGTGGTCTGTGTTGCTGGTTGACCGCCGTCCGGGCGCGCTATAATTGGGGTTGTCCCTGAGGCTATCGGCCACTTGGCGGAAGGGCCATGTCCCGCAGCTGCTTCCCATCCGCGGCCATGTACCGGGCGAGGGGTCTAGCATTGCTTTTGCCTCCAAGTACTCTCCGAAAGTCACTTTCTCTATTACAAGTATGCTCGTGTTTGCTTTTGCGATTCCATGTACAGCTATGTAGTACACCACCTGAACAGCGAATTGTTGGGTCGGATTGGCGTCGGGTCGCACTGGAGAGCTCAACGATCCGCATCGGTTCCCCATCGCTCAACGAAAGCTACCCACGCTCCGAATATCCCGGTTACTTATCTCACCGTTCGTTGCTTTTTGCGCCGATGCGATTGGGCCAATTTCCTACACCTGAAAATGGCCCGAAGGCACTCACGACGGTTTCATCGCAACAGACACATAGTATGAACTTCATAGAGCGTAGATTTCTGATCATCAAGACGTGAGAATACAGCAATTCGTTCACTAAAATGTAGTGATGTAGCGCCGTAACGCTCCCATTCCCTATCCTTACATTGCAATTCTACACAGGACAAGGTATCTCTGAATGTTAAACAAATTCCTCCACATTCTCCTGGCCGTAGAGCACGTTGCAGTAACGCGCTTACAACTTAGCACCAACCAACTTGGCGTAAGCCTCAGTGCTGAAAGACTTGGGCCTCTCGATGGGGGCACCGACGGCACGGTCAATGATGAGCTGAGGAAGGACACCGAGCGCACGGGATACACCGAAGAGGACGGTGTAGTAGTTCTGCTCAGTGAGGCCGTAGTACTGGAGGAGGACACCGGAGTGGGCGTCGACGTTGGGGTAGGGGTTCTTGGTCTTGCCGTGCTCGGTGAGAACACCGGGGGCGATCTTGTAGACCTGGCTGACGAGCTTGAACATTGGGTCGTCGGGAAGGTGCTTCTGGGCGAACTCGCGCTGGGAGACGTAGCGGGGGTCGGTCTTGCGGAGGACGGCGTGGCCGTAACCGGGAACGACTTGGCCAGCCTTGAGGGTGGACCACAGGTAGTCCTTGATGGCCTGGTCGCTGAGGTCGTTGCCGATAGCCTTCTTCATCTTCTGGAGCCAGACGAGGACTTCCTGGTTGGCCAGTCCGTGGAGAGGACCAGCAAGACCGTTCAGACCAGCAGCCAGAGACAGGTAGGGAGAGCTAAGAGCTGAACCAACCAAGTGGGTGGTGTGGGCGCTGACGTTTCCACCCTCGTGGTCGGTGTGGATGGTGAGGTACAGGCGCATCAGCTCAACGAAGTCCTTGTTCTCGGAGAAACCGAGCTGGTTGGCCAAGTTGAAGGAGTAGTCCTTGTCCTTCTGGATGGGAGCAACCTTGCCGTCCTTGTAGATGTTGCGGTAGATCTTGGCGGCGAGGGTGGGGAGCTTCGCGATGAGGTCCATGGCGTCCTCAAAGGTGTGCTCCCAGTACTGCGACTTGTGCATGCCCTTGGCGTAGGCCTTGGCGAAGTTGGACTCGTGCTCGAGAGCAGTGACGGCGAGAGAGAACTGGGCCATGGGGTGGAGGTCGCTGGGGCAGCGGTCGATGAGCTCCTCGACGAACTTGGGGACATCGGAGCGGGCAGCCCACTCGGCGGAGAGGTCGCGGACCTGCTGCTCGGAGGGGACCTCGCCGGTGAGGAGGAGCCAGAAGAGACCTTCGGGGAGAGGCTCCTGGCCGCCGGGGGCCTTGGGGAGGAGCTCCTGGCATTCGGGGATGGTCTTGCCGCGGAAACGGATACCCTCCTCAGAGTCGAGGACGGATCCCTCCCAGACGAGCGACTTGATGCCACGGGCACCACCGTAGACCTGGTCGAGAGTGACCTCGCCGACAACAGTGTTGCCGTGCTCCCTGGGATATGATGTCAGCGGTGCACTGGGGTGGGCGCGGGGCCGGCAGCACGTACTTGCGGAGCTTCTTGATCTTCTCGATCTCGCCGGGCAGCTTGTTGGCGAAGGTCTCCTTCAGCGACTGCAATTGGCCTGGTTAGCGCGTGTCTTGGCCTCTCAAGAGAGAAGTGGCATACCTGAGTCTTGCCGGTGGAGTAGCAGCGGAGGCCATTGAAGGCTGTGGTCCGCAGAGGGGCGGCGGCGCGGAAAGCGCTCGACAGTCGTAGAGCAGAAGCCATGGTAGTGATGTGTGAGGAAGGACAAGAGGGCGGGCGGATGGGGGGGAGTTAAAAGGCTTCGATCGGGACGATGCGAGAAAATATCGGTGGAGCTCGCACGGTCGTCATGGTCGCGCAACCTTGCAGCGAAAGGAATGCTACCCGCGCGGGCAACGTTCGGAAGTCCCTCAGTTCCGGTGCTGTGGAGGGCCAATGGAGTCGAGTGAAGCGTAGTCTCGCACGAGGCTTCTATCGGCAAAAAGAACAATTCATGATACCGGCATGGTCATGGTCATAACAGTTCATGTTCATGTTCGATTTCACTTTTTCGCAGACAGGTACGCAGCCGCTACTGCCGGTTTCCGAGCATACAGGCCATAGTATGGAGTGCTAAGCCTGGGACATGTAACAGGACATGCAATCGCCTCGGCACAGTCTTGGTGCTTGCTGGAGCTGGCGGGTAGAGAGTACGTCAAAACGGCGGTGCTCGTATGCAAGGCACAGTCTCTGCTGTGGGCCACGCAGCTCAGAGGCCACATGTACAGAAAAGCTGAGCGATCGCTGGGTCAACAAATGCAGGGCTCCAGATGCTGCAAGCGTCCGGCCAGCAGCCAGCGTGCCAGTCCTTGCCAGTCCGGGCTGGGGTGGATCGTCTCCATCATGTCGTCACGTGTCGGTCGCTAGCGCTGTTTTCTCAAACTCGGCACCAAGCACGCACCCAGCCATCCCTCTCTCTGTCTGGACTCATCACACGGGTCTTACTCACCTGCCGCTGCGCCCTTGACGTAGACCAGCCCCAACTCTGGCGACCTATTCCGCTGCTTCTTTGAACTCTGGCTCGCTGCGACGCTCGCACTTCGTAGTGAAGAAGACGCCTCGCGCATATCAATCTCAGCGCGCCGTCGCATCTTAGATTGAATCGCACTACAGCTCGCTCCCTACACACCTCACCACACACGTCAGCGCAATCCCCACACTGCGCATTGCATCTCGCGCGCAGCCCGCTCAACTGCACCTTTCTTCTACAGTCATCGTACTACTTAGATCTGCCCGCTTCGGCTGTCTCTGGCGAGCTCGAGCAAAGTGCTTGCGCGTTTGCCATCTCGCTTCTCTCACCTCGCGCTCCACCCATAGCGCGCTGTTACCGACACTTCTTTTCCTTTCGCATCAAGTTTGACCTGGTCCGTTGAACCTAATCATGGCAGCCATGGAAGAACTAGGCACGCAATTGCAGTCATTACAGGCCCTCAAGCCGCCGGGAGTCACGCCCACCAAGATCAAGGCTATCACGCAGCTGTGCGTCGACAACATTCAGGTATGCCAGTCGCCAGGATCTCCTACACATCCTCCGTGCACATGGGACCTCGTACTAAGTATCTGCCTTCACTTATAGTCTCACTCCGTAATCGTCCAAAAGATCGCCCAACAGCTCCAGAACAGCGTCGCCACACACAAGCTCGGAGTACTATACGTCGTAGATGCAGTCGCCCGCCAATGGGTTGAGAGGGCCAAGCAGGCTGGCCAGGCTGTGTCAAAGAACGCGGCGCAAGGAACCTATGCTTCGGGTGTGCAGATGATGCGAGACGTGCTTCCGGCCATGATGCACAATTTGATTCAATCCGCACCAGAGACACAAAAAGAGAAAATCTCCAAACTCCTAGACATTTGGGAGCGCGGTCAGACCTTTCCACAGGACATGCTCGCCGGCTTCAAGCAGCAGCTGAATGGAGGCCAAAACAGTAGGTCAAGACTCGTGTTTCAGGCGTCATCTAGCTAACCCGTAGTCAACGTAGATGCATCAGCACCTCCAGAGCCACATAAGAGTAACGGCACAGTACCAGTATTCAACGGGCACACTAACCAACAGCCAACACCCCCTGTAGCTCTGCCACAACCTCCACAAGACCCGGGCGCTCTTTTCGCTGCGCTCGCTGGCGTCGGTCAGCAGAATGGGCAAACTAACCCTCCACCTGCAGCAGCTTCTGCGTTTCCTTTTCAACAGAACATGGTACCGCCACCACCCCCTGGCTTCGTGCCTCCGCCACCTGCTGGAGCAATGGGGCAGCCTAACATGCCTGTTCCCCCCGCTGGTACGAATGAGATCGTGACTCAGATTCTAAAGGCTATGAGCGCTGGCTCCATCCAACCCGACCAAGCAATACAGGCACTGAATACGTTGGCTATGGCCCAGAATGGCGGAATGCCTATGCCACCAATGCAGCTCCCGGCTGTTGCGCAGACACCGCCACAGGTTCAGCCTGCTGCGCAGAACGGTAACCAGGCAGACAGATATGATCTGAACGACAGTAGAATGCGCGACCGTAGCAGATCGCCCGACTATCAACGTCGACGATCGCCCGTGCCTAGATCTCCACCAAACCCAAATCGGCGGGAAAGTCCGACATATGGTGTGTACGACCCCAATGCAGGTCCCGAGGGCAATGCACAACGCTTTGAGCGAGGTGAGCGCGGTCGTGGTCGTGGTAAACAGAGGGGTGGTCGTAATGATCGTAATGAGTATCGCCAGCGGTCACCGCCGCGACGACAGCCGAGCCCGCCTAGGGCAGCGTATGGCCAGTCGAAGTATATCGAGTGGGATGAAACTTTGCCGCGCGATCACATCAGAGTCCTCAGCCGTACATTATTCGTAGGTGGTGCTGGCGGAACTGAAGGTGAGATCCGAAGCATATTCGCTCGTTTTGGTAGAGTCCAAACATGTATTGTCAACCAGGATAAGCGACACGCTTTCGTCAAGATGTTGACCCGTCCGGATGCCGTTGCCGCCAAGCAAGGTATGGACACCCTCCAGGACCCCGCTGCACAGTCCAAAGCGCGCCAGGTAAGATAGTCGTTCCTGATGCCTACTTTCCTCTACTAACAGTACTAGACCCGATGGGGTGTCGGCTTTGGGCCCCGTGACTGCAGTGATTACACCACTGGCATTAGTGTAGTTCCCATCTCTCGTCTTACAGATGCTGATCGCAAGTGGGCTTTGACCGCTGAGCATGGTGGAACAGGTGGTCGGCCACTAGAGGGAGGTATGGTGATCGAGGAGCCGGACATCGAGATAGGTGCAGGTGTTTCCTCAAAGGGTATGTACATCCATGACTTGCTCATTACACGACTAACACAACCTAGCCATCAGCCGACGGGTACCGACTGACGTACCTCGCGGAGGTCGTGGAGGCTTCGGCAACCGAGGTGACTTCAACGCACGTGGAGACCATGGCGGACGTGGTAACTTCAACAACCAACGGAATGACTTCAATGAGCGTGCAGACTTCGGTCGCAACGAGTTTGCTGGTAACGGTGGTCGCGGTGGTTTTGACAACAATGGCCCGGCCAAGTTCCGCAAGCAAGATCATCGTCCCGTCAACGACCCACGTCACATCTCGCCCCGACCTGAACAAGGTGTTGCCGTCCCGCCTGCTGTCCCTGGCTTCGGATTCCAGCTCCCAGGATTCTCATGACTCCCACAGGGGTAACTCGCTTCTCCCACATCGGATGCGCCGACCCCTTGACCTAAATTACTTTCCTGTACACAACAGTTTTTGATCGACTAGTCTCGACATGGCAGGTTTCCAATGCTGGTCTTTCCGGATTTCATCCTTTACATATACGTTATAGTCTTTCCTGAAATGGTGGTAAGGCACAATCGTGGTGGACAGTCTGCTTTATCTCGTCAAAAGCATTGCGAGGCGTTGTGGCTGCGAATGCGAGTCAGCCGATCCAGCACTGGCATGCGTCAGGCAACGACGGGTTTCCAAAGGTTTTCTAGTCTGGTTAGTCAAATGTACGATCACGGTGATTCTCCATTACGCTTCGGCGGCATATCTTTAGTACTCCTTAGCTGCACTACCTGATCTGGCCTCATAATGAAAACTAAGATTTTATGATTTTTTTGACCAAATACCATTTGAAGAATCAACGAACCAGATGAGTAGGGGAGACGTCGAGGCTCCGACGATAGCTGCACTCCGGCCAGATCGCTGTAGGTGATGAAGCAACAAAGGCGCACAGTGGATAACAGGGCGAACCTTCTATTATTTGTGGTAATACAACAATATCTCTTCGGAATGATTTTGTGGCTACAGCGCTGATGCGATACATCGGTCCAAGCCAAGAAACCGAGTCCTGGCAACGAACCGATCTATCGCATCAGCGCTGTACTCACAAAACCATCCCTTGTAAATAAATAGAACTTAACTATACAACACCACTAAGGTAACGAGTCCGTACAAGAGACCTACAGCCTCACTGTCAGGAATGAACCTACTTCCTCTTCGTGGCACCGCCCTTCTTCTGACTCCCCGTCGCCTGAGCCTCCGCCTTCTCCTTCTGCACCTTCTCCAACTTCTCCTGATCAGGCACCTTCAAGCTCTTATCGCCACCCGGATGAGCAGCCAGCGGCTTGTTAGCATCCTTCTCCTCGACCTCCTCCTCATCGCCACCCTGTCCAAACTCATTGACACGGTTGTAATCGACCTTGTACTTCCACGTCTGGAACAGGTAAACGAAGAAGATAACGTCGTCGCGAAGGGTGGCCAGACGATGCAGAGTGGGCATCTTGATGGTGAAAGCGAAGAGGTCGTCGATGAAGGTGTTGAGGAACTTGTATGTCATGGCGCGGCCGGGCATGTGGGCGACAGACTGGAGACGGTAGTTGATGTAGAGGGCGGGGACCATCATGAGGAAACCGTAGGCGTAGACGGATCCGACGAGCGTGGTGATGATGAAGGAGTACCATGACTTGTGGGTTTCGTACATGAGCGAGTAGATGGCGTAGGCGATGAGGAGAGGCACGGCGACCATGTAGAGGTACCTGAATGCGACGGCGTCGTATTCTTCTGTCTTCTTTTCCGTGTCGGACAGGACGTGCTTGTCTTCGAATGCGATGGTGTAGGGGAGCAGGGAGCCAGGCATTGTTTGGCGGATGCGCACGTTGACCGACTTGGTGATCTTCCATGCTTCGATTGCCATGCCCATGCCCTGACCGAAGAGGATCATGTAGGATGTATTCTCGTTGTTATCGATGAGGTAGAGGAAGATGATGGCTTGCATGAAAACGTTTGCGACGATGGTGCGGACTGATGTTCCAATATTGTCCTTCTTCTTGCGCCAATGCTGGACATCGTTCTTGAAAGCGAGCATCTCGAAGACCATGTGGAAGATGGAGACGACCGCGGTGATGGCGAGGAGGTATGAGTTGCTGTCGATAAGGATTTCCTTGAACATCTCCATCTCAGAGCCATCGCCACCTCCGGGCGTAGATTGACCTGCAGCTGCAGCCCTGGCGTTGGCGTTGAGGTTCTCGTCGACTGCGGCGAAGATGTTGTACTTCCAGTGGGCGAGGTTGTTGAGCTTCACGTTGAGCGGGAGGGTTGTAACGGTGTCGTTCAGCTCAATCATGTGTTTCTTAAGCTGCCAGAAGGTGTTGGTGAATACGATAGGATAGTACCAGGTGTTCTGACCACTTGCATCTCGTGCGCCGGTAGCCTCGAGTGTGATGAACCGCCTGGGACCGGGATGCATGGCGGCATATTGCAAAGTACCCGCGTCGGGAATCAGGGAGACGGTGAAGTTGGGATGGTAGTAGGAGGATACAATCTTTGGCGCGTTCTTCTCCTCTTCGCTTTCCACCTCGGCTCTTTCTGGCATATCGCTCAGCAAGTTCCTCGTCTTCGCGATCTTCTTCTTGGGCTGGTATTGGGACAATGGACGGATGAAGTGGTAGGCCTTGCTGTGGTCGTAGCCGGGCTGCGTGGGGTCGAGCACGCTGCCACTCTGCGCAACGTAGAAGTGAGCAAGCAGAGTAGCATTATGCTGCACTTCCCTTGGGACCTTGAACTCGGTATGGATTTCTCTGTTCTCCTTGTAGTCTCCAAACTTGAAGTTCTTCTCATCGATCAACAGCGAGTCCTTAGGCATTGACTTGAGCGGGGGCATTGCGACGGACGAGGAGATGTACATGGCGACGTCCATCTCAGTGCCAGCAGGCCACATGGGCGCGACAGCATAGGGGATATGGCTGTATTGAGCACCAGGATCGAGGGATTGTGGGCGCTGCTCCCATGCGGGAATGACAACGTTGCCGGCTGGTTTGACGGCGGCGACGGAGCCAGTTTGCGCGGGATCGTTGACGGCGGGGGCGGGTTTGGCAGTCTGGGGCATGAAGTACTTCATGCCACCCTGGATAAGCAGGAACAGGCCAACGCTCTGTACAATGGACTTGACGAGCTATCACGGAGCCGTTAGCTATCATCTCGGAGCGGAGGGGTCTTGTTTGCGACTTACACTCTTGCCCTCCTCGGGCGGCGCGGCGGCTGCTTGTGCCTCTGGCATGATGGCAACGTGCGGAACCTTAATTCCGGCTTGAGCAGCTTGTCAGGTGGAAAAGGAAGATGAACTCGCGATGAAGTCTGAACACATAACCTGGAGACTTTCCGAGGAATTGGCGGTTCCGCCGAGGGCCCGTGCCTGTCCCGCGTCAGGGTCTAGCCACATGGGCCTTGAGTTCCCGGCCCAGGTGGCGGTGACCTCATGCACCTCACCGAAATGCATACCCTTTGGAGCTTACCCTTCACCAAGGGATTGCAGCTATGGGTTGATGAGAATGCTGCGCAAAAGGTGCTGCCTAACATCATCTTGACGACCTTATAATGGGGCTACCGCTGCCTTAACCCCTCCTCCGTTGGAGAGGCTCCTCTCAAGCTTCTGTCGCCGCCCCTCCTCAACACGTCAATTGCATTTGACAGCCCGCGTTCCGACTCTAGTTCCCTCGTTCCGAGCATCTCTATTAACCATCCGAACAACCATGGCGGACAACAACGCAACAGCTAGCAATGGCTCTGCCAAGCAGCCCGTGGTTGCCGTATTGTATGTAGACAGGACGTCAACCGATTGATGGAGCGAATAGCTAACTGTGATACAGCTGCGGCGCTTCCAGTGGCACATCGCCAGTCCACATGGAGGCAGCGAGGCAACTTGCGCATGCTCTCCACAAGGCCAACACCAAGGTCGTATACGGCGGCGGCACTGTCGGCCTCATGGGCGAGGTAGCACGAACCCTCGTCTCGCTGTCGGGCCCCGACTCGGTCCACGGCATCATCCCCGGCGCCCTCACTCAACTCGAGCAGCACAACGACCCTGCCAACCCTAACGGCCACTCTATCGACGCAGACAAATATGGACGCACTACTGTCGTCAAGGACATGCATACGCGAAAGCAGATGATGGCTCAGGAAGTCGTCAAGGGTGGACCGGGCGGCGGCTTCGTTGCTCTACCTGGAGGCTACGGAACATTTGAGGAGCTGATGGAGATTACCACCTGGAACCAGCTAGGCATCCACGACATGCCTGTCATCGTGTACAACGTGGACGGCTATTGGAGTGGTCTCATTGAGTGGGTCAAGAATGCTGTGACCAGCGGTTTCGTTGCGCCTACCAACGCTGGCATCATCTCTGAGGCTCTTAGCGCCGACGAAGTGATAACACATCTGAAGGAGTATCAGAGTGCGCCTGGACGCTTCAACTTGACCTGGGAGGAGCAGTAAAGGGTATGTGGTTCAAGGTTGCGGAAAGGCTCGATAACTCCACTCTTCAAACCCCAAAAATGGTTCAAGGCACGTCGGTGCTAGATGGTTAGACAGAATCTCACAGGTGGACTCTGTATTAGTAAATGCATCCATGTAGATTAATTAGACTACACTACAAATCAAAAGGTCTGAGAATCGTTCCCGTAGTACGTACTGAGCAAGTGAGCGTATCCGAACACTCTGGCCGCATATGGTGATCTCACCCGACAATCCCTACAAGCTGACGACATGTTCTGCAAAAGCTTTGCCGGCCCGAGCAACTTATCTTCGGCAATAAACATCGCGGAGCGAGGCTGGTGAGATTACATGCTTTAAAGAGCATGGTACCGGTGCTGAACGGAATGCCTAAGCCCGTTGAGGCAGGAGCGAAACCATGTCCGACGCGCGAGCCCATCTCATTCGACAACCCCGCCAAAAGTCAAGATAGTGACCTCAACGCGCGTATAATGACAAGCTTTGACAAGCCTTTTCCAAGACTGCTTAAATACGCTAGGGTAAGTTGCTCTCACACTCTTCTCACTGCTCTTGCGCCATTTGTCTGCAGCTCTCAGCATGTTCACCAAGTCGGTAGTGACGCCTTTGTTGGCGCTTTCAAGCCTCGCCCTACAAGCTGCTGCTGTCTCTCAGAAGCAATGGACTAAGAGGAGCGACCACTTGTACTTGCCGAAAGAGACTAGCGACTACAAGACCGCGACTGCTCCGAACAATGTCACTATTCGGTACAAGAATCCTGGTATCTGCGAGACCACTCCAGGCGTGGACAGCTACTCTGGATATGTGGATTTGACACCTGATGTGCGTATCAATCTCACCCATACATACAAGCGCTTATTCTAATGCCACATAGGTCCATGTGTTCTTCTGGTTCTTCGAATCTCGTAATGATCCAGCATCGGACCCGTTCACCCTCTGGCTGAACGGAGGTCCTGGATCTGACTCGCTGATCGGCTTATTCGAGGAGAACGGACCTTGCATGATCGATGACAACCTTACAGCAGTATACAACCCATACAGCTGGAACAATGTCTCGAATATGCTGTACATCTCGCAGCCTGTCGGAACTGGTTTCAGCTACCAGAAGCAAGGTGTCGGAAGCTTCAACTCGTTCTCCGAAGACTTCCACTACAACTCTAGCGAATGGCCCGCTACTGGTCGATGGCCTCTGCTCGAGCCGCTGAACACTGGTACTATTGATACTACGGATCTCGCCGCAGTTGCTGTCTGGGTGAGCCAAAACCTGTTATCGAACTCCTTTGGCTAGTGCTAATCTCGTTCGATACATGTAGCACGTTTTCCAAGCCCTTCTGGCCACCATTCCCAAGTTTGATGCCAAGCTTGGAGACTTGGATGCTGCAAGAGACTTCAACCTATTCACCGAGTCGTACGGCGGTCACTATGGCCCAGCATTCTTCAGCTACTTCTACAACCAGAACCTGAAGATCGAGAACGGAAGCATGCCCGGATACCCACTCAACTTCAACTCGCTCGGCATAATCAACGGCATCATTGACGAGGCCATCCAAGCCGAGCATTACCCCGAGTTCGCTGTTAACAACACTTACGGCATCAAGGCGTATAACGACACCGTTTACTCGTACGCCAAGTTCGCGAACAACATGTACAACGGATGTCTCTACCAGATCGCCCTCTGCCGAGCTGCCGCCGAAGGCAACACCACCTACTACCACGCCGATGCAAAGATCACCGAAGCCGAGCTAACACCAGGCGAGATGCAGATCTGCAACGAAGCAGCAGACATGTGCCGTGACAACGTCGAATCTCCATACTACTATTATTCAGGCCGCGGCGTCTACGATATCCGTCACACGTACGAGGACCCGACACCCCCCTCTAACTACGGCGATTACTTGAACCTTGCAGAAATCCAGGATGCTCTCGGTGTTACACTCAACTACTCTGGTAGCAATGGCATATACTATGCTTTCCAAAACACGGGAGACTTCATCTACCCCAACTTCAGGCTCGATCTGGAGTACTTGCTGAGCCAGGATGTGCGTGTTAGTCTGGCGTATGGCGATGCTGACTACATCTGTAAGTTCTTCCTGCCCTATCAGGGTTTTGAGATTTCTGACATGTTCAGGCAACTGGTTTGGTGGTGAAGCTATCAGTCTGGCGATGGAGTACACTCACAGCGACGAGTTCCGTGCCGCAGGTTACGCGCCTATGATGGTTGATGGTACGGAATACGGCGAGGTACGCCAGTATGGCAACTTTAGCTTTGCGCGCGTCTACGAGGCCGGTCATGAGATCCCTTACTACCAGCGTAAGTATTTTTGCTACCTCTGCCCCAACCAGTCTGGGCAGATCACGAGCTTTGCTAACCTGACTTTTAGCTGTTGCCGCGTTGGCATACTTCAACCGTACTCTGTACCACTACGATATCGCGACTGGCGAGGAGAAGGTCACTGCCAACTTGACATCCTCTGGCCCTGCGAATGCAACGCACACGCAATCATTCGTGCCGATTACGTCGTCCATCATTCAGGCCTTCCCTTCGCCTATCTATCCTGCGACGACATCGGGGTACTAAGTCGTACTGTTGTCACCGAGGTCAATGTAGCCTTGGTTCCAGTGCGTTGGGCTTCATCAAAGTGGTGTGCATGACTATCACGAATGAAAAGAATTTATGAATTTACTCTGCGTAATATGCATGAAGACTAGTGATGCGTGCATGACTTATTCCTAGTACCAAATGATCTATCATCTCTTGCCCTTCCTCAGCTTAGCCCCTGCATCGAAGAGCAGACTTCACGAGAATCGCCCATCATGCTCATCACCGCTGCCTACAGATCTCAGCCTTGAACTCCTCATCATCTTTCCGCCATCCAATCCCAGCATCCTCACTACCAGGTCCCTTCCAGAAAATGCTACCATCAGCATCATCGCGGATAGCCTCGATGATCCTATCCTGGTGGTCATCCTGCATCGTCGCCAACAGCGCCAGCTGCACCAACGACAAGTGCTTTCGTACATCGTAATCCGGGTCGTTCTCGTCGGGCTTGAACGTGTTGAGATCGATGCCGAAGTCCCCTCGTAGAATGCTTTGGTATGTGCGTTCGATCATGGCGTCTGTCACGGGTGCGTTTTTGGGTGTATAGGTACCTAGAGCCTCCTTGGGGAACTTGTCGGTTTGACCTGGTGGGGTGATCTTTGCGATGTCGATGGTCGAGTTATGTGAGGTGTCGATGGGAGGAGGTCGCTTCATCTCCTTGGTGGCCTGAGCGATTGAGAGTGGAGATCTGTCGAGGTCAGGAATGGTTTTCATCACATCAAACGTGACCGATGGGATAGCTGATGAGGATTGGTCAGGAGCGGTTGGGGTTTCCTTCACATCAGACATGGTCGATGAAATAGCCGATGAGGATTGGTCAGCAGGAGTGGGATTTTCTTGCATATCAGACATGGTCGTGGGATGGATAGTGAGTTGTGGATTCTGACTGTAGTGAGCCATCGATGTGAGTTCATGTGCCTGCTGATATGTAGTAAAGAAGTTTGCTAAAAACACAGGACACGATACACGTTTGTGCAAACGACGCGTGGAACAATTTGTCGAGGCCTCGCAATATGTAGGCATCGACGCCGACTGTGGTTAGAGGCTTTTCGTAGCAAAACAAGTCACTGGGAATCGGAGCGGATAGACAAACAGAACTTCGATGTCAAGGTCGTCAAACAGCGTTTGCACCAGGATATGCCTGTACAGGCCTACGTACGCCAGATGTGAACGCCAAACTCCATGCTAAATATTGCAGATGCTTCGAAGGAACGTTTTCATTTCGACGTAGGGAGTGCGAACAGCTGGGGCTGCATGTTGATCTTGCACAAGCGCGCAATACAGCCAGACAATTGCAGAAGGGTTTGTACGCCTTCAAGGATGCGCATATGGGTAAAGCCAATTTCCTGATTGCTGTTAGCCTCTGTAAAAATCGCCCGTTGCGAACCCTCACCTTGATGAATTCCAGCTTTGCGTGCTCACTCAGCGTGTCAATCGTCTTTGTAACTTTGAACATTGTGCTGATGATGTCGTGACACGAGTATCCCAGATCCCACAGCTCTTTCAGTGATGTCAGAGCATCGTCGATACGCTGCTCATGGCACGCCTTGATCATGGCTTGCACCTTGATGGGGTGCGGGCTGTCGACCACCCTGAAGACATTGTCGCCATTGACGAAGCCGAAACCAGCAAATGTCGACTGCAGGTTGTTGATGGCTTGTCGCATATCTCCCTCTGCTGAGAACACTAGTGCCGCAATTCCGTCGTCTGAGTATTTCACGTCTTCGGCTTCGCAGATCTGCATGACGCGGCGCACGACTTGCGCATCGGTAAGGCGGGCGTATCGGAGGATGGCGCATCTCGATTGCAGCGGCTCGATGATCTTGTTTGACTGGTTGCAAGCGAATGCAAATCGGGTTGTTGCACTGTATATCTCCATCGTCCTCCTCAAAGCTTGTTGTGCACCGCTGGTCATGCTGTCCGCTTCATCGAGGATGACCAGCTTCTGCCTGCCCGCGGGAAGTGTGACTTTCTTCTGCGCAAATCCCTTTATCCTGTTGCGGACGACGTCTATACCACGTTCGTCCGAGGCGTTGAGTTCGAGGACAGCCTCTTTGTAGGCATCACCGAGGAGTTGGCGTGCGAGACAGAGGATGGACGTGGTTTTGCCGATACCAGGCATCCCGGAGATGATCATATGGGGCATGTTGCCATCTTTTGCGATGATCTTGAGGCGCTCAATGGTTTCGGTATTGCCGACGACATCATCGAGGTAGACGGGACGGTATTTCTCTACCCTAGGAGGATGTCAGTCTGAACCAGCTGGCGAAGGCCAGGAGCGGTGAATTACCATGGCAGCTCGTAGTTTGCACCGCCGGCCGCATTGGGGTTGGGTTTGACGCCATTGCTGGCAGCGGCTTTGGAGGACTCGGCTTTTGACATTTTGGGCTGTGGTGGTTGATTTGGAGGGGTGACGCGAAACACGCGATGCTCTGCAAACGCGCTTTCACGGGTCGTCCGTCTTGGGACTAGTGCTCACGTGAGCCGGGCACGATCGACGCGCAGCCGCGGCAGCGAAATATCATGCCCTTGGCGCTAAAGATAGATTCG
This sequence comes from Alternaria incomplexa, assembly GCF_024043165.1. Taxonomy (NCBI): domain Eukaryota; kingdom Fungi; phylum Ascomycota; class Dothideomycetes; order Pleosporales; family Pleosporaceae; genus Alternaria; species Alternaria incomplexa. The sequence goes on along the minus strand of NW_026249862.1, from coordinate 795,167 downwards.
TCCGACGCGACGTCACTTTCGTAGCACAATAGATCAGATCGGGATTTTTTCTCCAGATCACACACTGGCGTCGGTACAAATCGAGGCTATGTTCTTGCACATATTGTCCTGCACGCCTGTACAACGCATAGTACAAAATGATCCTCTCGAGGGATCTTCAGTTGGCATGCCAGATGGGCTTTCAGGTACCGACCGATGCTGCAGGTCCTGAGGTTTCAGCCCCAAACGTCTTTTTCGAGAGGCGCAGCCATCGAGCATCGGGCGCCTGAAGAAACCACCCGATCGCTCGTCAGTCGCTAACAGACGGGCTATTTGCATTGCTCTAGTAGCTTGCGACATGGCGACGGCGTCAAGACACTGGGATCCTGGTAGTTGACAGGGTGACGTATGCGGCTGACGGAAGCGGTCCGTAACCTACCACGTCCACGCATGACAGCGAGCTGTTGTGTAGAAGCAGCCCCAGACGTTTGCTGAGAAACTTGTGAATGCTGAATGTCGCTGGTAATGTTGGCCTTGTCGGCGCAGCCTTGGAGCGCGAACAAGGCGCAGGCGGCGCACGGCGGCAAGGGATGCCAGCATCGGCACCAAGCGCTTGGCTTTGCGATACAAACGAATCGTCTCGTAATCGAGGCAACGCCACGCCCTGCGGATCCCCCAGCAAGGCACACACAAGCCCCGTTGGCTGGCGATTTTAGGCCCGGAAATGGCGGCGGCTGCCCATGCTTGTTACGTGGGCAGGTGCACTAAAGGGCCACAGAATCCGTTACAGGTCCAGACTTGACCTCATCATACGCGTCGTCATCACAAGGCTCGAACGCCCCCTGCGCCGACTAAAGCCTCGCGCCTGCGCCTCTACTTCGCATCGACTGTATTCCTAGTCACAGCTCGTTTGTTTCTGCTTTGTCGCTATTATTCCCTTGTCATCCTCTACTCGCACTGTGCTTGGACAGCGCTCCGCTTTTTGCGACTTCAATTGCGATCTCAAACACAAGGCTATTGCCGCCCTCACCCAACTCCGACTACTCGTGCGTCAGGTTTTACCAAGCCACACCAGGGATCTTTTCACTTCCGTGGTATACATCGGACGCACATCCCTAGGATCCTCTTCTCAGAAACCACATCATGAAGTACTCGACGTTCTTGGCGGCGCAATTGGCGTCGTCGGCTGTAGCAGTGAGGCTTGCACCGCGAGAGGTAAGTGCGACTCTTGGCACCCCAGATTCACTGCGAAGCGAATCCTCCCGCAGCGCCTCGTGCGCATCACCAGAGCTTTGTCGAATGCGATGCTGACTTTTCCAGAACCCAAGAGTAGTGCGCCTGGATACCCAGCGCCGAAATGTCAATCCTGTCGCACACGACCAGCTACGAAGACGTCAAAATGTCGTCCAGCAAACACTTGACAACCTCGAGACACTCTACTTCGCCAACGCCAGCTTAGGCACCCCCGAACAGAACTTCCGCCTCCACATCGACACCGGCAGCAGCGATCTCTGGGTCAACTCAGTGAACTCGAATCTGTGTAGCCAAGGCGGCAACCAGTGCGGCGAATCGGGCACATACAACGCGAACGACTCTTCGACATACAACTACGTGAACGGCGCGTTCAACATCTCATATGTGGACGGGTCAGGCGCGTCAGGAGATTACGCGACAGACAACTTCCGCCTCGGCGGCCAGACAGTAGAAGACCTGCAGTTCGGTATCGGCTACGTATCGAGCTCACCGGAGGGTATCCTCGGAATTGGCTACACCATCAACGAAGTTGCCGTAGGACGCGCCGGATTAGAACCATACCCCAACTTGCCCCAAAAGCTAAAGGACGACGGTACTATCAACTCAAACGCATACTCGCTATGGCTGAACGACCTGGATGCGTCGACCGGAAGCATTCTCTTTGGAGGCGTAGACACCGACAAGTACTCGGGTGAACTACAGACACTACCAATTATCCCAGAGCGTGGACAATATGCCGAATTCATCATCGCTCTAACTGGTATGGGACAGAACGGCGAGAACGGTTCTATCTTCAACGATTCCAACGTACCGGTCCTGCTTGACTCAGGGTCCTCCTTGATGTATCTTCCCGATAATGTCGCCAGCGCTCTGTACCAGACCTTCGGCGCCCAGTACCGTCCTTCGCAGGGCGCAGCCACTGTCGACTGCGACCTTGCGAATCAGGAAGGCTCGCTTGAATTCAACTTCTCCGGTGTCACGATCTCTGTCCCACTCAACGAGCTTGTCATAGTTGCTGCCGTTAGTCGTGGACAGCCCGTCTGCATACTTGGCATTGGGCCCGCGGGCTCCTCTGTCGCCGTTCTCGGCGATACTTTCCTACGATCCGCATACGTTGTCTACGACCTTGAGAACAACGAAATTTCCCTTGCCCAGACAAATTTCAACGCCACCTCAGAAAACGTCCAGGAGATTAAAGAAGGCTCTGACGGCGTACCCAACGCTACAGGTGTTCCCAACGCAGTGTCTACTGCAGCTGTCGGCACTGGCGGACCCAGAATCGATGGTCCCAACATAACTGGTGGCGGTGGAATCCTGACCTCTACCGGCGCTGCCATGCCGGCCGCAACTGCAAACCCATGGGTTGGCGGTGCTGCGGTCGCTGGTGCGGGCATCTTCATGGGTTTCAACGGCTTCTGATGTGCGGACTACAATTTTCCTAATACCTGTCCAGCGTAATGAACTTTTTTACAATGCATACGTGCATCGTTGGCGTTATCAAGAGTGGCATGGATTACAACCTCTCGGTTAAGGGTTTTGCATATTCACCAACCTACCTGGAAGTAGGTCTGTTGCTTACATAGAAGCATAGCATTATCATGAATTTTTAACGTCTATTGCATCGCTCACAAAGTTACTTCTGGTTAGTGATAGTAAAAGCCAAAGTCGCGTTTGACTAGATGGTGACGACACCCGGGGCCTGACAGGACGCGTAGCGCCTGCCGCGTAATAGCTTCAACGCCTGGAATCACTAAGTCGCAAGTCGCGCATCATCACATGCATGAATAATTTTGACTTATCACGCCGCCATTCCGTATTTCCGCCAATAGCTGAAAATGTCTACGTACAACCGCCTTCATGCTGTAAGCTCCATACGCGTTCCCTTCGGCTTCAACTCTTGCCGAGACTACACTCCGAAGAGGTCGTCACTTTGACGCTCGTCCTCCGCCTACTCATTCGCATCATCTCACTGCTTAAGTTAGAAATCTCGCCACTCTTCAATGTTGAGATCGACGGTGGCCGACTTACCTGGTCCCTCAGGCACCTCCGTTTCCGAAATCCGATTTACTTGATGTGGATAATGTACCCGCTCGTTTTCAGCGGGAGGTTCGAAAGGCAACGGCTCTGATATGTCTGTATCCGGACGTCGCTGAAGCTCGATGCCGTCCCTCGGCGGCGCTTGCTCTGTTGCGGATGGGTCAGCGTTAGAGGCCTGTTGTGATGAAGTCGCCGCTGGAAGAAGCTGTGTCGCGCCGTCAGCGGGTTGTGTATGAGACGTACTTGCAACGTTGCTGTTTTGCTGTCTTTGTGACGTTCGTTCGGTCCACCGCTGTTGAAGGTAAGTGTAAAGCCGTACTACTGCGTTGCGTAGGGTGTTCCATAGCCCGGGGAAGAATTTTGGCCTGTAGTGGTGTAATGCCGCGATGGCAGCAATGAGGACGAGGAGGACTGAGGGGATGAATATCTCGTAGAACATCTTGTTGAGCATAGTTCCTTACTGTTAGAGCGGTATGAAATTTGTCTCGCCATAGAGAGTCTGTAAGAGAGTATTTATTATAGTGTGATTGATTGCTTGATGGAAACTCTTAAATGTTTGCTTCAACGAAAGGGTGTTCGGGAGACTACGACAACCTTTGAGGAGTATGTAAGATGAAAGAACGAGATGGACAATCATAAGAACGATAGATGGGTAAGGAGAAGGTTCCACAAATTTGATCATCTTCCGCGCCCCTCCTTAGACTGCATCATTCGTACCTTTACCACTGTACTTCTGCTGCTTGGCGTGTCGGAGCTGTACCACACTTTCATCGTCGTTTGTGCTGCCTCTCTTGTCTTTCTTGAGATACCTGCCAATGTATCCCCTCTCACCCCAAAGATGAAAAGGATCGACCAAGCCGTTCACTACTCCTCGCTTGTTCTTCTTCTTTTCTGCCCGAGCCGCCTCTAACTCCGCATCGCTCATATCCCAGAACTGTGTCTTCTTATCTCTCCCCTTGAACAGACCCCAAATATCAAAAGGGTCGAAGATGGTAATGATCCACGGTCTGTCATCACCCCAGCCTGGTCCTTTCCGTTCAGTCACGCCATCGCGAGCCAAGAACACCGAGTTGGAAGGAGGTAGACGTTTACCCGGATGCCACAGATTGAGTAAAGTGGTGTTGAGAAACATAATGACAGCTTCGAAGATCCAGAAGTAGATTTCGTTCTGATATATGGAGGACTCCCAACCGAGGATGTATTCCACGAGGCGATATATGCAGCGTATGGTAACGATAGTCGCACTCACGTACATGACGTACAGTACGACGCGTAGATCCTGCTTCAGTACGCCGGCTTTTTTGGCACGTCGATGAAATTGCGCAGCGAGAATACCAAATGCACCGAAGAGTGCTGCCTGGAGACAAAGCGATGCGGTGACGAGATCTGAGCCGAGTTGCCGTTCTGCATCGGTGGACCTTGAGTTGGCCATACGCCATGCACCTTGTCCGATGAGAATCTCGCATACGCCATCGAGGCCGATGAAGGTCGTTGCTACACGCCCTGGGTGTAGAGGTGCCAGGTAAGGAATGTAGTAAAGGAGTCGTGACAGTATGAAGTAGTTGATGAGCGCGTACACTGGCGGCCCGGACATGATGAGTACGGTCGAAGCTATGAGATATGCTAGATTGTCAGTGTCGTAAGCGCCTGCGAGACGCACTGCGAAGCCGCTGATCATCAGAAGAGCGGCCCACGGCAGGAGGACTGTTGTCCGCCATGACTTGTGCTTGCTGAGAGATATCAGTAGTGCAAAACTGCGACTATCAAGGTGTTTACATTGTCTGCCACGCATGTAGCGCTCCGGAGATGGAGAAGAGGATAATGAAGAGTACGGGCGCGGCTTTGTTTGGTGCATAGTACCAGATGCTGCCAGGCGAGTAATCCCCCATTCCCATCTTGAGAACGACGAATACGATGTCACAGCGATAAACTAACTGATGACTGGATTCGTGTAATTGATGAGACAAACTGTCCGAAAGTCAGAGGCAAAAAGCCGTTATTGCAGAGTAAGGGACAAGAACAATATGCGCCCAGATAGAGTCGCTAGCATACTGGCCCTTCTATACCTAGGACGCGAGATTAAATATATGGAGTGAAGCTCACGACAACACGTTCAAATAGCGCAGATGTCAGACCCCTCATAAGAAGGCCAATGCGATGAATGCGACGGCTGCACAGCGGAGCTCAGCTGAGGCGACTCTGCAAGGCATAGCACAGGGCTGAATAGGCGCATCTTCCCATCGGTAACAGGGTGAAGCGAGAGTGTACGGTTGTTGACCGGTGATGGGCAGAGGGTGGAAGGCTTGTGCAGCGACTGGTTGATGGAAAGACACACGTGATGTGGCGGAGACCTTTGATGAGTCCTTACCGAATTTGGATTAGTCCAGGCTAGCGGTGAAGCCGCCGAATGCGCAACGTACATCTTGCGACGGCATCATTACCCGCGCACTCAAGCAAACGACGTCTATCACATAATTCGCCGTTATACCGATAATCCCATCGTGCACGTTTCATGAGTGTGGCTGGAAATGGTGCGCCAGCCCTGGGTGCCACAGAGGATGGTTCTAGGCAAACTCCAGCCGAACCTACGGTGATGGACGGGCTCTCGAGCTCTAAAGTGACGGGTATGCACCCCTGCAACTTCAACACCCCTATACTCATACTTCACAGTCGAGTACCATGACCCTTCAGGAGTCTTTTCATTGATACAAGAAGACTTGGCTGCGCGATTGCCCCTTCGTAACTTGCACTGGAAGGCTCCTACACGGCCACTACGGTCTATCGACTCCTTACATGTTGATCTCGTACCAAGTAAAGAATCAGCACAGGCTGCAAGTGCGGCTTCGTCGACTTCAGCATCTGGCCAAGGTACGCCCAATAGGAACACGGATGAGATCTTCAGGCCGGTTAACAAAGAGAAAGAGAGACGACATCAGATCCCAGGACTGCGTCAAACACCTTATCTGAAGGTCTATCTGTTGAGATGCGACGATTCAGAGACTTACAAGGCGACTGCGCGCAAGCAAGTTCGCGAGTGGGTGAAGGAACACACCCCACCTTCTCAAAGCAGTACGGCGAACACGCAGGAGAATCATGATGCATACGAATGGTTGATTCTACATGTTGTGGTGCCTGAGACGCCGGCAGCAAGCCAGCCTCGTGGATCGTCCAGTACCACAACCGGTGAGAAGGAGAAGTCCGGAGCAGCTTCAAGATGGACGCGCGGGACGACGACCTTGCTGGAAAAGCTTCGCGCCGACTTCAATGTCTCGTCAAAATCGGCACCCGATCGGGTAGCTCAGATACGGGTGCCAAAAGAGAGAGTTACACAGCACATGCTTCCAGCTGCTGCACCTGCCGCCACCCCTGCTATTACTGAGAGCCCCCAGGAACAAGAGCGTGCTTGGGCTGATGTCATCGCTAAGTTCAAGGTATTGATCCTTCTTTCGTTTGACCTCCGGGTGAGCCAGTATGAAGAAGACATTCGCAAGAACGACGCGCAGCGCTCGTTTCCTGGTTGGAACTTCAATACATTCTTCATCTTGAAGGAAGGGTTGGCAAGAGGCTTCGAAAGCGTAGGTCTGGTTGAAGATGCGCTACTTGGCTATGATGAGCTTTCCATCGGTCTGGACAGCGTCATACGTGATCAGTCGAGCGAAGACGCGCAAGGAAGCGTTTTGCTCAGCTATTCAGACGACATATATCAGACAGCAGCAGAGATCGCACAGCAGGATGGTACTGATGGATCAGGACCATCCATACACGATGATAGGCCGATCAACGCTTTGAAGAAAGACTATCGCGGTCTCATCCTTGCAAACAACATTTCGATCTTCGACTTCAGGCTCTACATCTTCGCTCGCCAGATGTTCTTGCTCTTGAGGCTTGGAAACTCAGTCTCAGCACGTTCCGACCTTGCAGCCAAGCTACAACCTCGACCGAATGCCGGCGTGATACAGCGCTCGGCTGATGACAGCGCTATCGGTATGAAGTCGGGCGGACAAGGGAACGACTCAGAGGATCTGTTCTCTCTCGCTGAACTCTGCTCGCGTGCACTGAACTTCATCACCTTTGCTGGGCGGCTCTTGCGAGATGATCTAATTCACGGGTAAGTCCATCTACACCCAGTCAAACCACAGCACTAATCCATCGCTGTAGGGCGAAAGCTCACGATACCACATTCCCTGATCATCTCGTCGAGAACATCGTTCGTTCGTGGACTTTCGCTGCGCTGGAACAGGTCTTGCGTGAAACATCTACAGGATCTCTTCCATTTACGAAGTCCTCTGGAAACCTATCGGCAGGCTCTTCCGGCAAGAGCCTTTCGTTTGGTGGCCGCAACAAAGAACAAAAGATGAAGGTCTCAGAACAGAAGTCTATGATCCATCCATCCAGATCAACATCTTTAAATCATGGGCGACCAGTATCAGACATGCCATACTCACAACCTGCAGCCAATGCACAAGTCGTATTTGAGAACGGCCAGTATCACGATCGGCCACTACCTGGCCAACAGAGCACAATCCCTTCTGCCAAGAATGGATTGCAGGAGCTGGCTGGTACCAGAGCGCAGCTGCTCGCAATTCAGCGACGTTTGCTCGAACATGCAGGCAAGAGCATGGGTTGGAATATTGGCTGGAATGCTATATTGGCATCTCTGAGTGCTAGAGAAGAGCTCACTGAGGTTGATCTAGAAGACGAGGAAGAGGAAGAGGATGAATCGAAGCAGAACCAATCTCGTACCGAAACGGAAGGGGAAGCTTCGAAGTCACGTCTCGGTATATCTGCCGCAGCGCTGGTCACTGCGATGACATCCATCAAGCAATTCCGACAATTCTATGAGGTCAGAAGATGTGATATAATCCCGCATGAAGTTGCTAACTTTTACAGGTTTTGAGTGATCTTATCGTCAAGCACTATATGGCCGCAGGCCAGACCAAGTCAGCAGAAAGCGTGCTCGGGGATCTGGCTGCCCTCAGGTTGTATGTTTGCCACTTCTCAGATTATATCAGGCCAAATACTGATATCACTATAGTGAACTCGGTGACTTCGCAGCAGCCGCCATGTACTTTGGACGTATGGCATCGTACTTTGCGGAGAGCAGATGGAACACGGTCGAGACAACCATGCTCAAGATGCACGCACGCTGCCTCAAGAAACTCAACCGAAAAGATGAATATGTGCGGACGGTACTTGATCTCTTAGCCAAGTCTGCGGCGAGTCGAATGGCGTTCAAGAGTGCCTCGAAACGAGCCAGCATAAACGACGCAGGTGACATGCCTGGTGTCTGGCTGAACGACGACAAAGTGGACACTACTGATGTATTCCATGAACTCATCAGCTATTCGCAACAGCTACCCTATGATGTCACGGTCCAGATGCCGAAGTACTTTGGCGACATCTCGGTAGAGCCGTACGTTCGCCACTACGATGATAAGGATGGGTTCCAGCTGCGTCTTCAATTCAGACACCATCTTGAAGACGAGATCGAAATACGCGCAGCCAAGATCCGCTTGGTCAGCGCAGTTTCGAACCAGGCGAAAGATATATGGCTTGAGGAGACAGGAGCTATACAGTTGAAGAAGGGCTTGAATCGCATGTGGATCGGCTGCAACGTGAATACAATCGGACCGTACATGGTCGACAGGGTTGTCCTCGAAGCAAAGCGTATCGTCTTCGTACACGAACCTTTCCGAAAGGCTGAGGCGACAACTCCACTTGGCATCATCACTTCGGTCTCTGCGCATTCTCTCAAAGCCGCGAAGAAAGCTCGGATACTGTGCTTCCCCCGTAGCGAATCCTTCCAAGCCCGAATCTATCTCTCGCACTTCATCCATATCGACAAGCCGCGGCATATAGAGGTCGAGTGCTCAGCTGGCTGGAATGAGATTACGCGTGCAGAAGTCCGGCTAAAGTCTGCCTCTGCAGGTTTACGACTGCGAACCGCAAATGCAAGCGTGGCTTCCGGAGAGATCAAGATCGATGAGAGTAAGCCAACGCCGGGAGTCATCGCTATTGGTGCCATGCCAGCCGAAACTACAGCGACGTTGAAGGTGCCTTACGATATGGAGACAATATTGCAAGACCTTACTGTCAAGATCGACGTCGACTATTTCACCGCCAAGGGACAGTTCCAGTATACCTCGACCTTCGTTATTCCTGTTGAACTGCCTCTAGACGTCAACGTTCACGACCACTTCAAGAGCAAATCACTGTTTTCGAAGTTCAACATCAAGACCGCCAATCATGTACCGCTGAAGCTTCTAGATGTCGCATTAGAAGGATCAGAAGAGTTCGACGTCCATGCGCCAAGGCGTCCGAAAGAGGCTGTCAATGTTTTCCCGAAGCAGCCTGTCGCAGTGACATACAAAGTCACCAAAAAAACGATGGACGCTGCCAAGAAGCGACAAAGTCGGATTTCCACCACTGGCAGTCTATCATTGGCTGTTGAGTACCGATGCTTGAACGAAGACGTCCTTGAACGAGTGCGGGTGATGTTTGCTGAGGCTGTGGAAGACAGTCCAGTTCATCGACTTGCTCGTTTGCTTACCGACCATTTCGCTAGTCAACTAGAGCAACACATTTTGCCATCGCAATACGAAAAGATCGCATTACTGCAGAGGCTCGATCTGGGTGCGTTCGAGGAGGTTGGCTGGGCAGACTGTTTGGAGAGCTTACCGCTTGTCGTCCGTGATGACACGCAGACCTGGCTGCAGAAGTGGCATGAAGTAGGTACTCGTCTTCTTCGAGTGGACTGCGTACACTAATGTCTTGACAGAAACACCGAATCATCCTGCTCATCGAAGACGATACTGTTGATACGACACAGCAACCGATCGCTCCGCTATCGCCAAACCCACCCCGCCGGATGGTCATCACAGTCTCAATCCCTCAGACTCACATCCTGCACACTGCATCCCTATCTCTGAACTCGCCTTCATCCTCTTCTCAATCCACAATCGCAACCGTCGGCCAGCCTATCATGACCATCCTTCGCATCTCGCATACCCGCCGCTGGGCCTCGCCATCCAGCCTTCTCTCCGCCGCCAACCTCACCGAAGTCAATGAGCCCATAGACTTCGTCTACACCATCGACGCGAATCCTGAAGTCTGGCTCGTCGCCGGTCAACGACGTGCGCATTTCACTGCCAAGGAGGACGAAGAACATGAATGGCCCATCATGCTCATTTCGCTCAAGTCGGGGAATACGCTGTTGCCGAATGTGGATATCCGCGCGAAGATCAAGCCAAAGGAGGAGGAGAAGGGGAAGTCAAGTACTACGGAGGCGGAGATCTTGAACTGCGAGATTGATTACTTGAGTTACGGGGAGAGTGTTGTGGTTGTGCCGGATGTGAGGAGTAGTACGGTGGGCGTTGGGGAGATGAGTGTAGGTAGTCCGAGGAGTGTGGTTTGGTTGGAGAGCAGTGGGCAGGCAGTGTAGAGATGATTAAAGTGCAGCCAAATATGTTGGAAGCCGACACGTGAAAGGACTATAGAATCTAGGAACTTATCTTGTTGACCTGTATTCTTGAGTTAACAAACATTGGTAGTTGGAGCGACCAAGAAAGATGTTTGAGCTCCTACATGCAGGCGCCATCGACTTAACGAATACGAGGCTTAGCGCTTGATACTGTTGCTTGAGCGTCAAGCAAGTTAATTGGTCCACGCGGGTTTGCAAGTTCCATATTCGCGCGGTGGAAGTCGGATACGCGGACGAGTCTGTACTTTTTTGACAGAACCTCGGTCCTGATTCAGAGATTTCGAAGTTGTACAAGTACGCGATGTGTTTGGATAAAGGTGTCGAAGCTTCGGATGCACTTCCTGTGGTTCACGTTGACAAACTTATCGCCCACGTAATAGATTTCAGCCTTCTCAGGAATACGTCATGCGGAGGCTGAGATGCTGCGAGTTAGAGCCCTGTATCAACTACATAATAGGCTGCGCTTTCAAGAAACACTGGGCCGAGGCGGCCGAGATGCTCAAGGTAGCAAGTAAGGCAAATCTGGGGGGCAGTGATGTGCTGGCAAAAGCAAATCACGAACCACGCTAGTCCTCGGCACAGTGCATGCTATCGCAGCAGCTACCCAGGTACACCAAGGAAAATGCGGAGTTACGCTTGCCACACCGCACGCAAGTACTCGAAAGCTTAAATACTGATCCTTTGATATCTTCCTTGTGTCTTGCTGGGCAGAGTCGTGGCAAATGCCCTCGATCCTTCTGCTCTTAGGAAGCGAAGGTCCAGGAACGGATATGCATGACAAAACAGGGAACCGGCGATCGTCTACCCGCGTCACCCCTATGCGCTTACATGGCTTATATTGGCAGGCCCAATGTGTGGTAGAGACTACGCGCGGAATAGAACGCGATGCATGGATATGCCAATAATTGCCATGGTGCCTTCTCGCGCGACATTTTTGGAAGATATACACAACCAGCGTCGATGTGAGTATCAACTAGGCATACTTTGTGCTTTGGCAAATCCTCGAAGATTCTGGAGGCACCCATAGGATACACACCACGCCATCAAGTAAAAAGCAGGCACGCCACCAAATGTTCGTCCACCGAATCAGATGGCCATACGGCCTCAGCCTGGTCGCCCAATCTGCTTGGACGGCATGAACAGGTTCAGCTCGTACAAGGCTGAAGTGTGTCCCCGCATCGACTACGCCCGCGGGCGTCATCCGTCATAAGGACCTGAGCCGCAGCCTGTATCGCCCGTGGTGCTCGTCCAGCCGCCGCCTACGGAAGACTGCTCGAGAGTGGCCAAAACAATGCAGTACGACCGCAGAAAAGTTAGAGGGCCTACCGAAGAGATTTTGAGGTATATTTGACTACATCTGGAACATACGCTCGTGGCACTCACCTCAAAAGGGCTCGGCGAGACTCTTCGCGTGAACCGACCAGTCGAGTCGACTCTTTCCCCTCTACAATCGCGGAAGATCAATGCGACGCCTGCGAGAAACAAGACGCTGATCTCGCTTATTGTAACATTTGTAACATCAATTATTGTCCAACCTGCTGGCCACTTCAGGCCACTCATCGAAGACAACGACTTGCACCAGGAAAGGCTAAGCATGAGAAAACCGAACTTGCGCTAGCTAGGAAGATTCGAAATGTGCTTCTACCAACGAACAACATCCAAACCTTAACGCAACTACACGAGGATGATGCGCAGACAGCTTGGTTCGGTAAATGTTTGCGCGTCTTTGTCTCGTACTCTGCTAAATGTCACTGCGTTAGGCATCGAGCGGCCACAAGGCGGAGAAGTCCCAATCTTTAAGGACTACGGTCGATACGATTACTTGCTCTCGACTACGGTAGAGGAATGGAAGGTGAAGGGCGCACAGAGTGGGAGAGATGGCAGAACCCCTAGCTTGGTGTCCTTTGTCGGACAATCAGGTGCTGGAAAGAGCTCCTTGATAAAACTGTTGATCGACCTGCGATTGACCGGTGACGATGCCTGGCCAACGCCAGTCGTAGGCGGTACGGGAGTGATCGAGCCTACCTCCGAGGACGTACATCTCTACGCTGATCCGGTCACAGCAATTACTGAGGCACCCATATTCTTTGCTGACTGCGAAGGGCTTTCTGGCGGTGAACGTGAACCGATAAGTGCCAAGTTCAGACGGCAGCTGAAACAAACGAACGGGGCAAACGCCAATTTACCACAGCCCATCTCTGAGCGCGAACTGGGTTGGGCAGACACAAACAGTCTGCGCAGCCGAGAGTTCGCAGTTACCAATCTATATCCGCGGCTGTTGTACACATTCTCCGATGTCATTGTATTTGTTCTCAAGAATCCACGGTGAGTAGCCAGTTTATTCGAGGTCAGAACTATGGCTGATTTCCCACAGTGTCATAGAAAGCGTATTAGAGCAGCTCGTTACTTGGGCTGCAGCAGCTCTCGAGATGTCTTCCAACCAACCTGTCCTACCACATGTCATTATCGCACTTAACGCATCTGACCTCGACATTGACGAGCTTCAATGGGATCCGGACATCGCTACTGCTTCTGTTCTTGGGTCTCTATCGCGCACAGTCTTCAAGAACGCGGTGTTCAAGAAGTACGCCCAGTTCTGGCGTGAACGACAGCGACAGATTGAGACTGTGGAGCAGCTAATCCAATCATACTACACCACAATCAGAGTGAGGTTATCGGCAATGGTGACAAACTATTTGCTAACATACTTAGGTGGTCCGTATACCTACGAGGGAGCGCCCTCCTTTAGTTCAGGCTCAGATCAGAAGCCTCCACGCCAACATCACCGTTGCCTGCGAGATGGCGAGAGACCGGAAGACCGAACTTCGAATGCTGCTCGACGCCGAGGAGCTTCAATCGTACCTACAATGCGCATTTGATCACTTCGCCGCTTCTCTTGACCGCCCTTTCGACTTCGTACAAGCCTCATTCTCGAACAGCCCTATTCCGCTAGACTTTGGTGGCAACATACTGAAATTGGCAATAAGAATCATGCATGTTTGGCGCAATAAGGCGGACGCCCAGCAGATATTCCAAGAGCTAAGCTATATGGTAGCTTCATGCATCATGTTGGATTGTGCACGCCAAAAAACACGAGGTAGGACTACGGACCTGGCACGCCTGACAGGGAGCTGACACACCATAGGTACTGCAACGGATATTTTCCCACTCTACTTGGTACATCTTGACGCAGCCTTGGAGAACTTTTGCGACGGTCATTGGCCTTGCGAGTACGTGCAGCTGGTCACAGATTTGCGTTGTGTTAATGTGAAGAGTGGCCACGGTTCGAAAGGCCATCAGACTGCGAACGGCAATATCATTGCAGTTGGAGAATACATGTCCCGCTGGAACTACGAAACACTTCACGAAGAGTTCATCAACAACTCCTACTACAGGCTTGAGGAGCTCCTGGAGCGCCTGAAACGAAACAAGGCGCCGGGCGATGACGAGATGCAGGTCGCTGCTGATATTCACCGAGACGACGTGATGACCTGGTTCTACAGTCACGTTGCTGGAGACGGCAAATCACAAGGATATGTCAGCCATTCGGTCTGCTTCTGCTGCCTTTCGGAGCCTCCTGAACATTCTTTGCCATGTGGTCACGTACTGTGCACTCCGTGTGTGAAAACTTATGGGTGGCACCACAGTAAGACGGAGGTTGACATGCAGAAATGTCCACTAGACATTCGTGCTGCCCGCGCGTATCAGCCATGGAGAATACATTTCAAGCCTGAGTCGGCGGGAGTCCGTATTCTAACATTAGACGGGTAAAGCATTTCCCTCGACCGAATCAACATAAGCTGACATAGCATAGCGGCGGCATCCGTGGTATTGTTGAGTTGGAGATCCTGCAAGGTATAGAGACTGCACTTGGAGGTCAATTACGCATTCAACATCTCATCGACCTCATTGTAGGAACGAGGTACATGGTTGCGATCTTTTGATTAGATGCTGCTGCTGACTGTGTCTTATAGTACCGGTGGACTTGTTGCTCTGGGTCTCGCAAGCCGTAATTGGACTGTGGAGACCTGCATCAACAAATTCAAAGAGCTCTGTGACAAAGCATTCACCCGTCGGTTCGGTAGTAATATGCCTCTCATCGGATGGTTCGTCGACAACATCAATCATTCAAAATATGAGACCACGCCATTGCAGGAAGCATTACAAAATGCTTTCACGGAAGACCAATACCTCTTCGGAGGTCAGCGTCTAGATCAAAACTGGACCTCTCCAGTCAAAGTCGCTGTCACGACCACTTCCTCATCGTCGTCACCAGTAGTCCTAGCCAACTATAATCGCCGCTGCGAAGGGAAGCGTAAGTGTTGATGGACGCATATTGTGACGTACGACTAACGTGGTGTCTAGTTTCGTATCAGTTCCAGCGACCTGAAAGCGTCAAGAACGAGTTGAAGACTTGGGAAGCGTAAGTCCTCGTGGCGTACCTAGAGTCATGAAACCTGACGGCATCAGTGCACGAGCAACGTCCGCAGCACCACGATACTTCCGACCCTATCTTCACGAATCGTCCAAGCAGATATACATGGATGGCGCACTTTACCACAATAATCCGATCCGTATAGCGGACACCGAGTGGAAGTTGATCTGGAGTAGGGGTCCAATCACGCATCCTGACCTTATGCTATCTCTTGGAACGGGGTTGGCTGCAGATCAAGACGAGAGATCATTGAAGAGCCCAATCTCAAAGCGAGGACTGATCCGCAACGGGAAGATGCTTCTAAAAATTGCCACGGATCATATCGCAGACGCACTAGACTGCGAGAAGGCCTGGGACGACTATGTCAGGCCTCTCATCCTTCAAGATTCCTCATCAAGGTTCGTACGGTACAACGTCGAGATTGACGGCGAACTGCCAAGTCTCGACGACGTCAAATCTCTTCAACCGCTCCAAGACAAGGTATCAAGAAAGGTCTCGCAAGACCCTCGCATCACGAATATAGCATTTCAACTCGTGGCTACTTGTTTCTACTTTGATGTTGAGCGCATACAGCAATTTGTACAGAATTCCGCGGTCGCCTCGGGTACGTGACATCACAAGTGGTACACTCTAGGTATCTAACGTAGAAACTACAGGTCGCTTATATTGCCGTTTCGCAGATGGCTCTCTCGAAATGCAAGAGTTGGGAAGGCTCATTCGCACTCAGTCTTATCGAGACAAGAATCCACTCTTCCTCGTGAGGGAGAAGGGCATGCATGGCAAAATTGAATCACGGGAGCTAAGTCCTGATATAGTTGGATCCATGATCAGTCAGGGCAAGTTTCCGATGCGCAAGATGAACATTCAGCTGCGCAACAAGCTCTCTGATGTGGAGATCTACTTCTTTCTAAACGATGCGCAACAGCATTCCATCAGTGGATTTCCTCGTTGTTTGTTCAGTGATGGAAACGACAAAGCCAGTAAGTCTTGATGTTTCTGATGACCATGTGAAATTTGTTGACAATCATAGAAACGCTACATCCTCAAGCTATCAACACACGCCGTTGGGCTGGAAGGTCGAATAGCAGAAACTACCAACGGACGCTGTGGATACCTCCATCTAAGTCGAAGATATCTCGGCGCGGATCGATCTCTCACTACTCCGATCCAAGCCACGTTATGGGATACGCTACACAGGAGCAGATGGAGAAGACCGCAGAGGCGCTGTCGCAAGGCAGCTACTCTAGTACCAACTTGGCGTACAAAAGCTCTTCAGCGACTATCACACCGGGCATCTGGGAGCTGGACTCCACCAGTAAATCCCCAAAATTTCCAGTGACTATCATCCCAGGAATTTGGGAAATGAGGGGAGAACCAAGACGTCTCCCCGAGCTAGATGGGGGTGATGCCCCTTTAGCATCTTCATCGTCAGCCCAGACTCGCGGTAGCTCCTCCAATGCGCGTCTGAACCAAAGCAATAATGCCTCTAATACATCTTTGAGTGTCGTCAGTGTAGTTGATCCGCTCTACGCAGATCCAAGGGACCAAGCTAGCCGAAGAACAGACTCTGTCGTCGACGCAACTGCTTCAGATGTCTCTGATCAACAAGCAATCCTTCCGGGCGATACTGAGTCCGAGACGGCTGTTGCCCGAAGAAACCAACTCGCTCACTCTTCGTCTGAAGTAGCTCCAACTGCACACAATCACATCACTACACATGATGAGGACTACGTGGCTTTTACATGCCCACGACGCGAGCCTCGTGACCTTATGGAAGAAGAGGTGTACCGAAAAAGGACAACGAGACTGGTCGTCCCAGTGCAGAAGACGCAACCTGAAGTTACGGCGGCCATATCTGCGTCCGTGGAACAGGACACTGCAGAAGCGACCTCAATTGTCGTGCCACCAACTCCTTCTCCGGAGATTGTACCCATTCAACGTGTACCCAGTCTGCCGCACACACTACCTCCACTGGATGCCTTCGAGACTGTAAGCTTCTCCATCAATATGCCCGGAAGTGCACCTACAGATAGTCCCGTCCCTCTTTCCAACGACCCAGACACAAACAACCAGTGGCGCTGGGACATCCAATTCTGATCATCCGGCCAGCTCCGGATAGCCACTTGGCACTTAAGGAGGTTCGATGACTGAAATTGTGGCTGAGAAGGATAGGGAACTGGAACCTATATAGTATGATTTGAGCTTGGTAGCGAGCTACTTGGCCTGCCTGACGCGATAACACCAGTACACAACCAGACGCGTAGCAGTCACCGTGTGAACTATAATTTGTAATGAAATCGATTCTTCGAGCTGTTGTATCATCTTGTGAAGGCACCCGTAGGTGCGCTTTTACCATAACTCCGTCGCTGAAGATGCAATGCAAGTGTTCCTTTCTTCATCATATACGGCATCCGACAAATGCTTCCAGCCCTTCTCTTCAGGTATCTGCCTCTAATCCTTAGGAAGCATGTCCTGCTCACTGCCGTCTCTGGGCACGTAGTTGATACCCGCGCTCTCTACCGCGCCAATCACGTCTTCCGGGAGGATACCCTCGACCTGGGTCGCGTAGACGCCCGGGACGTAGCCCTCCAGACGCTGATATCTGGCAACCCAGCTCCTTGATGTATCCGCGACAGTGATGAGGCCTTCGAAAACCTGTGATGTGCAGTCGTTGATCTGCTCGGGGTTGCCAGCGAGCTCGATGATCTCTTCGCAGTTGGGGCAGCCCTGGGTGAGGAACTGATTCTGGGTTCGGACAATGGAGCAGACCATGCAGGCGCGCATATTGCGCTGCTGGCCTGGCGGTATGTGCGCACCGCCCTGGATCATGTTCTGTGCCATCTCGGATTTCTCGACGTTGGGACGAGGATTCGCGGGCGGCTGCTGACCTGGCTGATGACGGGTTTTGGGTGTGACAGCGGAGCGCTCGGTACGACCGGGGAGATTGGCGTCTAGAGAAGAGTTGTCGCGACCTCGACCTGCAGCGCGCGGACGTGTAGGAGGATCCTGAGCGGGAAGATAGGGCTGCTGTAGAAGCTGTTGATGGTGAAGCGGAGCCTGTTTGTCGAAGATGGATGTAGGCGACCCGAAATACTCGATGGGAGGACGGAAGTCGTCGTTGAAGCTGACAGGAAACAGAGCGTCCGCAAGTGTCCTACTTTGTTCCACGGTTCCGGAAGCTTGGCGAGGCTGTCGGCGCTCTGGCTCTGGACCTGACTCGGGCGCCGCTTTAGAGAGGTTTAGTCGCTCACGCGAGGCCACGGGATCGACATTCTCCAACTCGTGCGCAAAGTATGGCTCCTCGTTTGCCCTGCTATTTCCTCGGGGACGTGTAGTAGCGCGAGGTGGGGTGACATCAGGCTCGACTTCGTCGCCGTCAGAGTCGACGGTGATGTAGCGATCTTTAGGTGTCTTGACCGTTGCCCTACCCTTGCGCGCCATGATGTCTAGTCGGAGCCGAGGTCTCTGGTTGGTTGGGCGTTGGTGGACACTGGAGGCGTTTAGCGGCAAGGCCAGGCGATGGCGGGACAGACTTGTTTGATAACTTTCGGCGGGCAGTGCGGGCGACAGGTCACCTTCATTTTGTTGCCGTACGTCACTGGTTTGCTATTCAAATCTCTTAACGCGCAGGGACGCAACTTCCCTCCCGTCAATCAACAGGTGCACCAGCCCGTCGCGCCTTCTGCAACTACACCCGCTGCCCGCGTGCCTCGCATAACCCAGCTTGTCCCGCACTGCGTCGATACATCATGGGTGCCCCGACCGACGAAGCCACCAAGCTCAAGGACCAGGGCAACAATGCCTTCAGGAACCAGGAATGGGACAATGCCCTTGAGTTCTACACCAAAGCGATAGAGGCCTACAACGCAGAGCCCTCGTTCTACACCAACCGCGCACAAGTACACAGCCCACCTGCGCCTCCCGAGCATGTACTAATCTATCCTCCAGACATACATCAAGCTCGAACAGTATGGATACGCTATACAAGACGCCGACACGGCGATTGAATTGGATCCAAACAACGTCAAGGTACTACTGTCGCAAACTCACATCGTCATCATGACGCTCATCGCAGCACCAGGCATACTACCGTCGCGCCTCAGCGAATACCGCCATCCTCAAGCACCGTGAAGCGCTCCGCGACTGGAAGCTTGTCGTCAAGAAAGCCCCCAACGATGCCAACGCAAAGCTGCGCATGGCCGAGTGCGACAAGGTCGTCAAGCGAGACGCCTTCCTCAAAGCCATCGAGGTCGAAGATGCGCCGTCGGCAGCAGAGGGCCTAGACTTGGAACACATGGCGGTAGACCCCTCATACGATGGCGCAAAGCTAGGCGACAAGATGACATTGGAGTTTGTCGAAGACATGATTGAGCGATTCAAGAACGGAAAGAGGCTGGCCAAGAAGTACGTCTACCAGATCATCATCGCAGTCATGGACATTGTCAAGAAGGAGCCCACCATGGTCGAGCACGATGTTGCAGATGGGAAGGAGATCACTGTCTGTGGTGATACTCACGGTAGGTCCCAGGCAGAAGGAGTGGATATATTGCGTACTGACAAAGCTAGGCCAATTCTTCGATCTCATGAACATTTTCAATCTCGCTGGCAAGCCCTCCGAAAAGAACGCGTTCCTCTTCAACGGCGACTTCGTCGACCGAGGCTCTTGGTCCACCGAGATCGCCCTGCTGCTTTACGCCTACAAATGGCTATACCCTGATAGCTTCTTCCTGAACCGCGGAAACCACGAGACGGACGACATGAACAGGATGTACGGTTTCGAGGGTGAATGCAGGGCGAAATACACCGAGCGGGTCTTTAAGCTGTTCTCGGAGTCCTTCTCCGCGCTTCCTCTCGCCACCCTCATCGGCAAGAAGTACTTTGTGCTTCACGGCGGCCTCTTCTCAGACGACAAGGTCACGTTAGACGACGTGCGAAAACTCGACCGATTCAAGCAGCGTCAACCGGGACAGTCTGGGCTCATGATGGAAATGCTTTGGACAGACCCGCAGACGAACCCAGGCCGTGGACCCAGCAAGCGCGGCGTCGGTCTGCAATTCGGACCCGACATCACCAAGCGCTTCTGCGAGAACAACGGTCTTGAGGCTATCATTCGGTCGCACGAGGTACGCATGGAGGGTTACGAAGTCGAGCACGACGGACGTTGTATCACTGTCTTCTCGGCACCCAACTACTGTGACAGCACCCACAACAAGGGCGCGTTCATCAAGATCGGCCCAGAGTACAAGCTCAAATTCACCCAGTTCGACGCTGTTGCGCATCCGAACATCAAGCCCATGGCATACGCGTCAAGCGGCATGGCCGGCATGATCTAATGAAATTGAAGTAAGTTGGTTCAGTCATTGTTCGCAGCGATGCATACTTGGGTGTTCTTCGGCGCATCAGCATACTCGGAATTGGTTGGGGCTGTGTTTGATCTTTCAGGATTGATTGGGAAGGAGCGCTGCTATACGAATGTACTATAGAGCCTGGATGAAGGCACAATTCCGACGTCGATGTACACGAAAAGCATCGAGCAGAAATATAAGAGCAGAACATCACCTCCTGCGCGTCTGACACGCTATCTCGGGTAGCGCGTGGTAGATGCGTTGCCCCTCACACGCGGCCCCACGTGTTGCATCCCAATGCGGCTAAGTCTGTTGACAAACATGGGTCGTCCTCGCCTTCCATCTCATCGCGTCCCGCCAACCTGCTAACAAAGCGCCCTTTGCGCCTGATCTCGCCGCAGATCTACGACACCGGCACCCTGTCGCATCCTTAATTGTTTCTACATCAGCAATGTGAAGACCAATCCACTTGCGCAATCACCATGTCGCCGTATCAACAAATCTTCTCGACCAACGCCGTCCTAAGCGTCTGGCGCAATCTTCGCAATACCAAAGATAACAACGATCTTCTCCTCGCATTTCAGTACCACCAAGACGATGCTCGCGGCCAGAAGGGCAAGAAGTATGCCAAGGGCGGCGTTGTGGAGAGCTCACAAGAGGTTGCAGATGGAAAAGCGATCGACGTTGGTGGCAAGAGCATCGGGTTCGTTGTGCCATGGCGGGCCATGCAGGCCCAGAGACGCGAACTGAAGGAAAAGGAAAAGGAGCTCGCTGAAGCACTAGTGGCATTGGCTGGAGAGGTTGCGTTCACGGGTATGTATCCGGGATGGTGTTTGGAGCATGATAGGCTATGTGCATATACTGACTGTTCACGATAGATCTCTCTTCCACTTTGCAGTCTTCGCTCACGCAAAACCCCCTCATTCAGATCCGCCACCTTGCCGCTGGTCTGTCTCGTCAGATGTCGAAGATCGAGATACAAATGGCCGACAACGCTCCTTTCGCAAATGGAAAGAATCTATACACCGGCGGAGAGATAGCGCAAAGGTTCCTCCCGCCGATACAAACACTCTTCCAACAGCGGCCTGTACCCCAGCGCATGATCTTTGAACTGCTCATGGAGCTGAAAGACCTTGTCTACATGGGCATGGCAGGATGTGAGAAAGAAGTCCTGGAATGGGAGGTAGATGGAGCTGCGATCGGAGCGTTAGAGGAGCTGGACGATGCGATGGTCAGAGCAGTCACACCAACAGTACCAGCCATCGAACCGGAGCAACGCAAAGAGGTTGAGACTGGGCCCAGGCGTATACTAAGGCGCAAAGCTTCGAGCCTCATCTCTAACTCCGTTGTAGTACAACAGCCAGTCTCATTCCTCCTTGCAGCGCCGGAAGAACTCCTTTACAGTCTCGAATCGCTCGAAACAACAGCTCTCGCGCTTACACACCTCCCACTCCCTATACCCGATCTCTGCGCACACGCTGTTATAACACTCCGTCGTTTGACGCCTCGACAAACTCTCACAGACTTCTCACAGCAGAAGAAGCGAAGGAATGGCCGGTGTGCAGAGTTCGCGCGTTGCATGAGGTGGGCTGGTACGCAGTGGAGGCAGAACGGTGGTTGCAGGAGAGGTTGCTTGAACGAAGATGAAGATCCTGAAAACCTTCCTAGCTGGCATAGGAGTAGTCGCTGGTTCGACGAGAAGGGTAGTGGGACATTTATGGTCGGTGGAGGAAGGGCGTCACCGAAAGATGATGGATTCGGTGTCATCAAGATGACGCCTTCGTAGGCAACGCGCGGGGATTTGGGGACTCTTTTGGAACTGGCGTTTTGGATGTACATGCACGAAAGGATGGGTTTGGATGATACTTGGCGCAACGATACCCTTTTTTGATTTCTTGGTATATATAGGGTAGGAAGGAGAACCGCTTCTGTGAATACACCGATGAAGTCTTTAGAAAGGACTAGAGGCATTGCTTCGTCTATATATGACGAGAGAAAGTGCACAGTCACTAACACGGATAGGAATGCAATGTACTACATAGTCATGTTTGAGATACCTCGATCTCTTTGTACCTTTGCCTCCTCAGGTCGCACGAGACCCGCTCTTCTTTAGTTCACGATAACGTTCAAGACCCAGTTAGGAGTCATTCGGCTGTGGGTCATTAAAGATTCAAATATTGGGTGAGTCTGACAGCTTACACACACGCTGGTGTCCGCCTCTCGGATCAGATTCGGGCGTCTATAGTGCTGTATACGGTCACTCGGGGGTCTGGTGAGTCGTAGACTCACACGTACACTAAACTCACATGCTACGATCGTCTTGAGTCGAAGCGCGAGGGAAGAGTCACTGTGTAACGTTTGTCGAGTATAAAAGGCTGGTATCCAATACGGTATCTTACGTTCCACACTGCATATCTACTCCAGTGTCCATACCAAACAAGCTTTAACCAAGTCTCCCCGAAGTCTTCATCCAAAAATCCAGCTCGCAACATCTCAGCCAGTCACCATGAACCAAAACGCTGAAGTCAGGGCTCCCGGCTATGATGAAACACGCGAAGTCGAAAACATCCCTTATGGAAACCCTTTTTGGGACCCGAACTTCGACCAAGGCTCGCCCGTCCACAACAGCGCCTGCAGTGAGATGAGGAAGACAATCAGATCAGACAAAATCGTACCGCACAACGAACAGGGTTCAGAATATCGCCGCTACGAGGTGAACAAGATCCTTCCCGTCACTAGGGTCGAGACCCCCCGGAACACTCTGTGGAAGAAGGCGTTCAACGACAAGGTCACGGAGGAAACCTTCGAGAGGACTGTAGTAAGGGAGGAAACCTTCGAGAGGGATGTAATAAGGGAAGAAACCTTGGAGAAGGTTACAGTAAAGGAATACAAGAGATACAAGGTAGTGTTCCGATGGGCAAAGTGCGGACCGAGATGGTGTGGCCTGATGGTGCAGAACACGAAAGAATGCCCACATGGAACGGTGTTGTGGCTGGATCAGAGGCCGCCGGGGTGGAGTGAGGACGGAGAGGGCTGGAAGAACGGGGAAAATCCTTTTCAGTTGTATTACAGTGGACCTCATCATGGGAGATTTGACTACTTCGACAACGAGCAGAACGTTCCGATGAGACGGGAGTTTGCAGCTAAGGAGGGTGAGCAGGTCAAAGAGGTTGTTTGGGTTAAAGAGTTCGATTTTTGATGGGATTTCTTTGGGAGATCTGGCACAGCTGGATATGATCACACGATGATAATGCACAGCAACTGTGTCGAGAGTCATTGGACAGCATATTCCATATTAATGCTTTCGTGGTTTTCATAGGGGATTTTGAATGGCCCTCTCATCCTGATTATTCATTGCCAACAGCCGTAGACTTTCTTTTTGACAAGAATTGTATTTTTGGGCTAGAAATCATCACACAGCTGCCCGAACTGAGCGACGCATAATCTAGAGTTTCCTCTTCTTTCCTGGGACGGAATAATCCGCCTTGACGGGCTGCGAGTCGTTGCTTCGCTTCGCAAGTGCTTCGTTGATCTCGGCCATCCGTAGAACCGTCGCATGCAAAGCCTCCGGGTGGTCAAAACATAGGAACATTGAGACTCTGATCACTAGTGCGGAAAAATACCTTTGAAGGTCCTTGTCGCCACTTTTGTTACTTGCTGTGCCCGCCGTGAGTGCTATCCAGAGTAGCACCCCTGCCATATCATCCCAGCAACTGGCTGGGTCCGAGTTTTCGATTGTTTTCTGAAGGTCAAGAAGGATTCGTGAGTGGGAAAAGAGCTCTCCGAGAGATTCAAAAGACAAGGCCTGGCTAACAACAGAGGACGCAAGTGGGGATCGACGCAAGAAAGATGATGGGTCCATTCGATGGTCAGAGATTGTGGACTTCGTAGACAATGAAGACATGTCAGACATGTCGGCGGCCATGGCATGCTGGGTATTTGCTGTGCTTGTGATGTAATCCGCGTAGGAATCACCCGATGATATGAATGTGTCGTCATCCAAAGTGGTTTTCCTAGGAAATTGCGAGGAGATATGATCGATATGCGACGCGATCGAAGGTACGACTGGGTTTGACGAGATGCTAGCTACGTCCATTCGAATGAGGGCGCCTGATAATGAGATACGGTTGACGATAGCTGTCGCTTGAATTATTGAAGTTAAGGAGACTGCTTCCTGTCTCCAGTCTTCGCGAAGCAGTAGTCTAGGTGGCTGTGTTCTGGATGGCAGTGTTGTGTACCCATTCAGGAAACCATCGGAGAGTTCCTCGAGAGTCTCATTATTAGAATTCTGCGCCGGTTCCTTGTCATAAAAGTCAGCACAGGCCTAGACTGACGGAACCAGTTCGCGGAACTCACCTCGATTAAAAGAATTTGAATCGTACGCCTCATCTTCTCAATCATGCTCATAGTCTCCCTCGTACAGCTGCTCGATCTTTGAAGGGTCAGGTAAGTCTGCCGAGGACGATAGAGCGGAGACTCCGGTATCGTCGCAGTATTAGAATATACTTTAATGGAACGAGAACTGCAATAGTCGCGGACGATATCTGCTGGTTTCTGCTCGCGAAGGATGGAAGCCTCTGACAATAGCCATGAGATCATCGATGCTAAGAAGCCATCGAGCCCGAGGTTCCGCAAGCCACCACGGCGGATGACCATTTGCATAATTCCCGATTGATGCCGCTCTGAATACGTGTCCATCCTGCCTATCGTTTCCCCGGCAATCACATGCAGCACTGCCATGAGATTGCTGTCAGCATCTGCATGTTCTGTGTCGGCTAGCCGGTGTAAGATAAGTTGGAGGATTGCCCCTCGTAATACTAAAGTCTCTTTGCTTTCTCTCGGGCGTTTATGCATCACGTCTGAATGAATAGATTCAATAAACAGAGTGCCGAGAAACGTGTGTGGATGGTTGAGGCATTCTGGAATCCATCTCCGGTCCATCCCGTCTGTGATCCAATGTTCTGTGACTGGGGTCCATTAGTTAAGTCCACGTTTATACGTCTTTTGTACATACAATGATGCTTGAGTTCCTCGAACACGGTCGCAGAGACAAGCATACTCTTCGTCATGTTTTTCAGTGAAGCAGGTAAAGGTTGAAGATTGAAAGGAGATGCTGTGCCAGTTCGTAGGGGCACGACAATAGGTGACTGTAGAAGAGAGGAAATGTTGGATTTCACTCTTGGTATGATGGACATATCATATCGGTTGTTGTGAATATCATGACCGGGATTTGACTTGATTGAGCTGATGTCTGAGCTCTTGGTCGATTTCAAGTATGAGCCCATAGCAGTTTGACGTATGACGTTCAGGTTAGAATTTGATTTGAAATCACGTGGGCTGGTAGCGGTGATCCATCTAAGGTCGCCCGCGTTACTTTGAAGTCCAAGCTTGCTCGAGCTCGATGGTTGTATATCTGGATCATAAGTCGTCAGATTCTTTTTGTCGCTGAGTTCGCAAGATGGTCGGAATCCTCGCGCATCAGCTCTCGTGGCAACGGGACTACGTACCTTGCCAATATGGGGAGGCGGATTTTGAAGCCCATGAAAAGTCTGTACAAATGCTTGATGGTGGTGTAGACTGCGGTGATATGATACCTTTGGATGAAGCCGAGTTAGCGTATTCTGTTTCCCGTTCGAGCTTGCGGTCAGACTCGAACTGGACGCTGTGGGATTTGACTTGGGCCTGGGTTAACTGAAATCGGTCTGCTGCACGCAAAAGGCTTTCTGTCGAAGTCTGATCATCAGTGTAAGATACATGATTGTTGGTATATCGAGTGTGAGATGCAACGTCTGTTATTAGTTAGCACAACAAAGTAGTAGCGACTTGCGAGATAGATTGGGAAAATGGACGGACCATGCGAAGAAGCTTCCACGCTCCTTTCCCACCGCGTATCTGATCTCAGGAAGACTTCGTTTGCTGATACAATGTATGCATCCTCTTTGATCGCCGAACTCGCAACGATGTGCCCATACGGCTCCTTACTGATAGCGTCCAATATCATGACGCCACAATCGCCCATTTCTAGAGCCGAATCTAACATAGTCTGGTAGACTTTCTGAAAAGTCCTACTATTTGGAAGCCGCATATATGTTGCCTCTTGAGACAGGCGCCCGGTAATCGGGCCCCGTGAAGTGTGTGCTACAACGTGCAAACGCTCAAGTTTTACAGCTGCAATAGTCTGACTAGTCCCATTGGACACGTCGTGTTTGAGTCTATGTACCGCAGAAGCCACATCAGGGTGCTGGATGTCGATCATGGCCCAGTCCAGCTCTGAGGAATGTCGTACCAGATTGCCCAGATGCTCCAAGCTTGTCGCATTTGGAAAGAAATGATCGTTAGGAAGTGGGATAACCTCGGAGTAACTCATTGGTGAGGGTGCTGAGGAAGTTGAATCGGAATCGGAACTCTCCCCTAATGAGCTGATACTAGCGCGCGATGTTGCGTCCACATATTCATTCTCGTCTCCATCCTCAGTTCCGCTTCCAAAGTCAAACTCGCTTTCGTCTGTATCTGATGTGGTTGATGACGACAACGCGTCTCCAGAGAATATATGCGAGACGGACAAATAAGCGTAGTCTTCCCCATCGAAGACAACGTTTGCCGTAGCTTTCTGCAAAGTATTTCCAGGCAGTTTGACGAATATTGGCATTCCAATGTCTGTGATAGGATGTGCTGAATTGAAATAGACCTCGGATACCAAGGCAACCTCACTCGAACGTTGATCGTCTTCACACCCAGCTGCCGGCTGTATCAACTTTCCCAGTCCTGGTAGTTTGGCTACATGCCCGGTTCGAAAGCCAGGAAGCTTCCCCAGCAGATCTCCCTCATCCACGGCTTTCTTAGCCTTCTTGCGTGGCTCTTTCTGTTCGCAAAAGAACATGATGGTAGGTATCGCTAGTTCTCTTGACCGGCCAATCATGTACAGATGGAAGAGCAAGATGCTGGAATAGCGCTCCGTGAACACTAAGTTGAGCTGCTCCACGATTTCGGGTTCGATAAGGCTGAACTGCTGCCTGGCTGGTCCTGCAGCATGCCACCAATATCTGTCATGGAATACACCGATTTCCGTTCCGATACATGCGCAAACGTCCGGGTAAGGCTCTGGTGTGGGTTTCCAGAATTTGGCGCGGCTGAGATATCGTTCGCTCATAATGGCCTCACACCCTGCACAGGTGCGAACGATGTAACGGCATTCGGCTTGTAACACTACGCGAAGTGCGAGAGGACGAGGAAAAAAAAAGGCTTTTATGAGATACGCAGAAGGGGTGCGAAGTGAGTGGAGAGATGGAATGAGGGGGTCATGTCCATCTCAGTGACGGAGCTCAGCCGCGCCGGGTCGTCGAGGGGCGCTGCTATTGGAGGGTGCGCGAGCTCGACCGGTCAGAAATGCAAGCCCACAGAGGCGGTGCAGAGCCTGGCGATCTGGTGATTGATAACTTAACTCTATGGTCTGCGTCGATATATGCACGTAGCGGAGAGCGAAACAATTTGATTCCAGGATGTCGACCCTAAATGGCGCGCTTGATGAAGTCCTCCAAGATCCCGTTACCTCCGAGGCTAGAGCAGAGATCGTGCAACGACTATGGCGAGACAGACGACGCATCTCGTCGAAAAGACATCATTTCGCTTGGGATGCATACTTTGGGTTTTACACTCGAGAGTGCAATGCAGCCCTCACTGATGAGGGCGCCCATCTCTGCTCAAGAACGCATCGGAGCCTTTTGCAGATTGCGCATCTGCTAGAAGACGCGACTGATGAAGAAGAGATAAGAGAAAGGCTACGCCAGACACTTACAACGCGGAGGACAATTGCAGACGAGAGGAAGATGTTGGACGGTTCTCTCAAGCTAGCAACTCGCATCTTTGCGATGATCAGCATCGGTCCGCTTTCATCCGAGATATCCGCGAAGCATTCCCTGCCCTGGGCCCAAGGCACATTCAAGGATGCCGTGCATGAATATTTCAATCAGCCCCCAGATATCGAACTGGATGCCAAGGAGAATGTTGTCAGTGCAGATCTCGTATGCCACAACATTGAGCGAATGTCAGGCATCGAGGTGCTTTGGACCGATAATTTGCTCGATCATTTGCGCCTCGTCGAAGGAGACAAGAAGCTTTGTGTCTTCCATCATGCGTCGTTTTTGAGGAAGATGATGGCAATCGAGAGGTATGTAATAGTTGTCATGTGACCAGGTAGCGATGCTAACAATGGAGTTGTGCAGTCCAATCTTCCCAGACGGCCTTATCGAAGAAACGCTAGACACACTGGCTCTGCTGTTCCCAGAGTCGGATCGCAAAACGAAACGGTGGCTATCAATGAAAGGCCGAGCAAACTCAGCGCATATGCTGATAGACAGCACATTGGCAAAGTGTGGTCGCTATCGACCTGGGCATCCATCCAGGCGCCTGGATCGATTCCAGTTCTGGCGTGATCGGTTGGTCTTACTAGGGGAAGCAGTCGAGGAAGCCACGCCAACGTCCAAGGCGTTGCTAAAAGCCCTGAAAGACAGCAAGAAAGGCGATCACTGGCTCAATTCCTGGATAGCGATTGTGGCGATAGGTCTCACCCTCTTCTTCGGGCTGGTGCAAAGCATCGAGGGTGCCATACAAGTATACAAGGCGTACCATCCGCAGGCAGAGTCGGCATAGGGCTAGCGCAGCTCCCGGTGAAAGCGACAAGAGGCCATCAGAACTAGAGCGCGCAAGAATAGAAACGAACGATAGTAAAAGCGAAACGACTCCAGTGGCGCAACTCGGCAAGCCGAAGGAAACTGTACGCGACAAGAACTGGCGCGTAGAAAACACGAGTGGCGCAGTGGGACCTCTACATTAGCGGCACTGCGGCTAGCCTAGCGCCGTCAACACAGGGTCCAGAAAATCCCGGCTCGCAATCTCAGCCCATTCTGCAGCATGCAGCAACAAGTCCCTTCCCTACGCGAGGAACTCCACCACTCCACCACTCCACCCCAAGCTCGCTGCAGTTGCCCCGCAAGAGGCGAATATATCGTCATCTGTGTAATCATAGTGGATACAGGCGACCAGCTTTTGTCGCGGCGAACTTGATCTTCTAAGGAAGGTACGAAGAGCTGAAAGAGTCGATTGATAGACCGGACGAAAATGTTGTTGAGGAAAGGGCGATGGGTAGCGTGGAGATAAGGATGCAGCCGGCCTGCAGCAAGCACATTTGCGGTGTCGAGCGCTGATTAGCATACGCTGGTCATGCTGACGTCATGGGTTCTCCGCGGCTTCCTTCGCGTGAGGAAGATCTTTGGTTGAGGGGTGGAAAGATGGGGAATGCGAGTTTGACAGCAATCATGCCAGACACCGCTCTTTTGTGGGTGTTTGTTGTGGGTCATTGTGATATTCGCCTGGAGGCTGGGGAGGTGAATTGTGAGGAACGCTTTTTTCGAGTACCTGGATAGTGTGGGAAAATCAACAATATAGCTCATATTCAAGAGGAAGAATGGTTTAACGATCAAAGGCTGTAATTAAAATGCTATATAAAAACGCTCAGTATAACACTTTCTTTTTTGGGAAACGCCAGTAGAAAACCCATCTATCATCTATATGCTTCGCATGCAATGCCAAAAAGTAAAGACCTGAAGCCTGGTTGAAAGCGACACAAAACGTTTGCCGCCCTGGGGGTATCTCTTTCTTTAACGCACATTTAAGCGTACTTCTCAATCATAGCGAGAGCGCCCTCGCGCTCGAGGCCCTCCAATGCGGCCTTGAGCTCAGAGACGAAGCGCTTGTCGTCACGGAGATCGTTACCGAAGAGGGTCTTGATCTCAAGCTGGGCCATGGGGCCCTGGGCAGCGTAGGACTGGAGCTCCTCGACCATGGGGTCGTCGACGGTGAAGGCCTTGCCGGCGTCGTCGATGCCGCTGTTGTAGCGGAACCAGGCGGCGGCTACGAGAGTGAGGCGGCGGAGAGGTCCGTTGGCAACGATCTGCTCAGCAATGCTGGGCATGATGAACTGGGGGATCTTGCCGGAGCCACCAAGGCAGATACGGGGAAGCTCGTCCTTAAGGGTGGGGTTGGAGAAACGGCCCAGGAGGGTGTTGATGTAGTCATCGACGCTGACACCGGGGATCTGGGGAAGGAGCGGCTTGACTTCCTGGTTCATCATGTTGATGACGAACTGGCGGTAGACGGGGTGGCCGATGACCTCGTGGATGTAGGTGAAGCCAGCGAGCTGACCGGCGTATCCCATTGCGGAGTGGCTGCCGTTAAGGAGGCGGAGCTTGATCATCTCGTACTCCTCGACCTTGTGCACGTCGGGAACGATCTGGACACCGGCCTTCTCGAAAGGTGGGCGGCCGTCGACGAACTTGTCCTCGAGAACCCACTGGTGGAAGGGCTCGGTGACAACGGGCCAGGCATCCTCAACACCGAAGTTCTCGGCTAGGCTGACCTTGTCCTCGTCGTTGGTACGGGGAGTGATACGGTCGACCATGGAGTTGGGGAAGGCACCGTTGTTGGCGATCCAGTCGGCGACCTCAGGGTTCTGATGGCGGGCGAAAGAGACCAGCATGTTACGGCTGATGTCACCGTTCTTCTGCATGTTGTCGCAGGAGAGAACGGTGAAGGGTCGGAGACCAGCGGCGTGGCGCCTCTCCATGGCAGCGTAGAGGTAACCGAAAACAGTGCGGGGTGGCTGCTCACCAGCCAAGTCGGCGGCAACATCTGGGTGGTCGGTTTGGAGCTGGTGGGTGTTCTCGTTCATGTAGTAACCGCTCTCGGTGACAGTCATGGAAACGATGTGGGTGTCGGGGTGAGCCATCTTGGCAATAACAGCCTCAGCGCTGTCGGGAGCAAAGAGGTAGTCGGTGATGGAACCGCAAACGCGGGCAGTAGTACCCTCAGCGGCACGCTCGATGATGGTGTAGAGGTTGTCTTGGGGCTTCAGAGCATCGCGCATGGGAGCAGCGAATGGCTGAAGGTCAACACCGCAGATGGACCAGTCCTTTACGGCGAATTGCTCGAGAAGAGTGTCGACGTAGGCTGCAAGATGGGCTCGGTGGAAAC
Organism: Alternaria incomplexa; assembly: GCF_024043165.1. NCBI lineage: Eukaryota > Fungi > Ascomycota > Dothideomycetes > Pleosporales > Pleosporaceae > Alternaria > Alternaria incomplexa. The sequence continues at coordinate 763,609 of NW_026249862.1, read as the reverse complement.
CACCAACACCAACGTGGACAATGCCTTGCTTGACGCCCTCACGCTGGTAGGTGGGGACAGCGACATTCTGGAGTTGGGAGAGGTTCTTGCTGCTGAGCTTGAGGGGAGCTGCGGGTGTTTGGCGCTGAGATGTGGTGGTGCCAGCGGTAAACTTCTCCTCCTTCCGTTGGGAGGATGTCCTGGGAGGGGCGTTGTAAACGTTGTTGTTTTCAGGTGTCCGGCGAACGGCCTCGGAGCTCTGGAACCTGATGGCAGCAGGGCGGGAGGGCCTAGTGGACTGGAAAACAGCGCGGGCGCGGGCGGCGCGCAGCAGGTTCCTGGGGACTTGAGGAGGCATGGTAGAATAATGTGAGAATGGAATGAGAATACTGGAATACGTGGATGAGAGCAGTGGGAGATACGGTGCTCTAGTATTTATAAAGCGTCAGCCCAATCCTTTTTGTGGGCACATGCGTAGAACCTTGAGCATGGTGCCAAAAAAAGTCGGATTAGGGCCCCTATTTTTTCGGAGGGTCTAGACATGGTGGATTACACAGTATGAGTCGGGACTCGCAGGCTGATAGCCTGTGCTTTGGAAAACGTGGGTTGGCAAAAGGAGGCTGCGGCTTGCATTGTGTTGTGTACGTCGCGGCCTGGTGGTGCGTGCCAAAACGCCAAAACGCCCCAACTGAGCCGCAACACCTGGGCAACTTCACGACACACCCCGAATAGATTCAAACTTTTTGCCCTGACGCGTCTCTACACAAGACCCAGTTTTTAGACTGGACAGGGGTTTCAGACTTTGCGCTCCCGCTTCCGCTCGCAGATGGGGGAGCCACAATTGCGCCGTAGTGCCTGTTGGCAGGCGATTTTGTGCGAGGTGCACAACTATTGCGTGCTAGGTGAAGGATGTTCAAGGGACTACTGAAAAGGCTGTGGCTTGCGTCCACCAGAACCTCACCGCCGCCGGCTTGCGTGGGGGGTGCGGTCCGCCAGGAACACCGACGCTTGGAAGCATGTCGGCTGCGTCGCCGACGCAAGGCTTGCATCTTGCATCGACCAGACCGCGTCTTCATCCACCTTGGCAATAATGCAGCAACCCCCAACGTCCATCGTCGTGGCGACTACAACCCGCGCGCATGGCCTCCGCTGTCAGCCTGGCTATCTATGCACCTGGGGTAGCGGGTCGAAGTTCGGGGCTGGGGGTTATCCCGACGCCCATGCGAATTGGACATGTCGAGACCGCCATCGTATCCGTGTTGAGACGATGCCCTCCGCCTCGCCTCCTCGTTTCCAGATTCTTCGATTCTGGATCCCCCCATGACTCGTTCACCGACTTGTCCTTCTGCGAGGATCCTGTCCAACGGCCACCAAAAGGATCTGCGGCCTGCAGCTGAGCCTCATGCATGCTGTTGCACGGCACATCATCCCCGCCATAGCTCTGCGTTGCAGCTATCAGATCGTCCTTAGCCTAGGCCCTAAGCATACCGACCGCCCAACGGAACTTTCTTAGCTTTTCCGCGCTACCTGTACCGCGTCAGTAGCGTCTCAACTGCCACCGGTAGTACTGCTTTCGCACAATCCGAGAGACGACCAGCTGTGGGCGTGGGGATGCGACCTTGCGACGCGGTCCTAATCTCCACCGGAAATCGCAACATCACTAACAAGCCCGAAGATAACCCTCGCAGCGACCCACGTCCACGGTCCGGGCTGTCATGGATATTTCCAGGTTCCACAAGCCGCATGTCCTAGAAGGAAGGCAGTAGCGACCTTGCACCTTCTTCCCGGGCAGCCACCATGGAGACCAGCTGGTCCATGCCATGGGGGTAGTCCGGAGAATACCTCTCTCGGCAGAAGAGTTCGATGCGAGCTTAGCGGGCCGGCTAGACCCCAGCTCAGTAATGTACTCATTTGCTTTTCGCCAGGTCATGGCCGCTCGAGACGGTCACCTGGGCATGGTATCAGCGCAAAAGGGCCTGTTCGCGAATCATATGACGGGGATATTGAAACGTGGGCGTTAGTCCGTGGAGGATGCCGCATCCTCTCATGACAACATCTCGATGTGTGCACGCTGCGTGTTACGGTTTTTGCTTTGTTAAGTTTTGGAGGTTCGTTGGGCGAAAGTTAATCAACCCCACGAGTACGCGTATCGTGATCGAACGATCTTGGCGACGCTATTGAAGAACGCGCAAGCCTCTACGGAGTCGGACTCAAAGAGATGGGAGGGACGGAAAGGGGGATGCGAAATGTTTGATTCCAAGTGTTGTTTTCCTCGCGGGTAAGGACACGATGCCGAAGAAGGCATCGTACTGCTACAGAAAATCATGCAATTCTGGCTCGGCATCTTTCACCGCATCCACCGACATGCTCTCTTACAGATCTGACAATAACAATTCCCGCATCTTCTCATACTGCGGACTCCCGAGTCCCGAAGCCATATCCCATCCCGGACCCGCTGGGAAGCCATCCATACCGCCTCCCGGATTATATCTCACAAGAATATCATTGAATATCTCCGGATTGTCGTATATGTCCCAGTTCAAAGTGCCAAGTGGTTCTTTGCCATCCGCCAATCGCTCCTCATTGATCATATTGATCATGCTGGCAAAGCCGGGTGCAGAAGCCGACGCACCACTCACAGGTCTCGTGGTATTGAGAATCACTACTGGGTAGTTGACGCCAATGACTGCGACATCTGGGTATGCGCGACCTGAGCGATTATAGCGCCCTTCTCCGTATGCTGGTGCTGAGTTGGAAAGCCAGCCCGAGACAGCGTCGTCCTGGTAGCTTGGGCGGGGAAAGACGTTGGAAAATCCACCGCCGGAAAACGTGGCTGCCATTTCGCCGCCGGCAATGGTACCATCTTGCAATGTTGTGGCGCCGACGCAGAGGACCTGTTGGAGATGAGTATAGCTGCAAAAGGAGATTGAAAGGACGAATGAGTGGATGCTTACATGAGGGCATGTGCAAGGGAATGATGGTGCGAACTGCTCGTCGGAAGACCCAGCGCCAATATCTCCTGATGCGGCAACGATGGTGACGCCTTGCAACCCCAGCTTCATGTACTCGTGACATTGGCGTTCAAGGTAAACACGAGAGAGCTGGCTCTCCAAATAGCTGTATGAGATGGAGATGACGTTGCTCATTGGCGCACCTCCGCATGGTATGTTCTTTGTGCCTTCTCCTTCATCGTATTCGGGGAATCCCGGGCCAAGGTACTCCTCGTTGCCGCCCGGGTAGGTACAGTATGTAGGATCCTAGCTACGTTAGCTGTTGCTGCGTCACGTGGAAGATAGCAAGATACTCACCAACGCGTCCAGAAATAAATCGAAATCGTTCATCCACTTCGACGGGCCAATTTGATAGAATCGTACCTTTTGAGGGTAGATGATGGATGTCGAGGCCTGAACGTCCAAAGCAGTCTCACCTGTCTTGTCAGCTTCTGCCAGAGACAGATCTCCGGGTTTGCCACCGTAAACGTAGACGGATTCTGGCTCAACATCCAGGGGAATCCGAGGGGACGTCCAGTTTCTCAAGTATTCTTTGAAGTCTGGAGCATAGAGATAGTTACCAAGCCCGATAATACCAAGCTCATTTCCGGTATTGTTGTGACTGGCAACGGGAACGCCGTACAGAGCGCGGAAGCAATGGATAGTAAAAAAAATGTGACAGGTCGACAGGTCACCCGCACCACCATGGGCAGTGACATGATCAGCAACAGCCATGGGCTTCGTCGCTGTTTGTACATGAGCCATTGGACGTAAGCCGTCGAGCTGTATTGTGGGCGTGATGTAGTCGACATGTTCGCGAACGTGCTGTGGAAGTTTGTAGTTATCGCATGCCATGCGAAGACCGCCGGATTCCTTTTCATGGAAGTCGTAATACTCCGTATGAAATAGGTCCTCAACCTCACCAACAGTGGCTAGGAACATGATCCAATCCCGTCCTACGTATTGTCAGTTCTCATTATGCTCGGGCACGATAGTTTATGACATACTAGCTGAGAACGTGATGCGACTGTCCTCGACTCCAGCTGCATGGAGCCAGTCGAGAGTCGCGTTTGTCGTTGTTGGATGAGGCGCAAATGTACTGTGGACTCGCTCGGCCGTCCAGCGCTTTCCTATACGATATGTAAGTATACCACACAAACGACGAGTTCAGGTTTACATTACGGAAATTGGGTGAGGTTCGATTATGCATATCTTGGAGTGAGAGTTCGCCATGCTTCAGGTTCTGCTGCTTCAGCGCGATTCGCACCGGCAGTACTGCATCCCTTGATGCACGTGAGTCTCTATCCCAACCTATCGGGTCCGCCTCTCGCTTCTCGTGGACGACGTGAGAGCCAACTGGGAAAGCGGCAGCTATGGTGCTGAGCCAGAGGAGGAACACTACTAGGAAGCGCATCGTTTCCAAGATGTACTGGGTCTGTGTTAAGTTGTGTAATGTTCTGTAAATCTGTGTAAGTCTGTGTGACTTTGTATGAGTTGTAGTGAGTTTGAAGAAGAAACGAAGGTGAAAGTGCCATTCATCTTATACTACTCCAGATGATTTTTTTCATGCTGATTGTAGATAATGTACCTTGGTTTACGAGATCGGCTACCACAGTACTACGATGGCAAATTGTGAATGCCTTGTTGGCGATTGGTCATTGCAATACCACGGTACTCCCAAGCGAAAAGCTGGACAGCCATATTTTACGGTGTGTATCCAAAATAAAAAAACTTGATAGGGCTACATTGCCTTAATATGTCTCAAACCTTACGTTGTTGTAGTAATGTAGGCTTCAGAGCACCTGTTCAGTTGTGGTTATGGTCGCGGTTATGGTCAGAGCCCACAACGAGACACCTCAAAAGTTTGAACGAAAAAGTTATTGGATAATAGAATGATTAGCACGACCGCGATCTCTGGCCGGGGCAACGTACCCGCTGAAGCGATAATAGATTCATTACAATAACGCTATGTACGAGCTGACCACTGCTCTGTTGACGTCCAACGATGTATGCCAACATAATGTACCCATAGGCACGATGGTCTGACCCAAATCAGTATATACCGAAGTTTAGCAGCACCCGCCCCAGCCCTGTTGCTTTCCCTTTTTACTCGCGTCATTCAGGTTGACGCCCGCCCTATTCGCTCCGCCTCCCGGCCCCTTGACTCCACTCCTTCGATCGTTCAAGTCGTACTTGCCAGCTTCTATATTTTGGTATATCCGCTCTGCGACTTCCAAAAAGGCTTGTTCCACACCCTCTCCGCTCTTGGCGCTCGTCTCGACGTACTGCATGACGCCATTCGCTTTACACCACTCCTCAGCCTCTTCTTTTGTGACTTGTCGCTTGTTCGCGGCGTCCGAATCAGTTACGGTAGACGACCCCGCGAGATCAGACTTGTTGCCCACGAGCACCACGACGATGCCCTCCTCGGCGATTTGCCGCAAGTCGTGCAACCATGACGTGGCGGAGAGGAACGTGTTCTTCCGCGATATATCGAATACTAGCAGCGCGCCCGATGCGCCCCGGAAATAACTTCTCGTGATGCTCTTGTACGTCTCCTGGCCTGCTGTATCCCATAGCGAAAGCTTCATGTGCTTCTGCTCCTGCTTTTGTTTCGACGGCGATACGGGCGCTTGTGCTTGTGAGGATTTGGAGGGGTTATTGATGCTCAGGGAATGCGACGCTGGTGGGCCGACAGGGACGATGCGCGATCCGAACTCTACGCCGATAGTTACGTCGTGGTGTGGTGAGAAGCGGCCTTCGCAGAGGCGGACTGTTAGCTGGGAGGCGTTAGCATGGAGGCCCTGGGTAACGGGGATGGTGTCGCATACACTTGATTTACCACATCCTGAATCGCCTAACGATACGATCTTCGCTATGTAGTCCCAAGGCTGCGCCATGGTGCTTTGTGACGCCGTGTGGCTGGTGTAGCAGTCGACCTGAGGTGCAGGCTTAGGGCGGAGGTCACAGCAAATCCAGTAGAGGTAGATGGATATGTATAGGAAGACGGTATTTATTGTTCAGAATGTATGTAGAATAAAGTAGTTCGCAAGTCGAAGCTTTGGGTGTGTTTAACAGGAAGCCAGTTGGACGATAGTGACTGAGATAGGTCAGGGTCCCAGCCATGCGGTCATAGCTCGGCAGCTGCTTGAGCCACAGTTGAAGGATGCAACCCATGGCAAACGTGAAAAGCATGTCGCAACTTACTTTGCGCAAGCTTTGGCCGCATTCATATTGCTTTTCTCTGTAGCTTTGATTGATTGCCACTATGAAACATAAGGCTGACAAACATGAGATCGGAGTGCCTTGACTCGGGCGGCCACTACGAAGGCAAAATTACTTCGAGAAGAGCACGACTAAAGAAGATAAAATTGTCTGCAGACCCGTAGAGACAAGTTTACCGAATGCTTTGCATGTGAGGTGGAGCGGTTCTGGGGGCTAAGGAATAGCGCGTGCCTTGCATGTTCACGAGGTACGTGAGCCCGACAATCGATAACCCGACGCGCTGGCTTGGCACGATGATGAGATGAGCAACCATCAGTCCAGCGCACCCGGCCAGCCACTCAACTCACTCACCACCTAGGCGGGCTAGAGCTCCCTGCTGTCCTATTGCTACCGCCCTACCAACCCCATCTCTACCACCTCCAGCTGGCCACTGCGCACTCTGCCGGCCCCCAGCTGCATGTCTCTTAGGCTGCGTCATCCGCGGCTGCCTCTTGTACTCCGGTACCCTTGCGCTCGACCGCCTCACGACCGCTGACCTCGCACCTGAGCCACCTTCGCTTCGGGACTTTCCTCGCGATAGATATACCTGGCCGCCATCGCCGAGCTCAATAGGCATATATACATCTATCGCGCACTATATCTATCATGTTCTCTGAATGTAAGTGGACCTGGTGCCTTATCGGGTACATGTGACAGATCCGCCGCCTGTGTCTTGAGCAGCTTATGGACTCGCGTGACTGACGTGCGTGCTCCCCAGATGCATCCAAGTTCCTCTCCCAGTCTCAGTCGCGGCTGTCACTGGGCCAGCCCGAGCCGACTTCAACCCGCAACGCCCCCGACAGGCAGCGCCCGTCCTCACGCGCCTCCCAAGCCTACCTCCAGCGTCGCAACATGCCCAACCCATACAACTCACAGGCCATGAGCCGCTTTGCCTTCGCTTCACGAACGTCCAACGCGCCCGCGCCACTCTTCTACTCCGCCACCGATGACTTTCGCGAGGAGGACGACCATGCTGAGCACGACAGGGACTTAGCAGACCAATACGCGCTGCAACGCTCGCGGCGGCAGTTTGGCGCAAGCAATCTATCCGAGTCATCTGAAGTCGATGACGAACATGGCCAACGGTCCGATCATACCATAGGTGCGGACAGGGACGAGAATGAAGCTCCAGGGTATGGTCTGGGGAGAGGGATTAAGAGCTCCTGGAAGGGCGACAAGCCAGCACGTGGGAGATCGACCGTTATCAACAACCCAGAAGACGAGGAAAGAGAGTCAAGTGTACCGCTCTCTGAGACTACAGACCGCAGCAGCAGAGGGAGAGGCCACCTCGTAGATGTGGAGCTTGATTCAACAGATCGGGGGAGCATAGAAGAGTTGGACCGAGACGAGCTCCTGGGTCACCAGGACGAACCACCGCCACCCTTCCAACAGTTTCGCAACATGCCGAGGCCGAAGCGCGGTCGCAGCCCACTACGAAACACCCTACCGATACCACAGGAAACAGACGAAGACACTCTGCTCGAACACCCACGTCCAATAAGTCCGGATCGCCAGACCGTTCCCGACGACGTACCAGAGAACCCCACATCGGCGCCACGACACAACTTCTTCTGGGCTGAGCTCTTCATAATCGTGCAGTGTGCCATCTTTGGCACATGGATCATCTCTTTTCTCCAAGAGTCGCCACCGGGCAAGAAGAACCCACTGGGCGACACGATATATACTGTCCTGCATTCGTCGTTCCACCTCATTGGTGTGTACACACTGGTTTCGGTCATCGTCGGAGTCCTATGGCTATCGCTACTTCGGTCCTTCGCTCGGCCCTTGGTGCAATTAATGTTACTGGCGGTACCAGTGATATCGTTTTCCTTCTTTGTATACCCTTTCGCATCAAGCTTCAAAGGGTCATGGCATGGCGATAGCGTACAAGACCGGCTGATGCGCTGGCTTTCGTTTGGGCCCTTGTGCTTCGCTGGGTTCTGGGTGTACACCATCTTCAAGGCACGACATTCTCTAGACAAAGCTACAGGCATGTTGGAGTTCTCAAGTGAGATCCTGAGAGCGCAATTCCCACTGCTACTCGTGGGTATTGCAACACTAGCTGCTGTGATACTCTGGGCGTGGATATGGATCCTCATGTTCACACGTCTATTCCTTGGCGGCCATTTTGCTAGCAACAAGTCCCGATGGATCATCGATGCTAGTACGTGGTGGCTTGGTGTTGTATTCTTCCTGGACTTTTTCTGGGGTTTGGCGGTCATTGCGGGTGTGCAACGCGCCACGACGGCAGCCACGGTATCTCAATGGTACTTCCACCGCAACAGCGTACCTGCGCCCGCGGCTAGAACGGTGGTCCAAGCCTCTCTCAGTCACGCGACCTACACCATGGCCGGCACGATCTGTTTGTCAACACTGATCTCACTCCTGGTCCGCCTTCCCCTCATCGTACTTCCAAGGCGACTGGCGGGTATGATTGGCATGTGCGCATATTCAGTCGTGCCGACGCCCATCGCTGCATTGACGAACCCGCTTACCCTGACCTACGCTTCCATCCACGGTGTGCCTCTCAATCAAGCGGCGCGCGGTCTGTCACAGATGAACTTCATCTCCGCTGCTTCGCCAACCACAACTCTCGGCCCATCCTCGTTCAAGGACCATGGCCGACCATCGATTCAGTCATACCGTCTGGCAAAGTTGCTTCTCCACGCCATCCGCTGGGTCATAACATTGTCTCTCGGTTTCGGTGGATGGGTCTCGACTGCACGCATGCTCCAAGTCGGCGGGTCTGTACCATACAAGGGCAGCCTATACGCATACGTCGTGGGTCTCATCAGCGCGGCAATCGGCTGGGGCGCTCTAGGCGCTATGGAAGGAGTTCTCGGGGGTATCCTGGACGCAGTGCTTGTGTGCTGGGGTAGTGAGGTAGGAAGCGACGGGCAAGGAGAGGCTCGGTACTGTGTTGACGCCGGACGGTTGTTCGGCAATGAGGTCACTGGCCAAGGTCGAGGAAGATACGAAGTCTAGAGCATGTTTTTCGTTTGCATCATTGGCGTTTCAGCACCAGAAGAACCTGGACAACAGATACGGTTATGGCGCTTGGGTATACCTATCGTTCATCCTTTTCAAATCGCTTTTGCTATCGGCAATAGCGCTCGTATAGTTTTATCCAACTGAGATTGTTATGCAAATTGCTTGGCCACGATCAAGTGAGGACTTTTCTATGCGTTTACAGCAGTAAGTAGGCGTAGACATTGGTGTACGCTAATCATGTCACGGGTGGATGCGGCACGCTAGCCGATGACGCTCAATCCCAGCTCAAGCTCAAAGCACTGCGACTGACCTTCAACCATCATCTCTTTCTTTTTTCTTACGCTCTCCATCAGAACATACGTGGTGCGGTTTTCTATTGGACTGGTTCATTTTGTCTGATACGATGATGAAATATTGGAAGTCTTGACGCTCGGACTATTGCACCTGTGGTGAGATGTCGAGGGATGCTGTAGCTACATCTGGGCATGTATATCAACGTTAACATAGTACACGGTGAGTTCCATGGTATTTATCTGTTAAAAAGCGTGTAGATACGGAAATAAGTGGCCGTCAGAGGCGCGGCAGACCGTCGCGATACCGGATAACTAGAACGTCGAACAGTAGAGCGTCCACACACGGGTCGGTCTACTTTTGACACATAATGGCAGCATCAGGGTCAAATTCACGCGACGGTCGCTATCTATACGTATGTCGAGCCTGTGGCCTCTGCGCATGTTATGTGGAGCAGTCCCTCGGTCCCACTTTGTTGACAAAGAACTCACGTCTGTGCCGGGTACTGCGTAACACTCCATGAACCCGAGCTGACGGACGACTTTCGTCGAAGGAGCCTTATGTGGAGACGTGCAGCGGAGTATCGGAATGCTAGCCCACCTATCTCACATCGATGAGTGATACTCCGCTAGTAGAAATGTGTTCGATGAGTTTCTCGAGCTCACTTTCCCGCTGGTTAGATCTCTCGGCGTCCTAATCACAAGATGGTGATCGATGTAGAACCCGCAAAGACTCGCTTGTCGCGGCAGCAAGTCATCGCGGACCTCGCACAGCTCATGCTGCGGATGCTGAAGGTGGTACACTCTCCGTATGACTATGAAGACCAGTGTCATCGACAAGCATATCTGCATCGCTCCGTCATGCGATGACTGTATTGCCATGTAGCTAATATGAAGAGTCATGTTCTGGGAAGGTATAAAAGGTCTCCAGGGCGGGCAGCTTTGGACTCTATAACTCCTTCACATAACTACTCAAGCAAACGACCAAAGTCTTTTGCACATCATCCTATTTACCAATTTCGAGTCTCGAGATCAAATATTTAACCGAAAAACAACTTCTCATCATGTCCAGTCAGGAAGGCAATCAAGCTGATGCCACGAATTGGATCATCATCACGGAAAAAGAGACGCAGATGCAGAGGTTCTACGGTCCTTTCAGCAGCGCACTCGAGCACCGAGACAGCGAGGCAAATGTTTTTGCGACTCAGATCCTAGAAAGTCGTCAAGGCCTCGAGGACCCCAATTTGAGAAGCAAGTGGAAAGACGAGATGATTAAGGCTGCCAAGACTGCTTTTGCACAACCCGACTGGCAGCGGCCGTTTCCAGTATGGGCGGAAGGTAGTAATATCGACCTTGAAACGCAGAAAATCACTCTCAATTAAGGGTTCCAGAAGGATGCCGCGATAGCCATGAAGAAGCTCGCAGCAAGCGAGAATATGGACGAATACCGACCTCCAAAAGAACCAAAGGCTACATACGGAGATGGATTGAGGGTATTTTACGTCAGCGTCAGAAAAGCCGAAATGCGATGGCTTGATATCCTGCTTGACCGAGACATTGCGAACAATCCATCCTCTTTCTCATCCCTTCCATATTTAATGGGCGCGAAGGCGGCCCCCAGAGAAAAATATTTTTTGAAGGACTCGAATTGGCGCTTTGACAAGTATTTCGAACAAGGCTCATTTCCCTACGAAATAGAGGGCGGCGTCCAAGTCTTCGTAGACAAAGACAAGGCTATAGAGTATGCAGAGGCGGAGGCGGGAAAGAATGCAATTCTGAATGTGGAATCTCCGAGAAGCCTGGCCGAGGATCAAGTCGTATATGAGGTATCATCTGAAGACGAGACTGTGGGGCCCTTGCGATCCCTGCCCAAGCATTTCATGCTTTACGCAGTCACCACTGCTCGTATTAACAAAACTCAAAGAGTTGAGAATTGGTGCGCGCTCTAGGAGCACTTGCGCGTACCAATCCATTACAGTCATTACACTGCTTTCGGTAGCCTTCCACATATGGTTCTACATACTATTGTTTCGAAATTGTCTTTCCTTCACGGAGTTTTGTATGATAGTGACATCGAGAACCAGACATAGTTATCCTAATATCAATCCTGTCACTGAGAAAGCGCTTGATACAGTGCGTATCGATGGTTAAACTGCTCCGCTACTTGGTCGAAGACATGTGCTTAGGTCATCGCACTTCGTATACTAGCATTTATCTACTGAAGGCTTTCATTAGTAGCAAATGAGCTCTTCTTGGAGCAAAGGTCTTAATGAGGATGTTGAACTAGGTGGACGGTATCTTCGTGTTAGGGGCATAGTCGAGATGTGCCCCGGTATGGATACAGCAAGCGCAACGAGCTTACCTAGATGAAGCCCTGGAGATCAGATTGAAACAGATCCGTAAAGCTATACTTGCCAGGGAACGCTACGCAGTCAGCGCTTACTTATCGTGATCACCAGGTGAGCGAACAATGCTGTTATCGATATTTGGGAGGGTGTGATAAGCCTTGAGGGTGGTCGTGAATGGGGTGGAGCGGAAGGAAGTCCATGTTGACCTCAGGAGGCACCCATGAAAGGACCCGTGGCACAACCGGTGTCGCATTGCCGCATACGCAGTGTCATGTATCAATGAATGAGTAACATACAAGAGCTCGATCTTTCCGCGTAGAACACAATACCTCAGGAGTAGCCGTTTGTGTAAGCGACAAATAACACGAGGCTCGCCATCCTACTTGCAAATGACGTAGTGTGGTGCGGACGTCGGTGTATGCTGTAAGTTGCGACATTCGCGTGACTACTGACACTGTAGAAACTGCCAAATGACCTTATCAGAAGGCTTACTGCAGCAAACTTTTGGTTTGGAGAAGTAGAAATGGCGTAAACCTTTTAGCAGATAGAGTTCACTTTGTTTCGTTCCCATCACTGAGGCCTACTTCATCATAATCTACTGCCATATTATCTCAGAGACTGTCTTCCCGAGGTCGGAACTAGAACTACCCGTGTATCAACCTCATCTCTCTCCAAGATGTCCAGTGAGCAAGAAACGCAGGACAAGGCCACGTATTGGATCATTATCGACAATGTGGGAAGACCAAAATACAAGATGTCCATTAGTGGAGTCTTCAGCATTAGCGCAGATTGCCGAGAGCGCGAGAGGAATCGCTTTATCCAACATCTGCTCAAGCTATATCCTGACGCCGTCAGTCAAGGCCCTTGGGCAGAATTTGAATGCCGGCGGCGTCTCCACCGCGCTTGCGACGATTTGTTCAACAACCCTACATCCGTCCAGGAGCTTGCACTATGGTCTAACGATACCAAGGCTTTCGAGGAAAAGCAATTACAGATTAGTTTAAAGCCAGACAAAGACTTCCAAGGGAAGGTCACTGACGAGTTAGACGAAGTCCTTTTGAATCAAGCGAAGCAACCTCCCGAAGACTTCAAAAGAGAGCCAGCAAAACTGAGTTTGTACACTGTAACCGTCAACAGAATTCCTGAACATATTTTGGAACAGCACTACCCTACACACAAGGGTTTGCCCGCGGTCGTCGCAAGAGAACTTCGTATGGAAAGGTACCGCAGTCTGCAATTCACGGGAATGGAAGTTGAGAGTATGGAAGTCTTTCTGAACCGGGAGGATGCTATTCAGTACGCAGAACAGCTAGAGTGTAAGCATGAGGTTGAGGAGTTCGATATTGATCCTGAGCAGGTCGATCATCCAGGTCTTCCCACGGCAGGTCAGCCGGAACATCGGGCCATCTGCGAGGCTCTTCCGAAGGAGAAGGATGAGTCTTATAGGGTGATTATGCTTAATCATACTCTAGTGTACGCTGTACCATGAACACAAGGTCGAGCGATGGGCTAAATCAAGTTCTCGCATGCTGGGTGGTCGATATGCACGAATGGATGATGTATATAGGCCGATAGAGCGTGGATGAAAAATCTTCCTAACCTTGGGATGATTGATAGAAGAGATCTTGTTGTCAATATGGATGCATAGTTACATGTCGAATACGGTTCTTGTCTTGTTTGCCTAGATAGTTGATGTTAGACCTTGAAGATAGACTTTGCATTTACGCAGTGAGTGAGATGATACCAAGTCGATACTGTTTCGTCTGAAGCATCCTCAAAGAGTTCTCTTGCTGCGAGTTCTAGGATGACACCAATAAACACTGTCTATTCGAAATACAGTGCTTGCACTTCGTGACAACACGAAGGATCAGCGTCAGTGTCCTGACGCCGAGTCTGGTCTTGGAGTCAGATTGTGACTAAGATGCTGTTTCTAGTCACCATGCGTGACTCAGATATATTCGTGTATAAAAGGCGAACTCTATATTCCTAGGTCTCTTATGCATACCACTATCATCAGTACATTACAGAATCTACGAGGATCAAGATATAAGCATATAAGCACCAGATATATCTGCTCCGAAATGGCCGGCATCCCGAACCACGCTTATTTCTGGGTCGAATCCTTCAACCCGCCATCCCAAAGAATCTTCAGCAACGAGCCCAAAAAGCGGGAATATATGCTATCAGAGCTACGAAGAACGTGTGGAGATACAGATAATGATGGTTCAAAGAAGGAATCGTGGGATGAGGAGTTGGCCGAATGGTTAAACGAACCTAACGATGTGAGGATTGGTTTCGGAAACCTGTTCTACATCACCCTCGAGAAGGAACCCAACGAGCAAGTTGTGAAGACAATTAATTCGCCTGCCCCAGCCAGCTTGTGGACTTACAGGTCACTTTACTTGCCTGAAGAGGACGAAATCCGCGACCCATCCGAGATGGTTCTATTGAAAGATTTCGAGCCCGGGAACTGGGTCAACGGAATTCGATCAATAATCGAAGAAGGCCACGCGAGTTTGTACAATAAACAGGACCCTAGTTCCTTTTTGACAAGGGAAAAAGCTGTGGATTCCGTCCCGTATGATGACGAAAAAAACCCCGACAAGTGGTACATGAGGGAGTACGACCTCGATCCGAAAGTTTGGGTCGGTCCGAAAGTTTGGGTCGGTCTTGACTTTGTGAAGCTCGACAGTCCCCACACATCGCCCGACCCTATCTACGCCTTGGCACGGTTTTTTGTTGTTACTCAATGGGATATAAACCCAGAACATGGCCCGTACGCTGATGAGATACCAATGGACGATAGTGTGAAAGAGGGAATTCGTCATAGGTTCAGAAAGAATAGAATGCGCCTTTGACTCAGACTGCGGTCTGGTTCTGGGTTGGGCTTGGTCTTTGAGATTGTACTTTGGTATACGGTATGATTTGATGAATTCATCATAGGGTCTCTAGAAGGATATAGCCGAGAAGGATATAGATTGATATCAATAAGTGTGAACACAAATACCACGTCTATTGGCTTCGTATGCATTGAGTAGAGCGAGCACGAAGCGGGATGTTGAAGGAGTGAAGGTAGAATTGCGCACGTTCTGATGCGTCATGGGTCGGTTGGTGGCTAGCGCGAGTCGACGCGTAGTGAAGCGGGACCCGATCAACACGGCTACTGCAGCCCAAACACGACTCGGCGCAGCGAACAAGCAACACCAAAGCGCCCCGGGCTCCATGGAGTGCCCTGTCCGCCAACATGTCCTCCCGCAACGTGCCCACGATGAAGTCGCTGTCTGGCGCTGATCGCCGCTCCGTCAATGCCAACTACACGTCAACTGCGCGACCCCGCGTCGCTTCTGGAGAGGAACTCGACCGCCGGAGCTCGACCACGGCAGCGTCACATGCCAGGAAACAGTCAGCACCCATGCGCGCAACAGGCGCCACCTCGGGCGAGCGTCGCGTAGAGAAGAAGGAGGTGCGCGAGCGGGAGACGGAGATCAGGCGAACAAAGAGCCCGTTGAAGCATGCCAGTGAAAGCAGGGCGAATGCGCGAAGCCGCTCAGAGAAACTCCCGCGCGACGTCGACCGACCCTCACGCAGCGCCGCCTCGCAAAAGTCTATCCCCGAAGAGCCCCAGATGCCTTGGGAACCGCAGGCTTCTTTGATACCGCACACGACCGCCCCGCTGGCGACGCGCATCTCGATACCTCCGCTCGCATCCACCGCGCCTATATCGCTGCAGCCCACACCGCTCGCAAAACTATCGCTAGAAGCACAAGAAAAGGCTATACTCGAGGATCTGTTGTTTGTGTTCATGGGATTTGAGGGACAGTACATTCGATTCGGCGATGGCTACAATCCCCACGAAGAGAAGGAACGTCTGGTCGGGCCACAGTTTCGCCTGATGCCCGGCCTGGACCCTAGTCTGAGGGATCTGACGAAGTCGATGCTGAAGACTGCCACACATTACATTGCTGTCGAGACATGCGTCGAGGTGCTCAGTCGGGAAGAGTACGGTGCCGTGAACCATGCGTTGTGCGCGGCTGTACGACGGTTGCTCAAGGACTACCTCATACTCGTTGCGCAACTTGAGCACCAGCTGCTGACGAACGAATCATTCACTTTACACGTCTTGAGTCTGCATACCAAACAGACTAGCCACATGCTCTTCCAGCTCTACACCACCGGGATCGAGCTGCTGAAAGCTAACGGCATCCTGGAAGACGAGAAAGACGAAGACTCGGCCGATGATGACAGCAACGACTTCGAAAACATCTTGGAGTCGTTGCGTGAGGGAGGAAACGCCGCCAAGAAACTCTGCAAAGGTGGAAGCGTGCTCGGACTCATCACCAAGCGGCTATCGTCCATGTCGGGAGATCCAGCTGCTCGCGCACTACTGACCACACTACTACGAGAGGCTAGTAGACCGTATATGGCTATGTTGAACGAGTGGCTACATCACGGCGGCATCAAGGACCCGCATTCCGAGTTTCTGATCAAAGAGCAGAGAAGCATCAAGCGAGAAAGATTAGACCAGGATTATACGGACGAGTATTGGGAAAAGAGATATACGATACGCGATGCTCTTGTGCCTCCACAGCTGGAAGCCGTCAAAGACAAGGTGCTCCTGGCAGGAAAGTACCTCAACGTTGTAAGGGAGTGCGGAGGCGTCGACGTTAGTAAAGTCGTGCAAGACGCGCCAACCAGCTTCGACGATCCGCGCTTCCTAGACAACGTCAACTCCTCATACGCATACGCAAACTCCTCGCTCCTGAATCTACTTCTCACTACACACCAACTGCCGGCACGGTTACGTTCACTAAAGCACTACTTCTTCCTCGATCGCTCTGACTTCTTCACTTACTTCCTCGAGATGAGCGAGCTTGAGCTCAAGAAACCAGCAAAGCATGTTAACGTCGGCAAGCTGCAGTCGCTATTGGATCTCGCCACTCGACACGCTGGATCAGTCGCTGTGGAGGACCCATACAAGGAGGACATCAAGGTCCAAATTAACGATACTGGACTTACGAATTGGCTGATGAAGATCGTTAACGTCCAGGGTCTTGACCAGGATGCTGCCACTGCTACATTGTCCAACTACACACCTGCAAACTCGGCACCGATCACTGATGACACGAACATTACTGGATACCAAGCACTGGTCTTTGACTACGCCATGCCCTTCCCGCTGTCATTGGTGGTTAGCAGAGTCACACTCACTCGTTACCAACTACTTTTCCGATACCTACTGAGCTTGAAGCACCTCGAAACGGATCTAGCCAAATGCTGGGGTGAACAGGGCAAGAACGCCGCCTGGAAACACCGATCGAAGAACCCGCGAATTGAGCAGTGGAAACGCCGAGCGTGGACACTACGAGCGCGTATGCTGGTCTTCGTCCAACAACTTACCTACTACTGCACATCCGAAGTCATTGAGCCCAACTGGGCATCGTTGATGTCGCGGATAAGCGAAGAGAAGAAGCAGGACGCAAGGGCCAAGGGCAAGGCAACGGAGGATGAGAGCGGTGGGCCTCAAGTGAAGCGAACTGTAGACGAGCTGATGCAGGATCATGTTGACTTCCTCGCGACTTGCTTGAAGGAATGCATGCTTACTAACAGTAAGCTGCTTCGAGTAAGTCAAACAACACTTCCACAGCCTGTATGGCTGCTAATAACACTTAGATCAACAACAAAATCATGTCAACATGCAGCATGTTCGCATCCTTCACATACTCCCTCTCGCGCTACCTCGTCACCGGCGATCCCGACCTAGTCGCCCAGGTCAACGCATCCTTCGCTCCTCCTCCCGCCAAGAACTCTAAGAATCCCGCTGCTACACTAGTCGCCTCTACCCACCGACCTACAACGCAGTTCGTATACGACCCCCAGCGCGTCGACAAAATGTTCGACATGCTAGCCAAGTACGAGGAGAACTTCACCCGGCATCTTAAGATCCTGCTGGATACACTAAACTACCTCGCTGCTACCGAGACAGTGGTCTTCTTGAGTCTTTGCGCACGGTTGACGAGTGCTGGAGAAGGTTTGAGTGGCTTCCAGGTACCCATGGGCATGGAGGGTATTGCTTAGTAGGCTTCGGCCTTGTGGGCATCAGGCGTTGTTTCATGCATTGCATTATTTTGGGTCATTGGTATGGGTTAGGGATTCAGTCTGCAAGGCGCCAAGCGAGCGATACCATAGTTGTTTGGAATGAGACGCAACGAATTACGGCCATAAGGTTCTTCAGTCTTGAAAAATGCGGCATTTCATGGCATGTTTGGTGTATGAACGAGGCATTTGCTCATATCCGAAGTAATTGGCACTACCTACTCTACATGGGACGCTTCTAGTACGTCTTAAATGGACACCCCTTATCAGCGCTCGAACTCTTAGTCTTCTCCTTGACCAACTTCGCAGTGAAATCCATCAATTGCTCGCCCAGCTTCTGGTTGTTCGCTAAGTCACTACCCGGCTCCCGTATCGCAGGAGGGCAAACGTACTCGCCAGTACCCTCTGTCTTGGTCGCCGCGTACATGGTGCTTACACAACCCTCGAATTGCGTCTTCTTGAACGGCGCCATACCAACGCTCATAGCGTAGCCGCCCAACGGGTAGGGCTCGTGGATCATGTCGACAGATTGCCGTGTCTCAACGAAACCGGGATGTGTAGCGTTGGACAAGATGTTGGGGTGGGAAGTAGAGAGATGACGAGCCAGGTAGCGTGCGTACAGGATGGAAGCGAGCTTTGTGCGGCCGTACTGTCCCATAGCGCCGAGGTCTTGGTTGAGCTCCTCGAGAGACTCAAACTTGACGTCCTTGGGTGCGCTCTCGTGTGCGTTGGATCCGAGTTGTACGAGACGGACCTTGTTGCCCTTGTCGGCTGTGGACTTGATCAAAGGCAGCAGGTGAGAAGTCAGGACTACATGACCCATATGGTTGATGGCCATGTGTAGATCGACACCGTTCTTGGCGAGCTGGTATGTCATGATACCTCTCGCAGCGTTGTTGATCAAGATATCAATCCGGTCTGTCTTCTTCGCGATTTCGAAGGCAACCTTTCCGGTTGCTTCCCAGTCCGAGAGATCGCACTTCATCCATTCCACTCTGCTGGCCTTGTCCTCGCCCATCTCTTCCTTGATGGCTTTGAGTGCATCGTCGATGATGTCTTCGCTCATGGAGATGATGAAGAGCTTTTTGATGTTGTGTGATAGGAGGGTGTGTGTGCATCCGTAACCAATTCCCTCTGAACCACCAGTCACAACGGCGACCTTGCCGCTAAGATCTGGCACTTCCTCGAGCGAGAATCGCTGATCCGCGGGTGCGAGGTCATGGGCGCCAGAGACGACCTTGCCGAGATTCTCGGCAATGGCGTTCTTTACTGACTGCATGGTTGATGAGGTTTCAACTGGGCCTTTGAGGCGGTCGTTATTGTTTGGAGGAGTCGACGAATAAGCTCTGGATGTGGTAGAAGTGATCCTAGCAGCGGATACGCGTGGTAAGGATGATGTAGTTACAAAAGATGACTTGCAGCAACGCAGGGAGACGGCACCTCTAAATAACTTAGTAGACTGCATAGTTACAGCATGTGTCACAGGACAGCAGCATCCATCGTATTAGCACAAGATCTGAGGTCATGGTACACCGTGACGAGCCGCCTTCCGCGGAGCAAAGCAGCCAATGCCATTTTGTCTTGATGTCAGCACTTTTTCCTTTTGGCGCGTTCCTGGATGTTGTGGAGCTCGCATCGGGAGCGGATCGTTGATGATCTCGTCATGACGCGTTGATGGACGCCTGCATGGCCTGCGTGTTGGCGAGGCTGGAGGTCTGGAACTATGACGTGTTGGGTATAGTGGGGCGGGTATTATCGATAACGGCGCGACTTCCGAGGTCAGCTTCACGCGACGTTGGTGGTCCCCTAATCGAGTAGACGAGAGCATCGTCGCTGCCCTCATTCACGACACTATGGTAGGAACGCTCAACGGATACAGGGACCTCAGGTATGTATATCTTCAATTGGAGTAAGTGCGTCCACGGAAAGACAGCAAACGCAATGGCTCCTTCCCAACAGCGCAAGTCAAGCAGTAAATGCGAGCGATTGGAAAGCGACACAAACCCAAACATCGCTGCGGATTACTCAAACCCCAATACTACCGTTTCATTGCTGTCAGCTGCAATCCTCCACCGACCGAACGATGTTCAAAGCAAGACCAGGAAAGAGCACTAACATGCGACAGAGTGCGATTTCACATTATCTTCACCCAGACCGGGCCGCCATGATCTCATCAGCAGACCAATCCGCCTCAGCTGCGCGTGAGAAGAACGCCGCCAACCCACCGGTATTCGAGAAACCACCCACGAGCAGCACGCCTCTCCCGCCCGATGTGGCAGCCGCTCGTAAAGCCCGCACGAACGCCGACTTGATCGGTGCCTTCAAGAGCACCTGCCTACCCGGCACAACCCCCTACATAACAGGTGTCGGATTGTATACCCACGTTGAAGGCGCACCACTCCAGTCCCCAATGTACCCCGACGAGAACCCACAGCCACAACCCGAATTCTTTCCGATACGCATACCAGAGAGTCGAGGCAACGAAAGCTCACAACCGGACGAAGAGGTCCAGAAGCTATGGAATGAACTCGAGCTTGCCGTCGAAACAGAGGAAGAGTTGATTGCTACAACCGAACTTGGGCTTAAGGAGCTTAGGAAGCGGTATCGTGCTCTTCCTCCTCCTAAGAACTCGCGGTCGCCGGTGCAGCGCGGTCAGCAGCAGTCAGAAGCCATACAAGGAGACACAGCGGCTCAAGGCGCTGCTACAACGAATGCGGGAAGCATGAGCGCTCCCAGCGCGCCCACCAAACCGCGCGGCCAGTCGCTAGCTAGCGTAATGTCTACTCTTGCGGTAGGAAATGAGAATACGAGCAAGGGAGGTACCGAGCCCGAACGAGGCAGATCGACGACTACATCTACTACGGGCTTCTACGCTCCCGATCCACGCAGACAGGGACGATGAGAGTGAAGAAAGATGGAGACAACTCCAGAACAGACCACACGGGATCTTGCTCGAAAATGGCTATTGGACTGACTTTCTTCTTGGTCTGCCCTACCTTCGGATATACCCTTAGTGAGTCATTATGGTGTTGACACGCTGGACGTCGAGGCTGTGTGTATGTTAAACCCATCACATTGATGCTCTCATGCCTCGAAGCTAGACAAATCCTTCATATACATGGCTGAGATGCGAAAGCATTATACGTACCTCGCTACATACATCGCGCCAAAGACTACTCATCCACACAGAGCAACCTCATTCCACGGCTTATGTTACCTCTTCATAACCAACACTTACCCCATCAGGATCCACATGCGCCACACGCATACCTGTTCCGTAGCTAAGAATAAACCAGTTCTCATTCCCCGCCCTCAGCCCGCGTCGTATCCACGAGGCATTGCGCCTCTCATATCTGACTATGATGATGAAGAGCAGTACTATCAAAGCGACGGCTAGTGCCATCATCACAGTGAAGAAATTGTCGATGGCATTTGGTTCAAGATCGCGCGGAGTGGGGGCCATGCTGCACGCACTTGAACCGAGATCGGACGATGTGAAAGGGGGAGTGAAATGATGGGTTGACTGAGCTCGATATCGATCTGTTTTTGAGACATTGTGGTGGCGTTGTTATGGCAAACTGCCGTGCCAACGTGTTCGTATAGTGCGAATGTAGAAGATCAATAGAGGCTACGAGAACATTGTAAAGGAAGACAGCGGAATCAGAGGATGCCGGTTTCTTTACTTCTCGGAAATGCCTGTAATGTCGAGTGAAAGCATGTTCAGAAATTTAGTGAAAGATCTATGTTCTTGTTGCTTCCACAGGCATTCCTTAAATGTCCACCACCAGCCAGACACACACTCCTCAACCCAGTTTTACAATGTCCCTTCTCTGGATGCGCGCATCATCTCATGGCCTGTTGAAAGCAATGCTCCAACCGGCGAGACAGCTACTGCCAAACATCGGAGCCCTCATTCTCGCGTTCTTAGTGTGGCTCGAGCTGAAAACTGGAGTCGTCCTTGCCTTCTTCGCGCTTTACGATGAACATCCTCGCTTCTTCCACATTCTCTTCCTGACAATCAGTATCGGAGTCGTGTGTAAGCTCGCCCGCTTCATCCTCCGACTGCAAAGTACGCCAAAGACCGCTGATCCGTTCAGATCGGCGCCATACAGACACAGACTCGAAGAGACCCCCATGTTTCCACCGGGTATGGAGTTCAACCGGGTTCAGGAAAGGTGGAAGAAAGAGGGTATGGAGAAGCCATTCGTGGAGGAGCGAGCATTTGGCTCAAGTAGGCCGGAGGAGGTGCCTCCAGCGCGGAGACCGTTATTCAGTGTTCATACAAGCACTTTACCGAGACCGCAGTCAAAGGGACCGCCAGTGAATGCGGCGTTTGGGAAGGCTGGTTGGGGTTAGGGTGTTGACAGCGATATGCGGCTGTTTTGGGGCATCCCCAGGGTCCATGTAGTACACGGCGGAATTTTTGCAGATCAAGATGTCGCTATACTACTGCAATGTTTGGAACTTTGGGAGGTTATCACTGAAGAGCGTTGAAAAAATGCAGTTGTTGTCACAGCAACTACGAGGCAAATCACAGGTTTTCATCACATGAGACATGGACAAGAATTAAGAAACAACTGATTCACTCAATCAAGAGGACCGTGCAGTAATCACGCGCCGATACATCACAACAAACGCTCGCGGTCACCTATAACTTCAGTTCATTTGATCTTTTGAGTCCAGTCTCCCACCACTTGATCCGATCACCAAGAATTGACTGCTGCCTCATAACATCATGTCAGGCTTTCTCATCAACCAAGAGCCGCCTACTCGTCTCGAGCGCTTCGTTCAAGACACTATCGACTCATCCAAAGGTTTCTTCGCCTACCTCTTCCGTGGAAGCTGTCTGGAATACTGGGTGCTTGACCCCAATGGTCAGGCTTACACGCTCTTCCTGGCGACACTGCTAGGCGCTTCGATCTGGCTCTTCATCCTAAACCAGAACTCAGAGGCTACCACAGCTTCAAAGTCCGAGCAGCACTGGCCCGAGAGCGAATTGGCGGACGCAATGGACATTGATGGCGAGGGATATCAAGGCGACGAACATCAACCATCGACTCCGCGTGCTTCAACGTATTCAGGCGAAGAGACACCCATCATGCGCAAGTTAGCACCTCATGATCACCGTCCTGTCAACGCGCACATCCAAGGCTCGCCTTTTCGAGTAAAACAACCTCTGGGACCTCGCATCCGTCAATTCGCACCGTCCACCGATCAGTCTCCCTCTCCACTCAACCCCCGGCTTTCCAAAGCTTTCTCGACTAGGCCTTCTCAGCGCGATAACTTCTCGAATCTCAACAAAGACACTCCGGTAGCCAACAAAACACTCCAAGAAACTAGCCGTTCTGGTGTGGGTGACATCTTTGAGGAGTGCAAGACGCAGAGCCCGGTGGTTGCTCACTGGTCAAATGAGGGCGGCCAGCGTTATGATCGAGCGACCTTGAGGCGCGAGGTGGCTACCAAATATCTTTCCTAAGGTTGTCCCGTTCTGTTATTCATTCGATGTGCATCGTCGCGGCTTCCCTCTTGACGACTATGATCCTGCGTTCTGAGGCGAGGGCAGGTGGCATGCGCAGGTGAGAGAAATTGCGATAACGATGGAGGAAGCGAGTACCTGCGGATGGGGAAGTATCTGCCTGCGTCATCGGTGACACACACAATCAGCACGTGAGGGTAGATAAACAAGCGAATGTGCGTCCACTTGACTCAAGAGCAGCTCTCCTTCTCTCTCTTTCCCTTCACCTTGATCGAGTGACAGTCTCGCAACAACAACCTGCGATGGCTGCATGCACGATCTGCGATGCGCTAACTAACCTCAATACTGATGGTATTCTCCTACCCACGCCCTATGCCGGTATAGGCAGTGACCTGGGTTTATGCCGAATGTGCCGTTGGATGCCTCAGAATAGCGTTTGGGCGGCTGCGCCAGACTGGAACGCGCTCTTACAGCTGAACCTCCTTTTCATTCGCGGGGAAGTTGACGTCAATCCGAGCTACCCTCCTCTCCTCAAAGCAGAGACCACGCCACTCGTATCTGGTCTTGTCAAACTACATGAGTACGGCATCCTCACAACCAGATCCCAACCGTTCAGGGACACGAGCGGGTTCATCACCGGCTTGGGCTGGGTCGAGGAGCGAGAGCGTCCTTATTTGTACTTCGAGGTCCCGACATTACATCCAGAGATTCCAATTGACAAAGTCGACACCCTTGTCCAGAGGCTCTTTGCCGATCAAAGACTTCTTGTGTCAGCGTACTCAGAGTGCGATTTCTACACCGTAACGGCAGCCTCCGTGCGGATGAGCCGGGTCGCCCCAGAGGCCGGCGGTCGTCAGACCTATCATTTTCGTACGAACGCCGCCTGGACTAATGATACCGTCGCCATGACTCGAATAGCGAAAACCCCCAAAGGCTTGATGAAGAAAGAGTGGACGGTGCACACTTCTTTTCCTTGGACCTCCGTGGCCTACTTGGTGCCTACCGCAATGCTATGCGGTAGCGCAACTAACTGCGACAATTTAGAGGCCGCTGAAGCCGTGAGACCTCTGGCGATCGGCATAGTAGGGAAGAGGTGGGATCTGGACCTCAATCTACAGGACATCTTACGAGAGCATTGCGAAGGCGCGGGCTTAGCGCGTGTGCTGGATGTTGAGTCGAGAATCGGACGGCAGCACATGAACTTTGACGGCCAAGGTGGTTCAGGCTGCGTGGGTTGACCAGTGTGTCCATGGCCTATGCGGGTATGGTTGAACAGAGAATGAGGGATGGAGGGCCCCGGAATCAAAAGATGACAGGTATCGTCGATGGCATCGTTAACGCAGCACCTTTTATCGCTACCCACTTTCACCGCGGCGATTGCATATAATCATGAATCTATTAGTTTCTTCAGTTTAAAAGCGTACAGTCATATATCGCGCTCTTGTGTCACTCACGAGAAGAGAAGACGTCAGTACAGAAATTGATACCTGCCTAAAGCGGTAAAGCGCATGTAAACCTCAAGGGCGCAGTTCTGACCCATACTTCGGGCTTCTAAAGTATCTCGAACATTCCTTTCAATCTTAGGCGCTTGATAACTTCAAGTGACTCAATCGACTATCTATCACGCCAGCCGAGCATAAAACGTCGCATGTACTGTCGACTTTCCAGGTATCCAGCGTGCGCAATCCTCTTCCGCGGCACCACAACACAAACACCAAAACGGGCATCATCAGCCCGCTACATCTACGATACGACCACCACGCATTTCATCTTTGATACCTCTCGAACCATCACCACAATGGTAGACCCTCTATCCCAAAGAACAGACCCCCTCTACCAAAAAGATGGCCAAAAACATACCCACACC
Source organism: Alternaria incomplexa (assembly GCF_024043165.1). Taxonomy (NCBI): domain Eukaryota; kingdom Fungi; phylum Ascomycota; class Dothideomycetes; order Pleosporales; family Pleosporaceae; genus Alternaria; species Alternaria incomplexa. Next base: position 738,311 of record NW_026249862.1, on the reverse strand, counting down.
TCCACCATAACATCAATCCACGCCCTGTCATCCCTACCCGCAGATACTCAATCCCTCTTCAAACCACCACCAGAAACCGAACCCTATGTCCTAACAACACCCTCAACAATCTTCCACGCTCAAGGCGGCGGTCAGCCCTCGGATGTTGGCACCATCTCCACCGGAAGCACAACATTTCACGTGCATCAAGTCCGCAAGGTCGATCCCGCAATCCTGCACATGGGCGTCTTCTCTTCCTCTGACCAGAAATTCCCCGAAGGAAGTAGCATAGAAGCAGAGCAGAAGATCGACACTTCGAAACGGCACCTACACTCCCGGATCCACACCGCCGGCCACGTCATCGGTCTCGCCGTCGCGCATCTAAAAACCACAGGTACAATTGCTCCCGACGTCGTCGACGGAAAAGCATCGCACTACCCCGGCGCCGCTTTCGTAGAGTTCTCAGGCCTCATCCCGGGAGACAAGAAAGGCGAGATACAGGCTAGAGTCGATGAGATGGTTGCCGCGGACATGGACGTCAAGATTCATTTCTGGGATGAGGAGAAGGCGAAGAAGGAGTGTACGGGGGTTATGGAGACGCTGAAGGGAGATGAGGAGGATGGCGTTAGGGTTGTGGAGATAGGGAGTGAGGGGAGTTATCCGTGTGGCGGGACGCATGTGCAGAAGTTGAAGGAGTGTGGGAGGGTTGTTTTGAGGAATATTAAGAGGCAGAAGGGGATTACTAAGGTTAGCTATGAGGTGCAGGACGTTTGATGGGGTTCAGTGGCTGGGTTGTGCACATAATGTGCATTGCGAATATATTCAGCTTTGTTCCTTCTACCTGGTATCATGTCCTAAATCCTAGAAAGCCGGCTCCACTATTTTACCTGCGCCTAACCCCCCGCGTGCTATCATGCGCATCTGTTCTCACAGATATTTTAAAGTGTCTCCTAAACATCTCCACAGGTCTAGCTCAAGTAAGCAGCCAAAGCTTGCTTCGAAACATCGTCCAAACGTTCTTGCACAATCTTGACGATACGGCCGCCGTGACGGGCATCCGCATCTTTCAAATATTGAGCCACCCAAGCCTTCACATCGGTGATTTCAGGGAAGGGATCACGTGGAGCCTTCTTGCAGGTGTTCAGCTGGGTGAAGCCGACACCGAAACCGAGCTCGTCGACATCGGCATCGGGGATGATGTCGTCTGCGGAGGTAGGCACAGGCGGGTTGACCAGTAGCTCGATCAAGCGCTGTGTGGTAAGGGTCCAACCCTTGGGGTAACGGCTAACGAAAGCTTCCGCGTCGCCCAGGGTCTTGGTGAACGACACAACTGCGGTCTTGCGGTCGGTTGGGCGGGCAAGCTTCTGGGTGTCGGGAAGAATGACAGTCAAGTAGATAGGCTTGAAGATGCTGTTGCGAAGTTAGTAATTGATGCCTACAATTTGGAGAATCTTTCACTTACTCATTCTGGACCTTGTCGGACTCTTTGATGAAGAAGTCGGCGCCAAGTCCTTTATCCAGTCGCGCTGAAACGAAGTGATAGAACGCAATGAAGCGCTGCTGGAAGTTCTCTGTCTTCATGTTCGACAGTCTTGTGAGCATTAGCTGGAGGATGGTGACAAAGTAGGGTTGTAGCGCATCCGCTGGGATGTGCGCAACGACAGCTTCAATCAGCTCGAACGAGTATGTCTCGTGAGCCTTGCTAGTGACCAGCTTCTGGAAAATACCCAGAATAGGCTCCAATTGGCTGCTTGTCACGATGTTCTGTGCGTCGCGAGCAACCATTGCACTCAACAGTCGGGCTAACGCAGGAACGTTACCACGCTGCTCCCAGACCGCACCCTTGAGGATGATGCCGAATACACCCCTGTAGTATTCGCTCAATTGGCCTGAAGGGTTTGCTTCTAACAGCGCGGAGAAGATTTGGAATATGTACGGAGAGAATTCTTCAACGTTGTTCTGCAAGCAGGTTGCAAAGGGCTCGTACAACTTTTCCTCGAAGAACTGAGGATGCTTTGGGGCACAGAAGCGGACAAGTGCCCCTATACCTTCGAACATGTAGTACTGGAAGCGAGGGTTGCTAGGGTTGTGCCTGATGACCTTGACGATGTTGATGAAGCTTTGAAGAATCGACTCGCATATGGGCAGCACATCATCGCGTATGAAAATAAGTACGCGCATAACGCACTTCATCAAGAACTCGTTTTCCTGGATCTTTTCCGGGGCAGAGCTCTTTGTGATAAGCTTGAACAAGTGCGCCAGCAAGTCTTTCGATGAGCCAACAACGTCTGACTTGGGTATTATGGGTTGCCGTTTGTCGTCTGTCATGTACAGAGCACGCTCGACAGCGATGGCAGCGTATGTGTGAATGACATAGTTGTCGTTGCCCAGCTGGTTCACCAGCAGGGGGAAAGCAGCGCGCCAAAGGTCTGGTGATAGCAGGCTGCGGAAGACGTACAGGAATTTGATAGCATCAACCTTCAGAATGGGCGATACGTTTTGGGCCTGAAGGTCAGCTGCGACGTGTGTCTGGAAGAACTCGAAAATGTTGACGTTCTCGTTGACGCTCATGATACCTTGGCCAGCGGTAGCGGTTCCCTTGGCAGCAATGGCGGTGAAGAGGTAGACTGCGGTATCCTTCGACTTCCAGTTGTTTTGAGGGTCTGCCGCATAGTTTTGGAGGTAGGCGTCGATGTACTTCTGGGAAGTAGTCGTGACAAGGCCCTCGAAGCGGTCCATGAGTTTACGCAGGAAGTTGGTGGCAGCACGTCGTCGCGTATCGTTGTCGGACCCCTCCAGGTCTCTCCTGATGAACTCGATCGGCTCATCTTCGAACAATTCCACATCAGACTCGCGCAGAGTAAGATTTGGCAAGATGACCTTCTCGATAATCTGGACTAGGACAGACTCGTTGTTGAAGGCTTCGGCATGTTGTGTGGATGCGACGGCGGTGAGGAACTGTAGCGCCTTGCTGACCACGATGTCGTACTTGGTCTCGAGGCCAACCGACATGAGGAAACTCCAGGTGCTTTCGATGAAAGGACCCAGGTGCGACCCAAATGCGTCCTCGTATTTCTGAATGTAGAGCATGAGCACCTCGAAGATGCCCGCGCGTACGTACTCTTGCGGCCCCGACTCTGTGTCATCATCGGTGTGTAGGGCGGGGTTGTCGAAGACAAGGTACTTGTGGAGAAGGCCTGAGATGATTCCGATGTGGTCTTCGAAGACGGGGGGCAGATCCTGGCAAGAAAGATCGTAGAACAGCTTGACTAGGAGATCTAGCGTTGTGAAGGCGCTCTTGAGGACCTGGGGGTTGCCTTGGGAGTTTGTGATGAGGGCGTCGGTGTTCTCGAGTAGCTGGAGGAAGGGAGTGCCGAATTTGGACAGAACGTGGTTGATCTCAGTGAAGAGGTCGTCGGAGCGGAACAGCGGCCGCCAGCGCTTGAAGATGGAATGTGCGACTTGGAGTACGCCGTTGTTGACGACGGTGTTGTCGGGTGTGAGGCGCGAGACGAGGTCGTCGACTAGAGTGTCCCATCGCTGCCAGAAGTCGCTGTCGGCAATGGCGCTAATGGCCTCGCCGAGCTGTGCTTGCAGACTGGCAGGTACCGAGACCATGAGGCCAATGAGTTCCCTCTTGATGGCCACGACTTCGGCCTCGGGCAGCTTGTAGTTGCCATCCTCGTCGACCCAATTCCGCTTTACGAAGTTTTTGAAGTAGAGGGCGGCCGAGAGTCGGGTCGTCTGGGGGTTCGCGTCCGAGGCGACGATCTGGAGGAGGGAGAGGGAGAAGCCGGGCTTCTTCTGCTCTTCGCTGATTGCGGCCTCCGCTGTGAAAAGTTAGCATCGCATGTTGCGTGGTGTGGGGGATGGAGGGGCAAGATGGTGGTCTGGATTCCGGACGAATGCGGATATAATGAGGCATAGAAAGGCTAGTCTGTCTGTATCCTGCGTATCCAAGCATACGCGCATTCTTTCCAGAAATGCAGGCTACACCACATGAGCACTGCGGGAGACACTGCTACGCACCTTGCTTGTTCTGCCGCGGGTCGAGCGACGCCTGGAGCAGCTGCGAGAGGGTAGCGATATCGGCAGCCATGGTGACGGGCGTAGGGGTGCAAGTGTACTGGACGGGTGGCTGGTGGACAGAGAGCTCGACTGTTTGGCCGATGGTTGCTGTTTGGGGTGTCCCACTCGCGGCGCTAGGGCCTGTCTCTGTGTGCAGGGATCAGGCCCATGACCCCAGCCCTGCCCGGCGACGACTGCTCTTGAATTCTGGATGCCGTGCTGCTGTCTAGCAAGCTCGAGTCCGCTACGACGCTGCCTTCCCGCCAGGCGTGACCCGTTGCTTTCCTCCTCCACCCCCAGATGGGCTCCGCCAGCCGCCCCGCCTCTCCGCCGCCCAGCACCCATGATAGACTCGATGCGCCTGCGTTCCTCTCATAGACATCCTCTTGGGCCCTCTCCGCCGTAGTCGTCGAGCCTTCGCACTCTCCACCAGGCAAACCCCATCTGCGCCGCCGCGACCGACGCATGTCTCCGCCGGCCGACCATGTCCCCCACACGCCCGACCGCCGCTCCTCCACCCAGGCGCTCTTCACGGCCTTCCGCTCTCTGACCGGCGGCCGTCTGAAGAGCCCGACGCCGCCGCCCTCAATCTCGTCCGCCACCAGCACGCCTGCGCGCACACCTTCGCTGGGCACCATCCGTCCCGGCTCCATCCCTAGCCCGCACTCAGCCGACGGTACCCTTCAGCGCATCAGCCAGGTCACAGGCCAGCGGACGGGCAAGCCTGTGACGGGCGGCCCTCCCGAGCTGCACGACCTGATAGACCAGCTGCAGCGCAATCGCCCATTCGCCGAGCGCGTCGTGGCCGTGGACAAGATATGCGACATTCTCGAGGCGTATCCGGTGCAGAACATACTGGCCTTGTGGTCGGTCGCGAGCGACTTGCTCCTTCCCGAGCAGCCAGACGATGTCGCAGAGGCGGGGTACAAGCTTCTCAAGAGCTGCGCATCGCTTTCCGACCTGGCGAGCATCGAGCGCACTCTCTTTTTCGACGCCGCTTGTCTGCGCAAGAACGATCGCTATTTCGATAGAAGACTCGATGTCATCGCCACCCTCACCAACGATGGGCGCAACATTGATTCCTGCGAGTCGGGCATGGTCTCCTTCATCCTCACTTCCCTCGATAGCTGCTTCCAGGCCAGTTGCGATGCCTTCCGCGGCCTGAGGGGCAAGTCCAACGGTAAGAGGAGTGCTGCCAATCCTCCTCCAGAAGTCGCCAACATGTTTCGCGCCTTCCAATTTGCCACGGATATCTGCAAGTTCAATGCCAAAGTCTTCACCGACGACGATCTGGACCTCCTGGTACGACGGACCGTCTCCATCTGCAGGGCCACGACGCATCGACCCGATGTCGAATGTGGCGTCAAGCTGTTCGATACAATCATCACCTATGTGCACATACCCAAGCAATCCCTGCGACCCTGTCTCGAAGTTCTGTGTGAAATCCATAAGAGGATCACCGATCTCCAGGATCAAGCCTGGAATACGCTGAGCAACCTGTTCAAGTCCCATGTCGGACAAGCTGCCATTTCTGAATTGCTGCATCTGCTTTTAGATGGCCCATCCCGGGAGACTCTGGAAAACGAGAGTCTCAAGAAGAAGCTAGACAGCATGTACAGGGGCACTACTCTGGTGTTGCGCCTTCTGCTTCTGGAAGATGGTCGCAACGAGCTGCCCAAGGTCCCCATGTCTTTGCTCTTCCCAGCCCTGAAAGCGTCAATCAGGACACCTGGCACCGACCAAGAGCAGATAATCATAAGTCTGATAGATGCGGTTCTGGCTCAAGAAGGCATGAGAGATCTTTTGCTTGCTGAAAGTGACTTGGGGGACATGCTGCAGGTCATACGTGTGTGCGCCGAGCGTGACGACGAGCGTGTCAGCGCCAGAGCATCCAGATCAACAGATCATGCAAGCAGTGCGAAGAAGGACGTCCTTGAAAGACAAATATCACCTCATGCAGACAGTCTGTCCAATGCTGGTACGTGTACACTCAATCACAGGATACCCCTTACTGACGAATTCTAGGCGGACCAGAGCATGCCAACGATGTCTCCGGGTTCTTTGAAACAGATGCAACATCCCACCAGGAGCTCTTCCGACGTGATCCAGAGGACGGTATCTTTCAGGTTCTTGTCAAACTAGACCACATCAGCGACGCACTTGACTTCATCCAACGCGAGAGTGTCATGGAGCTTTTCTTGCACCTTTCACACCGCGTAAGCGACGCGACCGCGGAGCGAGTGATAGAGTACTTTGTAACCGGACGCTACCTCAATCCTTCCCATGCCGGCTGGTTTGACCTCTGCCATCGACTGGTCGCTGGCATCTTCAACGACACCACACGGCCACGCTCGCTCCGACTGCTTGTGCTCCGATCATTACGGGAAACTAACCAGGCCGTCGAGATGCTGTGTTCCAGCGAAACAGTATCGCAGTCAGAAGAACTCCTTTTGGACCGGATTGAAATGGAAGATGACATTGAGGTTCTGCAGGAACTAGTAGATTTCGCGGTGTACGTAGCTGATCGAGAATCGACCGCCCGGTTCTCCGAGATTGTTCAAGTCTTGCAGCGGCGTCTGGACCGCCTACGGACTGCATCTACACCTTCGCTACCGTCATGGCAGTCTCACCAATTTCTGTTCAAAGAAGATGGATGCTCCCCTTGTAACGTCATCGCCACTGCCTATGTACGGCTTTTCACTCGGAGCGTGACACATTCGGCCCAAAAGACACGCATCCTTTACGAGCTCCTAAGACAGATTGCTGGAAGAGATGCATACGCGCATGATGCACGCCTTACAGCTCTCAAGTTACTCTTTCGTTTGCGCGCCGACGCTCGCCATGCTTTGATAGTTAGCTCTTCATCGGAAGGTCAGCGGATTGCCGCAGAGCTCTGCCGTACAGAGGAAACAGCTATTGCGCCAGAAAAATTTGAAGATGGTCCAACATCCGATCACAACAGATCAGAAGACAATTCTTCGTGGCGGGACCAACGCAAAACCTCTGGTTCAAGTCCTCGTTCTTCTCTCAATCGCCACACCGGCCGCTCGAATGCCCCCGCGGGCCGCGTATCAAAGCCGATACCTCCTTTGTGGATGTACCCTGGCCCCAAAGGACTTCCCGAGGAACCGCCATCTGAATCTAGTCGCGTCGTCTTCTCCCATATTGATGCGGAGAAATACCCTCTCAGCGATGATATCCTGGACATGGAAGTCACATTGTGGCTGGAGTTGATCATTTCACTCCTACAGAGACCACCCGATTGGGAGATTTATAGCTACGTACTCGTTCATCTTGGGCCTCAGCTCTCCAACCAAGCGTTGGTCCGCAGTTGTGTCGCCCAGCTCAAAATGTTACGAAATGTTCTCTGCGAACAAGTACGGAATGCAAGCTTCCACGAACCACCGCCGCACACGCTCCTGAAAAAGGCTGATGTTGCCGTCTGCCTATTTCATATATTAACAATCATCATCAGCTACCACGAGTACTTCGAAAAGAGCGAGGAAGATGATCTTGTGAAGGCCTTCCTACAAGGGATCGTGCAGTGGGACAGAACGTCAAAATGGTGCATCCACGCACTTTCAGTCTGCTGTTTCGAAATACCACTGTCGGTCAGCAAGTCACTCGATAGCATCGTCCAGAAAATGTCGCAAATCATCACGAAGCCAGCTACAGCGATACACATATTGGAATTCCTCACCTCCTTGGCTCGTCTTCCAGAACTTTTCAAGAACTTCCGCGAAGACGAGTTCAAGCTAGTTTTCGGTGTATGCTTCCGGTACTTACAACACATACGCGACCAGCGTGACCGGACAGCGAACGGGCATTCGCTACAAAGCGGGCATCGGACATTGCGACACAGCGGCGCATCAAGAGACTTTGCGGCATCGCCCGATCTTGGGGCCAACAAGCCAAGAAGCGTCGAGGACGATCTACCTCAGTATCTATATTCCCTCGCGTATTACGTCATCACATTTTGGTTCATGGCGTTGAAGATGGAGGACCGCCCAAAGCAGATACCATGGATCACAAAGAATCTACACTATACCGACAGCTCCGGACGGCAAATTATGGAGGAGCAAGGACAGGTCATTCTGGACATTATGAACATGGTAGCATATACAGATCGCGATGAAACAACACGCGAGGAAAGTTCCTTCAAGCCTGGCGATGGAGAAGTCTGGAAGAAGACATGGATCGTTGGTAATGCTCTTGTGACAATAGAGACCGCTGCAAGAACGGGTGCCTCTGTTGTCACGACACGCCGGCCGGTAAGTCTTTCTGCTTGTGTGTTGTCAGTACATCTACTAACTTTTGGCAGTGCGGTACCCGCTTTATCAAAGTACGGCCCTTGATCACGTCGCCACCACGACATCAAGTTCCGATCACCATCGGCCTTGCTTCCCAAGCATTCTACTCCAACACATATGTCGGCATTCTGCCAGACGATATCTTCCAGTCATTTTACGCCCCACTCGACCTGAGCAATCCACCTATTCCGTTACCCGATGACGAGCCGACACGCCGTGCTATTACTGTATTCGACCGGATCGCAACGGTAGACAACTACAAAATAGGTGTCATCTACATCGGCGAGGGCCAGACGAACGAGAGAGACATTTTCATGAACGATATGGGATCCCCAGCATATACTGCTTTCCTTAGTGACCTAGGTACATTATGCCGTCTGAAGGGGGCGAAGTTCAATACTGGTGGTCTCGACACACGCGAAGACAGGGACGGCGAGTTCACCTATGCTTGGCGGGACCGCTGCATGGAGCTTGTCTTCCACATTCCTACAATGATGCCAACCAACCCCGACGACGACATGACGTATCCAAACAAAAAGCGACACATCGGCAACGACTTTGTCAATATTATCTTCAACGACTCTGGCTTACCTTACAACTTCGACACGTTCCCGTCGGCCTTCAATTATGTACATATTGTCATTTCTCCAGAGTCAAGGGCCAGCTTTGTCGACCGTCGACTGGATGCAGATCCCGACGGCAGGAATCGCTACTACAAGATCCAGACCATCTCAAAGCCAGGGTTCCCAGACATATCTCCTGCCGTCGAAACCAAGATTCTTTGCGGAAAGTATCTGGCGGACTACTGCCGCCTCATGGCTATTAACGCCGTTGTCTTTGCCAGCGTTTGGTACATCCGCGAAGGTGGTGATTCCATATCGTCCTGGCGTAACCGACTTCGCGAAATTAAGCGTCTCCGAGAACGCTATGGCGCGAATGATGCTCTACCAAGCCACCCACCACCTTCGTCGCCTGCAGGCAGTCAGGGGTTGTCAAGTCCCCCGTCTCGCGAACAAAACCAAATTTCGCCATTCCAGCGCATGAGTATCGCGACGCATATCACCGATGGGACTAGTCGCAGTTCCATCAGTAGCTCTTCGCACGACGTTTGATTTTGTAGACCAAAAGTTGTTTGTTCCCGGTGTTGCGACAAGTCTTACACATATACATATACCCAGGGGTTTTATGACCTCACAAAAGTTTGTTGATTTTACGGTATCATGAGAAGGAGATTGAGTACTAGCATTGCGCGGAGTTGCTGGTGAGGCACAGGCCTAGATCAAAAAGTTCTGATTGCCTTTACTATATTGTATATGACGAAAGACGACCGATGTTTCGGTTATGAGTTACAGAAATTAAAATCATGAGTTACGTGTCTAGAATACCTCAAAAGATCGCAATATACATCTTTGCAGTCTCAACAGGATCGTGCAGCTTTGTATGACAGAACAAGTTTGAGATGATGCCTTTCCTCCGATGTCGAAATGTGGTGCTTCGGCATGGATATCCACTTCAGGATGGCAGATCCCCCGCCAAGGCCTATACTACCCGAAGTCGCATCTGAGGATTCCACCTCGAGCTCGAACTTCGCAACTTCCACGACACGACAACATGGCTGCTCCAAGACTGCCGTTCCTATGGCCTATGCTGTTTCAGCCGACCACATCGTCACGAGTAGGCGCGTCGATAACAAAAGAGCGTGCATCGCCATCAGTTTCCCGCACGCGACAAGCACGTCGTCATTTCACAACTTCGCCCCGCCGATCGGAGCCACCGAGCACACAACGATATGGGAAAGCATATGAGCACGCAGCTCCAGCATTGGACCAAGAGCCCCCGAAAGAGCCTCAAGAAAAGGAGCCTGTCACCAACGAGAAACCCCCGCAAGACCCCGTTCACGAACACGAAGAAGTAGAGGAAGATGCGCCAACAGCAACAACAAGTCCAAACACGCCTACTCAAGCAAGCGCAACAGAAGAAACTGCCCCACAAACAACGCCGGCGCCTGACCCTCCCAAGAAGAGCGATACGAAACCCGTCGACAGCGTTCTGCACATTCCCACCGCCGCTGAAGAAGAGTCGCATAAGGCACCGCACCTGAAGACACCGCCATATGTCCACCATTTCGATACCTACGGTCTCGTGCGCAAGCTCTCGCAATCCTCATACACCCCCGAGCAGTCCATTACCATAATGAAAGCTGTGCGACAGACCCTCTTGGACAACATGGAGTTGGCGCGTAAGGAGCTCGTCAGCAAGAGCAATGTGGAAAACGAAACATACCTCTTCCGGGCCGCATGCAGCGAACTGAAGACGGAGATAGGCAACGCGAAGAAAGGCGAGATGGAGAGGATGCGCACGGAAAGGGGGCAATTGCAACACGAGGTCGATATTCTAGGGCAGAGATTAGGACAGGAGACGACTCATCTCAGAGACGAGCTTAAGGGGCTTTTCGACGACAGGAAGATGGCTGTCAGGCAGGAACAGAGGGTTATGGAGACCAAGGTATGATCATCCCATTTTCTCTTCGGCGCAACCTACTAACAGGAATGTTCTCTAGATCCAAGAACTCAACTACAAAATCACCGTCGCGCTCAACTCTGACGCGCGATCCGAGGTCGAAGGCGTCCGATGGGTGCTTACCCGCCGCGCAGCCATCACAGTCGGTGTCAGTGCGTTTATGCTCTTTGTTGCGCTACGGTACACGAGCTATGTGCAGCACCAGCTGCAGGAGGAGAAGAGGAACAGACCGCCGCCGCATCGACCGAGTCCACTGGAGAATTTGGCGGATAGCACGACGACGGCAAGTAGGCCGGTGGTGGATGTTGCGAGTCCTACTCAAGGGGATGCACTGGGTGGAGAGCTGTTGGCTACGGAGGGTGTGTCATTGGGCTAGAGACTATAGCATGACGATGAAGACGTCTCCATCGCTCCGCTACTCTACAACTGCCAAACATTCTTCCGTGACAAGTGCGCTCTGTAAATCTCCCTTTTCTTACCAATACTGCCTCACCAGCCCTACAACTTATGCTTCTTCTCTCCACTCGCCAACCTCGCAAACTCCTTCTGCGGCACGCCCTTCAAAAACCTCTGCAATCCCCCCATCACCTCCTCCACGCCCTGCCGATCCAACGCCTCCCGATACGGCTTCTGAATCAATTCTTTGATCAGCACCAAACTCTCACTGTTGAGATGATCACCCAGTCTCTCCTCAACTTCCTTCCTGACCTCACCCAGGAACTTGTCACTGTAGCTCTCATCCTTGACATCGACGCCAGCGTTGATGACCTTATTGACGAAGCCCGTCGCTACCAACTCGTCACATGTGATGCGTTTCGACATGATAAGCGCCTCATTCGCCTTCGAAATACCCAACCTCCTCACAAACCCAATACTCGCATTCCCTTCAGCAACAAGCCCGAGCGAGCTAAACGGCGTAAGCAAAAACGCATGCGGCGCCGCATACACGAAATCGCTAAACGCGATCAACGCCGCTGACAGTCCCACCGCCGGTCCATTCAGCGCCGTGATGAGTATCTTAGGATGCGTGTAAAACGCATGTGTGATGTGCAAGTTGTTGGATACAAAGGACTTTAGGTACTGGTGCCGCTTGTCGATGGCGCTGCTGTCGGTTGTAGAGCCAAATGTTACGTCTGCGCCTGCGCTGAAGAAACGGCCCCGGCCCGTGAGGATGGTGATGTAGATGTCGTCGCGGGCGGCGACTTCGTTCATGGCGCGCGCGAGGAGGTAGTAGGTGTCTGCGTCGAGGGCGTTTAGCTTTTTGGGTACGTTGAGGGTTATTATGGCGGTTTTGTTGGTGTAGGTGGTGAGGATGGGGGAGTTTGGGTCGGACATGGTGGGTGGTGTTTTGTATGTTGGAGAGCTGAGATGTTGGTTATAGTGTTTAAGCTGAACGTGTTCTTGGGTGAGAGGTTGGTTATGTTAGTTGCAATGCTTGGGAGATTCTTAGTTGCGATGTCAGTGAGCCGAGGCTAGAATGCGGAGACGGGATAGACATTGTTGAGACACCCGAGCGCGACAGAATGGAAGGATGGACTGTAGCAGTTGATCTTCCTGGTCGATGGATGTAGAGATTCAGCTTTGATATGGGAACAGCTTGAGGTTAGGTCTGGTTCGCAGGATCCCAGGTTGCAGGCACATGTGAAGGTTACGGCTTCCCCAGCTTGGAAGTGGGGAAACGCGCGGAGGTAAGGCTGAAGATTAGATCTAACCTCTTATCTCCGAACCATCACCGATCAGATGTGCGAAACTTCGACTCCATCATCACTCCACTCAAGCGCGAAAGTCTCCGGAGTGCGCCGCAAATACCATACGACGTCGACTACCAACCGCAAAGATGGGTGGCCCCAACCTCGAAGTGTTCAAGGTACGTAGATAAGATCTCTACAGCGCCTCGCGCTTTGAAGCCCAAAGCGACCACACCAATAATTCCACTTGCACTCCGCCTGCACTCCAACCAAATCGAGCCTAATACTCTTGAACATACACTGACCAGACGTTCCAGTTCGGGATGTACATTCTCTTCCCAATCAGCATCATGTACTACTTCGGCACGAACCTCGACGGCAAATTCACCGTTCCCGATTTCTGGCCCAAGCCCGGCCAAACGCACAAGATCCCGTACGACAGAGACGAGATTGCAAAGGAATTGGAGAGGTTGAAGCAGAGGAATCTCGAGAACAAGAGGAGGAGAGAGGAGCAAGAGAGGTTGAGGGAACTGGGCACCGGCAGGGAGGAGTAGAGAGGTCGGGACAGCATGCTGGATGCACACGAACAACACCCTATGACAGGCACCGAGCCACGAACACGAGCGAACGAGAAGTCACGATCTGAGGTGGTGGATATTTGCTGAGAGATACCAAGCGCGAAGACACAGCTCGTTCTGCGCCGCTATTGGCGTTATTGTACAATACTGTATACTACAAAATGTACACCAGGCTGGAGAGTCAGAGACAGATCACGCAGTGACCTTGCCTCTTATCTCATCCCAGACATCATCTCCTATGCTTCCCTTGGTCCAGTTCATATACACCCCTTGTACACCCTGCACTTCCTGCAGCTCATCCAAGAAGCTGCCCAACTCTCTGGCCGCGCCCTCGTCCTCCAGAGGCACCTTGGTATCTTCGTTAGGATCATAGATGATCTCGCTCTCCTCAATTTCTACATCTAGCTCCTTCGCCAGTCTCTCCGCCGTTTTGTTCGTCAACGCAGGCTCGGTGTATAACATGACTCTTCCCTCGGCATCTTCGTCTACATCCAGCACGCCGGCTTCAAGGGCTGGCTCTAGCACCTCGTCTACGCCTACACCATCTTTCTTCCGTATTATTATCCGTCCCTTCTTTTCAAACATGAACGCTACGGTGGAGATGCTGCCGCCTGCCTCTTTTATGAGTAGTCGTATGTCGGCTAGGGTGCGCAACTTGTTGTCCGTTTGACATTCTATTATTGTGGCGACGGAGGGCGGCAGGATGGCTTCGAGTAAAAGTGATTCAAGGGCAGCACCCGATGCGGAGAGTCCTTGTCCGCGGGCTATGGCGGCTTCGATAGAGGCTTTGGGCACGGCGGACTTCTTTGCGGTCGAGATTGCGAGGGAGAGGCGGGGGTTCATGTCGGGATTCGGGCCACCGAGCTTGACGGCGTTGGTGATGTCGCGGGTCATGATAGACCGTTGCTTGGACTTGCCTGCGTCATTCTTGGCTTTGTCATGTTTGATGGAAGACCACTTGCTGTGGTAGGTTAGCCGTGTGCCATTGGATTGTGAAGGCGACGTACGAGTGGCCTGATTGTAGATTTGGGGTGGTGCTCAAGCATCGCACCTGCTCTTGCATGCGCCACTGTCTCGGACGAGAAACATATCTGCAGGAGCAGCATGTCGCATTCTCCTTGTAAAACGCAGACAGCACTGCGCGTCGTAACGGGACAGACATGGAGGCAGATATTGGTTGTTGACTTGTAGTAGTACAAAAGTTGGAGATGCGTGCCTGCCAAGACGGGGGTCCGCAACTCCCACATGCATCCACCGACATCTCCACACTGGACATCCGTCACGTCAAGACTCGCTACGACATCAGCAGCCGGATGCGATAACTGCGATAACGAGACCGACGCCACGCGATCCCCTCACCAGCCATGGCAGCAGACGAGCCAGCGGCAGACAAAGGCCCCTCCAACCCTGAACTCGACATCAAGAAGCTCCACGCGCTACCTTCGGAACAGCAAGACCTCTACTTGCTGACTTTCAGTTCCGATCTCGCCCGCCATGTGGCCTCCCTAGATGGCGACGGCGCCTCGGCCCACCAGATATACATCAAGAAGGAGATATTCCAGATCGTCAACCTCGCGTCCCCCGCCCCCACACGAGTGATCCGAACCAACTTGGGACGAGCAATTGCGGGCATATTCGAAAAAGGAGACAGGAAGCTGCTGTTTGAGTCTATCAATGAGTCGGTTGGCATAATCAACGCGGCAGGAAAGAGCGAGAAGGATGTTAGGACGAAGCATGCGGCTGTGCATTGCTTGGGTGCCATCTTCGAGGCCGCAGGCGATAGCGCTATAGGGCTATCCCCACTGGCTGTCAAGTCGCTGCTGGGACTCATCAAGTTCTCGCAGAACTACACTGGACTACGAGCGGCAGTATTCAAGGCTGTGGGCAAGGTCTTCAAAGGCGTTAGCTCGCACGCTGATGAACTCATTGCGAGAGACGCGTGGAAGCAGGCGCGCAATGCTGGCAGCGACAAATCCTACCTTGTTCAGACAGCGGTGTTCTACTGTCTGGAGCAACTACTCCGGCACACGACCTTCTTCGACAACTCGAACGACTTCGATAAATTGCAGAATGTAGCTTGGAAGGCGATCGATAGTCCCTCGTCGTCCGTGAGACGCGCGGTTGCATCGTGCATCAGCGCTGCGTTGGTGAAGAACTACTCTGAGAACGCGCCAGTTGACCTCCCCATTCTTGGCATTACCCGTTCGTCGACCGCACAGAAGAAAAAGAAGAACAGAAAACCGGGCGACGACGACGGTGATGATGTGGTTATGGAGCGCTCAGAGTCTCCGGCACCCAAGAAGTCGGCTTACCAACTCTCCTTCACCATCGCGAGTCTTCTCAAACTGCTTGCGACACAATACTGTCGACCCCAGGCTGGCAATCGCGCACGAGCTGGAATTGCCGTGTGCTACATCAAGACCATCAAGGGGCTGGGCGAGCAGATCGTCGAGACCAAATATCCAGAGATCGCGCGCAGCCTATTCACGGACATTCTCAGCAACAATGTCATTGTACAGAATCGCTACCGTACACTTAGCACTAGGAAGTTCGCTGCAGTCATACTGGAGACAGTCATTGGCCGCGAGATGCTTGGAGAATCTGGCCAGCTCAATGCCGCAAGGTTCTTGGTCAACGAGATATTGAAAGACTACCCACAGGCGCTGAAAGAACGACCAGAGCCAACAAAGCAAACTTTGATTGGGGCACTGAGTACGCTGTCCTCACTCTTCAATAGTTTGGGATCCGCTACAAATGTCATTGCGGACTCTTGCCGGGATGCACTCCTACAGGTCCTGCAGCATCCGAGTTACACAGTTCAGGTGACCGCTTCCGCCTGTCTGCGCTCTTTTGTACTTGCGTGTCCACTTCAGTTACTGCCAGCAGTTACGATCTGCATGAACAGCGTCAACCGAGAGCTTGGTCTTCTTGCTGGACCGAGACAATCACCCAGAAAGTGCGTTGGTCTCGCGAACGGCCTTTCTGCTGTTCTCAGCACGTCTACGTCTCAACCACTCCATGGGTCCGTAGATGTAAACTCGAGAGTACTCCAACAAGCCACTTCACTCCTCAAGTCGGCGAGCAACTCAGATCTGAGGATTGGGTCAACCCAGATTCAAGTTGCATGGATCCTGATCGGAGGCTTGATGACTCTTGGTCCCAACTTTGTCAAGATACACCTTTCCCAATTACTCCTATTATGGAAGAATGCGCTTCCGAAACCCCTAAACAGAGACAACATGGTACAAAGGAACTACCTAGAACTCTGCTTCCTAGCACATGTGCGGGAGTGCGCTTTAGGCTCTATCTTGACTTTCTTGGAGTTCAACAGCCGCATCTTAACGCTTGACGTTACGAAAAGACTGGCAGCGATGCTGCAAAATACAACAATGTTCCTGAATACCCTACCGGCTAAGAAGACAACGGATGATATGTCTCAACGTCTGTCACCCGCACTTCAACTTCACGACTTTGATCTCATGGTCCGGAGGAGAGTGCTTCAATGTTACACTAAACTTGTGGAGCTAAGTCCAGCAAGTAGCCATGAGGTGTTACTCCAGACAA
Organism: Alternaria incomplexa; assembly: GCF_024043165.1. Lineage (NCBI taxonomy): Eukaryota > Fungi > Ascomycota > Dothideomycetes > Pleosporales > Pleosporaceae > Alternaria > Alternaria incomplexa. The sequence goes on along the minus strand of NW_026249862.1, from coordinate 721,604 downwards.
ACTTGTTACCTTTCGCCATCGCATCCTTCGCAGAGCCGGACAACTATACCACAAGCTCATTTAGTACGGCAATCGCAAGTGCTGCAGGAACGTTCGAAAGCATATGGGAGGTGGCTGACAACCATGGCTTCGGTGTCACTGGACTGGTGCGTGGTTTCGACATCACACCTCTTCCTGGAGAGCAAGAGACTGGTACCCACCATCACTGGCTCACGAGGCATGGACCTGAGTCGATTATTGACCGCACGGTATGTATCCGCTGAATCCCGAAAGAGCATCATTAACACAGCCCAGCTTCTATCACCCATCTGTGGTGCTCGTGAACACGATTCGATATCCTTGTACATCAGAACATCAGACGAGAGCCATGAGCTTCCCGATCCACCAGCAACTGAAGTCGTCAACTCGGCACTTCAGTTGTTTGCGATATGTCTACCACTCCAAACTGCTAGGATCCAAGAAAGCATTTTGGAGCAGATGACATCATTCCTTTCTGCGAGTAGCCTGCAACGCGATATTAACAGAAAGACGGCCATGATGGTCAACATTGCATATGCGGTGCTATCTGCTCTGAAGGTTGCAGTCAAGGAGACCCGCTCAGCTCCAGGAAGTCTGAAAGGACCGGCGGTCGAAAAGGTGATGCAGGATCTGTTGCATCTTTTCGTTGTCCTTCCCGACCCGTTCATCCGCAACCTTGCTAGTGAAGCTTTGGGTCGTCTGTGCAACAGCTCTGGAAACGCTCTCACCACCACTGAGGTAAACTACCTGGTCGATCAGATCGTCGCTAATCGGGAACCCAATGCTCGTTCTGGGTATGCTGTCGCGCTTGGCTGTATACACTCTCAGCTCGGTGGTATGGCTGCTGGCTTTCATCTCAAGAATATACTTGGAATACTGATGTCGCTCGGCAATGATCCCCATCCGGTTGTGCACTTCTGGGCCATCGACAGTCTATCGAGGGTTGCTGACTCTGCCGGTCTATCCTTCTCCAGTTATGTCACCAGTACGCTCGGCATGCTAGCGCAACTGTATGCTGCCGACACACACAATGATGAATCGATGTCTCCGGCATATTCGAACATTGAGATCGACATACCTACCCCCGCCGTAATCGCACGATGCGTCGACAGCACGATCAACGTGCTTGGGCCGGACCTGCAAGATGTTGCAAAGGCAAGAGATCTGATCATGACTCTTGTAGGCCTCTTCCAGGGCGATGCGGATGAGCTGATCATCATCGAGAGTCTGCGTTGCCAGGAACATATTTCGCTATACGCGCCTGGCCACATGGAGTTCTCAGCCTATGTGAAACAATTGCAACGGGCGGTTGAAAGCAGCTCAACACAAATTCGAGACATGGCTATCGACGGGTTACACAACCTCATGAGGCGCAACACGGAGGAAGTCATACGCGCTGCCGATCCCGGTCTGGAAGATCAGCTGTGGCATGTTCTCGATCGTGACTCTGAGCATGAAGTAGTGCGGAATATCATCCGCAACTGGCTGCATCAAACTGGCTTATCGGACACCGCGACATGGGTGCAGCGATGTCACTCAGTACTCACTAAAACGAAGAAGGTCGAGACGCAAGACAAGATCGAATCGAAGCCAAAAGCGGGAGCGACTGATTTGCAGGACGAGGAAGTCGCGGGCTTTGCATCAGCGTCTAATGCGCCTGGGGCTGAGGCTGGAGATGGCGCTCAAGTCAGTCAGGAACTACTCAAGTGGCAAGTGCGAACATTCGGTATGGATTGCTTGAGCGAGCTTGTCGCGATGGTGAGCAAAGAGGCCACATTCAGAGAGGAGTCACCCTGTGTCATGGCCTTACAGCAGAGGGTTGCTGATGTTGTGCGCATCGCTTTCTCTGCATCGACCGCCGGTGTAGTACAACTGAGGATTCGCGGCTTGAAGATTATCGACCAAGTGCTCAAGCTATTCGGCAAAACACCCGATCCCGACTTCGCTGAAGTCACTTTGCTTGAGCAGTACCAAGCTCAAATCGGTTCGGCTCTTACCCCAGCGTTTGCAGCAGATTCATCGCCTGAGCTCGCCGCTGAAGCTGTCAACGTATGCGCCACGTTCATTGCTACCGGAATCGTTACAGATGTAGATCGAATGGGTCGTATCCTCAAGTTGCTCGTCTCAGCGCTTGAGAACTTCTCCAGCGAATCCGAAACCGCAGCAATCGGCGATCTCAAAGGACTCAGCTCGAACGCTCAAGTCATGGTCAAAATGGCAGTCTTCTCAGCGTGGGCAGAACTGCAGATTGCGAGTGCCGAGCAAAGCTACTTGGTGGATGTACTGAAGCCACACATCGCAAAGTTGACTCCTCTTTGGTTAGCGTCGCTCCGAGAGTATGCCCGTCTGAGGTTCGAGCCCGACATTTCTTCTTCCATGGGTTCTGCCTCTCTATCTGGAAGTCTAGACACAGTCTATGCTGCGCTCAACCGCGAGACGCTTCTGAAGGTATGGTTGGTCGTCGAAAACCTTGATCAATACTAACAAGTGCAGTTCTACCAAGATACCTGGCTCAACCTTGTAGATGCTATTGCCAGCCTCATTGACGAAGACAGCGAGTTTGTGTTTGACGCTTTAGATGGCAAGACTGAATTGTCAGAATCCACCCCTAATGGGAAGTCTGATCACATCAACTACCGCGATGAGCCTGTCGCTTTCTTCTTTGTCCTCTTCGGTCTCGCGTTTGAGGCATTGGCAGGTCGCCCAGGTGATCTACAAGCGTCTAAAGAGCAAATACTGGAGATATTGCAGGCCCTGAAGAAGATCCTGCGACCCTCAGTATCCGGTCATGCAATCTACCGAGAAGTCGTGTTCTCCGAAACGATGGACATGCTGGATCGACTCGTGCTCACTGAGGGCTTGACGGTACAGACTGTCATAGTCGAGATCACACGGAACCTATGTCTTGGCCATCCATCTGCACGCAGAGACCAAGGGTAAGGACACCCTGAAGCTCTACAATTAGCTTGCTGACATTGATAGAACTACCGCCGCGGATGAGCATCTTTCCGAAGACATTGATCAGCTATTCGAATTGACCAAGATCATGGTGCTAGTCCTGTCCGGACTTGTGCCTGGGTTGGAAGACAGCACAGCTAAGGGTATGTTGGCTTCGGTATCGCGCCATAATCAGTCGCTAATTCTACTCCCAGCGCGCCACGAGATGAACGAAGAGGCGGTTGCCCTACTGACGACGGCACTCTCTGCGCTCGTAGATGCAGCGCAAGTCTTCCCATCGATCATCAAGGCTGATCTTCACGCTTGCATCCTCCACATTTTCGCGACCATACTAAGCACTGGGGCATGCCAAACCACAGTCATTCCTCAAGCACTTCCGATCTTCAAGCGCTTCATCACCAGTCTTGCACCGCATGCCGAAGGGACGGATGACACAAGCAAGCAACTCCGCGCAACTCTTTCGCGCTTCCTCGCAATTCTCAGACACGCACAGCAGCGTGAGTTTGATGCTGCTCTTGCATGTGAGAAGAACACTGTTCTTGCGACTACCATCTTGCTGAGCTCCGCCGCTTCTGCGTTCTCTCCTGATGATCCGCTCGTCAAGCGCTTTATTGACGACCTATTCGATTGTCTCGGCACGGTTACAACGAGCAAGGTAGCAGCAGGCTGTTGTCGCTCACTGTTGCTTCTACCCAAGAAAGGCGCTCTTGAGACGAGCCTTGCTAAACTCATCCTTCCCCCAACACTCGCCTTCTTGGCAACGCCCTCTGATGTAGAGGGTCTAGACGATTCTCGCACAACGCTCGCACAGACTCTTGTCACATTCATCTCCACACTACCACAAACGTCACAGCGCCAGACCGCGACCAAGATCATTATACCTGCGCTGTTGGCACGGGCGCAGAAGGAACCCAAGGCCAGCCAAGAAATTGCGGCGCGCTTACTCGAGATCGCTAGTGCGGATCAGCAGGCGTTTAGGGGCATGGTGACTGGGCTAAACGCCGACCAGAGGAGTTTCATGGAGGGAGTGCTCAAGAGCGGGCAAGGGCAGAGAAGGCAGGAGGTTAGTAGGGAGGATGATGGCATGCCAAAGATCGCGCTCAAGATGGACTTTGGCTCATAAGACTCGTTGTTCTTTGTACGGCGTGGATCTTTGGACAACATCTTCCTCTGAATTTCGTTCAATGAGCGGTTGACTTTTCGCATCTGGATGCTCAGCTTACCACATGTCAGCAAGAGAAGGAGCGTGCGCTGCGCGGGTCGCATGCATGCATAGGCTCTATTGAAGGACACAGATCCACCATTGGCGCGGTCTGCATTGTAGGTAATTCTTATTGGCCGCTGTGGCGATTGTTGGCTTTGTGCGCATCTTCAGGCTGGACAGGAAGTCATGGTTGAGCACATTAGAGCTAATTCCTGGAACGGGGCGTTCGAGCTAGACGCATTCCGGCGAGTTGCAGATCAGAAGCATGTAAGCCACATGGCGGCAGTATACTCCAACCATGCAATAATGTTCGATGTTGGATCTTGACCAGTAATTTCTACAGTCGCCTACCCGCGATTTGGGGGCTGAGCCGGTGTTATTGGTAGGACATTTCAAGCCTCCGGGAGACGGCTCACCACCGCTGCACCCGGAAGCGACTGCGGGTGTCACAGAACCACGCCTTCTCAATTCCGTCGCCAAGCTGACGACCCAGTTTTCATGTGGATTACATGTCGCGACCCGTGCCGTGGAGAAGGTATGAGCAAGAAACCGCCACGCCTGCGATGCACGTCTGATCCTGCCAGTCGGTGTCTTTACCTCTTCGAGTGTTGCTCGCCACAAAATGAGTGAATAGCCAGACAGACACACGAGACATCTTATCGGCTTACGGTAGTCTCGATCTCTTTGTAGTATCTTTAGTTCCTTTATCTTCTCCCACAGTCTCCGTGCTGAGGCTCTGCATGCTCTCTCCGCTGCACGTCGTTTCGACCTCTTTATAGCCGTCTGCCTCCAGCACTGTTACTTTCGTTCTTGGATCAGCGAGTACCCAACATCTGTTAGCCGGCCAACATTACCCCACGACGAGCGATGTCAAACGACCCCGAGGTCGAGCATAAGACGGCTCTTAGCCAAGTTCGCAATGCTCCTCACGAAAGTTCACATGGATCGGAGAAAGACGCAGAATATCTTAGCAACACTCCAGATGGCGACAACACGGTCGACACCAACTTCCAGGCTGGTGTTCAGGACATCGAAGCCGTGACGCTCTCCTGGACCACCGGAGCGCTGGTGACTGCCTATATCCTCATATGGCTGGTCTACTTCATCCAGGGCTTGGTAGGGCAAATCAGCAGCGCCTTGATACCCTACGTTACCTCTTCTTTCGCCCTCCACTCCCTCACCCCTACCACCAGCGTCCTCAGCTCTGTCATCGGGGGTGTGACCAATTTCAGCATAGCCAAGGTTCTAGACGTGTTCGGCCGCCCACAAGGATTTCTTCTCTGCTCCATACTCGCCACTGTCGGGCTTGTCATGTCGGCTGCTTGCAACAACGTTGAGGCATACGCTGCGTCGCAGATCTTCTATACCGTCGGCATCAACGGTGTTGGATACAGTCTGAGCGTGTTCGTCGCAGACACGACATCCTTGCGCCACCGAGGTCTTATCCAAGCTCTGGCTGCCTCGTCTGCTTTGATAACCGCCTGGCTGGGCGGACCAATCTCTACGGCATTTCTCAACGGAGCCGGCTGGCGTTGGGCCTTTGGCATGGAAAGCATCCTCGTCCCGGCGGTCACCCTTCCCCTTTTCGGCCTCTTCACTTACCACTACTTCAAGGCGAAGAAGCAGGGTCTGGTACCTCAGCGGTCGAGTGGACGCACATTCTGGGAGTCGTTCAAATACTACATGCGCGAGTTCGACGCTGTTGGTCTTTTCACGCTGTCTACAGGATTCGCCTTCTTCCTTCTGCCCTTCAACCTCTACACTCTGCAAGCCAAGGGATGGGACTCCCCCATGATTATCTGCTTTCTCGTCTTCGGCATCGTCTTATTGATCCTGTTCGGAATTTGGGAGCGATTCTTTGCTGAGATCTGCTTCATCCCCTGGAACTTACTTCTGGACCGCACCGTCGCTGGAGCGTGTCTTCTGTCTTTCGCTCTCTTCTTCAGCTACATGTGCTGGAGCATGTACTTTACCTCCATCCTGCAAGTCGTCAACAACCTCAGCGTTACGCATGCCAGCTACATCATGTCGACCTATAGCGTTGGTGGCTACATCTTTGCTGCCCTTGTCGGCGGCTTCATATCCTACACTGGGCGGTTCAAACCAGTTACTCTCTTCTTCTCACTCCCTATGGTAGTACTCGGAACCGCACTACTCATTCACTTCAATCAACCCACGGACAAGATCGGTTACATCGTCATGTGCCAGATCTTTGCCGCGTTTGGTGGTGGTGTCATGACAATCACAGCCGAGATCGCCATCCTGGCCGCAGTCAAGGAGCAGCAGTACTTTGCTGTCGCCATCGCTCTGGTTTCAATGTGTGGAAGTGTTGGGGGAGCCATTGGACTAACGGTCTCCTCTGCAATTTGGCAAGACGTGGTCCCCAAGAAGCTCATGGAGTACCTTCCGGCGGAAGAACTTCCAAACTTCTTGATGATCTACGCGGACATCACGACTCAGCTATCGTACCCAGTTGGATCACCCACTCGTTTAGCGGTACAGAGGGCTTACGGAGATGCACAAAGATATCTGTTCATCGCAGGTACTGCTGCATGGATCATCGGTATAGCTGGCGTGCTCATGTGGCGAAACATCGACGTCATTGGCATGAAGCAGACAAAGGGCCGTGTATTTTAAGCTACATCAACATCTCGAGACAGCTATTAGTAGAGAAGCGGGCCATCGTTTTTCCAGCTGTTTGGTCCTGAAAGCAAACGACCTGAGACCTGCAGTACCTCAATCACTATGCACTCGAAACCTCTCTCTTCAACTCTTGTTACATTGGCGAGTCGCCTGTATACTTTGTATTATCGTAACCTCTTCCCATCGTTGATGTATTGTTGCGCGCTTGCCAGAAAGAACGCCGGATGCACGATATGCAAACTCCTGAAATCCTCCCAAATTCTTCCTATATATACACCACCCATGCTTTCCATAACTCCCTCCTCTTTATTACCCTACCAATCATCTGAGAAGCCTCAGCAATGCATGCCATAGTTCGAAAACGCTTGCGACGGGTCAATAATGATGGAATCGTCCAAATTCGTGAAAGCCAACAACTCCGAATTAATGTCGTAGGCGCCAGAATCATCGAATGTAAGATCAAGACTTTGCTGTGTCTGTAGCGGGGTCATGAAGTTGCTGTGGTCGTTAGTATCATGGCTTACGTAGGTTCCTTCATTCATCACTTACGGATCCCAGTTGCCCCATAACTGAGCGATCATCTCATCATCGAGATGAACCTGCCCATTCGACCCATTCGCGTCTCCGTTGTTCTGTTGAGCCTGGCCCGTGATACCCAGGTCGGCGAGACGCAATGGTGTTTCCTCAGTCACCATTTTGGTGAAGCCAATCTGCTCCATGCCACGTGTAAGCTCCACCAACTTCTCGATATGCGCGCTATACCGGGATGTTCTGGTGTGTGCGTAGGCAAGGATGAAGATCATGATCAGCCGTAGGATACATGTGCTGTCAAAGGCGGTTAAGCTCGATAGTGTACCATCGTTTGCCATTTGCGTCAGTATCGAGATGCTCTTCTGTGCGGCGTCGATGCACATCTTGCCCATCCGCTCGAACCATATCCGTTTGCTCGAAGCTAGTGTCCCGTGCTTGATGACAAGGTATAGAAGGAAGGGCCGTGTGAGGAGTATCGTGGTGCTCCAATATTGGAGATGCAAGATTGCGACCGCACGTCGGTGCGTGGGAGGCGCGGGTACGTCGTATTTGAGGTGTGGCGGCATCTGGCGATACCACTTTTGCAGCAGCAGAAGGGAATTAGATACGGTTGAGAAGGATATCGAGTTGGCGGAGCGTTCCATGTAGACCGACTGTATGATCTCACGCTTCAAGCGGCAGAGAGATACCGATGTCGTCATCCATGATAGCGGGGTATGGAGTCCGGGATATAGTATCTTATAACCGTTAGTATTGACGCGTTGTGAATGGGCGATTTTAGACTTACCTGCTCTGACGGCATGGGTGTTGTGACCTTCGTAAACCGCTCATCTATGACCGTCGGACTCCCGCCTCGCGAAGATAGTTCCTGGTCGAGCTGGAACAGTGTCCACCAGATTCTGCGATTTTGTTCTCGCTCCGTTGTAGTTCCAGACTCAGCCAGTTGGTCACGATGTAAACCTAGAGAGAAGGCCATCTGAACGCTAGCGCCCATGTACAGATAAGCGCTGACCCTGGAGCAAAGGTTCTCCATAGCGATGCTCTGAGCAGTGGTCAGCCATGCCGAGAACAGTTTCAACATTGCCAAATGTACATACCATCGTAGCCATAGCACGTATACTATCGACATCGGCCTCATCATATACTGCCGGAATGAGTTGTTTTGCAAGTGTAAGGTAGTCCTCGGATGTCTTCAAGTCTAATGCAGCTGGCCAATCCGGAGGCGGAGAGTTGCCATTGGCGCCTACATAGTTGGCTGCGCCAATAGCGAACATCGTGTACAAACAGCACATCCAAGAGCTCGACGAGCGGGGTGCCGACTCGGAGTACGTGTTTTCTATTCGTCGGAGCAGGGTTTCCACTGGGTATAACCAGTACGTGCAATGGACATCCTCTAGAAACCGGGAGATGTAGACGTCGCACAACTCTCGACCGGGAAGGTAGTAGCTCTCTTCAAAACCAGGAGAATTCGAAGGCGAAGAGCCTGGTAGTGTAGGCGGATATGAGCCTACTTTGGGGCCTGGGATAATCGACGGGTCCTTCCTTTGCATACCCAAGGTGGCCACAGCAGCATTAAAGGGTATTTCACTGTGAGCGCCAACGTATCGAAATTTCCCTCTCGAATCTTTCATCATGCAGCCCAACGGCTCATGCAGTTCCTGTACGTCTTGTTCCTCGCCATCATCAACACTCTCTGCATCCTCAGGCGACTCTTGGTCATTACTGAAGAGGCCTTCGGTATGCTGGACAGGCTCCGCATTGAATGTGCCTTCCTTGATGGCTTTGGCAATGGTTCGGAGCGATTGCAGGTTAAGCTCATGCCCAGGGAAGAAGTGTTCGAGGATGCGCATAGAACACTGGTATTCTTCCTCGGTAACATGGTAATAAGGCCTTTTCCTTCTTGGGGTAGCGATTGTGCACACCGCGCCTGTGCGTGCGCAGTAACGACATGGTCCCGGGACTTAAGATTGTCAGCTTGTGTCATTGTCGGCACGATCGTACTACCGGTGGGAGAAACCCCATACCAGGATCAATACACTAGAGGTAGTCATTAGTTTCTTGGCACCGATTGACGTGGAGATGCCTTAAGCTACCTTTGTCTTCCTACTGCGACACCGATCACAGCTGCTGTGGACACGATGGGCGTTCGGAGCTCTGCTGGATGGGGGTGCCGAAACTCGTGGCGGGGCGACGGCCGCGTACTCGGCCATATTTATCCGACACCCTCGACAGCCCGGCCGAGTGAGATGACACTAGCGGCGATACGAAAATTTCATTCGGCAGGCTTGCAGCAGTTCGTGGAGAAGTCATGGAGCATCGAGCCCGCTGCAGTTGAGGATAAAGGAAAAGGGATCCCATTTCTAGCGGGGGATCTGCTGGGGCATTGAGCCCGCGCAAGGCCACCCTGCAGAACCTGCCGGTCGGCTAATCAAAATCTATAGCGAACACAGAATAGCGCTGTAGAGACGGCAAATCATGTCGCAGCCGATCGTGTCATGTCGCAATATTTAAGATATCTTAATCAAGACGCTCTTTGTTTCCAGAAAGTTGTTCAAGGAATACAGAGGCTCGCCTTCGCGTCCTGAACCTGATGACTTGTAACCACCGAAGGGCATGTCTACGCCGGTAACTAAGCGTCATCGAGTCAGCGCATGCATCACGTACAATCCAGTTGAATGTATATTGCTTACCTGGTGAGGTGCAGTTGACGCCGACCGTACCAGCTTCAAGCCCTGTTGCGAAGCGCATCGCGCGATCGATGTTTTTGGTGTACACTGACGCATATAGTCCGTACCTAGACAGAATTAGTCAATGTTTGTTTCAGCTTGGCCACGCTAGGGACCGTGAGACGAACTCTGTTGCATTAGCCTTTGCGAGCACCTCGTCTTCAGTCTTAAAGACATTGATGTTGACAACTGGGCCAAAGATCTCTTCTTTCATGATCTTTGCGTCCTCTGGCGTGTTCTTGAATATGGTAGGCTCAATGTAATAGCCTTCGCGTCCCGATGGAGCGCCGCCACCAGTGAGGAGTTCGCCGCCGGATTGCTTTCCCGATTCCAAATATTGTAACACAGTCTTGTGTTGCGCCTCATCAGCTTGTGGGCCGTGGTTGACGCCGTTCTCACGCGCATCGAGGGGGTCACCCATCTTGACCTCTTTTTCGAAGTTTTGCTTGAAGAGCTCGATATACTTGTCGGCAACCGTATCTTGGACGTAAATGCGCGAGTTGGCCATGCAGACTTGACCACTGTTCCACTGGATGCTGTGAGCCGTTTCCTTCACGGCCTTTTCCAGATCGGCATCTTCGAAGATGACTGCTGGAGACTTGCCTCCAAGTTCGAGGAATACTTGCTTCATGTTGGACTTTGCGGCGGCTGCCTGGATCAATCGTCCCGTGCGACTTGAGCCTGTGAACGATAATGCTCGCACATCCATGTGATGGCTCAAGATGGATCCGCTAACATTGCCGAAGCCGGTGATGATGTTGATCACACCTGGAGGGAAGCCAGCCTGCTGTACCAGAGTGGCGATCTTTGCGGACTACTATCGTCAGTCTATTGCAGGAGTGTGGAAGGAATGACGTACAGTCAATGGAGCCTTTTCAGAACTCTTCAAGACCACAGTATTCCCAACAATGAGAGCCGGTGCCAACTTGTTGGCCAAAAACAACAATGGAACGTTCCAGGGAATAATGCCAGCTACAACACCGTAAGGTTGACGCAGCGTCATGTTGACGTATCCCGGAGTCTGGACGCTCGTGGTACCTGGTCAATGTTAGTAGCCTGCTGCAAAGCTCACACTCAACCATCTTACCCTGCACACTGTATCCAGCTTCTGCATAACGATCCCACTTCGCCGCAGAAGCATAGGCATCGAAGAACTCGCCTACTGGGCGACCCATAGAGCTTGCTTCTAAAGCGGCCAACTCATCGTTGTTCTCTCGGATCAGACTAGCCAACTTCTTGAAGTATTGGCCTCTTTGGTCTGGAGTCAATTTTGACCAAGCAGGAAAAGCAGCTTTTGCTGCAGCGACAGCATTGTCGGTGTCTTGCTCAGATGCCTCGTGAACTATAACGATCGTAAGTCTGTTTTCTCCGAAGTTGGTCGCAAGCTCTTGCGTTGACGTTCCAGACTCACCTTTTGCTACGAGCTTCAATGTGGCGGGGTTGGTAATGTCAAACGTCTTCCCATTTGATGATTCAACGAACTATAAAGTAGTTAGCGGAGGCATAATCAATTGATTTAAGAGAGCCAACCTCTCCATTGATGAAGAGACGCGTCTCGATTTTTTCCGGTAGACCCATTTTGATGGCAGAAGTTCTAGAGCAAGTATATGCAAGTGTCCCTTGATAAGGGTTCAAAGGATTGTGGCAGCGTATGCTATCTCTTCCGTGGGGATAGGTGCGGTAAATTTGGAGAAGCAGCGAGGCTGTGGCACGGCGTTGCTTCGATGACCCCACCTCGGTGCCGTCTTGCTCCACACGTTCTCAAAATGACCCGCCGGAAATATCAACCCGCGGCTTCAGACATGTCGCGTCCATATCACCGCCAATATAGGCGAGCCCATTCGCGGAGCCCTCGCAAGAATTCCACCCTTGCTGCGAATCTCACGTTGGGGAATAGTTCCCTGTATCGCTGACAACTTCGTGTTAGACTGATAATGATAAAAAGCGGCGTAGGGCCTCAGCGATCGGTTGAGTTGCACTTTCATAACCTTTCCGAGACGCCGACATCATGGGTAGCGAGATTGAGCAATTGAAGGCTATGGTGGGGAAGCTTCAGGCGGAGGTAACGCGTTTGAGCGGTATGTGCTTAGTCAGCTATCGATTAGCTTCCTGCGGCCTGCTAAGGGAACACCAGATCAGGAGGACATTCGCAAGCTTCAGTACACTTACGGGTATTATCTCGACAAGTGTCTGTACAAAGAGGTTAGTAGAGCGAACATGCTACTTGACTGGAAGCTCATCTTAACAGGTCGCCAACCTCTACTCCAATCACCCAGACACATGCGTTGAGTTCCTCGGAGGCCGATACAATGGCAAGGAGGGCGTCAAGAGACTCTACATCGGTCGCTTCGCGAATGCCTTCGTAGCCGGACGCAATGGCCCTGTGCATGGCTTTCTTCTCGATCACCCACAGATGCAGGGCATAGTCGACGTCAACGCCGATGGCACGCGAGCCAAAGGTCGCTTCCGCAGCATGATGTCGGCCGGTACCCACGATAGCATCAAAGATACACACCCTCGCGGCCTAGTACAATGGTGGGAAGGTGGCATATACGAGAACGAATACATCAAAGAGAATGGGGCATGGAAGATCTTCAGGTTGAAGTACTTCCCCTTCTGGCACGCGACCTTCGAAAAGGGGTGGGCGCACACCAAGCCGAACTATGTACCCTTCCTTTCGAAGACGTACCCGGAGGATCCAAATGGGCCAGACGTTCTTTGCGATCGTCCGATGCTCTGGCCTGACACGCGCGTCGTGCCATTCCACTACAATCACCCTGTCACTGGCGAGCAAGTCGCCGACGATGATCTTAGAGCTCCACACTTTGGTCAGGATGCTTCAACAAGCACTCCTCCACTCGTGCTGAGCAAACCAGAATCTGACTCGTAGAGGCATGCTTAGCTTAGAACGTCGAATGACTTTATGACTATACCTGCGTTGCATGTGTCGATATGGCGCATGAAGACGTAGCCCTTCCTTTGCGTAATGCGATTGGAATGATTCAAATATTCGAACAAATGATATCAGGTCTTTCGTGCTCGCATCAACTCGTCAGTGGCGTTTTTGGTGTCGTACAAGCACAACGCGGCCACGGCTTCAGAGCTCTTTGCATCCTACTCTATGCAGTCTGACAGGTTTATTGGAAGCCCAAAGTTACATCGCTAATGATGCGCAGCAAGCCCTAGAGAAAGAGCAAATGCTCGCGACCAAAGTCGCCACGCAAGCCTTCACAGTCACCACCATTTGATTTGCGTTATAGCCAGTCTTCCCGGTAAAGCACCCCTCTCAGCGGCTCGGAGACGGAGCAAGGCGACCTATCATCCCTGCGTCAGCTGCGTGCTATGATCTGTCATAGCTATATTCGGACGAGAAACTCTCAGTTCAGCGCTACGGCTATGTCCGTGTCCAAAAGTGTAGCATTGTCCCATTTTCAGGGTTCAATGCTGTGTCGGACCAATAATGCCGCTTGCAATCCCGCGCGGTCGCATCAATCCGGGCACAACAACCCCTGTAACCATCTCCAACTTCCCCGCAAGTCCACCTCCCCACATGCATACTCGTAACTTTCGAGCACGGCAGTACGTCTGGTAGCAAACTAATGCATCTCCTTGCCAGAACGAAAGATTGTAATATGAGTGACAATTAGTATTAGACCACCTTACTGCCAGGCGGGAGAGCACAGCACGTACGCGATGGCACACATATTCTCTCTCGCGAACCCTGCCCCATCAGCATATCATGGAGGGAGCCGATCGGATGACCAAGTCAAGTTCCCAGATAGTGGCTTCTTCCAAGGCTTCAACAAACCATCGCGCCTCGAAGCCGACATCTTTGAGCTCGAGACGACTGGCACAGTGAGTATGCCGTCCTGTAGAGATAGACCGCGGAAGCTCAGTCCTTTCAGATACCCAAAGATATAAACGGAACTTTTTTCCGTATACAGCCAGATCATCGCTTCCCACCCTTATACGAGGAGGACATACACTTCAACGGCGATGGTTCGGTTTCAGCATTTCGTTTCGAGAACGGTCACGTCGACTTCAGGCAGCGATATGTACATACCGACCGGTTCAAGGCGGAAACGAAGGCGCGCAAATCTCTACTTGGCCGATACAGAAACCCATATACCGATAATGAGATGGTGAAAGGTATTATAAGAACAGCTTCCAATACTAACATCATCTTTTGGCGCGGGGTGCTGCTAGCCATCAAGGAAGACGGCCCACCTTTCGCTATGAATCCAGTCACACTAGGGACCATTGGCCGATATGACTTCGACGGTCAAGTACAATCTCCAACTTTTACTGCGCACCCCAAGTTTGATCCAGACACAGGAGAAATGGTATGCTATGGCTATGAAGCTGGAGGTAACGGGTACGATGCCAGTTGTGACATCGTAGTATACACGATCGACAAAGATGGGAAGAAAACCGAGGAATGCTGGTACAAAGCACCGTTCTGTGGGATGATACACGACTGTGCTATCACAAAAAACTACTTGATCCTACCACTCACACCAATTAAGGTCAATGCTGAAAGGCTCAAGAAGGGCGGCAATCACTTTGCGTGGGACCCAGACGAAGACCAGTGGTACGGCATCGTGCCTCGTCGCAATGGAAAGCCAGAGGATATTGTCTGGCTACGCGCCGACAACGGTGTGTATGCCACTAGTGATATCGTGACAGGCGCTAACAATTCCAGGCTTTCACGGTCACGTCGCTGGCTCCTACGAAGACTCGTCGGGACACATCGTCGTCGACCTGACCATAGCTTCAGACAATGTCTTCTTTTTCTTTCCACCAGACAGCCAGGCAAACACACCCACGACGTTGCTTCAACGTAACAAGCTCGTCTCTGACACTTACCGCTGGGTCTTCGATCCCAAAACCCCCACGAACACACGGGTACAACCTCATAAGCTCTTTGGTATCAACGGCGAGTTCTCACGAATTGACGATAGAGTTCTAACGAAAAAGTACAACCACTTCTGGCAATGTAACATCGACCAGAGCAAACCGTATGACTTCCCGAAGTGTGGCCCGCCCGCCGGTGGTCTCTTCAACGTACTGGGACACTATGAGTGGGACAGTGGGAAGAAAGATACATTCTGGGCAGGACCGACATGTACTTTCCAAGAACCGGTTTTCGTTCCAAAGGCCTCGTCTTCTCCATCAGACTTCGTGGAAGGCGAGGGATACATCATGGCTTTGCTCAACCATCTCGATGTTTTGCGCAACGACATCCTCATCTTCGATGCGCAGAACCTCTCCCAGGGGCCGCTGGCTGTCATTCATCTACCTGTCAAGTTGCGTCTGGGTCTGCACGGTAATTTCATCGAGCAGAAAGACATTGATGAATGGGCGGAGAAGCGGAAGGAGGGCGGTGAGGTTGGGCCGGCGGTACCGGCGAAGGAGATGTTGCCGTGGCAGAAGAAGATGGCAGAGGAGGAGGGCCTTGGAGTTGCAGTGCCAGTACCAGAGAAAGACTTTTTCAATGGGTCGAACGGTGCGATTGGACTCAACGGTAGTTGATTTGTCGGTGAGATTTAAGTGACAAGGAGAACCTGCTACTGCAACCCGATCTCGATCGTGCTCGTATACCTGTCTCCCCCATTTGAACGGTGCATTACTGGAATCCTGTTAACCTTGATCGTCTGGGTGTATAAGAATAGTGAGCACAAACTGTTTGCTTCAAATTAGTACAGATACTATTCAATACTCACTTCCAAGTCACACAAGCGCTTCTGTACAGTTCCACCCCCCACCCTTTTAGCAGCCTTACGGACTGGAAAAGAGGGATTCTAAGCTCCGACTACAATTTATTGAATCCTCAAGAACTTCCTGGGGTCAATTGGGTGCACAGACATCATGCCCCCTTTCCTACCATTCTAATGATGGGCCCGCCTCTAGTACTAAGGTGGCGGTGAAAGCACCCACTCCTTATATAAACCAGCTCATTTCCATGACCACGGGCCCATTATCTCCAGTCCGGCTGGTCAACTGCATACCGACTTACCAGAATCTCTTTTTGAGCACGCCCGTCTACCCACTAAGCAAGATCAAGAACCAACCAGAAATCCCTTTCAGATCGACCTCAGTCATGGCCGATCAATCCTTGCCAGGAGGAATATTGTATACAACTCCAGCTCCGTCCTCCGGCATGGATCACAAGGCCTTACGCAAAGCTCGAAAGTCCGCGGGAAGGGTAGCTAAGGGCGGAGTGTGTGTAGTCAACGAGCAGGAAGCTTGCGCCGGAGAATCCCCATCTATCGATAGGCGGCCGATCGAAGACACGATCCAGTACGAGTGTTGCATATGTGGAGATGACTTCATATTGTCCGAAGGTGTCACTCACTGCACAGAACACTTCATGTGCAACGAGTGCGTCGTTGACGCATACAATGCTGCTCTCGCCGACACTGAAGCCTTTCCAGCCCGGTGCTGTACTCCACTTCCACGTCGTCTTGTAGAACACTTGCTGAGCCCAGAGGTCCTCGAGACCTACTCACTCAAGGCGCAGGAGTACTACATACCACGCGCCATTCGCGTCTATTGTGTCAATGAGCAGTGTCGCTCATTCATCCCAAGATCTCATGTCAACAATAGCTATGCCTTTTCCACGGTGGCCCACTGCGGATGCGGGACTAGCACCTGTGTCGGATGCCAGCATGAGTGGGCAGGCCAAGAGCACCGTTGCGTAGTATCCGACGAGCCAGGTATGAGGCCAAACTGGATGCCCGAGTACTCGAGCATCTGTCGCGTAAAGTCATGTCCAAACTGTCGGGTCTGGATGGAGCACAAAGAAGCCTGTAACCACATGACCTGTCATTACTGTCGTCATGAGTTCTGCTTCGTTTGCCTACTACCTTGGACCAACGAAGGCTTCCATCAGGATGAAGGTTGCCCGTCTTACGGAGATCCAGTCGAGGGGTATGACGATCAGGGGTATGAGCTTGGTGCTCGTGGCCTGCATCGAGACAGTGGCTATAGTCGCGCAGGACTCAATCGACTTGGCCAGCAACAGTTAAGCCACGCCATCACGCAGTACGATGCGGCTTATGATGGCGATGGCTACAACGATCCTGACTTCGATGATCATGGCTACCATGATGAGTTGGATGATGATATAGACTATGGCGACGAACGGGGTTACGAAGATGATGAACTGGAGTACGACGAGGATAATGCAACAGACGAAGATACGTCTGATGATGAGATTGAGACCGACCCAACAGATCCGGCGCAAGTGGTCCATGACCCCGAGGATGAAGCCGAGCAAGATGGTCAAACTCATAACGTTGACGACGATCAATCTGAGCTGAGCTGGATCGACGGGCCTCAGAATGATTTCAGCGAAGACGGCGAAGTAGACGCAGCGCAGAGCGAGGCTGACGTAGTTGCTCCTGCAGACGATGTCGTTCCAGTCGGGATAACAATTGTAACTCTACCAGATCCAGCACCACCACGCCCACGGCCGTC
The DNA here is from genome assembly GCF_024043165.1 of Alternaria incomplexa. Lineage (NCBI taxonomy): Eukaryota > Fungi > Ascomycota > Dothideomycetes > Pleosporales > Pleosporaceae > Alternaria > Alternaria incomplexa. The sequence continues at coordinate 704,045 of NW_026249862.1, read as the reverse complement.
ACCGCCATCAGATATGGCTCGACAAGAGATTCGTCTGCGCCGACGCGTCCCAATTCTGGCCCCGAGACCACACGACGCTAGCGTCATCTTCGACGGCGGTACTCCGAGCTTCCTGCAGCTCAACTGTACCCACTTGTGGCGACGCAAGATGCTATATACGACAGAGTATAGCTATTCGCGCTGCAAAGGATGTGCATATCGTGCGAATAGTTGGACAAACTTCTGCTGTCTGCGGGCTGGTCGCTTGTGATTGGTGCTCACAAAGCTTCCGCTACCGATTCTTGGCCGAGTGGGAGTGCGCGGCGAGTATGGTGAATGTCTTCATTTGGGCAGAGAAGGGTGTCGTACCGTTCAAGACTGAGCGTCGTCGAAAGGTGAAGAAGGTGGAGGACGAGATTTGGGCGGATCGCGACGAAGACATGCTGGGTCTCGCGAGACTAATCAAGGTTTTTGAAGCCCAGCTGTCAGAGCTACAGCCTTTTCTATACTATGGTTTTGGAATTAGTTCGTTGTTCGAAGAGCTGGAGCTGGAGATGCGGAAGGAGTACTGGGCTGTTACGGAGGAGGATGTGGGTATGCCTGGGCTCACCATGACGTTCGACCTGGCGAGGAACTTCTCTGCACCATTGCGCTGGGATGAATCGACGTAGCCACGTACAGCGAAGGAGTCCGGCAGTGCAATGATAATCGGATCACTACGGAGATCTGCAATAGCACATAGCAATGATTTCATGGAACCCTGTAGACGCCTAATGGAACGACGACGTTCGCGTAGATGTGACGCGCGGTGATGACGTCATAGCGTGGCATTTTCGCGCGTCAACATCTCGGGGCCGTCTTCCGACCTCCTCCCATCCAAGATCAACACGACAGCAGCTACCAAAAGACAGCTCGAATTCAACGGCCATAACACAATCTTTCTTTTCGCTCCTTGCTTTCATTTGCATTACCTTCTGTCTCATTTCGTAGCGTTCATGTGCATCGTCCAATTATCCAGCTTTATGCCTGCCATGTTCCCTCCTTCTGATAGTTCGGTGACGTGGACTCTTTCTTCACCGGGTGAGAGTTGTGAGCGTATTGTCACATCTAGTTGAGGGCACCAGTTTCGTGCTCTTGACATACTCTCGCGTAGCTCTCTTCTTCAACACACTGCATGAAGCAGTAGAATCAACGAAAAAAGGGTGGGTAATTATCCTCCGCTTCGTCAGTACGAGCCCCCAACGCAGCTCGCACTTGGGCTCTCGTGAGACCTCTGCTCTTACATTTTCGCCGTTGTATTGGCCCGGGGGTCGGGCAATCTATTTGGGGGTTATGTGCTCGCGAAATCAAGAGTTGGGGGCTTACTATATGTTACCATGCGCATCGGAGCGCGTTGGGATGCGCCGTTCGATCGTCAGCAAGAGCTCCAACACTCTCTCGCCTAGGTCTCGAGACCTTCGTGTGGTACCGTCACTCACGTCCGTCTCGCGGTTATTGAACGTCCTCGCCCAGTTGGGTGCTCAAGGTCCAGCCCAAGGAACGTAGTTCCAAGAACTCTTGCGCGAGATGAGGGCCAAGCGCACGTTTCTTCCGTTCGGTCCGTGGCTACCCATAACACCCACACGAGGAGCCCGCTCTCACAGATGTCGGCAAGAACCCGTCATACAGCGTAGCGGGCCCTTTGTGCACATGGTATGACCATCAGGTCTGGGGGCAGCATGATGGGCCTCGTAGGATGGCTGACTTGCACCGTAAACGGCGGGATCCATCCATGTGAGCGAAGGTTCGGAACAAAAGAGGTACTCAGGGGTACCGAAGAGAAGTGGGAAGGTGGGAGGAGGGGAGGAAAGGAAGGACAGTCAGGAGGGATAGTCTTGTTCTTATTGCAGCCTCTCGGACCCCGGCGGCCGTATTGGCTCGTGCCCCACCACGTCCGTCAGGTATTTTGATCACGTTATTCACTTGCACCGCGAAGGGTGCCTAGACGCACAGACGTACTGAAATTCCTTCCTCTACTTGGCGTGCTCTACGTTCTTTGAACCACTGACACCGAGATCGTACCTTATCCCCCTTACTAAATACCCGCCATGCCTCCCGGCCACCATCAATCGATCAAGTCCAACAAGCGCCGCAGATCTCACTCGCCAAGTACCGACGACAAGAAGAAACAGAAGCAGACGCAGAAGCGGACGGCGGAAACCACATCGACAAGGCGACATGACACTCGCAAGGTTGCAGAAAATCCCCCGGAAAAACACGTCGCCTCCAGGACCAAGTCAAGGGCGGCAAGGCGCGCGGCAGCGAGGGATAGGCACACTCGTAGTACCGCTCGCTCCGGCAAAGCGTTGGCTGCCGCTCCAGTAACTACACTGTATGCGACCGCCATAGATCTTCCCGATGAAGTGATTTTGATGATATTTGACTATGTAAGTACTCCTTGGTATTCGCTCAAACTCCGTCGTAACGTGACTGGCGCTCCAGCAGAGTGTTGAGGCTAACTTGGGTAGTGCGGAAAGAAGAGCCAGTTGCAACTGTCGAGGACCTGCAAGGCAATGCACCGAGTTGGAACGGAGGCACGATTCCGGGATATCGACATTGTGGTCGGCCGGATAACGTCCAAGACGACCCCCGCTCACTTCTCGATCGTCCTCAAAAACTTGCGTTTCACTCGGCATCTTCGTATCAATGCACTGGATAATGATCGTGGAACAAGGCTTTTTAAGCTTCTTCTCAACCGTCTCAAGGAGCTCAGCCCAGTGTCGCTACGCTTCGTGGGTTCTCTCAATTACAAGTCGTACGTCGGACTATACGGCCTTCTCACCAGCAAGGAGCGTGGTAAGAAACTCAGATCTAAACTTCGCAACCTCGATCTTCCAATGCGACCGCTTCGCGAGATTTGCCGACCTGGACATAGCAACTCGGAGCCTTTCAAAGATGGTGGCATCTTCAACCACTCGGCTATTATCCGGTTCCAATCAGACAAGCAACTAGAAAAGCCCCTGGCTAGGGAGATCAGCGTCGTAGGAGATCACGATCCCAGCCAGCAATTGGACTCCGGCACCCCGCATAGTGTGGCGCAAAACGTCATCCAGATGATGGGTATCGAGACTCGAAGTATTGATGAGCTGGTGGTCTTTGGCCGACATACGACTAGGGACTCTCCGACCTTCTATCTTCAGAACCCTTTCGATAACTTTGGTCTTCACTTGCCTTCGAAGCCGTTCGGGCTCAGAGAGCTGAGTCTTGTTGGCCTCGATTTCCGGCAACTACGGCCTGCGATGTTTACTTCATTCAGCATCACGACTCTTCGCACTCTTCGGGTGAAGCAATGCTGCTGGTTGAAGAGTCTTTTCGAGCACCTGATGAGCTCAAAGGACCCTCTTCATCTTCATACGGTCAAGATCAATATATACAGCTATGGAGAGTATCTTCAGCCGGATGAAGCTTTCGGATTCGCCAAGTTCTGCAAGTCATTTTCGACATTGAAGAAGCTTGAGATAGAAGCTGGTGCAGATTGGCAAACTGACTTTGACGCACATATTCTCAGTTCACACAGCGAACTCGAAGAGTGCTTCCTGAGTCTCGGCAAACCATCACTAGACATGGCGACGATCGAAGTTCTCCAGGAGAACCACAAGAGTCTCAAGGTGTTAGGTTTCAGGTGTCAAGAGATAGCGGGATCTTTGGAGCGGGGTCGTTTATCACAAGAAGGTGAAAAAGAGATTTCTCTTTTGGCTGCTGAATTACCGCTGTTCAAGAAGTTGGAGGAGTGGCAGTTGATCTGCGATACCCCTCGCTCCAAGGACGTATTGGGTAGTTTCAAGACCATTGCGACGGAGATACACCAGCGCGTCGCGGCTGCCTTTGGCACACGTCCACTCAACATCAACACCATTTCGATCCTCACTCGAGACATCTTCTACACCCTAGATGAGGTTGACGCTGGGAAGATACCCCACATGCATAGGTTTCATTTCTCAAAGGTGGTAGCAGAGGCTGGGGGTATTCAGTGTTGAAGGAAGGGACGAAGACTGGTTACCGCATGTGGCGAAAGCTCCTGAGTACCGTATTAAGTTGGCGTTTGTGAAGCGGAGATATATGGAGGGCCTCCTGGAAGTGCTGCAGGTAGATGGAACAGCAGGACATACATGGACTTTGAGGATGACAGGTAGGACGTCAGAGATAGCAATCACATATTGCACATACACATCTTAGCGCCTAATTCATGGTTCCACATCAGGTCAGATGGAGCGACCCGAAGCTGTAGGATGTCAAGTCGCACGCGAGTACGAACCTTAATCGACGCTCTGGATGGGTGGACTTTGGGCTCGAATGGGAAGTTCGTGTCGTGGGCGCTTTATCTTTGTGTAGTACGTGTGATCTGAGGCACCACCTAATCAGCCACGTAGTATAGGATGTTGCGAACTCGTTGCCACTTGCGCTGCTCGTCGAGCATGTTGTTGGAATGTATGTGGGGTCTGGTTCTCCGACGTATTCGTAGTCGGCAAGCAAACTAGTCAGATAGGGGCCTGTATTCGCGCACGATACTCCCTGTGACTCTCTTGCCCGGCCCTGTTGTGGGAGACATGGCAAAGAAGAAGAGACTCCATGTCGGTGCTGCGGGAGTGGGAGAGACCTGTTGGACATTCTTGGAGACGAGAGGACTGGAAAGGACCCATATTGTGATGACTGGGTCTCTTCCGGAAACGATCCGTACTCCGATGACAAAACGGCTTTGGCGAATTTTGGGTCTGGAAACGGCGGGGGCATTAGGTCAGTTCGACATAATGGCGTGGACGGTGGGACGACAGAGGAGGCGCCTTGGGAAGACGTCTGGATCTGGATTGGGTCGCTCTTGTGTCCAGTCTCCCTCCTCTTCGCGCTGACGTCTCTTCCGGGGTAGAAGAGTCTACTCTGCCACGTTTGCAGCTGGTGTCTTCCGCCTGCGCGACTTCAGCATCCTCTGATATTCTCTTTTGGCTCATACTGCTGCGCCGATGATGTTGTTCTCGATGAGGGACTGGAGTGGATGCCGAAGTAAAGTCTGTAATGCCGTAGTGCTGGTGGTTGGTGCTGTACTGAGAGAGGCCTGAGGGGTGGTAGTGGGGGTGGGGGTGGGGAAGACGCCAGCGCAGGATTCATGACGTCACCCACGCTCGGTACAGCCGCTAAACCGCAAAGGTCTGTCTCTAACTTAAAGACTCCGACCTACCTACCTACAGCTCTCCGTATTCAAGTACCACATATCCCAATGCTTAGGATAGTTGTACTCGTAGCGCATCTTCAGCTCTCCGGCTACTGCAGTCTTTAGTCCTCGAATTGCTGCAGCGCGCAAAGAGGGCCGGCATCGCACTCGTAGTAGTAGCTAATTTGGCGCAACTTGCGCGCTGCAGCACGCGCATCAGCTTACAATGTATTGCATTACAACTATCAGGTAAACAAGAAAGAGGCTGTTTGTGCTAGCTGTCCTCATCGCGGCATTTCTCGTGGCGTTTGACAGAGAACTAACACTGCAAAGGCATCCACTCGGGTCGCCAACGCACCCCCAGCATACCTACCTCACTGTGAAGCGGACTCTTTCTTGCTGAGCTCTACGGAGCATGCTTCCTCTGGTCTGCTACCGGACAGACGCTCTATCTGGCAGCATGTGGGTGAGATGGTTCCCATGCCCAGTACGGCCCGTCGTCGCGACTTCCTCCAACGCACCGCCCCGCAAATTTGCGCCTGCGCAGCTTCCTCTAACAGAAAGACCTGGCGCACAATCAATTTGAAAATGCGGGGCCACAGCATATCGAGCGTGTTTTCGCTGCGCTTTCGCTGCTCTTCTGCTTTTCCCTTCCGCGTTGTCCTTGTCCAGTCCTGTCATTATCTAGTCCATTCAGCCCAGCATGACTCCTCCCTACCAGAGTCGACGAGAGCGCCTTGAGATTGAGGTGATGAACCGGCTGCTACGAGAGCCAAATTGGCAGCCCTTCCTGAGAGAGGAGGTAAATGCCGCCAACAAGTTCAGAGCTACGCGGGCCTACAAGACACACCGAGAAGCATACGACAACAAGAACAGCACACCCGCTGCCTCTACGTCCAAGCCTGGTGAGACTCCGCCAGCTAAGCATCAAGCTGGTGACGGAAAGAAACTCCCCGCTGCACCGAAGACACCGCCTGCTGCCTCTACGCCTAAGCCATGTTACACTCTCCCAGCTGAGCATGGAACCGGCGACGGAAAGGAACCACTAGCATCCAAGACACCGCCCATCTCAACCGCAGCGCCCATCTCAACTGCAGCCAACATCTCGCCTGCAGCGCCTATCTTACCCGCAGCGCCTATATCAACCGCAGCCAACATGTTAACCGCAGCTAATATCTCAACCGCAGCGCCTATGCCAACCGCAGCGACTATCTTAACCGCAGCGCCTATGCCAACCGCAGCCAACATGCCAACCGCAGCGACCACCGCACCTACTGTAACACCTGGCACGCAGATCCAGCATGACTGCTCTCCTCCTCCGAACAACGATGACCACGAAGAATATGGCGTCGCCATCCCGTTCAGTCAGAGTAGCGCGCAGCCCCCAGAGCCAGAGTCTCGGAAACGGGTGAAGCTGACTGTCGACTTGTCGCAGCCACCAAGCCAGTCGGACATTAAGGCAATGCAGATTACCAAGGCAACAGATTTGGATCGCGCATCGGATTACATCCTGAAGCTGACCCTCCGAATGGATACGTGTCCACGGGCGGGGATGCTCCGTGACGTCGTTCACATGGCGGTGCAGCAATATCAAGAGTCCGACGGTGCCATACCGCTGCGTCTTCTTCCGCTCGGACCGTGGCCAATCAGCCTCGCCTCTATGATCGAGGTGTGCCAAGCCAAGATGTGGCTGTCCGGCACGACTATCGACTTCGTTGTCGAGAGATGTGGCAGTTCACGGGGGTACTCACCGGAGGTCGTGTATGTCGCTACAAGCCGTCCAGTGTACATGGCAACCATCGGCAAGTCATGATCCAACCCCGAGATACGCCCCGACATCGCGTCACTTGTTCCGCAATCAGTCTTCATCCTCCCTGAGCTCGACGCCGCAGCGTCCATCGTCTTCACTTGGAATCTGACGAACAGCCATTGGGTAGTGGTGCAGGCCCTATGCATGGAATTTGGGGCGGGGGCTCATGCGCGTGTACGACACAGGACGTAGATACCGATCTACGTCTATGTTCGAGCAGGAGCTCCGGCAATTCCTCGCGCTGGTGGCGCTCTCTCACCCCACGTCCAGATTAGCGAATGTCGATTGAAACACGGTCGCCGTTAGATACGAGGAAACAGTGCAGCAAGAGGCAGCTGACTGCGGGGTCTTCGCAGCGTGGAACGTGAGGACATTACTTCACAGTGACCAGCCCGCGAAGTCGGCCTCCGACGCCTTGAGCCTTGGTATGGCACTCCCACGGGAGCTCTTCACCGAAGCACACAGCACTATCAGCAGCCGTGATCCCCCTTACTGCTCGAGCCAGGCTGCGCTCGATGCGCACATCGAGCATCTATCTGGCGACATGCGCAACCCGACTGGCATTAGCCCGAATAGCAACCACCACAACGATGACAAGAGCAAGGACCCTGACGACAACGACTATGACAGTGACAGCAGCGACGGCTACGCTGAGCGGATATCTCACTCTCCTAAGATTCGACATCATCTTACGCAGCATGACCTCGACGAGCAGGACATCATTGTCCGTAGCGAAGCCGTCGCCATTCTCGAACACAAGACGCAGAACCTTCCGTATCAATCCGTACCAGATTTCAGTGGTCGCAAACACGAAGCTCTCATGTGACGTTTTGCCAGGCGCTACCTTGCTACGATCCGCAATGCAGCCTTCCAAGTAATGCGTTATAAGCTTGGCACTATGCTGCGCAATAGGAAAACGCTGAGCAAGAGGACGATGAAATTCCCCCGTGCGAACGTTCGCCATCCCGGTTCATTTGTTAATGGGAAATTCATCAAGGCCAATACGCGCATTATCCCTACATGCATCGAAGCGTACGCCCTCGAAGGCAGCACTACCATCCGTGCCACCGCGGCTCGTGCTATCTTTGGCACAGATCTCCATGTTTGCGCTTCACCGCCTGACCCGACACGCACGTACGATGTGGTACTTCCGTGCTTCCGTCGCTCGGGCAGGCCATGGGACGGTATCAGCTCCGATACCGAAGTCCTCCACAACGAATCCGAAGACGTCAATGTACGCCTACAAGCGATGTATGATCAATGGGAACAAGTCTTCAACAACTACCCAAGACCCCACGACAAGATTGACACACAAAGAGCGCTAGCAATGCAAAGCTTTAGGCCGGTTTGGATCCCACTGGTATTAGGGTACATCACATCGACATTCCCAGTTCTCAATTCAGCTGGACATTCAGCGCGAGTGGCAAGCGTTTACGACACAATGCGAAGGGTCATTGACCATGTTCAGGCTCTGGCGGGTCGGCGCATCCGTGTCTTATTCCTCTTTCCAGGCGTGGACGGACTGACAACCAACAATGAGTCCTGGCAATACCTAGTCGACCGCTTTCCAGAAGTTTTGTTCTCTTTAACCGCTATCGTGTCCCCGCAACTCGGAGTGCTCTACCCATCGGTATTTACCAAGATCGAGCGATATGCTTGGACGCACATTGACGTCGAGGAACTCTACTCTCCTCACAGCGAGATGCTTCGCGGGTTCGACACTGCTACACTATTCCTTCAGTCTCCAAAGCCCACTCGCTTTGTCTCTTGGCTTACTGCTCTTCACGAATCTTCGTCTACTTCAACGTCTTCGCTCAGCGAATAGCCTCTCTCAGTGATGTAGATTGTAGTATATATATTCCTTCTTAGTTCCACTACATACCGTTTCTCTACTTCTTAAGACTACCTGGTAGAATATGCCGCACGCCTTAGACAAGGAAAAAGCTGAATAGGCCTGGGGGCTACATCAACACAAAAACACTCAAAGTAGGTGATTGACCGTTGATGTAGGCTCTAGGGTATTTAGACTTTTCTTAGGTTGACATGCATATGTGATGAATACACAGGCGCCTTTTTAGCTTATACTAAACAGGTCTGCAGACTACATTAGGACAAAATTATGCAAGGTGAGTGACTTGACATCAATGTAGGCTCCAGGGTGTTCAGGATTTTCATAGCCTGACGTGATTTCGCGGTTTGCCACCGAGGAGAGGGACTATACCTACTCCCAGCACTACCGGTTTCGTTATTTCAGATCTACCGATCAAAATCGGATTTGTTGCAACCTATCTCGCATAAGATAAAACTCGGACAGGCCTGCAGCCTACATTAAGGTAAGAACATCCAAAGCAGGCGACCTGATGGCAACGTGGGCTCCAGAGTGTTCGGGTTTTTCCTGTCTGCCCCCAATTTGGCCCGCCTCGTTCGATGTATTGTCCCGATGATATGAAGACGTCCATCAAACACGCACACTGGACTGTCCATGATCTAGGTGGAGATGTAAAGTAAAAATGCAAAGGGACTGTCTCCATTGTATTTTTCCATACCGATACGAAACCAAAATTTGGTTTGTCTCCGCGGATCGCACTTGAGCGGATAGCAAGCAATAGACTGGGCCTCATACTTGCACAGATAGCAAGAGGACGAGGAGAGCCGAGAGCCGTTCGAAAGATAGATACAGCTACAACAAGACCTACTAAGCAGCGCGTAAGTTGAGACATCAATACTCGAGCGCAGAGTGGAGAAGATAGGTGAGAATCGATCTTCCCAATGGTTGTGTATTGCATGATGGGACCAATGACAAAAAGGGTATAGCGTAGTCGATGATAGCCCAGAATGTGGGGGGCAGCGTGTCACATGCCACACCTTTGTCTCTGTTTGAGGCCATGTGAATGCGTAGGAGGTGTCGGCTGAGCCTAGGTGGTCTAGAGGGGTGTCATCCGTACGCTGGTATCGTAGTGAGGCTGGCGGGGGTGCTGTGGGCGTGGTGGCGAAGAGGGACTGGGGGCAACGAAGTACCTGTCGCTGTGGCTAAGGACATGTTGGTGCGAAAGTAGCGAAAGCCTACAGTGCATGGGAAACACCAACTACTCGCGTCGACAGGACTGATGATAACGTAGTGGTTGCGATGGCGGGCTGGGAGTGGGGAAACTTGCATGGCGTGTCGCGGTACGCTGATTGGCTGAGCGGGTGGGCTGGCTCAGTCGTGCCTTCCTTTCCTAAATAGCGCTCCTGCCATGTGACCATCTCTGCTCCTTCCTCGTGATTCAACTCGGAAGTTGGTCGTTCGATCCTGCCTGAAGAAGCCCAAAGTCTGCAATATCAAGAAAGGTAAGAAACCTTTTGTTCTCTTTTCTTTCGCACACTTTGAGAAGTGTGCATCCAGCCTGTCAAGCGTCGCCGGCCGAACAAGTTGCTACGCCTTCGTCCGTCACCTGATTTCGCGCGCATCCACATCCATTTGGAACATCGTCGCAGTACCATCGGTAAGTGACCATGGCTCTTTTCGCGACCGCCGGAAAGCCCTGCATAGACATGCCACCCTGTGCTCCTGCACGGGCTGTCGTTTGAGAAGCGCACCTGGCGTCATGGTGGCCTCGAGCGCGCCTGCCCGCTCGCTTTCCGCGGTGTTGTCGGTCGGCATCCCGCACTCGATGGACGCGCATCCACCACGACACACGACGCCATTGTGCGCTTCCTACCGCTCGCACGATACGACGGCGTTCTTTTGAGTCGTGACAGTTGCGTCTCACAACAACGGCCAAATGGAAGCGCCCAATCCTTCTGCTTGCTGGCGCTGTGTCGCACCACCTTGACCTACTCACCTGCTCGCGCCCGTGCTAATGTTTGTCGAACGCAGGCCTCTATTGCGCTCCCCAAGCGCACGATTGCTACATCAAGTCGTCTTCGGCTTGTGCGTGAACCGGTGGGCACAGTGCCGCTGCTCCCCCGCCCCGGTGCGTTGCGCCTGCGACTCACGCTTCGAGCGCGTCTGTTCTGCCACTTTCACCAGCCTTCCCACACGTCACCCGCCTAACTCACTCACTCACGGCTACCTCCTGGTCGCCCAAAGGAGCACTGTGTCCTAGCCAGACTTCAGCGCCCTCACTCACCATTGGTCCTGTACATCCCAGACCTCGCCGTCTCAGCAACCAGGCGCAGAACCTCGACGTCGATCCTAGCGTCCCACGCGGATTCCAGCTGCTTCTACTCACCCCTTCCAGATACCCCACCAGACACTATGGCTGACACCGCCGGATACCCTACCGACGGCAAGCTGGATGCCCACAACGTCCACACCAACAAACGGAAGCGCGACACGCGCGACCAAGGCCTGAACCGACCTGCTCCCCATTCCGCCAACAACGACCTCACCGACCAAGCCACTGCCTCATTTCTCGCCGCGCACAACGCCGCCGACGACGACATGCAGCAACAGTTCGACGTACACCACAACGGTGGGACCAACACCGCGAGTGTCGGCGACACTGCCGCCGCCGCGCTTGCCTATCACCAGATGACGGTCCCCCAGGCGACAGAACTCCAGTTCCAGCCACAGAACTCAGGCGACGGCTCCTTCAGCATGGGAGACCACGGCCAACAACAAACGGGCATGCAAGACTTTAGTCTCGAGGCTTTGAAGGCAGCTACACAGACGGGTCGTCCCGGTCAAACAGCACCCAGCGACTCGCCACCGCAAAGCTCTGCGCACAAACCTCAAGTCGGCACAGATGAGTGGCACAAGGTCCGGAGGGATAATCACAAAGAAGGTAGACGTCCGTGCGAGTCCTCCTAGATACAGTTACTAACAGCTGCATAGTTGAACGCCGCCGCCGCGAGACCATCAACGAGGGAATCAACGAACTAGCCAAGATCGTCCCCGGCTGCGAGAAGAACAAGGGCTCCATCCTGCAACGGGCTGTCCAGTTCATTACTCAACTGAAGGAGAACGAGCAACAAAACATCGAAAAGTGGACGCTTGAGAAGCTACTCACCGAGCAAGCTATCACCGAGCTCAGCGCTAGTTGCGACAAATTCAAGGCCGAATGCCAACGGGCGTGGGACGAGTGCAATATCTACAAGCGCACATGCGAAGCTAACGGCATCATACCCGACGAGATCAAAGAGCGCCAGGAGAACGGCGAACAGACGGGAGCTAATCCCATGTAGAACTGGGAAGAAGCCTCGTTTTTCGACTATCTTATCGATACGATAGCAACCTTGCCTTGATAGCCATGTTCGGAAGACACATATCTGTACTTCTTTTCTCGGCCTGTCGGTCTACTGTTTATTCCCCGCACTGGCAGTGCGGCAGATTATGTTATGTTCGGCGTACAGTTGTGGAGATGACGCTCGCTCTTTAGGGACGGGTTTTTCTTATTCGTTTGCATCTGGTGGCAGCGATCGCGGTGCGCCTGGGTTGGCCTCTCCCATACAGACAACCGGGGCTTCTCTTACGTCTTCTGAGGGCTAGCGACACATTTTACAGCAAGGAGGCGTTCTGCAATCGTACATGAATTTCGGTACTCAATACCCATCGCTAGTTGTGTTATGAGTAATATGAGATGTGTTGTTGGGATGACTTGCAACATATGGGCATTAGAAACAAGTGAATGTTTAGCAGGATTCGCGCTAATCGGAGCCCTGCTTATCCATCCGTTAGCGGTCGGCGCATCCCACCTGCCGTGCATGCACAGCGCACCTCACCTTCTTGAACCGTGAAGACACTTGCCTCGCCGCTCTACCAAACTGATCCGTCTGAGAACCATGATCTGCACGTGAAAGGAGTCCCAGACATGGTGGGCGTAGCACGCTTCCACCGACCTGACAACCCCACACCCACATAATTCACGCGACCGACCATGGCCGACAGCGACGTGCCCGGAGAGCCACTCGTGCCTCCCATACTGGATGCAGCTGAGCTGATCGGGAATTCGAGCGCTGATTTCCCTGTCATTGAGGCGGAGCCCGAGGAAGAGCTCAATCTGCCCCTCGATACCGCCGAGCAGCAGCGCATACTGCTGCAACAGGACCAGGACCAGCCCCAAGCAGGGCCTCCCCTCACGCTGCCAGCCCGCCCCGGCCTGCAACGAGGCAATTCAGTTCCTACGCCCGCGCCGAACCTGCCCCCGCCCGCACCGCCTGTACCGCCGCCCGACACGCCACAGAACGATTCGCTTTCGCTCGCACAACTGCAGAACCTCGTGAGGGGCATACCCAAGGTCGAGCCCGCCCCGTACGCTTTCACATACGATGACGCATCATGTTTCGAGGAGGAGCTGGAGGAGTGGTTCTCGTATGCCGTCGAGGAGCAGGCAATGCTGCTCAAGACCCAGGCGTCCTATGCATTGGAGTGGAGCGCATTTCATGGCCTAAACGACGTGTCCAATGGCGAGGACGGCTTGGACTGGGCCTCGGCGACGACGACACAACACGACGACTTCGTGCGACATCTATTGGGGGGACTCAAGGAAGTCGACCCTGTCTTGAGGTTGAAGAAACTGGAAGCATTGGTCTATGTCCTCCTTGGGTGCTGGCATGAGACTGCAGGGCTGCCTGACCCAGCTGCGGGTGAGGCAACAGAGTCTAGCACGACTTCAGCGCGCAACTCTGCATATATCAAGTCAGGTCGGCAGGCCTCGCTCATTAAGCGCAATGTGCACCTACTCGCCGAGAGTAATGGCGTACAGACCATCGTGGACGCACTCAGCTCGTCGCTCCTGCGAGCATGCGGCGCGGATGTCACACCTGATGCTCAACGCGATTCGAAAGAGGCAGAACGACGCGAAATTTGGTGTACCATGACTGCAGTCTATGTCTTGTTGGAAGTCGCACGTGATGAGGAAAAGACGCAGGATAGCCGTACCCTCAGAAGCGCCATCCTCGACTTAGAGAAGCCAGGTCTTCTTATGCTATTCGTGGATCTTATCGCGAAACTACGGTGGGACGAGTCGATCAATCTACCGCTTAGCAAGATCTCACTGCTACTCTGGAAGGCCATGTTGGTGACTTTCGGCGGTCTTGCAGAAGTTGCCAAGGTCAAAGAGACCTTCCGGGACACCAGCCTCGAGTCAGAGGATTCCAAGGGTCAGCCACTCATCACCGCGTCCCCTCTTGATTATCACCTCTTCAGACAAGAGATAAGCTCCAAGTATCCTGCGTACAATCCACCGCTTCCCGTGTTCCCCCTTGAGCCAGAGAACAACTCCATCTTGCCGCCACTAAAGAACCACCCCAACAAGGTCGCTGGCAACCATGTATTCGGCTCTGGGTTAGGCGACAAAAATGGGAACAGCACATCCATCCTGCATCAACCGGTTCATATCGCAACTCCGGCACCCTCACCTCCTCCTTCGCCTGCAGGCCCCGGTGGCAAAGGTGGAAAGAAGCAGAACTACCAGACAAACCAACTGTTCCCGTTCTTGTATCCGCCACTCGACGAGTCTAGTAACAAGTTGGGTGGAAAGGGCTCGACCGACCTACAGGACCTTCTGGTGGGACGCAAGTGGGAGGGCTCAGATATTCCTGCTTCTATCTTGGAAGCCGCGGAACTGTTCGCTAAACGCATGAAGGCCACGCGTGCCATGAAGCAGCTGTGGGAGGAACGTGTCGCATTTATGAAGTACGAGCGCGGTTGGACAGGCCCTGACGAGAACCCCGATATCGAGGAGCTGTCACTCGAACCGAGTGGGAAAGCTCAGTCAAAAGAACTCACACCCGGCAGCAATGAGGAGCGCTTGCACTTGGTCGAGGAATTCTACGTGAGTGGGCCAAAACTCAATGAGGATACACCAGCTGACCGTACACTAGCGCATCGCACTGCCTAATCTACAGTCACTAATAATTGTTCTGATTAAAGCCATCCTTGCGCACGTCACGGCACTTGTGACACAGTCCAGTGGCGCGAACGGGCTCCAGAGCGGTTTCCAATTTCAGGATAACCAGAACGGCACGACAGCCGGACGGCCTGACATGAGCGGCATGAACGGACATGGTAGCACCGTGGCGACGAATGAGGAGCTTGACGCGATGCGCACACAAGAAGTCCTGGATAAAGCAGTCACCGGCACTCTTATATTGATCCTCAAATGGTTCAAAGTCTCCCACATCCTCAAATTCGAGTATATCACGCAGCTACTCGTTGACTCAAGCTACGTTCCGTTGATCTTGAAGCTACTACAATTACAAGAGGTCGAGAAGATTGTAAACTTCAAGAGTGAGCAGGAAGAGTTAAACTTCTTCAGCTTTTGCCGGACACATTCCAGGAACGCCTCTGAAGAGGACCGCGTTGGAGGAAACGAAGGAGAAGCGCATGACGGCGAATCTGACGAAGACGACGCCGTCCCACCCCCAATCCGTCTGTCCAGAGAAGACTCGAACGAATCAGGTGTTGAGCCAGCCCTACCACCTGCCCAGTTACAACCTCCAGAGGTAGACGAGCTCGGCTTTCCAACAAACGAGCTGCCTAAAGAGCCAATCACCAATTTCTCATGGCGCGCGTTCTTCACGTCAATCAACTACCTGCGGATCATGCAGAAGATCTGCAAGAACAAAGCACATCGCAACCTCATGCTTGTTTCGTACAAGTCTTCGCAATTCCTTCGCAAGAGCCTGAAGGTACCACAGCCGGAACTACGCCTGTACACACTCAAGCTATTCAAGAATCAAGTTCCGTACTGCGGTCGCAAGTGGCGACAATCGAACATGCGCGTCATCACTGCAGTCTATTTGCACTGTCGACCTGAGCTCCGAGACGACTGGTTGGCAGGAAGTGACGTGGATGCCGAGGTCGACGAAAGTGTTCCGCTCGAGCAGGCTTTACGATCACTTACACACTGGCACAACCTCAAGCGATACCCTGAAAGCCTAGGTGCCAAACCTGGCGTTCTTGAGGAGGAACAAGACTTCTTCCGTAACGAGCTCGAGAAGATGGACTGGGGTGAAGAGGCTGCGAATGAGGGCGAGCTAGAGCATGGCTGGCCGGATCTTCCGGTTGAGGGTTGGTGAACATCTTCCCCCCTCGCTCCTGAACATTCCATCGTCTAGCATCTTGGTCCATTTGATATCCAGTCTGGATGTCATATTAATAGTTGGCGCAGATGATTCCCAACGCGGACGGTTTCTCCAGCGACCCAAGTATCAACTACATCGGCGCAGAGAAGCAGTGCGAAGTGGAAGGCAGGCAAGACCAACACTTTCGCGTTCCATCTCAGAATCGGCTCCCAAAACATGGCCTAGCCCATCAGTGTTCAGAAGGTCAAAGCGTGCCTCTCGGTGGGATATTCACAGCGAGTTAGAAGACCTAGTCATAGCATCGACACGTGCTGATAGCGATGACGACAATGACGAACATGCAAGGGATAACGAATTCGATGAGTCGAGGAAGGATAGAGTCAAGTTTCATTTAAATCATTTGAACGACGGCTGGCAGAGGAAAGGAACTCGAGAGCTGCAACGTGAGAGGAGAGCGAAAAGCGAAGGCACCGCATCTAGTCCAGAGGCTGTTTAATGACGAGGCATGCGACAGACGATGCTGCATCTTTTTTCGCAAGCCGCGGATCTGGCCAGGTATACTCATAGAATACAAAAGCACTCAGGAAACAATCGCATTAAATACCGCATGGTTCGCATAAGTGCTGAGCACTAGGACTTAATGCAGTGATGTGGATGATTGATGTTCAAATGCCGCGACAATTGAGGCTAATATCGCCATTGTGTAGCTGTACTGAAGAGAGAGTGCAGCAGTGCACCGCGTTGGAGCTAGCACAGCATCAGGTCAGACAGTCTGGAAAGCAAATGACCGCCAATTAGCCATCAGCGTATCCGGCTTACCTGGGGTAGCTTTGCAAAAGAAGAAATGCGGCCCGTCTTGCCTGACTCGGGATGGCACTACCCCGAGCTCCCCACAGGTTGGGGTTGGCTAAAAGACGTCGGCGTCTGCTCTGTCGTCGGAACAATTGAACTCATTCGTTCTCCAATCTTCATCACTTTTCTTGTAGGGTTCTGTTTTGCGTCTTCTGCGTGTGTGCTTGTAAATATTCCATATTGTACCACTACTTGAACGCACGGCACCATGTCAAAGGTTTTCGACTATGGCGAGGGTCAGTTACCGCTTCCGCATTCCGATCGAACCTTCATCGCTGACACTCCCAATCAGTCGCGCAGCACAACACAGCGGAAAGCTGCTGGGTAATTCTTTACGGCAACGTTTACGATGTAACGCGCTTCATCCCCGAGCACCCTGGCGGCTCCAAAGTCATCCTCCAACTCGCCGGCACCGACGCAACCGAAGAATACGATCCCATCCACCCGCCGGGCATCCTCGAAGAGAACCTCGAAGCTTCGGATAAGCTCGGCACCATCAACACAGACACCCTCCCGAAAGAGGAGAAGACACCAGAAGAGACGGGCGAGGCGCAGGATGAAGGTCCGGTGGATCTGGACAGCCTGCTGAACCTCGATGAGATTGAAGAGGTGGCAACGAAGCAGATACCATACAAGGCCTGGGCATACTACTTCTCTGCGAGTGACGACCTGCAGAGCAAGTCCTTCAACAACAGCGTATACCGAAGCATACTGCTGCGGCCACGCGTCTTCGTCGACTGCACCCGCTGCGACACATCGACGTCCTTCATCGGCAACAATGTCAAACTCCCCATCTACGTCTCGCCCGCCGCCATGGCGCGCCTCGCCAACGCCGACGGCGAATGGGGCATCGCGCAAGCCTGCTCGCAATACGGCGCCATGCAAATCATCTCACAAAACGCGTCCATGACGCCCGAACAAATCGTCGCAGACGCCACCCCTGGCCAGGTCTTCGGCTGGCAACTCTACGTCCAGAACGAGCGCCAGAAGAGCGAAGCCATCCTCGCCCGCATGAACAAACTGGATTGTATAAAATTTATCTGCCTCACGCTCGACGCGCCCGTTCCCGGTAAACGCGAACACGACGAGCGCAGCAAGAACGTCGGCTCCAACCTCCCCGTCCGTGCCTCGGTCCAGGAATCACAATCGCTGTCTAAGACTAGCACGAGCGCAGTTACACCCACACAAGCCAGCGAAGATGAGAAACCAAAGCCGAAGTCAATGGGTATGGGTCAGTCGTTATTCTGGGGCACAGCCGCAGATTTGACGTGGCGCTCTACTTTGCCCTGGCTAGCGAAACACACGGACAAACCCATTGTACTCAAGGGCATTCAAACGCACGAAGATGCTTACCTGGCTTCTCTACACGCACCCCATGTCAAAGCTATCATCCTGTCAAATCACGGCGGCAGGGCTCTCGACACCGCGCCCCCGGCTGTGCACACACTTCTCGAGATACGAAAGTACTGTCCTGAAGTATTCGATCGCATCGAGGTATGGGTAGACGGCGGCATCAAGCGCGGGACAGATGTAGTCAAGGCACTCTGTCTCGGTGCCAAAGGTGTGGGCGTGGGACGGGCGGCGTTGTTTGGATTGGGTGCGGGTGGTAAGGAGGGTGTTGCGAGGGTTCTTGAGAGTAAGTCTTCGTTGCTTAACCCACTTCTACAATGTTGGTGCTAATGGTGAAAAACAGTTCTGAAAGCGGAAACGGAGACGTGCATGCGTTTACTGGGTGTGGAAAAGGTGGAGCAATTGGGCATGCAGTATATCAACACGAGAGCTGTTGAACGGGATATCTGGGATGGACCGGGTATGGAGAGGACGGCTGTGAAGGCTAAGTTGTAGAGAAGAATCTATTCTCGTTGGAAGCCGTTGAGTATCCGGACAAACTTGCAGAAAGTTTAAGAAATGAGGAACTCTTGTGAGCGTCGCTATGTCAGACTTAAACATGCCTGATCCTACTTGTTCTCGGATCCTAGAGAGGTGGTTTTACCTTTCGTTGAGTCTTGGTTTCACGCCTCGCGTCCGAAATTGCGGCATGTTACCAGCCTTAGGCCGCGAGTCCATTGTGGCCTGACTACTCGCATGTTCACCAGAGCCCGATCAGACTATGTTTTGAGAGGAACATGGTGTTCTGTAGAAGGTTTGACGGTAGACTGTTTCACGTGCTACTTGGCGTCCTTATTCCCACGCAAACGGGAATGTTGCTTTACAGCACCACGTCTTACAAGTAGAGAAACTGAGCAGGTGCGCTTCCGTCTGGAGCATGACGGACCTAAGGTCGATGGGGCTCTCAAGCGAGGTAGACTTGTAGGATGAAGCTGTCCGTATTTCCTTTGTATGGGGATGGCACAATTGACCAGACTTTTTGTGGCACAGCATGGCAAGGTGGACTAGACTCGGGGCCATACTTCCGTTGAGACATGACCCGGTCGGGACCCTCACAAGCCCGGCTTGCAATACTTAAGCTTTGCGCATCAGGCCATCTCGCTGCTTGCTCTGGGAACCTCGAGTTTGGCTTCGGTCCGCTGTCTCAACGTGTTACTTGGCTGGGCGTTCGTCTCGGAAACGCTAGGGTTACGCTACGAAGAGGAGTACACGGCATCTGAACCTACTTTGCTGGTGATGTCTTGGGGATACCAAGGATATTAGTGCTGTTTTCTAGACCAGTCGGATATCAGTGTAGCATTTGGTGAAATGGTCTAGAACAATGTCGGAGTGATAGTCGGGTCTTCCGAGAGGGGATAGTAATGGAATTCTTCAAGTCTGTGTTCTTTTACCATAGTAAAACGGACCTGAGACATAGTATCACTTTTCTTTGGTGGACATGCAGTCGACCCGTTGAATGGCTTAATGCCAGTCTACGACTTCCCCATCACACGTTTCACTGGTGAATGTGATCGAGTAGTGATAGCATGAGGCCGTCGTTCTTACTCAGAACCTACCTGTGCATGCTTTAGAGCGAGGGTTTTCCTAGTGCGAGCGTACACACGTCTGAAGGCATCCAGCGTTGTGCCTGAAAGGTGGAGTTACGTGGTTACATAGGAAAACCAAGCCACCCCTGTTCCTTGCCGATGTATCAAACGGCGCCACCAACCAAAATTCAGCCTTACCCACCATGTTGGTTCGTACTAACGCTCCTGCAGCCTGCCACGTGTGTGCCTTCTGCATCAGGCATGTACCCTCTATCCTCCACCAAGGGTTGTTCTTCACCAATGCTTCAACAACGTGCCCGTAGCTTCGCCCGCTCCGTGCCGGATACAGCGTCTCCTTTGACTGGTACCGCGCCCTGTACTGCTGGCATCGCGGAAAGGCCATTGGGGCGTCTAATGACGTTGCTTGTCCATAGTGACACCTGACGCTGCGCGCAATCTTGAGAGGAACGCGCTAGAAGCGTGGCTGATTGCTGATTGATGCAGACGCCTAGGATGATGCAGTCTGACGTCCTCGTCGACGTTGCAAGCCCAATCAGGATATGCATCTATGGTTTCGGGGATTCTTACAGCTGGCTCGGTTGCGGCACGATCCTAACGCCGCATTCACTATGAAGACATAGGCCGGCTGTGGCGGCAGTAGGTCCCATGCTATAGCTGTTTGCATGCGACAGGAGCACAAGGAGGCCAAGAGAGATTGGCCCACGGGAGCTGTTTGGAAGGGGAAGAGCATTCCGTGCATCAGAGCAGGCAGGGGCTTTGAGGTATTCCATCGCCCTCCGGTGATGCACCTTGACATCATCCTCTCCAGAGGCATGGTAAATAGTGCAAGTGGACCCGAATGGCCTGCCGCCCTGTTCTCGTGATGCTACTCCCACTGGAGGACCCTGAAAAGCTATCGTGAGGAGCTTGGACAGCTGTTGGATGCAAAGCGACGGGGGCTGAGCTTGCGAGCTTGCTTCACTATTCGCGGCCGCGGTGAGATTGCGATGATGAGGTACGGGTGCGCGCGCGGGGCCCAAATGGGGGAAATTATATAAAGCGACCCTGACACTTATCGGGCCCGTGGACTACTGTGTGTTTCGAAACATCTCTACTGTCTTGCTCATCTTGATGACCGTGGTACTGCCTTCCTAAATCAAGATCAACGGACTATTTCACCGCGACTGCGCCCCTTCTCTCCGTTACGATCGTCTAAATACGGGGTCCCGTCCAAGATATCTTGCCCTTCTCAGAAAGCAACTCGACTTCATCTCTCCCTCTCTCTGCTTCTCTCAGCTGCGCCTCATCTACCCCGGCTACCACTTCCGCCCGCTCGATCCGGCCAACTACGCACCATGAAGGACTGCCCGACGTGCAAAGGCAATGGAACCACAAAGTGCGACGCCTGCAACGGCAAGGGCTGCCCATCGTGCAAGCGGTCCGGCAGCAACAAGTGCAGCGTGTGTGAAGGCACCGGCGCGATACATGCAGAACATTGAGCTGGTCCTGTAAACGAGCTGGAACTCCGAGGTGCGTACCTGCTCAAACCGTCGCGCACGGCAGCCAGCACAGCCACAGGCCCCCTCCCTTACACAGCGCATCATTCACTCCCATGTCTGAGCGCTAGCCGATTGCTTCCGAGACACGACCGAGCATCGACTGACATATCGCAGATCATCCTCGTCTTACCCATTCATTTCATTTCCCTTTGTCCCATTAGCGTTTTGCACACAGTCATTATCGTCGCGCGGGCGCAGAAAACGATCAAGTTGGTCACCGTGTGGGGGGTTGCGAAGAGCGAGATACGCAGAGGCGGCAGGATTGCGGCACTGGAAAAGGCACGTCAGCCAACACGTGCATGAGATTATACCCAAGGAGGCAATTTCCGACTGTTCCGGAGTTTCAAAGTTTAAGGCGTTGACGGTCTGTCACTTTTTTCATTGGCCGAACTTAATTGTGATTGCGAAAGAGCTGGATTTTACGGGTTTGAGGGTATCGCGAGGACGGGGGGTTGGGTTGATGACGTTTGTCGTTGTCGGCTCGCTTTGGCTCGGGCTACCAGTAGTGCTGCAGCTGCCGTTTCGCCGGCGCGGTAACGCGAGCTCCTGAGCACTCGTCGCTTAGATAGCAATCACAAACTACTTCCCGCTCTGAACGCAGGCCGTCGTTGTGCACCCGTATACATTATGCGAGCCTTGCACATGCGGATGTGCAGTCTGGTCTTGCCGATTGCATGAGCAGCAACCTGTTCGGTGACTACCGCAGGCACGGTGAGTGACAGGAATGACAGGAGCGACGCTTTCTAGCGCCTCTTTCGCGAAAAGAGGTAATTATCTTGAATCTCATTTTCTGTCTAACTCAGACAGGCTCGCCAGCGATACTAGATACCAGTCGTAGAACGTATCTTCGCAGGCTGAATCTGAGCAGCTTTGACACTTCCCTCCTTCAAACTCACCCGGCGTGGAACATGTCTCAGCGACCAACTTGAGCATTCTCGCGGACACTGGCTGGAAGGTTCATCGCTACCTGACTGCAAGATGTCACTGAATGCGGCATTTGTTACAAAGCCTTCGGCCAGGACCAACGCGTCTTAACTCGTATTCCTGGACCAATCGCCTCAAACCACGTCTCCAAAGTCTCGTACCTGAGTACATGGCCGGGCATGCATGACGAAGACGCGAACCATTGTGCTCTAGGCTCATGATCGTTTAATGCGTATCTTTGGCACAGAGACCTTACCTACAGTGAGTAGTAACCGGCATGAAACAAGTCACCTTTGGTGTCACCCTCACGGAATAGGCTTTCGGCAACCTTCGTGGCGCAGCCTCTAATGTCAAGGAATACCTGCTGGTCTTTAGACAAAGAGGAAGGGACATATAGGCGGGGTTCCGCAAGCTACATGATTAGGGAGACAGTACCTGTACCGCTGCATTGATACTTGTCACTATGTTACTACGCTACACAGAATGAGGCTACTATTGCGCGGCTCATAAAGGCCTTCCAGCTTATTGTAGCATTGACAGTGTATCAGTAAGCTTCAGGAGGCACGTCACTGAGCGTTCGAAATGTGTGCCGCATGTGTGTAGAAAGTGCGCCATCAATCGAGCGCCTTCTACCAGTGTTGATATTGGCATCCTGCGACCCTTTCTGTTCAATGTATCCTGCCCCCATTGTATCCTCTACCCGATTACTTTCATCGAATAGGGTGTGCTTTCCTCAAGACCTCGTACCGCGATCAAGAAGTGAAGTGTTTACAGAAATCAAATGTTGTGATAAGAAGGTGGGCAGTAGATGAAGAATACTGTATAAGCACACTGCCGTAGAAACCTGACTGCTCAAGTGCTGGCTTATTTGCCGGTGGCCCTGAGGCCGTCATCCTTTAAGCCTTCATTCGGGTATCGAGAGAACTGAGTGGTTAGCCAGGAATATTCAAATCACGTTATCTTCATTTCACATGACAGCGGCTTCAAAAGTGCTGTAGATTCAGGCAAAGTCTTGAAGGTCGAGCCTAATCGTAATTAAGCGTTCCTAAAGGTTGGGCTGGTGTGTGGCAGAGTTTGTTCGTCTGTCGCTTCAACTTAAGTGCAGAGTGACAAAAAGGTTCAGCCCCTTAGTCTCTCACACATTTATTGAACTTCATTCGAAGAGAAGCTGAATACCATAGAAACTTCAAGTACGAAGGTCATTGCGATAGGCCTTGTTTAGGGAGACAGAATCTAGATGTTTGGGTAGATTGCTTGATGTTCCTGGATACTCGTGGAGCCAACCCCACTTTCAGTCCCCGCCACCACGCAAAAATTCAGCGCCAATGCGGCCGATGCCACACTTCGTTCTCTTGGATGAGAATGGGATGTTTGGACGTCCACGGGAGCAAAAAGCGACCGATGTGGGACTCGAACCCACAGCCTCAGCCTTAGGAGGGCTGCGCGCTACCATTGCGCCAACCGGCCAGATGTTGCTTGATGGTAAATTTCTCTTTAACAAAAAGATAACATTATTGTCAAAACGGGAGGTGCGCTCCTGAGACCCCTCTCGCAGAGCAAAAGCTCCTTCGGTCATGTGCCGGCCAAGTTCGGCTCTCTACACTATTTCATTGTTCTTCAGGTTTATCGGTACTCTGCTTTTGGCTCTGGGTTACGATGGATAGAACCTCACGAGGCAGCTGGGCTGGTACATTCGAATTCATGCTGATGAATACTATGGATATCTCTTTTGTATGTAAGCCTCCCCTTTCTTACTATACACCCGCTCCATCACAAAATGCTCGCTGATCTTACAAGAACCCACGCGCTAAAAACCAGAGTATCATAAAACATGGCCAGAACGTAGATGCGTAACCCGTCAACGAATATCAATCAACCACCCCAGTGCACGACATGTCAAAGTCGTTCTAGGCGCTTTCAGCCCTTCCACTGCCACCGCCTTCCCGACTCGTCCTTCTCTTCGGGGTTGGTCGTATGTCTGCTCTTCCCTCCGTGGCAGCCTCATACCCGCCGTCTTCTTCCATTTCACTCATGCTTGAGGCGTTGCTAAGCATACTCGCCCTCTTACTCTGCCAAGGTAGATTGCCTTCATTAGGCGTACTGGGTCGAGAGCTGACGGCAGGTCTTTGCGGTGGCTGGCGTGCCGACTGCGCGTTGCCCTGTGTAATGGTTGTGCTGGAGCGGAGAGAAGACTTGCGACTTGTAGTTGTGCTATTCGACGCGTTGCTCCACCGGCGCTCATGGCTTTCCATTGGGCGGAGGCGACCGTCCATGTCTACGTCTGGTGTGGGCGTCGTGCTACGGGACGAACTTCTCGAATGCGATCCGTCTCTTCCTCTGGCGGCTTGCAAGGTGCTCAGTCGCCGTTTCCGCGAGCCAGTGTGAGAGAGACTGTGGCTGTGACCGTGGTGGTGTCCGCTCTTTTCTACGTCTGCACTCCGTCCACTGATACCGCGAGCGCGCTTCCATCCCCGCCAGCCGGTCCACCAAAGCCAGCCTCCTTCTTCTCTTGCAATCTCGCGTTGTCTGGCCCGGACGCGCTTCCGCAGCTCAGCTCGTCGCTCGTTTTCGGTGGCCCAGTATTCGTTCCTGTAAACCTCCCACTCTTGTCGGAAGTCGGGCGTGAAAGGCTTCGGGAGCAGGAGCAGCTTGATGTAGTCGCCTCCAGGCGCAATGTCTTCTTCGGCGTATTCCTTGCCGTCTTCCGTTATGCGATGGCGGGGTCGGCCGCCGTCCAAGGCGTGCTTGTTTTCCTGCGCAATGTTGATGAAGTGGTATGAACTGCCGCCCTGCTCGCCTCCCCATAGCCCGCCGGAAAATGGCACGATGAAGTGTCCCCATTCCACCAGCTCCCTCCACCATGGCCCTCTAATGACCACAATCTTAGCGTTCATACCCCTCAGGCCTCGGTTCGCGACTCCAATCCAGCGTCGTGGCCATCGTACTCCTCTTTCCCATTGACCAGTCGCCCAGAAGAGCAGAGCGGTGACGACGCCTGTGATGAAGCCCACCTTCTGCAGCATGTCAACGAGCCAGTATTGCGATCCGCCAATGCCCTTGCCATCCTCTCGCGGGCGCAGCCACAGCAGGTAGAAGCAGAAGCCGATCCATACGGCGAGCAGTGTGAGGACGAAGGTGTTCTGCCGCCGACGGGCGCGGAGGGTGAGGTACTGGCTGCGGAGGCTGGCCTCGAGGATGAGCAGGTTGAGGTAGATCTGGGGCGGCGACGAGGGCAGGAGCGACGTCGGGTCGCTGAGGACGGGCGGCCGCGGCGTCTTGATGGTGGGCAGGCGGCCGTTGGCATCGTGGGGCGGGTCGGCGAGGATGGACGCTGAATAGGGCGGCGGGTCTCGCTCGACGCTCTCGGCCACCCTGTGCAAGCTCGTGCTCGGCGCCGGCGCGCCTTTGACAATCTGGTCGAGTGTTTGCGGCGCCATCACGCCTCTGTCTGGGGATGCCGTGCGCGTGTCGGTAGAAATGACATGTGAATGCGACGAGGTGCGAGTGTTGCTATGGGATCTTGTCCTCGGGTCGTATCCTTCTCTCTACCACCACCAAACGGTTGCGTGCACGTGAAAGAGAATGCGCACCGCGTACGAGGGGCCCGCGTGCCTATATCAGATGCTGTGCATCCGGCGCGAAGTCGGTCTGGCACTCCGATGATGCACCCGCTCGCTTAGCTGGGGCGGTGAAGACATGGATTGCTGGCATACCTGTTTACCCCACAATGCTAGCATGCGATAGGAAGGCCGTGCTGGCTATCCTTCACGGAAATGGGTGACACGTCTTGCGCCCTGCAGTAGTGAGCGATGTGTACGGAACGGGGCGGGGGTGAAGTATGCAGGGGCTCATGTGAGATCGTCTTGCGGAACTGAGGGGTACCATTCACCGATACAAGGTAAGACACTGGTTGTGGTGGGTTGAGAATTTGCATGAGTTGAAGCAAGCCTGCGGTTAAAGAGGCTCTATACTAAATAGGGTGGTAGATCCAATGTGTTCGCAATCGAACGCTATACGTGAACAAAACGCCCAAAAATGCTATCCGTCTAATGCGTCGACATCTATGCGCGCCTCTTTGCCTGTTCTCTCTGTCGAACTTCATTCATTTCTTCCAACATGACGCGGTTGAACTGCTCCCATCCATCCAAGTACACATGGTGGCCAGCCTTGTTGATGATGACGACTTTGCCTACACCATGATCATTCTTCTCGTCTGCAGATGCCTTCACTAGTATCCGCTCCCGCTCCTGCTTCATCTTCTCTGCGGCAGCAAACCCACCAGCGACGTCCATCCAGTCATTTTCACCGTACATGAAGACGACTGGAAAACTCGTCTCGCGCTGTGCGGTAGGATTGGCGGCGGTGTCACCGTCCACTGTGGGCTTGTCATGCGCTTGTAGGTATTGTCGACCAACGCCTTGAATTCTTCGAATCATCGGACTTCGGGCGAATGCACCGGGAGCAAGCAGGTACGACAGCGCATACTCAGAACTACCCCGTTGGCGAAACAGAGCATAGCTGTAGTCATGCAGAGCTTGAGCCTCCTCTTCCGGAAGTTGTGAGAAGCGGCGTGACGTCCAGCCTGATACTAGACGCGGGCCGAGGGGTCCCGACCAACGTACAAAGGTAAAGGGCGAGACCATGTTGGCCTCCCAGAGAGAATAAAGCCACCAGGGCAATCGTCTTTTCGGTGGCTGTTTGGGCTCTTTCGCAGTGCCCTCTGTCAAAGAGTCAGTCAGATTTCACAGATCTGTCCAAGACGGTACGTACCATTCTTGCTTCGCTGATTCATGAAGTTGTTGTTATCCGCTGTCGATGGCTGTACGCCGTTCCGGTTCGTGTCGGCCGCATCCTGAGTGAACTCGTTCGCCATAGTCGAATCTTGCGGATCAGGCATCTCCTCATCAACCGCGTACGGGTCTTCAGGGATACCGACCGGAGACGCAAGTATCAACTTGTTAAGATGACCCGGATACTTCAGTGCATAGGCAACAGCTAGATATCCTCCTAAGCTGTGTCCCAGCAACGTGAAGCGATCTAACCCCCTCTTTATCCGCCACTCCTCGAGCGCATCTACAAACCAGGACTCGGTCTCTGCGATCTTTCCCTCCTTGTCCTTGGCATGGATCTTGAAGGCCGGTCGACTGCTCCGGCCCATGCCGAGCAGGTCCAGCGCAAAGACTTTCCAGCCTTCAGCGCGGGATAACGACTCGAAGTTGCGGTAGAAAAAGCCCAATCCGGCACCGTAGCCATGCAACATGACCAGGTTGTTCTCCACGTCCTCGCCCAATCGCTCCACGGAGAATTCGTTCAGCGCGCGGTCCCTGCCACTCAATTCCACCATTTGTGAGTTCCATCTCCGTGGTCCGTATGGGTCGTCGGTGGCATTCGTTGTGGTGTGGTCTTCGGGGTGCTTCGGTGGCGCATCGAGGTCTGTTGTGGATGGGACGGCCGAGGCAGGAGCGGTGCCCGTTTGGGTATGTGTGGGTGGACTCTGGAGATGTGGGATGTAAGAGAGGACGCGGTGCTCTGTTCTAAGATTCGCATGCGCAGTTAGTACACGTCTGACATGCAATTCATACAGTCACCACTTACGCCATGGGGGATAGGCCTGCCCACCACTGGTCAAATCCCGCTTTTGCTGACAGAGGAAACCATTTAGAAAACCTCCCCTGCGCCTCTCCCTGCTCTTTCGCGCGTTGGCTCGCCAGCATAGCCTGCTGACCTCCCTGCCTCCCCTCTTCGCTGTCTTGCCCGGCCATGGTCGAATTCCCTTTGTTGTCAATTCTGATGGGCGTGCTCAGGCTCAGACTGATGTAGCTCGCGCCGCCGAATCCCGCGCTCTTGTGTATGACGCTGCGGGCGCTGGGTCTGGCTAGGTAACTTCGTAGCATTCGCAGGCGCGCTGAAAGTAACAATGCTTGTGATGACAGAGAAAGAGAACGCGAAAAGTAGACCGAGGGTGGAATGGTGGCGGTATTTGCGGCGTGTCGCAGAGCACCCTTGGGGCGCTGCCTGCGACGGATTTGTTTTGGTACGATATCTTGACGTAGCCTCTGGACGATTTACGGTGGCGGAAACGCGATGGCGACGCGGAGATAAGAGCGCCGACGTTCGTCGCAGTCCTCGGACAAGTAATCTGGCCGTCTCCGTTTCTGTCGACTTCCTGATGGCTACGCGTGTCGGTACGGCGAATTAGGAAATTAGATCTAAGGCAATTCAAAGGTAGATGTGATTTCACTCCGCCTTCTGCTTGGGAAGTCGCGACTGATATGCCTGCCCACTACCCCACTGCAAGGGTTCGTCGAGCCTCAAGTTCCGTGTGAGACCCTTCTGCCTATCAACCGCACGAGACCCACCACACCGCCATCAGGCTCACATCATTTGGATCCTGTGACATACAAGGCAAAATAGTGTAGTTGATTACTTCCATTACGTGTGATATGTCATAACGTCGTCTAAATTACAATGCTAACAACTCCAACCCAAATGCAAATATCCCGCATGCATGCAAACAAAGTAGTGTACAGTCCTGATTAGGATAGCTCAGCAGATTTCTATCTGTTACTGAGCTTCTCGACCCAGCGCCTTCTGCATCCTCTCCAGCTGCTCATCGCGAAGGGTAAAGCGTGTCGCAGGCGCGACTCTTGTGGCTGCGCTGCTAAGCTTGAGGTATTGATCTCGTGGTAGATGTGCCTCGTTGGCATATCATAACCCTTCGTCTTGAGTTTGCCGATTGGTCTTTGGATGGCCCGCCATCTTTCCGTGGCGGTGGAATACCGACAATGTCTTCAGAGGCGGGTTGTGACCGCTGCCGCAGTGAAGGCGCTGGTGCCGGTCGCGGCCATCTTGGTGCGGATATGCGCTGGTAAAAAGATACCTTCATATCGTGGTATATGGCTCGATCCTCATACGAATCGCTGAGGCTCTTGGGCGTACGTCATGGTGTTCGCACTCATAACGCTTTGCTGGCTCATGCGCGCGCCCCGGGTGTCGACTCCACTGCCAGGCCTCTGCTGCTTCTGCAGGCGCCCATTGTTGTTTGAGCTCCCCGACTCGGTCCTGGTCTGAACAGAGAAAGGTCTTTGTGGAGGTGCCACACCTTGCTTTTCGAATAGGGTCTCCTCGCTCATGGGCGCTTGGTTCAGTACGCTTTGCGGCTCCGGGCGGCGCTTTCGCTTGATGCAGCAGCAGTTGCGGTCATATGGATAGGCCCAGAAGAGGTAGCAGACTGCCCAGATCAAGATGATGCATGGTACAATTCCGAGGCATACAATGAGGGCAATAGCCGTCGGTGAGATTCCGCCGTTGCCGTTTGAGTCTTCTAGAAACCGTGCTTGGAGATGGTGGATAGCAGGCATATTTGTGGTAGTATTTCTGGTTGGTAGAGTGTTCGAGGTCCGATCTGGCGGCGAGGTAGATAGAGTTGTGTTTATTCAATGCAAAGAACAGGTCACAAACGAAAAGTGTCAAGAGGTAAGGTGAGAGCGACAGGAATGGACGGGTTACGGAGCGTTGTGAAGCGAAAGTCGTACGTGAAAACTGTCTGGAACAATGAACAGGTGCTGAAACGAAGGATGACAGTTGCCGGTGAAGCGCTTTGTATGCGGGTCTGGTTAAGCCACCCGTGGAGACGTCATGGGGGTTGTGGAGAATCGACTGACGCACATGGCCGCCATGCCGAGAAGTCGGAACTCCTGGCGGTTGCGCGTTCTCATACACTAGAGCGATTAGACATGCGCTACGCTCTTGGTGCGAAGCCGACTTCCCAGTAGTCTGTCTCTTCGCAGATGCTGCTGCTTGTCAGTCCTTGCGCTTGGTGCCTTGTTCACGACTGAATGATTCATCGACATTCTTGAGCTATTCAGATCTACCCAGCCTCTGCTGAAGCGACCAGGATCCTGAGACTGGGCCTGATTACCAGGGGCCGCACCTCATGATGTCCTCAGAAAGCTACACTCGTGCCGTCTCAGCCGCAAGCCCAAAAACCTGAAGGATGGTGAGCGCTACAGGCGACCATGTCATTGACGTGTTGTGTCCTAGTATGAAGCGTTAGCCCTGTTTCCAACTAGCGAGGCCGGAAGGCGCGGCGATGACCGCATGGATGTCAGACTAAGCCGGCCCAGATCACTGCGTGTGGGGTAAACGTCTGCATCGTGCGAAATCGACATGAACCTGAGTACTCAGTGCCGTGGGCCTCAGGTTCTCTGCGTTGTGCTTCATCGCATCGCTGAAGGCAGGAAATGAAGGGTGCAGATGTGCATCGTCTGCGTTAGACGGATGTGGGGCAGCCGATCTCATCTGACAGTAGGCGAAACGCGCAATCTGCAAGCGCCCACACTCAGGGATCAACTCCTCAGGACGAGTACGTACCGCCGTGCTTAGCAATCGTTTTCGAGATGCTGCGCGAATTGCTCTGCCAAACCTCTTGTCGTCCGGCTTCGCCCAAATCCACCACCTCAAGACTCTTGAGGCCGTCTTCATTCGGACTCGCGTCTTTGGCGGCCCGAAGTGTCGATTGGAAGAGTGCTTCCGTTTCGTGCCATGGCATGGTCTGGTCACTCTCGGCATGAACAAGGACCAGCTTGAACCTCGAGCAGGTACCTACTCGATTCATCAGTATCGGATCAGACGGAGTTGAGTAAATTTGATCGTCGTATAAACCACGACTTGGCTCCACAACAGTTTGGGTGCTTCGTCAACTTACGCGCCATTGTTGCCAGTCGATCGTCGCTTCGCCAGGTATCTACCATCCTACGGGCAAACCAGGCCTGGAAGGCAGGGAATACCTTCACAGGCGCAAGAACAGGCACAACGCCACCGATTGAGTATGACGAAAATGCGTTTCCAGCATTCGTAAAGGCTGCGCACAGAACGAGGCCCGCGAACTCTATGCCGAGACTGGTTGCGTAACGGTGTGCAATGCCTGATACGACAGCGGTCCCTAGTGAGTGTCCCAAAAGTACGATTCGCTCGGGAGGTATCAGGCAGGTCTTCAAAGCCCAGTCAATCACAGCCTCTGCATCGTTCAGTAGACCAGATTCCGAGGGTTCGCCTGTTGAGATGCCAAAGCCGCGATAGTCGAATGCTAGAACAAACATCTTCTCCGACGCTCCAACAGAGAAGGATCGATACTCTATAGTGCGGCGCTCCTGTGCTAACGTGGCAGAATTCCCGTGAAAGTAGATGAGTAGTCTGGCTTCCGGGTCGTTGCGTAGCGCATTCCAGGCAACTGTACTCTCTACGTCGATGCCTGTCTTCTCCCCGATGAACGCATCGGCATTTTTAGCATATATGCCCAATGGTGCTATAAGCCATGCGAAGAGTCGCTCTCCGTCTTTCGAAGTAATGCGAAAGGGAATGACCTGGTTTTCTGATCACATAAGCTCAAAGAACTATACGGCGCATCGGTTCGTCACCAAGACCTAGGAGACTTGACATACTTAGGAATCCGGCTCTTTCAGGCTGCGTCAACCATTTCCCGGGGAAGAACGTGAAGTTATGGAGATAGAGCATTTCTGACTTCGTTAGCGTTGGCCTGTTTTTGTTCACTCGGCAAGTGTTTCCTAACGTTTCTGGACCCATGGTAAGCAGCATAGCAGCGTGGCCGGAATCCATATCAGACTGAGAAAAGACAAAGTCGTCCCGATGGATTCATAGATACTCATGATGGAGTTGGTCGTGTGCTTGATGGCGGAAGCGATTTGCACCGGGAAAGAAGCGGGAGGGTTAGCGCGCCGTCCATGATCGCTCGCACTGCCTGCCTGCCCGCTCAGGCGATCAACCAAACGCTGGCGAAGACGCGCATTCTGTCCGCTGTTTGTTTGTGCTGGAATCCGCGATCAGCGATTATGCGCACCGGTTCGAAGAGTAGATGCAATAGCTCAGGCGGTCCGACTGCCAGATGAGGGGTACCGGTAGTCGGGAAGGAGGCATGCGGCGTCGCGCGCCCACGCCTGGAGCCTGCATCAACTCAAGGTACCGCCAGCAACACCTACTGAGACCACAGACACCACTCGTATCGAATGTTGTGCAGGATTCTGCAGGCTGACTCATGATCGCGAATACCTCACAGATCCCCACCTGGTGCGGATCACGGGCGGACCGACGAGTGATGACAGCCATATCGAAGCCGAATCACTTCATGAAAGCCTATTCCGAGATACTGTATACGACGCATGAAGGGGGCATGTTATATACCCCTGTGGTTATACTGAGTACACGCTGAGAAAAAGCTGAAAGTGAAGGATATACTATTGAATTGCATTACATCTTCTATCTCGGCAACTGGATACGAAAACTTGCTGGATCCTAGGTAATCTCTCGCTCGTCTCCCGGTCCGACCAATATATGCCCATAGCTACGGACTCTTGCGCTCACTGGTTGATTCCCTGTTCCAGTACTATTCAACGGCCTCGTGCTAATCTCCCAGATCTGGCGGTCTACGGCCTTTCTTGCGCCAGCTGAACGGCTGGTACTCCTCAGCTTGCGAAGGGGTGTTGTCAGCTGGCGACTCATATTGTGACTTGTCGACCTCAGAGTACAGGCTGGGATGTAGTGCGACCTTCATCTGTTGGTCTTTAGTATTGACGACTCCCAGAGCGCGTCGCATCTCAGAGTCTGTTGCGGATTGACGCTGTAGGACTGCATTGGCATCCTTGTACTCTTTGGATTCCAGACACGCCATCGCGTGGGCGATGTTTATCTCCTTTTCCAAAGAATAGCCTTCATCATGCTCAGTGGGTGCGTATGCAGTGTAGCGCTTTGGCTCTTCTGACTCTTTGCGGAGGGGTCCGCGAGCGCTGGAAACATCTGGTGCTGAGACTTCGGTGAAGATACGCATCTCTTTGTCATCCTTTTCGGGGTCGTAGTATGTAGACGCCGAATATGCAGAGGATCGAGCGGAGTAACGATGCCCGTCATTGTAGTTAGTCGGTAAGTCTGGAGGGGCTGATGACTTACCTCCCCGGACAATGCGAGCTTTTATCTTTTGGAAGAGCGACGGCCCCCTTTCTCTTTCAACCTGGTAGATAGTCGGCGCGCGGGACATTTTGTGCCCAAGATATCCAGTTTCCTGGTCGAGTTCCGAAGAAGTGTAATGTGCCCAGGGGGTCTTGTTTAGCATATCACGCTTCATAACCATTTGCGGTGTGATGCGCTTAAGCTCCCCGCACTCCCACTTCGAGATCTGCTCTTGCAGATCTTGGCACGAGGAGCATTTGCCTTTGAATCGCATGAAGACTAAGTAACCTATCATTGCGATGAGAAGAATAGCAAAGAGGATGAATAGTGAAAGGATGACGATGATGGGGGTATCGTCAAAGTGGCGTTCTGGACCCAGTGGAATAACAGTGGTCGAAGAAGTAGGCGGTAATGTTTGAGAGGGAATAGCCGATGATAGCGAAATAGTGGGTTCAGGGATCTTGCTGCTCCGGCTTGCGGAAAGACTAACGGCGGCTGTCGTAGATGCGGACGGCTCGAACGTAGCCTGAGCAACGTCTGTGGGATACACAGTAGTGTACTCCGTAAGCATGACCACCTCTGCTTGTGCCATGCTTTTCATCTGTCTCAGTGTAAAAGTAGTCCTGTTTTGTTGCGTGGTGAGCTGTCTTGCCTGAGGGTCTTTGCGTTATTGGTCGTCTGTTGTAAGGTGGGATGAGAGAGATTATAAGCAGTGCCTTGCTTCATACGGTAGAAGCTGTTTGCAGTACGCGCGAGCCCAGTATGTCTACAATGCACTGATCAGCTGACTGAATTGGCTCGTCACTAGAAGAGTCTTCGTGTACCTACAACGCTGACTAGTGATAGTGAATACCACACGGTAGAGACTTAGTTTACTACTTCTCGTGTCTTGTCTACTGATACATCCTTCAAGATATCACACAGTCTTCTCTGAGTCATGTAGACAGATAAGGGAGACATAAGAGATACAAAACACTAGTTTTGCGACATAAGAGACATGTGATACAAAAGATCGTTCAGAGTTCATATCTCACGCCATGTTATATGAACCAATGAACAGCAATGCTTAGAATTGCCATTGTACATGGCAATGGCCTCGATGAATGACATCAGAACTGTCCAGAAGTTGCGTTGTCACTGGCGCTTACGTTCAGAGTCACTTTGATGTCGCAAAAAGACGAAAAAAAGCTTTGGTGGGTATTGTTTCATTATCCACGTCATCACAGTCCCAACCAGACGGTGAAGATAGTGATGAAAGGTTCCAGCACCAAACGTGAATTCGAACAGGAAGCTAAACTACATATTGTTGGCCTCCTACATGGCGTGCTTGACATCTACATGCTCGGCGTGCGAGACCGAGCCCTGCTTAGCAGCGACTTCCTCAACACGGCGCTCGATGTCGAGACCCCACTCTGACGACTTCATGTTGGGAACAAAGAGAGGAGCGTTGGTAAAGAGGTAGTTCATCTCCTCGAGAGGACGCTTGGCGGTCTCAGGCAAGAAGCAGTAGAAGAAGACGGCATTGGTGAAGTTGCAGATCTGAGGATTTGATTAGTGTAAGGTCAAGTTGTTGAGTTGCGAGAGTACTTACAACGAACAGCAGGTAGAACCTCCATCCCACAGATACCATACCGAGCTCGGTGACTTGGCCAATCAAAGTGTTGAAGGCAAAGGACGTCATGGTGGCGATCGATACACCCTTAGAACGGGTCTTTGTGTCGAAGATCTCGGCGGGAATAATCCAAGATAGCGGTCCACAAGTCGATGAGAAGCAGAAGTTGTACAGCCAGGTGACGGCAATGAAGCCCCACGAAGCACTAGCGTTTCCAGTTGAACCCGGAGGGAAGACAGCCAGCATAATGGTGGATACGATGAAAGTAAGGCAGTTACCAAGGTTACCACCGATCAGAGTCCAGCGACGTCCCAGTCGGTCGATGAAGGCAATGCAGAGCGCTTGTCCGCAAAGAGCAAGAACGGAAGAGATGGCTTGGTATTTGAGCGCCTCGGTACCGTCAATACCCATCTGCTCGTAGATGGTAACTGAGTAGTATTGGATAGCCGAAACACCAGTCATCTGAACGGAAGCCTGAAGCGCACAGGCGAGGAAAAGGCGGCGGAAGCACGACTTGTCCTTGAAAAGCTCGAGATATGATTGAGCCTCGTGCTCTCGCTCAAAACTGAGGGCTTCCTGAATTTGCTGGAACTCGGCTTGAACCCAAACGTCGTTGGTGTCACCATGGGCATGAAGCTTGGCCAGATTCGTAAGACCTTGCTCGACCTTGCCTTTGCTGATAAGCCATCTGGGTGACTCGGGGAACAGCATGATAAGAGCGGCCAAGAAAAAGGCAGGTACGACCTGGATACCCAGTGATGTTCGGAATTGACCATTGTCGCTGTCCGGAAACCCGATGTCAACGCCATAACTGATCCAGGCGGCGGCTAGGGCACCAATACCCAGCATGAACTGCACCAATCCACCAATACGTCCACGGATGCTGGGATGAGCCAATTCGGACTGATACAGAGGGATGATCATGACGAGGAAACCGACACCGACGCCAGCAAGGACACGTCCGGCGTAAAGGAAGTTGAGGTTCACGGCAGCAGTCTGCAGAGCACCACCGAGCATGAAAACCTACAATCATCATTGCGTTAGCAATAGCACGCACTAGCAGATATCTTAGAGAGTACTTACGCAGGCACCCATCAAGATAGTAAGTCGTCGACCGAAGTAGTCACCGGCGGGACCACCGAACATGGCACCGAAGAAGGCACCACCGGTAAAGACTGACACAACGGCTCCTTTTGCATTTGAGCCAGGATCGTTGAACTCGCGTTTGAACGCTCCGGAGGCGATGACCTGGGCGATAACACCGAGATCGTAACCGTACAATAGCGAACCAAGGGATGCAAAAAGACCCACGAGGAACTGGTAGACTTTGGGAGGGAGCGCCATGGCTGCTGCAGAGGAGATTGAGCGCTGCAGTGGGGAGGGGGATGCGATGCGTAGAGCGACCCACCATCGGCAGCCTACTGGCCCTTTATACTTGAAGGCATTATTGATCCTGCTGCGCTGCTCCCTTGCACCATGTCACCACCCATGACTGACCGCGGTCTGGGGAACGCATCGAACGAGGCTACTCCACGGTCTCCGCAAAGAGCGGGGACACTGACTCGACTCCGCGTTTATTCTCTCCGCGAC
Source organism: Alternaria incomplexa (assembly GCF_024043165.1). Lineage (NCBI taxonomy): Eukaryota > Fungi > Ascomycota > Dothideomycetes > Pleosporales > Pleosporaceae > Alternaria > Alternaria incomplexa. The sequence goes on along the minus strand of NW_026249862.1, from coordinate 667,645 downwards.
CCGCCTCTTCATCCCTGCATCACCAGCCATCGGCGTCAATACCGAGGCGACAGCACTTGTTCGGTCGATCGTAGCCCGAATCGCTACTTTTGCTTCCAACGCGATAACGTTAGCACATGCATATTCAGGATGCAAATGTAGGATGCGCTACGTTTCCACTGGTGGAAGTCTTCTTGGCTCCCCGTGGTCGTGGCGGCAGTTTTTCTGTAAACAACAATAGTGTGGCATGTCTCCGAGATGATAGCAGCTAGCGTCCGCTGGGGAAATTCCACGAATGGGAGCATGTGTCAGCGTCGGGTGCGTCAACCAATCTGGCGTTGGCACCGACGCCGAGCCGGAGGTGGGCAAGACCGCCATGAAGCCTTCAACGACATCGCGAAGGTCAGGCCACTACCATCGTGAGTCCTGATCTTGCATGTGAAGTTCTTTCCCAAAACACCACACCTTTTCAATCTTCTAGCATCATTATCCTCCCCCCTCATCATCATGGCAAGCTTCACCAAGATTGAGGAGAGCGAAACGCCTTCCATCACTATACATCCTTCTCACAAGATCGCTAAGATCAACGACAATATCTATGGAGGATTCACTGAGTAAGCTCAAGAATAGACGCCCTGCGGCTGGCGTTGGGTGCGTGTTTCTTTTTCGGCTAACCGACCACGCACCAGGCACATGGGCCGCTGCATCTACGGCGGCATTTACGATCCCGGCAACCCTCTCTCCGATGAGAGAGGCTTCCGCAAGGACGTCATTGAAGCTTTCAAGGAACTCAATGTGCCTGTAGTGCGGTATCCGGGCGGAAACTTTGTAGCCACATACCATTGGCTTGATGGTGTTGGACCCAAAGAGAACAGACCAAAGAGGTAAGTTATCACGGATTTTAACTCATGCGTGGCGTCCCTTAACTGCACATGTGCGTTGGGGGCTGCCGACGCGTCTTGAGGATCAGGTGCCGTTGGCCGTACTGGCGCCACAAGCGTGTTCATGTGACATCGACCCAGCCACCATTTGTTCAGCATGTCCGCTACAGCAAGCTAATGCTGAGCCTAGGCCTGAGCTGGCATGGATTGGCATCGAGCCAAACACATTTGGTACGGATGAGTTTATGCAATGGTGTGAAGAAGTCGGCACAGAGCCATATCTCTGCCTCAACTTCGGAACTGGCACTCTGGACGAAGGTTCGTTTCACTCGATTACTATTGTCGCACATGATCTGATTAGATGTAGCTCTCGGATGGCTTGAGTACTGCAACTCAGATCGCGACACCTACTACGCCAACCTTCGTCGCAAGAACGGCCGCGAGAAGCCTTACAATGTATGTCCATCACCCTCTATTTACTCTTCCTACATCATCAATCATACTGACAACCGCCTAGGTCAAGTACTGGGCCCTCGGCAACGAATGTTGGGGTCCATGGCAGGTCGAGCAGATGACCAAAGAAGACTATGCCAAGAAGGCTTATCAATGGGCCAAAGCCCTCAAACTTCTCGACCCAACTATCACTACCATCCTTTGCGGTGAGACTGGTTACTCATCCTGGGACTACTATGTCCTCAACCAGTGCGTCAAGTGGGATGTCCATGGTCTCAGTGGCGATACCACCAAGTCGCTCATCGACATGCACTCTATCCACATCTACACCGCCGACAAGGAGCATCTGCCCAATGCTACCGCACCTCGGGCGGCTGAGCGAGCAGTGCAGATGACTGCGAGCTTGATCGATCTTGCACGCATCGAGAACAAGGTTCCCGAGACAGTGCCTAGGCAGACCATCTGCTTTGACGAATGGAACGTTTGGGATCCCGTTCGTGCACCCGGTGAGCTCGGAGCTGAGGAGAAGTACACACTTTCCGATGCTCTTGCCGTTTCCATCTTCCTGAACGGCTTCATCCGCCAAGCCAAGGATATGGGCATGGCGACTGTCGCACAGAGCGTCAACGTCATCTCACCCTTGATGACCACAAAGGAGGGTCTGGTCAAACAGACTTCTTGGTGGCCTCTGCTTCTCTTCTCCAAGTACATGCGTGGCCACACAATTGCGCTCAATGTTCGCGCCCCAGAATATACCGGCCGCACGAACCCGAGTTGGATCCGCAACACTATCGAGACGCCCTACCTGGACTGCAGCGCCACGCTCAGCGAAGATGGTTTCATTAACCTTGCTGTTACCAATGTCAACGAGAAGCAGGACTTCGAGGTTGACATCCCGGGACTGAAGGCCGACAAGGTCGAGGTGCACACCGTGACGGGCGACAACGTTGATGTGGTCAACACTGATGGCGTGCAGAACGTTGGTATCAAGGAAAGTAGCTGGGATGGGCAGGGCAAGTTCAAATTTGGCAAGCATTCCTTCACTCTGCTGAGGTGGAAGGCTTGAATGGCTGGCAGGACACAGCGCAATATAGATGAGTCCGTAGAATGAGTCAAGACAATTAGATATATGACATATAAAGCCTTCATGCAGCAAGTATGATGAATGCAAGCACAGACTAAGAGGATCACGAATTTTGCCAAATGCCATCAAGCTCTCGCAGTATGTTACAATTCTCCCGTTTCCATGTACTTCTTTGCCACCATTAACCAACCATCTCGATACGCCCTCACCTCATCCGCGTATGTGTACAACATAGCAGATCCAACCACGACAAGCCCCGGAAGAATGATCAACATGACAAAGTATTGAACCATGCCCCACCATGCACTCTCAAGACCTTTGCGCATGGCCTTGTCTTCGCTCGTTTTCGGAAAACCTTCCTTCGGTACCGCTTTGCCCAAGAACTCGCAGAGGGGCTCCCATTTCAACATTCCGTCAGTGTCGAGCTCCAGTAATTGACTTTGAGGTACCAACGAGCGAACAGTGTCGTAGTGCTGGTCGAATGCCGATTTTGCTGCCGGGCCACCGTAGTTGTTACCGTTGTGTACCTGGAATATGGAATGTACAAGTCGCATCAATGGTGCCAACTGTGTGATGTTGAGTTGACGACAGAGAGTGAATAGCCGCCACGTATCAAGACACCATATACTGTCTTGCATGCTTTGTTCCCAGTCTTCGTACCTCCTCTTCGTCAGGATGACCTTGGCTTCTGGGTAGGCCTTCACCAGTTCCGATGCGAAAACACAACCGGGTAGATCCATAACGACATCGTAGTCGGCCAATAGTTTGTCAAACTCTGCCTTGCCATACGGTTCCATCTTCTGTTGGTTTGAAGGCCGTTCTTGGGGCGGTAACAGAGTGACGTTGACAGCTTCTTCCCACAGCGCGAGTTCAGACGGTTTGGCGAGCACATCGCGCATTTGATGCGAGGTATAGCCAAGTTTACGGAGTGCGACTGCGATAGTGGTCGTTCCCGTACGACACATGCCCAGAACCAGGATGCGCATTGGCTTTTTGCGAGTTCGCTCGTCGCGGTCGATGAGTCTCTGCTTGGACATGCTGGGCGTAATCTGCGATAGACTCATGTTGCTGGATTGTTATGAATGATCGTGATGATTGTCAGGTGAAGATACGTTTGTTGCAATGCGAAGACGCAGAGGCGTGGTGATGCATTAGGCTAATAAGCGGGCGACCGGGTGAACAGGGCCGCATGTGCGAACCGCAGGTCTGGAACGGCCAATCTTCCGCATCATATGCAGGGCAATGCGACGCGAGTGTCAAAGCCGCTTGCAGAATGTCATGTTGAATCACGACTTCGCAGCTCTGTCTCCCAATTTGAGATGAAACTGCTGGTGAGGTGGTGCAACTCCAATGTGCTCTTCGAGTCCGGATCCTCCATGTAACGTATTTCGTAGGCTCGGTTCGCCCATCTCGCAGCGGTCGCCCAATCTTCCACTCTGGCATGGCTTATAGCGGCAATTCTGTAGGCTTTGGCATAGTAGTCGGCAAGTCCTTCCTCCTCTACTAGTCCGGCAAGTTGAACGCTCACCTCAGCGTCCTTTTGCGCCTGACGCTTCCCGGCCTTGGACTGTGGCGCCGTCAGCACCATTTGCGGTTCGAACTTGGAGAAGGCGTTTTTGATGGTGATGCGGCGATTGTCGCTAGCTATCTGAGCGGCTCGCTCGTGTGCACATGCTTCACAGTGGCACCGGAAGCCATATCGATCGAGCTGCTTTTGGCGATCCTCCCGACTGAGCAGCAGTGAGATGTAAGACACGAAGAATTCTTCCCCTGCCTTGATTTTGCGTGTGGCGTAGACGATGCGCTTGTTCAGCTTTTCGCTCCAGTAGTAGCTCGTGTTTGGTCGGCACGAGTGGTTGATTCGAGCGATCTTAGGGAAGAGGCCAACCTGATCGCCGGTATTGTAGGCATTGTTGCGAAAGATGGTGCCTAGAGTATCTTGAGGTTTGCTGTCTACAGCATTCGCTTCATGTGCTAAAGAGAGGACCTCCTCTTGTGACTCTAGCGATAGGGTGCCAAATTGCTCTTGGAGTAGCATAGCGACAGCTGCCATGGGGTATGGGCTCCCTTTCGCCAGCTTTGGCAAACGAATCTTGAGGACAGGCGTCTCGCGCATGACGATATCGCCTATGTCTATGTCATGAGCAGCGAAAACACCCAGACCCTTCCCTTCGCTTGCTTTGACGAGATAGACGTCCGGTAGCCCAAGGCATGTCGGGTACTGAATGTGGCGTGTCGAATTGGATGGGCATTCTTCGGGATGATATGCAAGGACTGTTGAGCGAGCAAACGATAGAAGGCAAACGAGATAGAAACGCATTTTGCAGAGTCTAGATGAGTGACCAAGATCCTTTGGGATGATCAGGGTGTAGCTGGGCCTACCTGACTTTCTATACGCGTGCTTGGGATGAAACGCGTTTGACACGGATGCCTCGCGGCGTCGGCCTCCTGCAGTGATTGTGCAGACATTACAAGTTTGGGCAAGACCGTCATAGCCCTGACGGGTGGCATGACGACGAGAGATGGCGAAGGCGAGCGCTGTGTTGAAGTGCAAGCAGATGGGGAGTGTCCTGGTCACAAAGTGGCTTTTCCGCACGGCGGAACCATGCCGCGACGCGATGGATAGCGTGCAGGCGCGACAGGGCGAGCTCCTTCATCTGCCACAGTTTATACGCGTTGCGCCGTCGCATACATGTCGCCAGTCTTGGGCGATTAATGAAATGGCGTCGAGACGAGTGTCAATTGAGATGCAATGCGGGTCTGATGGTCCCGTCAACAGCCGCCGCCGCGCCTCAGAATGCCGATGATGAGTAGTCGGCCTGCCGTAAACCCCAACCGCGACAGCAAAGCTTCCCCGCGCTCTGGTGGGGCCGCTGCCCATTCTGTATCCATCCCATGATAGCAGCAGGAGCGATGGGGCATCCAATTCTCCGACGCACGCCGTCATCGGACTTGTGCGCACCTGTCCTCAAGTCAGTCTGGACACACGACAGATAATATAGCACACGGCACACAAGATGGTGTAAGTATGACCACCGCATACACAGGCGTATCATGTACTGACTATCGCCAGCTACACTGCGTCCTTTGCCTTCTTCGAGGCGCTCTGGGAGTACGGCGTCAGTCACGTCTTCGTCAACCTTGGGTCCGACCATCCCTCGATCATCGAAGCCATCGTCAAAGGCCAGAATGAGAAGAAGGGCCAATTCCCCAAGATCATCACATGTCCGAACGAGGTAGGCACCTGAGATGCACTTCAACACGGCCAGCGACTGACGCGTCCAGATGGTCGCCCTCTCCATGGCGGACGGATATGCCAGACTGACGGGCAAACCCCAATGTGTCATCGTGCACGTCGACGTCGGAACCCAAGGCCTCGGAGCCGCCGTACATAACGCCTCGTGCGGCCGCGCACCCGTCCTCATCTTCGCCGGCCTATCGCCCTTCACCATCGAGGGCGAAATGCGCGGCAGCCGGACGGAATACATCCACTGGATACAAGACGTGCCGGACCAGAAGCAGATCGTCGCCCAGTACTGCAGGTACACGGGCGAGATCAAGTCGGGCAAGAATGTCAAGCAGATGGTCAATCGGGCTCTCTCGTTTGCCATGAGCGATCCCAAGGGGCCTGTCTATCTCTATGGCGCGCGCGAGCCCATGGAAGAGGACTTGACTCCATACAAGCTGGAGATGGACTTCTGGCATCCCGTCGAACCCGCTGCCCTTCCTCCCAAGGGCGTCAAGACGATTGCTGAGGCCTTGGTGAACGCTCAGGAGCCTCTCATCATCACCGGATACTCGGGGCGAAATCACGATGCTGTGCAAGAACTCGTGCGGGTGGCTGACAACGTCAAGGGCCTTCGTGTACTGGACACCGGAGGAAGTGACATGTGTTTCCCCGCAAATCACCCAGCTTGGCTCGGCCTACGGTACGGCAACGACCCTGCCATCAAGACAGCCGACGTCATCCTGGTCCTCGACTGCGACGTGCCCTGGATCAACACACAGTGCCATCCCAAGGAGAATGCCAAGATCTTCCACGTCGATGTCGACCCCCTAAAACAACAGATGCCTGTGTTCTACCTAAACGCTACACAACGATACAGAGCCGACTCTTATACCTCACTGACGCAGCTCAATGAATACTTTGAATCGCAACTCAAAGAGAAGATCTCTTCCCAACTTTTCAGCCAACGGTGGACAGCGTTACAAGAGTCGCATAAGAAGAAACTCGAAGGCATTGCCGGCGAAGCCAAGGTCGACGACAAGGGCCATTTCAGTACCCCATATCTTTGTTCTCAACTCAAAAAGCTCTGCCCTAATGATACCATCTGGGCTATAGAGGCTGTTACCCAGACTGGCTTTGTTGCGGACCAGATTCAGGCTACGCTTCCTGGCTCATGGATAAACTGCGGTGGTGGCGGACTTGGGTGGTCTGGAGGTGGTGCGCTTGGCGTCAAGCTTGCGACTGATACCGAAGGAAAGAAGCAATTCGTGTGTCAGATTGTTGGAGACGGTACCTATCTATTTTCCGTTCCCGGATCAGTATACTGGATTGCGCAGCGCTACAACATTCCCATCCTTACCGTCGTCCTCAACAACAAGGGCTGGAACGCTCCGCGACGATCCATGCTACTGGTACACCCTGATGGAGAGGGTTCTAAAGTCAGCAACGAGGAACTCAATATCAGTTTTGCGCCAACTCCAGACTACTCAGGCATCGCCAAGGCGGCCAGTGGTGGTCAGATCTGGGCTGCACATGCATCCACTTCAGATGAGCTCAGCAGGCTATTGCCTGAAGCCATCAAGAGCGTACTCAGTGGAACATCAGCAGTATTGGATGCTCACCTTGAGGGCCCAGAGGGAAAATATGGCGGTGGTAAGGGACGTCTGGGTTGAACCGAGCACCTGTTCTTGTCGCAATCGATAATCAAGGGAAGCCTGGCATGCTGCGTTAGTGAAGATGTAACACATAGCAATGGCACATCTGCATACACGTTTTACTTAAACACGTCAAAACAGTCATGTTCAAGTGAGGCTAACTGTATACAGGTGTTGTGCCACCTTGATCGTTGCACATCATGAGAGGTAGGCCAAATTGCGGTACGTGTAGTGAAGGACCTGATGACACCGAAGGACTTATGAGGACAAACCAGTCATAGAGGAGCGAGGTGAGGCATCATTGCGGACTCAATCGTGCTGGCCAGAGTCACAACTAGTTATTATATGCGTCATGGAGGACTATAAAAACTCCTCTTCACAGGCTTTTATACTCTTATATACATCATCAAACAGCAAGCAAACAAACCAATCCAAATTCCAAGCCTACCTCTCACATCTCGGCTAGCACAGTCCTCCACTGTTCAACAGCAAAACCTCAACACCCTACTCAGCTGCCACCTTTACGCAATGTGTTGGTGGGTTACAAACTTCCACAAATGTGGATGCAAATACGGATCCACTCCTGAAAATCCGGAGGGTTACGGTCGTGTGTACATGAACTGTGAGGGGGTTAGCAACTCCGCTCCAAAAGGTTCGAACGGCTGCGAGAACAACTCCGGCGGCCGAGAAACGATAATGGGAACGAAGTCAGTCTTTCTCACAACAAACTGCCCAAGACACGAAGCGGAGGCCAAGGATGCGCAGGAGAAGAAAGATGACGTTGACGGTGGAGGGGGAAAGGGTGACGGTACTGTAAAGGTCGGGGCTTGAGGAGAGGATGACTGAGAGACAGACCACAGTGGAGCATGGACGTCTCATTAAGGACATGGAAGTGATTGCCAAAGCAAGATGATCACGATCTCGAGTCATAAATGGTACACAATCAGTCTGCCCCTGTTTGCTTCCAATATTTGAGTGAACATATGAGTGTGTGCTCATGCCTAGGCAGTGACGGCCATCACCTGACATTTTGCACGAAATCCAGTGTAGAACGCGGCGAAGACACAATCTCCTCAGCCACTAGCCATATTGACCTTGCACATCGTTTTCAGAGAAAAATGCAGCAATGCGCACAGTCGCATCCCATACAGGAAGCCGCATCTGCAATGTCGGCGCTGCAATTGTCTCACGTCAGCTGTATATTACCAAAGCGCCGGAAGCTTTATGGTTGAGACGGACTTGGAGTTGCACGGCGCTATGTAGCCGCATTACGGCCAAAGCACGAAAGACTGTCGAAGAAAAAAGAGGCATCTGAATCATGACGTCGCAGCATGAGAAAACAACCACAACTTCTGGCGCGCCCGTTATCTCAGAATCAAGTGGCCGAGCTATACCCGTGCTATCACCCGCCATCCGCGATATGATAAACCCATTGATGCTTTCCGGCAAGTCTCGAGCGGGGCGGAAGGGGTCGCCGTGGTCGGTGCGGACAAGCTTTCGCAGCCAGCGTACCAAGGTTCACGGCACCATCAAAGCTTACGTCAAGCACGTAACCGTCGCATTGGACGCAATTATCCATCGGATCGACGAAAGTGCAGGACCAAGCGACGCCGTTATCGTCCACCCCAGCCTCGCACACTGGGAACAGCAGGTGCGCGCGTGCCAAGACGGTGGAACGGGCTGACCTAACTGGAAGAGGCAGCCGCATATGCACTTTACCGTGATATCTGTCTTGCCCTACGTAGTCGGCATCATGGGTAGGTAACTCAATCTTGATGATGCCGGTCCGTGTACTCATTGATATGCTTCAACGGTCCCTCTCACCTCCGCTTCTCACGCTCATCCTGTCGCTCGCACATCTGTCTCACAAAGCTTTGTGGTGAATGATGGCGACCCGAAGCCCTCATCGCGCCTCAATGGCTGTCATCTTGAGCACGATGCTTGAGCTTGCGGCAGCTGCTGTGGTGCGTCGCCAGAGCGCGCCTGTGAACCCGTTCGCGCCCATCGACCCCCAGAACTGGGTCAATCCAGACAACATGACTTGGGATGGTACGTCTGAGAATAACAATGCAAATGAAGGTCACTAAAGCTTTAGCTAGATTATGCTGCGCCACCCACGACCAATTGGGCTGATCCAGCACGCAAGGGCAGAGATCGGAACTTCAACATCGCCTTGGTGACCATAGATTACCCGGACTCTCCGTTCGTCGTCACGCTGCCGGCCAACTCGGATATTTTCGGTAACCCGCAACCACTTGCCGCTGGCTTGAGCCGTGAGGATGTGCCCAAGTTCTACCACGATCTTCTCAACGTACCCAGCGAGCTCAACGAAGGTCACACACTCCACGAGTATTGGATGGGCGACTCGTTCGGAAAGTATGGTGTGGACCTGACCGTTTTCGGCCCTTATCGCATGCCGGCGCGTAGCTACCAATATGGTATCGACGACGAAGAGGGTGGTTTTAATGAGGGCGCTTGCCCCGAAGGACCGCCATGCTCGGTTGATCTCAGGACCGATGCGCTCGGAGCATGGCGTGCTGATGTTGGAAATGAGACGGCAGACGCGTATGAGTTGGCCTTCATTCTCTCGGCCGGCCAAGACGAGTCCTCGACATGGCAGGAATTTGGTGAGATGAAGTTCCTTTCCAAAGAAGACGTTCCCGAAGAATTTGGACCACCGGATAACTCCTCGCTTCCAAACTGGGCTAGTACACGTTATGTTGAGTGGTCATCGTGGGCTGCAGCCTCTACGATATGGCCGAACGCCGGTGGCGGTTCGTCTACCCAGGGAGAATCGAGTGGAATGGCTACGTTTGCTCACGAACTATCGCACTTGCTCGGTATCGGAGATAACTACAACAACCCCTTCAGCGACCCTCCGCGACGAACATACACTGGCCCATGGAGCATGCTGTCCCGCGGCAGTTTCAATGGACCAGGAGGACCCCACACGCGCTGGCAGATCCCTCCTGTACAGGGTGCGTCTATGGGATCCCTGCACACAATGCGAGACAAGCACCAGATCGGACTTATCGATACATCCCCAATTTTGCAAATTTCTCGCTCAGGTCTCGCCACTTCTGGTCCCGTCATCGCGCAGATTACCGCTCGCTCTGTCGATCCGGTGGACAGTCTAATGGGTTTTAATATTTCTTTTGGCGCTGCCGGTGACCTGGCGCCCCCATGTAACGCATCCCTCGATGCTCTATGCGACGGACGTGGTTACAACAACTACAATGTTGAGGTCGTTCAGCGACTCGGTGCGGACTCTTTCTGCCCAGACTCTGGTGTCATGATCAGCAAGACCAAGAACAGCGATCGCGTGCAGCCGTTCCAATGGACGATTGATGCAAACCCGCAGGATGCGCGTCAGATCGATTTCTATCTTCCCAACGGTACCGCAAGATACTGGACCATTGGCGACTACAGGCAACTAGTCGATGCCTTGTTCCACGCTGGTACAAACTCTGGCTCAGAATACGAGCACATCGATCACGAGAACGGCCTGCATCTGTACATCCTCGAGAAGATGACTGATGACAATGGAGTATTGCACTACACCGTAGGCGCGGCCTCCACTGCGACCAACGTTACCACGTCCGCTCAACATGGCATTGAGCTCGGATCTGGCAAGGTCGTCAGTAACGGAAACGCTACTAGTCCCGCGGACGGCCTCTACTGCACTTTCGAGCTGAAGAACACTGGTAAAGCCGCCTCGCTTGCGACAAACCCTCATCCGCAGGATCTGTCCGCCTACCTCGGGTCGGATATTTACCGTTTGAAGGCCGAGGTCGAAGGCGCTGGTTGGAAGGCCGCTGTCCCCAACGCGTTGGCTTACGCCAAGGCAGGTAAGCAGAAGACAGTCAATGTTGCTGTTGGTTGCCAGGGATACTGTTCGAAGGAAGCTACAGTGACTCTCGTTGCTACGAGTGAAAGCGACAGGTCTGTTACTAGGACGAAGACTTGCAAGGTTCGTTTGTAGATAGTTGATTAGCCCATCAATTCTCACATCTCTTCTGCCTTACTTCACGACGACTATTACATAAGTCTATGCTTGTTGAATATCGTGGGTTAGTATTCTATTATAGTCTACCAACTCGCAACTTATGCTGTCGCTGAGCTTTACAGCGTTAAGCTCGGTTTTCATTTACGAACTTTGGAAAGATGGTAGCACACTAGAGATATGACTACGCCTTATCTTTGACCCTGCATGTCCAGCGCCCTGAACGTCGCCCAAGTCTGCGCAGCTGACACTGCTAAACTTCCTGCGGCTAGGACCAACGCCGTGACCCCAAAGATCACCGCCGCCCAGAACGTATACCAGGTATTGGAGTCTCTCTGGTCCTTCCACAGAGCGACGAACCCTTTCGGCTTCTGCTTCTCTAGATGCCCAATCAAGATCTTGATACGAGGAGCAAGGTTCGGGTATAGCTCGTACGACACTTGGTCTGTAACGCCAAAGCTTTCTTCTTCGTCGTCCGAGTCGTCAGCGTACAAATCACTTGGTCGTCCACCCTCCGCAATCTCTGTACTTTCGTTATCAAAAGGCCTCAACTGTACAAGACAGTCGATAGATAGCTTGCACTTTCTGCCAGTGCTGTCTTTGAGAAGCGAGCGGATAGTTCTGTGCGGCCTCTGGGGTCGCGGCTTTCTGAAATGGAACCTCATAGCCATGGCGTTCAAAATTTTGCCTAGCCCTGAGAACAAGCATTTGACTGAAGTCTTTTTTGGTACTTGCTGCTGCTGGACGCTTTGCAGAGGAGCAAGCCACCAAGGCAGCGGAAGGTCGTAGTATGCCTCTCTGCGCGATGAGCTAGATGCCAGCTCACGAAAGACCCATGAATACGACCTGAGTATTTGCTTTCGATATGGCATTGACAGTACTGACATATAAGGCTCACCGATCTTTGCATGTTCAGGTCCACAATCGAAGAGATCACAGTACATGCTAACGATATTAGAAGACGACACTCAGCGGGCAACAACAACTTACTGGAACATCGAGTTCTGGCGAACGTGTGACGCAAACCAGAAAATGTAAACAGTCAATGTTGATGTGTTAAGAGTCAAGTGCTCGTGAAGGTATTCAGTCCACTCTATTTTCAACCCTCCAACGCCAACTAGAAGATTCAGCTCGAGATGCCTTGGATTGAAAACCTCTTCGAAAGAACGATAGCGCAACAGATTGTCCTCTGGGCGTAACGCTAGCGCTGCTAACTCAGATAGTCGCAGTGACAGCAGATATCTGACTTCGTCGACGTCGTCCATGTCATCAAGTTCTGTCTCCGACAACATCGTCTCCTGCCGTATCTTCTTTACGAGCTTAGATTTGAGTTTTTGGACATCCATTCTCTCGCTCTTGAAAAAGGTGTTGAGGAGCTCAGTAGATGCGAGGACATACAGAACATGTTCCATATATTGGATCTTGTCTGGAGACTGGGGCTCAACCAGAATGCGTTTCCGGTAAAGGCCATGGAGAACCTGGCCTACCGTGATAAGCTTCCATGGCTGAAACCTTGGATACACCCATTTACCGGCCAGCTGGTATTCGAGTTCTGCAGTCGTGTCCATGATCTCAACAAGGCAAGTCAACAAGTATTCCGGCTTGCAGTAGGCAAAAAATGACCAGGCTTTTGGTATATTTTTGTTTTCTCGGGTCCATCCGAAGTCCAGGAACGTTCCACGTGGCCGACGATCCCAACAAGCGTCAAGCCTCTGCTCTGGATCCCCAGTGCAACACAGCAGTCTCTCTTGCACCAAGGGCATGAAAGTCAAGACGGCGTCCCAGTTTCGAAACATAGAGTGCCATGACGATGCTCTGACCTCGTCGCACAATACCACCAAGTTGTCGAAGTTGACCGGATCGTGATGCGCAGCCCGATTTTGATCCACCCGTACGGGATACAACCGAATGATGTAGCGATTATCGCTGAATTGGAACTCGTCGAAGGACGTTGCTCGTGCATCTGCAAGTGTAAGAACGCTTTCTAGAAGATATTTATCGGAAAGACCTACGGTTATCCAGGAAGCGGTGTTTCAAGTCTCTGTATCGCTTGGTTTCGTCTGCCGTCAAATGATCCCCCTCTTGAAGGGGAAACTTCAACGGGACTTGTTCGAATAGCAGGCCTGGATTGACGTCGTCTTGGGCTAGTTCATCAGTTTGCAGCGTTGCTAGATTGTCTTGCGAAGTCTCCGCGGTCGGTACATGATTCTTATGAAGATCCGTGTTCGATGGGCTATCGTTCAAGGGGTTCTGGAACGTAACGCCGGCGAGCTTCGTTCCGTAAGGCTTGTGCCATTGAGACTCTTGTGATTGATCTGCTGCCACCGAAGATTGCTCTTCATTCGCTTCGCAACGATGAACAGCTGGAGACTCACCAGCTGCAGAAGCATGTCGAGCTTCTGGCATCGCTCTTGCCAATGCTCGATGAATGTTGGGGTTTTGTTCTCCAAGACTACTGCTATGTGTAGCTTCGTGAACGCATTGCTTTCGTATGGCCAACTCATATAGGGCGAGATTGGTATCCGCGATCTTTCGAAGAAGGAACATGTGTTCCTTTGGTTCTTCGGTTATGCTCGACGCTGTGGATGGAATGGCAAGCCGCGATCGGTACCTAGTGTTGGGTTCACGTCTAGGACCTGTGCGTACTTCATCGCCAAGTGATGCGACTGGTAAGCTACCTCGCAAGAGTCTCGGGTATCTGTTAGTATGGTGCTCGGACATTGCGCTATGCTTCTTTGCATTCAGATCGGAAACTGGAACCCCAACGCTCACTACCTAGGTACTCAGGTGTGCAGAGTGAGACGGAACTAAGGTGGAAGGGAATCTGGGCTGAGCGAGAATCACTGATACTACGCGCTCGCTTATGTGTTGGAAGACCGGTGAGCGAATGGTGATGAGTGGCGTTCTAGGATGAGGGTACCGAAGGTCCTGTTCAAGGTTGGAGTTCGCCACTGCTGGTAAGACGGCTGCGATAGGCTGAAAATTGGAATCTGAACATGCTGCAGCATGCATGCATGCATGCAGATTTGGCAGCATTCTGGGTTAATTACAGGCGTAAGCATCGACTCTGCACTCTATTTGCTAGCTACACTAAACACATTTTGCGCTTATACCTAAGTAGATATATATACTACTACTGCGCTATAATTATTTCTGTTTTAGTTACATACTCTTTTCTATTAGAAGTCTTATTAAAGTAAGAATAACGCTAGCTAGTACACTAAAACATCTAGAATAGTAGTCTGTCTCTTATACAGCGTATCTCTATTAAATCTTTATCTAAGTGTATTATTTAATTAGTTATTTCTCTATTATTTTAAGCTTACTAATATCTTCTAGTTAAATCTTTATAAAGATATAATAATCTTTTAAGTTAACTTTATTAACTATTAGAAGCGTTTTATACTTTTTATTATTATAATAAACTTTTAGTTAAATATAATACTAGTAGGTATATCTATAATTTCTATAATAAAGTTATAAATTAGAGTATATTAAATATTTTCTACTTTAATTAATAGTGTTTAAGTTTTTTCTCTTAAAAGTTTATTACTATCTTTTATTTTACTCTCTATATTAATAGCTATAGTTAGTGCTTTACTATATACTTATATTAGTAGACGTATAGTATCAATGATTAGTTTTAATTAATAACGTAATGTAGTATATTTTAATATAGCTTAGTATAACCTCTCTAGACTTAATAAATAGGTTTTATAGTATACTTTATTTCTTAAAACAAGTAATTAATTAATTATATTATTAAAATTCTTCTAAAGTATATTTTTAGACTAGCCTAAATACTAAATTCTAATATCTTAATATAAGTCTAGATTTATAGCTTCTAATATCTATACTTATTTTTTTTATAATAATTACTATATATATAATTATAATAAGATAACTACTATACATATATATTATATACTACTAATAGCTATATAAACTAAAAGTAAGTACAAGTACTTACTTAATATAATTATAGAACTCTACAAAGTAAGCTAGTAAGATTAGTACTAGTGTAAAGTTTCTAAAATAACTTAGAATACTTATATAATATTTCTATAACTAACTAATATTTTATAAAGAATTATTTATAAGTCTAATAGTTCTAGTATTATATTCTATTATTTTATTATATATATACTATCTATCTTAGTTATAATTGTAGATTTACTAGTTTAGTCTAATATTTTTCTACATACATAGTACTTTCTACAACTAATAAAGTACTACCTTTTTCTTAGCTATAAAACTTGACTTATCATAAGCTTACTAAAGCTAAATTTCTTTTTATTACTACTAAATAATAATTTAGCTTTCTCTCTAATATACTTAGCTAATAATACTATATTTTTATTATTACTAAAAAGTTTTTTTTTAAAAAAAGCTTATTAAGATAATATAGTCTATACTTTAAGTATTTAATACTATTAAATATCTTTTGTTAGTAGTAACTATATCTATCTACTTTTTACTTTTCTAATAAAAGTATACGTTAACTATTCTATAACTTAACTTTATATTTATTTATACTTTGTTACTTAACTACGTTAAATCTATATTTCTACACTAGTATATCTAATAAAGTAACTTTATATTTATATACTTTAACTAATTTAGATTTTTTACTTATAGTAAACTATTATAAAGCTTAAGAGTACTAGAAAATAGTATATATAGATACTATTTAATATTCTCTTTCTTTACTAACTATAATAACTTTAGAAATTTCTACTTTTATTATTATTTATATAATAGTATTTTATTCGTAAAAGTTCAAGATGGAAATACTATTAGTATAGAAAAAGAAAATACACTTTTAGATAAGATAATTTTGTTTAGAATTATTAAAGCTAGTTATTATATTTTATAATATTTCTATAATAAAGCTATTAATTAGTTTTAATATATAAATTTAAATAAGAATATAAATACGTTCTAAATATATTTTATACTACTATATTTAAAATTTCTAATAGTTTATCTTACTTATTAGATAAAAGTAGTTTAGTAGATAAGAAAAGATTCTTTTAGAACTATCTTGTATTTACTATAGTATATATATAGAAAGTTATATTGTATTAAAGTTTAAGTAAACTAAAAATTTAAAACAGTAATAAAGAATACTTAATACTATTATCTTTATAATTGAAATTATTAAAATATAACTTATCTTATATATTACGCTACCTAAGTATAGTTCTTAATACTCTAACTGTACCTATCTTTAAGAAAAAATAGAAAGATATATTTAGTATAAGCATAGTAGCTTTATATATAATAGGTATTATAATTTTAGTAAGTATAAGTTAAGTAGCTAAAATAATGTTCTTTTTTTAAATTAACTTAAGATATAATCTAAAGTATAGTAGCTAAAAAGCTAAAATAAAATCTTAGAAAGTAGTCTAGTTATAAAAAATTACAAGTAAAAATATATATTTAAATCATAATAATCTTAAGATAGAAAATATTTTCTAGAATATTTATTAGAACTTTCAATATTAAAAGGTATTAAATCTATAATAAGTATAATAAAATACTACTTCTTTTCTTATTAAGTCTAATAGCAACTAGTAGATAGTTTAAGAGTATAGATATATAGCTAGTAAAAGGTAGTATCTGTAATATAATTCTGTATAGCTTTAGATAAAGCTAAGCTACTCTACGTTCTAGCTTTATTAGTAAGTAGTATTTAGATCTTTTCTTAAGATATACGTTTATACTACACGCTAGCGCGCGCTTTAATTACCTATAATCTTATATATAGTAAATTAATAAAAAGTATTATATAAGCTTACTGTTATATAAAGTAAGTAATATTCTAGGTTTTAAGATTTTCTACTCTACTTATAGTAGTATTACAACGTAAGTAGTATTTTAATTTACTATAGTAAGCTTATAAAACGCTAATCTTTAGATTTTTATAATAATGTAGCTAATTATATATATTTCTAGTTAGGCTAATTAAAGTATATACTTCTATAAAAGATTCAAACCTTAAGAACTTTATGGATAGAATAATACTAAAATAATATTAGAAATAATATAAATCTTAGGATTTTTAATAAGAAAAAAGTAATATATAAAAAAGAAGCTAGAGTAAATATATAAAAAGATATAGTAGAGAAATACTAGCATTATTACTAGTACTAAGACTTAGACTTTTTATATATCTTTCTAAGAATATTTAGAGAATTAAGTAGATATATAGTAAATATATATATATATATATATATATAGCTAGATAGCGTAGAGAAACATAATATAAGTTATATAGATAGTAAAGGTATATAGTAAAATAAATCTATATTCTCTACTTAATTAGGTCTAGCGGTAATTAAGTAAAAAATAATAAATATTTACTTACTTTTATAAATAGACCTATACGTAGAATCTTACTTATTAAACTTTACTATATTATTTCTTTATAAGATAATATTTATATAAAAAAGTAAAAATATTAAATAAATTTTATATATATAAAAGTAGATAGACGTAAAAAGCTAGAAAGTATTACTACTACTAGATCTATTCTAGCCTATTCTTATCTTAATATTTAACTATTATTAAATAGAAACCTAAATCTTAAGTAGTAATACTTATAGCTTCAAGAGCTACTAATTCTGAAAAAGTAAGAACTATTACTAGTACTCTAAAGAATCTATAATTAAAAGTTTTAGTTACTTTTAGAAGTATAGTATTAAGTAAGCTAAGGCTTAGAGCTTTAGTGCTACTACTTCTACAGTAGTTAAAGTTTCTAAATCTCTTAAGCTTATAAAGTAGCTATTTCAATACTAAATACTTTCGAAAAGAATTTTATAAGAGAATTATAACCTAACTATATCTACTTATTACTAATTAAGTAATATATTCTAAAGCTTTATAGCTAGAATATATATACTAAGAGTTTAGTAAAATCGTACTCTTTCTATCTTCTATATTTATATATCTATATACTAAATTACGCTACTATTACTAGTTAGTTTATTAATTTATAAAAGATTAAGTGTACGCTAATAAATATAAGTAGCTTAAAGCTAATACTAAAAGCTATACTAGTACCTTTAATAAGCTCTTAGCTACATTCTAACTTTACAAAGTTATCTTTCTATTTATAAGGCAGATACTAATCTTATTACTAGTTGTATTATCTTACTATCTATTTAAAGCTTAAATAAGTTATTTTATTACTACTATATTAACTACTTTTCTTCTTACTACGCTACTATTACTAAAGCTTTAATTAATTACTTTTAGTTTACTAAAAAGAAATTTATAAAAGTAGCTATTCTAAAAGCTATTTTTATAGCTATTTTATAAAATATTATCTAGGATATAATATCTAACATTCTAGATACGCTAAGAAGCAGCCTAAAGCGTCTAAAAAGCAACTTTAGAGATACTATATTACTTACTACGTCTATTAGAGATTCTATTATTAATTTTACTATCATTATAGTTTTATTAATATATTCATTTATAGTAAGACTATTAGTTATGTTACTTACTAATCTTATAATTAAGAAACTTCTTCTTACTAACATATATATATTATTCTATAAACCTAAGTAAATTATTAATATAAATTAGTGTAATTTTATTTTTATAAATATACCTAAGGTCTATACAATCTATATTTATAATTTCAAATATAAACTAGTACTAACTATAGAATTATATTCTTCTAAACTTATCTATAATACTATTACTCTATAGACTAGAGCTTTAGATATAATTCTTAGTTAGCTTAATAAACTATTAAGTATAGAAAAGAAAGTTTTCATAGATAGTTTTTTAAGTATTACTATAATTAAATAGATAGAGGCTATAATAGTTATCTAAAATTACTCTTAAACTACTAGGTAGATTTTTATACTAGCTAAATAATTAATATAGCGTTATGTTATAGTTAACAGATATTAACTATAACTAGTTTTATTAGTAGTATACCTATTACTATATATTATATTATTTCTAGTTATTTTTAGTTATAGTATAAAGAAATTTATATAGGTAAGTATAGAATAAGTCTATACTATAGGCTAGAATAACTATATTACTATAGTAATATATACTTAATTAATCTTAAAATTATTTAGTAGTTATAAAAGAGACTAGCTTAAAGTCTTTTAGTATCTTATAATATCCTTTAATATTATTTTGCTATAAAGATAATACTAAATTAAGCTTAAGGTACTATATATTTAACTATATAGGCTATTTGATTCTAATAAAGTAAATATATAGTATAGATTAGTTAATAGTATTATAGACATATCTTTATAATCAATAGAGTTTTTCTAGTAGTGTTATACTTATATAAGAACTAGTAGGTATAAAAGTACTATACTAATTTTTCTTTATATTTTTATTACATTACCTATATATTACTCTTTTCTAAATTAGGTTATTTTACTTATTAATAGTAGAGTAACTAAAATTACTTCAATTAATACTCTAACTATATTATAGAAACGTAGATTTTTCTTAACTAGGAAGTAAACTTTTTTTCTTTTAATTTTATTTAAAAGGCTAAAGCTTAGTTTATATTTCTTACTACTATAAAGTAAGGAGACTAATAAAATACTAAGTACTACATTTATAGCTATAGAACTAAGTTAAAAAGTATAGCTTTAGATAATAGTTTTAGCTAAAAGCTTTTTAAAGCTTATCTAATAGAACTAAATAAGCTATAAAAAAGCTTAGATATTACTAATTATAGAAACTAATACTTAAATTTAGATTATATACTAGAGAAAATTTAAAAACTTAAAAACTAGATATAAATAAATAGAAAGAGTAGATATAAGAGTATATAACTATAGAGCCTTTTCTATAACTAAAATTTAGCTTCTTACTAAAATAAGCTTAAAATCATTAGAACTGAGCTTATCAAGAAGCTAAAAATTAAATCCTAATAAATATTTTAATCTGTAAGAGGTTTTATCTTAAAAAAATACTCTAGGTTGTTGTAGTTCGAAATTACTATAAAGCTTATAGCCTTTATTAAATTTATAACTACGTATTATAACTACTCGAGAGCTAGAAAAGAGTTTTATAATATCCAATATAGCTAGACTCTATAGTAGTATATTTAGTAAAAGAACATTATATAATATAAATAATACTATCTATTTAGTATTAGAATATTATATTATTGTCTATAAATTTAGAATTAACTTATTTTAGTACTATTTTAAAGAGATTCTTAAAGTTAATAAGTAATAAACTATTAACTTATTAATCTTTAAAGTTTTTGAATACAAATTACTTCTTTAGCTCCTAGTAAAAGGAATTTTATTTTCTAGAATATTATCTATGTAGTACTATAATTTAAAAAAATTCTTAAAGAAATATCTTATAAGTCTTAGTAAAACTTAAAAAGCGCTAAATATCTTTTACTTATTAAAATAGTGTTCAATATTTTATAGCTTTAACTTTCTGAAGATTTATAGTAATATTTTTTTAACAGCTTTATATACTCTTTCTAGATACTAAGATTTACTTTAAAAAAAATTCTTTCTAATATATTAATATAACCTATTAGCGCTAAGTTTTTGAATAATAATTTTACCTCTCTTGTTAAGTCTTTTCTAAAGCTAAAGACCCCTATTAAAATACTTATAAATTATATATAGTACTAGTTATCTAGATAACCTTTAAGTATATAGTAAAAACAACTCTTAAAAGTACTAAGTGTGTTACTAACTTTAAGAACTATAACTTACTTGTTATATACCTCTAACTATATTAGAATTTACTATTTTTTATCTGCTAATTTTAACTTTATAGATTTTATAGAGCGCTTAGATACTGATTACTTTTATAAAATATTTTATCTTTATTATCTAGAAGAGTATTAAAAACACTAAGAAAAGTATATCTTAGGTTATTTTAAAATTGTATTTAGTACGCAAGAATTTATAATAAGATAAGAAACTTTCTCTTAGCTATATTATAAAAAATACTTTTATAGTAGTACTTTATTTACTTAGTCTAAAAGTTCGAGCCTATATATATAGTTAATCTTCTTTCTAAGTTATGAATTTTTTAGTATATATTATATACTAGACTTTTAAAGATTATTACTATCTTTTTATAACAATCTTATATTTTTATTTTCTAATTATTAAGAAGCTATTAAAAGATATCTACTACTTTGTTTATTACTCTATTACTTTATTAAATGTACTAGTACAGAAATATAGGCATAACGTAGTTAAGCAATATAGTACATATTTATAATATAGATATATTTTTCAAATACTTTATTTTATAGTATATAGTAGTATATATTCTTTTAAAAGCTCTAGAAATTAAAATTAAGCTCTAAAGTTTAATACTCTTAACCCTTATATAGAAGTATAGATATAAAAAAGCTAGCTTTAGTCTAGATTTTAAAAAAAGAAAAGTATCTAAGTATTCTACGCGCTTTATATACCTCTAGAAAAATATCCAGTAGTTATATAAATATTTTGTTCCTTTTTAGAAGCTTTATATACGAATACAAAGTAAAGAAAGCTATAACTATAAAGAAATAGCTACAAATCTTTTAAAACTTAAATATATTTAAAGCTATTTCTATAATATAGCTATAAAGTAAAAAGAAAGCTATAAAGTAGTAAGATAGTAAGGCGTAGTAGTTTATAACTCTGAATTTTATATATAATAACTTTAAATTTATTATATAATAGCTATTTTAATAGAAATATTTATTGTATATAATTTTACTAAACTTCTTAGCAGTTATAAAAAAGTAAAAACTCTTACTTTTTTTTCTATCTCTTGTTTTTAATTAATTATTCTTTATATTCTCTATATTTATTTTCCTTTCTAAGCTTCTAGTTATTTCTATCCTTCTAACTATACTATACTATAATAATATATTAGATAATTTTATAACTTTTTGTATTCATTTTATATATAAGTACTATATACTACTTATAGTACTAGCTACAGTAGCTTCTTTCTATCTAAGCCTAAGAAATAGAGCCTATAGCGTACTTTCTTTATAATTAAGTAATTACGTAATTATTTAATTATATAATTGCGTAGAAACGCGTTACTATAAAATCCGTTATTACTCTATTCTTTCTGCTTTGTTAGAGGTAACTGCTATGCTTTGTTATTTGTGGTAAGCTTTACGTATTGTAGTTAGCGTACTTCACGAACAGAGTAAGTCGCCCTGCTTGCAGAGCTTTCTGATTCTTCTACGTCACTTATATTGCTTCTTATACCTACCCGCTCAATCGCTCTAAGTCGCGCGACAACAACAGCAACAACAATAAGTAGCTACAGACTAATTCTCGTACAACTTAGCGTGAGAGCTGTTGTTAGATCCCAGCGCGTTCTCTATCTCCGTGTTCTGTATCTCTAGGTTCTCTATCTTCTCTTCATCTCCCTCTATTATAATATCGCGCTTAGATCTCTTATCGCTTCTATTAGAGTCGAAGCTGCCTTTAACATTAGAGAGATCTCTAAACAGAGGAGCCGCTAACTTAAGACTGCCTGTCTTAAATACAGGTTCTAGTCTAGTTACATGCTTAGGCAACTAGCGATATTTATCGAACTTACGCATGCGAACAGTTAGTGTATCGTTCTGCTGCAGTCTATGTAGGTCGAAAGGAGTATTAAACATAATGCCGTTTAGCGTACGGCAACGCGAGATAGCGACGTAGCTAAGACTAAGAGAGAAGTCCTTCTTACTAAGGGTAATACACACCTAACTAATAGAAAGCCCTTAGGCCTTATAAATAGTAACAGCGTAAGCAGATACTAATAGAAACTGCGTGCGCGAGTAGATAGTACGGCCTTTATACTACTTATAACAAAGGCAGAAGATAGGTACAACGCTGTCGCTGTTCTTATTATTGCCCGGCAAAGTTAGTCTAAAGTACTCTTTAGTAGAGACTAATACATAATCAGGCGGGTGCTAAGAAGGATCTCTCCTCTAGAACTAGAAAGCGTCTTTAAGAGTAACAGCAGTACTATTAACAAGCCTAGCTTTAACCTAAAGGTTACTAGTAATAAGGTATTTACTACTAATACTAAGCGGGAGTATAGGCATTATATTGCTAGCTTAATCGTCGTTTACCTTCTCTGCTCTACGTCTTTTATACGTAGCGAGTGCGTTAATAACAGCAACACTACGATTACGAAGACTCTTGTAGTTTCTTAACCTAAACTTCTAGCGCGTAGGAATAAGTTAAATAGCGCCTTTAAAGCTAAGTTATTCTGCCGCTAGAAGAATATCTTGCACTCGTGAAGACAATAGAGCCTAACTATTTACTAATACCTTTCTATTTTAGACCTCCTCTAAGGCTTATTAGAATAGCTTCTCTTCTAGTTCTTATCGCATAAGCTCTATAAGCTTAATTATCCGGTTAAAGCGCTTATAAAGGTTCTAACCCTAAGCTTCGTAGATAGTCTTAGTAACCTTAGTGCTAAATAATAGACTTTCTTTAACTAGAGAAAGCTAGTAAAAGTCTTCTATAATAATTACATTAAGACTACTAAAAGGCTCGTCGGTATAATTAGAAAAGATCTAGCGATAATAG
Source organism: Alternaria incomplexa (assembly GCF_024043165.1). Taxonomy (NCBI): domain Eukaryota; kingdom Fungi; phylum Ascomycota; class Dothideomycetes; order Pleosporales; family Pleosporaceae; genus Alternaria; species Alternaria incomplexa. Next base: position 643,804 of record NW_026249862.1, on the reverse strand, counting down.
TTATAGATCTAAGCAAGCATATTTAAGTCTATTATACTCTTCTTGTTAATAATAATATAGCGTACGTCTTTAAACACGCGTTATATTATTATTAACGCGCTAATAGAGAGTAGTTAATAGTTAGTAGCTATATTAAGAGAAAGCCTAAACAGCTTATACAGTATATAACTACAGAAGTTAAAGGCAGTAATACTAGAAGAGGTAGCGCGAATAACTACACTACTCTTCTCTTACTTATCCGCAAAGTTATCTATATCGCAGCAGGTTAGTATAAATACGTGTATCTTTCTACTACCGGCGCGTCTATCTAGATAAAGCAATAGCTATTTAGGCTACTTTAAGGTTCGTATACTCTTAATCTTAGCGAGGTAATAGAATATAAGCGTGTTGTAGAATAACATTTAAGTAGTATTTAATATTAATTAATCTCTAATAACGTTAGTCGTGCTAAACTCTATAGAATTAGCCTCTTTAGCGCTCTTAAGCTATTCTTAGTAGATATCGCTCTGGTGTCTAATATACGCACTCTAGTTATAAGCTTAGTTAATTAGGCGATTACTAAGCTTATCTAGATTAATAACAACAACACCTCTATCGCTGCTAGGCAGCTATCGTAACAACTTAGTCTACTTAGGCTCTAGATTATTAGGCTAGTTACTATCTAGAAGAATAGTATTATCTAGATTAATAGTAATAACCGTGTATACATCTAGAGAATAGCTATTATTTACTCTATATAATAGTAGGCAATTCTAGTAGGCTTATTAATAGGTAGCATACTAAGCGTAGCTGTTAAGAGATGTTAAAAGATCGCCTAACTTACGGAAGAGATAGTAAAGCATTAGCTTTACATAGGCGTAATTCTTAGCTTACTTACTTAGGTAATATATAGAAAAGTACTAAAGTATATACTTACGAGCTCTAGTTCGCTTATAGTAGTTCTAGAAGTTATAGCGACGCATGTATATTAAGTAAGACACATCTTCTAGCTTCTCTAGGTAGTTCTTATACTTCTATAGACTGCTGCGTGTTATAATAGAACCGCTCTCTTCGTTATTATAATAGACTATAGGTTAATTATCTTTATAGCGATAGTTAATAGAAACTATCTATCGCGTTAATAATAATAGGTCTAGGTTTAGTAAGAGATGCGCAACTTCGCTAGCAGACTAATTACGCTCTCTAATAAGTTATATTATCGTCTTAGCTACTAAACTCTATATAGGCATACTCTTACTTAGATTAGAAACTAGCTTTAAGATTATATTCTTATATAAAGTAGATTACTTCTTAGCTTTAGAGGCGTAAGCTGTAACGTACTAAATAACGCTATTAGCTTCTGTATATAGCTAGATATTAATATTTACTATCTAACTAAGAATAAGCGTAGCAGAGTATAGGTTTAGATAACCGTCGTTACGAACTAGAAAGAACTAATAGTGCTTCTTACCTTTAGGAACAGCCACAAAGGCCTCCTAGATAGAATAATTCTTTAGATAGTTAAAGCAGTAAATAAGATACTTAGTATCTAGCTAGTTTAGCTTCTTAATAAGGTAATAAGCTATACTATAGAGATAAATTTAGAAGTAGTTTAATAGTTTAGTAAGTATACTAAGGCTGTTTTTCTGCTTAGAGAAGAGCTAAGCTATTAGTATATATTAATCTCGTGCTAGAGCTTTATAACAGCGAGAATTAATAGTAATAATATATATGCTATAGAAAGTAGTAAATGCCTGCAGCTTCTTATACTTATTAAGCGCGAGTTCTAGGTCTAGTATACTACGGCACTAGTACAGGCTATAAATATATAGACTGCTACGCTTCTACTACTTAAAGCGCCTCTAATAGTCTTTAATATTAAATATCTTATTTAAGACCTCGCGCTTAAAGATATAGAAGCGTTAATTAAACTAATGCACAGCGATATATAGGTTATCGCGAAGAAACTCTTGTGTAATACGCATACGTTCTAGCTAGGTACTATTCTACTATGCTTTGTAGTTAGAGCTATAACGTATAAAATCTTTCTAGTGCTAGTTAGTAGAGGAGAAGGTAAGAAACGGATTAGAACAGCTAATCTATCGCACGATAGCCTCTACAGCCTTTAGCTTGCTATACTAAAATAGATAGATACCTTGTATCTGTCTAGACTAAGATATAATACTATTAATAATTAACTAAGCCTACGCTATATTATTCTTAAAAGCGTTTCGTAGCTTATTAAGAGAGATAGCTTATTTATCGCGCTTCTTTATAAATATTCTAGAGTATTTATTAACTCTCTTTTATATTATATAGTTAAACACTATATATTAAAATGTTATATAGAGTCTCGCTATACTTCTCTAAGCTTAGTCTAAGTTAGAGTAAGATAGACTAGAGCAATAGTCTGCGCAAGTTATCTAGCAATTCGTAGTAGAAAGAAGTTATTATAGTTAACTAAAAGGTAGAGATAATCTAATTCTATAAATAATAGAATAACTAGTTATAATCTATATAAGAGATAAACTATTTAAGTTAACTATAATAAGTATAATAATAAAATCTTTCTATTCTTATATTCTTACTGCTATATTCTATGCTATTACGCTCTTATTCTGCTATCTCTAATAGTTAACTCTACTTATAATAGCTACTATTACTCTTAGGTTCTGCTATCTCTAATAGCTTTGTCTTAGCGTAATATTAGTTACGTAATTTAGCGTACTTTGCGCTAATTCTTTCTTTATAACGTAGACTCTTGCTAGTGCCTATACTACGTTCTAAGGCAGAAAGAGGCTCTTTGTCTTATTACTTATAATATTACCTTCTCTCTTAGAGTTATTATCCTAATACTCTAGGTTATTATTCTTTCTTCGCTAAGAGGTAGGTCGCATATATAGCGTCGGCGTCCTCTTGCTAGTTTTCTTATTCGTATACCTTTCTAACTATGCCTAAGGTCTTGTTGTCTTATTATAATCGCGCCTAAAACTTAACTACTAAGCGTTATACTCGCGCTGCTCGCGTAGAGCAAGAGTCTCTAGAGATAGATTTCTGTTATAAGCGTTATAAGGAGAAGAATCTTCGCTGTTTCGTTAAAATAACTACTAGTTATTATACTAGCTATATTTTAGTTAGTATAGAGTATAGTCTTTTCGTGTCTAAGAAAGAGTAGAAGAAGATCTAGAACGAAAGGCGTTAGAAAGAGTTAGAGGTTACTTGTCTAGAGGCTTAGCTAGCCTAGAGTCGTGTTAAGCTGCTAGAGGTAAAGAACTATAAGCATTTCTTTGCTTATTATAATCTTGCGCTTCTAGATTTCTAAGAGCGTGCAAAAGAGTAGGTTAAGAGGAGCTCTGCCTCTAGTATAGACCTTTCTACTGTTAAACCGCTGCTACCTAAACTATTAGCTAATCTAGGCTAGTTATAGGCTAATATCTTTAATTCTTCTTTTAACTATTCTTTCTTTCTCGTAGATCTAATTCTCGCTTTTCTAGGTGCCTCTAGTAGTACTTAAGTACCCGTAACTTATAGTTAGTTAGGTTTCCTTTAGATTTCTAAGTGTTGTAGCTTTTAGGCTATCTCTTCTACTTAACTAAGTACTTCTACTAACCTCTAAACTTCTGCAGGTTCTTAACTTCTTTAACTTTGTATTTATTATCTTCGAGCTCTATATCCGTTGCTAGCTTAGCATCTAGAGGTACTAGTTCTAGAAGTTTCTTGTAAAAGACAGAGTAGATGCGCATACCTAGTAGCAATTAGAGTTTATAGTTTACTTTACCTATTTTCTCTAGAATTTCAAATAGTTCTATTTAGAGGTTATCTAGTTTCTTACTTAGTTGCTTAGTTTTTAAGTTCTATCGTAATAGAAAAACTTTGTCCTCTTTTTTAAAGGTTAGTCTCTTAATTCTTTACTTATTTACTACCTTAGATATCGTAAGGTTTCTATAAGCAATGTTCTTACTTAATTCTTTATATAGTTCTTGCATAAGATAGGCTTTATCGTCTACGCCTACTATAATACTTTCTATATTCTTTAGATCTTAATAAGCAGTTAGCTTATATCTATAGTTTGCGTAATATAGCAAGTACTTTATAGTTACTAATCTTGTGCTATTATAGGCTAATTGTACTATTAGCAAGAGTTTAATCTAGTTATCTTATAGCTTATTAGCGTATATTCTTAGATACTATTCTAGTGTCTAGTTTGTTTGTTCTGTCTAGCTATTAGTTTCCGGGTAAAAGCTAGTTAATAGCTTCTTCTTTACACCTAATTTTGCTAGAAATATTATCTAATACGTTAACGTAAATAGCTTATCTCTATCTGTTATAAATTCTTCTAGCGTTCTATATTCTAACATTAGTGCTTTAGAAACTTTATATACGCAGTCTTCTACTGTAATAGTTTTCTCTATTAGTATAAACTTTGCTTTCTTAGTTAATTAATATATAATTACTAGAATTATATCGCAAAGTTGTCTAGATTCTAGTTCTAGCGATTTTAGAAGCTTTACTATAAAGTCTATTATTACGCTACTCTATAGTCTTGTTAGTAGCTATAAGAGTTATAACAGGCTGTAGAGCTTATATCTCTTAGGCTTATTTTAGTAACAAGCTAAATAGTTGCCTAAGACGTCCTGCATCTTCGCTCGTAAGCGTAGTATTGCAAATACCTTTAATAGTTGCCTAACTATTTCTTCTATTAGTGTATATCTATACTCTTTAGACTTATGTAATTTCTTAATAAGACTTAATCTTATATACAGAGGTATATATATTCGATCGTCTTAAATTATATCTTAGTACTCTTATTCGTTCTATAATAGTTTATTAGAGCTATTTTCCTTAGACTCGAACTACTAGTTAGCTACCTTCTGCTGCTACTATTACTATAGTGTCTCTACCCGCTCGGCTACCTTAGCTACCTTAGCTAGTTCCGGCTAGTTATATTATAGGCTGCCGTTAGGCATTCTCTTAAATATAGCGTTATATAGTTTCTTATAACTTTTCTTACGTAAGTTAGACCTTCGACTTAGAGTATCTGCTACTCTGTTAAGCGTTCCGGCTTAATAAGTTATCTTAAAGTTAAACTAAGCTAGCATCTTAGTATATTAGACTTATTATTAGTTAAGTTTCTTAGTTATTATAAAACTCGCTAAGTTCTAGTAATTAGTAAAGACCTTAATTATATGTAGTAGTTCTAGTAAATACACTTTCTACTATTTAAAGGCATCTACTATCCTAAGTAGTTTCTTATCGTAAATATCGTAGTTAAGTTCTACTCTAAAGAACTTTCTTAAATATTAGAACACTAGTCTCTATTTCTTATCTAGGCACTACTATAATAATACAGCTCTAAGTGTATAATCTAACGCGTTAGTCTTAACTCGCGTTTCTTATCTAGAGTCGTACATCTCTAGTATAGGTGCTTTAAGAAATATCTACTTAATCTAATTAAAAGCCTCTTAATATTTCTTATTCTATTTAAAACCTATTTTCTTCTTTATAATCTCTAAGAGAGGTACTATAATCTTCGAGTAATTCTTAATAAACTTCTAGTAGTAATTAGTAAATTCTAGAAAGAATTGTATATTCTTAACTATTTTAGATTATAGCTACTTCTATATAGCCGCGATTTTCTTTAGATTTATCTTAACTTTCTCTGTAGATATAATAAAGCTTAGAAATTCTGTCTCTTTTATATAGAATTCGCACTTCTCTAGCTGCAGGTATAGTTTGTATTTCTTAAGCTTTCTAAGCACTTTCTTAATATATTCTATATATTCTTTAAGCGATCTACTAGAGTATATAAGTATATCGTCTAGGTACGCTGTAATAAAGATTCTAAGGTATTCGTAGAGAGCGTTGTTAATAACTAATTAGAAGGTTGCCGGCGCGTTTATTAAACTAAATAGTATAATCGTATACTTAAACAGTCTATACTTCGTCTTAAACGCTATTATCTATTCGTAACCTTCTTTAATTCTAATTTAGTAAAATTCTTTCTAAATATTAAATTTTATAAACTACTTAGCTTCTTAGAGTTAATCTATAAGCTCTGTAATTAGTAGTAAGAGATACTAGTTCTTCCGAGTAACGCTGTTTAACCTTTAGAAGTCGATATATAGTTGCCACTTTCTATTAGACTTCTTTATAAACAAGATAGGTAAGGCTATTAGGCCTAATTCTAGTTAGATAAATCTCTTCTTTAGATTCTTCTAGATGTAGTCCCGCAGCTTAGCGTCGTGCTTAGGCGCTATTAGGTATATTAGTTCTAGACTTAACTTAGCCTCTTCTTCTAAGATAATCTCGTAATTCTAATTCTAATAATCTACTAGATCTATAGCTTCGTTTTTCTTGAACAGTTCTTAAAACTTGTTTATTTAATACTCTCGTAGTATTTCTAGTAGTAAGAGTCCTTTCTTCGTAGTCGCGACTTATCTTATCTATATAACTTCTACTCTCTAAGAGTTCTTCGCATAGATTCTCGCGATCTTATATAGTAAGATCTTACTAATTCTCTCTTTCTAGAGTAAGCTCTAGATTATTAGGCTTAATTCTCTTTGTACTCTAGCAACCTTGCGCGCAGGTTCTTAGCTAAGTATTATCTACTTTCGCTAATTAATAGCGGGGTTATAGGCCTCTAGCTAGTTATAACCTATTAATATATCTATTTCTTCTAGATCTATAATATTAATATTTATCTAGCACTCTATACCTGCTATCCGTAGCTTAGTAGATTTAGTTTCTATCTGTATTATGCCGTTTCTATATTCTATAGGTTTCTTATTAGCTAGTATTATTAGAATTAGTTTACTCTTAATTTAATAGAGTATCTTATATTTCTTAACTACTTATAGAGAGATTATTGTTCGTGCGGCCCCGCTATCTATAAGCGCCTAGACTTCGCGTTCTTATATAGATATAGTTGTAACTAACTACTTTAGTTAACTATTAGTATTCTATACCTTTCTAAGAGTTATTTTAGAACTGCCTACACTAGCGTAACCTTATCTCTAGCAGCATTCTAGTTTTTTAACTATCTACCTTTTCTCTTTCTAGAAAAGTAGCAGTAATTAGTTTTAGAGCTATAGTAAATCGTGCATCTATTATCGTAATAGAAGCTCTAATAGATATTCTAGTAAGGTACCTTCTCTCTAGTAATTCTCTTCTGAGGTTTAGCCTTCTTAGCTCTATAAATTAGGTAATCTGCTACTTCGCAGATGTTTAGTAATAGAGTAGTATAGTAGTAGTTGTCTACCTATCGTGCCTTTTTAAATTATTCTTTGTAGAAGGAATATCTATTCTTATATTACGGCTATAAGAGTTAGTAGTAGATTTCTACTTTCTTAAGTTTATAGAGGTAGTAGTTGTTAGCTAGATATTCGTCTATCTATAAGTTTAGATAACAATACTATTCTTAGTCTACTCTATAACTCTTCTTATTCTTCTTATAGAACTTATATTTAGTTTTGTAGTTATACTAATATAACTCTTTATATTTCTTAGTATCTTCTACTTCGTAAGCATCTTAGTCCTAGACCTTAGCTACTAGGTTGTCGAAGTAGAGCTATTAGTGTATTGCTTTATAACTAACTTTCTTAGCGTTCTTACTAGTAATTATAATTTAGTCTTAAGTCGAGTAGTTATTAGCGTAGTGTGACGCACTCGCACACACCTAACACTAGTTCTAGACTAATTATTCTAACACGATAGTATTCTTAACCTTCTAGTTAGTAGGCTTTAGCTAATCTATAGTAAGAATTTCGTTAGCTAGTTTTAGTTATAGAACGATCTCGTAGCCTTTCTCTAAGCGCGCTTCCTCGTAGAGGTCTAAGTTACTTAGGTTGTTATCTAGTTCTATAGGTATTAGGTAAAGCGTTTCTTACCTTATTATTCTAATCTTAATAGCTGCCTGCTTTACCTCTTCTTTAGAATAGTCTTAGGCGAAGTGTTCTACTTCTCTATATTAGAGACATGCTTTATTATTATAACGCCTCTAGCGTTCTTTCTTAGAAAGTCTATTATGTTTCTTTTCTTAAGTCTTTCTATTCTTAGCCTTCTCTTATACTCTGCTAGTTATAATAATGTCGCTATCTTTATCTATTCTTTAGCGCTATCGTCTTATATTTACTATTACTAGCTAAAACTATCTCTTCTACTAGAAGCGTTTCTATAAGCAGTTATCGATGCGCGTAGCTAGCTTAATTAGAGCTTATAGCGTTCTAGGCTTATTATAGTATATAAGGCTATTCTTAATATTTTCTTTAAGGCCTACTTTAAATACTATTTAAAGTGCCGCGTCGTTCTAATTAATTCTAGCCTATAGTTACTTAAACTCTGCCGTGTAGGCTAATACAGACTTAGTTTACCTTAGCTAAGTAATTTATTTTTCTGCCTAATTCTTAGCGTCTACTTCTCTAAAAATGCGTTCTATCTCTTACTTAAATTTAGTCTAACTTACGAATATAGCTTAGGTCTCTTCTTTAGTACTATACTGCGTAATATCTGTAAGGTAATCGTCTATATATAGCTATATCTAATTAGAAGCCTTTTCTTTTAAGTACGTGCTTACTATAAGAATCTTATTCTAATTATTAGGTACTTTATTAAATTCGCAGTATAAGTTAATATTAGTAAGAAATATTTATAGTTTCTCTTAACTACCGTCGTACTTCTTAGAAGCTAATATCTTAGGTTTCTTTATAGATAGTTATTCGTTAGAAGTAGCTATTAGCTAGCTCGTAAGCTAATTAATTATGCTCTATATCTTAGCTATCTGCTATGCCTAAACATAGGCCTATCGCCTAAGGTTTCTAAGCTTAGTAGCACTAAGATTCTCCTCGTCTAAGTTAGATGCGTCGAGCATCTCGTTGTTTGCTTGCACTAGCGCTAGTGTTAAGAGCTCTAGGCTCTGTGCTATATTATTCTATATAGCTCTTAGAGATAATATTCTATTAACCTTAATTAGGTAACCTATTAGTTAATACGTCTACTAAATCTATAGGTAGTTAAAGTGTTATACAGAGTCTCGCTATACTTCTCTAAGCTTAGTCTAGATTAGAGTAAGATAGACTAGAGTAATAGTCTGCGCAGGTTATCTAGCAATTCGTAGTAGAAAGAAGTTATTATAGTTAACTAAAAAGTAAAGATAATCTAATTCTATAAATAATAGAATAACTAGTTATAATCTATATAAGAGATAAACTATTTAAGTTAACTATAATAAGTATAATAATAAAACCTTTCTATTCTTATATCCTTGCTACTATATTCTATACTATTACGCTCTTATCTTACTATCTCTAATAGTTAACTCTACTTATAATAGCTACTATTACTCTTAGGTTCTACTATCTCTAATAGCTCTATCTTAGCGTAATATTAGTTACGTAATCTAGCGCACTCTGCGCTAATTCTTCCTTTATAATATAGACTCTTACTAGCGCCTATACTACGTTCTAAGGTAGAGAGAGGCCCTTTGTCTTATTACTTATAACACAAAACTATAGATATTAAGCGAACCGCCTATTTTTATAGAGTAGAAGATATCTAGTAAGCGCTACAAAGATAATATAATAAGAACATAGCTAAAGATAGTCTACTGCACTAAATAGAAAGAGAGTTAGAAAAGCTAAGCTTAGCAAGAGCTAACTACGATTAAACTCGTTAATTAGCGTCTCTAATATAGTAGGCATAGAGAGTAAAGTATTCTCTTGTAGTTATATACGAAGTTACTTAAGCTTAGTTATGTCTACTAGGTAATCTAGTATAGCACTCTCTTCTAGCGTAGAGTTATTGTCTTTATCTTTATTAGGTAGCTCTTTGTTAATATAACTAGCGCAACACTTCTACTATTCTCTAGCAGCCTCTTTATAAGTTAGAACTATAAGCTAATTATAAACAGAGCTATTAGTTAGTAGCTATTATAGATTAGCATTCGAGAGAGTAATATATATATAACCTAGATAGTTTTATTTAAGAAACTTTATCTATGCAAGAATATAGGCCCGACAAATACAGTAGTCGCGAGCGAACTAAACCTTAATATAATTACTATTCTTATTAGTCTAACTCTTTATTAAAGGTTTTAATACTATAACGTTAAGGTACTTAGAGAGCAGAGAGATAGTATTAAACTCTTTTCTAGTGTTGCAGAAGAAGTAGTAGATATACCTAGTATACTTATATTATTAACCGCGGTGCTAACGTATATTAATAATAATATAGACGAGAGAGATTAGCATCTCTTCGACTACAGTAAGCTTCGGTAGGTAAGATAGTATCTTACGAGAATCTGTGTTGTTAACAGCGCTCTATAGTAGAATATCTTTATTAACTTCTTTCGCGTATACCTTATATAAGCCTGCTATACTAAGAGTCTAAAACTATTGCTCGTAGCACTGTACGCATATAGCTAACTTATACTTATTAAGCTCGCGGTAGAACTTCTTAATTAAGGTCTAGTAATCTTCTATAATAGCAGAGTCTTCTAGATTAATGTCTTTAAAGTTAAGAGAAATCTCTACTACCTTCTATAGGTTGATATTACTTGCCTTCGCAGGTTTACGCTGTAACTAATCTAGGTATAACTAGCTAGTATAGCGTACACTCTTTAATATAGCTCGGCTGCTAGAGAGATCTAATACGCGGGAGACTAGACTAGATAGACTAGAGTTATAGTAAAGATTAAAGACCGTAGAGGTATTAGAACTGCTCGCTCGATAATAGTTACAGATTAAGCTAAATTTATAGATTAGGTGTATAGTCGTGTTAAGTTAACCGCGGCGATTATAGAAAGTCTATTTAGTCTACTCGTAACTACTATAATAACACTAAAGCCTGCGTTGCTTAATAGAAATATCGTTCTTATAGTATATACATGCTAGTACCTATTAATCTTCTATACGTATTCTCGCTCTATTATACTTATATATACAACACCTAAAGTATAGAAGCTTATTATTATTCTCGTCGTTTAGTAGAGTACCTAAGAGCGTAGTCTTCCTAACAGGTAATTAAGAGGGCTCTAGTTATAGAGTAGAGAGAGAGAGATTCGATAAGGCGCGACTATGCTAACTACTTCTTTCTAGAGATTCTAGTAGAGAAGAACGTGTAGAAGAACTTTGTCTGTTACTACTACGTTCTCGCGCAAGAGAGATAGTGGCTATTTTAAATAATATAGGACCTTCGTTATCTTTATCTCTAAACGGTGTAAAGATAGGTCGCGATTCGATCGGGTTTAGACTTATTAGAGAGGGCTAGCTCTTAGATGTTATATCTGCCTTCGATAGATTACTAGTAGGTGCAGAGGTAGGCCTAATGTCGGAGGCCGCTATAGAACCGTCGCGGGCGAGGTTTAAAAAAGCAAGCGCGCTATCGTCTAGAGATAGACTAATGTCTAGATACTAACTAAGAGCATTAGTTAACTTATTAGAGCGCAGAGTTCGAAAGCTCTAGCCTAAGTTGTAAACACTACTTCGAAAGCTATTTCTTATATCGCGTAGACTGCCTATCTTTTAAGGCGTAGCGCTAATATTTAGCTACTTCGAGAGTTGCGGCTCTAGTATAACTATACTCTTCTTACGCTTAAGATACAAAGCGTCTATAGAGAGAAATACTAAGTTAGTATATATCTTATACCTTAATAGAATAGCTATAACCTATCTTATATAGAGCAGGCAATGTTATTAGCGCAGTAGAAACACTTAGGCTTCTATCGCCTACTTCTAGACTTATTAATAGAGGAGTCTATGTCGAAGCTGCATTAAGAATAGACTTTCTTACTAACGCTAATATAGAGGAACTTAAGAAATAGATTAGAAGAAGGCAGCGGTAGTTTGCTAGAATCGCTAGGTAGACTAGAAGGCTCACTACTACTAGCTAGAGCGACAGCGCTAGCTATAGTTAACAACGTAGAGACGCTTTTAGCGAGCGATTTAGAATAGTAATATAGTAACTAAGACTGTATTTCGCGCGCAATATACTAGTTTACAGCAATAGATAGAGAAGTAGAATTTTAGTATTGTTTATAGGCGCGCTATTTACTACTTAGCGCAAGGCGCTAAATTACGTGTATATTATTTACTTAATATAAATAAAGCAGAATAGAATAGCTTAAATAGTAAGACAAAAGCATAAAGGTCTTTACTTAACTAGTAAGCTAGAAGAAGTAATAACCTCTAGAGTAATTCTTAAGCAATTAAGTTTTAGAACTCAAACATTCTCTAAACTTAAAGAAAGCCGCTAAGCTAGATAGTAACTTTATAGCAGTAGGCGACAGAGCAACAGAAAAGAGTTAAATATACCTCTTAATAGTCTAAGCAAGAGTTATACTTCTCGTCTTTATAAAAGGCAAGATAGGTAATTAAGAGGTTTAGGTACGAGTTAACTAAGTACAAGTCTTATTAAGTCTATTATAGCTAGTCGTAAGTGCTAACTTACAACTCCTTTAGGAGATAATTAGTAGACTTAGTATTATAGAAGACATTTAGGGTCGAACTAAAGCTTTAAACCAAGTGTTGTAAGACAGCATATAGATAACGTAAAGTAGTAGGTAGCTGCCCTAGGAGTCGAAAAAGATGCCTAGAGGCGGTCGAAAGAAGATGCCCGAAGGCGGTGCCCGTAGGACTTTCCCGAATTAGAACAAAGGTACTATCTCATTTAGAACCGCTTAAGTAGACTTAGAGGTGCAGTGTACAGGTATATAGAATGTAAGCTAGCTAGGCAAACCACAATGTAGAGCGTGTTGTTTTGCGTCCGAGTCCCCTCCACCTAGCGTCCCAGGTATTAGTTATCTTTAGCTACCTCTAGCGAGGTAGGCAGTCCCAAAGTTGTAGTCAAGGGGACGAGGGATAAGCAGTTTATATAGTCGTCGGCCGCTAGCGTAGTAAGCAAAGTCTTAGCGGTAATTTAGTAGTTTCTAGAGAGTCGTAAACAATAAGGATAGTAGTGAGGACCCTAAAATTACCTAAACAGGCTACATTTTGACGTAATAGAGGCCTGTAGACGTCCCCACGGACCTCAAAGCCTTGCTAGGAGCCAGAGTATTGCCGACAATAAGCCGGAACAACCGTGGGTGGGTAGATAGCTGCTTGTGTTAACGATGTTAGTGATGTATAACGTAGTCGTAGTCTCCTCAACCGTGTGCCGGAGGAGCGCGAACAGCGGGCGGCAGGTCCTAAGTCAAGGCTGTCGGCGTCGAGATGGGGAGACGGAGAAGGAGACCAGGGACATGATGCTCCTCGTTCTTCCTCGTTTCCAACTACTATCCCCAACCTCCCGCATTATGTTATCGCCCGAGACGTCTATCGCAAGGCCCTTAACGCAGACTGCGGATGGAATCTGAGAGCCTACGAAGCAGAAAGCGCAGTAAACTCAACGACGCGACCTTTAAGGACCCTGCCGACGCTCTTATCACTAGCTTCTTAAAGGCTTTAATGCTATTGTTGGCGATCATCTTATAGGATGTGCGGTCTCTACAGAGGTGCGTATATCGAAGTCGGGCGGTATAGGCTCAAAAGAGGCCCGGGGGCGGACGGCAGCTATTGTCGTCACCTATAACTACTATCAAAAAGTCGCGTTCGTAGTGTAGGGTTGCAGGGGCAGGAGGCGGTCCTAGGGACGACGAGGTATTAAGAAGTCGCGTTCGTAGTGTAGGGTTGTAGGAACAGGAGGCACCTCTACGGCGGCGGTGGTTCTAGGGGCGAGGACAGCCGTCTTCTGAATCGAGGCTGTCAGCGTCGAGGGAGACTTGCTCCTCATCCTTCCTTGTTTCCAACCACTATCTCTAGCCTCTCGCATTATGTTTTCGCCCGAGGTCCTCCTCTTTGTCTTGTTCTATAACATTAAATCGTCCTAGTTGGGGTCAAGACTATCTTAATAGCCTGCTAGCCGGGCCCCTCCGGTGGCTCTGCCGAGGGCTTCTCCGGAGGCTCTGCGAGGCTGTTAGGGTAATAGGCAGGAGCGTAATAAACTGCCGTCTTAGAGCTTAAGGGCGCCGTCCTCTCTGTCTTCAGCTCCTAGAGCCCGCTGTTATGTTGATAGTAGGGCTAATAAACGACTTGAGCGTCGCCGGCGAGATGTTGAAGAGAGCGGTGACAACGTAGAGAGACGTAAGGCAGTTATAAGGTCAGACATACGGAGTTACTGCGAGGTCTTGAGCAGCTACGCAAAGAAACCTTCATTAAATAAATAATTAGGCTCTATACCGCACCAACGTTGTAGCTAGGGGCGCACTAGTCTCACTAACTCGTCTTACTGCCGCGTAGATAACTGCCTATTTCCCTCTAAGTTGTGTAGGTGCCGAAGCGGAGAGGGACGATGGAGGACGAGAGGGATTGACGAGGGTCGGGATCGGCGTGACGATGAAGGCGTTTAAGGCGTTCGAGGGGTCTGCGAGGCTATTGCGGTAATAGGCAGCAGCGTAACAGACTGCTGTCGTGTTGACAGTTAGGCTGACGAAGGGCTTGACGGCGTCGTCTTCAGTCTTGCTGGAGTCACTCTTCGTCGGTGGCTCGCCCTACTCCTTCTCTTTAAACTTGCTGTCACGTCGCTATCTTATATCGCCGCGTCGCATCGCGTTATAGTCGTCCTTATAGTGGTGTTGTTGAACTGGCTATTATCGCTTTCGATGAGGGAAAGGACATTAGCCTGCCAGCCGGGCTCCTCCGGAGGTTCCTGCGGAAGGCTCTTTTCCTCCAGAGGCTCTGCGAGGCTGTCGCATTCGATGTGGGACGCTTCGCGTCCTCCTGCTGCCGTGTTGTGAGTCGTCTTGTCGCGTCGCGTCGTCGTCGTTGGGTGGCGGTAGGCGGTGGGGTGGGCGGTGGGGTGGTGTTGAAGTTCCTCGCCAAGGCTCAGAACGCCGACCTCCGTACTTACAGTAATCACCTTGCAGCCAATAGGATGAGAGCTTTGATTAGCCAATCGCGCGTCCCGCTCTCCAGATTATGTTCAAACCATAAAGCCCTGCAAGCAGGGCAATAAGATCTAATAGTAAACTTAGAAATCTCTAACGTAAGCCTAGATTTATAACTTATATTACTTATACTTTTACTACCTCTATAATAATTACTACGCACATAATTATAATAGACTAACTACTTTATATTTATTATATAATACTAATAGCTATCTAGACTATTAACTAGTAGCACTGATACTATTTTATATAATTACGTAATTCTAAAAGATAATCTAAGTAAGCCTACTACTAGCATAAAGCCTAACTTAATCTAAGATATCTATATAATACTTATATAATTAATTTATATTGTATATATAATTATCTATAAGCTAGCTATATTAGCTTTATTATACAACTACTACACTTACTAATTATTTTTACTATTACCTACCTATCTATTTTTTATCTATACTAATAAGTTTCTAGCTTTTACTATAGCCTTCTATACTAGGCTTTACTATCTATTCTTTAGTAGCCTTATAGTTATATACTTTATAGAGAATATAAAGAACTTTTTACTTCTACTTATTATACAACAACTTTAGAGTATAGTTAATAAAGTCTTATTTTTCTATTATTAGCGCTTAACTTTTAGTAATCCTAACTTCTAAAGCTTTAAGGTACTTGTACTACTAAACTAAATTTTTTTTTTAGTAGTTAATAAGTCTGAACTTATTAGTATATATAGGCTACTGACTATTAAAATAGTAACTACTAACTACCTTTTATAATAAAGCTTATTTAATATTAGTTTATTTTTAAGCTTAAGAGTTATATTTAGTAATATATATATATACTTAGTGGTATATAATACTTATCTATAGTTAAGAAGGACTATAGTTCCTAATATTATATTCTAGTTATAGTAACAGTTATTTATTACTTTATTTAATATAGTATATTCTACTTACTAAATTATTAGGTAATTTATAGAAAGCGCGCTAAAAGTAGCTACTTTAGTAGTAGCTATACTAGTAGCCTTTATAGTAGTAATAAAGTTAGAGTTAAGTATTTTTAAGAAGATATTAGTTAGTATTAAGTATTAAAGAAGTAGTACTTAGGTTTTTAGAGTTTACAATATCAAGTACTCTTAGAGATATTAGAAGTTCTTTAAGATAGAAAGTTATTAAATAAAAAAAAAGAAGAAAAGAAATATTTTCTATATATAAAGCTTTTTATAATTCTCTTTAGGCTACTATTCTCTATACTATAGTTTATATATATAAATATTTTTTTACATTTTATAGTAGTACTATAATTTAATATTATTCTAGACCTAAAGTTTACCTACGCCTACTTAGACTTTTGCTAATCTAATTGTATAGCTAAAAGAAAAGCTATATTATACTACGCTCTAACTTCTACTCTAACTTCTACCTTTTCTACTAAAGTCTCTATCTAGGTACTAAGAGCTTTTTTCTAAAAAGCTTTTACGTTAACTTTCAAAGATATTTTAATATTTTTCTAGCTCTATAGCTTTATAACTTACTTATTACTACTTCTAAGTTTATTTTTAAGTTTACTAAAGACTCTCTCTATTACTATTACTCTTTAGAAGTATATTATTACTATCTATATCTATAGTAAATATTAGAAAAAGAGTTTTATTAAATCTATAGTTATAAATAGTAAGTATAAGGTATTTAGAAAATATACTTATATTAAGATTACTATATAGAGTTACTAACTACGTTTTGTTACTCTACTTTAGATTTCTACTTTACTATAATATACTATTAGCTTATTAAAGCTATATAAAAACTTAAGTATTTTAGTACTAAGTAAAATAATTATTATATTTAAACTTCTATATAGAAATAGCCTAAGAGATAAAAGCCTAGATAAAATAGTAGTAATACTAGAAATTAGTAGAATAGTCTTACTAAGTTTATAATAATATTGTTTTAATAAGATTTTAGTAATTATGTTTTTTCACTTATACTAACTTAGTAAGACATTTTATTTTACTAAGCACTTCTAGAGCTAACTAAGTTTTAGCTAAAAAAGACTTAAATTACTATTTTTATATTCTAAATAAAGGTTTTATTATTCTATTACCTTTTATTATAATTTAATACTATAAGTATTCTAGATTAAGTAGATACCTAAACTAACTTAAGTATTAATCTCTAGACACTTTTTTTAGTTTATATATAGAAAAAATTCTCTTTTCTTAAAACTTAATAATTAACTATCTTCTACTTAATCTATATTTTAGCTCCATATTCTATATACTAATTAATATAGAGAATATGTTTTTAGACTTCTTTTATTTATAAATTACTCAAAGATTTACTAATTATTAGACTAGATTATTATAAAAGATTCTTATGTTTAAGCTCTCTAGCCTTTATATAAGAATACTTTAGAATAGATAGCTTAGCTTTTATAGTTGAAGTAATAATAGTACTTTACTTTATAACTTCTAAAAGAATAATATCTTATTGTTATATAGTAGTTTATCTAGTAGATAGAGACTTAGCCCTTCTATTACTACTAAGACATATATTACTACTAATGATTAAATAGGAACTGTAATGCTTACTTTACTATATTTAATTTAACTAAGTATTATATTATAGGTATATTAGTTATTTAGTAGATCTTTATTCTAAAAACATTTAGTTATAATAGAGTATAAAGATTTTTAAATATCTAATACTATAAATATAAAGGAGATTATAAGGTTATATTATATAAATAAAACTTATTCTTAGTATCTTTAGCTTTAGATTAACAATTTTCTTAGTATTTTAAATTAGTATTTTGAATAGTAAGTGTATAATTAGAATAGTTATATATAAAACCTACTATTATTTTGTATTTATTCTAGATAGTTAATTTACTTAAGTCTTATCATGTTAAAATAAGAATATTTAGTAATATTAAAACTAGAAAACTACTTAATACTTTATCAACTGTTGGTAATATGATTTCTATAGATTTTACTATATATAGCTTTTACTTATTAACTTGTATTTTAAAATTAGTATAATAAAATATCATATATACTAGATAAAATATAGTTCTTTTAATATCAATATAGAATAACCTATAGTTATACTTAAACAGTAATTTTAATAAATGTTACTATAAATTCTCTTAACTATTAGTACTAGAATAGTTATAATTCTTTAAATCCCTAGAGTACTTACCTAATATAGATATATAATAGAAGCTTATTAAAATAAAATACTTTTTTTAAGTATATAATCTTTTATCTAGGTATAATATTTAATACTACTTCTCTAACACAAGACTAGATAAATATATTACTATTCTAAGTAGTTGTTTTAACTATGTTAAAGAAGTATTTGTTAATATTATTACTTTATCTATATAGTAAATCTATGTCTATTTATAGATATTACTATAGTGGAATTAAAATTAAATATCCAAGTAAATAGTAATTATATTCAAACTTATAAGTTATCTACTTTTAATTATAGTATTAATCTTTAAAGTTCTATTTTATAAAGATACTATTAAGTTTGTTATACTTTAATAATAAACTTATTTATAAGAACTTTTCTTAGAAAGTGTATACGTTTAATATTAGAGTAATTACTTTTGTATTTAACTACTCTTTAATTATTAATCTACTATTTATACAAAGATCTTAGCTAGAATATATTTAGCCTAGTTACTAGAACTACTTTTCTTATCTTCTATATCTTACCTAATAATTTTCTTTACTATTTAATCAGAATATTAGAGGTTTTTGAATTTATATTAGATCTAGTTATCTTCTAAGTTTAAAACTTTTGTATTTCTACTATTTAAACTATTATCTTTTTCTTCTTTTCTAATATATCTATAAAAGGTATTCTTATCTCTTATAATATTAAATAGTTTGTAGATGTATATAAGCGAGTTACGCTTAGACTATTTATTTAAAATATCTTAGATCTTAAAGTTTATACTAGACTATATATGTATTAGCTAATTTTTCTATTATTTAGTCTATTAGACAAAAACGGTTATAGTATTTTTCAACTTTACCTTATAGCGTTTACTCTAGTTAAGTAGATTCTCTATTAATCTTATAAGATCTATATTTTATTAGAGTAATAATAAGAAGTTTTCCGAAATTAATAAATCTATTCTAGTAAAGTGTTAATATAGAGTAGAGTAATAATACTTGGTTAGTTACTTTAATTAGTAATCTTACTATAGATATATCTTCTTAATACTTTATACTTACTATATATAGCTTTAATAATTTATAAAACTTTTTTTATTCTCTCTAGATCTTATTACAGTAAAGTATTAATGCAAAGTAAAGTAATAATATATAGTTAGTAACTTTATATAGTAATTTTATTCTAAGTATATTTTCTAAATACTTTATACTTACTATATATAACTATAGAAATTAAAACTTTCTCTATAATATCTACTATAGATATAGTACTTTAATAATAATAATAATATACTTATAAAAGGTAATAGTAATATAGGCTTCTCTAGTAAACTTAGAAATAGACTTAGAAGTAGTAATAAATAAGCTATAAAGCTATAGAGCTATAAAATAATAAAATATCTTCTATCCAAAATTTAAAGTAAAAATAAGCTTTTTAAGGTAGATACTAATAGTAATAATACAAAGCTCTTAGTGAATATCTTAGTTGTAAGAGTAAAGCGTAAAATAATATTAAATAAAAGCTATTTTCTTAGCTATGAATATAGTAAGTAAGTAAGTAAAAAACCATAGTAGAGGTAGTATTAAACTATAGTACTATATAAGTAAACTATAGTTAGTAATAGTATTTAGTCATAGTATAAAAGATAGTAGCTTAAAAGAAGATTATATAAAGCTTTATATATAGGAAATACTTTTTTTTTTTATTTTAATACTTCTTTTTACTTCTGAAAAGTCTACTAAAATATTTACTAAACACAAAAAACTTTCTATACTAAACTTTATCTTTATACTTACTATTAAGGCTTTAGATTTTATAGATATTTAAATATTACTACTTAAAGGCGTAATAAAATATAGTACTTTAGTAGTTCTTACTAGTTATACGCGTAGCGTATTTAACTTTCTAGTTCTTTTTAAAAAAAATTTAATAAAAAACTTATAAAATATAGCTATAAAAATAGAGCTAAAAAAGAACTTTTATTAGAATAGTAAGAAGTAGATAAAAGTAGTTACTACTAATAAAAGATATCTCATAGCTTTATATATTATATGTATATTCTATCTCTACTAAATAGACCATTTTTTTAATATTTTAGTAATTATAAAAAAATAGTTTAACTACCTTAGTATATTAAATAAAAAGCTAGCTAAGATAGTAAAGACGCTAGGAACCAAAATAAGCTTAGCTTTATTAAGCTTATAAAAAGTAATATTTTTCTTAGCTAAAGAGAGGTAGCGCTTTACTAGCTATAAAAAGTAGTATATATATAGTATAGTATTAGGCTATACTAATAGACGCGAAATAATAAGTAAAATAAATAGTTAGTATACTAGAAAATAGTATAATATAGCTAATATAGCTAGGCTTATAAGTAACTATATATAGAATATAAGTTACTAGTATTTATATAAGGCTTATATAGGCGTTATATAGATATCTTTAGTTAGTTTAGAGCTTTATACTAGTAGTAGACTTACTAAGTTACTTTATAAAGTTATATAATCATATAAAACTAGTACTAGTACTTGTTAATAGTTTGAATAGCTTTAAGTAATATGTAATGAATATAAAGTACTTAGCCTATTATAAGTATATATATAGTAACTATTATATTAGTAGTAGTATTATAAGTATAAGTATTATTATAAGTTCTAAATTTAGGCTTATATTAAAGATTTTTAAGTTTACTTTTTAGTCTAATATAGTAATACGTTATTACGCGATTACGTAATTACGCAATTACATATTTACGTAATTATATAACTATTTGATTTCAAAAAAAAGTACACTACAGGCTCTATACCTTAGGCCTAGAGAAGCTCTCTAGGTTTTAGAGATAAAGTCTACTATATTATATTTTATAATATTATACTATATTATAAATAATAATTTAATAAACTCTTAAGCTATGAAAACTAAGTATAAACTTAAACGCCTTTTACTATCTACTTATACTACTTTTCTTTCTTATATAACTTTATAATAAAGACTTATAATCTATATTAACTTATTTATTACAACCAATAATACATAGATAATACTTAGTAGTTACTATTATATAATACGTAGTCTTTCTTAAAAGTAAGCGCTACTACTATTACTACTTCTATTATAGTTATAATTGCTTAAAAGCTTAAGAAAACTTTAGAACTAGTAGTAGTAATATATCTATTGTACTATAAAAGAGCTATATATTCTTTATAGCTTAATACGCTAATTAAATACTCTAAAAAGATTATAAATATATTTATAGTCTATTAGGCTAGTTACGTATTCTACTATAAGCTAATTAATAAGCTATTATTACTCTATTTTCTAAATTATCTATCTTACTTATATTAATAGCCTAATTATAGATTTATAGTTATTATTATTATTAATTACTAATTTATATAAAAGATAAAAATATAGCTATAAAGGTAGTTTATAGCGCCTTTACGTTAAGAAGATTCTCTACTATAGTAAGAACTTATAGTATTTAAACCTTATATTTATCTGATTATATAATATTTTCTATAAAGTTAGTTTAGACTTGAAAAAGTAAGCTTTAGTATAAATAAAAACTATAACTTTAGTAGATTATTTTAAGGCTATATTTTTTTACTATCCTATCTAGTAGTTAATAGCTCCTTTATACTTACTAAAGAACTATAAAAAAAATTAAACTCTTTAAAAGAAATTATAAGCTTATATTATTATATATATTTAACATATATAGTATTCTAATCTTAACTTAGATTTTTCTTAACAGAAAGAAAACAGACTTTCTTTTACTTAGGATAATTTTATTAGTAGTACTTATTAAAGAAACTACTAATTTTTTTTAATATATTTTAGAGTGTATATACTATATAAGTTATCTTATATAGCTAAAGAGTTTTTCTTGAAAGTTTTTTTGATATTCTAAAGCTCTTTAGTTACTAGAACGTAATCATTCTTACTAGCTATTGTTATATATTCTACTATCTTATAGATTAGGTAACTAATTTAGTCTTAAATTTTAAGTTCTAAAGATTATACTTAGAATTTACAACCTACTTCTTTAATAAATGTCTAAAATCTTAGAAACTATAACGCTTTTTTAACTTAACTTAAAAAAAAACATACTATAGTAATAAAAACTAGCTAGAGCTTGATTTAAAGACTAGTATCTTAAAATATAAATTTACTTACTAGTAAGCTTATAGATAGCTTTCTTACTTAAACTAATTAGGTTTTCTTAATAAACTAATTAGTTTTAATGTACAAAATAAAGCTAGTCTTATTAAGATTATTTCATCTATAGCTAATATCTATAATTAATATTACTTTGATTTTAGTAATATTTAGATGTTTTTCTAAAAAATCTATCAGTATTCTGTAATAGTAGTACTCTATTATAAGTATAGAGCTTATTATTATTATTATTCTAATAAAGTTACTTTATAAAGATATTTTTATTTTACCTTTAAGTTATATAGTTCTATTTAATTATTATAGTTTTTTAATCTAGTCTATACCTAGTTAAAAGTACTAAAATCTCTCTTCTAATTTGAAAAGGTAAGATTAGTAGTAGCTTACTAAGTTAGAAAGATTTTAGTTATAATACATAAGTTATAGTACATTATTTATTCTTAGTTACTATATATACTACTCTATCTTTTTCTAAATAGCTTTTTAAATAGCTTTAAAAATTAGTTTATCTACATAATTTTATTTTTTAACTTAATTAGCTTAGTAGTACTAAAATTTTATAGTGAAATAAAAAAGAAGGTTATAGTAGCTCTTATATCAAAATCTATCTACTAAGTAGAGGTATATTAGTTAATAGTAAGATGTTTAACTCTATACTACAATATTAAAATAAAAAGATATATTTCTACTACTTTAAATATTATTCTATAATGGAAACTTATTAATACTATATGACTAGTATTATAAGAATATCTTAAATAGTAGATATATATAGAATTTATAAAGAATCTCTATACTTGTAACTTAATTATTGTTATTTAAAACTTTTTAGAACTTCAAAGAATAAGTAAGATCTATAGCTACTAATACTAATTACTATAAAATTTTAGCTACTAATTAAAACTTATTTAATACTGCTAAATATTTCTAGAAAATATCTTATACAGGTAACTTCTTTTAGATTAAAGTTCTTATAACTACTCTGTACGCTTTTTTACTACTACTCTCTTTAAACTGGACTAGATCTTTAGTATTTACTCTATACGCTCTTTAGCTACTACGCTTTAATAATATATATAACTTATATTAACCTAGAATCTCTACTACATTATAGCTACCTTAACTATACTAACTACTTCTATACTTTCTATTTTTTTTATAGCTACTATAATTACGCTTATAAGTTTCTTTTTATATTATTTCTATAAAAGTTATAGAGTAATTATAATTATTTATTCAAAGATATCTAAAAACTGAACTTTCATAATTTTATCTTTTGATTTTATTCTTACTTTTAATCTAGTAATTTATTATATATTTTTAAAACTTCTTTTATTGATATTTTGTTATTTAACTCTAATAGTTATAACCTAGTAACTTAATTATAGAACTAATTTTTACTATATATCTAAGGTTAGAAGAATATAAAGAAATAAATCTATTCTTACTATTATTTCTCTAATCTATTATAGTAAAGTGTTAATACAGAGCAGCGTAATAAAACATAGTTAGTAACTCTATATAGTAATCTTAATATAGGTATATTTCTTAAATACCTTATATTTACTATATATAACTATAGAATTAATAAAACTTCCTCTTTAACAATTACTATAGATATAGATAGTAATAATATACTTATAGACAGTAATAGTAATACTATAGAAACTTCTTTAGTATACTTAGAGATAGACTTAGAAGTAGACTTAAGAGTAGTAATAGGTAAGCTATAGAGCTGTAGAAATATTAAAATATCTTTAATTTAAGAACTAATAGAAAGCTCATAGTAAAGATCTTAGTAGAAAGAGTAGAAGTTAGAGCGCAGTACAATATAGCCTTTCTCTTAGCTGTAGAAGTAGATAAGTAGAAGTTTAGATAGTATAGGTAAACTCTACATCTAGAATAATATTAAATTATAGTACTATACTACTATAAAATATAAATATTATTTGCGTAAGTAAACTATAGTATAGAGAATAGTAGTCTAAAGAGATATATAAGAAGCTTTATATATAAGGAATGCTTTTTTTCTTTTTTCTTTTTTCTTTTTTTTCTATTCTTTAACTTTCTATCTTAAAGAACTCTCTTCTTATATCTCTAAGAACTTTTTATATCTCTATAAACTCTAAACACTTAGGTACTACTCTAATTTAATACTAACTAACATCTTTAAAGATATCTAACTCTAACTTTATTACTAATATAAAGGCTACTATTATAGCTACTACTAAGGTAGCTACTTCTAGTATGCTCTCTAAGAATTACCTAATTATTTAGAATATAGAATATACTATATTAAATAAGCTAATAAATAACTATTACTATAAATAAAACGAAATACTACCTACTATAACTAGATTTTTTTTAATAAAAAGTAAGTATTATATACTATTAAGTATATACGCGTAAAGCTAAGTATAACTTATAAGTTTAAAAACAAAGTAATATTAGATAGGCTTTATTATAAAAAGTCTTTAGTAGTTACTATTTTTACAGTAGCTAGGCTATTTATAATAATAAGGCTAAATATATTAACTACTAAAAAAACTTTTATAGTATAATAGTATAGATAGCTAAAGAATCTAGAAATATATATTACTAGAAGTATTGTGCTAATATAAAAAAAACTAGACTTTATAGTACTTACTTTAGAGAAGTAGTGTAATAAGTAGAAGTAAAATATTTTTTATATTCTTTATGAAGTATATAATAATAAAAGATAGGTAGTAAAATATCTAGAAAGTAGTAGTAAGAGCTAAAGACTTCTTAGTATAGATAGAGAATAGGTAAGTAGGTAGGTAAGAGTAAGTATAGATAGTAAGTAGTAGTTACGTAATATAGCTAATATAGCTAGACTTATAGATAATTATATATACAATATAGGTTACTAGTAATTATATAGATATTATATAGGTATCTTAGATTAAGTTAGGCCTTATACTAGTAGTAGGCTTACTAGGTTATCTTTTAGTGTTACATAATTATACAAAGCTAGTACTAGTACCACTAGTTAATAGTTTAAATAGCTATTAGTAATATATAATAAATATAGAACGTGTTATAGTTACGCGTATAGTAAAATTTATATTAGTAGTAGTATAGGTATAAGTGTTATAAGTTATAAATCTAGGCTTACGTTAGAGATTTTTTAGTTTACCATTAGGTCTAATATAGTAACGCGTTATTACGTAATTACGTAATTACGTAATTACATAATTATTGAATTTAAAAAAAAGTGTGCTATAGGCCTTGTCTCTTAAGCCTAGAGAGGTTCTCTAATCTATAATAATTAGAGCTTTTATAGAATTATTAATATCTTACCTATATCTTAATCTATATATTTACATCTATTTTACTACTACTACTACTTCTATTATTTTAGTTAAAAATACTTAGAATCTTTAGAAAGTTTTAGAATTAGTAGGTATTATAATATATTTATAGTACTAGAAGAAATAATCTTTTTTTATAGTTTAATATACTAGCTAACTACTCTTAAAAAATCTTTAATATACTTATTATCTATTAGAGTAGTAACGTATTCTTACTATAAGCTTAATGATTAGCTATAGTTTCTTTATTATCTTATTTCTTTAACTTTTATATATTATTAACCTAATTATAAGTTTATAGTTATTTTTCTAAGTATCAATTACAAGTTTATCTAGACGTAAAAACTCTTTATTTACATAAGTATTTTAAAGCACTTTTGTCTTATTAGAGCTAGAGAGATAATTAATAATTAAAAGATAATTAAGTATATTATAATTATTATACTTCTAAAGAAAGTTAAAATAATATCTCTAGCTATATACCTAAGAGCTAGCTAATTACGTCTCTATAATTACGCAGGTCTTACTACTCTCTAACTTTAATATATCTTAAATTCAAACTTTAGTTCTATAAAAATTCTACTATCTAAAAACAAAACTTTTATAATTATATAATATTATTTATAAAGCTAGTTTTAATCTAGAAAGATAAGCTTTACTATAAAGCTTTTAAAGAGTCAGCTAATAGAAATACTTTAAACTAGTAGGGTTTATATACTTTAGAAAAGAACTACTTACTATTATAGTAATAAATTTTTGAAAAAGCTATATATATTCTAGAATTATATTAGATATTTAGTTTTACATAGTAACAAGGAAATTAAATTCTTTAACTAGCTTAATATAACTAGTAGATTTTCTTATTAATATCTAAAATAAGTAGTTTACTAATATATATCTCATAATATTTAACTTACTACTTCTATATTTAAACGCTACTATAGCTAGTACTATACATAGTGTTTAGTATATATATCTCTTTATTATCTAAGAAGTTCTTAAGTTATTTAGTATATCTTTTAGTATATTCTAGTTAGTAAAATTAATATAAATAAATATTTAAAAAGTTTAGAATATATAAAGAATAAAATTATAAGAAGAGATAGAAAGTTAAAGAGTAAAGAGTTTTACTTTTCAATAACTATAAATAACTCTAGAAAAACTATATTTTTAAAATCTTTTATCAGAATAGCTATTATATTATAGCTCTAGAATTATTATATTTGGGCTTAAGTTATATACTACTAAGCCTTACTACATTACTACTCTATAGTTCTTTTTCTACTTTATAGTTCTATCTTCAATATAGCTTTTAATACACTTTAGTTCTTAGATATTAAGGACTATTTCTATATATTAATAGATTTTTATACTTAATAATTTTTTATAAAGCTTTTAAAAAGTAATTAGATATATATATATATACATAACTTCTTAAAGATTTCTTAAATGTATCTAAAGCACGTAAGATACTTATATACTTTCTTTCTTTCTTACAGAATTTAAGCTAAGATCTAGCTTTTAATTATTATACTCTTATAAAAGTTTAAAAAGCACATAATCTTTATAGCTTAGATTTCTAATTAAAGCTTTATAAGAAACATCTACTACTATATACCATAAGATAAAGTATAAAAAAAATACATTTATATTAAAATTTTAAAAAGTATTACTTAACTACATTATACCTATACTTCTACACTAGTATATTAGATAAGCTAATAACTGAGTTAATTAATTAAACTTTGTAATATATAGTTTATCTCAAGTATTACACTTATCTTCAAAAGATATAAATATAAATTACTTAGAAATATTCTAAAAGCTAGTTTATTTTTCTATTCTTAATATTTATTAGAGTCTTAAGCTATTACTTATTAGAGTATACTACTATTTTAATATTAACTCTCTACTTTTAGTAATAATAAGTGCTTTACTCTATAGTTATAACTTATAAAAAAAAATGAAAAAAATCTAATATTTTAGTATATAGAAGATAGTATAATTTAAACTTATGCCTTTAGAGCTCTATATTTCTAATATTAGTACTTTCTAATTTTAAAAACTAACGTAACTCTATACTAGAGCTTTACTTAAGTTTTATTAACTAAAGCTAAACGCTAACTTAGTTATTAGAGCTAAGCGTACTAGTATATACTACTTTAGAATAGTATCTTTAGCTAGTAAGAAACTTTATATATTCTATTAGCTAGTAAGTATATACTTATATATTAAATCTATATACAATCTTACGTATATTATGTCTATCTAGTAATAGTATAATATGTTGTATATAAGTTAGTTAACTTAGGTAGAAAAATATTATAAAATTTCAAATCCTTAAGAAAAAACTATAAAAGTAGAATACTTTATAAGCTAATATTTATAATATAAATAGAGTTTTTCTATAGTTATAGAGAGTATAGTTAAAGAGCTATTTATATATAAGAATCAATATTCTACAGTAAACCTTTTTCTAGTAAATAGTAGTAAAATTTAATACTAGTAAAAACTTGCTAGATATTAAAATAGCTTCTAATACACGTATCTAATATAAAGAAAAAAAAAGTAGATAATCTATACTAGTATTTCTATAAGTACTATTACTTAGTTTATACTCTAGTGTAAAAAAGTCTATTATTATATAAGTTTTCAGAACACCTTTTAGCTAAATATAGATTTCTTTAATCTATTATAATACTTTATAGTATATATTATTATTAGTATCTAGTATATTAAGCTTTTATTATACTTAGGAAATATAGTTCAGAGTAAATACTTTTGGTAGAAGCTAAAGAATCTATATAGTATAAAGTAGTACCTTACTAATAGCTACTATCTAAAGCCTTAGTAGTAGTAGTAGCTTATTATATCTACTATAGCTAGCTAAAGTAGTACTTTATTCATAAACTTTTTAAGCTTTTATACTTAAATAATAGCTATCTTCCTATAAGTATAAGCTTTTCTTTTTATAATCGTCTAAACTCTTCTTTTATTTTGTGGAATAAATCTAATTTAAATTAATTAACAAATACAGACGCGCGCGCGCGTACGCTTATAATAAGAAACTTTAGTAATATATAGTAAAGAATAATAATTTAAGATTAAAAAAACAAACATAGTAAGTATTAATATAGATAAGTAGATTAGTAGAGCGTATTAGTAAGAAAGAGAAAGGAAGAAGATAATATTATTATTATTAGTATTTACGTAGTTATACTTATATTTTAACAATATAATAAATTATCAATAAATACTAAATACTAAGTACTAAGTAATAAGTAAATACTACTACTTCTCTATCCTTAAAACTATAGAGATAAAGCTATAGTAGAATAGCTAGTTTATAATCTTTTAGAAAGTAAAGCTTTTTATCTTTTAAAGATTAAAAAGCTTTTAATAATTATTACTAACCTTCTTATAGTTATTTAGAGATTTTAGTAAAGTATTTAGTATAATACTCGAAAAGATATAAGATATTTTTAGAAAGATCTAAGCTAATATAATCTTTAATATTATATTAAATTTAAACTTTTACTTTTACTAAGTAAAGTTATAAGTAGTTAACCTTACTAGCTAAATTTAACTCTTATAAGCTTAAGAGTAAATAGAAGTAAAAGTAAATTAGTTTTAAGCTTTATATTCTCTTAGCTAGTATCATTCTTAATACTAATACTATACTCTAGTTAGTAAATAATATAGCTTTAATTAAGATAAATTTATTGATTAAGATAATTAAAGAAATACTTATATCTAGTAAGTTCATTTTATTACTAGTTAGTATAAGTAAGTATAGAGAATTCCTTTAATATTAGTACCTATAGAGAACTTAAGAAAGTAGATCTTATATCTACTATAGTAGAGTAACAAATAGAAAGACATATCTAAAAAGTTATCTTTTTTAAAGCTATATATCTGATCAACTAGACTAGCTAGAACTAAGAATTTTAGTATGTTAAAAAGCTCAGAACGTTCTCTTTAAGTTAGCGTCTTTAGAATTTTACTTAGTAAGCTTAAACTAGTATAATGTTAGTACTGCTTAAGTCTGCTAAAAAGCTCTACTCTTTCTAGCCTATATACTTTTGTTTATAGTAACAATTTAGCTAAAATTTGAATATACTATTATATACACCTAGATCTAGTACTAGATTAAATCACAAGTTATTCTACCCATTTTTACAACAGTTAGATTAAAAAATTATTATTTAGGCTTTTTATATTATAAGCTAGCTTGATCTAGTGACTAGTAGTTAGTATACTAACTTCTAGCTCTTTCTACTATCTTATAACGCCTTAGTAAGCTTTTAATATAGTTATTTATTAATTCTTATAGTATAGCTGCCTACTCTTTTAGAATAGTAGTAGAAAATAATTCTACTACTTTCTTACTAGCTTCTACGCCTAAGAAGCTAGTAGGCGTTCTTACAAGCCTATTTTTTAGTAAACTTTAGACGTTTTTTATAAAATTTAGATCTAGGCTATAAGTAGATTACTTAAAGAGAAGAATTTTATTCTTTCTAAACTAATTAAAAATAGCTAGAGTTTTATAGATCTTAGTATTATTTTACTAGAATTTCCACTTTAGATAGAAGAAGATGTTATCTTTCTAAATATAAAAAAGTTTTGCAAGAATAATAAGAATTAAATAAGTTATAGTTATTTAAAGTTAAAATTAAAAGAACGCTTTCTTATCTCTTTTAAAAAGAAGATTACTTATAAGAGTTAAAACCTCTCTTGTATATCTTATATTTATAAAGCTTCTAGAGTCTTATAGAGTCTTAGTTATATAAAACTTAGATTTTCTACCTATCTAGATAGCTTTCTAAATAGAGATAGTAATATTATAAGCTATAACTGAGTTAGTAAGCTGGCTAAAAATAATCTAAAAAACTAGAAAAATACTAAATTATTTAGAGAATAATTTCGCTTATTTAGGATTTTTTTAAACGTACTAGTATTAGTTATAGAGACTTATCTAGGCCTAGTTTTCTTATTTTTTCTCTTTCTAACGTATTCTTACCTAGTACTATACTTACGCTATATAGAAGACTTATATAAAAATATGACTTTATTAAAGTTTATAAATCTTATCTTTTTAATAGTTTTTTTAACATAGTTTCTTTTAAATAAAGCCTTTTCTTTATTTAAAAGCTACTTTTTCTTAGTAGTAGAAATAGAGTATTTCTCTACTTTTGATAGGCGTTGTAGAGATTTAGTAGAGAAGTCTAGATTATTCTCTTCTAGAATATATTAATTTATCTTTTTAGAACTACGTTCTAGATCTCTATTAACTACTCTAGTAGCTCTTTTAGAAACTTTTAAAGAGTAGCCTAGTTTAGACTTAGAAAGAGTAGTAAAAGTATTTTTTTTCTTTCTAATATATTATAAAGTGTTTATAATAGACTTAAAACACTTTTCTAGTATAGTACTAATAGTACTAGTAGATAGTTATTATAAAGATAGAGTGTAAACTTATTTTTTTAATTTTAAATGTTCTACTAATATAGAGAGAATATAAGAAAGGGAAAATTAAGACTTAAAAAGAGAAAGATATATAGAATAAGACTAAGGAAAGCTTACGTAATCTTAGTGCCTTTTTTTAGCGTACTTTTTTTTTCTAATATTTTAAAATCATTTAGATAAAAAACTATATCTAAGACTTCGCTTACATAAGGTTTATATAAGCTAGTATTACGTAATTCTTTCTTAGAACTTTTTACACGCTAGTTAAAAAGTTATAGCTAGGTTAAACTAGGTCTTTCTTTTTCTTTACGATTAACATTACTTTTCTCTCTATACATGCTCACTAAGTAATATTTTATAGAAATTAACTTAAAGAGAAAGTTCTTAGCTTTCTAAAAAATAAAGATCTTAGTTCTAGCTAGTCTACTTGTCTAGATATTTAGCTTTAAAAAAGATAACTTTTTTAATATCTCTTTCTTTTTGTTACTCTACTATAGTATAAAGATTACTATAAATTTCTTATAAATAATAAGAAATTCTATAAAGAAAAATTACGTTATACTTATATTTCTACACTAGTGTATTTAATAAGGTAGTAAATATAATTTAAAAATCTCTCTAACTATAGTAGTATATAGTATAATAGCTATTATTTTTAAATTAAAGAAGTACACTAGAAGTGTTGTTTTATTTAATAAATTAAAAGTCTATGTTTAACCTTATATTTATTAAATGTATAAATTTTGTTATATACTTCCGTTATTAATTCTATTAATACTATTACTTTCTTACATTTACTATGGTTACATACTAAAGATATTAAATCTTAATTTTAAATATCAAGCTACTTAAGTAAGTAAGCTTTTAAAGCTTTTGTTATAACTATTTAGAATTAAGTTATTACTACTGTATACTATAGTAAATCTAAGAATAAAGTATCTATTATTTTAAGTTTAGTAGTTTCTTAGAGACTTTATAAGCTGTTAAAATTAATATCTGTAGACTATTATAAAGCTTACTTATATTTTTTCTAAGATTAATAAGTAATAAATAAACTCTAGTTATTTAAGAAAATCCATTTAGGTAAGTAATTTAGTTAAAAGATAAAGAATAATCTAGTAAAAAATATAATATACGTTATTATAAGCTCTATAGCTATACTCATGCGCTACTACTAGTATATTAAAACAAATCTTTTATAATAATAATACTATAATATTACTTTAGCAAGAGTATTTTATTTTATATTAAGAGACTAGAAAGAAAATAAATTAAGATATAATTTCTTTACTATATACTTATTAATAAAATAGCTGAGTAAACAAAGCTAGTAGAGAGCTAATTACTAATTTTATAGAAAAATATATACGTATTAATCTTTAAGTTTAGCTATAGCTACTAATAACAAATATAGTAGCTTAAGTCTATAACGTAAGACTTTAATAGCTTTCTAGGTATATATACTCTTATTATATA
Source organism: Alternaria incomplexa (assembly GCF_024043165.1). NCBI lineage: Eukaryota > Fungi > Ascomycota > Dothideomycetes > Pleosporales > Pleosporaceae > Alternaria > Alternaria incomplexa. The sequence continues at coordinate 611,273 of NW_026249862.1, read as the reverse complement.
TTATATAGATAGATTAGTAAGTACTTCTAATATTAATAGCTACTTAAAGTAAAGTACAAGACTACTAATTCTTATCTAGACTAAAGCAAGATCTATATTTATAGGTATTATATTTATCTATATAATAGTAATAATATAGCTATAGTATACTATTAAGACTTTAAAGTAAAGCTTAAAAGCTCTAGTATATATATTAAATAGTATTAATATTTTTATACATTATATAAGAATATAAGTAATACACTATTTTATAATAACTTATAATATAATATAGTAGCAAAGTTAAAATTTTAAGTAGCGAACTAAAGACTAAGTAGTCAAGTGTATTAAATTACTTTAAAATAGTAAGCTTGTTTTAGAAGAAACAAAAGTTTAATATTTAATTTATTAATTAAATTGCAAGTATATTAAAGCTATAGTCTGGAAATTGTAACTATAACAAAGGTATTACAGCTTATTTATTATAATAGAGAGATAATAAAGAGCAAGTATTTTACTAGAGAGTATTAATATTAGCTATATACTACTAGACCTACTTTATTTAATATTATACTAGAAATAAAACATTTAAAAAGAAGTACTTAAAGTAATAATAAAGTTAATAGTAGTTAAATAGTAGTAAACATGCTTGAGAGAGCTATATCACTAAGTTAAGTAGGAGAAAGTTATCTATATATAAATAAATAAAAATAACTTAATCTATTAAGGTTACTATACTTATAACTAGTTCTAAAGAAAAGATAGAAGATTAGCTTTGCTAAAGTAATAAGAATAAAAAGAAAGAAACAATGTTAATTAGCTACTCTGATAAAATATTTAATATAAGTACAAGATTAGTTAATAGCTTAACTTACTAGTATATATAATAGTAAAAGATTTATAAATAAAGTATAGAATTTTTCTTCTACTATGGCTTTATTACTATAATTTTAGGTATACAAAGCAGTAGCATTTACGTATTACTTAGTATTTAGCACTTGGTATTTATTTATAATATATTATAATATTACAATATATATATAACTACGTAAATACTAATAATAATAATAAGAACTTATCTTTTTCTCTTTCTTTCTAATACGCTCTACTAGTTACCTTACCTATACTCTACTAGTTAATTTACCTATCTAAGCCTAATCTTTATACTTAACTTTTAATTTCTACTTATAATGAATTCTTCTATTTTATTTATTCTAGCTACGTATTATTAAAGGCGCGCGCTTTAGTTAGTTAATTTTATTTATATATAAGATAGCTTATAGAGAAAGCTATATTATTCTAAAAAGAGTAGAAAGATAGCTAAACTACCTAAGCTATATACTAGCGTAACTATTATTAGCTACACGCTTAAGAAAGTTTTTCTTCTAGTATAAAAAGAGCTTACTATTGGCGTTAACCTTTATAAGTATAGTGTATAAGTTCTTCTTTTTAAGTTAAAAGTCTACTAGTTTTATATACTTTTATCTACTTAAAACTAGATTACTAGCTTACTTCTTAATAATAAATAGTATACGTAGTAGCTTATTACTAGTAATATAGTTTAGAATTAAGCTAAGAAGCTTATCTATAGTACTAAGAAAGTAAAGAAAAAGTATAAGCTTATTATAGAGTCTAAGGTTGAAAAAAGCTTAGTTAGCTAGATATATAGTATACGTATATTATTCTGGATTAAATTCTTGAAGAGAGTTAAAAGAAGTATCTTCTAGTATTGATTATAGTAGTTACTTATATTTATTGTATTAGTTTATTACAAAAGTTATATAATTAATAGTAATAATTAATATTATAAGCTATATAAAATTATAGTAAACTTAAAAAGTAGCGTAAGATATATAAATACCTCTTCTTATAAACACTTATTTGCTAAGTAAGCTATTACGTACTATTACCCTATATATTAGATCTAGCTATTTAATAATATACTATTATAACTCTAAGTCTCTAGACTACTAAACTTTCTTTCTTTTTCCTCTTACTTTTATAGGTATAACGCTAATTATACTTATATCTATAGTATTACCCTAACTTAATAATGATTACGTAATAGTTTAATATATAACTACTCTTACTTACTACTCTTAAAGTTCTTTAAGATAATTACGTATTAACTACGCAAAGTAGCTACTTAGAACTATTTAGAACTTAATAAGACAAGCTATAGAACTCTTTTAGTTCTTTCTATCTATTATAAGCTTACTCAAGCTGATAGAATTATATATAAAGAATGTTCTTAATTTATAGCTCTTTTAGGCTAGCTTATAAGTTTAAATTACTACTATTACTATATTTAAAAAACGAATCTTTCTTACTATATATTTATTAAGTAAAAGTATATAGTAAAGTACTAATTATAGCTGAAAATATACAGAAAAAAAAAAGTAGTATACTAACAAGAGTGAAAGCTTAAAACGCAAAAAAAAAAAGAAAAAAAAAAGATAGAAGTATTCTTTTTTTAAGATAGAAAATAGAAATTAAAAGAAAGAAAAAGTAGAAAGCTTATACTACTTTGTAATTAATCAAAGAAAAATAGTATAGATAGCGTAAATAGAGCAATTCTAAGCTTAAGTTATAGAAAAATTTAGATTAACTATTAAGGAATCTACTCTTCTAGTTTTTGAAAAAACTAGAATATTAAAGCTTTTCATAAGACTAAAGACTTAAATATATTAGCTTTTAGACTTTGTAAGTATAAGCTAAGTGCTACTAACTAATACTATAATAATCTTTAAAAGCTATTTTAGCTATAGAAGTAACTACTCTAGTTTCTAATATATACGCTTTTTTAATTTACTTTTATAGAAATGTTTTATAAGCTAAGTTAAAAGAAAGCTTAAATAGAATATTGAAATCTATAGATTTAAGATTAGCTAGTTTAGTTAAAAAAAGTATAGACTTATACGTATAATTAAAATTATTATTATTTTTTATATAAAGCTTAAATTATAGTTTAAAGAAAAATTAACAATTGAATTCTAAATAGATTTATATCTTTTTGAAAATTTAGTAAGTAGATTCTATTTATTATAATAGTTATCACTACCTAAGTAAGTTTAAAGGCTATATACTCTATTATAATTAAAGTATCTCTTTTTAAATAAAACTTAGTAAGTACCCTAGTGATTAAAAAAAGACTAAATAGCTTTAAGTAGCTAGAATTCTTTCTATAGCTTAACTATACACTATATAAATTAATAGACTTACTACTATTATAGATTTAAAAGCTTTTAGTAATGCTAAAAATTTTAAGAATAATAGTACTTTTAGATAAAGTCCACTTTTAGTTTAGTAGAGAGTACATTATTTCTAATCTTTTCTTACTCTAGTATAAGAATCTAAGTTTGGAATTATTAGCTACTTAAGTAAAGAGTTCTAGGAAAATAAAGTTAAAACTAGATAGATAATAAGTAACCTTTAACAATTTCTACTATGAAAAAAAACAATATTCTAAATAAAGATATTTGCTTATAGTATATATATAAGTAATATACTTAAAAAACTTAAGCTTAAATAAACTTTCTATTTCTAATACGTTTACTATTAGAAGAGCTAATAGAGAATTTTAAAAAATTAACTAATCTTTAGATTAGAAGATACTAGAGAAGAGAGAGCTTTATTCTACATATAGTAGTTATACCTTTAGTAAATAAAGTGTATATTTTATAAGGCTTTTTTATTTTATTGTAAATATAAATAAATATAGTAGAAGTACTATAAGGTTAGTAATTATAGATCTCTATTATATCTCTTATAGTATATTCTTATATAATAGTATAATATATATAATCTAATAATTGCTAGTTAATCAAAATCTATTAAGTATAGTATAGTTATTATACCTATAATAAAAGTAAAGCTAGTTACTTTTTAGTCTATTACTCCAAAAGCTGTAGTACTTAAATACTATTCTAATAAGTTACTACTTAATTCTAGAAAACTCTAGATAGCTTAGTATTATAGTTTATAAAATATAAACTTAGTTCTTAAAAAAATATAATTAGATCATTACTTAGCTTGGATATTCTTATATTCAAGATATATAGCTATAGTAAAAATATACTAAAGAGTAATTGTTATTTAAGTATTTAAAGACTATAATTATACTTATAAATATATCTATTCTCTCTAGACCTTAGAGATAGAGCCTATAGCGTACTTTTTTTAAAATTAAGTAATCACGTAATTATGTAATTACGTAATAACGCGTTACTATATTACCTAATTGTAAACTCAAAAATCTCTAACGTAAGCCTAGATTTATAACTTATAACACTTATACTTATACTACTACTAATCTAAATTTTACTATACGCGTAATTATAATAGACTAACTACTTTATATTTATTATATAATACTAATAGCTATCTAGACTATTAACTAGTAGTACTAATACTAGTCTTATATAATTACGTAACTCTAAAAAGTAACTTAGTGTGAAGGTCGTCCTAAGATAACCTAAGAGTTGGTTCTCGGGGTATGAGTGAGTAAGGTAGGACAGGTTAGTGTACTAGCACGATTAGAAGATTAATGTAATAGTACGAGGGTGTGATAGCACGTTTAGTAAAACGATGTAATATTACAAAGGGTTAAGAAAGAAGTATAATCCTTAGATTAAATACTAGAGTCTTGTAAGAAGTTGAACACACTAAGCTACAAGGGTTTAGTGTCTAGGCTATATACTTAATAAGTGTTGCGCTCGTGGACGAGCGTGTAGGTAATCGTAGACGAGCAGTGATGTGTCTTGCTAGTTATTAGTCTAACTGCTTATGCTTGTAGACGAGCGCTCGTTATAGGACTAGCGTTGTTCTGCTTGTAGATGAGCAGTTACGTAACTACAGCGCAGTTCCTGTGCCGCGCTCCTACAACTGTGCTGCACAATCTTTTAAAGTAATTACGCTGACCTCTAGGGTGCCCCTTAGGTTAGATCGTAACACTATCCTCCTCCTCTATAGATTTGTCCTTAAATTACGTAACTAATTTGTCGTTTCTATTAATAACTAAGGCTTGCCCCGCGTTATAAGTAAGGCAGTCGTTATATCCTCTTTCTACTAACGTTGCTTACGCCTTAGCTCCGAAATCGCTCAAGCTAACTATCTTGCTAAAACTTCTTGTAACTATTGTTTTCTCGAAGAAGCTGTTTGTCTCGTTATGCCGAATTCTCGTCTAAAGTGTGCTAAGTGTACTTAGTTAGGTTAGGCATGTGTAAACATGTCCTAGGAGTTCTTAGACCGTACTCGGGAGGAGTACTAAAAGAAAGTTAATAATAATGAAAAGTTGTTAGCAGCGGTGATTTCGCGGTTGCTGCAGAATAAGAAAATTCTAAAACAGGCGGAGGAACGGGCGCGTAGGAAAGCGCTTTGTTTAGCTTTAGACATAGAGGCGGCTAGTAAGACAGAGGCGGCGCAGGACATCGACTGTTCTGCTGCATTAATTAGCGTCGCGTTCTTGCCGACTATGTAGACTATAATAGGTATGCTCGATGCTTCCGTCGCTAAGCTTAGTACTTCCGAAGGTGCTGTCGGCAGTTTGTAAGGTTCGTATCCAGTTCCTATATATTGTTGCTGTCGTCGTATTCTAACTATTTAACTAGGTACTCTGTTCTGTTGTTGCGTTGTTAATGTTTAAGGATTCGTTCGACCTTAAAGACATTGTCTTCTTCTGTTTTAAAGTGAAAGGTTTTCTAGAGTAGCGTTTTAGGGTCTGCTAGTTCTAACATGTTAATGTAGAATTGTAGGTAGATTTTTGCGTTAGGTGGAAGGTCGAGTGTAAATGTAACTGGTCCCTTCTAGTTGAGAATCAAAAACGGTCCGACCTTAACGTTGTCGAGCCCTTTGTTAGGTCGCTTAGTGCGGAGATTCTTCGTAAGTAAATAAACTTTATCCCCCTTCTTTAGCTAAGGTGCCGTTTTTTGTTTCTTGTTAACATATGAAATGCTCTGGCGTTGTGCCTTCTTAAGTGTCGCTTTAAGTAACTTATGTACTGTCTTTAGCTTATTAGCGGTGGCGATAGCTGCTTCTGTCTTCTGACTAGGAAAAGTTCGTGTAAAGAGATTTAGGTGTCTCCTGTGGTTCGCGTAGAACGGAGTCTGTCTTGTAGACTTAGAAAGCTTGTTGTTGTACGCTATCTGTGCTATAGGTAGTAACGATACCTAGTTGTTTTGTTGTTCGTTGGCGTAGATGCGTAGGTAGGCTTTTATCGTGCGATTTGTTTGCTTAGTTTGTCTGTCTGTCTGCGGATAATAAGCTGTTAATAGCTTTCTCTTGGTTCTGATAGCGGCTAACAAGGTAGTCTAGAAGTTCAAAGTAAAGAGCTTGTCTCTGTTACTGATGATTGACTTTAGAATGCCGTGGTGTTAGATAATGCGATCGTTAATAATGTGTGCAAGCTGTACTGCCGTAAAGTTCTTGCGAAAGGTAACGTACTCGGCTTGTTTCGTGAAACGATCTACTACTACGAGAATGGCGTTGTAGGACACTTAAGTTACAAGGTCTCTTGAGACTAGTAAGCCTGTAACAAAGTCTATAGAGATGTCTGACTAAGGCTAGTTAGGCAGCTCTATTGCCTGCATTTCTCTGTAGAGTGCGTGGGTACTGTGTTTGTTCTTCTGACAGTCTGCGCACTTGGCGATGAAGGCAGTGATCTTGTCCTTTATGTTTGGAAACTTGTAGTTGCGTCGGATAAGTTCTATAGTTCTAGTAATACTAGGGTGACCGTGTACAGGGTTGTTGTAGTGTTGCTTGATAATTGCTTCTTGCAATTCTTCCGGTACCTCGCTGGTAACTCGTAGTATCGAGTTCAGCGACTTAGCTAGTCCTAATAACCCGTCGTTATTAACCTTAAGTATCGCGGTATCTGTAATAGATTTGGTTCTGGCGATGTCGTGTCTGCGGCTAAGAGCGTCTGCTCTGCCGTTGTCTTTCCTAGGTGTATACACGATCTTGAACTTGTACTAGCCTAATTTCTCTGACTATCGCACTTGTCGGCAGTTAAGTTCCTTAGTAGTCGTGAAGTTAACTAAGTTCTTGTGATCCGTAAATATTGTAAGTTCCGAGCAGCTTTCGGCGTATACTCTCTAATGTTCTAGGCAGGCGACAATAGCTAGAAGCTCCTTGTCGTGAACGTTGTAACGTTCTTTAGGCCCTAAGAACTTGCGCGAGTAGTAGGCGATTAGGTGCTATTTGCCTTTGTGTAGTTGGCTAGCACAGCCTCCGAGTGCGAGGTCTGATGCGTTAGTCTCGAAACGTAGCAGTTGTTCTAATTAGAATATGCGGAAGCATAGTAGTGTAATGCTTGCATTCTTAAGCGTCTAGAACGCGTCTTCTGCTTCTTTGCTCTATACAAAAAGCGTATCCTTTCGTGTTAGCTTAGTCAGGGGAATAGCAATTTTAGAGTAGTCCTTAATAAACTGTTAGTTGAAGTTTAGGAATCCTAAGAAGGACTGTATTTCCTTAACTGTAGTTAGTTGAGGCCATTCCTTGACGAGCTTAATCTTTTCTTCGCTTATCCGTACTCTGTTAATACCTACGATATAGCCTAAGAAGGGTACTTCTGTTGCGTAGAATATACACTTCTTTAGCTTAACCTGTAAGTTGTACTAGTCTAGGCACCTTAGTACTGTGCGGACATGTTTAATGTAGTCTTCTTTGTTTTTAGAGTATACGAGGATATCGTCTAGGTATGCGATAACAAAGATGTCTAGGTGCATTCTTAACACGTTATTAATAAGTGCCTAAAATGTTGCCGGGGCGTTCGTGAGCCTAAACGGCATAACAGTGTATTTGTAATGTCTGTATCGTGTGCGGAACGCTGTCTTCTATTCTTCACCTTTCTTTATCCTAATAAGGTAGTAGCCGTCTCTAAGATCTATTGCTGTAAAGATCTTAGCTTTTAATAGTTAATCCCGTAGTTCTGTGATGTTTGGTAGGGGGTATCGATTCTTAACCGTAATGTTGTTAAGCTTTCGATAGTCAACATACATCCTTAGTGGTTCTCCTTCCTTCTTTAGAACGAAGAGTATTAGGAATTCTGCTAGTGAAGTAGAAGGTCTAATGTAGCCTTTCTTTAAGTCGGTTGCTAGCTTCTTCTTTAGAATATTGAGTTCTATTTCCGACAAGGAATAGATTGGTCTGAAGAGTGGTTTCTTTCCTTCTTCTAGGACGATCTTATAGTCCTAATCTTAGTGCTTTAGTAAGGCGTCGCTATCTACTACTTCCGCAAAGAGATGTTCAAATTCTTTGTACTCTTTTAGGATGCTTAGAGTTACGCGTTTCTCTAGAACTCTAACTTTGTAATTGGGTAATTCTTTTCCTGTATCTGTTGAGTCGAACCTTCGTTTCTTGAAGACGTTCTTGGTCGAGGTTGGTTGCTTCGCTGCAATTACGTTGATCTCCCTCTTATCTACTATTAGCTTCGTGCGATGCGTAGGCATGCTTGTAGTTGCGTCTAGTCTACAGCAGTTAAACGAGAACTCCCTTAACCTCTAGTTGATTCGTAGGTTATGTTCTTGTAACTAGGGTAGGCCTAATATGATGTTGTGGGTAGCTAATCTAAAGACGTCTAGGTCTAGCTTCTCCTGATGTCTATAGATGTCGAGCGTTACTCTGGTGACCTCGTGGGTGATCTCTGTTTCACCTGGCATGGGTTACCCGTTAGCAACGAATAGGGTGTAACTCTTCTTCTTTCTGCGCGGTTTGAGCCTGGCTCGAAACACCGTTCGTGCAGAGATATAGCTCGCCTGAGCTCCTGAGTCTACAAATGCCTTTATCTATACTTTATTAAGCTTCGCCGGAAGCCTAATGAGTTCTGAGAAGTTTATGCTGTTAATCTCCTTGCTAGCTTCTTCTGTTAGGAGTCTTGGTCTAAAAAAGCCTTTCTAAATCCGTGGAAATCTTTGGCGATTATGTGTTTGTCGCAGTTAGGGTGTAGGCAGATGTACTAGTCGTTTTGGTTACATTCTAATGCTGATTGTCCTCCGACGTTCTTCTTAAATACTAATTGCATTTAGAGAATCTCTTGTAGGTTAACGTGTCTAGGAAAATAGAAGGCGGTTCGCTTGTTCTATAGGTGCACTGGGCACACGTCGGTAGTGCATTCGAACTAAGACTACTTGCAACTTAGTGTTATCTTGTTTAGTCTAGGGTTCTATCCTGCACCCTGTTTGTCGCTGTAGTAGATAGGGCAGAAGTCTGTTACACACGTTATCTACGAAAGTTTATCGTGTGCGGAGTTCCTGTAATCTATCTAGTATTCGACTTCTGTAAGGCACCTTTCCGTAGGTTGCTTCTTCTTAGACTTTAGAGGTGCCGCCTTAGCTTCCTCTCGTTCTTTGTCTGCGAGATAATGCGTGGTTTGTTCCCTCTATAACGATGTAGCGTCTATAGTCTACTTGCATATCTCTTCGCTATTATAGCCTATCTTCTTAAGTTCCTCTAGGAGATCGTGGTATTTGTTAAACCTTTCGAATTCTTTAAAGAAGTTCTCTGATTCGGGGAATTCCTTTAGAGGTCTTTCTAGGTATGCGAGTAGCGTGTTAATCTTGAAGTCTAATCCCTTAGGGCATTGGATGATAACTTTATCGTTACTAATTGTTGGGTCCTCGTAGTTTTCGATAGCTCGCTAGATCTAATCTAGTTGCTCGATTGTTAGTAGGGTCTTTCGTACCTCTATCGGGACATTATCGCGGTTGCGATCTACGTGTCGTGATAGTTTGTAGAAGTCCTGCCGCATGGCAGCTATAATGTTCGGGGTCTTGTAAGCGTACTCGATATCGGGTTTGTTGAGGTATTGTAGTAGCTAGTTGATTTGTGACAAGAGCTGAATTATCTAGTCTTTTTGCACATGTGGTGTAGGTGGCCTGTTGTTGTTCTAGAACAGCTCTATCTTACTAAACTTAGTCTTGTTAATTTCTGTAACCTCTATAGGTTCCTTAGATTCTTCTTCGGAGGTGCTGCACTTGTCTGAAGAGACATCCTCTTAGGTAGTTTCGTCGGGGGTTATAATAGACATGTTACTTAGTCCGCTAGTTAAGCTTCGTAGCCGCTTGCGTTAAGGACAGTAGTTAATAGCCTATACAGCTCTCTAGTCGTTCGGGTCTGCAGGTTGTAGGACATTTAGCTGTTGTACTACCTTGCCTTAGCTCTTGCAGTCCCTTGCTATGTGACCTAGTTTGCTACAGGCATAGTAGTTAAAGTCCTTCTTCTTCTGCTTCTTGTCGTGAAACTTAGGTTGTCTAGGTCCCTTGTTGAGATTGTTAAGGTGCATAGGTTCGTAGCTATTAGTGGCGTATAACCCTAGGATCCTAGGTACATAGCTTTGTTAACGTCCTTAGTTAGAGTACGAACAGCGAGGTTTGGCGTAAACCCGGGCGTTTCTGTTTGTGTTCCCTAGTGCTCGCGTTCCCTGTGCAAATAGTCTTTCTTCTAGCTTTAGTCTGTAGAGTTCGTTGTTGATACGGATAGCTTCGTTCTTAAGTTCTTAAAGCGTATTAATGCTAGTTCTACTTCTTATAAGTTCCGCTCGTACCTAGGGTTTAAGACCTTGTTTGTACATTCGCATTAAAGCGTTGTCGTCCTAGTCGATAACTACCTAGTACTGTTAGAACAGGGTAGTGTAGTCGGCGGCAGACTGCGTTTGGCGCAGTTGTTAAATCTTCTGCTCGGCGATTACTTTCTCTTAGTAGGGTGAGAAGACTTCGCGCATTCTAATCTTGAAAGCGTCCCAGTCTTCGACTAGGTGCTTGTTGTCCTTATCCTTGATAGTGTTGTCTATGTAACGACGAATAATTAGTCTAGACTATTCTCCAGCGTTGCCTCGTAGGAACGTGGTGGCCTAGACAACTATGTTGTTGTTGTCGACCTTGTCGCCTTCGAGGTGGAAGTAACAGTCGACCTAGAGTAGCCAATCTTCGAGCTTGTAGCGTTCTCTATTGTAGATGTTAGGCTTGTTACTCTTGCTAGTGACTTTTATTGCGTAGGAAGCGGGGGTGTCTATCTTAGTATTACTTATCTTAAGGGTGTTCAAAGTGTGAAGGTTGTCCTAAGATGACCTAAGAGTTAGTTCTCGGGGTATAAGTGAGTAAGGTAGGACAGGTTAGTGTACTAGCACAATTAGAAGATTAATGTAATAGTACGAGGGTGTGATAGCACGTTTGGTAGAACGATGTAATATTACGAGGGGTTAAGAAAGAAGTATAATCCTTAGATTAAATACTAGAGTCTTGTACAAAGTTAAACACACTAAGCTATAAGGGTTTAGTGTCTAGGCTATATACTTAATAAGTGTTGCGCTCGTAGACGAGCGTGTAGGTAATCGTAGACAAGCAGTAATGTGTCTTGCTAGTTATTAGTCTGACTGCTTATGCTCGTGGACGAGCGCTCGTTATAGGACTAGCGTTATCCTGCTCGTGGACGAGCGGTTACGTGACTGCGGCGCAGTTCCCGTGCCGCGCTCCTACGACTGTGCCGCACGATCCTTTAAAGTGATTACGCTGACCCCCGGGGTGCCTCTTAGGTCAGATCGTAACACTTAGTAAGTCTAGCTACGCTAGTATAAAGCCTCTAAACTAACCTAAGATACCTATGTAATATCTATAAGATTACTAGTAACTTATATTTTATACATAATTACTTATAAGCTAGCTATATTCGTAGCTATATTACGCTATTCTCTAGCCTACTAACTATCTATTCTGCTCATTATTACGCGTTTATTAGTATAGCCTAATACTATACTATATATATACTATCTTATATAGCTAGTAAAGCGCTATCTACTTCTAGCTAAGAAAAATATTACTTACTATATTTTAGATAAAGTTATTCTTATTTTAGGTTACTAGCGTGTTTACTAACTTAGCTAGCTTCTTATCTAATATACTAAGCTAATGAAACTATTTCTCTATAATTATTATAATAGCATAAGAAAAAGTTATTTAGGCAAAATAGTATACACTTATAATATATAAAGCTAAGAGGCGTCTTCTATTTGTAGAAATTACTTTTATCTACCTCTTACTATTTTAATAAAAGCTCTTTCTTAGCTCTATTTTTATAGCTATATACTATAAGTCTTCTATTTTAAAGTTTTTAGAAAGAACTAGAAAGTTAAATAGACTACGCTTATAGCTAGTAGAATTTACTGAAGTAGTATATTCTATTACGCCTTTAGGTATCAACGTTTAAGTATCTATAAGAACTAAAGCCTTGATAGTAAGTATAAAAAAGAAGTTTAGTATAGATAGTTTTTTATATTTAGTAGATATATTAGTAGATTAGAAGTATATAGAGGTTAAGAAAGATATAAAATAAAAAGAAGTATTCTCTATATACGTAGAAGATTTATATTATCTCTTCTAGGCTACTATTCTTTATACTATAATTTAACTCTATTACTAACTAAAACTTACTTACGTAGTGCTATAGTTTAACACTACTTCTACTATAGTTTTCTATCTATTTCTATAGCTAATAGAAAGGCTTTTATTTAATATTATACTACGCTTTATCTTCTACTTTTTTTTACGCGCTTTGCCTTCTACTCTTTTTACTAAGACCTTTCTATTACTACTATTAGTATCTACTTTAGAAAGCTTATTTCTACTTTAAATTTTAAATAGAAGATATTTTAATATTTCTATAAGCCTATAGCTTCTCTATTACTACTTTTAAGTCTAAATCTAAGTCTACTAAAGAAGCTTCTATTACTATTACTCTTTATAAGTACGTTATTATTATTAATATCTATAGTAAATATTAAAAAGAGAGTTTTTTTAATTTCTATAGTTATATATAGCAAGTATAAAGTTTTTAGAAGATACACCTATATTAAGATTACTATATAGAGTTACTAATTGCGTTTTATTACTCTACTCTATATTAACACTTTACTATAATAAATATATGTATTAATTATCTAACTAGTAATAATAAAAAGATTTAATTATCTACTTAACTTATAAAAGTTAAAATATTCAATAATTAGAAAATAGATAGAGAAGAAAAACTTTCTTTAGTCTACTAATAAAAAAGCTAATTATTGCTATGCTAGATCTTAGTTTTTTTTAATATTATGTAATAGAGGAAAGGTATTTATCTAATTATTAGAAGCAAAATTTAATAAAATTTAGAATTTTCTAGTAAATTTAGCTTTTATAACAAGTAACTAACTTCTAAACCTTACTACTAGAAGATTTACTACTACTTTACTTTTGTCTATAGTTTCTAAGCTAAGCATATAGAAAAGTTTTTTAGTACTATAAACCTATTTATAAGTATAAAGAAGTAAGTAATTATTTTTAGTCTTTAGTTCTTTATAATTATAGTAAAACTTAGTAAGTTAATACTACATATAGTAAGGAAATTTTGTACTTATTTTACTATATTCTACGTTATTAGATCTATACTAGTTTAGTTAAGAAAGTTAAGATTAAGAAAACTAAACCTAAAACCAATAGTTTTATATAATAAGAACTATAGATCTCTTTACTATAAATATCTTTAATTACACTAATTATACTATTAATACTATAATAACTTAGATATAAATAGTAGTAGCTAATACTAGAATTTAAGTAGTAGCTACTATTAAACCTCAGCTTATATCTAATAAATTTAATACTAGATCTAGACTTTATAGTACTATTAAAGACTATAAGGTAGTTATATATAAGACTATATAATAGTTAATAGTAGTAATATAAACTTATAGATATTTATATTAAAGTAGGTTTATTCTTATTTAGTATTTTTTTACTTTGTTAAATATTTTAGTACAGAGATATAAGTACAACGCAGTTAAGTAACATAGTATATAATTATAATTCAAGTATTTTTTAGATACTTTAGTTTATAGTATATAGTAGTATATAGTCTTTTAAAAGTTCTAGATTTTCAAACTATACTATTAAGTTGCACGCTCTTAAACCTTATCTAAAAGTAGAAGAGAATAGTAGTATAAGTAGAATAAATATAGTAACTATAGTAACTATAGGCTTAAGTAATAGATAAGCCTAAATTAACTTTTACAAAATCTATCTCTTTAGTTCTTAAAAAGATTAGAATAATTAATGTAGCTATAGAACTAAGAATTTTGTAATTATAGCTACTATACTTAATAAATATAAGCTAAAGACTATATACTAATACTATAAAAATTTATAAAAGCCTTATAGATTATAAAAGTAACTTTTTTAGTACCTAATATATATACTTTTTAATATATCTTTGAAAGTAAGTTTAATTAGCTAATTATAAAGAAAATCTAAATAGAAGTCTATAGATTAGAAGACTAGAAATAGCTACTTCTAGTGAATTAGACATGGAATTATAAGTATAATTAATATAACTTTTACTTTTTAAATATAAAACTAAATTTATAGTTTTTAAGAAATCTTAGAAGAAACTTTAATTAAATCTATTAATATAGTAACTTTTACTATAAACATCTTCTATACTATAATAGTAATTACTACTTAAAGTAATCTAGAAATTTGATAGTTTAATATAATAGAAGTATTTCTTAATATAAAGATTATAGTAGAGAGCTTTATAATATATAAAATGCTAAATAGCTTTAAAAGGCTAGAACTATGTATATATCTAAATAATATATTATCTATATTATAAAATCAAATACTATTAAAGTATAAGAAGTCTTAAAAACTACTAAAAGCTATTCTTCCTTTTAATTACATAGAAAAGATTCTTCATATCTCTTATATTAATAACATTCTATTCCTCTCAAATAGATATATAAAGTAGTAAGTAATAAATATAGAAGCTAAAATCTCTAGTAGCTATAAGATCTAGAATTAAAGAAATACAAAGTAGCTTCTTTCTATATAATTACAGACTAAAATTCAAAAGTTATTAGACTTATTTATAATGTATAAATAAAAAAAATACTTTAAAAGTTTAAACTTTGAAATTATTCTTTTTCTCTAATACTTCTACTATTAAAAGAGGTAATTAAGAGTACTGGAGAAGTAAATAAGTCTAAAATAAGAATACACTTAAAACTAGTTAGCTTTATACTAGATATAGTAATTATACTCTAACTAAATAAAGTATATAGTATCTTAAAGCTTTTATACTTTCTAAAAATTAAAGTAGTTATAATAAAAAGTCTAAATAGAGTAAGTAATTAGATTTTTTTACTTTACTTACTATGTTATAATCTAGTATAGTAACTATACTAAACTTAATCTAATAGTTACTAAAGATGTATTTTTTACTAGTAATTTAGAAACTCACTAATTATTTTATAAGTCTATTACTACATTATATAAAGATATAATAATTTTAAAAGCAATAAAGTAAACTATAATTACTATATCTACTATAAGAGTAAAGCTTTATACTTTTAAGTACACAACTAAAAAAAGATAATACGCTTACGTATTTTTTAAAAGAACTAGTACTTAATCTTAAAAAACTCTAGATAGTTTAGTATAATAATTAGTAAACTAATAGACTAGTTAATAAGAAAATTAAGTATATTAATACTTTATTCAAGTAGATTAATTTCTAGAATATATAGCTATAGTAGAAATATACTAAAAGATATTTTAATTTATAAATTTAAAGACTATAATTATATTTATTGTAGTAAAGTATTAATATAGAGTAGAGTAACAAAACGTAGTTGGTAACTTTATATAGTAATCTTAATATAGATATATCTTTAAATACTTTATTCTTACTATATATAGCTATAGATTTAATAAAACTCTTTCTATAATATTTCTTATAGATATATTACTTTATTAATAATAATTATAATAATAATATACTTATAGGGAGTAATAGTAATAGAAGCTTCTTTAGTATACTTAGAAGTAGACTTAGAAGTAGTAATAATAAGCTATAAAGCTATAGAAATATTAAAATATTCTTAAAAGTTAATATAGGAGCTTTTTAGAAAAAAGCTCTTAGTAAAGAGCTTAGTAAAAAGAGTAGAAGTCTTTCTTATAGCTATAGAATTAGATAGGTAGAAGTTTAAGTAGTATAGATAAACTCTAAGTCTAGAGTAATATTAAATTATAGTACTATACTACTATAAAATAAAAATAATAATTGCGTAGACACACTATAGTTTAGAGAATAGTAAGCTAAAGAGAAGTATAAAAAGCTTTATGTATAGAGGATACTCTTTTTTTTTTCTATCTTAAAGAGCTTCTTATATTTCTAAGAGTTTCTTATATTTCTAAAAGCTCTTTATATTTCTAAAAGCTTTTTATATCTTTAAGAGCTTTTTATATCTTTATAAACTCTAAATACCTAGATATAACTTCTAAGCTTAATACTAATACTAATATTACTTTAAAGATATTAAACACTTTCTTCTCTATATCTACTACTTAAGTAAATACTATTAACTTTTTAGTATCTAAGATAAGTAATAGTTACTTAGTACTACTAATAAGCTTAGTCTTTTATCAAATTAGTATTACTAATACTATTAGAGCTAGATAGATAATTAATACTTAGAGATATTTAAGTATATTATGATTATTATACTACTAAAGAAAGTTAAAATAAAATCTTCAGCTATATACTTAAGAGCTAAGTAATTATATATCTATAATTATATAATTATATCTACTCTCTAACTTTAATATACTCTCTAAAGTAGTAAAAGTAATAATTTACTTTACTAAAAGTAATTCTATTAAATTTACTATAATTAGTATGCTTTGCTAAAATTTGAGTTTAAGAATTTAAAGTTTAGTAGTAGGTTATAGCCTGAATAAGCGTTTAATTATACTTAATACTAATAGTACTAAGCTCTTACTTATTTAAACATAGCTTAATAGTTTAAAGATTAACTCTATGAAGTTGGAAATTACTTTATAATAGTCTAGAATCTAGCTAATAGCTATAAGAATCTAGGTATTTAACTAGTAAGAGATAATTCTAATAGTAAGATTTAAGCTTTTAACCTTTTTTAGGTAAAGTTTATAATATGATTAATAGCTTAATAAGCTATACTAGCTACTTGTATAAGTGCGCGCTTAAGCTAAAATTAAAGACTTTATTTATAATAATAAGTCTTTTAATTCTTCTCTTCTCTACTATAGTTATTCTTTTTACTATATTATGTAAATACTTAAGCTTTTAAGCTTATAAGCTATTTATGTAAATTTTTTATCTACTTAAAATTCTTTACTTTTAAGCTTTTACACTTTTAAGCTTTTACACTTTTAAGCTTCTATACTTAACTCTTTACTTTCGTTTACTTACTTTCTATTCTTTTTATTACTATAGGAAGTTTTTATTTCTATACTTAAATTAATAGCTAATAATTATAATTTAGTCTAATAACTTAACTTCTAACTTTAATAATAGCTATAAGTATTAGCATTCTAGCTTCTATTATAATAACGTCTTTTATAATAATCTTAGTAGTAATAATTATAATATACGCGCTAGTATTTAGTATAATAGTGCTTAGCGTAATAGTACTCTATATACTAGCGCTTAGCCTTTACTACGTAATTAACTTCTAGTAGCTTCTAATTAATATCTACTACCTTTTTCTTTTAGTATAATAACCTAGAGTAATAATTTACTTATCTTCTCTTCAATTACTTAAACTCTAAATATACTAGTAATTTAAAGCTTTTTAAAAAATAATAATACTAATTTATATTGAGATTAAGCGTAGGAGCGTAAGTACTCTAAATTAGACTACTAAGCTTATTATTTAGGTTATAAGCGCGCTTAGTTCAGTAATTTTAATAATATTATATTTATAAATCTATTAAGTATAATCTTAAGAGTAGTATGTTTATTAGTAGCAATACTTCTTAGCTTTAGAACTTAAGTTTTTAGTAATCTAATTATATTATGAAGTAAAATATTTAAGAACAAAAAGAGTTGAAGTCTCTAAACTAAGATTATAGTTACTCTAGTAAGTAATCTAAGAGTAAAGCTTTTAAGCCTAAGACTTTTTAATCTAAGTATTTATAACATACTAGTTATCTATACAAGCTTATTAGAGTAATACTTAGCAAGAATATACTATAATATCTAAAACATAATTATTATATTTATTAGTAACACTAAAATAATATTCTAAAGTTTAATTACTTTAAGCGTTTATATAAAGTCTAGCGCTATATATACTATAACTTTTATAAGTATATTAAGCTAAGTAAAAATTTATACTAGCGATTTATTAATATAGAGTAGTATTATAGTTCTAAAGTAAGTTTAGAATCTACTCTTTAGCGCTTTTTGATTCTTTACTTACTTAATAATAAAGCTAACGCTTAACGAAAGCTTAAAATTATAATTATAAGCTTTATTAAGATATTTATATATATAAAAAGAAGAAGAAAGTAGCTAAGAGCTTTTTTAAAACTTTATCTAAATTATTTAATAAAACTCTAAAGTTCTTAAGTAAAAAAAGCTATAAGTTTAATTTATCTATAACTTATAATAACTTCTATTAATATAGTACTTACGCTAAGTTTATAATACTAAGTAAGAGTAAAAAAAGTATTAATAGAAATAATTACTAGTCAATTCTACTATTTATATTTTCTACTTAAGATTACCTACTTATTACTTTTAATTTATTATAGTAATAATTAGAACATTATTATTAGTAGTAGTTCTAGTAGTAGACGCTACTTTTATTCTAGCTATATTCTTCTTAATTTAAAAATTAGTAGCTATAAAATTAGTAGCGTAATTAGTATAGTTATTATTACTCTTAGTAACGTAACTTATAGTTTTAGTATTAAGATTTTTAGCTTTTTAGCTACTAATCTAATAGCTTAATATTTAGTATTATAGATAGTAAGTTCTACTACTATCTTTAGTATTAGCTAGCTAAGTTTAAGTATAAGTATAAGTATATACGCGTTAAGTATAAGCGCTTACTAGTTAAGACTTATATATAAACTTAAAATACTAAGTAAACTTATCTATAAGCCTAGATTAAGAACTTTAAGAAAAAATAAATTAAAAATTCTAATCTTAACAATTATAACCATAGTACTAGTTAGTAATTTAGTAGCTATATAGGTTTAAAAGCTATATAGATTAATTTAGTAAGAAAGTTTAGTAATTTAGCTACTTTATACTTATATTAATTCTTAGTAATTACTTTCTTATGATTAAGCGCTGTTTAGAGTAACTAAGATCTAATTTAGAAATAATAAACTTTTATAATAGTAGTCTAAATAAAGGTTTTTCTACTTTATCTACTTTTTAAGAATAAAATATTATAAATTTTGTAAGTTAAGTAGCTTTTTAAACTTGTCAAACTACTACTAGATAATTAATTTAGATAATCTTTTTATAGGTATAATTATAGTCTTTATAAACTTAACTTTAAATAATTGTTTAGTATATTTCAACTGTAGCTATATATTTTAGGTATTAATATACCTAAGCTAAGTATTAATCTACTTATTCTTACTAATTACTAGCTTAATAGTCTATTAATTATTATACTAAATAATCTAGAGTTTTTTAAGATCAACTACTAGCTTTCAAAGAAAGTGCCTAAGTACTATAGCTTTTTTAGTAGTATACTTAAGAGTAAAAAGCTCTACTTCTATAGAAGAAGTAGTAACTATACACTATTTTATAGCTTTCTAGAACATTACGCCTTTATATAATATAGTAATATATCTATAAAATAAGTATTAAGTTTCTAAATTATTAGTAAAAAATATATTTCTAGTAGTTATGAAATTAGACTTATAATAGTTACTATACTAACTTATATTATAGTACATATAGTAAAGATATATAATTACTTACTTTATAGCTTTTATATACTTATTACTTAGATTAATAAGAAAGTATAAAGGCTTCAAGGTAGTATATACTTTATCTACTTAAAGTATAATTACTATATAAAGTATAAAGCTAACTATTTTTTAGTATCTCTTAATTTAAGACTTAGTTACTTTTTTAGTAATCTTAATTAGGTTTTCTAATAGTAAAAGTATTAACAAGAAAAACCTATCTTTAAGCTTAAACTTCCTAAGTATCTTATCTATATATATATTATAGATAAATATAATTATCTTTAGATATTAGTCTCTAATTATATAAATACTAAAAACTTACTATATATCTTTCTAATCTTAGATCTTATACTTACTAAAGATCTTAGTTTATATAGCTATACCTTACTATTTTACATTTTTTTAGTAAAGTAATAAAACATTATTAATAAAAAAGAAAATAAAAATCTTACATTCTTAATTAAAGAAGAGGTATAGCTCTTTTTAAGAGGCTATTATACTAATAGCTTTTAATACTTTTAAGAACCTTTTATACTATAATAGTAGAGAGTTTTATAATTTGTAAAGCGCGTAGTTAAGATATATTAATATTTTTAGATTTTTAAAGCTATCTAGTATTTTATAACTTACTAAGTTTTTTACTATAGTCTTTATATTAAGAGAAACTTCTATAATATAAAACTATCTAATTCATAAATTATCTTAGAAAGTAATTACTATTATACTGTAAAAGAGCTTTATAATAATAGTTACTATATAAGTAGAGTTAATTAAGTTCTTCTTTTAAAGATTACTATAAACTATAATTCAAGCTTTATATTCAAGAAAATAGCTATCTTAATTATACTTATAAGTCTATATCTATTTTAATAGAAGTAGTTAATTTTAGGCTTATAACTTAAAAATCTCTATCTAAGTTTTCTTTTTACTTAGCTAATTAATTTCTTTTTTAGAGGCGTTCTTAGAAAGTATATATATTAGATACTAAAGTAGTTACTTTTATGATCTAAGTAGCTCTTAAAAATTATTATAGTATTAGTAAGTAGCTAGAGTTTCTTTCTCTCTCTCTTTATTACTTGCTCTAGTAAAGTAGATTTTTTATTTATTTCTAAAGAACTAAAGTTTATTATAGTAGACTTAATAAATAAAGTTAAAATAATTATCTATATCTAGAAAGCTTCTTATCTCTAGGCTCTAATAGGTTAGCTCTTTTAGATGTATATACTACTCTTTAACTATTAGAAAGTTTATAATTACTTTAATTACTTATTTCTAAAACTTCTAGCTTAGATATAAGTTCTGGAGTAGTAAGCTTAGTAAAAAGTAGTTAAGTATTAGAAATTTCCAATAGAATACTAGCCTTATACTTTATCTCTATTAAATAAATAGAGCCTTAATGATAATTGATAGATAAGCTCAATTTATTACTTTAATTATAGTTTATATTACTTCTAAAATTCTACTTAGTAGTTAATAGCTTTACTATATTTACTATTTAATTAATAGGTAGATTATTATATTTCTTTATAAAATTAATAAGCTTACTATTATTAAGTATTTTAACTTACTTAATTACCTAATCTCTAGTTAGCTTCTTATTATAATTACCTTAATAGAACTCTCTACGATTAAAGGTTACTTTATAAGTTACAATTATCTAATTAATTACTAGTACTTATATATAATATATATTAGAAGCTTAAGAGCTAATAAGATATTTTATATAGCTATAAGGCTTAACTTTAAAGTCTTAATAGTGCTTTCTAGCTACGTAATTACTATAAAGTAAATACGCGTAATAGCTATAAGTATAGATTCTACTCTAATTTAGATAAAAATTAGTAGCCTAGTATTTAATTTAGATAGCTAATAATATTAAAAGTACTATCTAAACTATTTATATAATATCCAATCAGAGAAGTAACAGCTATAAAGCTATAAAAGACTTATTTTATAGAGTTAAGCTACTATATTTATAATTACTAGCCAGAGCCTAGTTAAAAGATTTACGCATATATATATCTTAATTAACTTAGTAATAAGCTCTTAGCTAGCTCTCTCTACTAAGCTATAAAACTTATAAGTATATAGTAGAGGCGTTTTAATTATAATCTCTTTTTTTTTGGTTTTTTTCTTATATCTTAAGTACTCTCTTTAAGATAGTATTATAGTATTATTATTTTAGTAGATTTCTATAATCTTTTACTAATAGTAGCGCTTAACTATAGCTATAAAGCTTATAATAACCTTTATAATAGAGTTAAGTATCTTACTCTTTAGATTATAATTATATAGCTTATTTAAATAATATTTCTTAATAACTAGAGCTTATTTATTAAGCGTATAGCTTATAAAGAAGTTAAATAAGTTCTATAATATTCTAAAGAAAAGTTATAGTAATAGCTTATAAAGCTAATAAGAAGTTTTTTAAAATATATAAGCTATAGTGTAATTATTATATTTACTATACTATCTACTAGTAATCTCTATATTTTAGATAGCTTTAATAAGAGCCTTAAAAGCTTACTTAAGTAGCTTAATTTTTAATACCAAAGATTAGTGTTACTAGTATATAATTATAGAACTTAAAAGTAGATAATAGTATTTATTAGAAGAGAAGGTTGCGCTTAATACGTTATAGTTAGATTAGGTATTCTTGCTTTTTATGCGCTGCGCGGCCTTAATAAGCTATTAAGCGCTAGCTCTACGCAATACGTAATAATCGTAATCTACTATACTATATTATAATAATAGAATTAGTAAAATAGATAGAAGTTTTGTATTTAATAAATAAAAGGTTGAATCTATACTAAAATGTTATAAAAATAATAGACGCTTTTAGCATACTTATTCTAATTATATAATTATAGTCTATATACTATATACTAGTATTTCTAAAAAGCTTTTCTAAGATAATATTAGTATAGAAACTAGAGATAATCTTAATACTAGTAAGCGTAAGATTAGCTTTTTTAGGTTATTCAGAGGTACTTAGAATAAGATAAAGTATATAATTACTTATACTAATTACTAGAAGAATTTAGCTACTAGCCTTAACTATCTTACTATTAGTTTTAATAAAGATATTAGACTTAATTAAAGCTTTATTATTAACTAAGTGAACTATAGCTTTACTATTAATAATTATACTAGCTAAAAGTGTATAAAGCTTAAAGCCTATACTAAAGATAGAAAATCTAAACTTAGTAATTAGTTTCTTAAAGTAAATGATTATAGAAACTATATTTTCTAGGTACTTAGCTATTAGTGCGCTTATCTTTAAATTTAATTACTTTACTTTTTTATATAAGCTACTCTACTTCTTTTTATAGTAGCGCTTTAAGATTATTTACTTATCTTAAGTAAAGAGCTTTATAAGTATAATATCTAGTAGCGTAGATTTAGTAATTATAGTTTATAATTAAAAGTATAAATTAGTTTCTACTTATACTTTATATTAAGCTTGTAAAAGTAGAATCCCAGTAGTAAGTCTTACTACTTTTTATCTAAGTTAGTAAAAGTAGAAAGTTAACTTATAATAGTATTAAAAATTATATTAGTTTTTCTCTTTTTAAAAGTAACTAATATCTTTTAGAGAATAATACTAAATATATTACTAAAATTATTAAAGCTTAATATATCCTTTCTAAGAGCTATAGTAAATAACTAATCATATTAATATTAGTAAACCTACTTAGAATTAGACTTCTTAATTATAGTAAGAAAATTATTAAATATAAAAAGCTTTTTAACTTCTAAGAGCTTAAAAATTTTTACTTTTCAGTACATTATTAGCTAGTTATTAAACTACTTTTTAGTAAATTTTCTTTAAGTCTTCTTAAAATAAGTATAATACTATATATAAACTATATACTATATAGTCTAAATAGTAAATATAATCTAAGTCTTAAAAGTCTTTATATAACACTAAGTTATTCTTTTATTATTACTTATAGTTATAAGTAATAGGTACTTAAGCGTAATAGTACGTATAATCTAGTTTTTAATATTATTAATCTTTATACTTTTTCTTAGCTATTACCTAGAATTATAGTTTGAGCAAGCTATAAGAGTTGTACTATTCTTAGTTTTATAGTTATAATTTAATAAAAAAGTATTATACTTATAAGTAGCTTTATTATACTTATTTTTCTACTTTTTTAGCTAAGTTTATAATAAGATTAGCTAGCTTTATAAGCTTTAGAAAAAAAGTATTAAAAAACTTAGGATTATTAAAGTTTATATATTTAATATCTAGAAAATTAGAATTAATCTTTTTTTAGATACTCTTCTTATTATAGAATGACTTAAAAAGCGTAAACTAGGTATACTAATCTAATTACTTTTTAAGAATTATACTTATAGCTATAATAGCTATATTATAATTACTTATATTTATAGAGTTAGTATTATAATAAAGTTAATAAATATATAGAATTACACTAAAATAGATATAGTTATAGATAGAGAGATAAGTAGTAATTATAATTACGTAGAAGTTCCAATTATAGAATATTGGAAAAAGTAGAGTAAAATAAGATTAAGTAATCTATCTTCTAGTAGGCTTTAATATATAGTAAGAATTAGTTCTATAATTAAGTAGCTAGGCTTATAACTATTAGAGCTAGAGAGATAATTAAGTATTAGAGATAATTAAGTATATTATAACTATTTTACTACTAAAGAAAGTTAAAATAAAATCTCTAGCTATATATCTAAGAGCTAAGCAATTACGTGTCTATAATTACGCAATTATAACTACTCTCTAACTTCAAGAATGAGTATTATTATTCTTTATAAAACTTTAAGTTACTAGTACATGTATAGACTAAGTAAATAGATTATAAGCTTAGGTTACTATTATAGAAAAAAGTAGTAGATATTAATTAATAGCTAATAGAAGCTAATTATATAGTAGAAGCTAAGTACTAGTATATTAGATACTATTATAACAAGCGCTATTACGCTAAGTACTACTATATATATATTATAATTACTACTACTAGAATTATTATTTAAGACGCTATTATTAGAGTTAGAAGTTAGATTCTTAAACTAACTTATAATAGTTAGCTATTAATCTAAGTTTAGAAGTATAAACTTACTATAGTAATAAAAAGAATAGAAAAGTAGGTAGAGTAAAGTCTTAAGTAAGATAAAAATTTAGATATAAAGCTTAAAAGTATAAACCTTAAAAGTAGTAAGTTTTAAGTAAATAAAAAAATTAACTAAGTAGCTTCTTAGTTCAAAAGCTTAAGTATCTTAATAATATAAAGAGTAAATTAAAATAGTAAAAAACAAGGAAAAAAAAGAAAACTTAGTACTTTTAACAAAGTCTCTAACTCCAGTCTATGTAAATATTTTTATAAATAGCTAGTAAAGCTTATTAAGCTATTATTCATACTGTTATTCTTACTTAAGCAAGATTAGAAGCATAATTCTTACTAGTAAAGGTATCTTTTATATATTTAGTATTTGAATTTTTACAGCTATTAGCTTTATTTTAAAGTATAATAAATTAATTATAAATTTAATTAGAGTAATTTCTTAGCTACTAGACTATATTTAAAGAAATAAAAACTTACTACTATAAGTATTGTGTATAATTAAGCGCTTAATTAGGCTTTTATTTACTACTATACTCTAGATTCTTAAGCTTAAACTCTACTAAACCATACCAATCATAGTAAATCTAATAGAACTAGAATAAGTAAAGTATATTAATACTATTACTACTCTAAAAAATATATTTAAATTAAAGTTAAGTTATGATTATATAATTATTAATATATAACTACTTAGCTCTTAAGTATATAGTTAGAAATCTTATTTTAACTTTCTTAAGTAGTACTTAATTAAAATATACTTTTCAATCTTTAATTATTAATAATCTATCTAGCTATAGTAATAACATAGAACTAAGTATTTTTAGTATAACCACTTTAGAATTTTTTATGTAAGTATCTAAAATACTTTAAGCTTTATCAGGTTTTAGAAGTTAATATTTCGTATAAAGTAAGTAGTTTTATTGGAAAATCTTATAGTGAAGCTATTTTTTATATACTTAAGGAAAAAAACGTTTTTAAAAATATCTTAATAATTATAGACTTAGTAGTTATACTATAAGTAGTAATATATAATATATATTTTTTAGTTCTTAAAGCATAAAGCTTTTAAATTTAACTAAAACTTACTTTTTAAAGTTTGAGTATAGTAAGTAGTATTTATCTTATATATAAAGTAGTGACTTAGAAGTACTTTATACTCTAAACTAAGTCTAGTTAGTATTTTACTATTTTAATCATTAAAGCTAAGTTAGTGATATCTAAAAAACAAACCTTTAATAGATTTTTAAGTTTTTTAGTATAAAGTATTACTACTTTTAAAGCTAAAGAAGCTAATTTCTTTTAGTTGTTATTTATTACGTATAAAAAATAATATTATAGTGTCTAAGAACTAATTATATAGACTCTAATTAGTAAAAAGATATTACAAAACGTCTAGGTTTTAAAGTTATTCTAGAACTACTAGAAGATTTCAATATTCTGATATTTCTAGTAAATATTACTATTAGTACTAAGCCTTATTTATAGACTAATCGTATAGTATCTTTAAGACTCCACTAAGAGAAAAAACTTTATATTAAGTAACGCTTATATTATTGATATATTACTATATTGAATCTTTAGCTATTAATACAATATTACTTAAGCTAATAAAAATAACTACTTTCTAGTTCTTAAGAGTAATTTTAATAGTAGAATACTAATATAGCTACTATTTATTTAATAGTATAATTATATTAAAGATAAATCTTAAATAACTTATCTCTTTTAGTCTATTTATTACTATTTAGCTAAGAATTCTTATAGATACTTTACGCTACTATATAATAGCTACTTTTATCTCTATAAGTAAAGCTATTTGAAGCTTAATCTTATATATAAAGTTATAAGTATAAATAGTATAGATAATTAATAGATTACCCTAGATATAAAAAGTAATACTAGTAATATAATAACTATTTTTTTTTTCTAAAAGTAAGTATAGCTTATTAATACTTCCATATATTACTAGTAAGTTACTTAAAAGCTTTACTAAAATATAAAACTTTTAAAAGTTTAACTTAATATATTAGAAGCTTCTATAGTAGTAGTATAATAATCTTAATAGTATTAATAGTATTTATAGTGTTAGTAGTTCTAGAATATACTATAAAATAAGTAAAGTAAATTTAAAGAGCTTTAATAATAGCTTTTATTAAAGCTTTAATAATTATTAATATAATAATTACTAAGATAGTCTAACTAAAAGTATTCTATTTAGTAGTAGTCTTAAAGTAGTTTATAGAAGCTTCAATAAGTAATATAATATAGTATAAAAATATAATTAATGTAAGTATAGAAAGAAATAATAAAAGTAGTAATAAGATTAGCTTAAAATATACTACTACTAAAAGAACTTATAAAAGAGATATAAAAGATATAATTAAGAGATTATTTAGCATACATTAGTATAGCTTTAGTATTAGATTTAAGCTTCTATTTATATCTTTTATTAATTTTAAATCTCTAATTTACTAGAAGCTATAAAATTAAAATCGAAATTAAAATAAAGATAGAAATAAAGAATAAAGAGTATATATATAGAAAACTAATTTTATTTACTAAATATTTTAGTATTCTATTACTTTATAATGTACTACTTTATCTATTATAATTTATTTAAAATATACAATTCTATTATAATTCTTTCTACTATAGCTAAATATTAGTATTTATGAAATAGTTACTTTACTACTTTAAATTCTAAAATTCTTAACTATACTAACGATAGTAGTACTAAAGATCTAAGTCTTAGTTTACTTTACGCTTATACCTCTAAGAATAAAATTTTAAATTTTTTAAAGATATTTTCTCTTATATTCTAGTAATAGATATTACTTTTATTAGACTAGCTTATACTATAAAGATATTAGTTTACTAATAAGAATAATATAGCTTACTTACTACTATATTATATTATACTAAAGAGATCTACTTTAAAGCTTATAAAATTTCAATAGTTTATATAACAGTATTATAAGGTAGAGTAATTCTAATATTAAATAACAAAGTCATTTAAATACTATATATGTAGTAGTAAATAGATATACTTCTCTTTTTCTTTTTTTACTACTAACTTTCGCTACGCTAGTCTAAATAGAGTAGTTCTTAGTGTTTTAGAGAGCTCTAACTCCTAGCTTTCTAATAAGCTAAAGATTATCTAATTTAGACTAGCGTAGCAAAAGTTATTTAATAACCTAAGCTTCTTAACCTAAGTTAGGTATACCTCTTAGGAATACCCTCTTTTTTCCTCTTTTTTTTGCTATAACCTTTGCTACACTAGTCTAAATTGGGTAATTCTTGGGTTGTTAGAAAGCTCTAATTCTTCGCGTTTTAACGGTCTAAAAAGCACCCGATTTAGACTAGTGTAGTAAAAGATATCTAATAAACTAAATAGTTAACTCTAAGTATACTTATTTACTACTATAACTATATATATAATATTAGACTATAATTAAGTATATTATTTTAAAAAGACTAAAAATAAATTACTACTAAGCTATAATAGTAATTATAGAATATTTATAGCTAGTACTAAGTTAGTCTAGATTCTTTAGAGCTAGAACCCAATAATAAAGCACTAAACCTATTAATATACTATAGTATACTTAGTGCCTTATACTTAATTTTATAGACTTTATTCAGTAAAAAGACGTTAAAAGACGTCTAGCTTCTAGGTTGTCTTAGAACTACTAGAAGGTTTTAAGATTTTAAGATATTAATCTATTTAGTTATAGACTAACAACTAATTTCTTTTAAGGCCTTACTAAGAGAGAAACTTTACATTAAGTAACGTCTACACTATTAACGCCTTACTATATTTAATCTTTAGCTATTAATCTAAAACGCTTTAAGTAGCTAATAAAAATAACTACTCTATTATAGCTTAGTTCTTAAGAGCAACTATAATAGTAAAATACTAATATAGCTACTATCTATTTAATAGTATTATTATACTAGAGGTAGACCTTAAAAACTTTATTCTCTTTAGTCTATTTATTATTACTCTAGCTAAGAATTCTAATAAACGCTCTACGCTAGTATATAATAGCTACTTTTATCTTTATAAGTAGAGCTATCTATAGCCTAATCTTATATATAAAGTTATAGGTATAGATAGCGTGAATAATTAATAAAATAAGATTACTCTAAATAGAGAAAGTAACGCTAGTAATATAATACCTATTTTAATCTTCTATATTAATAGAGCGTAGTCTAAAAAAGAACTTTTATATATTAGTAGTAAGGTGCTTAAAGGCTTAGCTATAATAGAAGACTATGAAAGATCTTAGTCTACTTATTAAGAGCTTTTATAGTAGTATAATAGTATTAATAGTCTTAGAACATAATATAGAAGAATAGGTAAGGTAAGCCTTAAGAGCTCTAATAATAGCTTCTATAATAGCTTTAATAATAGTCTATATAATAATTACTAAGACAGCCTAACTAAGAGCTTTTTTTTAGTAGTAGCTTTAGAGTAATCTATAAAAGCTTTAGTAAGTAATATAACGTGTTATAAGAAAATAATTAATATAAATATAGAGGTAGTAAGATAATATAACTAGTAATAAGATTAGTTTTAGACTTACTAACGCTAGAAGAACTTATAAAAGAAGCGTAAGTAGAGACGTAGTTAAGAGCTTATCTAATATACGTATTAGTATAGCTTTAGTATTAGATTTAAGCTGCTATTTATATCTTTAATAAGTTTTTAGATCTCTAATTTACTTTAAGTAGTAGAATAAGAATAAAGAAAAGCGTATATATAGTAGAAGTATAATTTTACTTACTAAATATTTTAGTATTTTATTACTTATAATCTATAGTTTAGTTAGTTATAAGCTATTAAGAATATATAATTATATTATAATTCTCTCTACTATAGGTAGACGTTAGTATTTATAGAATATTTACCTTACTAGCTTAAATTTTAAAAGCTTTAACTACTACGCTAGAAGTAGTAGCGCTAAGAGCCTAAGCCTTAGCCTGCCTAACGCTTACACCTTTAATCGTAAGATTTTGTACCTTTTAGAAATATAACTTTTTATGTACTAGCAACAGACCTTGCTCTTTTTAGACTAGCTTGCTGTAGAATTGTTAGTTTGCTAATAAACTATAGTATACTACTTTTCTAGTTATGTAATAACTATATCTATATCTCTACGCTGTATTTTATTACCTAAATAAGCTCTCTAGCTACGCCTGTATATATGTGTATAATTTTAGGTATTACATGCGCGCCTTAATTCACAATTTAACAAGGTGTGTCTACTGTCGCGTTATAAGGCCGATATGCAAGCGCATTGCAGTAACCTCGTTGTACGTAAGAACAGACTATTACATGCGTAAAAAGGTATAGCCCTCTGAAATAGATGTGCGGGGTTTTAAGCCTATGAACAGATGCAGTTTCGCAGCGATGGTGTGGCTCTACAAGTAAAGCGGATAGATGAATCGGTTGTAAGAGTCTATAATGCTTTCGCTAAGCGATCTGGATCTGGTGGCTACAGGCCACGACCATGTCTATTATACAGGAAGGTAATGAAATCTACAATACAAGTCGGTATGTACCTGTCATGATTCGGCGCGGTCATCCCGTTCGTTTCCGCTGATGTAACCCTGGTCCACCATATGTCTCGCGATATCGTATGTCGCAACTCCAAAGTTGCTGGTCCTGCTCAAGATAGTGCTCGGGTTGATATACTTGTAGTACTCATGCATAGCGAATCCATGGAGCATGTATGTCGAAGAAAAGTCCATTTCCCACTGCGCACGTCTTCGTCTGTTCGCGATAGCATTGTCGTACAGCTCCATTGGGTCGGTAGAGTTGATGAGTTGGGGAACAGGCGATGGATTGCCTTCGTTGGGTTTGAAGAGAGGGTCAGTGCTCTCTTTGAACCAGTGTGTGGGGGCAAAAGCGGTGCGGTCAAGTATCAGGACTTCGTTCGGGATTGGGACGAGACGCTCGGCGATCCTGGTCATGCTCTGTAGATTTGCTTCCCATCTACCGTCGAAGCCGGCATGTTGCTCGCGCACGACGATTCGCGCCATTGTGCTGTTTGGCTTGGTCAAGAAGACACCGTTGTTGATGGTGCCGTTGATGCCACCGCCTTCACGGGCGCCGCCATAATGTCGGCCGCCGATAAAGGCAAAGCCAGCGTTGAGCAGGGGCGTCAAAGATCGTAGAGGCACAACGTCCCAGTCCATATAGATCCCGCCAATCTTCGCGATGGCCTCCCAGCGGATGAAGTCTGACTTGTGCTGGATGGCGGAGATTTCCTGGTCCTGGTTCTGGCCGGCAAAGTTGGGCACATCTACTCGGTTCCAGGTGGTGATGTTTGCGAAGGTGTTGAGGACTGCCTTGGTCCACCGGTCACCGTGCTCGCTAGCATTCCTAATCTCGGAGTCGTTGAAGTCGGTGTGCATGTAGATCTGCGTTGGTTCAATGTACATGACTGCGGCGCACATGGTCAGGAAGCTTGAGAACGGGAATCTCAGGGTTGATGTTGCGTCCTTTTTTATTTGCACATAATGTACGATACTGGGTATGGGGGCATGCATGGACGCCTCGCTAGACTTGAGTATCCCATACTGCCTCGCCTTCTCCAGGGGATGAGTAGATATTGAGAGGATAGCGAGAGCGATGATGATGCAGGCTGTCGTTATGATTGCGAGACGGGTGCGGGAGCGTGTCGCGGAGACCTGGCCGACAGGCATGTATCGATGCATGGACTCTGGCGGTCTTAGGAAGCCGAAGGAGGAGCGAAGCCGATTCCACATGGTAACAACGCGAGCGCGTATCTTGCTACTGAGGTTGTATGATTGAGATACTTGGAAGAACCAGGTTGGTGTGGGAAACGTGGACGGATGAGATGACAGGTCCATGTTTGAAGATGAGGTAAGACGGTGTTATAAGTCGTTCCTTTGGTGGCTTGATTAGGGCCGAGTCAATCTGACATGCCGCAACGCCTAGACGGGTGTTTAGGTTTAATTTTTTTTTAGGTTCCAAAAGGTGTTGGTGTAGTCAGACTGATGTTTCAAAATAGGAAACAAGCAGCCGCCCTCTAATTATTGGTCGCCAAAGTCGAAAAGAAGAGACGGGTGTTTGAAGAGCCATTCGGCTGTGCATCCCGCGATGGCAGTTCATGTTCATGCCGTGGTAGTCGGCTCTTCTAGCATGACCGCGAGGGCAGGCGCTTTACACTTACAGTTGTCGTCATGATCGATCCAATCTACATGCAAGCCACTCTCATGAAATTGTATTGGTGGTTCGATATCGTTTGGAATGAGATAAGAGGTTCGTCGCGTCTGACGTCGGAGAAGATACAGACATTTTGGGCAGCGGTGAGAGCGCTTCTGACACGGTTGGCCGCGCGAACATTACACCCGGTCTGCAGCGCATTGCAAGCACTCACACGGATGTTGAAGAGGCGATTTGCCATTATCTCGCTCTTTGCGCGCCGCGATTTGTCGATAGAGTGTGTCTCGGCATGAGGAGCACGTTGTTGACGAGGGCCGTCCCGGTCTTACTCGCGTGTCGATCCTCATATGACGCGTCAGGCTGTCTTACTTGCCAAGGCTCCGATCAAACAGAGCCATCGTGGGTAATCGACGTACATTGTAGGCATGCTTTCACAAAGAAGACATGAACTATAAAGCATGGTACAAGGACTTCTCAGATAACTCAAGTAGTGTGATTAATGTGCCACCAGGTGCATGATGCATGGATCGCATTGGCGCCGCAAAGGCGGGAAACTAGTGCACTCAGCTACGATCACGAAGTCAATCAGACAACCTCTCCGGCGACTCTTACTACAGAAGACGACGTGTTCCTATACGCATCTGTTCTTTGCGGGGAGCCCATTGCAGTGGTGGCTCGTATTTCATCGTCTCTGCTGACAAGTGGAGGCTCGTAGGAACGCCTGTATAACCCATGACCGATCCGTTGAATAGAAATAGCCTCGTCGTAGTCCTTGTAACAAATTTGACAAGACTTCGTGAAATGTGGGTTTCATAAGCACAGTGATCATCAATGAACTGACGGGACCAGTAAGGATGCTGTTGGCTGTGCCATGCATATGGTGATTCATTTCTATGCTTCATTTCGTAACTTCATATCAGCATCGAGGTTGCTACACGCGAGAAATCTTATACTTCCTTCTTGGGAATACCGCCAGGCAGAGTCTGGACCTTCTCCTGGAACAGCTTCTCTGCGCCTTGCCATACTGGTGTAGATGCTCGGTCCTTGAGTGCCATGAGGCTGGGCAGCAGAGCGTTGCTGAAGGCCTCTGATGACTCGCGGGGTAGCGCAGACGGAAGGTGGTCGATGGAGATGACGGACAACCTAGGGCCGTCACCCTCAACAGAGACCTCGACTGTGGGCTTGTCGAAGGTGGTGTTAATATCGTAGATGGGAATGGGGTTGTGTGGGTTGGTGGTGTCGCATGAGACATCGCAGACGACGCTAAGCCTGCGGGTTGGTGACTTGAGGCTCTCCTTGTTCACAAAGGGCGGGATGGGCTTGGAGAGGTAGATGCAGTTGACGAAGATGTCAGACTCGACGATCTCGGGGTAGGGGCCGTCGCGCTCCTTGGTCTCAGCCAGATCCCACTTCTTGATCTCTGGGCAGCCAATCTTCTCCAGCAGGTCGACAGCGCCAGAGCCGCATCGTCCGAGGGCACCCAGGACCAGACTGGTGGGCTTGTGACCAGCAACCTTCTCACCAGCGGCAACATCTTCCTTGAGCTGGGCGATCAGCTCGCTCTCGTTGTTGTAGTATCCCCGTCCTTCGGTGAAGGTTTCTAGGCCGGGAAGAGGCTCGCCTTTGGGGTGGGTGAGTTGCCATGCCCAGGTCTAGCATGTGTCAGTATGACGGCAGAATAGTAGTCGGGTGGGCTAACCTTGATGGCCAGGGCAGCGCCGACGAAACCCGCGTGGTAGCCAAAGGCCGCAACGCGCCTGCCTGATTCATCCTGCAGGAACTCGAGGTCGTACAGGGTGCCTCCACCACGGGGGAACCTGGCGAGGACGTTCTCCCAGCCGCCCTGCTGCTTGTAGCAATGCGCAAAGTGTACGAAGGTGTGCTCGAGCGGGAACTTGTCTTCAGGTAGCTCCTTCAGTCCGATGATGATGCGGTCATCCTTGGGCGCGTTCTTGTATGCGCCTTCCTCGATGAGGGTCGCGCCTGCCTGCTCAAACTCCTCGTCCTTGAAGATGCGGGCGTAGTTAGGGTCCTTGGGCGACCGCTCGACGACGACGGGGTAGCCAGCATCGAGCAGCTTCTTGGTGGTAGTAGGAGTGAGGCTGCAATTCTATTAGTACAGTATATACATGGAAACGGTCTAGTGTACTCACCACGAACGGTGCTCAAGCGGTTTGGCCTCTGCGCGGGCGTGTAGTGTAGGGAACGACATGGTGTGTGGTAGATGACTGCAGGTCTTTGGATGTTTAAAAAGAGTGCTCAATTCAATGCCGTCTCTAGATGTGCTCTACTTATGAGGTATCGGATCTCGGAGTGTGGGGAATAATCGGCGCGGACTGAAGCCCACGATGACTCCATGGCCTTTTTCGCCAGGGCTCCAAATTCGAGCTCCGAGAACGGCGCTACTGCAGGGCTGCACCGTTGGGCCATAGAGACGTCCGATGACATAGCCACAGCCGCGACGTGAGGCTTGAGACATATCTGACCAGTAGTGGGGCGGCGGTCTGGATGACATTGCAGCGTCTCGCACGTGCATTGCTCGACGGCCGGCGGTGCTGGAATGAGCAAGCTAGGAGGATCCTCTGCCGGCGTGGAAAATACGCTGCACCACGACGTCCATGCTTTTCTCTCGTCTGTTCTGCCTCGGGAGCGCTATGGTTGCTGCTGCGAAAAGCTGCTCGCACTCGCGTCGCCGTCCATAGTACGGCTATTACCTCGCCTCCGATTCGCTGGTGCTTGCACCTCGATATCACTATCACTATCGCGCAG
The DNA here is from genome assembly GCF_024043165.1 of Alternaria incomplexa. Classification (NCBI taxonomy): domain Eukaryota; kingdom Fungi; phylum Ascomycota; class Dothideomycetes; order Pleosporales; family Pleosporaceae; genus Alternaria; species Alternaria incomplexa. The sequence goes on along the minus strand of NW_026249862.1, from coordinate 576,441 downwards.
TATGGCTTCACATTCGCGCGACTCCTCCAATGCAAGTGCCCGGCACGCACACGCGCCTTCGACGCCCAGCCAGCTCCGCCAGGCTCATGCGCCCTCGGACAGGTCCAGCTCGCCCGAGGAAACCATGCGTCCCCGCCGCTATCACGACGACGACGAGCCCCAGCCGTCGAGCAGCGCCGCGCCCCACGACCTCGAGTTCTCCACCGACGGCATCCATCCGACGACGGATGCGACGTCAGTACATTCAACCCATGAGGAAGTCGCTCCCCCCGGCGGCATCATCGAGATCGACCTCGAGCCCACGGTGCGCACGCGCTTGCTGAACCAGCAGGACTGGGGCACCTTCAACCGGGCCGAGGGAAGGCCGGCGGCACATCGCAACTATGGCAGCTTCGCGGGTAGCATCCACTCAGAGCAGAGTTTCGGCGGCACCTTTCCTGGCATCCGCGAGACGGCAGAGGGCGATGCGCCCGACGAGGCACACGCTATCCTGGGCGATGCCTTTGCAGACGGCGTGCTGAACAAGGGGAACGGGCAGAAGATGAGCACGACGCGCTGGCTCGCTGAGCGCCACGGCATCAAGGACAAGCGCATGATGTACCTCAAGTACTACATTCCTGTCCTCAACTGGACGCAGCAGTACAAGTGGCGCTACTTCAAGGGCGACCTCATCGCAGCCATCACCATGGCCTCGTTCTACATCCCCATGGCTCTCTCCTATGCCTCCAACCTCGCCCACCTGCCGCCTGTCCATGGTCTCTACAGCTTCGCCCTGAACCCTCTCATATATGCTGTGCTGGGCACCTGTCCGCAGATGATTGTCGGTCCCGAAGCACCTGGCTCCCTCCTCATAGGCGAGATCGTGCGTGAGAACATCAAGAAGGGTACTACCGGCGACAACGACGGTAGACGAAATGCCGAGATCGCTGGCATCGTGACGTGCATGGCCGGTGCCTTTATCCTTATCGCAGGCTTCTTCCGGCTTGGTTTCTTGGACAATGTCTTGAGCCGACCCTTTTTGCGAGGCTTCATCAGCGCCATCGGTGTAGTCATCTTTGTAGACCAACTCATTCCCCAGATGGGGCTCGCACGACTGGCTGCTGATCAAGTGTCCCACGGCAGCTGCTTGGACAAAGTCGTCTTTCTCTTTCGCAATGTCGGACGCGCCCATGGACTCACATGTGCCATGTCCTTCACTGCCTTTTTCATCATCATGTTCTTTCGGTATGTTGCGAGACACAATCTCCATGCTGGACTCACTAACAAATCTGCAGAGAGTTCAAGAAGCGACTGCAACCACGATACCCTAATGTCGCCTACATCCCTGACCGATTTGTCGTTGTCGTGCTATCTGCCGTGCTTACCTGGAGATATCGCCTTGACCAACAAGGCCTCGCTGTACTTGGAGAGGTTAACTCCAGCGCCAAACTATTCACCGTCCACTTCCCTTTTGAGACCTCGCATCTCAAGTATGTATCCGACGCCATCAACACGGCCTTGATCATTGCTATGTTGGGCTTCTTTGAGTCCTCCGTTGCTGCCAAGTCGCTGGGCAGTGGTGACCACACCAAGGATGGCGTCCAGATGCCATTAAGCGCTAACCGTGAGCTCATCGCTCTGGGTACTGCGAACATTACCGGTGGACTGTTCATGGCGCTTCCAGCTTTTGGTGGCTACGGTCGCTCCAAGGTCAATGCATCCACTGGTGGTTTGACGCCAATGAGTTCAGTCTTGTTGTCCATCATCACTATTTTGTGTACCGTCTTCATGCTGCCGTATTTCTACTACCTCCCCAAAGGCGTTCTCTGCGCCATGGTCTCAGTCGTAGCATACTCACTCGTTGAGGAGGCACCACACGATGTCAAGTTCTTCCTCAAGATCCGTGGCTGGTCAGAGTTGATCCTTATGGGTCTCATCTTCTTCATCACCATCGTGTGGGATCTGAAACGTGGTATTGGTGTCGGTATCGGTCTCTCTATCCTGCGGCTGATCCGTCATTCGGTTCGCCCACGCATTCAGATTTTAGGCCGCGTGCCTGGAACTACTAACCAATTTTCAAACGCGGAACATCACCCCGGAGATGTCGAATTCATTGAAGGGTGCCTGATCGTCAAGATCCCCGAGCCTCTGACATTTGCCAACACCGGCAACCTGAAGACCCGTCTGCGTCGCCTCGAGGACCATGGTACGGAGAACGCGCACCCTGCTCTACCGCGCGTTCGCCGTGCAGAACACAACAAGAACGTCATCTTTGATGTTCACGGTGTCACATCGCTCGATGGTGCTGGCGCCCAGGTCCTGGCTGAGATTGTAGAGTCTTACAGGAAGCGGGATGTCAGAGTCTTTTTCTGCAGGGTGCCGCAAGAATCCAGTCCCGTCTACCAGCTATTCGACAAGAGCGGTATTATCGAGATGTGTGGAGGTCCAAGACACTTTGTCCAGAGTGTCGAGGAGGCGCTTCGCATGACCGAACTGGAGCGACTCACGGAAGAATGGGCAAGCTCAGCGGAGAGCTCCCGGGCTGTCTCAAGCAGAGCTTGAGTCACTGCAACGACGCATGTAACCTTTTGGCCTATTCGCAACGAACAAGAGTTCGCGAGCATTGCATTACGGAATTGGCGTGTATGAGCGTTTTACTGCGATTAGACTTCTTGTATCTTCCTTTCAGCTTTGGGCAACGAACTGCAGTCTCGGTATCAATATGAAAAGCATGATCATTTTCCGGTTTCCCGTGTCAGAACCTCTGACTGTTTGGAAGTCTGCCAGGCGTCCAGCAACTATGCCGAGCGACGACCCGGTCGCGAACATCGGAGCTAGATCTGCCCCCAGAGCGTCGGCCGCGTATGGTATCCTGCAACCGGTGTCTAGCCCCAACGCCTATTTTCTGGTTCCCATTTCCAATCACATTTGAGATGATGCAATTGTTAGATGCGCTCTTATGCAGGGCTGCTTCAATCTCGCAGTCACAATCAATGCTGTCGTGACTAAGATTCGAGAATGCCGTGTTCAGAGATCCCCAGATGCGGGGATAAGCCGGCGGACGCGCTACCCTTGGGACAGCACCGCGTCTGCACTCCACTTTGGAACATCCTCACGACCCAACACCGGTACGCATTATGAGCTAGAACCAGCTCGCGAGACCAACTTCCACAACCAGCATCAACAATCAGTGTCGTATCAAGTGCGAGCCCGCAGCCCTGACTTATCTCCAATAGTCCGCGGATGTCTGAGTGCAGCGCATTCAGACCGTTGGCGCCCCAAGCCTTTGACGTCGACCAAGCTTTTCGGCGTCTTTCAACAAAGCTTCGCTGTGCCGTCTTTTCCAAGCCAAGCGACGCTTATGACCTCTTGACCACTCTTAGCACGCAGTAGCCCCTGTCGTGTGCTCCATCCCATGTCGCCTGCTAGCCAACTCTGGTCTATCGTACCGCCCTCCGCGGGGGTGCCATTGGATGGCAGGTCAACATGCGGGGTTGCGGGGACGTCATGAGGATGTCGAAGATGCATGCTCGGGTCGCACTGGTTATCTGTGATATCGTTTCCGGAAGGTTCAACAATGATCGCGTGCATGTCTAGTGGGATTAAAGAAAGCGTCGCGCCCACGGTGTCTTATAAGCTCTTGTAAGCTCAACAGTCTGTCGATCTCGTTCGGAGAAAGAAGACTGCACTTCCCCTTACGCTTCGCGTTCTGAAGTTGCCCGCGGGTTGTCCTCGATTCATAATGGCGGACGAGAAATACGATACTACCGAGCAGCGCGAGTTCGCGCCACCGGCCGCAAAGATGTCGGCTGGTCGCTACATGGCAACGCGCATCCCCACTCTCAAGCCTGCCCACGACAAGGTCGCCAACCCCATCGCGCTCCTGCGTATGCTGAATCTCCAGCAATGGCTCTTCTTCCTCGTCGCTTTTGTCGCCTGGACCTGGGACGCGTTCGACTTCTTCACCGTCTCCCTTACCGTGGAAAATCTTGCCGAAACCTTCGGTAAAACCAAGGCGGATATCACATGGGGTATTACATTGGTTCTCATGCTGCGAAGTGTGGGTAGTATCATCTTCGGTCTGGCGGCTGATCGGTACGGAAGAAAGTGGCCTTTCATCATCAACAACCTACTCTTCATTGTGTTGGAGCTAGGCACAGGTTTCTGCTCGACCTACAACGAGTTCTTGGGAGTGAGGGCTTTGTTCGGTATCGCCATGGGTGGACTGTACGGAAATGCTGCTGCCACTGGTAAGTCTTCCTTTCCACCCCCGCATCATGCAGATAGCTGACACTGTCACAGCCCTTGAAGACTGCCCCGAGCAGGCCCGTGGTATCATCTCCGGTATGCTACAACAAGGCTACGCTTTCGGTTACCTACTAGCCACCGTCTTTGCACGCGCGTTCGTCAACACTGTCGGTCACGAATGGCGACCGCTGTTCTGGTTTGGTGCAGGCCCACCAGTCCTGTTCATCATCTTCCGTCTCTGCCTCCCAGAAACGAACGCTTACCTCGAGCGTAAGCGAATACGCGAAGAACAACCCAACGCCGCCAAGGTTTTTGCTCAGGAAGGCAAGGTTGCGTTAAAGCGTCACTGGCTCTTGTTGGTGTATCTTGTCTTGCTCATGGCGGGCTTCAACTTCATGTCGCACGGAAGCCAAGACCTATACCCGACCATGCTGAGTAACCAGTACAACTTCTCCTCCAATCAGGTCACAGTCACACAAGTCGTCGCCAACCTTGGCGCCATGACCGGTGGTACCGTCGTCGGCTATTGCTCATCCATTTTCGGTCGCCGTATCAGCATCGTCGTCATGTGCGTTATCGGCGGCGCTCTACTCTATCCCTACACGTTCGTCTCCACCAACGCAGTCATCGCCGCAGCTTTCTTCCAACAGTTCTGCGTCCAGGGTGCATGGGGTGTCATCCCAATCCACCTTATGGAGCTCTCACCAGGATCATTCCGCACCTTTGTCGTCGGTACATCTTATCAACTCGGAAACCTTGCTTCTTCTGCCTCATCAACTATCGAAGCGACTATTGGCGAGAGGTTTCCACTTCCACCGAAAGGCAAGACAACCCGTTACAAGTACGGGCTGGTGATCTGCATTTTCATGGGATGCGTGTATGCATACGTTATCCTTCTCACAGCTCTGGGACCAGAGTATCGAGGTAGAAGCTTCGATGTGGCTGCCGACGAGGATATGAATGTTGTGACTGGTGCAGATGATGGCAAGTACGGTGCGAGACACGATAGTGAGGACGCGGAGGCGAGAGAGCGTGTATAGAAGTCGCGTACCGAGGGACACTTACCATGTAGCTATCTCTAGTCTTTCCCATAGAGCAAAAATAGTACATGATGCTTCTAGACTTTATCTCCAGCATGCAAATGTTGAGCTCTCACCGTGAGGGTTGGCGGTGTTCGACATCCGGAGTTGGCAACCGCCTTGTCTTTGAGGCTGTGTCTACCCGATGTGGAGAGACAGGCCAGAAATCTGTACTCGTGTGATCGCATCTCGTAAATTGTATATTGCCTGATCCATGGCGTTGACGTAGGCAATTTAGACATTCCAAGCAAGCTCGGTGCTGCCATTGGCCACAATTAAAATCGGCAGCGGCATCCCTCGCTAGCGTTGTACGACTGGTAGCCGCCTTCCACCCCAAATAGATTGTCTTCATCACTCGTAATCTATGCAACACTCACATCGTCTTGTACACCTTCGCTTACAACCAATTCGCGCTCAAGGTTCGGGTCTTTCGCGATGGGTACGGCTCTTTCGACCTTATTGCCGGTGGGTGTCTCGTAACGAATGCGCCAGCCTGGGGCAAGAGACAAAGTATATATGTCGCTCGGGAGATGTTGATATGCCGGCACCAACTGCATATTCATTGCATCTCATCTCCAGGTTCAGCCAAAGATCCCCGCCAAGATGAAGTCTTCCGTTATTTTGCTAGCAGCTACTGCGTCTGTCGCCAGCGCTCACTGTACGTCCCGATGCACTGCACACCACCCAAGAAAGCAAGCTGACCTCTCAAAGACACACTTCCAAGCATCAACGGTGCCGCAGCCTGGACTAGCGTCCGTCAAGCCAAGAACTGGCAGGACAATGGATTCGTCGGCAACGTGCAAAGCAACGACATCCGCTGCAACCAACTCAGGGCAGGTACAGCGACTACTACTGTTGCTGCTGGCTCGAACGTAAAGGTCAGCGTCAACCCGAACGCTTATCACCCCGGTCCCTTCCAGTCGTACCTTGCCAAAGTACCAGAGGGCGCAGACATCAACACCTGGGACCCAACCGGCGCCGTCTGGTTCCGAATCTACGCCGAACAGCCCAAGTTCGGTTCCCAGTTGACCTGGCTGAGTATGTTTCTCACAACGCTCTTACCCTGCTAGCATATACTAACATTTTTTCGCGCAGGCGCTGCCACCTACGACATCAAAATCCCTCAGTGCATTGCGCCTGGAAAGTATCTGATGCGCAACGAGCACATCGCCATTCACACTGCTCAGAGTGTCGGTGGAGCCCAGTTTTATCTGTCTTGCGCACAAATTGAGGTTACTGGCGGCGGCAGCAAGGCGCCATCGAACCTTGTCGCGTTCCCTGGCGCGTACAAGGCTACCGACCCGGGTATCCAGATCAACATCAACTACCCTATCCCTACAAGCTACACCAACCCCGGCCCGCCTACCTTCACATGCTAGATGCAAAGGGTTTGCGCTAGAGGCTTATATGCTTGCGTGGAGCAAAGCTTGAAAGCTACGTCGCTGTAGATGTAAATAGGTGTTTCATAGACAAGATCAGTTTGCGAACATTACAAGGTGCATAGAGTTCACCTTTTGATGAACCAAGGAGACTTTCACTGTGGCAAAACGGCTTACACAGATGAGATACTGATGTGTTGACTTCTGTCTTTCCATTCTCAATACCCTTGAAATTGACCACCAAGATCAACTTACTACTGAAGTAACAGAGTCGTGGGTACCTCCTAGCATGACACCAACCGACTGTTCATCTTCGACTCCGATCGAGAGTCTCGCTTACACCGGTACCTCCAAATCCAACCATACACCTAATCTACGCTCCATCCGAGAGGCCAAAACTTCCCATCCACCTCAAATAGCATGATAGCGCTCAGAAAGCTTCTCTGCATCATACATCTTCGCAGTCGCCCTCTCCAACTCATCCGCGACATACTTCCAAAAGTTGCGCTCACACTTCGCCACCGCATCCATAAGCTGCTCCGTCATCTGCGGCGTCTCCAGATCATTCTCGTGTACCTCTGAGGGAACGGCATGGCGCAAGTTGTCCTTGAGCTCCGTCGCGTTGTTGAAGTCCTTGATGCGCTTCTTGCCCGCCTTGCTAACAACACCTGTTCCTTCGGCGTTGGAGTACTGGTTTGGGTTGCGCAGGTGCATGTAGTCCTTTGGGTCGAAGCCGATCTCGCCGACGGAGGTGGCAATGCGGGGCGCGTTGCGGACGAAGCGGCTGTAGGCTGCGGCGTCGGTGAAGGTTGCCGGTTCGCCTTTGGAGAGGCGCTCTTTGTTGAGGTGGCTGGCGATTTCGCTCCAGAGGAGCTTTTGATCTTGGCGGAGGGTCTTGATGAGGATGTTCTCGGGGTCCTCTTCGACGCTGGGGCGGGTGCTTGTCTTCTTGTCCTGAGGCATGAGTACGGAGATGTTGTTCTCGACCTCCGCCTTGGTGGCTTTGGCGCGCTTGAGTCCGTCCATGACGCGATAGTTGTATGGGCCTTGGGTTCTCAGGCGATTGAGAAATCTACTTTCTTGGGCAGGAAAGGCGTGGTCAGAACCTTCTCCGTCTTCAGGTTCAAACAATGGAGATTCCGCTCGGTTACTGGTTGGCGCGACTGAGGGATGGAGCGTTTGGGAAGAAGGGGATTGATAGCTGCCTGAGAAGTATAAGTACTAATCAGTATGACTGTGTCTTACTAGACTCACTTGGGCTCTCGGTGGCGGTACTCAGGTGAGAGAGTGGGCCACTGGCGCTCGTGATCTTTTTGCCCCGTGCAGTCTTGATCGTTCCTATCTTCACTCCGTCCTTTTTGAATCGCTTCTTACCGCTGCGAAACATCGTGTCTTCCCCAGCAGCGTCAAAGAAGAACACATCATCCCCCCTTTCTTCGCCCGAGAAGCCGATGTCCGGTATAATGACTTGGTCATCTTCAGCCATATCGCTCGCGCTGGCAGGAGACGCTGACAGCCTGAGAAAGTGAGCTTGTTATCATCGGCTCTAGAAGACTTGATTACGCCCAATGCTATGCTCAACGCAAAGGGCTACGATGGACCATTAGACGGCAACAGTGATCGTGATCATGCGCGCTGCCGGCGACGATAGCCTAAACACCTTCAAAATAACTTACTGAGTACTTTCTTCAACAAGGTCCATGCTGTGTTTGATATTGAACAACAAATGAACTTGCGTTCTTTCGTACGGTATAGAATACTGGAGACAGTGAGGAAGAAAGCAACAGGGCTAATGTATTTAGTACTGCATTGAGTCTCACGGAAATACCTGATGTAAACTGGATGCAATACTGTAGCCTAAGGCACGTACCTCGCGCGTCGCAAACGGTGTGCGAGAAATGCCTGGAACGCGAGGGGCCCCCAGTGAATATGGCCATGATCATCACGCCATGAAGTAGCGGGGTCTCTTACAAGCTAAGCGCCTGTAGTCAATGATAGGCCAGGAGAAGAGCACGCTTGGAAAAGAATTATCAAGTCTCGTGTGCAAACGCTTAGTGTTTGCAATCAGGATCGTGTTGGTGCGTCTAGATCTAAATTCCGGATTGAGACTCAGCATATTGCGAAAGTCCCATAGTGCGGAAAAAGCCGAAGAGACCTCTGCGTGATATGCCAAGGTGAGCAGAGTGAGCAGAACCATGTCGGAAAAGATCAGGAGATAGCTCATCGAGTATGTGTCGTGTTTCAAAACTGTGAATTCAGGTCGTAGCGTTGCGGATAAGATATGTTATAATTTACACTATGTGTTGCACAGCGTTTCGTGCATTACAAGGCCTCGATGCGGCCAGACGAGTCGTGAAGTGGTCGTATGGAATTTGAGATCAGTTGAGTACCTTCCTACTTGTGTATCGCGCAGAAGACTAAAGCTTCGGCCCTGTTCAATTCACCTTGCGCAGTGTCGGTTGGTGATTCCGTCTTTCTCGTCTCACGAGTATCTTTTGACTGCTTAGGAGGAAGCAGAGATCGAAGAAGAGACTTGGTAGATGCAATCGTTGACCCTGACTTTGTTGATTCGGCGTCCAATTCCAATTGTTTGCAGGAGTCAGGTCTGTCGGTGGCCGACATGGTTTAAGAGCTTTCGTGGAAGAGCTTGCTTTCGATGTGTAGATGAACTCTGGATGACGGTGGCAACGGGTCGTATGTGGACGCTTGCTTGTTGTTAAATAGATACGTAGGGGCGCTTGCTTGGTCTCACACATCTTGCTTCATCGCTTAAAATGAAACGCAACCTATAGTAGTATTATCATCAACCCATCGCTAAGTCAATACCCTATACAGCATACCTAGGTAGATACACGGTTTGCGAGAGTCGACTTGTGAGCTCTCATCAGCAAGCCGACCAAACGGTGAGTTTGTGCGCACGACAATCTTTGTGAGTACGCGAAGAGACATACAGCTCTACAGCCGAAGGGTGCAATACTCGTTGTTATTGCAAAGATTCATGGCCAGAAGCGTGTGCGTGTCGAATGTTGATGTAGTAATGACGAAAGGGGTCTAGTGCCTTCCGTATTGGCCGCACGCCCCGCGTCTGGGAAGTTTGTCAATCATCACACGTCATGCGCGCACGCGTGTCCGGACCCCAACACGCGCACTGGTAGAGCTCACAGTCACCATCTTCACGCCTGATCATACGATGCCGATCTTGATGACGATTTCGGCAGATCTAGGTCACACAATCGCGCGCCCGCCAACACATCCTCGCGACTTTGACAAACGCACAATAATTCATCGCCATCACATGTCAACACGATTGTGGACTCTTTACTCAACAAAAGAGCTCATTCTTGTATTTACAGCTAACTTGAGAACTCACTACCTACGCATTCCAACGGCGCATGGTGGAGTTTGAACCAGCGAATGTGGATCCAATCTCACCCCACTTGATCTGGCTGAAGGTGACTGTAGGTGCCTTCTCAATCTGTTGGATCGCCTTAGGGAAGCCTTCAGTCGCATTGCATGGACCGGATCCGGACTCTGAGCCGTCAAGCCACTGCATGGCACCGCTCTCATCCCACCAGATGCTCAGCGCGAGAACCATACCGCGGGCCAGAGCATCACCCATGCCCTTGTGGCCACCAAGCTTGCTGTACATCTCAGCGCCAGCTTGAGCACTGCAGAACTCCTGGTCCATAATGATCTCCTTCCTGGCGTTCTCAATAACGACGCCATCCTGGACGTACTTGCGGACAATGGCCTGGAGGACGCCGTCCTTGGCAGGGAACTGGGTGATGACGGTGAATGGCTTCGTGGTGTCGACTTTGAGGCCAGTACCGTAGTAGTCGGGAGAGCTTCGGTGCTTGTAGGGGTTGTCTCCGCATCCGTTCTTGTCGCACAATCCAGCTTTGCCGCACTCATCGCCTGTGCAGCCAAAGAGGCCATCCGTGCTGCAGGTGTGAGGCGCGATCTGGTTGGAGCGAGCGTTTGCCTCCCAGATATCCATTTCGTTGCAGCAAACACCCTGACCCTTGACGTTTCCCTGGAACGAGTAAGCATGAGTACTGAGAGAGAAGACAGCTTGTACTTACTACACCGTTGATCCACGGTGTGACGAAGCACTGAGCATCACAGTATCCCGTGCCATAGGCGGCACCACCTGGGTTCAGTTGAGAACGTCCACCATCAGCCTCCATCTCGCTGAGGTAAAGGGCGCCATTCATGCCGCATGGCAGCTTCGATACGTCGACGTCGAAAGCCAGCTCGTTACCGGTCAGTTGAAGCATCTCGTAGTTCTCCTCGTCCTCGGCCAAGAGGTAGACCCTAGGGCTAGCTTGGCCGCCACTGGGGTTGAACATGTCCAGACGAAGCTCGCCTCCGGTAGTGTAGACACCCATTGTGGAATAGTCTTCGATGCCTTCCATGATGCAGTTCTTCGCACATGTTTCCTCATCAGGGCACGCAACCGGATCGGCTGCACTACCCCAGTTTCCGCAGCCGAGTGTTGAGTTACCCTTTTGATGGACATTATGGGAAGCTGAGTCGGTGACAATAGCGGTGCTCTGCTCTTTGCATCCTCCCGCTTTGGTGCACTTCCAGGTGGTGAGCTTGGGGTGCACTTCTGGGGTGTTGCCTGGCGTTTGGGCAGCAGCAAGACCTAGAAGGGTCGCCGCGATAAGGGTGTAAGGAGCCATGGTATAACGATTGACTAGGCGTGAACTTGAAAGGAAGGACTTGCAGGGCTTGGAGAGGTGCGAACCGTGAGTCTCTTTATAGCTGCTTTGACAGCGAGATGAAGCCGCGGGCTGTTCTTGTACTAATGGACTGCATGCATGTATCAATTTCAACATATTACAGGATATAAGAGCCGCAATGTCTTGGAGCCTGCATTTAGTAAACATCGTCAATGGACCTGGCGGCTGTTGCTGCCATTGGCCGCAAGCTCTGCCTCGGCCCTATTGTCAAGGTCGCATTTGTTTCGAACCCTCGCCGCAAGATCTTGACAGCGCAAAACGGTCCGGAAGAACATGCAGAGAACCTTCGACAATCTATTTAGGAGATTGCTATTTGCTCAAATATATTGCACTTGATCACGGGGCCCCAGATGGAGGTTTCATGTGGGGCATTTACCCGGTGTTTGCTCGGCGCAAAGAGAGCTTGACTTATACAAGCAGGTGCCCGCCCCTTTGCCGTGCTTCTCACAACCAAAAGCCCACCGGGAGCCCGGTTTTTAGTCCGCAGTCGTAGTAGGTCAATACAAGCGTCGAACAAAAGCAATGTGCGGCGGCAAGAAAGAACCAGGTTACCGGGTGAGCAGTCCGACACTCCTAGCATCCGACGCGATGAGACTCCCTCTCGCTGCAATGTGTCATTTCAATGCGCATCTTTTCGCGTGCGCTCGTCGCAGTAAGTTCCAAGTACCAAGTGCTCGGCTCAAGCTTCTTCTATTCTACCTCGCGTTGTACAGAACGGATCGCTGGCTATGGCTATACTTCTCCGGCACCATCTTCCATCAGTCTTCTTCTACGACCATCTTTGACTTCTAGTACTCGTCGCACGGCTCCTGAAGATAGTCAGTCTTTACATTCATTGATGAACGGTCTTGATGCCGTCGTCCACGACGATCAGTTTATCGCTGGCCTTGCCGCAGCCATGGAGCAACGAATGACTCGGTCGCGGCTGCTCATTCATCTTCGTCGATCTGATGTTTCGTGAGCCCGAAACATCCCTACGGAACCTTGAGCAGCCTTCACCCCACTCTTGCCATGGCAGCTATCATGGCAGCTATCATGGCAGCTATCATGGCAGCTATCATGGCAGCTATCATGGCAGCTATCATGGCAGCTATCATGGCAGCTATCATGGCAGCTATCATGGCAGCTGTCATATCTTCTATCAGGCACACCATACCCAGCTCTTTCATTACTCCTACGACATCGGTCAGATTCTTCCGACTCTCTTGGAAAGTGGATTCACAAGACAACCGTTGTCAATGCGTCTGGCTGACAGCGCATTCAAACGGAGCTTTCGTCCCGCCTGGGACGACGTAAGCTTGGTGTCTGCTCGCGGTGAGTAGGACAAGATGTGAGCGCGCTCATCAATTTCTTCTCGAACAAGCACCTCGGCAGTGGTCGGATATGAGCAGCCTCCGGAAGTCGGCTAGGAAGTTGGGGTATGTTTGGCTGCCAACTTTTGACAAGTAAACATTGTCGCGGAGTCTAGCCCAAGTGTGTGGCTGTCGTTGCCCTGTTGGGTCAGTCCCGCTATCGGGATTTTAGTCATGTGGGCCACCTCAACTGGTGAAACTCACAAGGAGCAGCCCTGCGCCGGAGTAGTGCCGACGGAAGCTCTAACACCCTTTGCGTTGCCATTTCCGCATGCCAAATCCAGGCACCTTGGCTAAGGCCCCTAGTTCTCCGCATTTGCCAACGTTGACGGAATTGCCGTCCCGGTATCGATTGTGGCGCCACCATCTCCAGATGGTCCAACAGGATTGAACGGCGAGACACCATAGTTTCGACGCGAACCTCGAGCAAGAAAGCAAAGTCATCAACATTGCTTATGACAAAAGCAGTCTTTACAGCATCTGAGTAGTCTATCTAGTACATCTCCCAGGAACGGTCTCACTTCGGCCGTATTGGCTTAGTGCAGAAGCCGTGAACTGATCCGGCCTTCTTGTTTTTTCGAAAACGGACAAGGAACGCTAGGATGTCATACGCTCGCGACATAGATCAGGCATTCCATTCTGCAAAGCCTACGAGTCGTTTGTAAGCCATGTGGCAAGGTCGGGTTGAAGAAAAGTCAGCACCAGGTGCCACGGTATGAGTTTTCTTCGTTTTTCGTTGGCTGTCACGACTCGCTTGGGTTAGCCAGCCAATGAGAGCGTACAACTCGCCCTGCGCACACCATCAGCAATGATGAGGACAATATCTGGAATTTGGAATGAGTTCAGCAGTCATGAGGACGAAAACCACCTACAAGCTGAAGGCCACTATCGGGGAGCGGGGAACGTTCGTAGGGCACAAAGATGGTGGTTCGGCACGGCACGGGGGCGCTACCTACCCTATCCTCCGTCCTCATAGAGTTTGCTCTCAACGTCTGGTTTGGACGGCGCCGGATAGCACCCTCAGGAAAACCTCACACGTACGAACGCGCAATTGCGCACAAAGTTGCGGCAAGGCCGGCCAGAGAGCTGTCAGACTCTTATGGAACGGCTGCTGAACCCTGGAGACCCGCACAAGACCGGCACTTCGATGCCTGTACATATTGTAAGGCCTTTGCTCTTTCAAGCCAAAAGCAGTTTGACATCCAGTATGATCGCCCTCTCTCCTTTCGCCCGTTCAGGCAAAGTGGGCGTCTTCGGAGTTCCTTCCTCGCCATGGGATTGTGCACCTCGACGCGGTGACGTCCACGCTTGCATGATTCCGTGCACACATTTGACTCGCTAAATGCTCCTCCCGACTCAAGCTCCCGCTGCACGCCTCACCATTGGAACCACAAAATTGACAAAAGCATCATGAGGCTTTCGTCGGCGGGGATTTAGTGAAAGGCTAGAGACAGATCCGTTTGCTTTTGGCAATTAAGTGGCCTCGTGTATGGCCGAGCAAACGACTCGCACTCCCCTTTCTCGCGTGGCAACGCTTAGCGAAGCACGTTGCCGATCTTCCTGCCTCGCCATAATGGATCTGCCCCACAATGAACCTGGCTCGAACAGTATCCTGCGTCGACTACCGTCGCAAGGATACCCAGAGCAGCGTCGGTGGTCTTGCTAACAGTATTCTAGCGTTCACAATGCCAGGAGACACACGGCTCGGAGAAAGTGTTGAGACGTCTGTTCGCGCGATCAGCGACGAGGGGGAGGCCGAACTTGTCGAAATACAATATGCTGCAAGGTCGTACTCGAATCGCGGTTTTCCAGACTCATCAATCCTCTCCCTCGCCTACATAACCTTATTTTGACGATTCTCCCGACACACCACCGAGTATGGAGGACCGAAGTGGTTCGGTGCTGGCTATAGCCCTCACCTTCTTGATCTTAACATATATCACCGTTGGCCTTCGTTGCTATGTCAGGTAAGAGATCTACTTGCTATCTTCATTGTTTTTGGACGCGTCGCTGATAAGAATGTAGGATCTTCATGGTGAAGGGATTCGGCATTGACGACTACTGCATGGTCGTCACACTTTGCTTTTTCACCGGCTATCTCGTGTCTCAAATCGGCGGTGCTCTCCACGGAACAGGTGTTCGCCGCGAGAAACTCACCGACGAACAAGCGCAAACGGCCCTTCACTTCTGGTTCTTCTGCGAAATATTCTACACATTATCGACATGCATGCTCAAGATCGCCGTCGGGTTCTTCTTGCTGCGGATTACCGTCGTGCAGATGCACATCTGGCTCATCCGGTTCATTATGGTAGTTTCTGCCATCGTGGGAGTCGCATACACATCGGTCGTCATCTTCCAGTGCAAGCCGGTCTCGTTCTGGTGGGACCTGAACCCTAATCACCATGGCACTTGCTTGTCAGCGACACTAGTCATGAACTTCACGTTCGTGGTTTCTGGACTCAACGCGTTTGCGGACTGGATGTTTGCGATTCTCCCGGTCCTGATCGTCAAGGATCTCCACATGAAGAAACGCATGAAAGTCATAGTCGCTTCCGTCATTGCTCTTGCCGCAGTGTAAGTGTTTCGCGAGCCGCATAATAATGTCTCTAACAAATCGATAGTGGTTCGACAGCAACGATCATCCGTCTCCCGTACACGACCTCATTGAAGGGATACAAGGGCGACTTCCTCTACCGAACAACCGATTTTGCGATCTGGAGCACAGTAGAGGTGGGATTGGGCATAACAGCTGGTTCTATCGCGACACTGAGGCCTCTCATGAAGCAGGCTCTCGAGATCACTCGCTCGGCCTCAGCTTTACCCTGGAGTAAGCCTTCGCTGAACTCCGGCCCGCTGCAGTCGGGAACCCAACTGGGCACGCTCAAGCCTTCGATAAAGAAGTCGATCACAATCACTACCTCCAGGGCACGGAGAGAGAGCGCCAGCTCTGACGAGGAGATAATACTGGGCAGAAGCCAGCCATCGGAAGCATGGCAGCAGCAGCAGGGACTGCCTGGCTACGTTACGTCTACCGTTCTAGATGAACGTGAGAAGCGACAAATATCAGAGAAGAGTCGCCAACATAAGACAGAACGTGAAAGAAGAGGCAGTCCTGGAGGGGCCAGCGACTCCACTCTCGACAGCAAATCGACTGGAAAGGCCGCAAAGGTCCATGAGCGTTTTTGATTAGAAGTTTCCATTTGAAGCACTGCACGATACCCCATAGTAACAGAATTCTGCATCAATACACATGTCTCCGTATCTATGCCCCCATGCTACCCAACAGCGCTGGTACTACGTTCAATGTTCAAACACCGGCACGTTCATTAAAACATGTACATTTGTGCATCCAACCTGACTATCCACTCTCGGTCTAGATAGACTTCTGCCCGGTAACCACCGGCACCTAACACCTCACTTTCAAAGCCGACAACCGAAATTCATCGCGAGGAGACTCATCAGGTGCTAGCGCAAAAGCCAGAACGAGCTCACCCCGACTTTGACCAATTCCAGCCTCCACGATATCTTCCACTGCCTGCCCGCGCGGATCATATAGATCATCTAGATCACATCCGTAACCCCCTTCGCCGCTCACCGCTCCTGGCCCATCTCATCTCCCCTTTCATCCCCATCCCGCTTTCGTGCCATGCCCAGTAACGATCCACGCTGACCGTCGATCACCTAGCCTTGTCTTCCGCTGTATCAGTAACACGGAATAGGCGATCAACACCGTTCATGTAAATAAAGTTGCTGTCGAAAAACGCTCCAGCGCGATTGATTAGTCGATCCAGGAGGTCGGGGCATCAAGGGAATGTCTGATTCCGAACTTTCACATTGTCTGTGATTGCGATGGAAGAACCCGTGGTGGTGAGCCTCAAGACTGGGCTGAACGACGATTGTATGTATATCGCGTGAGTCTAGCTAACTACTTGAGCACAGAGCTATCGCGATCATCCCGCATATCGAGGTACAACTCCGATAATCAGCCCGAACCGAGGTAGTCAAGTCAAAGGTGCTTGATCTGCTACGTTCAGCTATGCATCTGAGCCGTGATTGTATAGCTGACATCTTGCTTACAAACGTCACGGGTCCTTCCGCACAACGGCGCGTGAAACGGGCTAGCAAACTGCTGGCCTGGCAAAGGTCCGACTACACGATGACCGCGGCAGAAACTGCAGCAACCGACCATAAGCACTTGAACCCATAATCACGGCCTTTGTTCCTGAAACAGATGCTCTGTCTGCCCAGGCATGTACATAGTCAATCCGCATCGCCCCACACCGAGACCTCTTCCCGCTCATGTCCCTCACCATGAGCGACCTTCCCAATATTCTCTTGCATTGATCTCAAATTCCCAATTATATTACATTATCAGGTGTATCGACGCTGCCGCCGCAACTACCTAGCCTATATTTACAACCGACTACCACAATATATCTGAGAACGCAGTCCTGAGCACTTCCGTCCTCGTCTTCTGCATCTCCGGTGCGATGCCGACCAGATCCAAAATATCGAGACACTTCCGCGCATCTTCCTTCGCTTCCTTGAGCAAGGGGTCTGCTGAGGGGGGCAAGCCGTTGTGACTGGGTGAAAGTGGTTGCGCTTGCTGGCCGAGGATTCGAGCCATGAGGAGCTAGGAGACATGTCAGTAACCTGGTAATCATACCCAAAGATTCCAACCTACGGCTTCCTCAAACGCGCGGTGTTGGAACACCCACCACACACTGGCATCGATCCTAAGGTACTCCCAGAAATGGAAGAAAGACTGTAACGCCATCCTAGCCGCGTCCAGCGCGCCTTTGACGTCGCATGGTACACCCTCGGCCGGGTTCTCATCCGCCTGTATGGCCATGACGCAATGCCAGAAGTTGCTTCGGAAGAACAAGTTCTGTCGTAACCCGCGTGGGTTTGTTTCTGCCATACTACGTATAGTGGCTTCGTCAGATGCCGTAAGATCTGCTGGGAAGCTCTTATGCAGCGCAAAGTATTCGTTTACCAGCTCGGCCTTATGCGATAATGAGGTTGTCAAGGGCGTTGCCAACGAACGTGGGATGCAGACAGTGCGGGATACAAGATTGGCCATGTGCCACATCGAGCGGATGTATCTTCGATCTGACAACTCGTAGGAAGGATAGAGATCATGGTTCGAGGCGATGTTGCTGATGCTCATAGGATTGATGACGGGGTCTGTCGTGCCGTTGTTTGAAGAACCGTTCGGGATGTATTCATCAAGGTCATCGCTCAGGGATTCTGGCTGTATGTCTGAGAACACACTGGTCGGTGGGAGTTTTAGTAAAACAGTAAGAAAGGTGTCCTGAAAATAGATGGCTTGCCAGAGCTTCCGCCGTTGCTGTTTGTCACTCAGTGAACACCGAGGCGCGATGATGTCTGGGTCGCGATGTAATCCCATGGCGTATGCTTGCCGTACTAGAACTCCACCAAAAGCCCATGCATCAGAGGCATGATTGTCGTTCATCAAAAAGTATCCTATCAGAACCATGGCCTGCAGTGTTCTGACCGAAGCTCGACTGAGGTACGAAGATATTCGCAATGCCTGCTGAGCAGCTGATATGTAGAACTCGGCAATCTTCGCTCGCTCAGCATTGTCAGTGGTACGGATGAACTGCGTACCCATAGCGTACACAACAAAGTGAAGAGCAACCAGCACGGGATCTGCTGCATGTTTCTCCTCTAATGGTAGCGACCAGAACCGTTGGTAATCGGCATAGAAGTTCCTGCGATGTACCATGGGGTATACTGGGTCGACAGCATCAAAGTACTTGTCTACCAAAATGTCTGCCTGCTCTTTAGCTGGCAACACGCCGACAACTTCGGCGAGACCGCCGCGACTCGTCCAGTAGTTAGCAAAGGGATGCTCAGAACCCAGACCAAAGAATGGCGCGGGCGTGTGGTTAGAGTAGGGTATGTTTGATAACAAGAATGGCGAGGACCCTGACGATGACAAGGACACGCTACGATATTGTGCTCTGACTGGCGTTGGTGGTACCTGGATGTGGGCCTGTCAAACGAGTCAGAGAACCGCTAGAACGATGCTTTTCACGACATTTTCACTGATGATGAAGTAATGCCAAAGATGGGCTCGGAATATTTGACGGCCACGAAACTCGTCAGGTCTTGACCCAACACGTTCGGCCGGTTCCTCAAAGCCCCACAATCGCCAACAGCCACCGGCGCCCGAAGGGTTGGGCCGACATGCGTTCGCAGGAGGTTCGCAACGATATGACAGGTACAAGGGGTGTGTATTACCTGAACGGGCTTGTTGCCATGTGGGTGCGGGTCACTGCCAAGGTGCAACGAAGGCCTCGCGCTCGTTTTTCTGGAGCGTCCCGCAGTGCGACCGGCGCCAACCCTGTGCAAAGGCTCAGCAGATGCGAGTCCAGGGATGCCATGGGAACTTACTTGTCTGTGGAAGTCGCGATCAGGTTGGCAATGTCGGAGTATTTGCATGTTGACTGTCGCTTGATGCAGGCCAAGCAATGAGGACGAGTGCGGTCACACTGCGTCGGTTCAGTCTCGGGCAGCCATTGCGCCAGCGCGCTGCACTCACTTTGGTTTTGCGCTCGACACACTCCTCGCAGCTCAGCGTCGGCTTGTTGCGCTTTTGCTTCTTCTTGGGTGGCGCATCGCCGTGGGTGCCTGTCGCGCTGGTGGTGGACGGATCCGGACTCGTCGAGGGCTGCGTGCCTTCGTCATCCATTGTGCAGCGCGTGCGGCGATCGGGCAGCGCGTGAGCTTGGTCCGAGTGCTTGACAGCGACGGGCAAATGCGAGGATCCAAGCGGCAGCAGTGGGCACAACGTTGGCGGGAATAAAAGTGAGGGTTGAAGTATTTCCGCGCTGGAGCTGACGCGCCCCAGAAAAGGCCACCGAGGTTGCGTGGGGACGCTGTGGAGTTGATACCAGCCACTGCTGCTTGGCACGATTGAGACGGGGCCTAGAACTCACCACTAGAGACGACGTCAGTTGGCCTAGTTCACGTCAATTTAGGCTATGGATCATCCTGCGCGTAGATGCGATAGCCAGCCATGACAGCAGGTGATGCAGGCGCGTGTAGATGGGTGGCATGTCATCTCCAGATCTGAAAGGCTCCAAAACAACACCACACATGCACTGAGACGACAACTCTACATGTTTTGTTTGGAAAGGCACACAAATCGCGCTGTTGATATCATGTCCCACTAGTCGCAGTGCATGCCTAGCTGACGTCGAAGATTCAAAGGCGTCCAGCGTCGGCTTTTGCGCTATTCCCGAAGCGCCGGCAGTACTAAATCTACCGGCCAGGAACGCTCATGACAGCATCATGATATTTGTCAGCGACGTCTGCGCCTTCCACATCTAGGAGTACTGTCACTTTGGAAGGAAGCCTGCACACTTGTCATGAACCTCGAAGAACTAAATGACGTTGCAATAATATACTTGAGAGGAGACGTATAAACAAAAGGAACAACCCGCTCAATGACCTGTCGGCATCCGTCACATCCTAGCGAAAGCGAAAGATATCTCAAAAAGGCAACCTCAGTCCGTCCGGTGAAAGAGACCGCCTTAGGTATACATCCTCTTCGCATCACGATAACCCCCACCACCGCGCATATCATCCTCGAAAGCCTCCGCGACCTCAAGCACACGCTTGACCTGCTCCATACTAAAGACCGACTTCTCCGCAAGCGCAATCGACTGCGACGTCTTGACCGTGTTTTTGATCTGCAGGAATTGTTAACTGACATGCACGCACACCACCGCAACAACAACAAAACATACCTGTCTCCCATTCATACTCCTCTTACTCAACTCATCAAAGTCCACCTCGGTAAACGGCTTCATCTGCTTCCCTCCCTTATCTTCTTTCGCTTCTTTCGCAGTACCCTCCTCATCACTATCTTTATCCTTGCCCTTCTTCCTCTCGGCCTCAGCATCACGACCCATCTGCTCCACCTTGCTAATATGGTGCTGCCAGATCTTCTTCCTCGCCTTGGCTTCCAGGTTGTCGTATCGGATACCCATGTGGATCCTGCTCTGGAACGCTTCATCGAAGGTTTCCACGCGGTTTGTTGTGAGGAAGAGAATGCCTTGGTAGTACTCCGTTAGACGCAAGAACACAGATACAAGACTATTACGATGAATGTCGTGGGGTTGGCGCGCCTCGAGAAACACGTCTGCTTCGTCGAGGAGGAGGATGGCGCCCCAGGAATGCGTTATGTCCATTATGCGGTTGAGATCGGTCTCGAGTGAGCGGCTGTTGGTGCCTAGTTCGCCTGCCGAGACGGCGTAGAGTGGGCATTTGAGGTACTCGGCGATGGATTCGCCGGTCAGCGTTTTCCCTACACCGGGAGGGCCGTGGAGAACGACGTTGAGGCCTTTGCCTTTGCCTTGGATGACGTCGTCGATGGTCTTTGCGGCGTTGAAGCGGTGCGAAGAGACGAGGCCTTTGAGGTTCTGCTTGATGCGGCTGGGCAGGACGAGGCTGGAGAAGGCTTCGTCGTTCCACTTGATGTCGTCGATGCCGGCGAGCGAGAATTCGAGCCAGAGTTTCTCCGAGAAGGCGAAACCGAGGACGACTGGAGAGGCGATGAGGAGCTCTTCTTCGGTGAAGCACTGCTGCTTGTTTTCTGAGCCATCTTCGTCAGTCTCGACTTGCTTGTCGGGACTGTCGCCCTTTTCCTTGTCGATGACGCTTTGTGGCACACGGATGGGATGCTTCTTGCCCTTCTTGTCCTTCCACATGACGATACGCATCTTGTCTTTCTCCTCATCTTCCTCCTCGTCGCCTGATCCACAGCAGCAGTCGTCACTATCGTCATCGTCATCGTCGTTTTCCTCGTTCTGTGCAAGCTCGTCTTGTTTGAGGTACGAGAGCGGATAGTTGGGATTGATGCGGCGAAAGATGGCGGGATCGACCATGACACGACCATTGATGATGAAGCGGATGATGTTATTTTTGTGCTTCATGTACGCAATGCCCTTCTGGAGGCGGTAGTTCATGCCTTGGAGAGCGACGAACTTCTTGCCTCGATCGACGAGCTGCTTCTTGATGCTCTGCAAGATCGTTAGCTAATGCACGCTCGATCAACCGGTCAACGACTCACCTCAGGATCTTTGTGGTACTTCAACGGATAAGCTGAGAGACTAGTAATCTTCTTGTGGCCCTTGAAAGCCTGGATTGTGATCTGATGGTCTCCCAGGCCGAAAGACTTGCCGTCATACTCAAGATACTTGCCATCTACATACCAGGACTTGACCCCTGTCATCCAGCTCTCATACTCATACGCAGTCTCGACCTTGAAGCATCGCGGATCATCCTTATTGTGATACGTGGGAGTGAAGGCGATCGTGTTCGGCTTGAACAATGCCCAAACGAGGTCGTACGTGATCGTACCCGCTTTGAGCATGGGCCGGAGAGCCTTGCGCGTCGCAGTGTAATCCTCATCAATGTAACTCAGAAGTAGTTTGCATGATGCAATCTGCTGTTTGACACGCTTCTGCTCTTTCGACTTCTTTGCCTTCTTCAGCTTTGGCTTCAGCGTCTTCTTGATGTAGGTCTTCAATTCGTCGTAGTAGTGGAACAGTGTGTGGGGGTCAATCTGCGGTATGTCTTCCACCAGGCTGATGCTCTTGCAGTCCTTGAAAACTTCTTGGAGTGCGTTGCGAAGTAACTTGGATTTGATATCCAGTTGTGTCTCTTGATACTTGCCTTCCCAGTTGAGTCTCCTGCGCACGGTGAACACGCAGTCAAACTCGTCTTTTTGGTCGGCGTTACTCTCGACGAGTTTCCAATCGCGTATCTTCATGTCGAAAACCTGGTCGACGCGCTTGAACTCGAGGGCGTTCTTCTTGACTGGCTTATCAAGCTTCGTAGTGGATACGGCGGCAGCCGCAGCCGCAGCGTTGAGAGAAGCTTGTTGCGCCTTGAGACTGTTGAGCAGACCACTTACTTTGGTCACTTGTGTGTCAAGGGTATCTCCTGGCAACGGAGGCTCTAGCGGCGGGGTCGGCACAAGGAGATCATCCTCGGAAGACGATGTCATTGACGAAAATTCAGATAATTCAGCCTTCTTCGCTTTCTTTGCCTTCCGCTTGGCTTTCCCCTTTGCGCGTTTACGTCTCGATTTCTCGTCCTCGGAATCCGACTCGCTGTCGGATGAGCTCGAAGTGTTAGAGCTACTGTCGTCGCTAGAGCTGTCTAGCTTCTTGTTCTTCTTCTTTTTGGCTTTGGCTCGCAAGGCCTTCCGGCGGCTCTTCTTGTCATCTGCCTCTGAATCTGAGTCCGAACTTGAGTCGGAGGTATCAGCCGAACTCTCATCCTCGCTTGTTGAATCATGCTTTCTACTTTTGCTCTTCTTGCTCTTCGCCTTCGCCCGCTGCTTCTTCTTCGCTGCTGCTCGTTTCGCGACCAACTTCCGCCTCTTCTTACGCTTAGCCTTCTCGTCCTCACTACTCTCTTCCGACTCACTGTCGCTCTCAGAGCCACTATCATCCGATGTAGACGTCTCTTCTGCTTTACGCCTTGACTTCTTTGATGCGTGTTTCCCACGCCTGCTGACACTCTTCTTCTTCGCATCGACTAGCTCAGACTTGGGCACCTCAGTATGCTCGACGGAAACGGCTGCCTGCTTCTCATCGGTAGTCTGAGCTGTGTCGGTCACATGGGCTTCGACAGTCTCTTGTGAAGAATCCATCTTTGGCTCGTGCAGCGAGATGTCGTCCGGATCGGACTTCACGGAAGGGGTTGCAACAATGACAGGTGACGATGATGAGGTGTCGGAAAGCTTTTTGCTAGCTTTGGCAGGTAAGGAAGGTTTGGTGGAAGAAGTCTTCGAATTGTCCGGTCCGTTCATGGGTCGTAGACTTGCCAAGATGCGAGGCTGGCTCTCTCCTATTGCTTAACTGTTGAGTATGCTGCGGGAGACAAGGGCCAGGAAGAAGTCGTAACACGTAAACTTGGGGTCCGAGTCGTTCAGGAGATGTAGCAATTGCAGATGAAACAGTCTCAAGGCTGAGACAAGAGGAGGACCTAGGTCTCACACCCTTTTAACCACCGACAGAGCCGCAAGGTGAAGTCTAACCTCACTCTGTCTCTTTTCCCGACCCACACCTTTCTCTAATCAGATCTCTCGCCCACACAACACACTACTAGGCTGCAGTCTTGTATTACCGTCCTCGGTTACCCCGCAGTACCTAATCCTGGATCTGGCAAATGGCGAGCTCTGAATAGCGAACTCCGACAAGGCTGAACTTGTTGGGAGCCAGCGTGCTCAACTAGATCGTCTTATCACCATATCAGTACAGGGTGGTGGTGGTGGAGTGGAGGCCGCACATACCTAATGAACCTCTTCAGCCGAATCTGCTGCCTAGCCACGACCTTCCTGTAGGAGCAACGTTTCGTCGATGTATTGGCCTGAGCAGGCTACTCTGCATGTAAAGGCTGGTAAAAAGGCGATGTCGTGATGACCGGTGAGGAGGTAACCAATGTCAAGGCAGAGCGTAGCTCAGCCTCGTCTGACAATGCCTTCAGCCTTGCAGGAGTGTGGACGCGCTCGCTTTCGCCGGTCCCAATCAATCTTTCATGGTTTATCTGCACCTCTCTTTCTCGAGAGCATGTATACGGATCACAGAACTCGGCCGTCGACTGCGTGACGATTCTTATACCTGCGGACTGGTTCGGTGGCGCTGCGGCTGTCTCTACATCACACTTCCCTGCGTTGCCGGTAACGCAAAGATGCACTGTGCTCTCTACGCACATGCATATTACCAAAGTGGCCCACCAGTTGACGTTGTGTTCCCATCGGCTGCTGCTGAGCTGCAGTGATGGTCGTTCGTGTGTCGCGCTGAGTGGCCCTGCCTCACCAGGAAGGAATGCAGTAGCTGCATCGGCTAGGTATCGAGCGCATTACCGAGTACCCGTGGCCAGCTCGCCTCACTTATCCCATGCTGCACGAATATACAGTCGCGCATACATTAGGGGCCTTGGTGTTGACGAATTTCTAATCAGAAGTATCTGTCGTTCCCTAGTGGATCGAAAGCAAGTGGTGTATCTGAGAAACAGCGAAATCAACCTCAATCCTACAAACCCAAAACACTCTCTCATAACGAAAGAAGCGCGCTGTACAACGCCTCATCAATGCATACAGCGCCATGCAGCACGCGCAAAACACGATTCGTGCGCACATGTGATACGCTGACCAGACGCCAACCGCAAGCTTCCGGTTCTGTCATGCAGCTCCAAATAACGCCCCGCATTACCGAAGACAACGACGTGATGCACGAGTTTTGCCGTCGCTGTAAGGGTATAGGCACCTACGAACTCGTCTTTTTCTTGCCAAAATGCATGTGCCCAAGGCCATGCTCCTTCGCATCCTTCATCTCACTCTCAGGCTTTCCATCAGGTAAATCGTTGGTATGAGCTGCTCCTGAGACGTGATACTTGAAGCTCTCTGCAATTCCGCCAATGTGGCCCCCGCTCTGGTGTGACCCAGTAGGCTGGTCTGCGGATCGCGAGTGGCTAGCAATATGACTAGAATTGTCAGGACGATCTGGTTGCGTGGGGTCTGAGATTGCTGTTGTCGGCCCACTCCTTGTCGCGTCTGTGCTTGTTCGAGAAGCAGAACCGTTCGGCTCCATTAAGACTCTTTCCCCATTCGGGCCATGTGGTCGGACATGCTTGGTGTCACTATCACCGCTGTCCCTCCGACCGGGAGCTTCGACAATGGTGGTACCCTTCTTGTTCTCGCTTCGGACGCTGTTCGCTCGGCTGATATCGGACTTCTCGTTGGGTGGGCTCGCTGTGCGGACACCTAGATCTTTGTCTTCGGACGGCTCCACGCCCTTGGTACCCCTCCAATCTGCGGGCTCGGCTTGTTGCACTGGCTCACCCTCCTTCGGTTCTGTAATGACAACACCAGGTCGGCCCTCTTCGCTAGAGAGTGCGCGCCAGACTACGGCTATGCGCTCGAAAGCTTGTGTGCCTTTTCGGGATGAGCCTTTAATGCCGTCCATGGCTTCCCATGCAATCTCAAAGATGCCCGACTGGTCGACATTGCCGTTCTGCTCAGGACCGTTTCCTTCGAAGTATGTGTTGAACCACACGTGTGCGACAGCTGTGACCATGGTCAGATCGAAGGCGGCTTTGTTACGACGCTCGACGTCAATGTTGATGTCGTTGGTGGGCAGGACTACGCGCTTGGAAGGTCGGAAAACAACGTCGCCTGTGCCTGTGGGTAGGCTCTCGCGCGATGATCTTGGCTCGGCCGTGGCGCCATCGACATTGGTCTGCTGCTGCTGCTCGAGGGAGGAAGTGGAGCCATTCTTGGGACCTTCGCTCGTCTTGGATGGGCCGAAGCCGTTCTTGTACATGACCTCCTGCACTGCCTGTGCCATGCCGGTAGTCTTGACTTCGCCCCGCACAATCTCCCTCTCGTCGCGGGTGAAGGTGTGGAAGTTCTTGATGAGCTTGCCATCCTCGACGAAGCCCTCGATCTGGATCTTGACACCGTCTCTGAGACCCCAGCAGTGCACCTCAAGTATTTCGACCTGCCGCTCGACATACAACTTGCCGTGCTTGGCCCAGCGATCCACGTAGTCTATCCATCGGAGTTGGCTGGGGATGCTGACGCCTTTGCCCATGTTGGGTCGCATGCGCCGCTCGGTGAAGCGATCCAGAGCCTTGTGCACCGGCCAGCCTTCCTCGCTGATGAGGTAACTGCAACTAGCAGTTCCCGATCGCCCTTTCCCGGCCTTGCAATGTACGACGACGACCCGCCCCTCCTTCTCATGAAGCCAGTTGCGCATGCTGGCCATGATGTTCGGTATCAGGGCGAAAGGCGGCGGGTGGTGATCGGGGAAGGGATAATGGTAGACGCGACCGTAGACCTCCGAGTCGGGGTAGCCCGTCCCTTCAGCGCGAAACTCCCATATGGCCCAATCGTCGCCGTGTTTCGAGTCGAGAAACTTTACGAGCGAGTCAAGCGGGTTGCGATAGGCGCGCTGCGGGTAGGTGCCACTAGGGCCCGAAGTAGCGATTACTAGACGCTGTCAGAGGGAAGACACTGGAAACCTTCTTGGGGCGACCGTACTGTTGTCGGTCACATAGCACAGGTCGAGGCCAGCTTCAGCATGCCTGGCGCGAGGGCCGGCTACGAGTTGCCGCAAAAGCGACGCCTGCGATGGTCAGTTCGATCTTCCATGGTGTCGTCTTTCTGTTGTGCGCACCATTATTCCGGCGGTCGTCTGAAGTATCAAGGAGCAATATTGCGTGTTGGCTCATGGCGGGAGTCGAGGCGCGAGGGATGCTGCCTCTAGGCGCGGGCAGGCGCGACCGAAAGGTGGGTACGTCACCCTGCCCGGCTTCTGCGCTAGGTGTCGGTTCCTGCCCAGACCTGATCACCTCCCGCCACCTTAACATTTTTACTCGCCACACGCCTCACAGCCACATCATATCCCATTTGATATTTGGTCATGCACGCGAGTACCGCAACCATCGACTCCATACTACATGTGACGTATGTCGCTTGAACCCACTGACCTGGCTTGCTGCTTCTTTGCCGACTCACCCGTTTCAGCCTGATCCGCATCAGGCTGTCATCTCAAGCAGGCATACAGCAGACCCGGCCTTGTCTCAAGATGCAAGATCATATGAGTCTCTCTGTGTAAACATTCTCTAATATTACATTGTAACAAAAAATCGCCTGCTAGATGCCCCCTTTCCGACCAGTGCGTCCGAAATTTGACGACAGTTCTTCGTCGCCGCGTCCGTGTTGCTTGGGCATCCTACCACGTGCTGCGCCCAATTACTGCCGCTGACAATAGCATCTAAGCCTGGGACATTAGTCGGCTTCGACGTCATGTCTCTCCTCTACCACTCACAGATTATACCGGCGTAGCATCAAGTTCGTATGCGTCAGTCGACACAGTGCGCCGGCGTTGGCGTAGAACAGTATTCGCAAGAGCAAGGATTCCTATGACCGCAGTCACAGCTGCTAGATATGTTCCGATGACATTGAAACTAAGCTGCGTCGACATTGGCTCGGATCGTAATGAGATGTCCATGGCGCCGGATACCTGGCTTCGAGGCTTAACGACTGTATACATCAGCACATGTGATGTAACAACGCAGAGCGGACAACTCGTACGAATTCAGCTCAAAGGTAAGACTCGGATTTTACCACACTGTTGAGACTGAAAGTGAGAGGCTGTTGATGAAACGTCCTCGAAGTGGACGCAAGACAGCTGAAATGAACTTTTCCTTCTATCGGGACAAATATTTATACGTTCGTCAGAGTCGATACTCGCGTATCCTCATCTCGACTATTTTGTCTTAGGTGCAGCATAAGGCGCCGTATTTCTGCGGCATGCGGAACTTGCTATATCCACGAAGTTGCGACAGAGGCGGAAGTTGTTCAGAGGCGAAGGCTCCAGTGCGCTATTGGATGACCATGTTGTGAGGCGACAGAACATTTCTTAATTCCATGCTGCCCGTCGCAGGTCGCGGATGCGTAGCGTCGTTCCACGGTGCGCAATTGGATGCCCGCGCCAGCGGGAATATCGTTATTTTTGAGGTAGTTCTAAACTCGCCATATGAGAAGCTCTACCTAACAGCAACGATGCGCCATTCGTTGACCAAAGTTCTTTCGACCGCTACTTCTTCCTGTACCACTAGCCGATGCATGGCGACCGCGGGGAACAGTACCTGCATCCGCGCAACATGCGCCATTGGTTGGCGACCATGCGATAGGACTCGATTGGTTGATACGTGCATAGAGGGACGCGAGACACACATACTGATACCGATGTATCTGGATCCCAAGGAAAACTTGATCGCATTTAAACCGTACAGAATGGCCAATATTTTGCAAGAGCTCATACAGTGTTCTTTCGACCAAGGATACGCAGCGTCATGCCTGCAGCGGCTCGCGTCTCACTAAAATGTGGCAGGTGTCGCACAGACAAGCAGAAAGTAAGCAATCGGTAAGCAGTTTCACATTATCGCTGACGTAATCTTTGTAGTGTCTCCCTCTGGGCCGCACATGGCCGGAAAGATGCGATCGATGTAACAATATGGGACATCAGTGTTCAGAACCGCGACCGCCCGGTTCACACAAACAACCACGAGCTGTTCCTGTCGGGTCCACCTCGAACCATGCTCTCGGATTACGCCGATTGGCTTCCAGGGATGATTCTAGTGGAGGCTCCTATCATGGACCAGATACCCGACTTTCTCAAGCAGATGTGACAGCATTCAAGACCCGAGAGGCGTATGTCATGCAAGCTCGTTCACGTTGTTTCTTAGGCAACTAATTATCTGTAGTGTACTGCTTCTGTCAGTCGCCGAGGTTGTCAGCATGGCTATTGAAGAGCTTATCACAATAGCCACCCAAATGATTACGCCATTCATACACGATACGCGATACTCAGATCCGAGAGACAGTATGCCGCAAGTACAGTTGCTTGTGAACAATCTGCGCTCTTTTGCCGACGAACTTGAATCTTGCGCACTCGAATCGGGAGCTGGACTTGGTGTCTCTCTGGCTCAATCTGCCCTGAAGAATACAAGATTTGCCAAATCCGGGCTATGGACAGAGCATCAAGTTTTATTGGAGATTGAGCGTCACAAGACTACTTCATGGGACACTGCTGAATACCCTGGTCTTACCCACGCGCTCCAGACGAAGCTGTTCCGCGATCAGCCTCATTTGCTGAGGGATGACGTTGAATCTTTCTTGCTATACAGAGAAAAGTTCCTGGCCGCAGCTGACGACCTTCTCAGCCGAACGCCACTGCAAGTGCCGAGTGCTTTGAAATCTTCGCAGTTTTTCGTGCCTTGCGCGTTCGCTAGCATTCCTGGAGTCGCTGCAAGACTGTCCCGACGCAATGCTCCTGATTGCCTTGGTAGGTCTGTATCACACATACTACATGACGCCAACAGCCTGAAAGAATGGCTTCCCGGCGACATGTACACCATCGATAGTCTTGGACGCACGAGTCTATATCTTGCTTGTCGTGGAAGAAACCATAAGCGTGTGGAACAACTCATTGAAGCTCACGTTCCTAACGCGCAAGCTATGAATGGTTTATATCCGTTGGATATAGCAGCCATCTCTGGAGATTTAAGGATTTGTACAACTATCTGGAAGATGGAGACCGACTCTCGCAGGACTAGCTCCGCTTCGGAACCCTTCTCGAGCGTAGACAGCCGATATGACAGCAGCTTGGGAACCATGCGTCGGTCACCAATGATGTGGGCTGTTTTCTTCGGGCACGATCGCATCGTCAAATTCTTCCGAAACTATCGAGATACATATCCCAATATTACAGCCTTAGAGGAGGGCAATCTCTGCAATGCCATCGGTCTAGCTGCCATGCGAGGACACGGAAACGTCATCAACTACCTGTTGGAGAGTAATTACTTCTGCGATCGGGTTGACCTCAATGAACGCAGCCCTCTCTGGCACGCGGCAAGCAGTGGGCATGTATCCACTGTGGAGCTCCTGTTGAAACAGCCAGTGTTCTTTAACCGAAAGGATAACGATGGCTTTACTCCACTTGCCATTGCAGCATACAAAGGCCATTCAGAAGTGGTGGAACGTCTTAGGAACAGAGTAGACGTTTCTCTTTCGACAATTGAGGGGTGTACTCCATTATTCCTCGCAGCTTCTGCAAGGCATCGGGAATGCGTCAAACTGCTATTGATGCCTAGCGCAACAGCGCTAGGCTTTTCAAGTGTATGGAGCATCTTTGCGATGGCGCAGTTGCACGGCTATCATGAGATTTGCGCTGCATTCCACGACTACGACGAAGCCTTTACAACTTCCGAATTCCACTACGGCTGATGCCCTCTGTGACTAGCTTACACTGCTGCCAGGCCCCTTCCGTGGCGGGGTTGGAAATCTTTCATATACTCATTCTTTCCATGTGGGCATACAGGGGACTGAACACCGTTGAATGTATTGTAAATGGTCATGTTTCTTTGTCTTTGCTGTGCTTGTATATGAGCTTTGCTCTCGGTATAAGTCTTATACCATAAATCCCTGCTGCTAGTCTATAAAGCCATTCTGTTTCATCCACTTCTCACACATGCTCGGCCAATCGCTCACCGGAAGGCCTGGCGTATCCAGCGCGAACCCATGCGGTGCATCCGAGAAGACGTGAAGCTCTACAGGGGCACCAGCTTTCATGATGCCTTCAGCGAGCCTATATGCATTCACCACCGGCACGACCGGATCATTCCCAGCATACACTATGAAGGTTGGCGGAACTCTGCTCTCCAACTGTACGTCTGGCTGCACCGTATCGTAAAGCGCCTGTTTCTCTGGCGGCTCCAGCGCTGGCTTGTTCGCAATGATCTGGCGTCCTTTTGCATTCGTCGAGATAGGCGCATAGCCAATAATAGCGAATTCGAGGTATGGAACACCACTTTCCGCATTCGGGTTGCTCCAACAGGTAGGATACGTCGAGAGTAGCGATGCAGCGAGATGACCACCAGATGAGAGACCGCATACAGCCTTACGACCTTTTGCAAAGCCCTTCTCGTCAAACATTTCAAGAGCCCGCCTGGCATCGTCTACTGGCGCCTGACTGCCCGTCTCTTTATTCGGAAAACGATGTATGAGCACGAAGACATAAAATCCTAGCCCTGCTAGCCACCTCGCTACCTGCACACCTTCTCTTCCCACCATGAGCTCGACGTATCCTCCTCCACCTAGAATAAGGATATTTCGTCCGTTTGGTGTAGACGTGGTGGGCTTAAAGGCGAAGAGCCAGGGACGTGTGACGCTTGTTGCGACGGCCTCGTCGATGCCATTGGCGGTGTCGAGTGCGAAGGCTCCTTCGATGGGCTCATCATCGTACAGCGGCCATGCGTAGTCTGCATTGAGAGGGTTTGAGGAAGACATCGTTGCTTTGGAATGATATGGGGTTGTTTTGAGTATCGATGTACGGGTACACATGTGTTCTTACGCTCGGGGTACGTAGTTTGTCTCGCGGCATCATTGCGCCGAAACTACCGAGACAGTGTCCCATGGTTCCAAACGATCTGACAAGACTTAAAGACCAAACCTAGGACGCTTCCGTCCGGCGAACGTCTTGGTATCGCGCGAATGTAACGCATATCGATTCTCGATTGAATTGCCAGGAAAATGCAAGGTTATATTCAAGTATTGCGCTGCATGTCGTCTGCCTAACCGCTCCTCTTGTACCCACTCCTACTCCTCAACGTCTCGCCATACCTCGCCAACACGAATGGTATACACGCACCCAGAATACTCAAACAACCCAACAACGTGCACGCCCACTGCGGACCCAGCCGCCGAAACATCTGGACTGCGAAAAGAGGAAAGGTTCCGCCAAGTACATATCGCAATATGGCGTTCGAAGCCATGGCACTGGCGCTGTACAATGGTCCGTAGGTATCCGTAATATACATCATGCACGCCATAAAAATGAGCATGTTACCCATTCCGAAGAAGGCTTCGGCGATGGTCGGTACAATCCAATGTACGCGGTAAGCGGCCGACCATCCGAAGAGGAAGAGGCCAATAGTAATAATAGGACCGCCGGCGAATGCAAGAGGCAATCGCTTCTCAGGTGCTAGTCGCGACGTTGCGAAGGCTGGTGCTGGTATCTTCTCTGCAATCGCTTTGCGTACGCGAGGCAGGTAGTAAAGCTTACTGAAAGACACGATACAGATAGTAGCAATGATAACGCCAACGCCCAAACCCAGGAATGTGTAGCCTGTGGAGAGACTGTCGAAGCCATACTCTGTCGCAAAGACGTATGGAAAAGCGGCGAAGAAGGCGTATAGTAAGCCGAAGTTGAAAGCAGAGTACGTATTGAACGTGGCCACGATCGGCTCAGTGAGGAGCATGTGCATAGGTCGAGTAAGCGTCTTGGTCGCATATGTACTAACAATCTTCGGCAACGACATGCCTTCAGTCGGCGATCGCGGGAGAGGAAGATTTCGCTTCTTTGCGCGCTGACGCAGGAGGACGGGCTTATACGACTCCTTGTAGAACGGTGCAGGTGCAATGACTAGCACAATAGTAAAGAAGAGTATCAACCAAGACGTCCAGCGCCAACCACGTGTCCGTGTCACCGCAGCACCTAGAATGGGTCCTAAAGCTGGGCCCATGAACGGTGTTGCGACATACAGCGACATGGGTCCAGACCGCTTCTCAGGCGGCCAGATATCGCTCAAGGTACCTGATCCCATGCTCAGACTGGGAGCAGCGAAGAAGCCAGCCCAAAACCTCAGCACCACCAGACTAGCCATACTCTGCGCGAAACCCGTTCCGAGGATGAAGAGCGCGAAGATGGGCAGGCTGATGAAGATGAGGGGTCGTCGTCCGAATGTCTCGCTCAGAGGCGCGGCGAATGGTCCGCCGAAGGCCAGCCCGAGGGCGTATATGGAGTATGCGAAGGTTGCGATGAGCTGGGTGGAGTGGAGCTCTGATGCTGATTGTTCGATGGCGGGTGTGAAGACGGATGATGCGAAGGTTCCTACAAATGCGATGCCTGATATGGTGTACGTTTGATACCACTTTCGCGCTGCACTCCAGTTATGAGGGTTCAGAGGATCGTCTGAACCGTCCCACTCCAGCGCGGAAGGACGATCTTGCGATGAGGCATGAGGAGCGCTTGGTGTTGCTTCTTGGCCAGCATTCGGTGGAAAGCCTTTCTCAGGGTCGATGCCTGGATTGAAGTCTGCTATGGTCGACGGCTGGCGACTTTTGTCATTGTCCTTTTCGATGTTGACGGGACTTGGTGGTCTTGTCGATGCTGCTGTAGTATTCGACCAGGAAACGGGTCGTGAAGCATTCGGAAGCGCCATGCCGTGTGCTTTTCACCAGACTGTAACTTGGGAAGCAACAGCTGGCAAAATTTCGACAGAACTTTCGCAGGACATGACAGAGGCGCTCGCGCCACGATCTTAGTATGACCCACCACGATGAGATTCCGATAAGCAAATGTTCTGAACAGACGGCATGATCGCCGCTTGTGTGTTAGTTTGGCGTTGATCAGATATGGACAAAGAGTTCCACGATCAGGATTGGTAGGTATCGAAACTGTACATGGCCGATCCTGGCTCAGATCTTTCCAAGAATCGGCATGGTGAGCTTGTTCGAGATCAAGATGCGGCTGAAATTGTGGATCGTGTGAAGCTAAAGTTCGGGACCGTGCCGGGCGCTACACTGGCGAGTCGAGCATGATGACGTCCTTTCTTCGATCTCAACATTTTGTAGTTACTCATAATGATCACAAGAATACCAGGTAACTTCTTGATGCGCGTAGAGAAATGCGCTCACATAGTCGAGAGTTGCTATCCTTTTCGGTCGCCGAAGAGCACGCGGCGAGGCAGATCTCGTTGTTTCCAGACAGCTGGGAACGCGATGACGAAGGACATGTACATGGCCGGGATCCTAGCTCTTGTCGCGCTCTGATGAAATCTGCAGCATAGTTTCGAACAGCGTGTCGCGAATCAGCAGCGCATGTTGCAGCGGTCTGAGCTGGAAGCCCTGACTCCTCGCCGAAGTGATCCTGCCTGAGCCCCGTAGACGCGTTCACACCCAACCCACCTAGAATCGCGGACTATCGCAACAAGAAGAAAAGTTACGCCGGGGGTGGGGAGCGAAGGATAGGGAGGGAATAAAGGCTCACAACCTTTGCCAAACACATCGCTGGAGCCTGAGGCGATCCTTCCTGGTTGATCCTGCAGTACTGCGCCCGCTAATCGCAGGTCCGACCCAGCCAATCGCGCCAAAACACCAACACCACCAACACTCCCCCACGCGTCCGTAGAGGCTCATCTACCACGACGCTCACGATGGATGAAGGTAAGATTGCGAAAACTATGACTGAGCCACTGCGTCGCCTGCGTAATCGCAAACTTGCGCAAGCAGCACGAGAACGGCGCGATGAAGTATAACTTCGCGCTGGTGCATGTCGTGATGAAATTCAACATCCTTGAACGATAGCAACGACTCAACCTCAATCCACCTTTGCGCATTCGTGACTTGCGCGACAAGCCGTCTTTAGAAGAGCTCCCTATTCATTATGTCCTCAGTCCTATCGCTCGAGATCGCGCGTGCTCTCTTCCCAGCTCTCACCAAGGACGCGTCGCCTAGATCATCGACAACCGAACCCATCCCTTCATCTATCAAAGTCGACGCGAAAACCCAGATGAAGATCAAAGTTGTTGAAGACGTCAAGTTCCCGAGTACGACAAAATCGTTGCGATCGTTGCCATGTCTCCCTACGACAGCGATGCAGACCCAAGCACACAGTCCAAACTGCTCCGGTGGAGGTATCTGGCATGCTGCACCGCTGCCCCATGTTGGTCTAGCCAGTTTCCAGCGACGACGAAGAGGATGATCGGAGTTTGAGCAAGTTGAAAGGAGGATATCGAGAGCATACCAGCGGACATCTCTTCAGCATGAGGT
The DNA here is from genome assembly GCF_024043165.1 of Alternaria incomplexa. Classification (NCBI taxonomy): domain Eukaryota; kingdom Fungi; phylum Ascomycota; class Dothideomycetes; order Pleosporales; family Pleosporaceae; genus Alternaria; species Alternaria incomplexa. Next base: position 541,215 of record NW_026249862.1, on the reverse strand, counting down.
CAGGGCGTTGAATTCAGAGCGCAACACCTGGAGCGATCATCCTTGACTGCACCGGAACGAATCAGTGTCAGATAGCCACATCCAAAGGGTTAAGAAACAAGACACGGAGAAGGGAGGTCTTCCAAGCCAAATCGCCATGCGCGCAGCAGGCTTGCTGACGGTGTCAATTACGGGATAGCGTTGAGAGCCTGAGTGAGCATATCAAGTTATCCTACCTTCGAATGCAAGGAGGAAAGTCCAGTTGCGAAAAGCAGAGTTTAGATGAATATGTTGCACTACAACGCCAAACAAATGCTATTGCCTCGTGCCTGGAAAGGCAAGAAAAAAAGAAACCACAAGACAGTGGTCAAACACACACTAAATAAACTTTAAAATCATACACTACCACCATCTAACCACCACCACCTCTGCACACTATCACATCCCCCTAAGCTCCCTTCCATGCCTGCCCACCTTTTACTGCACATCAAGCACATTCTTCAACTGCACAATCAACTTCCACTCATCCTGACTAACATCGCTCCTAAAGTACTCCTTGAGCGTATCGATACTCTTTCTGCTAATAGCAGAGTACAGGATATCGTCTTCTTCCAAGTGGCGACCGTACATGGGCTGGTTGGAGCCTTCGATCTTGACGGCGACGGAGGGCTGGCCTCGCTTGCAGATTTGCATGGGTTTGTGGTCGCGCTCGATGGACGTGCTGTTGAAAGGATTAGTAAGGTGATGTGGGGAGGGAGGGGAAAGGTATGGGACAACTTACACTCTTCCTAGATGGACGAGTTCTTTGGCACCGGTGGTGGCGTTCTTCTTGACCGCGCAGATGGGCGTCGTCATTCGGAGTGCGCCTTCTGTGACATCCACACCAATGATGATGGGATCCTTCTTGTTGAAGACAGCAACGGGCTTGAGTACGCAGGGGAAGACGGCCAACATCTTTGAGTCTTCCTTCCGCTGCTCCTCGAGCTGCTTCATGTGCGCTGTGAACTTGTCGAACAAGTGGTAGATGATGTCGGCTTCGAAGATCTTGACACCGATTTCCTCTGCGTATGCCTTGGCGTCCTTGTCGACTTTAACGTCAAAACACAGCATGACGGCGTATTCCTTGGCCTTTTCTAACATGATACCTGCTCGAAGAACGTCCTTTCTGAAGACAGGTCCGATAGAGATGGTGGCGACGGGGATCTTCGATACACGCAGGAACTCAAGCAGAGCTTCGAGCGAACCAAGGGTAGACGCTTGTACGGAGACACCACGACCAGTCTTGGAGACCTTGCTGAGCAAATGGGCTAGATCACCCATGACCTCGTCCATGAGATCCTCCTCATCGTCATTCGGACCGACGACAAGCAGACGCGAACCTGCGATGGCTTGGTCGAGACCGTCGGCGGCGATCTTGATACCCATGGCAGCCTTGACTTCCTTGTTGTGCACGTATTGCGACTTGACACGCAACTCCTTCATCTCAGCCGGTGTCAACAGCGCTCGAATGTTCGTCACTATAGGCTCTGGGTTACCGCATAGCACTATCCGGTCACCTTCGTGGAGGACACCGTTGGACAAGATGACATCGATAGTGGTACCGAGACCTTCGATGACCTTGACTTCAAGCACAGTACACTCAACCTCTGAAAGGTACATGAGGTTGTTAGTCAGACGCTCTTGCGTGAGTCTGACGATGAGCTTGATCATGTCTGGAATACCTTCTCCGGTATGCGCTGATGTTGGGCACACGGAGACGAACTTGGACATGCTCTTGTTTCGGTTGAAGATCTCCGAGTTGAAACCTTGTTCTTGGAGTTGGGTGCGAACAAAGGTCCATCGCTCCTCAAACTCGGACTGAACGGAGGCCTTTTGGAGGCTCAAACTATCTTCGAAACCGTTGTTATCGATCTTCTTCCAGCCGAACAGACGATCGATCTTGTTGAGAGCGACGATGAAAGGTGTGCGCCTGTCTCGGAGTAGCTTCATCGATTCGATAGTTTGAGGTTCAAGACCGTGCATAATATCAATGACGAGGATGGCAATGTTGCAAAGTGAGGAACCACGGGACCGGAGGTTGGTGAAAGACTCGTGACCGGGTGTATCGATGACTAGGAGACCGGGGACATTGAAGACGAATTCGTTGTCCTTGTTAACGACAGCAACCTTCTTCTGAAGTGCCTCGACGGGGAAGTAGGTGGCACCAATTTGTTGTGTGATACCTCCGGCCTCGCCTTCTTGCACGTTGGTCTGACGGATCTTGTCGAGCAGCTTCGTTTTACCAGTATCGACGTGACCAAGAATACAGCAAATGGGAGATCGCAGGTTGTCTTTTGACCGCGCGGCAAGAGCCTCCTCGTGAGCCTGCTTCCGTCTTTCGGCGGCGGCAGCTTTACGAGCGGCTTCGGCCCGCTGAGTAGCAGTGCCTTCCTCGTCTTCGGATGAATCGTCTTCGCTGTCGTCTTCGGAATCAGAGTCTGAGCTGGTATCCTTGGACTTGGAGGCGTCGTCTGCTGTAGACTTCTCCGCTGCCGCCTTCTCTTCCTTGGCCTTCTTCTCGCTTGCTTTGCGCTCTTCTTCCTCGTCGGTATCGACATCCCAGCTGTCTTTGACTCCCTCCAACTCGTCAGCTTGGGCTTCCCAGTCGTCGGCAGAGTCACCGTCCTCGCCCTTCTTCGCTTCGGCGTCAAGTTTAGCCTTCTCTGCGGCCTCAGATGCAGCGGCGGCTTGCTCCTCGGCCAGTTTGAGTTCCTCCAGCTTCTTGGCGGCCTCCTCAGCTTCGCGAGCCTCCTTCTCCTGTTGGGTCTCGGCTTGCTTCTTCTTCTTTTTTTTGCGGTCATCGTACACTGGCTTCTTCTTCTTGTCAGCCTCGTCGGCAAGTCCAGCAACCTTTGTGCCACCTTGCTCAAGCAGCTGCTGCAGACGGAGTTCGTTCTTTGCCTTGGCCTCTTTCTGAGCCTTTGTCATGTACTTGCCCTCTTTCTTCAGCTGCTCGATCTTTTCCTTCTCGCGCTGCTTCTTCAGAGCCTTAGCCTCCTCTTTCTTCTTCTGTTCCTCGGCCTCTTGTGCCTCAAGCGCCTCCAGCCTAGCTCTCTCTTCGGCTTCTGCGCGCGCAATCTCTTCCTCCCTCCTCTTGCGCTCTTCCTGTTGTTTTTGAAGGGCAGCTAGCGCAGGGTTGAGCTTCTTCTTCTTGCCACCAGCAGCGGGGGTGGTGTCGGCGGTAGCAGCTGAGGGTGCAGCAGCGGCTTCTGGCTTGGCTTCGGCAGCCTTCGCGGGCTCGGCTTTGGCAGGGCCAGTGGCCTTCTTCTTCGCAGCCTAGCATGCGGTCAGTACACACTCATGCAATGGACATGGCAGATGCTGCGAACATACCAATTCCTTCTTTCGCTGCTTCTCCTTCTCCTTCTTTTCTTTCTCCTTCTCTGCCTTGGTCTTTACACGAGGAGCATCGTCCGTCTTCTCCTCGACAGGCTCCTCTGCTTTCGCAGCAGCGCCACCCTTGCCCTTCTTCTTGCCGTAGTTTCCAGCAAAGACATCATCGTCATCGTCGTCGAAGGTTCCTTCTTGGGGTGCCTTGGCGTCGAAGTCTCCATTCGCGCCGTCAACAGGCGGGTCTTCGCCTTCCACTTCGGTGTTGGCGCCCTTCTTGTTCTTCTTCTTGCCGCGCTTCGCAAGAGCCGCCATCAGGCCGCCACCCGCAGCATCGTCTTCGGCGGCAGCATCCTCAGGCGCGGCATCAGCTGCAGCGGCATCCTGGGGCGCGACAGACTCGCCGAGCTCGGCTTCCCAGTCGTCGTCCTGCGCCTTCTTGTTGTTCTTCTTCTTGGGCGGCATTGTGTGTGCGGTGTATTACTTGGGGTGTGGGGTGCACTCGACGGGTGGCACTTGTGGTTGTGGGAATGCACCGTAGAAATCGCAAGTGCTCAAGCAGGCAGGCGCGCCACACAGTGCAGGCAGGAGCAGGTAAAAGCGGAGCCGAAGGAGAAGGGGTCCCGAGTAAACCAACAAAGGCCTGGACCGCAAAAGAGTGACAGGAAAATGCAAACGCACACGGGCTGCTGCGAAATTCCGTTCGAGTTATCGATTGTTCTGTGTGGCGGCGGGCGGCGAACGGCTAGCTGTGGAGGGGTAGGAGGCGCTCGGACCAATCACTGCCATGGACGCCTGCACTGAATCATCTTCAGACGTTCTTCATGCTCGATTTTGGTAGCATGACGACTCTTGACTCATCTGTTCTTTTAAGCTTTACTCGTGACCGATGAAACATGTGATCAGAAGGACAAGCGCATGAATGGATGAGTCATGGGAAATGTGTGATGTGTATCTGTATGCGATTCTTCATAGCTATTCTCTCATGCTACAACCCAAATCTACACCCATGTTTTCCCTTCCGACGCAAATAACACTCAAATGACGACAAAACACAAAACGTGTTGCTCCATTTAATCCCAATACATTCAACGCCGTACCAGGGTCTGTAACTCCGACCCAATGAGAGAATGCAATGTCGATATTACAATAGTAGCGATAAAAGCCAAGCGCTGAGGCCTGACATGGCTGTATGAGTGACTGGCAACGAAGCGGTATCTTTTGGCAACACGTAGAGTCATAAAGCATCAACGAAGCCGTGACAAACTAAAGGCACAACGGCTTAGTAGAGCTGGCCGCTGATGAGCAGTGACTCGACAGCTGAGCCGATGAATTGCTTCTTGAGCGTGAGATCGCATCCGAATCTGTGATGATGTTAGTGTTGGTTGTGCAAACAAATGGGGATTGACATACCTTTGCTCTAGTTCGCCCTTGATCTGTTTCTTCGTGACGTTCATGAGATCAGACTTGGATAGAATGTCCTTGATCTCCATCAAGATGGCATCGTCACTTGGCAGGTTCGACATTTCCATGCTGTCCGCACCGTATCCGCTCTGCGCAAGACTCAATCGTGAGTGGTTGTCGTAGCGTGGGAGACCAAGGTGAGACGCGGAGCGAGATGGTGTCATGCCTCCATACTCTGAGCCAGCGACAGACCCGCCTCCGAAAGGCTTCCTGGTGGCGTACGTGTATCCTGACACCTCGGAGCGGTCATCCCGGATGGTGTGCTGCTCCCACATCTCCGCCTGGTACTCCTCCCACCTCTTCTTGGGGATGCTGGCAGGATCAAACTTGCCTTCATCTGTGACAAGAACCTTCTGACCCTTTTCACCAACAACGACACGAGTGTTACCCCACGAGAAGTCGTCCATGTACCAGAACGAGTACAAAGGCAGGCCGAAGGCGAAGACAGGTGTTGCGAAGATGTAGATAATCATCCAACCAATCATTTCCCACTTGCGTCGGATGATGAAGATGATAGCCTGCAGACCATAGATGGCACCAAGAAGAATAAACGCAGTGACAGGGACGATGTCGGGGGACCACACCAGCGTGTAGATGAGATAGCCGATGTAGACAACAATGACGGGTTGTACAACCGTGGAAAGAAGATCCATGAAGACGATGAAGCGCATACTGAAGCAGCAGAAACCACAAAGCTGCGTGAGCGGAATCAGTTCAATCAAGTTGTGCACAGTGGAGTTGATCCAGCGACGACGTTGAGACATGAAGACGGACCAGCTGTCAGGTGCGACAGTCCAGGCGTGTGCTCGCATCGTGTACTTGGTCTTGTACTTGGGATGGAACTTGAGAAGTAGCGTGGTCAAGAAGCGATCTTCTCCTAGATGCAACAGGTTCTTCGTGTGTAGAGTGTCGACACGAATCTCTTGGTAGGCTTCGACGACCTCCTTGCTAACGAACAGTGGCTTTCCAGACTCGGCAGCGCGAATGCGGTACATGGTGAAACAACCAGGAAGACAAGTGACGGAACCGAACAAGCTCTCGAAAGCCTTGGTCAGGTTGTGGGAGATGAAGTATTCGTAAACTTGCATCATGGTAACGAACGAAGACTTGGCGTTGGTAAGAGCGGTTTCACCACAAATAGCAAGGAGGCGGGTGTCGTGGAGGAAGGCTGCGACGAATCGAGTGGCGGCGTCAGGTGCGACTTCGGTATCGGCATCAATTTGGAGGAGGAACTCGTAGAAGGTAGGGTTGACTCCAATAATGTTCCGAATCTGATGGTGCATTTCGAGCTCAAGCGGTGTCATGGGGAGGTTGTAGTGCACACGGTTCAGGAATCGCATGAGGATGATCTGCGAGTCACGCTTTCCGCGGTTACCAGGCTTGGAGACTTCTGAAGGCTTGCCAATCTTGACGACGACCAAGAAAGGCACAATGTGACCCTGTACCTCATAGAGACCCGAGTAACATTTGCCCATGTTGTGCTGCTTTTGACCTTCACCCAAACTCTCAAAGCTGAGAGGCTCGGGATCGGTAGCCTCGGGAACACCAAGAATGTCGAGAACGATGCGAGGAGTGGGCTTGTCGTTGCCTTGACCGATAATCATACCATCGCAGACAATGACAAGTAGTTTGCGCTTGTCATCATACTTCATCCTGGCGGCGGAATCGATTGCGCGACGGAGAGATTCTTCGTCTTCGGTGTAGGCAGGCACAGTACAGATGATGAACTTGTCGATGTTCTCTGGGTCGGTCTTCCGGCTGAACTGAAGGGCCGCAAGGAACTTGAATCCGATGACACTGACCAAGAGAATGGAGATTGCGAGGAGGAAGTACTTGGCGAACAGACATTTGGCCGAGTTTCTGGTGTCCAGATCACCGACGTAAAACAGGTTGTTCATGCAGGTCTCCATGTTCGCCTTTGTTTGCGCGTTCAACTGGAGGTTCTGCCAGTATTTGGTGATGTCTTTGCCGGCTTGAACTCGGAAGATGTCCACAACGCTTGGGTCCATGAAATCAGTATCAATGTTCTTGTCATCAGGCTCTTCGCCGACCTTGAACTTGACCTCACGACCACCAGGGATGTAATCCGTGAAATCGTATACACGACCATTCATGTAAGCGATCGAGTTGCCTTTGTTTCCAAGTGTCTTCAGGTATTCGGGGCTGTATCCAACACGACCCTTCATGTAGTTGGCCTTGAGGAACATCTGTTGCTCGAACCACCAATCCCCACGACTGTCGTTTGTGAAGGATCGGAAGTCGTGGTATTGCGCGTTGATGTCGGTGGTACTGATGAGGTTGTTCACGGCGGAGTCGGTGTAGTTGGAGTTCTTGTAGTTCAGCTGAACGGCTGGGTTGATTCCCTTTCCTTCCTTGCCCAAGCACAGAGAAGAGACTTGTACGGGGAACAGATTGGTAGCATCCTTTCCAGCATACTTCTCCAGGTTCTTCTGTGGAACGATGCTCGGATAGTGGTGAGGGATGAACTCTCCCAAGTCATAGACGATACCGCGAATGGCAACGTAGGCCTCGTTTCCATCCTTGCCGTTGAAGGATGTCAGTTCGGCAGAAGAGTAGACGTGTTGTTTCGGGCAGATGACCGCGGGGAAGCCTATCATGAGGAAGATGACGAAGGCACAACTCCACCAAATGATCATGTTAATAGCCAACTTCTCTCGCCACGCCATGCGTACGTCTTTGCGTTTGATACGTCCGATGTACCGAATAGCAAAGTCGGGAATGAGCCATGTCAAGAGGTAGACAATGAACACCCATCTCTTTCGACTGCTTGAGGTGGGAATGGTCTCGACCTCTTGTAGCTTGGCTTCAGCAGCCTTCTCGTCGTCGATAGCCTTGGGCTGTTCCAAGCCGTGGAACATGTCGCCATTTGTGATGCCCGATGGCGCCTCTGAGCGAGCATCGATATCCCTCTGGCCAAAGTAGTTACCGCTCTTGTCGTCGTAAAAAGCACCAGGCGAGGGTGAGAGGAGACCAGCGCGCACGTCACCGTACGATCGGTTTGCATCAGGTGTAAGCAGATTGTCGTTGGAATCAGTCGGCCCACGAGCGTAAGGAGCGAGGTTTGAAACGTTGGCGATTTCGAGCCAGCACTTCTCGCTCAGGAAGACACCAGTGGCACCCACACGAACTTCGTTCTCCCGCCACGGCTTGTGATCGAGAACCATTTCAGCCTTCTCCTTGTCGCTTCCAACAATGGCAAGGTCAGTTTGTGCAAGCCCAAGGAACTCGGCGAAAGGCATGAAAATGCTGAAGTCAGCGACCCGAAGACGTTGGCTGATCTCGGCAATGCCCAGAGCCTGAACTTGTTGACGGACGCATTTGCTGTCAAACTGGTTCGCGATCCTTCGGTCATTTGGTTTCAAGCAGAAGACGAAGTAGGCGTTGGCTTTGCGCATTGTCGATTCAATGGTCCTCAATGAGCTGATGAATTGGCCTGCGGCACCAGTCTGCTTCTGAGCTTCACCGGGCTTCTTCGTGCCCGAGATGTTGCTCTCTGCATCACTAATGGCATCCTCGTCGAATACGTTCAATTGACGTCCGAATCGACCAGTCTTGTCGGCCTTCCGCTTCGCCATGCTGGGCTGGCGTGTAGGTTTGGAGCTGACAGTAGCCTGGACGATGGCTGACTTCTCCTTGGGGTGCGTCATCTTCTGAAGAGCCTCTTGTCCAAAGAGCTGTTGAACGAAGGGAGCCTGGGCGGACTTGAGCAGGTGCATCATGTCGCCAGAGATGAGCTCAGCGTTTTCCTCCAGAAGACCCTCTACACTGTAGTCGATGTCACCAGTGAAGTGGCGAATGGTAAAGGTGGGCGAAGTGTTGGGGGTGGGGAAGTTGCTGCCGGGTTGCACGACTGTCAAGCTTCCAGGAACAATGGCCTGGTGCTTGCCGTCGAAACGCTTGCGAATGGCCTCGAGGAACTGCATGTCAGTCTTGCCACGGCGCATCTGGTCGTCTAGGATGCTCAGAAGACCGTTGCCGGGCTTCATAAGGCCGGTCTTGACGGCTGTGTTGTCGTAGAAGGCCATGGGCGGCAGAGATATCTCCTCGGCTTCCAGCTCTTGGATTTGCCGTTGGAAAAAGCTCTCTTGGCAGAACGAGATGAGGGACTCGTTGGCAGTGTTATTGAGGAGCTGGTCCAGTGATGATCCAGTGGCGGCGAAGTTGGCGAAACCTGGGAAGTCGACCATGGAAACAGTGTTTGAGATTTGCTCGGATGGCATTGAGATCCTTGAGTTCATCTGCTCCATGACCCAAGTGACGAGGAGCGAGTACAGAGAACGGGCAAGCTCATCTGCATTGGCTCGGGCACCCTTGGGGTCCAACATGACGGTAACGCGCTCGCGGTATAGAGTCTTGGACTTGTACCGTAAGCTCTGCTCCAGATCGGATATGGCAACGCCCAGGAACTGGGCAATGGGTACTAGGGACTCCTGGTTCTTGACAACCGTAATGGACTCTCCACCTTCGTGAGAGTATCCACCGCTCTCATCAGGCGCAGGAGTTGTGTTTTGGCCCATCTCGAACTCAAGCTGACCAATGTGCATGATGGTAGCCATGATCTCGCAGATGCCTGCAATGCTCTCTTTGCCGAATTCTAGCCTCCGGAGGGCGGCCTTGAAATCGGCAAAGCCCTTGGAGTCATCAATGCCGACCTTGAGCTGTGTGGGGTGTCCGAGATAGCGCCATCTCTTGTTGGAGCCGAGCGAGGTGCGGTTGCCTGCACCCTCTCCACCTACTGCGTCGAGGAACAGGTGCTTCTTCTCGTTGACACTGGTGCCAGCGAGAAGATAGTAGAGAACATGGTAGGTGCGCTCTCCTGTCGGCACGGAAGCGATGCGGCTGCGCTCGAGGCGGTGGGCGAGGAATTGGGCGCCAAGCAGGGTGGCGTTGTTCGCGGTGGTGGTATTATACTGGAGCTCTAATAAGAGACCAGATTTGGAGGCTTGCGGGGTCGTGAGGGACTTGGTTGTGGTGAAGGCATCGAAGACAAAGTTGGCATGTTCAATCTTCTTGGAGAGCGGTGTCTGGGAGAAGGACATGAAGGACCTCAGCATGTGTCCGCGGATGGTCGTCTTTCCGGAGCCAGACTCGCCACTGGAACATGTTAGCGATGTCAGAGAGATGCAGTTGGGGTACTCACAGGAAGACAATGGCTTGGTCCTCGGAGCGGTGTCCCAGGCGCGTGTAGGCCCTGTGCGAGAGGTCCTCGGCGGCCTGATGGGCGCTTCCCTCTTTACCACCATCTACACCGAGACTCGCGTCTGTGCATGTGTTGATGGCGACAATGCCCTGGGAGGAGAGGGCCGCAATGGGGAGGTGTGCGTGGTACCGGCTGGCGAGGGCCGAAGTCAAGCCCGTGTCGTTCTGCTGGTGCTGGGGCAGCGAGGGCAGCGAGGGGTTCTGCAGCGGGTTGGAAGCCATGGTGGGCAGCCGCGTCCCCGTGGGAGCGAGTGAGAGACCGAGGGGTCAGGCAGGCGCGGTCGGCGGTCGGATGGCAACTGCGCGTCGTGGAGACTCTTCAATGTTGTTGGTGTTGCGTCCGCAGGGCTGCTGGCAGGACTGGCGGAACAAGAAAAACACGCGGCGGGAATAATTACAATCAGCGAATGTGGAAAGGGTGTACAAACGAAGGTAAAGGATGCCAAAGCCAAAGCCGTTGAGTTGCGTTGCAAAGGGGCCGGCACGGTATGCTGTCTAACTCTACTCTGGACCAGACGGAGCGCTGGAGAGCATGGGGCTACGATGCTTCTAGCTCAGCTTCGCCCGCCGCCGCACCAGCCGCCTTTTGGCGTGTGTTGACTGGGAGACCCAGCGATCACGAAAAGGGGGCGCAAAAATAGAATAGAATACGCTGAACAGCCCTATTGCCTCGCATCCCCGTTGCGGCTCCACTCGCCTGCTTATTGATGCGACGAAAAGGTCGTGAGAGATGGTGAACATCGCAGCACGTCGGATGGCACCACGACACGGCGTGACCCCGAGAAGCACGTCTGCACGATACTGCCCTCACGTTGCACCTGTTTCTCCAGGCGAAGACGTGCATCTGGGACCCGGAGACGCATGGCAGAGAACCACTACCAGACATGCGTGCTAGCGGTCGCGCGCCCCCCGGGAACGATCATCGCTGCACGCTTCAATGCACTAACCGTCGAAACCGTATCGATTGCGCGGCGACGGAGCATGCCCATGCCGCCAACTGCTCTCGATAATTTTTTTGTCGCTCGACAGCCGTCAGCCGACGTTTCTTTTGCTCGCCCGAAGACGTTGGGCCAGCCGGCGTGGAGGCCCACTGCTCTAGACAGCGGGAGGCTGTGTACGTGACTTCACGATAAAGTAGACCCTTGGGTAGCGCCCGCGATGGAGAAACAAGGATTGATTTTGTCGGTCCCAACGAGGGGCGCGCTTTGACGTCAGGTCGAGATCTGAAATTGTCCCGGCGTGATTCGGTCGTGTTGAAACCATGGAGCCAAAGACAAATGAGAGCTAGATGAAAGGGCGTGAGGTGGATATTGGGATGTGCCTGCAGTGCGCGCCATGTTACAAGCTTCAGACGTCGGGCGCCATCTCCGCAGACACAGATGCGCCGTCGATTTTGCTCTTATCGATTAGATGGCGATGGCCGTCATGGAGTGAGGAATTCTCCGACTATTGCTTGTTCACACCATATGGTGCCAGGAAATATCGACTACATGAGTAAACCGGGCTAAAAATAGGGGCTGGCATCGCATCCACGCCACCCGCTCGTATCACAGGCCCATGGGACGGTGCCGCAGCTGGTAGTGGCCACGAAAACCAAGACTCGCCATCCATGTCCGGCTGGTGTTGATGCATTGAGCTGCCTCGCCCCGGCCTTAGTCACGCTGCTAACCCTGTCTAACCATACGCCGCCATGCCCCATGCAGCTGGCCGGGAATGCGTCTCGCCCTGAGCCAACAAACATCACTGCTGCTCGGTCTGCGTTCCACGAGGCCTCTCTTGCTGTCTGCATTTTGTTCTTCTCCATACAATCGTTTAATCCGTCCACTCGCTTGGCCCTTTGCTCCGTCGCCGTGTAATAGTTGCATCTACACGCGACCCGTACCGCTCTCGCCCAGACACTTACCTCTGGGAAGACAAGACAGCTGCAGTCAACACGCGGTTACCCTCCACCTACCCTCGCTATTGTAACGGTACTCGCATCCACGGAAGGGGCGACCCGCCTCAGCCCGCAACCATGAGTTTCGTCAACAACTCCCGCATGTCCGTCTACTCGACGGCGTCCGCCTCGGCATCGCGCCCAGGCAATTCGCCCTCGCAGACATCCACCACGACGCTGCTTAACACGCTCAATTCCGCCTACAAGAACGGCCGCTCGTACAACCTCGAGGCCAGCACCAGTCTGGTCGTCAACACATGGGTCAATGCCAAGAGCATCATCGACGACCGCATTGGTGGCACCGTCGACCTCGAGCTGGGGCGAAAGGCATGGGAACATGCCCGCCGGAGAGCTGAGGACGGCTGCATAGTCCTTGCGTATGTATCCAACGTCCCTGCATCCACCATCATTCACTGACCCGCGCAGTTCGCTGCACGACTCGAGCCCCTCGCTCTTCTCGCCCTTCGTCTCCAGCCTGCCTCTGTCCCTCCCGGGCAACTTCTACACTGCACTCGAAGCCCTCAAGGCCTTTACACACTGCGTAACTCCGGAGAACCCCTCCACCCCCCGCTACTCGGCCCTGGCTGCCGTCTTCACCATCAACCTTGCTGGCGGTGTCGTCGGAGCTGAGATCAAGTTATCTACCTCCGGCCTGGACGTCCAGCGCGGCTTGCTCCAAGTCCCTGGCAAGAGTGGCACACGCGCTTTCGATGTCTTCTACTACCTCAACTCAAGTTCTGCTTCCAGGCAAGAGAGGGAGTACTTGGACATCCAGTCTCTCGATCACTACGCCCTTCTCCGACGATCCGGAACATACGACCCTCCCAGTTACCTTCCCGATGCTGACGATGCCGCTGCTGCCGAAGACTTCCGCGCCAACCTCAAGGCGATTGGCATCAAGGGCCAAAAGCTGACCAGACTTATCAGTTGTCTGACTGGGCTGTTGAAGCTCGGCAACACACTCGACTACTTCATGGATGAAGAATCTCTCGCTTCCGTGTGCGAAGATGTAGAGAACCTCTTGGACCTGCCTGAAGACACTCTCCGCCAGAAGCTCGGCTCCAACGAGCGCGAGGTCGCCATCGGTGGTATCTACGAAGCCATCGTCGACTTCGTCATCTCCCACGCCAACAACTCAATCAAGGAGGACATCCAACGCGCCAAGGCTGGCTATGCCATGGACGACAGTGAGGGCAGCGGTATGATGACACCCAACGAATCGGAGGATGGAGACATTGTCAACATTACTGTTGTCGAAATCCCCAGCCGTACTCTGGGAAAAGCGATTGCGCTGCGTACTGTCTTCGACGACAGCGAGGGCATCAACGCCGAGATGCGCGATGATGGTGTTCAGGTGCCGCCTGTCAGCAATTCTGTCCTTGAGGGCATGCGCGAGGCCATGCAGAGCTGCGCAGCAGACCTCGGCATCAACGGGGCCGCTCTTCGCGAGAAGGAAGCTGACCTAGAAAAGCGCGAGGCTGTGTTGGAAAAGCTCGCTCTTGAGATACCCGATGAGGACAATTTTGTGAAGAAGGTCCTGAACCCGGTACCCAGCAGCGGCATCGTTCTGGGCAAGTATGGCCGTTTCGACCTGGCCATGACAGTAGCCAGTAGCAGAGTCTGGTTCCAACTGGCAATCCACCCCACCGATGTCATCCCCACCTCGCTGAACCAGGACCTCAATTCCACCTGGCAGGCTGGTGTAGTCTCTCGACAACTTCGCGAGTGGCGACTGCCCGAGTGGGCCAACCGTCGTAACCGCAACCTCGACTTCACTGCCGATTTCGATCACCATGAATTCTACGACCGATACGCTCCGTTGGGCTGCATGGACGGTCAAGAAGGCATCCAAAACTGGACCTTGCAGCGCGGCTGGAGTAACGGCGAAGTCATGGTCGGCAAAGAACGTGTATGGGTCAAGGAGGGCACATGGTGGGAGGCAGAGTCGCAGCTCGACCTGAAGACGCACGAGATGGGTGGTTCTCCGAATATGATGGGTGGCATGATGGGAGCTGGTGGCATGGATAACGGATACTCCACCCCGCTCCCGCCTACAGCAAGCGCATTCTTCCCGCCTCTTCCGGATATGTCTGCGGCCCCTCAGAACCCTTTCCAGAGTTCCACAAGTCTGGCCGTGCCAGGTGCAGCAGATGCAAAATCAATCGCCCCTACTACGCGCACCCTCCCCACAGCGGGACCTGGCGATTACGGCCTAGGAGGCAAGGGCGACGAGAACAAAGGTGTTAGTTACTACGACATGGAGTCTGGTGGCAACGCCGTCGTCACGGAAACCCCGCTCACTGGTACTCGTAGGATGTGGGTTGGCTTCGTTTGGGCCCTCACGTTCTGGATCCCTTCACCGCTCCTCAAGTGGATTGGCCGTATGAAGCGACCTGATGTTCGCATGGCATGGCGAGAGAAGTTCGTCTTGGTCCTACTCATCGTGTTGCTCAACGCCGCCATCGTCTTCTACATTGTCGCTTTCGGTAAACTCTTGTGCCCAAACAAGGACAAGGTCTGGAATCAGAAAGAAGTGTCACAGCATCAAGGCGAGGACGACTACTTTGTCAGCCATCGTGGTGTCGTATACGACTTAACCTCCTTCTGGAAAAAGCAGCACAGTGACTCTAACACCGAGGCTACCCGGGATCGAATGATGGAAATGGCTGGTGCCAACATGGATCCATACGTCGTTCCTCCGCTATACATCGCTTGCCCCAATCTGATCAAAGACACGCCTCAAAACCGGGTGTTGCAGCTCACATTCAACCAATCCACCGCTGAGAATCTCAACGCAATCGCTGTCCATGGATCTGGCTCAAGGACAAACATGCCAGACAGCGCCGCTCTGAAGAGCGAGACCTGGTACCCTGACGTCTTTCTCCCGGCTATGAAGGAATTCAAAAAGGGACCCCTCGTCTGGGAGGAGAAGACGATCAAAGATGAAGGTGAAGATCTGAATCACATGTGGTTCAGGCTTGACAACAGGGTTTACGACTTGACTGACTACTTCGCCACGATCGACTACATGCGGGACCAGGACCAATACAACTTCCTCGATGCTAAGCTGATTGACATGGTAAAGAGCAACGCCGGTTCCAACCTCAAGGAGGACTTCAGCAACAACCTCAACAATAATGCGCAACAATTCAACAAGCAATGTCTTGACAACTTGTTCTACGTTGGCGAAGTCGACTTCCGTAAGACAGCCAAGTGCCAGGTCAACGACTATATCCTACTCGCTGTCACGATCATCCTCTGCTCGGTTATTGTCATCAAGTTCTTGGCTGCACTTCAACTAGGCTCTCGCAAACGCCCGGCAAACCAAGATAAGTTTGTCATCTGTCAGGTGCCAGCCTATACGGAGGGTGAGGATTCGATCCGAAAGAGTTTGGACTCTTTGACTGCCCTCTCATACGACAATAAGCGAAAACTCATCTGTGTCATTTGCGACGGAATGATTGTTGGTGGTGGTAACGATCGTCCTACGCCCAAGATTGTACTCGACATCCTCGGTGTTGACCCCAAGGTCGACCCTCCTGCCCTTCCATTCTGGTCGGTCGGCGAGGGAAGCCAGCAGCTCAACTACGGAAAGGTCTATTCTGGTCTGTACGAATTCGAAGGCAATGTTGTACCATACCTTGTCGTCGTCAAGATGGGTAAGGAGTCGGAACAGCACAAGTCTAAGCCAGGTAACCGAGGAAAGCGCGACTCCCAAATTCTGCTCATGAGCTTCCTCAACCGCGTCCACCACCGCTCGGCCATGAACCCCTTGGAGCTGGAAATGTTTCACCAGGTCAACAACATCATTGGTGTTGACCCGGAACTATACGAGTATTTGCTTATGATCGACGCCGACACCATGGTCAAGCCCGATGCTCTTAACCGTCTCGTAGCAGCGTGTGCCCACGACTCGAAGATTGCCGGTATCTGCGGTGAGACGAGCTTGGAAAACGAAGACAGGTCATGGTGGACTATGATCCAGGTCTACGAGTACTACATTTCGCATCATCTGTCCAAGGCCTTTGAGAGTTTGTTCGGCAGTGTTACCTGTTTGCCCGGATGGTAAGTACCCAACCCTACCTGCATTATATGGTGCTAATTCGTACTAGTTTCACCATGTACCGCCTACGCACAGCCGACAAGGGCAAGCCTCTCATCATCTCGGACAAGATTATCAAGGACTACGCCGACTGTGTTGTTGACACTCTTCACAAGAAGAATCTCCTCTCGCTCGGCGAGGATCGTTACCTGACGACTCTGATGACGAAGCATTTCCCCGCCATGTCGTACAAGTTCATTCCCGATGCGTACGCTCTCACAGCCGCCCCCGACACGTGGAGCATTCTGCTCTCTCAGAGACGTCGATGGATCAACTCAACCATCCACAACTTGGCCGAACTCGTCTTCCTGAAGGATCTCTGTGGTTTCTGTTGTTTCTCGATGCGATTCGTCGTTTTCATCGATCTCTTCGGTACTCTCGTCCTGCCATCCATCTGCGCATACCTGGTATACCTCGTCTACACCGTCTCGACTGGCAAAGGTCAATTCCCCATGTTCTCCATCATCATGTTGGCGGCAGTGTACGGTCTTCAGGCGTTCATCTTCATCATCAAGCGACAATGGCAGCATGTGGGATGGATGATCATCTACCTCCTGGCCTTCCCTATCTACTCACTCGCACTTCCGATGTATTCTTTCTGGTACATGGACGACTTCTCGTGGGGTAACACGCGTGTCGTCATCGGCGAGCAAGGCACGAAGCAGGTTCTCACCACGGATGATGAGGGCTTTGACCCCAAGTCGATTCCTATGATGCGCTGGGACGAGTACGCCGAGCGCAATGAGCTTCCCGGTCGTCGCGGTCTCCCAGGCATGGCCACTGAGAAGGGTGGCTTTAATGCGTACGAAGACGAAGCATACGAGATGAACGACATGCAATCCGTCTACTCGTCTGTCAAGCCTGCCTCGACCGTCATGTCCAACATGCAGCACATTTCGCACATGCCGCCGCAATCGCCTGGGCCATACCAAGGTATGCAAACCCGTCAATCGACATACTCGAACATGTCGCGGTACCAAGACAACCCACACCAAAGTCGCGTCATGTCGATGAGCAACATGAGCGACATGTACAATGGCAACAACACTTCACCGTACGGTCAACGCCAGAGCATGGGTGGCTTCCAGAGCTCAGACAACCTGATGGCCTCGTCCACACCACCGATCCGTGGACGCAGCCCTCTCAGCTATGGCGCCAGCATGTCACGGCCTGGCAGCACAACCAACTTCCAGAGCATGATGAACGGCCCAACCGATGGCCAAATCATCGAGACGGTTCAAGCCTGCCTCAAGGACGCGGACCTGGACAAGGTCACGCGCAAGCAAATCATCGCACTTGCTGAACAAAGACTACAAATGCAGCTCACTGGCGAGAGGAAGATCTTCCTCACGCAAGCCATTGACCACGAGCTTGCCAACATGATGTAAGAAGGAGAAGATTGAGAATTGATTGCATTTAGCGGTGTTGTTTGTACATGTCTGCACGGCAGTAACGCCATTTCGTCTTTCCTTTGGAGACACATGTATCTTTTGCATCTGGCGCAGGACTAAATGGGAAAACTCGGGTGTCTGGAAATCTGGGTTGTACTTACATCGCTCTTTTGAAGTGGTGGTAATACGGAGTTGTTGCATATATCTAGCTGAATTGAAGATCATAACATGAAGCTTGTTCTTTTGCCTTTGCAGTGATGTTGAATGCATTCATGTGAGGCATGGGAGTGGCAGGCGGTGGATGCACGACTAGCGTCAGGTAGCTACGTACCCCAGCCCAGCAGGCGCGGCCAGAGCTCCGCCATCCCGACATTCCCCAACCAGCACCCCCGAATCTCACACGACGTACACGACCCTCCCCTTCTTCGCCTCTCCGAACCGATATAGACAAGCCAATTCCGACCGCAAACATGGCGCCGAACCGCATCGAGCAAGACGAAATCGAAAAGTACTGGGAGATATTCAGTTCGCTCAGCGGCGGCGGCACCCACCTCGACGGCGCGCAAGCCGCACCCGTGCTCAAGAACTCACATTTGCGCGATGACCAGCTGGAGAGAGTGTGGGATCTGGCCGATGTGGACAATGACGGCAAGCTCGACTTTGAGGAGTTCTGTGTCGCCATGCGACTGATCTTTGACCTGATCAACGGGGTACGTCTGTCTGCATGGGCGATGAAGGAGACACAGGACTGACCAACATTCCGTAGATATCCATGGATGTACCAAAAGCGCTGCCCGACTGGCTCGTCCCCGAATCGAAAGCCCACCTCGTCCAAGCCGGCCGCGCCCTCTCCGGCTCGCAACCCGCCTACGAAACCGTCGAAGACGATGACGACACGCCCGGCCTGCGCGACGGCTTCGACTGGTACATGTCGCCCTCTGACAAAGCGAAATACGAAGAAATATACACAGCCAACCGCGACGGCCACGGCAACATAACCTTCGACAGCCTGTCCGGCCTCTTCGACAGCCTAGACAACGTGCCCGACTCAGACGTGCGCTTCGCCTGGAACCTCGTCAACCCCAAAGCGCGAGAAAGCGTCGGCAAAGACGCCTCCCTCGCTTTCCTCCACATCCTCAACCAACGCAGCGAAGGCTTCCGCGTCCCCCGCAGCGTACCCCCGAGCCTGCGCGCCAGTTTCGAAAAAGCGCACATAGACTACGACATTGAATCAAACGCAAACTCGCGCTGGGCCGCGACACGTGACGAAAACACCGCCACAGGCCGCAAAGCCAAATTCGGCGACGCATACCTCACGCGCCTGGGCGTCGGCGACCGCGCAGCCAACTACGGCGCGCGCGGCGGCAAAGGCACAGATTTCGGGGGCCGCACAACAGAAGACTGGGAGGAAGTGCGCTTGAAAAAGCAGTTGCGCGAGCTGGAACAGAAGATTGCGGATGTGGAGAAGGAGGCGGAGAATCGGCGGCATGGGCGCAGTAAGGATAGTAAGCCGGCGCTTGTGAAGCGCGAGTTGGAGCTTCTGCTTGACTATAAGAGGAATGTGCTCAAGGAGTTGGATAATGATGAGGGGGGTGCGGTTAAGGGGTTGGGCGGCATTAGAGAGGAGATTGAGACGGTGAGGGAACAGGTTGAGGGGCTGCAGGGGCATTTGGAGAGTAGGAAGGGGGTGTTGGAGGATTTGAGGAGGCAGATTGATGATGAGAAGGCGGGGTAGGGGTATTTGATTGAGGGTGGGGATGTATATAGATATTGTGGGTATTGTTTAGAGCTGGTTAATCAGCAATGAGATTTTGGAACATGATATTGAAGCTATTCGAATGCTTCAAATTGGCGACATGGTACTCTGTGAGACAACAAACACTCAACCGAAAAATATACTCATGCACCATCTCGTACACAACCTCTCCAACCCCCCCTACCCATACAACAACCCCTCCACCTCCTCCGCAACAGCCAAACTACTAGTCAGTCCCGGAGATTCCATTGCCAACAGATTCACAAACCCCTCGTATCCCTCCTCCTTACATATCACAAAATCCTGGAAATCCTTCCCGCTCGTCGCCGCCAATTTTCCCAATTTAGGTCGTATCCCTACGTAATCTGGTTGAATAGCATTTCTATCCACACCGGGGAGATACGTCTGGATATCATCGATGGCTTGCTTCACGTTTTTGGTGTTGGGGGTGTAGTCAGTGGGTGAGTCTGTCCACTCGACGTCAGGGCCGAAACGAATCCGGCCGGCCATGTCGAGCGTGAGATGGGTTCCTAGACCGCCGTGACCGGGGACTGGGGCGGGGTAGACGAGTGTGGACGGTTTAGGCCGCGAGACGGCGTAGGAGAAGTAGGATCCTTTTGCGTAGAAAGCTTTTCTGTGCCGTTCTTTAGGCAAAATCATGTTTTGGATGTCGACGGCGAAGAGACCCGCGGAGTTTACCAACGTGTCGGCTGTTATGCTGCTTTCCTCGCCATCCGCTCCCGTCGTTGTTATTTCCCACCCACTGCGCCCGGAATCGAGGGGGGTGATGGATGTGACTGTTGATTTGAAGGCGCAGATTCCACCGGTGTTTTCGAAATCGCCTTGCAGGTATTGCATCAAGCTGTGCGAATCTACGATGCCGGTGCTGGGGCTTTCCAAGACGCCGGCTTCGGCTCGGACATCTGGTTCGCGGCGGTGGGCTTCGTCTTTGCTGAGGAAGTGGATGGGTACGTTTATGCTTTTGGCGAAGTCGTGGACCTTTTGTAATGCGTCCATTTGTGCGGCGTCTTGGGCGACGATCCATTTTCCTGTGTTGCGGTGCGGGATGTCGTGTTGTTTGCATAGCGAGTATAACATGTCCTTTCCTTGTAGACAGAGTTTGGTCTTGAGAGATGTGGGTCCGTAGTAGAGGCCTGCGTGTATGACTTCGCTGTTTCGCGAACTTGTTTCTGTGCCGACGTGGCCGTGCTTTTCTATTAGGACAGTGGAGGCGGAGTCGCGTTGTTGGAGTTTGCGGGCTATGGCTAGGCCGATTACGCCGCCGCCTATGACGGCGTGGGTGAAGTCTGCATTGAGGGATGTGCTTGAAGAGAAGTTTCTTGATCTTGATATGGTTGGTTTGAATTGGAGAGGTGATCGAGAAAGGGCGCGCAATGAAGTCATGGTGTATTTGGGGAAGACCTCGGGAATTAATGATGAAAATCTACACAACGTGCTCCAGCAACGACAACGACCAGGAAAACAACACGAAGCAGGACTAAATCGTGACGGAAAATAAACTCGGGGTTAATGACAGTCTTGACAAGTGATGCTTATCAGCGGCTTGGATGCATTTTGGATGACGTTACGTGAAATGCCGTTCCTGACGCTAAACAGAGTGGGGTCTCTCATTTACTACTTCAATTGGCATTACAAGATACGACGATTGCATACAGCTATTCCAGACGCTGAGTTTGACTACTCCAGGTACAAGAGATATATAATCATCGGGTTTGTGATTTCTCTCTGCATCGGGCATCTCGGGGTACCTCTTTCCTCCACATAGATAACGTCATCGGCACCCCAACCTCCAAACCCCCGACATCGCAGCCAGGCCAATGTTCACAACCCTCACGAGACGAGCATTATCACGTCGACCAGCCACCATCATCCCCAGAAAACTGTTCCACAGCACAAGCCCCATCTTCACCTCACCGCTCGTCGACCGCGTAAACGCCGTCACAATGGCGTCTTCAACCGGCACCCCCAAAGTAACCTCCCTAGTCGACCTCCCCTCCTCAGACGCCAAATGGGTCAAGTTACAAAAAGCCACCTACATCGACGCCAAAGGCAAAGAACGCATCTGGGAAATCGCGTCGAGGAAAACAACCGGCACCGCCGGCGTCGACGCCGTCGCAATGGGAAACATCATCTACCACCCCTCCAAACCCCCCTCCACAATCGTCGTCATCCAATTCAGGCCGCCCGTCAGCGGCTTCACCGTCGAATGGCCCGCCGGCCTCATCGACGCGTCTGAAACCCCAGAGGAAGCCGCTGTCCGTGAACTCTACGAGGAAACAGGCTACAAAGGCAAAGTCATCAGCACGTCGCCGGCTGTAGCGGCGGACCCGGGCATGACGAGTGCGAATCTGTGTTTGTGCATGGTGGAAATTCATCTTAATGAGGGGGATCCGGAGCCGGAACAGCATCTTGATGAGGGGGAGGATATTCAGAGGGTTAATATTCCGATTAGTGAGTTGTATGATAGGTTGGAGGAGTTTGCCAGGGAGGGGTATGTTATTGCGGCGAAGCTGTATCATTGGGCGGCGGGCGCGCAGTATGCGATTGATCATCCGGAATTGTTTGCGAAGAGTCACTCGAAGAAGGAGTGATATCGTGCGTGTGTTGGGATATGTCAGGATGGGGGATCATCGCATGTGAAAGCTGGTTATGAGAAGCCATGAACAACGGATAGCATTAAGATAGAGGCTGAAGTAGCGAAATTGGTCAATTACTGGTATGCTTTCAACTAGTAACGCATGGGTTATGCTGACCTTGCATGCGATATTAGCAATATATTTGGTTTACCAGGCGGTCAAATGTGTAAGCCAATATCAAGCCGAAACCTTCTATTGCAAATTGACAATAACATCACATCGCAAGTAAGATCAAGTGTGGCAGTAAAGACCATTTCATTCAACGTCCCAGACAGCGACGTTACTTCTAGACATTAAGCAAGAAAAAGGGTGATGTTTGTATGATCCATCACATAGCTCCTACAACATATATACCCCAAGGCCATCCGAAGGAGCGAACCGAGTCATGAACGCGTAGTTTTTTATCCAAAAGCCACACACACCCCGCCCGTCATGTAATGATGTAATATATGTACAGTAAGGAAATGAGTTTTTGCGAGAAGAAGGAATCACTCGCGTTGTGTTGCGGTGCTCGCTGAAAACGCCGGGGACATCCAATGCGCACACAAGTAGTTTGATGATAAAAGAAAAGGTTAATGCTGGTATGTCGTTCGATGCAGCCTTCTAGGCGGAAGATGGAAGAAAGATCAAGATGCTAGATCATGCGGAAAGAGGCGTTTACTTGCGGGGCTGCTTGCTGAGGCGCTTCCGCTTCTTGGAGTCGCTTGAGTCGCTGCGTCCGTGGTTTGATGCGGGCATCGTGGGTTGACCTAGCGGCGCAGGTGATACATCGCGCATCAGGCTGCTTTGCTGTGGGGCCTGTAGCTCATAATCCTCACCAGGTGCGGTGTGAACGTATTGCTGAGCAAGAGGGCTGCGTCCCTGGCGCTGGTCTGAGCTGTTGGTCCTGCTGTAGGAAGGCTTAGGCGACTCGAGACCATGGCCCTTCTGCTCGTTAGACAGCGGCGATGTGCGGGCTGGGGCGTGGGCAAGGTCGCTGTTGGTACGCATCTGAGCAGGTCGTTGCGGACCCTTGGACTGGTATACCGAGTCGTCGTCGATGGAGTCAACAGATTCGCTGTACATGCCCTTGCTAGCACCCTGGCCGACCTCGTAGGGTCCTCCTCGTGGCTCTTCGTAGAAGGCTCCTCCGGCAGGCTTTTGTGTTTGCTGGGTCTTGTGGTAGATACGCGCATCCTCGGGATCCATGAAACTCTCGACACGACGGGGCATGTAGATGGAGTTGGCGGCGGAGGTCTCTTGCGAAGCGAAGGAGTCCATGGAAGAACGGGGGTGGAGAGGTACGTGAGGGACGTTGGGGTTGCGGGGCATTGTGTTGGGAAGCGTAAGACCAGAGTCGTTGCCTTGCTGGTACCATCCGTTGGGCAGGCGTTCTGCGGCGGCGAAGCGTCCGTCGATGTTGTCGCCGGGCTGGAGGGGAATAGCGGCTGGGCGGTGCTTCTGCGCCTCGGCAGCAGCCTTAAAAGTCTCGGGAACAACGTTCAGATCGTCACCAGTAGCCTCGGCGGCCTCGATAGCCTCCTGGGGAGTGGTCTTGGTGTCGGCGCTACCAGCATCGGCACGAGGTCCACCCCATGTACGCTGACCGGCAGTGAAGATCCCGTAAACCATGTAGACCCAGTTGAAGAAGGGGTTGACGATGAACATGAGGGGGTACAGCATGATCTTGTAGCGACCGAGCTTGGCGCCAAAGTACAACATGAGAAGCCAGTTAAGCCCCAGAGAGATGGCGATGAAACCAACGGGAAGGTTGGCAACCTTTTGCGAGGTAGTGATCAAAGAGATACACAGGATGAAGAAAAGGAGGGCGGTGGTTCGGATGGTGTTCTGCATGAAGCGGACGATGAGGAGGATCGGGTAGCGCTTCCAGAGACGGATATCAGTCAACATGCAAACTTCGTTGGTGATAAAACCCAAGAACCAGCGGCGACGTTGCTTGAGCAGAGATTGGTAGGTTTGCACAGCTTCGGTCTTGCAGAATGCTCCGGTGTTCATCTGGATCTGGTAACGTTCCTTGGCGCCAATCATGAACAAGTGAGTGAGCCAACGGTCCTCACCAAGATGGCACTTGCCGTAGTCGAAGAGGTCGTCGCATTGCTCGGCCTTGTCAGCGAAGTAGTACTTGGCCATCCTGCGGAAAGCGGAGAATCGAAGCATAGTAAGGGCACCGGGCAAGCAAGTGACGGCACCGCAGCCGGATTCGACTGAACGCTCGAAGAGTTGACCGTGAACGTATTCCATGTCCTGAAGAAGGGTGATGAGCGAGTTCTTCTCGGTTGTGGAGGTAATGACACCAGTCTGAGCCAACATGTTCTTCTTGCTGCCGGGCTTGAGTTCCATCTCGTACATGAAGTTCTGAATGCAGGTCTTGTCGAGAATGCAGTCGGAGTCGATGAAGAGGACGAAGAGGTTATCGTTGCGCTTGAGGTACTCGGAGTAGATCTTGTCGATGAGCTTGAAGGTCCTCTTCTGGCAGTGACGCTTACCACCGTGGGGGAAGCGGGAGATGGTAATGCGGCAGCTACGGTAGATGACATCGATGGACTTGGGGTAGGTGTCGAGCGTGAGCGGGACACCGAGTTTCTCAATGGTGTTGAGGTAGAGCTCGTCCTCCTGGTCTCCGTCAAAGGAGAGGAAGATGTGCAGGCAGGAGGGCGGGTATTCGCAGTCGACCAGGGAGTCGCAAGTTCGGAGAAGAATCTCGGGAATCTCCTTGTAGCAGGGCATGATGATGACGACCTTGGGGGCGGATGCCTCGTCGAGGACGGATTTAATCCTGCGGCTGCGGCCAACGGAGTGGGTGACGAGCTGGTAGACACAGAACAACCACGGGACGGTCAAGAGACCGGCAAACGACCAGAAGGCGAACCACTGGAGGAAGCCAACCATCTCCTGGGGGAAGTACTTGGTAACTTGCGACGGGAGGGGGAGGGTTACGACCATGATAGGCAAGAAGATGGCACTGTTTCTGTTAGAGTTGGGTCGCATGTTGGAGCGGAGTTCAAATGCTTACCGGAGAGCGAAGAAGAGGATACCGAAGAAGATGGACAGAATGCGGACACTGATCGTCTCGGCCTTCTGGAAGACCTTGACAATGCAGTACAGGAAAGCAGCGACCCAGAGGAACCACTCAAGCAGGGCAGCCAACATGAGACCACCGATGATGGCAACGTAGGCAATCTACTGCAGTCAGTTTCTGTAGCCAAAGTCGGCAATCGCTGTACTTACATCCTTAGCTGGCCAAGGGTCGTCAATGTCTGGGGTAGAGTGGTCGATTTCGCGGGCAAAGACCGCGCGGGCGGCGAGGCCCATCATGTCTTGCCAAACCATGGCGGAGTATTAAGTATGTATATTCGTTGTTGTCGTTAAGCGGATAGCGAGCGATGCTGTCTGGGTTTCGGACAGCCGTCGACCCTATATGTAAGGCGACCAAATTGGTGACGCAGACGCGGTGAGTTGGAGAAGCACGGCCCGTCGCTGAGGTATGGGAGGGGCCCTGAGTAACAAAGGCTCGTAACCCAACAGTGGCACGGGGCTAGACAATTGACGTAGAGGCGAATTGCTGATCCAGGACTGTCGCAGAGCTGAGAAAACTACTAGGATACAGGTATTGGTGTTTGGCGGTAGTAGTTGTAGTGGTGTAAGCGGATGGTAAGTCTTCGCGGCCCAATAAACGAGTGTAAGGGTGGGAAGGACAAGAAGGGCTTAGACCAAGGTCATTAACAAGATACCGCTCGCAAGGGCAGTCCGGAGTGGTATGGGAGGAGCGCCTTGAGGAGGAAGGAAGTCTCTACGAGGGGATCGAGCTGGTTTACAAGCACGAAAAGCGGGCGCGCTCGGTCCACATGGCCTTCACCCGAAGAGTGCTGGATCCTCTGGGCAGCAGTCGAGATGCACGATCGTCACAGGGGCACTCCAACTAGATTTGGCAAGCTGCCCGCGCTTGGAGCTCGAAAACGAGTTGCGTGCAGGCCTACGCCTGGTCTCAGTGGCCCCGACCCGTGCCAAACCACGCGCCGGCGGCCCTATGCCTGCAGCCTCGCAGTTATTTTGGGCGCCTCCATGCGCCGTCTACCGTTAGCTGTCTGAAGCTTGCAGGCAAAGTGTTCCTCTCTGTTTCGCATCCTCATCACACACAGAGGCACATCCTACCTGTTTGGGGCCGTGTGTTTGGGGCCCTCGAGAGCCGTGGTCTGCACGCTGGGCATGCAGTGGTGTAGTAATTTTGTAGTCATGGTAGCTTGTACCTCATTCCGCCGGTCGTGTCCATCGTCGCATGAGGTGGCATCGTCGCTCTTGGAAATTCGCCTGTAATGCACCGCTGCTGGTCGCCTTCTATTGCCAAGAGATCCTCCAGCTTCGCGTGGATTCCGGGCGTTCAGGGGTCGGCATCGCTCGCTGTTCTAAAGCCATCTCCGACCAATTATGGCACCACGCGCCTCATGCCGTCTCGTAATCCCCAGTGTCGGCCCCAGAGCCTCGCGGTAGAGGCTGTCTGTCACACTGTGCTATGGCTGGTAGCTGTCGTAAAAGAAAGCCATGTCGCCGTATCCCTATTCCCATGCCCTATCCGACGCTACGCCGAGTCGCTGCACCCTCTCCTCCCGCATTTCGTTGAGTCGCGAGCGCTAGGGAAATACCTGATGAAAAATACGAGGGCTGTGGATATGCCAGGCCGACCCGCTGCAAAAAGCACGAAACGGCGACGGCGGCCCCAACATGCATGGAGACTGACAGGAGGAAACCTGTGCCGCTTCCGCTCGTACCGGTAATGATGATTTTTTCCATGTTCCACAGCGTGGTGGACCGCCCGCTCGTCATAACGCATATAGCAACATCGACGTTGCAGCACGGGGACCTGTCTTTGCCCTGATTCCCGAATAGATCTCGCCTACCCACATTGGCAGAGGCTGAGGGCGGCTCGCAATCGATAAAGTCGCGCGCACCGGCGACCCGTAGTTTCGGATCCTGCTTTTCCTGCCCCGAGCGATGACAAGGCGCTGATCGCACTCGCTACGATGCTCATCAATCTTGTTTGCTGCCGGCCCAACGGTGACGGATCGCCAGTGCGCTCAGCCTGCACACACAGCATTGCTGACTGTTTACACCGACTCCAGCGTGCAACGTGTTCGGCCTTCCTTCTGGAATGGCCAGGATCTCGCCCTCGTATAGTATACATCTTACACGTCCGTGTCACTCATGAATCGCTGCTGTTGAGATGAGTGCGCTTGCCGTCAACCGCAATAGCGCCGCGGCACATAGTCTCTATGAATTTGGTCATGGACCCCTGAGCTACAATTGAACTCTACAATATTCGACTCTCTAGTCTATATCACAGCCAGTCAAGGGTGGAAGAATGCGCCATGTGGCGGCCCTCAGGGGTGAATTGTTAGAGTTTGAGGCTAGGTAACCGTTTTCGCTCCCAGCTTCCAGTCCCGCACTGCAAATGCGCCACAGGGCTGAACGTCGGGTAAAGCTCAGAATGAGACGTCTTCGCCTAAGGCCTAAGTGTGTGTGACATTGAATGTGATATGGGATTCGATAATGTGCATGAGACTTATTCCTGCCGTACTTAGTGTTGGACCTGACTACATTAGGAAGTCTGCTCGCTTGAACGCTGAGTGATGACTGATCCCCATCGTCGAGCTGTTTCAAGCGCCTTTTGGGAAATGTATTGTCACTGTTCCCGTTCGATGTGATACACGATATGTACTCGAGTTTATTCTCGTGTATGAATTAGGTAGTGGTGTTCATTCTCAGCACCCTGGTTTGAGTACCCAGGACTGCTTAGTCATGGCTCTCTCATGTGAACCGCGGGACATTTGGTGACGCACGGATACCTGGATACGTGAGCGAACTCGCTGCAGGTACCGCTCACAAATTCACCCGCAACGTCGACCCAAGGCCCCGCGATCGCGACATTGCTACAGTCGCAAACAGCCTCGCTCTCACCCGAGCTTGTCTCCGAGCCCGAACCAATGCAAGCCGCGCCTGCGCCTGATATATTTCCCACCTTCCATGTGCGCGTATAACCGATCCGTGCTATCTACCGCCGCCCCTCCACCACTGCGGCAATCGCCTCCTCCACCATGGACCGGCCTCGGAAGCGTACGTGCTCGCCATGTAGTTGACAGAGTTATACTAATTGTGTACAGGCGAATTGCGCGAACTGAACATCCGCGCCTGGGATGGCGAACAAGGTACTTGGTCTTAGAATAGTTGCACCTGCAGCCCGCGTGCTGACGACATGTCCAGACGTCTTCGCCGTGCAAGGCTCCCTCGACTCGTCTATGAAAAAGAACACGGCCTTTATCAAGCGCCTGCGAACCGCCGTAAACGCCGCCGCCCAAGCGCAGTTCCTCCAGGAAATCCGCGCCCTATCTCTCCACAAATACCTTTCCGAGATTATCTCAGCCTGCTACGAGGGCCTGTGCAGGCTCAAGACGCCCGGCGAGATTGCTGCCGGTGTGGAAATTGTCAGCGCTCTCCATCAACGCTTCGGCCCGACCGAGTTCACGGGATACATTGCCTGGTATATTGGGAGGGGCTTAGCAACGCCGGACAAGTCACACCTCAAGACACT
The DNA here is from genome assembly GCF_024043165.1 of Alternaria incomplexa. Classification (NCBI taxonomy): domain Eukaryota; kingdom Fungi; phylum Ascomycota; class Dothideomycetes; order Pleosporales; family Pleosporaceae; genus Alternaria; species Alternaria incomplexa. The sequence goes on along the minus strand of NW_026249862.1, from coordinate 512,758 downwards.
GGCCCCCGAAGTGCGCGAGCGCGAGGAGAAGGAGCGCCTGGCACGTCAGCGCGTACTGCTGCGAGTCGCTACCGAACTCTGGCTTGTGGGTGTTCTGCGCAGCCTGGATGACGTAGCTCGACCTGAAGAGGCGAGCAAGACCAAGGACAATGGCAAGCTCGTCGAGGGCGCCGCAAAGGCAAAGTCCCGCGCGGAGAGCGCCGACGCCGAGCCCTTTCCTCTCGAGGTGCTGAAGGACATGCTGGGACACGACCGCGAACATGTCAACTTGCCCCTCGTCGTCATCTTCGTCAAAGCCTTCGCCTGGGATATTCTGGGGTCCAAGCCTCCTTCGGCAGAGGGCCGTAAAACAGTCAATGAGGACGGCACTACAACAGCAGAGAAGAATGGAGACACTTCCGGCGCTGAAGACGAGGACCACGACCCACCCATCATCTCCCCCGACTTGCAACAGCGGTTCAGGAACATTCTCACCCGCTACTTTGAAGACGTCAAGACGCACCTCCTCCGCGACCAGAAACACATCCTCAGTCAGGGTCGGAAGAACGCCGAAGCATACGTCAAGTCGGGCGAGGTCTTCGAGGACCGTCAGAACAACTACGAGAAGCAGATGAAGTCCCAAGAGCGCTTGGTGACAAATGCACAGGTGCTGGCCGACGCATTGGGTGTGGAAATGCCAGACTTGAAAGAGAAGGACAACTCCGCAAACACGGGTGATGGTGCTATTGGCCTCATCAAGGCGGGCGAATATCTGCGTGGCCAAAGCGACGGCGCTGGCATCTGGGAAGACGAGGATGAGCGCCGTTTCTACGAGAACCTGATCGACCTGAAGGACCGCGTCCCGGGTATTCTGCTAGAGGAAGTCAAGAAGAAGAAGGCAGATGGTGATGACCAGGTGGGGAAGAAAATCGAGGCAAAGACCGAGACCATCGAGAAGGAGACACCGGACACTGCCAATGACGCAAAACCGACCGATGGAGAAGACCAATCGACTGCTATCGCGAACAAGTCCGTCGGAGCACAGGTCGATGCCCTATTGGCGCGTCTGCCGGAACTCGCAACCAAGGACGCCGTCGATCAGACTGCCATGGATTTCTGCTTCCTGAACTCCAAGGCCTCGCGCAACCGTCTGATTAAAGCTGTGCAGGAGATTCCCAAGGGCCGATCCGATCTACTCCCCCTGTACTCTAGACTCATCGCAACCCTCGGCAAGTACATGCCAGATGTGGCCCAGGGACTGGTATCCTACCTGGACGAGGAGTTCAGAAGCTTGCAGCGTCGAAAGTCCAAAGACTTTCTCGGACAGGTGCGAACGCAGAATGTACGCTACCTTGCAGAGTTGACCAAGTTCGGTGTCGTCCCTGAGCACGTCATCTTCCACTGTCTCAAAGTCAGCCTAGACGACTTCTCACGGATGAACATTGAGATCATCTGCAACCTCTTGGAAAACTGCGGACGCTATCTGCTTCGCAATCCCGAAACGTCTCCTCGTATGCATTCCTTCCTCGAAACTCTTCAGCGAAAGAAGGGCGCTCAGGTGATTGGCCAACAAGAGCGCATGTTGATCGAGAACGCTGTCTACTATGTGAACCCACCAGAACGCGCTGCAATCGAACAGAAAGAGCGGACGCCTATCGAGCTCTTCCTACGCAAGATCATGTACCAGGACCTGACTCGTCGCACGCTGGACAAAACCATCAAGCAGGTACGCAAGATGCACTGGGAGGAAGAGGAAGTAGTAAATCTTCTCCACAAGGTCTTTGCAAAACCGGGGAAGATCAAGTACAGCAACATCCACTTGCTAGCCGTCATGCTCGGAACAATCCACCGATTTCACCAAGACTTCGCCATCTCCGTCATTGACGACCTTCTCGAGTCCATCACATTCGGGCTAGAGTTGAACGACTTCAAGTTCAACCAACGCCGGATCTCTGAAGTCAAGTATCTCGGTGAACTTTACATCTACCGATTGGTTGACTCGCCTCTTGTTTTCGACACTCTATACAAGCTCCTGAACTACGGGTGGGAGGGTGGCTATGCACGACCTGGGGGATACAATCCGCTGGATCAACCGGACGACTACTTCCGCATTCGTCTCGTCTGCAACCTTCTCGAAACCTGCGGCATGTACTACGACAAAGGTGCAGCGAAGAAGAAGCTTGACTTCTTCCTCACGTATCTGCAGTACTATGTCTGCATCAAGGAGGCATTGCCGATGGACGTGGAGTTTATCGTGCAAGACGCATTCAATCTCGTCAGACCGCAGTGGAAAATCATCACCAACCCAGAGGAAGCTTCACGTGCCTTTGCCGAAGCCGTCAAACAGAACTACCAAACATCTTCAGCCGACAAGCCTGTTGAGCCCGACGAAGACGACCTCTCTGCATCAGACGACGAGATGGATGGCCCCGAAGACGAGGACGTCGTCCTACCCGATGGAGAAGGAGACAAGTCATCTGGTGAAGAAGACGATGAATCTGACGATGAGGAGCCTGTGAAGCAGACATCTTCAGACGAAGAGGAAGAACAGATTGTGGTAACACGGCAAGAAGACGAACGCGATCCAGAAGCCGATGCTGAGTTCGATCGCGAGCTTGCTAAGCTCATGTCAGAGAGTGCAGAATCGCGTAAGCATGACCGAAAGCCTGTGTTCGACGTGCCGCTACCCATGCGCCGTGCTCGAGAGGCTCCGGTCAATGCTGAAGACGTCGGAAACGAAGTGCCCATTCCGGAGGCTCCAGTTCCTTCGCAGACGATGAAATTCTCCCTGCTCAGCAAGCGTGGCAACAGAACGCAGACCCGATCTATTGACCTCCCTTCAGATTCGACCTTTGCTGTCGCCATGCGTAACAAACAGCAAGCAGACACAGAAGAACGACAGCGAATCAAGAGCCTCGTCCTGAACTACAACGAAGCTCGCGACGATGCTGACGACACGACTGGTGATGCGCCTTTTCATTACACCCTTCAACCTAATACCAACAGAATACGTATTGACTCCCCTCAAGGTCTGGATAAGACTCCGAATCCGTATGCGCAGCCGCGCCTCGACAAAGCTGGTGCAAACCGTAGCAATCAGCGTGCAAGGAAGCTACAGCTGTCAGATGTCAATTGGTATGACTCCCAATCCTCTCTTCGGCAGAGTCGCCCTGGGACTGGTGCAACGTCTGCTTCAATGCCTAAACCGCTTTCGGTGGTCGGATCAAAGCGTTGAGACGAAGCGCGAGCCCAGGCTTCTCGCAAGCGTTCAAATACTTGCAGTCGACATTGATCTTTGGCGTTACTTTCGAAGCGCTTTTCACCATCACGAGGCTAACCGCGAGGCCCTGTGTGGGCGACTGATTGTTTAGGACATGATTCCTGTCTACGATGCTGCAGCTAGCATCCACTATGAACGCCGCAAAAGCTTCCTATGCTTACCATTGCCATTCCTGCAGAGCATGCCATACGCGGTATGTATCACCTAAGGATAAGCAACCGTTCCGGTGTCGAGACTCCGTGCTCCAAGCGAAGAGAAAGCTTTCGCCAGTGAGAAACATCCTACCTTGCGCAAGAGCGTCCCCGAGGCAGGTGAGTATGCTACGCAGACGTATGGATATTGCGACATGGCGTTTGCGACAAGCAACGCTTGAGCCGGAGGATGAGCGAAGACGGATTTGCGTCTGCCAACGCGTTATTAAATGACATGCGCCGTCTTACGGACGCCATATGAAGGGGAAGGAACGCGATGGCTCTGGGTAGCAGACGTGAGCGTATTACTGGCAGTGTATTGCTTCCCACATCAACGTTCGTATCTAAAATTGAAACTGTCGTTACCTCCGATATGTGCTTGCTCCATTGAGGTTTGCGGCCTGGCATTCCATCCGCACATTCATCTCCGCTTGCCTGCATTGACTGGGCAGTGTGCCGGATTGCCGCGTGCATGCAGCCAGATAGCGAGATAACAGTGAAGAAAGTGACGACGTCCAAGGCCTAGGCACGCGCTACCAGGGCGGCGCGCTCGCGCTAGTGAAGCGCGTACCTTGCAGAAACATGTACGTCACGAGAAAACAGAAAGTCAAAACCGCGCGCATGCCCCAATTAAATCCCCATCCCAGGTCATTCGACCTGAATCATATTCCCGACGCGACAATACCTTAGAACGGCTTTTATAGCAAGACTAATGTCTAATATGCTGTCCCTCGCGCTCGCGTTCGCAGGCTCAGCCTCGGCTCTGACCTTGCCGACCTTCCTCCAAAGCCAGGGTCAAGCTCAATCACCACTCCAGCCTCTGGACCACTCGCAGAACTACCAATTTGATCCCCTGCTGCATCTCCCTGGTATCTCGCCATACTTTGACGCAGTCGGTCCGTACCATCCTCCCCATGTCACGGGAATAGCCCATACTAACTCTATCCAGGCTTTGGTCTCGAGCACAAACCTCCCGTCGGCTGCAATGTCACGGCCGCATCGTACATCATCCGCCACGGCGCCATCTACTCCAACGACGACGAATATGAGGAATACATCAAGCCTTTCCTGTGGAAGCTCGAGACACACCGTCAAGGATGGACCGGCCCACTATCCTTCATGGAAAAGTGGCAGTCCCCAATCTTGGAAGATAGACTGGAGGAATTGACACCTTCCGGCGCCGTCGATGCACAAGCAGTAGGCAAGCACCTCCTACAACGCTACCACCACCTCGTCCCAAACACAACCCGCATCCTCGCGGACAAAAAGAGCAGAACCTACGACACGGCCGCCAACTTCGTCAAAGCCTTCCCCCAAGCCTCCGACATCGAGATAGTCCGGATAACAGAAAACACAAACGGCAGCATGGAATCCCTCATCCCCCACAAATCCTGCAAGAACTTCTCCAAGAAACCCGGGTCCAAGCAACAAAAGAAAGTCATCGACCTCTACGGCGCTTCCGTCGCACACCGCCTCTCCCCCTACACACCTTTCAAACTGACTCCTAGTGATGTTGTTGGCTTCCAGATGCTGTGCGGCTACGAATCCGCCATCAAGGGCGAGCGCAGCCCCATCTGCGCGCTCTTCACAGACTCGGAGTGGATGGCGTATGAGTACGCGTGGGATCTGAAGTACGCGTACATGGTCGGTCCGCTGAACCCGCTGAGTCCTTACCTCGGTTTCCCGTGGTTGCAAGCACAGTCTGAGCTCTTTGCGCATATCGAGAAGCATGATACGCCTGGTGACGGCTGGCCGGATAAACAGCGTTTCTTCCTCGGTTTCACGCACAGAGAAGTCCCGCCTTTTATCGCTACCGCCTTGGGTCTTTTCAACAGTTCCTCAGACGCCGCGGAACAATTCCCTACTGACCACATCAACTGGACGCGCGCGTGGAAGATGAGCGACCTCATTCCTTTCCTGGGTCATGTTGGCATGGAGAAGATGATTTGTGAGAGGGGTGGCGTGCATGGCGATGAGCCTGGCACGTATGTTAGGTTCATTGCGAATTCGGCGCCGAGACCCATTCCGGATTGCCAGGATGGGCCGGGTGCGAGTTGCGAGTTTATGTCGTTCAAGAAGCTTATTGGGAAGGGGGCGAAGGCGCATAAGGACTTTCACAAGGTTTGTGATGTGAAGGATTGTCAGGATGCTAGTTGTATGGAGGGAGAGGAGTAGGAGGGTAGTGGTGAGGTGGAGTGGTCTGTAGTTGTACATATACTTAGCGAAGTACATATCAGATTTTACTCATCTTCAAAACATCACATGAACAATCTCACATAAGCTTAAAACCATGCAAGTTCTTGTCCAAAGTTATGGCTACGCTATGCTACTTATACATATACACCAACAAATGCAAAAATGCCATTATGCCGCTCGAAATCGATATAACCTTCCCCATATGCAAGGAGACGACACATGTAGCTTAAACATGGCCAAGACCCATCCTCCGCTCTCATGCCCTTGCCCGAAATGCTTTCCTTCCTATGTGTGTTTGTGTTGCCTCTACCGAAACGCTTCCCCTCATGTGTGTATCTGTACAATAGCGACATGTTTGTTTCCTGAAACGTAATGTACAGCTCGAGTGCCATGTTCCGTAAACGATCGTAGTCGGTCGTATAGCTGCAATGTACGTAGAGGGAGACGCTCGAAGCGATCTTTTGAGGGCGTTCGCGCTCGTGGTGACTCGTCAATCGTAATCGTGATCGTGATCGTGATCGTGTCCGCTGTCGTGAGAGGGCGTCTCGGGTCAACAATCGCTGTTGAGCTTATGCTTCGGCCAGTCATAACCGGTTTGATCCCATAACTGCTTTGCGTTAGTCGTGCGCTTGTATGATAAGCAAGACAGGATTATGTACTGTAAAGTTAGGGTTCTGGTAAGCCTTCGGATGCTTCTTGATATATTCTGTAGTCTCGAAGCCCGGGGGATCGCACGTAACCATCTCCTCGCCTTTCTTCTGATACCACCGCACGTAGTCGAATCGCATGGTGGCAGGAAAGACCAGGTTCTTCCAGTCGATCCAGGTCCAGGAGTTACTGATGCCAAGGTTGAGAATGAGTGACAGGGGTTCTTCTGCGATTTGTCGAGCTTGAATGTTGCCGTTGGGTCCTACAGCACGGCCGTCCATGATGAACATGGTCTGGTCACCAACCTTCCAGGAGATGTATGCGTCCTTGCCTTCTCCGGGAGCATATTCAAAAGAGTACCGCTGATACTGCTTGTTGTCGAACCAGTCCCTGTTTAGTATTGTGCTGGCAGAGATGGCCTCTTGGAAGGCACCGCCGGCGTAAGTGTTGAGCCCACTGTAACGAAGGTCTGGGAACGCCGTGAAGTTGTAATTCGGATGGTACCAGATGTCGAAGGGGGCAACCTGGAAGCTCTGTGTTGCTATTGGCAGACCTGCTGGACCTGGGTATCCTGATGTGGCACCCACCTCGATGACGTCAATTTCTGGTGCTCCCCTTCCTCTACCTGGCGATGGGTGGTCTTCACCCGGGCAGGTGCATGAGTTGAGTCGTTGTCCAGGTAGGTGAGATAAGCCGTCAGGACTAGACTGATTAGGCGTGATACCAGCATCGCAAGCTTGGTAGGTGTAGGGCCACAGCCCGTCGGTTGTACTGAGATAGCCTGGCCGGCCGAGATTGCCCATTGTCCAGGCGCCAGGCCAGAGTCCCTGTACACCAGCTGGTCCTGGTAGCGACACTGAAACTTCGAAGATACCGCCCTTGAAGCACAGCTGGTTCCAACTGTTCAGCATACCGGATCGGAACTTGAGACCATGGTTGAAGAATTCTTCCAGGCGCAGCTGAAGCGTGCCATCTTTGGTAGTAACAGCATCTGGATCATACCATTCAACGTCCTGAGTCGCGCCGTACCAGACGTTGGGTGCAAAGAAGTAAGGGTCGTCTCCTTCATAGAACGTGCGGCCATTGTCATTAAACTCATCGCTGAAGACGAGCACGTACTCATCGCCAAACTCTCCGGCCCTTGTCTTGGCAGAGTCAGGTGTGTCGGGGTCGATCAAGCCTGTCCGTATGTTCTCCAGGAGTGGATACTTTTTGTTGTTGACTATAGCCCAGATCTGAGGCCTCCAGGGATTGGGAAACATGCTCAGTGGCATACCGTAGGCTGAGTTATAGTCGATGACGCCTACCGCAGAGAGTACTGGAAGGCCGATGAAAATGAATAACAGTCCTGATATCATGAAGGCTAGGCCAATAGTGGAAACGATGCTGTCTCTTGTAAAGTGATCGCGTATCCTCGGTTTAAACTTGATGTCATCGTCGTCGCGAGGCATGTGCATTTCATCGTCCGCTTCCTCCAAGTCGCAAACCAGTGGCCAGGACAGTATTCCTTTCTCCTCGTACGGCGCCGTTAACCTGTCGTCGATGAAAGACACATTCTTCTTGTCATCGTACAGCTCAATGACGCTATCGTTGAGGCCCGTCACAGACGCATTGGGGGTAAGGAACGGGTTGATTGGTGGAATGCCAGGCGGCGGAGTGGTCGTGCGCGAGCGGGCGGCCAGTCTGGCATAAGACTGCCGTTCTGATAAAGAGGTCCTCCGACTGCGACTATGACTACTGGCGGAATCTGAGAAAGGGTTGAAGTAGCGGGTATAGTCGGTTCCCAAGTCTTGTAATGTGAGTGGGGTGCCCGGAGAGCGGGCTCCATGACCTGTCAAGTCTGTTGTACTCCTCGCTTTTGGTGTCCTCATGTGAGGCCGGGGCGGAATGCGCAAGTGAAGACGGCCTGTCGTGGTGCGCGACCGATGCTTCGTTGACTGGGTATCATCGCTTGACTGCGGCTCGTGCCCGTCTGAGCTTCCATCGCTCGCTGATCTGGAGTTTGCGAGCGGCGAAGGGACGATGGGCGCAAAGGGCAACGGCGAGGATTCGCGCTCTGCCGTTGGCGGGATGCCGAAGTCGAAGCCATGGTCAGAAGCTGGGCTCTGACTGCCGCTCGGCTGGCCAATCAGCGGCTCTTCGGCTGCCCCTGCTGGCTCGGATGCTCCTTCTGTGCTGGTGTCGCGGGGAGACGCAGCTTCCCTCTCGACAGTTGAACTCGACGACGACGATCGCCTGAGCTGCTCGTCTCGCTTTTGGGGTGATTCCGAGTACTCGGACGACGTGGACGAGGCGACTCTTCGTATGGACGCCATGGCGATTAGCGACCGATTGGCGTTCGCGCCGGCGTTTTGCCCCACAGCGCGCGCTATGTCGTGCAGCTCACGCCAATTGTGATGCTGCGTGTAGTAGCTTTGTCGACAGAATGCTCAGATATATTTTGAGTTTGAAAAGAGACCGTGGGAAGTAGCTGGAGACGAGGGTCTGCGAACGTGTTGTGCCTGACGTCGCGAGGCAAGTTGCTGGTCGGAGAGCTTTGACGCGGTGGGACGTGGGAGGGTCGGGGTGGATATGGCACCTGTATGTGAGCAACACAGAAAGCGGGGAGGCTCGCAGAAGACAAGAGCTGCGTATGCGAGTGAATAAACTTCCAAAAGGCGCGTAGTAGCGACAGTGAGTAGCGATGTTGGCCTGGCAAGCGCGGTGATTGTTTGAGCGGGAGAACTGGTCTGATAGTAGCATTGATGGTGAAGGCGAGTTGCCCACGACGCGGCCAATCACAGCTTCCCCATTAGGGTTCACCAAACAACAGGAGCGGTTCCGAAGATGGGCAGGAGCGGTTGCCTGCACCTGCGCCTGTGCTGCGTCGCGCTTCGGACTCTCCTCATGCTTTCACCACAGCCGAACGGTTACTGGCACAACACGACTCGACAGGTACCCTCACCACTGTGGCCGGAGTCGTCTCCCATCTTCATGATGTATGTGATGTTGTCGCCTCGCAAGCCGTACCTTCTTCCGATTGCTCGAACCGTGGAAAGCACGATGGGCTCAACGACGCACGCGCTTACCTCATGATGGCCCTGATCCACTGTCTCCCATGCAGACAGCATCGGCGAGACCAATGGACGTTACACAACAACAGCGTGCTGGAACATGTAGCACGAGGATACCGTTACGTGTCAATTCCCATGAGTCGCGAGTATGTCAAGTCCATATCTAGCACGACACTTCCCTAACCTCTCACAAAGGCGCTCTTTCTATCGTGAACAATATCGGCACGTCCGTTCCAACCCTCACATCGTTGGCTTTGACGTGGTTGCTCGTACTGAGCTGACCGCCGTTCATCTGCGTAGGCCACTCCTTGACATCCCATTCCAGACCTTCGGTAGAGATGATCGCCGGTCCGTATATGGGAAGAAACCCTACATTCTCAGTAAAGACACCATCTTCCTGTAGCCCTCTCAGCAGAGTCTCCCTACTCCGAAGTATGAAGCTCAGGCTGCACTCGGAGAACAGCCATAGGCGAAGGTCGGCATGTCGATTCTCTTCTCTGTATATCTCGTTCAGGAGCCCAAGGCCCTGATCAACCCTCCCACCGAGGGTACCAAGGACTATCACATCCCGAACCATTGAGGAAGTAAGACGCGACGAGATTTTCTTCATGCATTTCCCAAAGTCTGTGCTGTATTGGTCACCATCGCGTAGCACAGGAACACCTCGTGCTTCGTAGTAGTCACGCACATCATCGCGTAACGAGTCCAAGTCTCCATGAATCATGTCGGGTAGCTATGCCTGTCAGCGACCTGTGTTGACGCTATATATCACATACTTACTCACGTATTGTTCGCGTTGCGCTATCAAGTCACCTTTCAGCATGTCGTAAAGTCTATTCGCCCCGCCATCGGCACAAATGCGGTACCCAGTGTGCTTCCAAAGGCGTGAAAAGGCAGTGAAATGGGCTATTGGTTGATTCAAAATGAGGAGATCGGGAGGATTTGGTGTCTTCTCCGGATGGGCGCTTTCCGCAAGAAACTTCGCAGGGTACAGTTCGCTGTCTTCACGTTGCGCCATATTTCTAACTTTCTCTAGGGTATCCAAAAATGAGTGTGGTGATATAGATAATGATGCAGTCAATGCGACTGTCGAAAATGGTTCAGATCGAGAATTCCGGATGACGTGCGCGATGAAGCGGCAAGTGCGATGCAGATATGGCGAACGCACTAAGCCATAGAAGGACTAGCTCATGCCTCCCGCGTCTCTTTCTCCACGGATCACTGATACGCAGATATGCATGCCTACCACGGTTTCAACCTTTATTTATAACACTTCGCATGTACAGTTCCTTCCTCATGATGTATGAGGTTCCCCTCCCGGCTCCTCGATGCTTGCTCTCGGGTTTATTCTCATGCAGGGCGGAGTGGGTCGGTTGAAGGTTTTCGTTGCCAAGTTAATCTACGTATCCTGGGATGCCGCGCCGGCTGCATTGCCAAAGGAGTAAGTCTGTATGCAGGTTCAAATGTTTTGTGATGCCAAGTGGCGGCCTGATGAGGCTAGCGCTCGTTTGCTATACCTAGGTATACATTACCCTGATCAGACCTCGGGAATCCCGCAAGCTTTCTGGTCGCACGTATACCCACTATCGTACGTGCTTCAGTCTCACATCGCCAACCCGTCTTTCGCGCTTGCACTCGCAAATTACCTGACGCTACGACCTTCACCGCCACCATGCCACCATCGGTCCAGAAGTTTCTAGACAGTCTTAAGGGACATCCCGTGACCGTGCCCTTCGTCGACGTTCCGAATGACATGGTTTATTGGGGCTTCACTATCTACCGGACATACTACGGCCCTGGATCGGATCAGCGGTGGAGCGAATTGCTCCAGCGAATGACTACTGAAACTAAGCTCGACCTCGAGAGCCAAGACGGGGCTGAAGACGACACGACTAGCACTGCAAAGGCTTGGTCTCTATTCAAACTCGACGCTCGATCAGACTCTACAGTGTTAGATGGCTTGACGCTGGAGCAGGTTCGACAGCTGTACGTGGAGGGAGTTGGAGGCCGGCCGATGAACGCAGACGACAACCCGTTTCGAGTCTTCTTCTTGGCTGACGCTGAGGCGCTAGTGGGCACCGATTTTGATAGTGCTCTGATCAAGGTCGTGGCAGCAGAGTACGATGCCGCTGCTTGTGTACCTGTGAACTCGAGATATGGTCCGCAGCGTTATTTTGGATGGATGAGGATGCCAGTGCGGTGTGTACTGGCTCTATGGTTCACGCTAGAGCATAAATTTCTTCAAGAAATTGTCGAGTCCACTGCCGGTGGCCCGGGCGCATTATGGGACTGCCCGCTGTTATGAGGCGGAAGAATACAGGGCTACACATCCATAGGGAGGAATCAGTTCGGAAACAGTTCAAAATCGACTGTATGCTAGTACTTCACGATGTTATATTCTGCAATACAATGACTATGTCAAGATTCTGTTTTGGTGTTGGCATTCCTACTTGGTACGTTGAGAAGGACAAACGCGACGATATTCACATTCCCGCAGCAGTCATGCGACCGCCTAGAGCATCAGCTGTTGACACACGAATAAGTCAGCTTTCGTGCAGGAAGATCGACAACAACTCGCCATCAAGACAGTAAGGCTGACTCCACTTACATTGGTTTTCACATGATGGATCTCTTCGGACAGCAACACAAAATACGCCCGATTCCCTTTGTTTCCAATACATTCCATGACGCGAGCGTACGTATGCTGAAAATAGGGGTCCGTGGAAGAGCCAGCGTCTCCTGGTAGGGGCGGTGCACCTAGTGGGACGGGTGCTGTCGATTGATACGTGATAGCGACTACGGCCCACGAAGATTTATGGATGGTTTGATGAGGCTTCCAAACAGAAGACCTTAGCACGACGCACGCATTTCAAGCTTCGTCGTTTCAATATAACTACACTCGAGGTCGATGGCCAAAGCGAAGCAGGTCTCAAACACAAGCTCTGCTTACGCACAACGGCCCCACGTTAGTAAAGCTCGGCCTATGTTTCGGACCTGCGTTAAATTGTCGTTCGTGATGGTTGTTACTATCAACACATCTATATCCGTAACTATACTTCATGGTCGTATTCTGGCCTTGATAGATTGTCGGATGTCGGTCGTTCCGTATCTATTTATCTTTACGCACAGCAACGCTGACGATGCCTTGCTAAAGATGGAGCGAGGGAGAGGCACTGGCCACCAAAGCCGCGGATTCGAAGGGGTCACTGTGCGATTCTGGGAATGATTTGTTTCAAGGAAGGGTCTATACCTAAGTACAAGTCAGTCGGACATGCGTTTGAGCTCGTGACCTCGAGCAGGCACCACGCAAATTGACTTCATGAGCCTTTACGAGCTCTCACGACGATGTAAATTTCAATCAGATACGATCGCGAGTCTAGCAATTGAGAGTGTGTATGGATAAGTTGTTTCTCGATGGCTCTGGCCTGCCTGGCGAGGGAGGCTTTCAAGATTAAGGCCATAGTTGGCGGCGGACCGTGCGCCGCTCGGAAATGACGTCTGGCGCAATGCCCACCAACCTCTCGGCCACCGCCATCATCTGTGGGATGAAGCACCCACGTCCCGTATAACACATACATCGTCGCCGATATCGCACTTCCACCCAAGAGCGTAGCTTGCGGAAACTTTCGACACTAAGCATCGTCAGCCCGCCATGGCCCCGCTCTTCCACCTGGGCAGCTGCGGAACAGGGGTCCCACTGTCTAACTTCACCACCAGACGCCACTCCCCAGAGTCCGTCCACATCATCACCATGAATTTACAACAATAGCCTTGTGCCAGGGACTACAGCGCCTCATCACCGGTGACCCGGACCCGGTCTGGAACCACCCTCTGGGTGCAGACCACATCAAGACCCCGTGGTATCTGGATGATCATGTCATCAACGAAATCCTTGATACTCTACCGAAAGCATTCAATGGTATACAGAAACTTCTTCTGCTGACATCTAGAGCTCGTCTCTGCAAACCAAATCTACTTGGAACCTTAAGACGTCAAGTCGCACTTGCATGTCGCTCGAACTGAGGTACGCAACCAGCCAAGCAATGGCACTGGTGAGGCTTCGGCCACACCACGATTCGTGTGCGACCTGTCATCATGGACATACCGAATTCCACCAGCGCGGGTCCTGTCAGCGCGCAGGACACCCCTTGTCATCATCCACGCGCTCAGGCGCATTCTACCATGAACGTGCATTCAGCATACGGGCATGGTGGCGTACCATGCTAACTATCCTCAGCAGCGGCATTTCGTCAGCTCATACACGATGCCTTGACTTGGCTTCCAGCCCTGCGAAGGCGCCTCATCGGTGCTAGAACAATACCTTGCTATGTAGGACCCTACACGGAAGACATGTATCTCGGCCCTAAACTTAGCATCATGCAAGCTTGATGCCGTATATGATCAGCCGTTGGACGGAACTATCGGTTCTGGTCAAGCTCAAGTCTGCTCGGAATAGACGAGTATATCACAGCTCAATCCCTAACACTTCGAGCAAGCACTCGCTTTTGTCCAGAGAGGCTCGACATTATCTGATGCAACGGTCATTGCCTGACTGCAGTCGACTCTCAAGACACGGTGGTTCTACAGCCAGCTTGGAACAACACGCATTGATTCGTATCACTTGTTAAGCCAAACATACGATCGCAATGGATGAGACGACCATTCATACTCCACGAGACCTGTCGGATCACTTTACTACGCAAGCAGTTCAGCACAACCCATATGCTAGAATGCCATCGAAAAGAGCAATCGCGTGCGTGACATGCGCTAAGGCAAAGACGAAGTGTAACAAAGCTGTATGTACCAAGGCATATCTTGTATATTCCAAGTCCCTGCGCTGACACTACATAGCTACCTTCATGCTCTCGGTGCATCACCAAGGGTATCGTATGCGAACCAAGATCCACTCGCCGTACTTCAGATAGCAACCACCGATCAAGCGTCAAGAAACCATCTAGACCACCGAAAAGGCAATTCTCGGCCAGTGTGATATCACGCCTCGATTCATATATTCCCTCGACGAGCTTGCATTCTCAAGAATTTCGAGGCTCATACGCCGCAACATACATCGATACCGAAGCCACCGCGAAAGCCAGCCGTCAAAACCCAGGGCTTTCTGGCTATCCAATGCTCACTCCGCTTTCACCAAGAGATTCGCAAACCCTCAACGGCAGTTACGCTTATATAGATACTTCTGAACAGGATCCGGATTTCTTCACTCAGTCTGTGAGTGCAAACAGCTATCTTAACCTGGGCACTATGTCACCGCAAACACCAAGCCCGATACATCCTTATCAGCCCGTATCCGTGGTGCACGAGACTGATCTCTGCTTGTATCCACGATTATGGTCCGATGAAGTATCGATGCCTATCGAATGTGGGTTTGACTTCAATGTCAATGATGTTCTACCACAAACTTGGGCTGCGCCACACGTCACAACCGAAATTTCAATCGCGCAGACACCCTGGGGTTTGTCTGATTTCTTAGACGCATCCCAACAAACCCTAGTTGAGCCAGTATCACACGCTGCCGGAATCGCTTCCCCATTCCAGTACCAGTTCAGAGATACATCGAGTCCATATCATCCTGACTGGACCTTCTACGAACATGTTGTCCCCGACCTGAACGTTGCCACTTCGGCAACGTCCATTCATGACTTCAATTTTGCAACAAGTCGTCCGCCAATCTGTGAAGCTTCTTTGATATCGTAGCGGTACTGGCGGTTCTCGGCTGAGCCCGCTTGGCGACGCGCATCTAAGGTACATTGGCACCTGTTATATGTAGACTACGCAATACACGGCGCTCCTGTTCACAGCGTTCGACATTTCCAACCAAACTTCTCCCTTTGTGCTATGCGGCTCTCAAAGATCTTTGCACTCCAAACAGTGGATGACTCCCGAAGCCTACGAACAAGGTTTCCATACTAAAGTCCGCCTCTCCCACGTCTGACCAACGTCTCCATTGATAATACGGCTATGCGATGCAGCGACGGTACATCAGAACTCTGTTCGAAAACTCCGCATTCGTCAAAAGGCGTGCTGCTGCAGTCTCCTCGGGGTTCCTGCATATGCACTGCTCCAAGCAAGATAGCCAACCCGCCGCGCTCCGACGTGTAGTCGCCTACTCCTGCCGTTTGAGCGGCTCAAACGGCTAAAGTCATCCTTCGCATGGTATTGGTTCTTACACCTTCGCTCACCACCGCCTCAGTGAGCCAAAGCATACTTGTGCCTTATAGCAAGCCTACTATGACAACGCTACTGCCCACTATTCCCACGTGAAATCATACTGCCTCCGCCACCCTGGTCTTATCAGAACCAAGGCATGTCTAGTATGATCTTCAACCTTGCAGCCGAGGTCACACGAGCGTTGATCATATGACAACGACCGAGTGTTGTAGTCATGGTGTTCGTTTTCGTCGGAGTTCACAGCCTTCTTGCCACCCTGCATTCGTGGCGAGCACACCCCACTGTCATCCTTCCATTGCTTACTCGCATAACCTACCGATAGGTGGCAGATGTTCCGTCAAAACCCTCAAGGCAAGGTACCACAGCGCGCATGCGTCTTCAAGCATACGCACCTCATGGCTATCATGCATTGTGCCTGGGCCTGGCGTTCGATGCGCACGTGTGAAGAAGGCCAGCGTTAGGGAGAACAAGGTACATGATGCTGCGTTGCATCCAGAAAGATACTGTATGAGTGAGTGGGCCCTGCATCCATTGGACGACGCAGGGGACGGGTCTGGAGCAGCGATTCAGGATTTCGCGCGCTTTCAGCAGTGGCTTATCGGTCACTTCGAACACCTACAATGCGAACCTTGCTCTAGCAGCGGATGGGTCATATGGTAATGTCTCTGAATATTGTAACATCTATGAAGAGTTGTGGGATGGTGGGTTGGATGCGCATCTCCTACAGCTGATTTCTTTCCTAATCTCAGAACAGTGTCGGCCCGCTGCGGAAACATGGTCTCTACACATCGACGGACCGTTCCATCACTCGCGCGTGACGGCACGCCCTTTGCGAGAAAATAGCGACTATAGCGCCACAGCGCTTGTCAGACGCATGCACGGCTCACCCATGGAGGGCGCATGTGGTTAGCTCGGCAGATCCTGCGGCCGAAGCCCACCTCTAGCGGGCTGTACCGATGCGAATGTAGCGGCCTGCGGCATCGTATCTAGGTCTTCTTCGAACGTCGATTCTACGAGTCCCACACCACCAGATTGACCTACAGTCAGCCTCTTGAATGATTCAAGAAAAAGGCGCCGCGCCCACCTGGTAGCTTGCTGCTTATCGATAGCGTCAAGTCCAATCGTAGGTACTGTGATCCTTCATCGTTCGTGTCATCATCGTGTGGGATCAGGCGTGTTGCCTGGATGCAGGAACGATGATCACTCGAAGGCTTGGCAAAATGGGACTCAGGTTTCCCATGGTGTCTTCCTGATCCAAAACCTGGCGTATAGCATATGCTACCGGAGTACTGGGTTCTGCAACCACCAGCCCGGTAGTGGTTGGTCGTATTCGAGGCCTTCCGGGACACACACCCGTTCCTCCGATGACCATGTACCGCAGAATCTACGGCGCAAGCACTACCGGAGCGCATGAAGGTTAGATTACAAGCGGAACACCCTTGCTTTTTATCGATTTACAGGTCTCGGATGACCAACACCACCTACATCCGTCCTGTGGCGTGCTTCCCTGGTCGTGATTATCCCGACAATGTCTACAGTTTCTTACTGTTCCGATGCTTGTTTGTCTATTTTATTGGCTGATGCTATACCCAAATGCACTCCTGCCGTTGCCTAGTCTCGCAGGCCTTCTCGGTTACGACACGGACACTGAGTTCGCAGCTGGAAAACCTCCACTCGGAGTGCATGGCCATTTTTTGTCCATATCAGCTCTGAGTGTGTCTCTCTATCGAAAGCCAAGTTATCGTCTCCACCATTTCGTCAGCCAATAGAGCCTCGCATCCATCCATTCAGAGCCAGTGAACCAGCCACATGGGAGACTAGGATGATATGCCCAGGCCGAGAATCCACCGCCATGGAACGGACCCCACTTGCAGCGAGTATGATGAGGGTGGGTGTATCATGTGAGACATGAGTCTGGTAAGAGTTCAGTCTATCCCCAAGCGCAATCGGGCCGAGCCATGGAATACGGAAACGAGTATCCAGACTGGACAGTGTGGACGCTCTTCCCGTGCACGCCTCGTGCTTCATCGTGATCAAGCCACGATAACAGGAAAGGTACCGAACCTATCAAATGGCACGCGAAATGTACTCTTCGATCGAGTGACCCGTGAAGGATGCTTTGATAGCAGATATCGATAAATTCCAGCAGCATAACAAGGGCCTGGATGACATGACCGCGTTGACCGGTAAGGCTGACCTTACCAAAGACTCCTTCTGCGAACATGGCAAGGGTAAAGCTTCACCCGAGTAGTGAGGATGGATCGCAGACGAAGGTTGGTCAGCTCCCTCCCGGCCGTCTTTCCCTGCTAGGACACACATCGCAAGGTGCCACTTGTCTTCTCAACACCAACCCGTCTCGAAGATCTCAATCCTTCCCGTGTCGTCCCGACCCTTCCTTCCCGCCGCAAGCGCTCCCCAAGTACAGTCTTTCCACTCAGCACTAGCTCGAACAAGGTGACCGGCATACTTCCACTATTGAAAAGCAACGTTGGTGTGAAAGGATGCCACCATGGACGCGTATCCCACCTGGCATGCTGACGCCGTGGGCTTGGTTCTGGGACCTACTCCACACTCCTTCGCTTCGAAAAGCGAATACGGTATTCAGCCGGTCGAGGAGGTTCTGAGGGACGGTTAAGATACCACGTTGTTATCACCACCCGGCTCTGAGAGTGGTGGCGACACGGATTGCCGCCATGGCCTGAAAGCGACGCGTGGATGTGCCAGCCGATCTCGGAACGAAGAAAGGTGTTTGAGGGTCTGGGTGCAATCGGCAATGCATAGCGGCCCCTAGTGTTCAACCCAGCCGTCGGCGTGCGCGTAAAGCCTTCCTCCTCGGAAGATGGCGGAGTAGTGCTCCTTCTGATCGAGCTACGGGAACGTAGTCAGGTGACTGGGACGTCTTCGGTGATCAGCATATCAGCAACCAGCATGGCTATTAGCCACGACGGCCTTCGCGTGCGAGTCAAAGTAGCTTTGCGTCGTCTCTTCTCATCCTCGGTTACTTACCGCACACGTGGCACGTATACGCTCCACATGTGGTTGAAGAACATGTTCCTCGTCCCCTAACATAGGAAACAAGGTGTTGAGATTGTCGACCTCTCGCCTCAAAGCGTCGTCACTCATATCTCGCAGCGGAGTGACGTACAAACACTCGGCTCGCCGAGCCAGAATGACCTGAGCATGATTCTCCTGGCCTGAAGTCAGCATCTGCTTGCCCTGAACAGTGGCTAGAACCGCAAGCTACTCCTGAAAGCACCCCCTCCCCCATCCCCTCAGATGCAAGTAACTGATCAAACATACCTCAAGAACCATCTCACAAACCTCCACATAAGCCTCCGCCTCCCAAAAGCTAAACCCAACAACAACATCCACCCCCCTCCCCTTCTCCCCACCACCCCACTCCTCAAACCTCAACCGCCCATGCTCAAGATCCGATCGCACCTTCCACCTTTTCGACACCTGCAGCGGCGTAAAGTTCTGCAACATATTGTACAATAGGGACAGGGAAAGGAACGGCTGCGCGCCATCATGCACAATGCAGATCTTTCTCAGTCGCTTGATATCTCTTTCCCACATGATGCGCCAGAGGATCTGGACGATGAGTTCGCGACCGGGTCCGCCGATGCCTTTTTCTGTGTGCTCGGGAAGGTACCGGATGTAGAGTTCTTCTAGGGAGGTGAGGCCGGCGCGGGAGAAGTTGAATGGTTTTACGCGGCGGCGGTTTATGTCTGGGGTGTAGAGTGAGGTGGGATCTGATGGGAGTTTTATTTGGAGTTTTGTGATGCTGGACATGGATGTTGGGGGTAGCAGACTGGTTTTTCGGATGAGTTCTTCTGCTGATGACCATGGAAGGGTAAAGATCGCTGCGGTCCAGGCGAGGTTGTGGTACTCTTCATGTAATTGGCGGCATGTTGATGATAGTGATAATGGAGAACGCTGTAGTTGTGGTGGTGCGGTGCCGGGGTCGCGGGTGAGGATGTAATCTATAATTTGGTTCTTCAATTCACCCGGTAGCAGGAGGAGGGGGGGTTGCTGCGCCATTGTCGTTGGGGTTAGACATCTGGATCGTTATGTATGTGCAGATAGGCGTAGAAGAACGCGCGCTAGTAGTCTCTGTGATGGCGAATATGATGAGTTTGTTGTTCATCGTCGCTGCTGCGGAACGCGTGTCATGGTTTGTGGGGCTCGCTCCGAAGCTTAGTCAGGGGCCCAAGTTTGATGTTGCTGTTGTCATCGTTCCTGCGCATGCAGATGCTCATCGCACTCGAGTTGTGACGACGATTCCTTTGACATGCAAGCGCCAATCTGTTCGTTAGGTCCAGTGTTTCGAAGGCTATTAATGCATATGCTTGACGCGAGGGGAAGGATGCGACACGCTCTTGAGCATCATCTTCACGCGTACGCGACGCGTCCCTTCTAGACTGCTTTCCCCGCCTGCAGCGTCTGACTGCAACCTTTACAAACTTTACAAAGCATAGCATCAAGTCATCTTACCGCTACGAAGGAACTCACTCGAAGTTCAAATAAGCTTTGCACGCAACGGCATGGCTGCCGCCAGCGCTTTCACCTAAACCCAGGCACCCAGAACAGCACGTCCGATCTCATTCTACTCGGCACGCTACACCTCGTTACCCGGACTGAAACATGCCCAGTACGAATTGTACCACCCATAGCCACTATATGAGCACTCTAGAGATGCCGCCTACCCCACTTGGGCTTGGGTCGATATAGCCCATCCGGCAATCTGGAGTTCATCTAAAAACTACCACATCGGGACCACGTACTATCGGCAGCAACCGAACCGATACCATTGGCACCAGGCAGCTGCACCATCAGCAAGGAGGATTTGCGCATGTATTAGCATGGTCAGGAGGCCTCTCATCTCGAGCGCTGTGCTTTCAGCAGAGCCTTCGTCAAGGCAAGATCGGTGATGGTCGGGCTCAGACTGAGCGGTGGTATAAGACAGGCTGAGATGGCTAAGTTTCAGCAAAGTTATTAATCGGAAAGCAGCAGCAGTCATGAAGTCCGTCGTCTTTCCATGGCTAGCAACGGCCCTTGCGCAGCAGGCTAGCGCCCATTGTTCGTGTTTCCATCTTTATCCTCAGAACTGGTTGCTAACGAAACTTTTAGATGTATTCAACCGCCTCATAGTGAACAACACCATCTCTCGAGAATTCCAATACGTCCGCGACGTCTCTGGCAACGCCGGTACCTACGATGACCTCTGGCTCAAGACCTTCCCCATCTACGGGCCCGAAAACGCAAACGTCACATGCGGCCGCGGCTCCTTCCCCGTCCACAACGCCGATACTATACAGACAGCCACAATCGTAGCTGGAAGCGAGGTTGGACTCATGGTGTCTGGGCCCTACTACGAAGGTGAGGTCCAAGGATACATCTTCCACGAAGGACCTGGACAGGTGTTTCTCTCCAAGCTGCCGGATGGAACAAAGAGTCTGATGGAATACGACGGGAAGGGGGATTTCTTCAAGATCGCATACGCAGGACCAGCAGACAAAACGACGTGGTCGACTATGGACACGCTGTCCATCAACTTCACGATACCCGCTGCCACGCCCTCGGGCCAATACCTTTTGCGCATCGAGCACTTCATGCCGTCTATGACTCTTGGACAGAGTCAATGGTTTGTAAACTGTGCGCATGTAGAGATCTTGGAAGGCGGCAATGGAAGTCCAGGGCCGATGGTTAGGTTCCCGAATGCGTACGCTGAAGACGACCCAAGTATTTGGTTCCCGACGCCGAACGATCTGAGCTTGTACAAAGAGCCAAAGCCGGCAGTGTGGAAGGGCTAAACAATGGTTGATGGAGAAGAATATAAGAGAAGACTGATGGCGCTCTCACTTGGATATGAGAAATACATTGATGCATGTGGGAACATGTAGAATCGCATTGTTTTATGAGCACTTTCTATCCTCTATCCGACTACGATGTCCCACATTCTCTCCGCAACTACGCCCTGTTTACATCCATCTTTCCCTTCACCAGCCTGAGCGCCCAAACTCCATCAACTGCAACTATCGTAAAGAATGAAAAGACCAGGCTTCCGCCAAACACCAAGCTGTGGTATGTCCAAGCATCTCCAGCATTCAGGTCAACCACTTGACACGCAATCGCCCATGGTAAGACGTAGAGAATGTTCGATGCGAGAGACTGGTAGAGATACCAAGCTGGACGCGTCGATACCAATATCGCAGCTAATTGTGTCGACACACCATACATAATGTAGCACCAATCGATGGTTCGCCACATACGTGCGGCTATACGTGAGACGTCTTCGGATCCTGAGAGGTACCGTGCGAAAGGCTCAGCACCGGCGAAGGACATGATGAGACAGAGTGGGATCTCCACCATCAACACTATAATGACGGAGTAAAGCGCCCAGCGTACCACGCCCCATAATTGTCGACGCGTAATTTGGAGCTTCGCAGCCTGTGAGATGCTCACGACGGTCGCGCGCAATGCTCCCCATGAGTGACCCACAAAGGTCAGTGTGGTCGCTTCGAGCGCCATGACAGGTACCATTATCAGACCCCATCGGATGGTTGAGAAGACGCCCCAAGCAGTTGCGTAGTCGCTACCCAGCCCGACGATACCGTGGACTAACCACAGGTATAGGGCGTTTCGGATGGCTGATTCTGAGAAGAAGATCGCACCCGGCTTCGCGAGTGTGACGAGAGCTGGTACGGAAGGGGCTATACCGCGGCTGGATGTGTCGCCATGGACCGGCGACTTGGAGCTTACACTCGTCGTGTAAACAAAGTACGCCAGTCCAGCAAAAGCGGAAGTGAGATTGCAAGCGAGCGAGATACCAGCCTGCATGTTCACCGTGGGCGTGATGCTCCCGACATGGAATTTAGAGATGATGATCAAGTCGAGAATGATATTGACAGCAAACTTGACGGAACTGATGATAAGTGGGACATCCGGCTTATCCAGCGCGCGAGTTGACGTTGAGATCGCATACTCTACTGCCGAACTAAATGCAGAGAACGCGGAGATGCGAATATATGTGACACTCACATCTCTGACCTCCACTGGAACAAAGCCTTGCGCGAAAGTAGAAGCGCCTGCGACAAAGCCGATGCTCATGATAAACCCAAGAAGCGATTGGAAGAGGATCAGAGTGTGAGTGAGCTGCAAGCGCTCGCGGAAGCCACGACCGGACTTGTCGCCGATGACGAGGTAAGAAGCACGCGGTAGACCTTCGTTCAAGACTTCTGCGACCACGCCGATGTATGTGTACGTGTCTGTTGTGACTACCATGGAGGAGTCGATGTTCGCAACCCATAGCTTCGATAAGGTGCTATAGAGAGCTGGCAAGATGAAGGCGCAGATGTTAAACAGGAGAGCTCCAATGTATCTTCGTAAAGTTAGTGTATCTGGCGTAGAACTGGTTCAGTTCATCCTTACGTATCGCGATGCAGTGAAGGCTTTAGATCGACGATCGCCTGCTTCTTCCACGATAAGCGCTCGCGATCTCGTGCTCCATCGAACGCTTCATAGCGCTCCTCTACCGCAGAGCCAGTAGGCGAGCTGGTAGCGACTATGTTACTGTCCTTGGAGGGAATCATCTGATATCGATATCGGGGACGTGACTGTGGTGTGAATTGCGAAAGATCAGTTAGAGTGGGCATGTTTGCTTATAGCTGCGTGGGGTAAAGGCCATACAAAGCAAGCTTGACGACAAACAATCAAGCCACACGCATATGCACGACGCCGTACACTGCATGTTCAATGAGTACAGTCAATGGTAGGTGGGATGTGAGGGTGAAAGAAAAGGCCATGCGGGACGGATAGTGGGGGGATGCAGGGCTTCGCCGCGGACCGTGATTCTAACCGACGTACAGGATGGTCCGCGGAAGCACAAGCCTCGGAGTGATGAAGTGTTTGATTGGACAGATTGAACTTAAGTTGCAATAAAAGCTGTGCGAAGGGAATGTATTGGCTCGCTTCGAGAGTGACATCACTGGCAACCTTGCCCATACTTGACAATATATGCGTTCGTGACTGACAGCCAAGTGCTGTTGAATATGTGGATAAATCTCATTTCGAACTATGTCTTGAGTCACAGTTTTCTTCCGCCTCAGCAGAGTACGAAATACTCGCTAAGCAGTGTTTCCTTCCTATACGAGAAGTCCGTGTTGGTTTCCGCGTCCGCTGCTGCAAGGTGTTGGTCGACATTATCCACCACTTCATGACCGTAGTAGCTGCCGTCCATCCAACCATCCACATGACATTCCCCAACTAACTTCCAACGTATACTACCATCACCGCGCGCCTTCCGTAGCACGAATGGTACCTGACCCCCGTCAAAAATGACCACTAGATCGTCAACCATGGTATGCCTGGGTGCTCTGCCCATGTACCCTTTGACGGTAGTGAATATATAGGAGTAGTAATAGTTATAAGCGTAATCTGAAGGCAGATGGCAGAAGTCTTTTGGCATAGCTGGTGATGGGGGATCTTTGAGCAAAGTAAGTATTCGCCAAAATTGGTCCTGAATCCTTTTTGGTGTCATATCGTGTCTCGTTGGATCCTGGTCCATGATCCGCTTCGCGCAGGCTTGAATGCTACAGAATACGTCTAGTAGATTTGTCTTCGCAGTGCCCGTCAAGTTGTTAGTCCCAAGAGTATAAGGTAGGCCCGTTGAATCTGTGAGCCATACATCGGACGACGATAAGACTTGACCAGATTGGAGAAAATCTTCTAAAGTCTGATGTATGTTTGTCTTAAGTCGTATTCGAGCTCCTCTCTCAGGTATTGACATAACATTTGGCTTCCAACAGCCGCTGATATAGTCTACGATCACACCTCGAATCTGGACGGAGGCAGGTCGAATCAATTCCGCACAGGCAACTCGACTCATGCCCGCTCTGCTTGCTTCCATTTTATATCTTATCACGTCAGAGACATGATCTTGATCTGGTCGATAGACAAATGATGGATCTAAGTCGTCTAGTCCTCGGAAATCTGCGTCGCGTAATATGTCTATATTTCCATTTGTAATTTCCGACCAGGTGAACTCCAGAAAGACGTCTGCAACAGTGAGACTGTAGTTGGGAACGATCCTAGTCGGTCCTTGGACCAGTCCAAGGAGAGCATATATCAGATCCCGTTCATCAGTACACTTAGGAAGCTTCATGTGTACCTGTCGACAACACTCGTATAGTGAAAAACCTTCTGAGTCAGGGCATGGAAAGGTGTGCCACGTAGTACGGAACATGAAGAGAGTAAGCACCGTGTTGACGTTGTTATCGGGATTAAGCGCGGATGATAATATGGAGTCCAGCTGGCGGATTCTGTTAGAGGTGTATTCGATGGCCTTTTCCATTACATGGTCACTGATATGCTCGTTGCCAGCGCAGAAACGCACATCTTTAGCGAGAACGAACTCTTGTATAGTCCATAGTCTATCGAACCATGGTGTTCCAATTATCCTGGTAACAGCCATCATAACTTTGTCGACAGGGCCGGTAAGCTTGGAGTTGGCAGTTGACGTGCCGTCATCCGATGTGTTTTCATGTTCTTTCAATGCCTCGAAAGCTTCGCTGGTATTTTCGTTACCCAGCCACACCATGACTCTTCTGGCCGTCGCGTAAATGGAGCCCATGTTCTTGACTTGGTGGCTTTTCTCATCGTTATCCGACTGGTTGATGCAGACTGCATCTGCCCAGAGGATCCGGCTCCGGTCCGGGTAGCGCATCGCCTTTAGCGCAAGATGCAAGCTCTCAGTGATTCTCAGCACGCGGTTGCTTTCTACATCGTGTAGATAGCATGCGGAGTTAGGGCTGCCCCAAACGTACGAGATAGCTTCGAACTCGATGTCGGAATTTGTGCGGTCTATCTCAAGTATCTGACAGGACAAGGCTGAGCCGAATGGTCCCGGTAAAAGTTCGAGCACACGAATTGAGTCAGGCGTCTGCAGCGCTTTGTGGATGTAACGCTGGACATCAGGGTGGACCAAATCGGAAGTATCCACTGAATCGGACATCTCGATAGCATGAGGCTGATCGGACGACATTGTGCTACGCTTCAACCAAGGATTGGCTGCAGGATGTTCTGCAATGCGCCTTGCTTCTGGGAAATACCGACGGAGTTTTTTGGTGTACGACTTAAGTCTATCTGCATGTAGTTCATGAATGGTGAAGATGTTAGGTTGGGATGAGTAGGCAACGAGAAGTGCGAAAGGCTGAGGGCTGAAGGCAGCCTCTTATACAAGTCTGCCAATTGGGCCTTATGCAGTCATGCGCGGATGTAGCGCACACCTATCACAGCTTACCATGCCGCACTCGCCTTGTCACTGTCGGCGATGCGATGCGGTGCATGACAGGCCGAAGTACGAAACTGAACAGCATTCTTGTTTCGCGGTAGCGTCGTCGAGCATACGATTTGGATGATCCGATGGTATTGAGCAGTGGTGTATTGAACGTACGAGGATGAAGTAAAGACGCAGCAGGTGCCAGGCGCGCCCCGCAGACCAAGCCCAAAGCTGTCATCGTGCCCCACCCCACGTGGGCCATATGTGAGGTGCCTAGGTAGGTAGCCCTGGAGGTGTCAAGAATTACTCTACCTCAACATGACATCCCTTCTACAATCAAGGAGGAACAAAGTCGCTCATGTTGTTAATCGTTTGTACCACGATGGTCATGACTTCTATATCCGTGCGATGAGGGCACAGTCCTTCCACAGACCACACCTACACTCGCTCGCCTCGTCCTCTCATCAAACACCAATGCTAGGCTCTCACCATCATCTGGAACTGAATCCCTAGCAAAAGAGCTTCTCTGGAAATGTATGATGTGCTAAGGTCGCCGATTTCGCAAATCTCAAGATGCTAAACGTCCCATCCCTCTACCGCAAACAACCCTCGCAACCACCCACTCCTTCAGCAGCTTCCTCCGAAATATCCACAACCTCAACACCCGACCCAAACCTCAACCTAAACCACAAAACCCACACCCTCCCCTCCGGCAGCATCGTCCACATCTGGACTCCCTCCCTATCCTCTCCCTCCGTCGCAACAATCATCCTCCAACACGGCTACGCAGAATACTCCTTCCGCTACCTCCACTCCCACTCCTCCCTAATCACCCACCTCCTCGCCACCAACTACACAATCTACGCCCTCGACCTCCACGGCCACGGCACCTCCCCCGGCCAGCCCCGCGCCGTCGTCCACGTAGGAAAAGCCGTAGCCGATCACATCGAATTGCGACGCTATGCTGTTGAACAAGGGAATGGGAAACCGGTCGTGTTAATCGGGCATTCACTGGGCGGGTTAATTACCGCGGGGAGTGTAGTAGACAATCCAGAGGGCATCTCCGGTGTAATCCTAACCAGTCCCGCGTTCCCAGGTCCCTTCCCCCACGCCGCTCGAGTAGCCATCGGCGTCTTAGCACGCACAATACCCACAATCTCCATCCCAGGGCGCGCGGTACCCATTTCCGGCCTCACACGCCGTGCGGTCGAGATAGAGAAATATCTCGTCGATCCTCTGTGTTCTAAAAAGAGCATATGCTTCTTAACAGCTGCGACGGCCGTGGATGTTGCAGACAGTGTTAGAGCGAAGCTGGCAGAGTGGACAGTGGCGACGTTGGTGGTGCATGGGGACGAGGATGCGTATTGTGATTGGAGGGGGAGTGAGAGGTTTGTGGATGGGATAGGGAGTTTGCGGAAGGAGTTTGAGGTGGTTGGAGGGGGGAGGCATGAGTTGTTGAATGATGAGTGTGGGGAGGAGGTTTTGGAGAGGGTGATGGCGTGGATCAAGGGACGGGTGTAGAAATGGACGGTTGTGGACTGCATAAGTGTGATTGATATGCTATAAACGCCGTCCGATGCAACACCGTCCTAGGCTATAGCAATGCATAGCAATGCGAGCTGGACTAGTGATTATACAAAATGCCGATATCCGTATCTTGTTCTACATGATTGTGGATGAGCGCGGAATTAAAGTGGTATCGTCCTTGAGCTCAGAAGTGGGGGGTCATCTTGCGGAAAAATGTGCAAGTTGAAACCAGAGCCATCGCCCAAGCCGCTTGCGCTGATGATCTCCTTTCTCAAGAAAACACTGAACATGTCTAGACAGTGCTTCCACTGCTGAACACCTTGCCGAAAGCATCTCCCTCTTCCATACTCAGCCCCTCGTCTAGGATGTCGTGCGCCATGTTGACGACTTCATCTTCGATCCCTGCTTCTAGCACTAAGCCCTCACTGAAGGCCAACCGCGTCAGCGCAACGAGATAGGCATGATGGCCACCTAGCGTATTGACCAGCTTGCTCTTGATGTCAAAATCGGCATTCGTTGTGGCGACGTGGTATATGAGCTTCATAGTGGCGTTGATGGAATCAACCTTCCGGTCTTGAGTTGGTGCGATGGGATGTCGATATAGACTCGTGACGCAATGGTCGAGGTACTTGATCAGTCGACCAATGCAGAGGCCGTTCTGGGCTAAACGACTAGAGCCGTATTCTGGAATAGAGAACTGCGTCAGGACTGAGATGACAAGCAGGCGAAGGTCCCAAAGATCTGCTTCAGAGATGGCTGAATCTTCATCGGAAGACGCCAAAGGATCTGGGACGGGCTTGGGCAGCTCGGTGAAGAGGTTGGTGAGACGATGGACCAGGGCGTCTTCGTTACTTGCTTGGTTGTCTTGGGCGGAATCTGCGAATGTGATGGGTCCTATTGAGGTGGAAAGTGCAGAGGTGCCAAGTATGCGCAACATGAGCGTTATTTGGGCATGTGGCTGCTCTTTGACGAGGAGCATGATGGCGAAGCTTGAAGGAATCGCTTGCCATAGACGAGCTATTGCTGTGGAATCTATCGAGGACACGCAGCTGCTCGCGATCAGGTACAGCAACTCGAGACAGTCTTCAACATCGATGTGAGATGCAATCTCTCGCTGCTTCGGGGAGTAGAGATCGGCAACGGCCTTTTCACCCCCTTTGGCTGCTTTCGAAATAGGGTCCGCCACGAGATCGACGAACGCGATTATGAGCGGCACTACGCGCTCGGTGATCTTGACAGCGGTCTCGATCGGCTCGCATGCGAGGATGAAGTGCAGCGCATCGAGTATCAGAGACGTCGGAGCGTAGTACTTCTCGGACTGACACCGCTTCCATAAGTCGAGGAAGATGTGACATATCTGTACTGCTAGCTCGTGCACATCGGATGTGTTGATCTTCGCCAGGGCATCATACACTATCGAAGAAAGCTTCTTGGATGGCTTGGACGGGAATGCATGCGATGTAAGTGCTTCGAGGACGCGATCGGTGCCATTTGACGATGGATGTGACAGCAGGCGGTGCAGGAGAGTGAATCGGCGGTCGTCGCGTCGGAAGTGCTCGAGCAGTGCGGCGTCTATGACAGGACCCACGGCTGGTGCTGGCTCTGTCTCTCTGGGCCGAGTTCGCGGTTCGCTCAGCTGCAGCGCAGGCAGTGGTATTGGGCTCTGGTCGATAGCCTGCCGCTTCCGCTTGCCGGCTTGCTTTGGCGTCGCCGTCTTCTGCCTCTCGCGGTACTTTGACGGGGATGCCATGACAACGTCGTCGTCGTCAAAGCCATCGCCCAGTGGACCTCTCGTCTTCTGCCCCCTCTTAGGTGTGCCGGCTGGGCTGATTGCCTGCGCACCTGACTTTGGTCGTGAGGGCATGGTCCTGCCAGGCCGTCGGGCCATGACAGACTCTCGCGCCTCGTGCTGGTTGAACATGTTGTCCGTCTGCACCGACTCCTTCTCGCGCCGCAGCTTCTCCATCTCGGCCCGCAGCTTGGCCAGTTCGGTGCTATGCGACTGCTGCTGGTCCGCCAGCTGGCGCTCGTGTTTGCGATTTTCGGCATCGTAGCGCCTTCGAAGGGTATCGGCTTCGCCCGCCTTGGTCTGCAGCTTCCCCTTCAGCTCCTCGGCTTCTCGCTTCTCGCGCGCCTTGTCTTGCTCTAACTGCGATGATCAGCGGGGTGTCTACAAACAGGGCTGGACGTGTCGCACCTTCTTGATGCGTTGGAGCAGCGCATTGGGGTCAGCCTGAGACCTGCGTGGCTGCTCCTCCACTTCCATCTGGTCATAATGGCAATGCTCGATAATGTCGTTGATGTTGTCATCGATGTGACTGTCGTAGCCCTCCTCGTCCAGCGCATATAGAGGCGGCGGACTATGCGCATCGTCCAGATTGACTACCTCGTCGCCATCGTCGGGGCCGTAGTCGGACTCTGGCTCGGTGTCGGGCTGGTGCTGTGTCGCGCGGATGGCGCTCGCCTCGAGATGCTGCAGGGCGTCGGCGGGAAGGTCGTCGAGGTCATCGTCGGAAAAGTCGTCGAAGTCGTCGTCAGCCATTGTCGGTCCATCTGCCAGCGGGTCTGCGCGTGAGCATGTCCCAAAGCGGTCGCGATGCGGGGCGCATGGACGCGTTGTTGGCGTGTTGGCGTTGGCGTGTTTGGGTGCTAGGGAAATTCACATGCAGGCTGCAGGGTCGCTAAGCTAAGCGGCGGTGCCATGACGCAAGCTGCCCGTGGTTACTTGTCCGCCAATTTCACTACTTGGCCCAGTCGAGCCTGCCGCCAACACCACCTCCTTCACCCACCCCGCCCTCACCCATCGCGCCTTCCCCTCCGGCCTCGCCCCGGCTGCCCCTATACCGCTGCAGGATACCAGGCGCAACCGCCCTCTCCTCCATCACCATGGCGCGCCCGAGAAAGGACGTCAAGTTCAACCACCAGGTCCGCAGCGCCAGCAACGGCAGGGCGCGGAGACCCTCGCAGAGCATGTCCGAGTACAGCGACCCAGGCAGCCCGACCATCAAAGAAGAGACGGCCCCTCCAGTACGTTGGCAGCCCTCTGCCCACGTCTACCCAGCTGACAGCGCCAGGCCTCCGAACAGCCCCCCCAGACCGAGTACGAGAAGAAGAAGGCCAACTTCATAACGCGCACAACATGGACCCTCGTCATGATTGCCGGCTTCTTCTGGGCCCTCGGCGCCGGCCATCTCTTCATCATCATCATCGTCACGGCAGTCCAGGTCATATCCTTTAAGGAGGTCATCGCAATCGCAAATGTGCCCAGCAAGGCCCGCAGCCTGCGCTTCACCAAGTCGCTGAATTGGTACTTCCTCGGCACCGCCATGTACTTCCTTTATGGCGAGAGTGTCATATACTACTTCAAGCACGTACTGATGGTCGACCGTCTGCTGCTACCCCTGGCTACCCACCACCGGTTCATCTCTTTCATGCTTTACATTATTGGTATTTCCACAAACCCCATGGTTCGTAGCTGTGCTAACTCCTCCAGGCTTCGTCTTCTTCGTCTTCTCGCTCCAGAAGGGCCACTACAAGTTCCAGTTCACCCAGTTTGCTTGGACGCACATGGCCCTCTTCCTCATCGTTGGACAGGCGCACTTTGTCATCAACAACATCTTCGAAGGATTCATCTGGTTCATTCTCCCCGTCTCCATGGTCATTACCAACGACATCTTCGCCTACCTTTGCGGTATTACGTTTGGACGGACACCCCTCATTCAGATCTCGCCGAAGAAGACATGGGAGGGCTTCCTCGGCGCCTGGTTCTTCACTGTTATCTGGGGCATGCTCGTTGTCCACTTCCTCGGCGACTACAAGTACTTCATCTGCCCTGTCAACGATCTGGGCGCGAACATCTGGTCCGGCCTCGAATGCAGGCCAAACCCGGTCTTCATCGCGCGCGACTATACCGTTCCCTTCCTTCCCGAGGGTCTCCCCATTCCGCGAACATTCAACATCATGCCGGTACAATTCCACGTCATCATGCTCGGAACCTTTGCGTCTCTTATCGCGCCCTTCGGTGGCTTCTTCGCTTCTGGCCTGAAGCGTACCTTCAAGATCAAAGACTTTGGCGACTCAATTCCCGGTCACGGTGGAATGACTGACCGCATGGACTGCCAGTTCATCATGGGCTCCATTGCTTTCTTCTACTACTCGAGCTTCATCGCCGTGCACCACACCACAGTCGGTGGAGTGATTGAAGCAGCCATCACCGGCCTTACCTACGAGGAGCAAATGGAGGTTGTCAAGATCATGAGCAAGCACTTGGTAAACCAGGAAGTGATATCACCAAAGGTATGCAGTACTTTCCTCTCGATGCAAGCATAGACTAACATCCACAGGTACTGGAACTTCTTTCAGAACAAGTGGTCAGGAGGTGAGCACGTATTGGTGCGGATTACGACGGAATATAGGTATTTTGGATGGGAAGAAACGCTACGCCTGACGCTGTTTCGATATAATACGGTACGGAAGGGGCATGGGCTTTGCATGAGACGTGTTGGTATTTGGGCGCATATACCCTTTTTGCGGCTTGACACGGGATAGGAAAAGCATCTGGAAAGTGCATATGTGAATATAATTACAAACTAAGCTCTTACCCACCTGGGCATGTTTCGTTCATGGTGATGCACAAGTCGCAAGTAGCCATGACGAACCGAGGCGCGCGCACGGACGCAACATGTTACGCTGCGCGCATTGAAACTTTGGCAGTGCACATCACCCACTCCAATGCCACCCCGCCCTTTCGTGAACGACGGCCTGTGGCGATGCCTGTGTCCGGGGTTTCCGTCGAATACTGGAACGACACCGTGCGTTGCAAGAGGAGGAGCTAGACTGCTACAGCGCAATGCATCGCGAAAAGAGGCCATAGCCCACTGCGCCCACCAACTGCGTACCTACCACGGCTCCAGCGCACCCTCTGCAGCAAACGACACCTTCTTCTCGCAGCCTGGGGCCGCTCTGAACGGCTTCCGGTCCTTTGCAGAAAAGCCTCGCACTCTCCCGTCGCACACATCACGAGATAGACCTCCGCTCGCCCAGCTCCCGACCTACATCCTATACGAACATGTGCGGGCCGAGGGCGCCAAGGGAAACTTCGACGAAGTCATGAATATCTGCAGGGTCTTGATCAAAGACAGAGGGGAGCTGCCGAACCGGGAGATGTACACGGCTGTACTACACAGCTTCGTCGACTCCGTCAATGGCACCGCGGGGAAGGTACGCAAGGTGCTGGAAGAGATGGGCTTCTGGGACGAGACCGATGGATCTCTGACCGGAAAGCCGAGAATCTTGCTGGACGCGCGGGGCTGTGAATGCGTGCTTGAGGTGCTTGCAGTGCACCCGGATTACCTCCTCCGCAGCGACATCCTCGAATATATGAAGTCGCGATGGTTCATGCCATCGGACCGTGCGCGCAACTTCATCATAGCCGGAATGCTACGCGAGCGACATTTCGAACACGCACTCGAGTTGCTGGAGGAGATGGTCAGGAACAAAGCACGGGTGGAGAGCTGGTTGTTCGACAAGGCTATATGGATGTTGCTGGAGTTTGGCGAAGTCGAGGAAGCATTCTACGTGCTGAGTCTCAAGGAGGGCGTGCACAGCAAGAGTAGCGGAACCGGTACCGTCCAGCTCAGTATCGCTCTCTGGGGAGCGTTGCTAGATGCCGCGGCGCACAAGCAGCTTGTAAGTGGAGCTTGTGTTGTACGCATTATGGGAAACTGCTGACACCATAAAGTACGCAGAGACGAGCCTTGTATGGATCGCGCAAGTTCAGCCGGGCTATCTGAAGCCTGGCACCGGCGCCTGCCTGCACGTACTCACTCTCGCCGCACGACACGGAGACATCCAGCTCGCTACCGATGTGTTTCGCGTCCTGACCGAACGAGGTACAACGTTTACCTCGCAACACTATGAACTGCTCATATCCACATACCTCAACGCCAACGACCTCCAAGCAGCTCTGTCTGTCATCCTCATCATGGTTGATTCGAACCTGAAGGTCAACGCTGGGACCTGTGATCCTCTCTATTGGTATCTGTCCGCTAAAAATCACGACGATGACAGCAGACCGATGCAAGCCTTCAGACATCTGCAAGACTTTGAGACTTCTGGTCGTAAAGTACCCGCCGCTGCTGTCAACGCATGCATCAAAGCCAGTATCGCAAACAAGCGCCTGGAAGAAGGCATCGAGATTTACAAAGCCTTGCACACGGTATCTCATGCTGGCCCAAACACAGAGACGTTCAACATCCTGTTTCAAGGCTGCCATAGGTCCGCCCGCAAGGAGCTTGCCATGTTCTTTGCGAACGAGATGGTCAAGCTGGGTCTCAAACCTGACCGCATTACGTACGATCGTCTGATCCTGGTGTGCCTAGAATCGGGTGACCTGGAAGATGCTCTGCTCTACTATGAGGAGATGCGGTCAACGGGCGCGACAACTGGCAAAAAGGGCCCATTGAAGCCAAGAAGGAAAACGTGGGAGACGTTGATCCACAGGTGTGTCCTGAAGGGCGACGAGAGGGCTGTTGCGCTGTTGAAGGATTACAAAGCTAGTGTGGAGGAACCGCGAATCGCAGTGGAGCGAGCTGTCATCGATCGCTTCGAGTATGGCATCATACCGACCCATCTAGCGGAGATCGGACGAGCGACACCCGAACAGACAGCCGACGCTGTCAAAGACCGACATGGCAAGCCGGAGGCTGGTCAAACCCCAGACGCTGACTCGGAACTGTCGGAGGGACGAAGTGGGGCGGGGCCTGAAGGAACAAGCTCGAGTGCGAACACCGAGACGGGGACACAGAGAGCCGAAACTGTTGACGGGCTTTCACAGCTTATGAGAGTTAGCAAAAGCACCAAGCAGTACTAGAGTTTGAGCGTTCATGCAAAGCCATCAGCAGGTCAGACATCGACTGAGGTCTGGCCAAGCAATAACAAGCTACGATCGTCTCGCGCGAAGTCTTATCTCGCCGCATGCGCAGGTACATACTTTCAAACTTACCGGCGGTTTCTTACTGTCTTCTAGCCGACCCCACGGGTGTGGAGCAATCAGGCAGATTCCCTGGTTTAACAGCTGTCGTTTCATCATCAAATCTGGGCCGGCGCACTACTCACGCGCGTTGAGCAAATTGCGTCTCTCGCCCGAGCTGCCTGCTGCCATCTTCCGACGTTACGGAGCGCGCACGGCGATGGTGGGGATAGAACAAGTACCGAGGCCGTAATGCGAACCAATCGCGCCGCACGCGTATCAAGGTTTTTAAGCACCTAACGTCTTCTTGGAAAAGCTTAAATCCTGCCGCAGAGCCTCAGTACAAATTCGGCCCACATGAAGCCTCAACCGTCATGATAGCGCTGCGACAAGGGCGTAAGGATTTTTCCTCCACAGCGGCTCGCTTTGAGGCGAGCGACGCCGAACTATGGCCGCGGACGCAGACGCGCCCTGCTTTGTGGTCATGCTGCGAGTCAATTCCCGCAAGCACGGACTGCAGACCGGTCAAGAAAATCGAGGCCGTTTTGTGGAGGGTTACCTGCTAGTGTTGCGGTGTATGGGGTCGGTGCTAAATCGAGGCATCCGGTGCAGCTCGCTGGCTGGCTATACCTGTATCTCCGGGTCAGGGTGTTTACCCCCCAAAGGCGGAGCACTAAGGCCGCTCAATAATGCATTGACTGGAGTTTGTCTCCATGGTAGTGTGCCCACATTGCAGGATATTGTGGGGTGCGCTTCTGGAGTACAAGTACTGAGCTGCTGTCCATCTCGTCTCCTTCTGTAGTCCCCTCCTCTCCCCTCTGAATCTTCCTCCCTTCGTCAATCTTCACCATGGGACTCACCGGAAAGACTCTGCAGACGGCACAGCTGCTGCTCGTCGTTCTGCCAGCTTTTGTGCTGTTTGGATACAACCAGTCTGGTGTGGGTGGACTGTTGTCTCTCCGTGACTGGAACGACCACTTCCCGGAGATCAACACCATCGATACTACCGGCGCGGAGAAGAGCAGCAACTCGACTAAGCAAGGTGCCGTCGTCGCTACCTTCACCATTGGCGCTCTCTTCGGTGCTCTGTCTTGCTCCTGGATCGGCGACATCCTCGGACGACGAAAGCTCATCTTCGGTGCCGCATTCCTGACTCTCGTCGGCGAGATCCTGCAATGCACTAGCTTCCAGCTCGCGCAATTCGTCGTCGGTCGCTTCATCCTAGGATGGGGAGTCGGAGCTCTCAGCGCTACCGTCCCAGTCTGGCAATCCGAATGCTCATCGTCTGCCAACCGTGGTAAGCACGTTGTGCTCGACGGTTGCTTCATCTCTCTTGGCTACCTCCTCGAAGCATGGATCAACCTTGGATTCTTCGAACAGGATAACCTGCCTCTACAATGGCGTATCCCGCTCGCCATTCCCACCGTCATCTCCCTTGTTCCCATGGCCGCCGTATTCAGTATCCC
Source organism: Alternaria incomplexa (assembly GCF_024043165.1). Classification (NCBI taxonomy): domain Eukaryota; kingdom Fungi; phylum Ascomycota; class Dothideomycetes; order Pleosporales; family Pleosporaceae; genus Alternaria; species Alternaria incomplexa. Next base: position 476,983 of record NW_026249862.1, on the reverse strand, counting down.
TGAATCACCTCGCTGGCTAGTCAACAAGGGACGCGTCGAGGAGGCTCGTCTCAGTCTGTCCAGCTTCAAGGGCTTGGATCTGCACGACCCCGAGATCACAGCTGAAATCAGCGGCATCGAACTCGCGCTCGAGGAAACTGGTCGCAGCGCAGCCAAGATGAGCGACATCTTCACCATGGGCAAGGACAAGCTATTCTACCGCTTCTCACTCTGCATCTTCCTCCAATTCTTGCAGCAAATGTGCGGCAGCAACCTCATCTCCACCTACTCAACCGTAAGTCCCCTTCCCCTGGCTATAAAACCCATTTCTAACACATCTCAACAGATCATCTTCCAACAAGGTCTCGGCCTCGACAGCGAAACCTCGCGCATCCTCTCCGGCGGCGCGCTAACCTGGAAGTTCCTCTCCTGCTTCGTCGCCTTCTTCACCATCGACCGCTTCGGGCGCCGCAAGCTCTTCATGTTCAGCGGCGCAGGCATGGCATCCTGCATGCTGGCCCTCGCCGTCGCATCCAGCTTCCCCAAGACAAACCAATCAGCCCAGATCGCCAGCGCGCTCTTTGTCTTCCTCTTCAACTTCTTCATCCCGATTGGGTTCCTTGGCGCGAACTTTTTGTACTGCACGGAAGTTGCGCCGACGAGACTGCGCGTGCCGATGGCGGGTATCTCTACGGCTAATCACTGGCTTTGGAATTTCGTTGTTAATATGGTTACGCCTGTTGCTATTGAGACTATTGGGTGGCAGTACTACCTTGTCTTCCTTATCATTTCCGCTATCATTCTGCCCGTCGTTTACTTCGGTTACCCTGAGACCATGGGTCGCAGTCTGGAGGAGCTGGAGATGATGTTCACAGAGGGTACGAGCATCCCGGCTATTGTTAGGGAGAGCCGCAAGCCGTTCACTAGTCCTCTTCCTGAGCATATGCTCGAGAAGGGCGGGAAGGATGTTGATGAGGAGGAGTATGTGCACTGAGCATGTGGAAGATAGAAAGGCGCACTGATGTGTGCGTTTGAAGAGCCTATGTCATCGCAGGATACTAGCGATGCTATGAATAAATGAAATGAATTACGATCAAACTAAATACATCATCTACATGTGCATCATTGTGTCAACTACAAGTGTATTCTCGATTATGATAAAGGACGAACATCACAGACGCGCAGCTCTGCGACCTACTCTCACCGGTCGCACGAGATTCCAAACTGTTGAATGACTCTTCGTTCGGTCCTTGTTGTCTGATCACCGCCGCGATAACCCCGGATTCCACGATCGACATCTTAATTCTATCTTTATATTCCGGGGGGATGATCGAATGGCAACTACAAACTACACATTGAACTAAGGCGCCTCAGCCTTCTTGAACACATGATAAGCATAATACTACGCGATACAAGCAACCAAAGCCACAATGGCTCCTGCAAGTTTTCCAAAATGACATCATCCGATCTGCAAAAAGGGTCCTAACGCTAATCCCTTCTCAGCCCACCCCGCCTTTGCGCAGTCGCCACCGGGGCACTGCGATAGGCTGAGTCACAGGATGGTTTACCTGTTTGGTGTTGCAGCTTCCATGTCTCGGTCATTTATCCAGGTTATGCGACTGGGCTGGAGTCCTAATCGTATGGTGTCAAGCTGGAAGCTAGCCACAGCCAGCCCTGGCGGGAGGAGGCTATGTAGGTAGCAACCCCGTATTCGGTTGCTCAGCCATGTGAGGTGTGGTTAGTTGGAGGCAGTGAGGAAGATGGTGGGAATAAGGTAATTCTAATATTGATGGATGGCCGGATATGTAACCAAGCGAGGACGCTATTGCTTGGTGGTGTTGTTATAGCTGTCAGACACTTCTTATCTGCATCTATAAGCCACAAACTCTCTGAGAAAACACACAACACGCAATACACAACACCACGATTACTCCACTACAACCAACACCATGACAGAAACAACCCCCAAAACAAACGACTACTACGCCCCACCCTCCTCCTCCTCCCCCGACACACCCCCAACCTACCCCTCCACCACAGACTCCCCACCAACCTACACAACCGTCGCCCGCGCCCTAACCACCCTCTCGGAAGGCGACCCAGACGAAACAATCCCCGTCCCCATGATTACGCGCACCCTCGCCTTCTCCCTCCACAACTACAACCCCTTCTCACGCAAACAAGGCGAAGTGCGTCAATCAATAATAATCCGGCAAATGAAGCGCTCCTACTACAACGCGCACTATGCCAAGGACGCGGAGGGGAATTTCGTGGGCACGGGAACTCCAGCGCCGGATCTCGGGTTGGTTTTCGTGCCCGGGAAGGGGAGTAGTGAGGATATGCTTAAGCAGGCGAATGAGGTGGCAATGGAGGTGCAGAGACGGAGGGGGAAGGGGATTGGCAAATTTGGGATGCCGCAGGATGATTCGAGTAGTGCTATGATGGGGGTTGCGCCGCCTGGGGGTATGTGAGGGGGGAGATGGCTGTTCTGGGTCTGGGTAGTTGGATGGGAATGGGAATGGGCAAATTGGGTGGAGTTTGGAGTTTGTCATTTGATACTGTGTCGATATAACGACTTCGTCAACACATGTTAGGATTTCAGGGGAATTAAAAACAGCATAGACTATCCTCATCCCTTCTTATTGTCTTCCACATCTAATAGTAGCCTTTGTCATCCCACGGACTCCTCCTTTTAGCCCACTCCTCAATCGGCGTCAGCTTGACTCCCAGCTCTTCCACCACAGGCTTCATATCAACATTGAACGGTTCATCTTTTGCCTCGTTGTAATACGTATACGCCTTGAACATCTGACTAACAATCGTGTCCGTGTCCAGACCCCGGCCCTGCATCGCCTTGCCAATCTTATCGCAAAAGTCTGCAACAGTCTGGTTCTCATAACTCAGCTGCTTGTCCCAGGCTCTCGATAGTTTCTCAGTTAGTTGAGAAAGAACAACGGTTTCAGCACCGCCGATAGGGATGTCGCGGCAAGCAAGCTCAGGATGCTCCATAGCGGCCATCATGATCTGCGCGACATCGTGATGACAAATCCACGACACGCGCAGGTCGGGCTTGTGGCAGTAGACAACGGTGTTGCGGTCGCGGATCGGAGGTAGAGCCCAGCCTTCGAGGAGATTGTCGAGATAAACCACGGGCTCAATGCTGATAGTCGGTACAGACTCCCCCAACAACCTCCTCATCTCCCTCCGATCTTCCTGAGCTACGATGTCTTGAGATTCTTTCGGTACCGGCATACTCGTGTTGAACAGAATCAACGGAACGTTGGCCTTCTTTGCGGCCTCACCAATGTACTTGGCCGCCGCAATGATAGGCTCGGATTGGTTGAACGAGGTACTCGGGAGGTTGAGAAAGACCCTGTCTGCGCCTTGGAGCACTCTTGCGATGGCTTCATGGTCGGTAAAGTCTGCGGCAAACGTCTCGACGTCCTTTCCATCTACCAGGACAGGTTTCGGGTTGCGGCTCACGGCGACGACGGAGTGGCCTGCTCGGGCGAGGGCGTGGACTTGATGACGCCCTTGGACACCCGATGCACCAAAGACGATGACGCGCATTTTGGCGGTTTTACGAAGCACTTTTCGGATTCGTAGGTTCTAGTCGTGTGTCGAAGCTTATTTGTAGTACCTAGGTACGCGCCTGCGGCAGGGTCGTTCAACTACCATGTTTGGCGGTAGTTGGGTGGGTGCAAGTGCGGAGATTCGTGGGTCGCTCGGCCGCTGGCGAACCGGGAGGGTGTCCGGCAAAGTTTACCCGCAACGGTCGCTTAGACGTCTGGGGATATGACGCCTGTTGAACCGCAGATTGTCTTGAGCCCTGATGGGAAGTTTGGCTGTAGTTTTCGCTGGACGGTTCCGAGATCGGATCGGGGAGTTATCCTGTGAGTTCGGAGGTCCGATGGTTTGTAGCGTAAGATCTGGGTGTTTTGTCCCGACATCGGTTTAATTCGACTTGCGATAACAACGACGGGACCGTCTCTCAAGAAAATATGACCTGATTGGAGACATAGTCTTAGGTAGCCATGGTAGCTGGGCGTCGACGGAAGAAATCAAGCAAGCTACGTATACAGCACGACACAGTCTCCATGAGCTTTCATTCTGATGCCATCCACTGCAACTCGGAGAGATGCACGATCCCAAAGACCCATTCAAAGCATGGGCTTTCTAGCGTGAGTATAAGACTACCAAAGACTGGACAGAACATCAGTACCCTGCCGTTGGTCTAGACTGGCATCGCTGGATCTAGGCGTGCTTCGGAGACGGGATCCGCTTCTCGGATGGGGCATCGGAACGAGAGATCTGAGCGACGGGAATAGTGGATTGCCCGGGAACAATGGATAGCTCAAGACGCAGTATCCGATTGAACGGACACATTGATGCAAGGCGCAAAGGAGATCATGTAGGTGATGTGTAGACAGCGGGAAGTTAGATACAGGATTACTATTTGGGCCGAGCGGCATGTCGGCAAGTTGGCATTGATGTAGACTGGGTTTGAACAAATACATGGACTGTATAGAGAGACTGACAGTCACTTGCATGTGTAGCCGATATGTGAGCAGGTTGGGAAAGCGGTGCGACATATCGCTTGCATGCTTGCAGAGGCCTATGATGCCTGTGCCTATCGTGAAGCAATACCGGTGATGTATATAATTTCAACAAAAACCGAACCAAGGTCGAAAACATACACTGCTGTCACTGTCTCAAGTTGTGTAGTGTCGGCGATGCGTCCAGACCAAGAGCGGCTTCCTTTCGGCTGGTAGTGTGCCGCATTCTCAATGCCGCTGCTGGTATCAGCGTAAACCCTGAGAGGGTTACGATGATCTCTATTACGTCGTAGTGAAAACTTTAAAAGGCTGTACTCGCTGCATCTCGCAGGTTCAGCATACCTAGATCCGCCGGCATCTTCGGCTGCAGCCTCACGATAGTTGCTCTCGATAATCACTTTTATCTCCGCAGAATGTTGGCGCTGCAGGACGCGATGCGGAGGAAGGGCTAGCTTAGTACACCCGTTAGGAACTCAAATCGCTTCTTAATCGATTCAAGATAACGGGTCGCCACTACAAAAAGTAAATTTAGCGACGTTAGGGGGAAAACGCCCCTTCGAGGACGGTAGAGTTGCGGATATTAAATGGGCCAGGAGCTCATCACTAGAATTCCTAGCTGCCGAGCCGTCCCGGAAGGACGTGGATTACTTACCAGCCTTGCCCATTTCTTAGCTTCACGCCCTTCGCAGAAAAAGTCGAACAGGTTGTTATCTCTAAAGCTTCTATACCCGCTGCACATAATAATAAGAAGCTATAGATTTTTTGTAAACTTTTTTTTTCTTACTAATTATATAGAGTAAAGTTATTTCTGCATAGTCTTACTTCTTTAAAACGTTTATATTGTAGCGTTGTAGAGTTGCGAAGTTTAGGCTCTCTTAGCAGTGTTCAACCTTTTCTGCGAAGGGCGTGGCTTTAGGGCTGACATGGTATTAGAGTTGACAGAGACAGACTGCAGCAGTGCGAGTTGACATTCTGCTTATGCGACGCGACCTACTCTTCTACTAGCATGATGCTTACAATCAGTCCCTAACAGCCTATGAGGAGTATTATTGGATGTCGGAACCGATTATCGATCGGCTCACCTGTGAGAATAACGTCGAACATGCTTAGCAACAAAGAGTACAACTCTATCTTACAATATAATACGGAGTCTCTAACTTCCGCAAAGCGACTCTGCACAGAGTGTAATTTTCGCAAAGTAACAGCCTACACCTTTACTTCCTTCTTATAGCCCTCTTATACTTTATTATAGCCTATTACTACTGCTAAAGAGGGTGCAAGAGGCTGCTTTTTAGCTGTGCGCGGCTATTAACAAGAAGCAGCTTTAATAGAGAAGCGGGCTTACTTACACCCGCTGTTGGCTATTCACTCTAGCTGGCTTAACCGATCACCTGGCATACTCTTAGATCAGAGCATCGCCGAGAGCTAAGATGCCGATATGGCACGCACTTAATTCTGCGGGAAAGCTTGCTGTCTAGGACGGCATCTTTACTTGGGTCTGAGTCGGCGCCAATGCTCATAGTGGTAGGGGCCTTGAGGTGCAAAAGAAACGAGCTTGCGATGGAGCAGATCCGGGACGGAAGAACGATTGAACGAGTGGGTTCACGATGTTTGGACATCTAGGAAATGGAGTCTCGAGCACCTCCTACCCACTATTTTTGGAGCCGAGTTTGAGGCAAAATACGAGACTGAGGGTTGCGGGTGATGAAGGCCAGCGGTAGCGTGATTCCAAGGTTAGCGATTGGCGTTAGTGACGGCACGTCTTTCAACGTAGAAGGTGCGCCAGAGCTCCGAGACGACTAGCGCAGAAGGCCCACACGTACCTGATCGAGGGATACCGCTGCTGCTGGTTGATGATGAGCGCCCGTGAACAGGTTCACCGACGTCATGCCGATGGCTCGGCCTCCCCCCGCCGCCGCATCACCAGCGTGCCGTTCCCTCCGTCTCATCTCGTCGCGACTGCCCTCATCCGACAGACCAGCATTGTTAGCTATCAGAGCGCGTTGACAGCTGCTGCGCGGCCTGCGGTAATGAGCATTTTCATGCAGCGGCATGCAATGTGCTTGCCTCGTAGTTGGTCGCGGTACACGCCGCCGCGTAGCATTTCATTCAATCATGTCGCGTGGATCCTCCCCGGGCATGTTTTCCGTACCGTCATGGCCTCTTCGACAATCTACAGCACCGTGCAATTGCGTACCCGTACCACGCGTTCGTTCAGCGCGCCGGCCAGGATTGTCTCGCTTACAAGATAAGTTGGTCATGGTCCTGCTTTCCACGGTTGCGAATAGCGCCTACCATGGATCGACGTTTAATTCTTCACTCCCCATGACAAACAAACCACCTGCATCATCACACTGTCAACACGTCCAGCTTCACCATTTCTAGTCTCTTCAGATATCTCCGTATTCATCAACTCATTGTGTCATCTCCCAAAGGGTCCATTGCACACACAATCGGCACGAAATCTGGCAAAGTGTGGTAGCGAGTTACTTCAAACCACATATCCTCACAGGCAAATACCGTTAACAATGAGCTTAGTTCTCATGCCTTCTAATCAACATCATTCTTACATGCCGGACGACAATTCTCCAATGATGCCAGGGCAGCCAGGGTACCCAGTGTACCATCCGAATCAAGGGCAGCCAGAAGAAACACCAGCGCCCGGTAGCTATGGATCTTTTACGCACACATCGCCCACAAGTCCATCATTCCCACAACACGCAGGATACCAGTATATGGGCAATTTTCCGCCGCCCATGTCTCAATCCACGAACTCACAGGCGTTTGTTTCGGGCGCAAACGTTAACTTAAACGTAGCACCGACTGCGAACACCTTCTTCGGCGCCCAGGGCGGCTCAGCGTTTACTCCTTCCAATCAGTCAGCAAATTCGATTTCTACTCCGACTATCTCCCCATCGCAAACTCAATTCGATTCCACCGATGCGTCCCAATTCTACGAAGGCGACAACGACGACGATGCCAAAGGACGACATGACAGTCTCTACCCTAAAGAAGAAGAAGAAGCATCCCCAAATACCACAGCAACACCGTCAACAAAGAGGCGTCGATCCGAGTACGCCGAACCAGGCTCAGCGCGAGCTATATGTCTCGAAAAGAACCGCAAAGCCGCCAGCAAATGTCGAAGCAAGCAGAAAATGGAGCAGGAGGCACTAGTTGAGAGAGCGCGGGACTCAGAGCGCAGTAACCGCATACTGAAGGCGGAAGTACACATGCTACAGACTGAACTGCGAGACCTGAAGGAGTACGCCGGTCGACATGCCAACTGTCGGGACCCACGGATAGCCATCTATTTACAGAGATTGGCTGACCGTTTGGCTTCGCAATTTGGCCAAACACCACAACCGTTGTGAACGGATACCCGCGCAAAAGTTTCTTGCTCAGCGACAAAACCTTTTTCTCGCTCTCTGAGAAGTTGGTCTTCTATCGGCGCGAAGGCGGACATACCTCGGAGGTCCACCACGCTGCTCCAAAAAACCCATCACCACGAATCGCATTCCAGCTCTCGGGACTTTTCTGGATCCTGTATTGTAATTGCGAGGGTAGAAATTTCGCTTTCCAGCCGGCTATCAGTAATCACAAAGTTCGGTGGTCGACCTTCACCGTCCCGAATAGAAGGGCTGGGATATGTCGAAAAAAAAACAAGGAACTGGAGTTGTGGCTTTCTATAGGCCCCATTCCAGAGTTGAGTCAGGGTACAATTACAGTCACAGCGGAAACATACCCTTTCTTTGGAATGCGATGAGGGATCAGATACCAATATGAAGGGGTGAAACCAATCATCAGCTGCATTGCATTAAGCATGTAAATGAAATTACTGATGTTCCTTTCATGTCTCTGAGGTGACTTGACCCTACGGACTGATGCTATCTAATCGGATGCGACTTCCTAGTGAAGTCGGAAGTTCCTTCTCCCAAAATGAAATGATGTCATTGCCATGCATGTGACACTTGCTACCGACGCATCTCGCTCAAGCTTCCCTTTTGGAAAACCTCGCTGTTCCGCGTCCCTGCCCATAGGGGACGTACTGGCGCACAGCTTGTCGCGTACTTCTTGCAGGTCCGTAATTAGTTCCCATCCTGCTGTTGTCGAATTCGGATGAAGTCCTCCTCTTAAAGTCATGATTTATACATGCGCTCTTCCTGCCTCAACGCCGAGAATTATGCCTGCTACTTGAACGTTGGGACCCACTCCTGCCACCAGTTCTTACACCGTTCTTGGCCTCCCGATGTCCCATCATGTGCTCTTCGTCCGCGCCCGTTGACATATCGCGAGAATGTTGAAGCTCCATAGGCGAACCGCTTCGCAGTCTCTTCTGGTGTGCGTCCGTGACCTGACTTGGATGGGTCCAGTTGAAGGCAACCATGACAAAGAACATGAGCAGAGCGTCGAAGATGTACAGGTACACTTCGTGACTGAGGAGATATCCTGCATTTCCTCCGAGGTATTCCACGACACGGAAGATGCTTCGAACCATGATGAGCGCGCTTGCGAAGTATAAGTTGAATAGGTGGCGCTTCCAGGGTAGTTCGTCGAGACTGGCTCGGGATACGGTGGTCCATGTTTGTACGATCTCATGAGATTGTCGAGACTTGAAGCACGAGAAGGGGCTGTAGCGCTTCTTTAGGGGAAGATCTCTGGAGACACGGTAGTGGAAAACCGCGGAGACGACGATGAAGAAGCCGAAAAAGAGTAGTTGGACGAACAGACCACCGATGATGATCTTTTCACCGGTATGCAGGGCGTCTAGCGTGCCCATTGCTTGGATGCCACCACCTATACTAATATTTAGCCATAGTCCCGGAAGCTGCATTCAAGTGGTAACGTACCTGCGGCTTGCAACATAAAGCTGAACACATCTCCTGCTACGAACGTCTTCGTAAGCCACTTGTGGCTAATTAGCGAGTAGCGCTCTCCGTCGACTAAGAGGATTATCCGACCCAGTATGATGTAGATGGAGGCTGCGAATAGTGCCGGGGCAAGTAAGATGAGCAGCGACTGCATAATGAAGGGACCGAGTGCCCAGACATCGTCGTGTGAGAGGTAGCGTCCGATGTAACCTATAACCTCGACTGCATCATGTCAGCAACACCATGGGGAAGAAGGATGGCTATGCAATCTTACATAGACCTCCAATCACTAGTGGTGCGAAGTACCACGTCTTTCTTCTGATGAATTGGAAGATGTGCAAAAAGGTGGTAAGGCCGAATGCGACGACGAAGATGATTGCCGCTATCCGGTTTGGGATGTATCGGTACAGAACGTAGGCGGTTGGGTCGTCAAGCGCTGGGCGGTATGGTTCGGTGTCGGACATGTTGAGTCGAGTTGAAGACGAACGCAGGTAATGCGTCCTTGGATGCAGGTGTGATCATTCTCGAAGTGGGCTTCTCGAACATTTTAACAACAATTTCGTATCGCTCCTCGGTCAAGCCCGTCAAGCTAAGGATGCGTTCGCGTCCTGGCTGTGCGGAATACGTGATGCGAAATACGCTGCCAAGAGCGCTTGCCGAGCCGAGACGTTTTTTTTGCGGGCCCCGTATCGGCCGTATGGCTTCTGCCGCATTAGTGGGACGATTTGGGGGTTAAATTGTGCGGCACCCCGTCCAATACGGCGTATCAACAGCTGCAGTGCTTCGTTGAGATTGTGCGAATTGCACAGCCTCTCGCAAGCTTCGCAAGCTTCGCCATTTATTTGGTCCCAGATCAGTGATCATTGCGAAAAGATTTCGCCAAAAGAACCCACGACTTTAGGATGCGCCAAGAGGTGGTTTGCCAAAGCACAAGGACACCCGGTCAGGTTTACTCCCCGCGATAGGACATGACGAGTTATTGGCTGCGACACCAAAATGGATACAACTCGGTGTAACTCAGATCCTCACGAGGCTGTCGGAGTGGTCGTTGCGCTCCCGGCTTGAGCATGAATGATCTGTTGCGGCCAGTCGAGCCATTTTAGAAGATCTGGTGTCGCTGCTAGCAAATGTTCGCAGGCAGCAAGAAGCCATTGGGGCCACTTTACCACCCACCATACCGGGCGACATTGGGCCAGCATTGCTGCAAAATGGGTTGTGATGATGCATGTCACAGGGTTGTGAGCTGCGAGGAGATCGAAGAAATGGGTCTCCAACCTCGCAGGCCAAAGGAAGAGAAGGGAGTACTCGTCGCGATCGGGTGATATGTGCCGGAACCGGAGCCAGGTCGCGTTAAGTGCATCGATAGCTGTAGCGCAGGCCTCCTTGTCCTGACTGTCTAGTAGGAGTTCCGTGAGTTCCTTCAGTCGAAGAATCTCTTGAGGATTCTCCTCCCGTGCGAGCGTGTCCAACGCATCTAGCGCTTCAGGAGACGCCATATCTGTCATATGGGCAAACACCGAGCTGTCTTTGATTTGGTCCCAGTGAGGTATTACCACAACCTTGATGCCTTGCAATAACATGAAGCAGTGGTGGAGAGCGCGAATGGGATCCTCGGGGCGTTCAAGCTGCGCCGAACCGAAGTTGTACGTCAAGATTATCGAAGACAGCATGAACATCGGAATTGCCAGCTCAACGTTCGGCGTCTCCAGATTCTTTCGGTAAGTGTCCAAGGCTCGGCTGATGTGGGAATCTGCCTGGAGCAAAAGGCTCTGCCGCTCGTTGGGCGGAAGCAAGGATGCTTGATGGACTGCCGAAAGGGCGAGAAAACCACGAAGAAGGAAAGGATAGTCGAAGCCTAGTTCAATGAACTCGTTCTGCAGAGCGAAACGGTCAGTTCAACAATTCCACATAGTCTATCGGAGTGGACGAGTCTTACCTGCCAGACGACACTTCTAGTTGCAGGATTTGGATGCAGAGACTTGGCGCACGCTTTTGTCCAATGATGCAGCAAACGGAGGTCTGCGAGCGGAAGCTCGGAACTTGCAGGACTTGCTTCGGGACTTTCAGCATGATGTGTATCCACAAACGGAGAAGAAACGCCTGGACTGTGTTGTGGGGAGCCCGAGTAGCTGTCCGGTATTGCTGGGAAATGGCAGTGAATATCCAGGCGAACACAGTTCCCACAGCGCGGGCGCGCTTCATTGCACTGTACGACACGGTAAGCGACGACACGGATCACTGCAGAAGAGCCATAGCTTCGGATGCTTATAGCACTTGAGCACTATTCGCCGGGTAGGTACAGAAAATCGCACAGCACACGGTGATTGGCTGGTGAAGACGGAAGCTGGATCGAAGGTGGACACCTACTTTAGTATGTCTCTGCTTGCATTGGAAGCATCCCTTTCGCGACTTGGTGTGAGTCTTGCGCTTTGCGACGCGCTGTTCCGGCATAGTGGCGACAGCGGGATGGGTATATGAGTGCAATTGAGATGCACGATGCAGGTGATTTGGGCTGGGCGGCGGAAGATCTTCGGTTATGTAAGCCGCTAGCGAGCGACTGGCGTGGGCATTTCCCCGCGGATGTCCGTTTGGCCCCTTGCTTTCATTTCAGCTTGCTGAGGCACAGCACCAAACACCTGCTTTATGCTTCCCATCACCGAATCACGACGCGAGAGAATAGAAAATGAGAAGAAAATGACATTGTCAAATATCGGTTGTAGACTCCAATACGCCGGACTCCGAGAGACAAACCCCATCCCTGTTCGTGGAACGTCTGAACGCCTTCAAATCCAGATCAACACATTTCGCTCCGGCTCAGCTTCAAGACACAAGCATCGTGTCCATCCACATCAGTTCCAGTTCCTGAACTCCGCCTGCGCGTCGGCGTTGCGCCACCCCATGTTCTCCCTGCTTGCTTCCTCCAGGGCAGTTGGCTTCCTCGTCGATTGAGCGCCTGCGGGCGACGACTTCCTTGGCTGGTTAAGACGCTTGTCAAGGGCCGCTTGCTGGTTTGCGCGCATCTTTGGGCTTGTCAGCATTGCAAGTATGGTCGCACGCGAAGACCATACCTCAGCTTGGAGCTGTGCGCGCTCTTCCTTGCTAAGCTGCGGCTCTGGAGGTCGCTGCGATGCTGACGGCTGAGACTGTTCTTGACCCATGGTTTCAGTCTGGGAATATGCAGTGTAGAAGTGGTTGGTGAACTCCCTTGAAGTCAATGTAGACTTTGAGCGAGATTGCGGTGTCTTTGTTATTGATATATGTTGCTTGCATACCAAGCTTAGGCCACCTACGGCACGGTTATCCCGTTAGGCAACAACGCCAACGGCACGGCCACACCCTGAGGCGCATCTTCACAGCCTTGTGGTAGATGTACGATTTGCCTGAAATACATCTGATCAGGCTGTGCATCTTGCATTAGAGAGTTGTCGTTGCAACTGTATCACAACTCAGTGAAAGAGTGGATGCAGCTTTCTTCCAACCATGGTACTGGTCTGAGTCAAACTTACATCTTATTCTATACGGTTTCGTGTCTTACCACTTTAATTCCAACACTAAACTTTATCATAGAACCACTCTTACAAATTCAATCAGTTCTATACTAACCATCATCCTGGAATAACGAATTCATCATGCCGAACGCCAACAGTCCCTACCGCTGCATTGGCAAGGGCTTTTGCGGCAGCGTCTGGGCTGCTGAAGATGGCACGAATCATGCCATTAAACGCGAAGATGGAGGACCCGGACGATCCGTCACCAACGACTACAACATGCATCTGCGAATCATTCGGAGCGCAAACCAGCGTCGTCCTTCAATGCCTCTGGCCATACCACAGTGTCAGTCGTTGATATACTCGAACAATATGTGGTGGGTTGAAAACCTCCACCGCTTCCCTGCTGGCTTCACAGAGTGTAGAGCGCTTATATCAGAACGCATTCCCAAGATACCTCGACATATCAGCGACAAGATCGTAGACCTGTTCTGCGCGGGTAACGCTTCACTTTCGTCCTTTGTAAAAGGGAATAAAGACGACGACTGCTGTCTTATTCGTCCCTACCTAGGGCGACGGCGAGAACGCGAAGCAAACACATCGCGCTTCCAGCGGTTCAGTCTCAGAAACGTTCCGTTACATATCAACCAGATGGAAGACCTCGGCCTCGATTACGTCGCCTATGCGCAAACCATGGCAGACGCACTTGCCATGATGTACTGGGGCGCCAAAGTCGATGCCAATGACGTCGAGTTCGTACTCGCGCCTCCCCGAGCCTCGTCACGATCATTATTCCCGTCACACTATCTCGGCGAACACGTCATGTGGATCCTCGACTTTGACTGTGTAAAACACATGTCCATGGACGAAGCAGGGCTGAAGCAGGCGTGCGCAGCATTTATGAGGAATGACCCTTTCTACCCACGACCGGACAGTACTGGGACTCCTGACGGAGCGTTATGGTGGTTCTTTAGGCAGAGATTTCTGGACACTAGTGCGGAGATATTAGGAGATGGGAGCCCGCATGCAGGCCTACCACGGAGACTGATGGAGATGATTGAGGAGGAAGGCTGTAGGCGACGGAAGAAGAAAGAAGAGCTCCAAGAGCGGGATGAACACGTGATGTAAGGCTAGGATATATTGCGATGCAATTTCCACAAGTACATTCATATAGCTACAATTCATCGTGGGGCACTTCCGCCAAAAAGGAAGTCCATAGCAATCTCCCAAAGCGAAAACGAATACAAAAAGTAAACCACGGTCTTCTTGCAAGAGCGGGCCTGTATATATACCCCGCCATCGCTCCGGGCGCTCGTGGCTGACATTTAATCCACCACCAACGCCAAAAAGATACTCCCACACCATTTTCGAACCCAAAAAGAATGGCAAAAAGAGCAAAACAAGCAGCTTGACACGAGTGGGGTTCGAACCCACGCACATTTCTGTAGTAGAGATCCAAGCAGAGCTTAAATCTACCGCCTTAGACCACTCGGCCATCGTGTCTGATGGAGAAACTGGACAAATTTTGGAGATACAACGTTTATATTGCCAGTTACACAATGTAATAGCCGTGCTGTAGGCATAAAGAGAAGGACTTGGTGATGTTTGGTATCTTTGTCGTGGTGCGGGGTAGTGGAGGGGCAGGTCAACTGTGGTACAACATCGGCTTTGCAGCGTTGAAGCGGTATTGATGCGAATGCAGTACCGGCGAAAGAACACTGAAATGATTAAGACCAGAGAGTTGTTTCTTCTTCACTAACTTTCTCAAAACACACGAATAGATACATCAGGCCAAACGAGTGCATTAGTGAGAACCAAGCCTAAACCACTCCTCATCATGTACAAATCCATAAAACCAGCCCTAAACCTATATACACCCAGCCAGCCATTAGATCCCATGCAAACCACAAAAGCCCAACAGTTCAAACCCCTACTACTTCACCCCGCATCTACGCAACCCATCGCTTACCAAGAGTCTGCGCCGCCTGAGCATCATCAGGGTTGTTCTGAGCCAGCGCCGAAAGGATAGACGCAACATCATCCTGACGCTTCTCGATATCGCGACGGGCAGCAGCAGCAGCCTCAGGGTCGACCTCGGCGAGCGCGTCAAGGCAGTGGGCTGCATCGTCCTGGCGCTTCTCGACGTCGCGGCTCTCGATGTCGCGACGGGCAGCCGCAGCGGCCTGAGGGTCGACAGCCTCGAGATCATCGAGGCAGTGGGACACGTCCTGGCGCTTAGTAACGGACTTGGGGGTGGAGCTCATAGCGGGAGCAGCGGCGGCGGCGTCATCGGGGTTGTTTTGCGCGAGGGCTGCAAGGATGGAGGCGACGTCGTCCTGACGCTTCTCCATGTCGCGGATGTCGATGCTGCGGCTCTTAATGTCGCGGCGGGCTGCTGCTGCGGCCGCGGGGTCGACCTGCGCGAGGTTGTCGAGGCAGTGGGATACGTCGTCCTGACGCTTGGTGGTGGATGTAGAGGACATGGCCTGCTTGGCTGCGGCGGCATCGTCGGGGTTGTTGGCCTCGAGTGCGGCGAGGATGGAGCTCACGTCGTCCTGACGGCGGAGCTTAACCTTCATGGCTGAGGCGGCGGCATCGGCATCTTCGGGGTTGTTCGTGCGGAGAGCCTCGAGGATGGAGGCAACGTCGTCTTGGGGGCTGGCTGGGATGTGTTAGATAGATGTCCAATGAAGCATACTTCTTTATTCTTATCAAAACCTACCGGTAGCGAAGACGGCGCTGGAGAAAGCAGCAACGGCGACAAAGGCTGTGTAACGCATGTTTGCTGATTGGGGGGATTTGGAAGTATTGGTAGTGAGTAGATTGAAACTGAATAGAAGTGACCGGCACAGATATTACAAGATGATAGTACTGATAGGATGTTATTTGCTCAATTCAACTCAAGAAGACATCGAGCTCTAAATACCACAGTCCGGAGAGGTGATACCCGCACAGCCAAACATCTAAGCTTCGCCGCGTCAGATATCGAAGCTTATCACGAAACCCACCTTGCCTAGTTTCACGGTCTTGGTACGAGCCGAGTATGAAGATGCACCATTGCAGTGTTCGAATGCATTGCATGTTCCGCAGTCGGCAAGGAAGAGTGTGGTTGTTTGGTTTCCGATGTCCGGTCCTGGGAGGAGGGTTGGAGCGTTCACGTATCGTGTTTCGGAAACAGCCTCACCATCTACCCAGACGCAGATCTGAAACAACGCAGCCTCGGTATCTCTATACGACTTGCGCAGCAGCTCTTGCTTCTTCTGTGACCGTAGCAAGTATCACGTCGAACTGGGACCAAACGCGGAGGCGATGGAGACGTGCGCCGCGCGGACTTTGCCATGCGACGCTGCATGCTGATCTACTCACGGCTAGCCACAGCATCCTTCTACCCAGACGATTGCTAGATGCTGCCCTTTATAGTCTCATAGTCTCAATCATTCCTTCTCATTCGAGATAGTGTATTACGCGCGTGTTTCGATCGGGGGAGGGTCGTAGCGACGTGCGAAGTTCGCGGGGGCTCGGATCGCTTTCAACTCGGGGAGCTCCAAGTCGTGTCAACTGTGCATTCGATTCTATCAATTGACAGTCAGCTTGGTACTTCGAACTAATGTTGCTAAGCCCGTACCTGGTATCCGTTGCTTCCTTCGTGCCGCAGGTTGTCGAACAACAACAATGGGAATACGGTTACCATCCACCCACACGATATGCGCTCCTAGATATCCAGGTACACGACGCAACAGGCCTTGAGTGAGTTCCAGAGTCAAAGCATCTCTGTCTGTTCGTTCTCCAGCTTGCGCTCACGGTAGCGGGTCGTACCGAGGCAGCCTCGAAATCGCGGGGTTCTGGGGTAAACCATTCCAATGTCACACTGTCAACCTGCGGCAGGTCAGATGAACTATTTAGTAGTCAACGAGTGTGAAGTCGAACATCAGCGTCAGGGTGGGGTGGGAGCCTTGAACACCTACAAGCCTGAGAGCGAGCTCGAGCGAAAGCTTGGCATGACCAAGTCTCAATATCGGACAGCTCGAACAGCAGTAGCTCATCACGGAACGTGGCACGGGTATTGACAAGCGTCGGCATTGGTTTGGAGGGTCCATTCGAGTCCATTGAGTTCAACGTCAGTCATCCGCACATGTCATTACCATAGCTACAGCTTCCGCACATATACCCGGGTAAGGAAAGCGAGCCGTGGTGGTAGCTTGCTCTTCAGATTGCTCGTCTAAAGTACATGTTTTACACAATCTGACCGGCCACTAGAGTAGGAAAAGAGGTAGTAGTCGTCCCTATGCACACACCCATCCGCAAGAAAAGTTTTCCACCTTGCGGCACCCCCATACCGTTGACCCCAAATGTCCGGCAGTCCATGCAATGCACACATCTATGCGACGTAGAGGAGCAAGAAGGACATCATGAGCGCGAAAAGACCAGTGGCCTCAGCGAAGGCGAAACCGAGAACGGCGTACTGGAAGAGCTGACCCCTGAGGGAAGGGTTGCGGGCAACACCCTGGATGAGACCACCGAAAACCGTTCCGATACCGACACCGGCACCGGCAAGACCGATGGTAGCGAGACCGGCACCCTGGATCTTGGCGGCAGCGACCATGGCGGCAGCGGTGGACTCGGCGACGATGCCACGCTTCTGAATGACGTTGCGGGCGGCGTTGTTGCGGAAGGCGCTGCGGGCAGCGACGAGGGTGTTCTGCTGGGGAGCGCGGGCTGCAAGATGATGGTCAATGGCTGCTTGATGAGCTTGCAGAGCTCAAACCCAATGGCTTAAGCTGCTGCGGCAGGCGCGAGACATACCAGCGTTGGAGAAGCCACGGGCGGCCACGCGGGCGGCGCCGAAGGAGCGAGCGATGGCAACCATGGTGATGGTATTGACGGTCGGAGTGGAGATGAGTTGGAGATGAATTGGTCCTTCAATGGATGGGGAGTGGTGGGAGGAGGATGGAGGAGGTGGATGCAAAAACTCGCTGAAGGGTTGATTAGCCGCCAAGAGTCCGTGCGGGAGCTCACATCGGGTTAGCGCTCCCCGTTTACTCCCGACAACCTTTACCTCGTCGACTGTCGTGAAGTCTATGAGAGTGGTAATGACTTCTCCTAGCTGCTTATAGTCCTTCTAGGTCAGGCGAAGATGTCGGAGGATTCTTGAGAGCCCGCCGTCTTTACAGAGTTTGCAATCGCTCTGCAACCGCTCCACAAACATTCCCCTCAACCGACACAACCGATCTCAAGAGGTACCACGACATTGTTACACTTATGCATATTGCAACCCAATATTCTTCCGAATGCAAACACGAAGCTTAATCCAACCATGCAACAACCTTAGTGGAGATAGTTCTCTATTGTGTATAGGCTCTAACACGTTGTTTATATCAGTTCTGAACCTCATCTGTGGGGTACAGATAAGATGCGTAAAGACTGTAAGGACTGTAAAACACCTGCTAGCGACAATTCTTCTGATCAGTTCCAAGAGTCCAGAAAAGCTAGTAAAGCAAAGCCAAAGCCAAAGCAGTCAAGTATGATGTTCGCGAGGCTTCACAACGTGTCACCACATAAGTGATGGGTTGGAACCAGATGATCCATTTTGCATGATACACTTATAACGCAGCTATGATGTGTACACTGATAAGAATATGCTTTATCTTGTATGTATGTTCGCATAATGAAACATGATGCTATGTAGACGACAAGCAATATAATTTGTGGTATCCAGTGTTAGTCGTTCGGTCACAACTATCAGGACTCATCACGGATGTCACTGCACCCAGACTCACACGATACACACAACAAGAACAATCGTAGTGCTCACATCGAATTCAACGACGAAAGCTATTCCCATATAAGACTTTTGGTAAACATGACCCTTCCCACCTCATCCCATCCATGCCAACCATGCCATCCATCTACCCGTCCATCCATGTCGGCCGTAACAGCCCACCGCATCTCCTCGCATCAGCACTTGGTATCGGACTCAAAAAAGAAAGATTACAATACAGTCACAGCCCCGAAGGACCATGATAAGAAGTGGTATCGGACATTAGATGGTCGTAAAGACCGAGCGCAGAGCAGACGTCGACGCCCAACTCTCGTCGCAGGGAGATCACAGCAGGTGCGACTCGATCACTCCCCGCATGCGTGAAACAGTCATTAGTTGATAAAAGGAAACGCCTTATCAGGAAACAGTTGTGCTTATTCGACCATTGCGCTAATGGGCGTGCCAGCGCGGCTCTCATCCACGAATTCGCTCATCTTCATCTTCTTGTGTCGCGGGCTCTCGGCCTCGATCTCGTCCAACCGCCTCTTCAGGTCCGCTTCTCGCTGCTTGGTCTCCTCGAGCTCTTGCCTCAGGGTTGATTCCGTCTGTCGTGCTGACTGCTCGCTCTGTTCGAGTTCGCTAACACGGTTGCGGAAGAGATCGTTGATGAGCTCCATCTCCGAGACGCGTGTCTTGAGCGCAGTGTTCTGAGCGGCAAGAGTCTCGTACGGGAGAGGGGCTTCGAGGTGAGAGCCGTTGATCGAAGAGTTGGCGGGGGACGGAGCACGAATGCCAAAGCCTGGTAGCGAGGGCGAGTGGAAGTCGCCGCCATGCAGGGCCTGCTCGAACAAGTGTGATGGTGCGATGTTGGAGGGGTGGTTGAAGTTCGGGGTACCGGTGCGGGAGATGGGCGATTGCGAGCGGTCGGACAGTCCAGAAGAGATCTTGCCAGATGCGCGGCGGTGCTGGGCTAGGGCTAGCTGGCCATCAGCATCGGGGTGCGCGGCAGGAAGACCACCTTGGTCGCTTGTCTGTCATGTGTTAGTTGTGAAGGAGTTGTAGATTGACTTGCATACCCGCTTGCGTCCACCTGGTCCGCCAGTCTTGACGCGGTTCCGGCTCTTAATGACATCTGTCTTGAGACTGATGGGTCGCGGGCGTCCGTGTAGCTTCAAGAAGAGACCACAGGCATTGCAGAGAACAGCGCCAGATTCGTCGCGGCGCCAAAGAGGGGTGGTGGAGGTTGCGCAGTTTTGGCAGGACGGCTGCAGATTGTCAGCAGGAGCACTTCAGTGTTGCCAAAATCCATCAGGCTCGTCTCTGGACGACATCGCGAAAGAATGCGATGCGTCGAGGTCGCCTCGAGCGCGAGGCCAGAAGAAGTAGATAATGGCTACCTATCGATAAGGGGATAAGAGACAAATCGGCGTCTGGCTTGGAGCCATGACGCCAACATCGCAATCGTACGTACCGGAGAGCCAGCCTGACCACCAGCGGTTGCGGGCGCAGAGGTTGCATAAGTCATGCTGAGGCCATTAACGGGTTTACTGTTCTCCATGGTTAGCGAGGGCTGGAAAAGAAGTCGCGAAAACGCCAAGCTTTCAGTGATAAGCAGCAGGTGCGAGCGGAACGGCCGGCGGTTTGTGCCGCCGACGCAACTGCCAGTCTGGAGCCATTCACCACGCTCTCATAGTCCACGAGGAGTGAATACAACAACGCGGAGGTCTTTACGAATATTCCGTTTGAGAACCCTTCACGCATCTGTGCTTGTACACACTTGTCCCACACCACCGCAAAGAGAGCTTGGGTAATTCTGAAAACGTACCTGGGGGGTGAAGGCATTCTCTTCTCGGGCGTATCTCTCCTCATATTATCATTATTATCATTACTGTTCATATTCGCAGCGGGGCAATTCGACGCAGCCGACGCTAGCGTAGCTAGTGACGGCAGCTGAATCGAGGCATTGCTGCCATGCCTTTGTTGGGTGTAGGAAGCCACGGTCGAGCTTGAGGACGGTCGTGATCTATCGTGGCCGATCGACGGCAGCTTGTCGTCGAAGTTGGCGGTGGTAGACGTCTTGAAGGCGGGCAGGTCGAAAACCTGCAGGATCGAGGGTCTGCGGAACGAATCGTCGACCTGGGGCCGAGGGAGGATGGAGGTAGCCAGTGCGGAAGCCGTGGTGGGTAATTAGGTCGAGAAACGCGTGGCGCTCCTCGAGTAGCTGGTGATGTATCGGGTGGGAATGCCTTGGATGTCGAATGCGCACGTTTTGATGATGTACACCAAACAGGACGCGAGCAAGCGGATGGAGCTTCAAAAGAGTGTGTGTATTAAGTAAGGGAGCGACTGTAAAGACTGAAGGACAGAAAAGCAACAGGTACAAAGCAGTGTTGAAAGAGTGTGTCTGTCTGTTGAGAGGAATGAGCACGAGATTGAGCTACCAGGTACGCGATCCGTTCTCTGCGCTTTGGTGATAGGGGTCCCTCCGTATCGATAATACCCACCTTATTTAAAATTAGGATCTAACCACCTGCATGACCTCAGAACGCTGCCCGCAAGTGTCCCTCCAGTCTCTTTTGAGCCGGGCCGTTTTCCTGCAGTCGTACAAGCTTCAGCATGGTAATCTGAACCATACGATGACCTACTCAGCGATTCAGCCCTTAGTCACAAGCAAGGCATAGCACAATTCACACGCATTCAGCCTCCACAACGGCTCCCCATTATTGCCACGCCCGGTCCTACAGGACCCATGAACAAAGGGTCGTTGAAACGAAACAACCGTCCCGTCAGGCGCGTGATGGTTCACGCTGACCGGCGCTTATGGTATTGCCCCTGAGGCTCAATTACACTAGTCCCACAGCGGTCATGCACGTCTGTGCGCGTACCTTTGACTAGACCAATCACGTCTATCTTGTCTCCGGCTTGTGGCTGTCACGTAGATAGGGAGGTTCAAATTGGATAGACAGCCGTAGCGCGAACTATCGCACAGTCTGGAGAAGGGCATTTCCAGGGTCTCGTATCGGCTACACCAAGGATATACCAGTACGGTTTTGTTGAAAGATCACTTGATCGTAGAGATAGCGTTTGGGCAACAACGGTGACCCCATGGAATGTATCCCTGCCACCTGCACGGTGATTATGACTATCTACCAAAGGAGAACCAACCTTTCTTGGCTTGCGGCTTCTCCTCCTTCTTCTCCTCAACCGGCGCCTCTTCTGGCTCTGGCTCTGGCACCTGCGCTTGCGGCGTGCGCCCGGGATACTCTACGTAGTTCCATGCCACATCGAGGAAGAGAGGCTTGACTGGTACCGGCTTGATCTTTGGAGGCCATGTGACTAGGTTCTTCAGATCAACCGAGCCCGACGATGGGTACTCGTTCAGTCGCTCAACAACGGGCGCTGCGTTTGCCAGTCCGGCCTTGGACGCGGTATCAGAGTTTGCGAATAGTTGGGACAGCGCCACTACACCCCGGTAGTGCGAGTTCAGGTTTTCGAGATTCTCCTTGAGCGTCTTTGTCTGCTCCCCGGAGACTTCCATCTTAGGTGCGTTGGATGTTGAGGACGCCTGGGATTGTGGAGCAGATGCTGCTTGGTTTGCCAGTGTTAACGCCCTGTTGCAAAGCGCTAGAGCTTGCTTTGGCGTTGATAGGAATGCGTACGAGTGTGACAGATTCAAGCACTTCAGCGCCTGGAAGTATGCACGCTGTCCGTCGAGTTCGGAAATGAATCCGGTATCGCGAGCAGCACCACGGAGGTCCTTGACCGAGTCAATACTTTGCAGGATTGCATCGTACAAAGCGATGCGCTCCCGTAAGCGCGCCAGCTTACGGCCAGTGGGCTCTTCCCGTTCGACCCATTCCTTGCCGTCTTTGCGCGGTCGGCGCGGCTTTTGCGGAGGATTCGCGGGGAACGTGAGACCGTCGTCTTTGCCGATAAGCACTCGGTTGCGCCCGACTCGCCACGAAATGAGATCGTAGTTGACCGCTAGATTCGTGACACGAAGATCCTGCATGCGCGCATCGCCCTCATCGACACCTTCCTTCTCAAGCTCCTCAATCGCCCTTCGTGTTGCGTCGACCGCGTCTTGGCTCGCAATGAGGATGTCGTCGTAGGCGTTGGCACGGTCTTTGGGCGATGAGGTGGAAGTCGTAGATTGATCAAGGGCCGCGGAGGCGGTATCGACAGATGCTAGAGCCTGGCCAATCGCAGCGTCTACTACGTTTGCTGTTCGGCCGCGCCACGTAATCTGGGTGTCTGTTGACTATTAGCGATACCCTCTCGTTCGATCTGTGCTGCTTACGGGACGAAGCTGCTTCCTCTTCCTTCAGGGCTGCTGGGTCGAGCTTCTCTACGGCCTTGACCAGCTCTGCGTCGTCCTTTGGGAAGTACTTGGTCGCAACAGTCGGGACACCCACTGTACGTGGGATGCGACTCTGATAGGCAGCATAGCGGATGCTGGGGTCGGTAGTGCCTGCCAACACATCTTTGAACAGGTCCTTCCTCGTAGCCTTCAGCAGAGCGCTGTAGATGACTCGCGCCGCTGAGTACTTGGTGAGACACGGGGCCCAGCGCTGGGACGTCGCGTTCTTGCTCTTGATGCCCTCGGCTTGCTTCTCAAACTCATGCGCTCCAGCCAGAGTGTAGGCATACGCCTTTGCTTCGAGCACATCCGTCTCTGATGCTCCGCTTGCGCTCGTGTTGGAGATGAGTTCGATAACCTGGTTCGCGTATTGTGTAGCCTTGTGTAAGCGCGAGAGGATGTGTTTACGCGTAGAGCCGGTGATGTTCTTGTCGGCGTTCTCGTCGGAGTGAGAGGCTTTCATAGCCATGGCCTGCGCCCATGCCCTTTCCGAGTTGAGCAGGAGCAGGTGAAGAGCCCTATCACAGTCAGCTTCCAGGATGCGTCTCCTACACGTGACTCGTACTCATTGTTGTTCTTGATATCCTCCGCCGTGACCGGGGCCTTTACAGCATATTTCGCGTTCTTGGGTGTTGCCCGACCGAGTTTCTTGTTCACAATGCGGAGACGTCGCGACAACTGCTCATGGTAGGTATTGTAATCACCGATGAGGAACGCCGACTCCCGGTAGTCGGTCACGAACTTGGTGATATCCATGGCCGGGCAGCTGGTGTTGAGTGCAACTGTGGGGATGCGGCTGATGTGGAGGGGCATCAATTGGCGAGCTATCCATGGCCCTGCCAAGCGAATCGGAATCTCAGGTCATTGTCGCGCCGTAAACTTTTCGAGACATCATAGATATCGGGCCCGCCACTGCCACGCGCGCTACTCGTTCTTTCCCTTGTGTCTTTTGCTTTAGTCTCCTTCTTCTGAGTCAGCACTCTGTACATTGGTTTTCCCCTCCACCGCTTTTCGTGTACAGTAGTCCTCATCGCATAGCTGGAGGCATGCACGAGTGTGGGCAAACCCCAATACCCAGTCCTCTTGCCATCATATCTAATAGTGGCAGTTTATAGAATTCTTCAAAGCCTCTGGTAATCTGCGCCGGCCCCATCTGCGCTTCCTACATTCCAGGTGATGCTCGAGCGTGCTTCGACATGCCTCGAATCCGGCGGACGCCAGCTCTTCCGCGCTCCGAAGCCATGTCTACGCAGTCGGCGCACGTTGCACCCAACCCCTCGGCACCACGGTGCAAGCGATCTCAGTCTCTCGTCTTGGCAGGCCGCATCCCCGACTATCGAAGAAACAGGTGGTGATGGTGGCAATGGAGCGGCGAACAAGGCCAATACAGACCAGAAAACCCACGAGGGTCCAATGCTCGACTTTCTGTACCCGGAAAAGACCCTGGCGCTTCTTGGAAGACTATCCGTAAACCCGCTCAGTTCAATGGAACAGAGGCGACGACAGCCGTATGCGATTCGAGCCCGCCATTTTTCGACAATACAGGCGCAACCTGTGCAGGATGAAACACAAATGGATGTGGATAGGGTAGAACAGGCCAAAAAGGATGCGGTAGAGCTATTACAAGGGTCGGATGCAGTCACAGAATTGCAGACGTTACTAGATTCTCCGCCACCTGAGAAGCAAGAGTTGGCTTGGCAGTTGTATACTAGCATCCCCGAAGATCGCTTGGCGGAAGTAGAGACACTGCGAGTACAGCTCCTGGACTATCTTGTCAAGGACGGTGAGCCTACAGTACCGGAGCGAGTCATTCAGGTGTTTGACGGGCTTCGCCCAGCCGCGCGCCGGCTATCATCACACCGAGCAGCTATCAAAGCCTACGTTGCATTAGGGATGATAGGCCCGGCAGTTCGACTTTATGACAAGCTCGCCAGGCCCATTGCATCAGGAGGTCCCAGTCAGGTTCTACTGCATAGTGGCATAGATGCAATCCTTCGACGAGCCGTTCTCGACGAGCAGTGGGATCTCGCGTTTCGTGTCTTCAGAGAGTTCCATCGGAAAGCGCATTCCATTCGTGGTACTCCCACATACCACGCGATTCGCACCGGCAATACACTCCCAGAATTGTGGGGTCAGGCTGCAACATTACCAGAACTTCTGGAACATTTCAAGTCTTTCTTGCGTTACGTCAGGGAGTTTCAACACGAACTCACATCTACGCCATCTCGAGAGCGTGATCTGGCCTGCTTTGTCATGTCCTTCGTACCTCACGTAATGGATCGCGTCTTGCTTACAGAAAAATTCGACGATGATTTTGTTTGGGATTACTTCATCGGGCTCTTTGATAGTCTCCACTCTCTAAATCTCCCCACTTCAACTTGCTACGAGCACGCGATTCGAAAGATGTTGGACCTTCCAAAATACCGAGAATACACCAACCAGCGAAAGATTCCGCTCGAGCTATATAGAAGATACCGGCAACTTTATCTCTATGGGGACGAAAGCACTTCCGAAGGGCCACCATCACGGGTCTTGATCAGGTCCATGATCTATCAGCATTCTTCGAAAGGCGGCCTGGGACGTGTTCAGGATCATCTACACGATTTACGCACCTGGTACCCAACTAAGCCGCTACGGTCTGGTCTTCTCAAGTACCTGATTCGTACGTATGCCAGGGTTGGTAATGTGGAGAAGGTGGACGAATACGTCAATGAGCTTCGATTACATCACCCAGACGAAGTGACAATCAGCGTACTCTCATCACTTCCGTATGTGTATGCACGACGCGCGGATGTCGATGGCACCATCACCCAGTTCAAACGCATACACGAAGAGTTTCAGATGACCCCGGATACTGCTTGTTGGAATATTTTACTGCTTGCCTACGTCCGTTCCGAGGACCTCGATGGTGCTCTGGAATGCTTCAACAATTGCTTGGACTATGGCGTTGCACCAGATGTGAAAACTTTCGGGCCTCTGCTCGACTTCTGTGCCCATAGAGGTGATGTTGAGGCTTTCGAGACACTCTTCTCCAAAGCCAAGCAGATGGGGATACAACTTGACACGGATGTTCGTGCAAGAGCGGGCTATGTCGAAGCCTTTCTAAATGCGGGGGATCCAGAAGGCGCCGAAGCGATCGCATATGGCATGCTCAACAGTTATAAGGCAGGGACACTTCACGGATACCCTCTCTCACATACATGGAACTTGTTGATCCAACAGCGCGCAATGGACCGCGACCTAGCGGGTAGCAGGCAGCAATACAAACTAATGGTCGAGAACAACATCCCGCTGGATAGCTGGACTTACGGCAGTCTGATGCGAGCATTAGTCGAAGTAAAGCAGACCAACGCTGCTTACAAACTGCTGAGAGTCACAATGCCGGAACAAGGATACCGGGTCCATGCACTTCACTACGCCATAGTGATGACCGGTTTCTTGAGGGAGGGGCAGTATCAACTAGCTGTGGAAGCTCACGAAAGGATGAAGGCGCGCCAGGTTCCTCAAACCGAGAGCTCCCGCCAAGCTTCACTACAAGCGCTTGGTATGGCTGATTCCCGGCAGCTAAAGAGGAGAGGAGCCAAACATCCAAACTACAAGTTGCTTCGAGTCGAAGAGGCTCTTGAAGAGATGCTCGTCTCCAGTACAGCGCAGGAGATTGCGCACCGACAACCAGTACATGAACGATTTGACGATGTGGACAGCTTCGATGACCTTCGAGCGTCCTACTATGGCCTGATGATCTCGCTCTATAGCGCCAGATCGGCGTATAAACTCTGCAAGAAGCTTTTCCAAAAGGTCGAAGCGATGGCAGCAGAGTCCGGCACCTACGCTATACCACTGACCCTCGTCACGTCGATGATGGAGGCGCATCTGAAGGCAAACAACCACGCCGAAGTCGCAAACTTCTGGGACCTCGCGCGCACTTCCGCCGCAAAACTCACCAAGACCTTCCACCAAGCCGTGAACCAGAGCGCCCCTGTCCCAGACGACACCTCCATCACCGACCCTCTGATCCTCCAACGCTTCCAAGAAGCGCACATCTCCGACAACCGCCGCCAAATCCTCGCCAAGCCCGCCCGCATCTACATCCGCAGTCTCCTCGCGCAGTCCGACGCCGACAACCCCAACGCCGCGCAAGACGCCCAACGCACCATCCGCGACCTCCTCGTCAACGGCTTCACAGTCGACAACCTCACCTGGAACGAACTCATCCAGCAGCTCATCCACCGCAACCACATCATCGACGCCTTTTCCATCTGCGAAGAATACCTCATGCCCCGCTTCCCGGGTTGGCGCGAACTCATCCCCAACTTCATCCGCAACGACCGCAAAGGTTTCCAGTGGATGGAGCTGCGTCCGAATGATCTCAACAAAGCTAGTGTGCTGCCGCGGTACAAGACTATTATCTTGTTGGCGAAGGCTTTTGGCCAGGTTAAGAGCGATGAGAGGAATGGGGTTGGGTATGATGAGGAGGCTGGGGCTTGGTTGGCGGAGGTGCTTGAGAGTAAGGCGCCGTTGACTATGCGGGCTATTGATTCTATGCCGAGGACTTTTGATAAGTTGCAGCAGAGGCATTTTGGGGTTTTGTAGATGGTGGAGGGCGGTGTATGTGTAGATTATGTAGTATAGTATGATTGGAACGTATTGCATGTATTAAGAGTTTGGTTTGTTTACCGGTACTATGACGATGTATGCGTTTCACGTTTTGCTTGGGTCGCGTTGATGATTACAAGGTTGATGGTGGCGGTCGTACTGCGCGATACACGAAGTGCGTTCTTGGGAAATGAGATGTCATTAAGATACTACGAAAGACTACCGATACATGTTATTGAAGGAAAGAGATCATTGCTGGTAGTAAAGACCGTGTTTACAGAAACCAAAGCCACACAACGCCTGACGAGAACAGTCTTCATTCTTCCATTCCTTCCTCCATGGCGAGAAACTCTTCCCAAGCTTCGGTTGGTACGTCGTCCATATCGTCGTCGAATGGATCGAAGTGCGCTTCGTGGTCAGGTTGCAAACTGGTCTTTTGCGAGTTGTCGATGTGTGTGGTTGTTGGTACGGCTGATGGTGCGTTGGCGTCGTAGTCGATGGCGCCGTGGGAGAGGAGGAGGTCGACGATCTCGTTGTGCTTGTGAGCTTTTGCATGTCTCAACGCTGTCCAATAATTCCATTTCTTTGCGTTTACGTCGATGTCTTTGTGCTGCAGAAGTAGCTTCACAGCTTCCAGTTTGTTGGTTGCAACAGCAGTCACCAGAGGAGTTGTACCATACGCTTCGTCGTGTTTGTTCACGTCGATGTCTGGGTAAGCTAGCAGAGACGCGATCATTTCGCAATCATTCTTGCTAGCAGCGACCTGAAGGATAGTCTTACGCCTTCCTGGAAGAATTTTGTTCGGACCTCCGAAGTCCGGATGCTTTAGAAGTCGGTGAAGCAAATCTTCTTTGGTGAATGTGAGACTTGTTGATGAAACATCAGATGAGATGCGGTGACCATCTCTCATTGAGTCCGAGTATGCGAGTAGCAAGGAAGCCGTTTCCCAATGCCCCTCAGAGACTGCGTAGTGTAGAGGTTTTGCTGCACTGATAGCTTGGCAGTCAATATCAGCACTTCCATGGCGTATCAACTGCTCTACGACCATTGTTTGTCCTTTTGATGATGCATAGTGCAGAGGTGTCTCACCGTAATTGTCTCGGCAATTGACATCAGCACTTGGTAGGCTGAGCAACTGTTCTACGACTATTGTGTGTCCTTTTGATGATGCATAATGCAGGGGTGTTGCCGCTACCCTGTCTTGGGAATTGAGGATCACACTCGAGTGATGAATTAACTGCTCTACCACCATTGTATGGCCATTGGATGATGCATAGTGCAGAGGCGACGCTTCGTGATTGTCTCGGCAATTAACATCAACAGTTGGATGATGGATGAGCTGCTCTACAATAGCCTTATGCCCTTTCATGGCAGCCAGATGCAGTGCTCGCTTGCCGCGGGAGGTTTCCAAGGTCTTGTCGACGCGGCTGGAAGCGAGAAAGACTTGCATAACTTTTTCCCGTCCCAATAACGCTACCCAGTGTATTGGGGCATAGCTATTTCCTTGCCGATGATTGCAATCAATGCTAAGGTCATCAATCAACTTCGCCGTAAGTGCTTCGTGTCCTGTATGTATCGCAAATTCGAGTTTTTTCGGGGCAGATTGGTCTGTAAAATCGCACCCCAAACGGGCGAGGTACGCATCAACGATGCCAATATGACCCGCTTGTGAAAGGTAGTGCTTCAGTTTGAGTCCGGGAGCACGAAGTTCTTCTTGCGTCATGAACCCCAGTAAAGACTCGAACGTCTCGGTGCTATCACTTAAGATAGCTTCATGTAGGGGCAATCGATCGCTTCCATTCCTTGTATCCACTCTTGCGCCAACGTCAAGCAGATAATTGACCACCTCTACCTGGCCGGCTCTAGCAGCGCAATGCAAGACAGTGGATCCGTCATCGGCCTTCGTATCAACTGTCATGCCTGCGTCCAGGAAGACGCGCAGCCGGTTCAAGTCGCCCAAAGTGGCTACTTGCATGAAGTTTGATACACTGCATGGCTTTGCAGTACTGATGGTATTGGACTGTTGATCTTGCAAGTGTGTTTTGTCGTTATATTCATCGCGGCAGCTATGGCTTAGGGTAGGGTGATTCTTCTTTTGATGCCTCCTGAGATTGTCCTTTCGATTTGAAGTGAACACACAGCGCTCAACATGGCAACGGTGCTGTTCATTACCCGCACGGTGTTGAGATTTGATGTGACGTTCGAGGTCCAGACGAGAAGCAAAGCCTCTTGTACAGGTCCGGCATTTGTAAGGCTTTGTATGTGTTTTCAGATGCTTACTCCTATGTGTTAGTCAGGCCTTGTTACATAGTGGGCTAGTCTATTAGCTTACTTCAGCTTTCCTTGTGTATCAATTCGCTTGGAACAAAGATCGCACGCGAACTTCTCGAATGTCATTTTGGCGTCTTTCGCATGCCATCAGTAGGCGTCCGGTTTATATTTGTATTTGATTTGAGGCTGCAGGCGCCAAGCCGGTTTCCTGTCTGGCGTTCCAGATGGGACTGGCAACTTGGGCGCATTGACCTCAAAGGGCACGTAGGCTGTGTGCCGCTCAATTCGCAGTCGGTCTCATACCTAGCCTTACAAATAGCCGCACTCCCCGATCCCGCCTCTCAGTCGAAGACAGATTTCCGCCGTCAGCCTGCTCTTTGCTACACCAGCAACCTAGATACCTTCTACCCACTCAGCGATACTACCCACTACCCACCATCCTCAGGACAAC
Organism: Alternaria incomplexa; assembly: GCF_024043165.1. Lineage (NCBI taxonomy): Eukaryota > Fungi > Ascomycota > Dothideomycetes > Pleosporales > Pleosporaceae > Alternaria > Alternaria incomplexa. Next base: position 446,656 of record NW_026249862.1, on the reverse strand, counting down.
GCTGATCTCCATACTACCAGCCTCGGCATTACCACAATGTCGCAGCAATTCCCTCCAACGACGTCCGAACGGGACTCCAACAACACTCCAGCGTTTGGAGCATACCACAACGACGACGATCAGGACTTTGTGTGAGTCACCTTTTTTTTTTAACATCATGCAGGTCTGCCTCCCAGCGCTTGATCACTCAAGACCAGAACCAATACAACAATGACGGGTGCGCCACGTTCTTCGTGCCCTTCCATCAGCCAGTCGCCGGTCACAGCTACGCCTCCTTTCCCCAGCAAGTTGCACGGGCCAATGAAATTCTTCCACATGCGCAGGCAGAGCAGCACGCTGGACCTCACTACCCCTGTCAAGACAATTCCTGGGACCCTGCCGCCTTCGATGCCTACCACACTGGAGGATTGCAGCATCACGGGACTCGCACTCATGGTTCAGCTGCCTTCCCAACCACACTGAACACACTCATCGATTACAACTCGAACAACCCAAAACAGGCACCTGGTGGAGGATTGCACCCCGAAACTGGCTTCTACAACACCTCGTTGAACCGTCTAGATATTGGAAATAACTTGGGACTTGCCCCACAGCTGCTTTGGCCAGACCCCTTGAGCAACACTTACGGCTATGATCAGCCAATCATGCCTACCACGGACTGGACCCAGCCTATTTCGGCCTTCCAGCCCAATCCAGCGCCAGCAGTTTTGACTGTTCCAGTCCCACCCACCACCGACGCAGCCAGCATTCGCTGCCCCGAAGGCTGCCCTGAGACCTTCGGTCGCAACGAAGAAATGCGGCGCCACATGAAGAAGCATGGAACGCCTCGCTTCAAGTGCCCCATCTACGATTGCCCCATGACATTCTACCGCAAGGACAAGCTACAGGACCACGCCAAGAAGGGCCACGGTAGCCGCGCATCCCTGAACATCCGTTAGTTCGCTACGTCTCACAGCATTCAGTAGGGCATGCATTGCTGTGTCGCAACGAGAGAGAAGACCACGAGGGTAAGATGGAGGTGTGCTACGGGCTTTCTTGGGCTTCGTCTTCGAGTCGCTATAGTTGTTCCGGTCTTTACAGCCTCTTCATTTTTTATTCCACACACACTCGTTACAGTTCGCTTTTACTATCCTTTTTGCTTTCTAGTTAGGTCGCTCCTTGTTAGTGAAATACAAGTCTTTCCTTTGCCTTGCCTGCCCATTCCCATCTCCATCGTGACAACCTTCCCCACCTCATTGCTCCCACAGAGCCTCACTTCGCCCCCAAAGTGCCCAGACTCCGGTGAGCCGTGGCGTTGACACGTCAATAAGCCACATCTATTAAGGGCACACTCGTCCAATCGCGAACAGAAAGGCTGCAGGTGCGATGGTCCTTCATGCGCAGTCTATCACACTTGTTGTTGTGCGTCGAAGGGCACGCGCGTCCAATGACAGGTTGGCGCGAAGTGGGGTCGACGCAGAGCTGGCGGGGCGAGGGGCACAGTGGCGTCGCTAGCGCGGTTGGGAGGGCGTGTGGCTGTTGGATTGTATATCTCCTCAGAGTTGCGTGTTGAATGTGCGTAGGATGCGCGCTGTGACTTCCGGTTCAAGAATAGAGACCGAGTGTGTATGAGAAGTGAACGAAGCGGAACGGCTTTCTCATCTACTCCATGAAAGCTGCACATCTTGGCCATCGATGAGAACAAGCAAGCTGGCCCATCGATTGACCTTTGCGACTACTCTAGTTTGGGTACTAGATTAAGTCGACTGAAGAATGGTTTACACAAAAGAGGTGGCTTGCTGGTCAATACCTCCGGGCTTTGCTCATCCATTGATCAGTATGTTCCGAGAAAACCCCACTTCACCCTGTCGGGTAGCTCCAGCTTGAGAATGACATACTACTCGTTGTAATACAATGCGTCATACAGTCGGATAACGACCGCCATAGTATAGTCAGTACAGGCAAATAGTCCTAACTTCAATGAGATCCTTCGGTCAATATCTCAAGAATGCAATCTCTGGTGGATGATACTGTTCGTCGAACAAAACCAGCATCCACGCTGTGATATTCGGCGCGTACGTCCGGACCTTGTTACTCTCTTCGAGTCCAGCCCATGTCTTTTCCAGAAGTCCCAAGCGCCCATCGCGTGTGATGTTGATATTTCCCAACAACAAAGCGAGCATGCATGCGCTGAGGCCGTAATTACCACTATCCAGCATGCACGAGGCGAGTCGGTTCCGAAATCGACATATATGTCCGAAAATTGCTATGCGGTCCGCCACCATTTGGTTATCGCAATCCTGCATGGTTCTAAATATGACAAGATAGCCCTAGGCACGGCATGAGGTGTAGTCTCGGGAAGTGGCAAAATTCTCGTAGAATCGATGGCTCCCTAGAAAAGTCCATTTCTCATCTTTGTTGATACTGGAAACATGGAGCATGTCGGCCATGTGTCTGCCACACAAGTCGTTGAAGTATGTTGCATCGAAACAGAGATCTGCACCTATCATATGGAGGTGCACGTCGTCTGATATCTTGGAAGACACCTCAATAGGGACCAGGAGAAATAACGCCGAGGCACATCTTTTCTCCTGGAATGTCCATGTTCGGCGGAACCAAGCATCTTGTGCAATGGACGTAAGCAGTTCAGTGGCCGCCTTAACTCGCTCACTTACTGGAGGCCATTCAGAGGACTCTCTGTTCGTCACATCCTTGTTGTATCTACAGTCGTAATAGAGGTATGTAATCAGCCGTTCTAAAGACAGATGATCCGTTATCGGTTGAGACAGTGGCGCCACCGTCCACTTGCTCTCTTCGTATACCCGATGCATGATCTTCAGATGTGCCTGGATGTCTGCCATTCTTGATCAATCCAAACAAATGCACACTTGCGAGATCTGGCAAACAGCATTGCGCGATGAAACACCAATGCCGGACAGCCGATAGGCATAGGTCCGCCTGCTTTCGACCAGTCCGATATATGATAGTGCGGTAGCGGTAACAGGCCTTCCATAAACTGTGTATGCTTCCAGCAGTAGGAGACAGTAATGTACGCCATGCCATCGGCATGTTCCTCTGGTGTCGTGAGCCGGTAGTCGTTGTAGCTATCGTCTGCAAGCCATCTCTCGACGGACACAGGCGTGATGAAACGAAGTCTGAGTGGCGTATTCTCCGGGACTCTATAGAGTGCCAGATCGAGAATCTTCTCAATCTCTTCGTGAAGAGCCTCTGGGGTACTGTATATCTCGTTCAAAGATAGATGGTCGTCGCGCTGCATGTTCGCGAACAAGAAACACAGATTGACAAATTGTTATTATCTGGGGAATTCGCGATCTTAAGGCCTAAAACGCTCCCTAGGCTCTTGAGCACATGTGGGTGCTGGTGATGAGAAGTGAGTTGCGGATGTGTAGTGGTTTGTTTGGGTGCCATGGACGACTCCAAAGGATATAAGCTCCAGGTATCGCGCTCGTCATGAGCCGGTATCTGTTGTTGGTGTTGTGTCAATCCAAAGCAGGTAGCGACACCAGGAAAGAACCTTGGAAGTGCTGTGCCACACTGCTCACGTGCAAAGTGGGGTGAAACCGCAACAAACCATACCAAACGCGGGAACCTCCCACCTCCATCACGCAGGCGCACCACAGCCCATCATGAAATGTGAATATTTTCATTACTTAATACTGGTAACCCAAAAAAAGCCAGCCAAACCAAAGCCGCAAACGAATGCATACCCAAATCTAACAAAACGCCCATTGCCCATTGCAAATGCCAAAAAGACTCGACCAAAACCCACCGCCCCGTCTATCGAGCGTATTTCATCGGATAGCATTAGACTCGTATATCAGGATATCGCGAAACCACCATTTTGAACGCCATAACAAACATGCACACACGTCGCATTTCCCATTGCCCGTTTCGCATCATCGCTATCATTAGTACAATGATCGTCGCTTCAGCTTATTCCTGCGTCACATTAGCACACATTCACCATCAAATCATCTCGCACTATGAAGTGAAGAACTTACGTAGCACCCCAACTCAACCGACTCTTCGACTTCGCTGCCTCAGGCCCCATCGCCGACCTCGGCCTCTCCTTCTCTTGTTCCTTCTCCTTCTGCGCCGCACCCGCTTCCGGTCCCGTCGCATTCGCAGTAACAGCATAGTAGCGCGGTGTAGTCGGTGTGTTGCGTCGCGGGTTCGGAGGACGCACGTTGGTGGGAAGAGGCGATGTCAACGGTGTATCGGCAGCTTGGGAGCCGACGGGTTTGGATGGGATGGCAGATGCGGCGGTGGAAGGACGGATGGACATGTTCTTGTCCTTGGGGGCGAGGACGCGACGCAGTTTGGATTCTTCGCGCTTGGGAAGGGCTTCTGGAGCTGGTGTTGCGGAATCGGTGGATGGCTGCTCGGGCTCTTGGGTCTTGCGGACGATCTTTTGCATCATGACCTTGAGACCGAGACTCCTCCTGCGATTGGTCTTGAGCTCTCTCAACTCAGCGGGTGGGACGTCGTGCGACATCAGGCTCCAGCGGTTGGGTGTCTCCTTAGGCGAGCTCTTGCTGCGGAGATGGCGTTGGGGAGTCTCTTGGATGCTGCCTTCACGTTCCGGGACTACGGGCATAGGTGGAATTGGTATCGTTTCCACGGGTGGCGCCTCGTCTGATGTCTTCGTCAGCGGTGGACTCGGTTCATGGATGAGTGTCGCACCACTTGAGCGAGCAGAGAAACGGTCAGGTCGGTCCATGGAGATGACACGCTGCCGGGTGCGCTGGGATCCGAGGCGCTCGTGATCGAGCATGAGCTGATACTTGGTGGCTTTGAGTTCGTCGATGGATTGCTGCAAGCGTTCAATCTCGTCTTGGTCCTGTGTGTGGAAGGTGGCAGCGGCGTCAAGTTCTCCTTGGATGTCCTTGACGTAGTGATCCTTCTCCGCAATGGTATTCCTCAGCAACTCCATCTCTTCGTCCTTGCTGGCAAGTGCTTCCCGTAGCTCGGACACCTGACCCTCCATGCGCTGGAAATGAACACGATGCACTACGCTTGGGCGCGCGGTCTCCATGTCCTCGTTGACTTCCATCTCTTGGCTGAGCTGCACCTTGATAGCCTCAGCCTCTTGGAGCGCAGTAAACAAGCGGGCATTAGCCTCGACCAGTCGCTTCTCGAGAGCGGCCACCTCGGCGTATAGGCGAAGGTTGTCTTGCTGGGTGGTGTTGAACATAGCCTCGAGCTCCTCCTTGTCGTGCTCATCCTCATCAATCGTTGGCAATCGTCCGACCACGGAGTTTGCTCGACTTCTGGGCTGTGGCTCAAGTTCCGCCAGCTTAACGGCGGACTCCTCCAACTGCTCTCGAGTCTGAGTGTGTTTTTCTCGCTCTTCCTTGAGGGCCTTTTGTATCTTCTTGGCAACATCCCATGATCTTTGCAGCTCGGCTTGCTGATTGACAACCTCCTCCTTGGTCTGGGCACTGGCAGCGAGTTGTTCTCGCAGCTTTGCAATAATCACATCCTTGTCTTCCTCAACTTCCGGAGAACTTCTGCCCTTCTTGATCCGTAGCATTCGGACTTCAAGGGCATGGTCCCCATCGTCCCCGTCTTCCGAAAACCGCGGGCTCGACTGTCGTTCCATAGAGATCAACCGCTCCCTCATTAGCTTCAGCTGCGCATCTTTGACTTCCATTATCGTCTTGTGTTGCCTGGCCATCTCTTCAAGCTGGCTATCGCGGTCCTGTATGCTCTTGTCTTTCTGCTCGTTGCCCTTTCGAAGTGCAAACAGCTCGATGTCTTTCCGGTATACAATCGCTTGATGGTCCCGGCCCAAGTTTTGTTTGATGGCTTTCAACTGATCACGGAGGCCAGAGTATTCCGCAAAGGTATCATTGAGCGCTTCGCGTGCATTTTGAAGTTCCTCCTTCGTGATTCGAAGTTGGACTTCACGGGCCTTGTGTGCTGTTTTAGATTCCGTGAGCGAGCGTTGCAGTCGCACGATCTCGCTATCTTTAGGGTCAACGGCGATCGTTTTTGTGTCGGATGCCCCTGATTGAGAAGTCGAGATTGGCTCAATGGGCTCGAAATCTTCATCCTCGACGGCGGATGTCTTGGGAATGGGCACGGTAGCCGCATTGGCCAGATCACAAGGCGTTTGGGCCCGGGGGGTTTCGGATGACGAGGGCGAGCGGGGTTGAAGATCTGATTCGCTATCACAATCGGTAGCGCCCGCCGCTAAGACTCGCTGAAACACGTCAAACGCGACCATGACGAAAACAAGTATCAATAAATCGCCTGCTTCGAGTTTGTGGTTTGCGCAGCTGGCGAGTGCGACGAGGTGCAATGCGTTTGCAATTGACGTCTGATGTCTGTTCGCCCAAGTGTCGGGCCGTTGGCGCGCAACTAGGAGAAAAGTGCCCGGTAAGGCTGTGACGATGACCGTGGAAAGGGGCGAGTCAAAAGCAAAGTCCAATACCCTGCGCCGCGTGTCGATCAGGTTGTGCAATCCCGACGTAAGTCCGAAAACTTCAGTGTCGCGCGTCCTGCTGAGAAGACGGTAGACGCCACTTACGACTGGAGTGTCGCCTGTAGCGGGATTAGTAAACCAACGAGGTGTGCAGGGCGTCCATGCGAAGACGAGCCGCTTGGTAACATACCTGGTCTGGATCCTGGCCCTGCGAGCTCAGATGGGTGACTGGCGGTACAGACAGCTGGAGTAGCTATCGAACCAAGAGTAGTCGTCAACGTCGATGACAAAGTCGATGGCTCTATAGATGATGATATAGTCTCTCCCGCAGCTAAAAGAAACCTTCGGGTCAAAGCAGGGGTAAATCCTGCGTCGGTAGGTAGCGGATAACGTTGTGAAGTGTCTTGGGCTCCGTCAAACGCTCTCAGCATTCTGGTACGAGCCAAGCTGTCGAACGGTTCGTGGTGAGACGTGGAATCGAGAGGCTGGAATTAGGCGAGTCGAAGAGTGAAGCGAGGGGTGGTGGCCTTGGGCGTCGTGATAATAGAGTTCATTAAGTTGACGTCAAGATGCTATACGTTGGGTGTACAAGATGCAATGGCCGTGAACATGATACCGCCAAACTCCAAAAAGAACAGTAACAAATGGATCGTGAACAAGTTGGGGCATTGATGAGATAAAGGGGAAGCTCGCATAAATGAGCAATTGAAGTGAGGGGTTGCATGTGAGCTGTGACGCCGTGCTCGACTGCTTGCGTGATGGATATCGCAGCAAAAGTAACGGAGACATGCAGGGATCCCCGCAACTAAAGCCCGCTGCCCTAGATTTCGAACTGCTTGAAGCCCTCGACCAAGCCATCGCTAATCTTGGAGGGAATTGCCCACACAGGCAGATAGTGCTGCACCTCGTCGAAAGCAGGGATGTCGCCTGTGTTGGCGTCCGACCACATGCACACGACCCTTCCAGAAAGTTTCGATTGTTCTTTGGCGTTCCAAGTCACGCTAACGTTCCAGGGCTGCCCAAATTCGCGATGCCACAGTCGCACTTCCCGGGCGCCGTCCCCACCGACGGGTTTGAAGCGAGGATCTGAAACGGCGCCGTCGACGCTCAACGCTGTAATGGGCGAGTCGAACAGCACGCGACATGCTCGGGTGTTGTGCCCAACAACGCGTATCGTCGCCTTGTTCGAGTGATTGCCTTTATGAATCGAGTAATCGAGCCAGCTGGCAATGTATGTGTTGTTGTCAAATGGCGCGGCTTGCGCTGTCTTTGGGACGACTTTAGCGTCAAGACCCTGCCACTGGCACTGCTTTAGTTCCTTACGCGTCGCAACCTCGGGCGTCGTGCAATCAAGCTGCTGGCCTTGCGCACTGGGTAACTCGCCAACAATGCGTTGCACATAGCCGTCCAAGCCGGTCAGGGACATGACGTTATGACCAGTCTCGCAATTAACCCGCTGGACGAAGTACACCTTTAAGCGATGATCCCTGCTGAAAGGGAACGCAACAAGGTTGTAGATGACGGTTGCGACGCATATCAGGAATAAAAAGGTGGGGATGTGATATGTGAAGCGGTGAATAAACGGGCCGGTGGGTGCGAGCAACAACACAGTAAGCGCTGCGAAGGCGAGGTAAATAAACAGAGGCGAGTTACCATCGGATGGCGTCTGGTATAGGGCCGACGTGAGGAGTAAAGCGACCTGTCCGACAAGGATGATCACGATTGGCGCTAAGAGTAGCAGTTGAACGACCCAGATCCAGCTCGGTAATTTGCCGCTCCACTCTTGTTCTCCAGGATACACGTTGCCGAGATCTATTCGCCGGGGCCCTTGAGCATGATCCTCGCCGCTCTCGCTGATGGAGTCTCGCCTGTTGCCGCCGTATCTTGCGAATCCACGTCGATCGCCGCGTAAAAGTGAGGTGGTCTCGGTGGCGTCATCGTCTCCCACGGGGCGATCATCGGACCGTGCAGCGGTGGTGCTGCCTGTAAGGGGCCTGCTTGCGGACTCTGAGTTGCGCCGGGATTCGTCTTCCTGCTCGAAATGACGGGCATACGCAGATTTGGTTGGAGCGAGGAAGAGTTCGAGGTAGGAGAGGAGGATTGCCGCGAACACAGCTGCGAAGTAGAACATCGCAGAATAACCAGCGGCAACCTGGTAGTCGTTCACGAAGACCGTGATGATTGTGAGAAGCACGAAGGAGCCGATGAAAAGCCAGATCAAAGCGTACATGCGCTGGAGTGCTGATGGCCGCATAGCATCGGCCCCTCGCGCAAGGAACCAAGCGATGAATATCCAGGCTGAGAGCATCATGCTGTTGATATCGTTAGCAGTGGACAGAGTAGCAGCATGAGCGACCTACCTCCAGACGGCGAATGGGCTGCTGTAAACAATGAAGGGATTGAACCGGACTATGAGATAAGCCAATGCGACCACAACAGCACTTGCAGTGACAAAGATGATGGGGAAGCGGAAGAAGCCGCGCCAGCCGTATAAAGGTACCGGATTGTCATCGTCAGACGAATAGATGTAGGCTTTGCGCGCCAATAGGTAGTTCTTGTCAGCCTTGGAGAGCCCAAACGTCAAACCGATCAATGTAAGAGGTGCCACAACCAGCAAAGTGACGCACAAAGCGAAAAGGGTATGTAGCTTAAAAACGACGAACACCTTGCCGAAGAGGTCAAACCATACGCCGTCGCTGCCAGTTCCGGTATTGATTCTACCGTTATCGAGGCTTTCTGAGCCACTGAATTCGTCACTGGTGATGGAAGCCAATCCAGATGTTGAGGCCAGAGCTGCTGAAAGCATGTGCCAGAGCGAGTTCATCGAAGTTTCACGTGTGGAGTCTTCCACAGTGTGGTATCTGGCCCTGGGCTCCATGAACGCGATGTCCAGGCCGCGTAGCCCAAGTTCGCCGTGGAAGACTTTGTAATCAGTTTCGCTTCGAATGTAACCCTTTTTGAAGCCATCTCCGCTCACGACTGTTCCGAAAGGATATTTAGCCTTTTTGTAGTAGCGGGTGATTTCGGTATCGGTGCTTCTGAACAAGGTAGCTCTGCCGCCAGCTCCAGCTCCCTCGAGGTTTACGAACGTATGGGCGACCTGAGAAATCGGATTCCGCATGAAAGCTTTGGCGCCGTTGAGATAATCCTCTTCGCCGTTGTTGAGCAACAGTACCACGGTTCTTTTGGGCCAGTTCTTGGATTCTGTGAAGTAGGATAAAAGTTGCAGTATCGTCACAACACCCACGCCATCGTCAGTTGCACCGTACCCGCTGCTCACTGAGTCGTAATGGGCGTTCACAAGTACGCCGCCGTTATCCGGACTGCGCTCAGTCCCATTGAAGGGTTCGTCATCATCAGAACCGCGGATTGCAACAATGATATTAGTGCCTTCAAAATAGATAGATGTGCTGCCAGATGAAAATGTGGCGTTTGCGGTCAGGTCATCGAAGAGCTCGACTTGGCCCTTATCCAGGTCTTTTGAAGTAACGATGGCCTTGATGCGCGCAAGCAGATATTTGCGTACATCGTCGTTCGCGTGGCTGTTGTATGGGTGGAACCGGCGGGTAATGTGCTGGAGGTCGCCCCAAGCTTCTGTGAGGTTGACGCCGGTTGGCGGATTGGATGGATAATTCGGTACCGTCAGGTGGGTAACGAGCAGGGCAGCAAAGAGGCCCACGTAGACGATGGTAGTAAAGAAGATGACTGGCCCAGGCGTGAAGGAGAAGGGGTTGAGGCGGGCCATGACAGCTCTCGTGGCGCCACGTAGCTTTCAAAAGCTTTCAGTGGGAAGAGATGACGCAAGATGCAGTAGAGTCGGTGGTTGTAGCTATGCTTGGTGATGGCGGGCGGGGCGTCCTCGTGCATTGCATGTGATGTGCATATGTCATGGGCCATAGCTCCCAAGCTTAGCCGCATGCGTATCTAGTCGCGTCAAGAACCCCAAGCTTTCTGTCATCACTCACAATCACGACGGAGTCGAATTGCATCAGCATCGCGTTCATACGCCCGCAGTGTATATTGGTATTTGCCTTAGCGACCAATTGTCCTCGTGCTGATCATGGGCCTCGAGGCGCGCTTGCCACCAATCCAGCCGGATGTGGACGCGTCAGACAATGAGGCATCAAACAGAGTAGAAGATGTCGCGGAACTGCCAGTACTCACAACTTCACCGACAGCCCATTCGGGATGCTGTTTAGCTCTCAGCGAAACCCTCATTGCCTACCTCGCCTCGCTCCTTCCTCAGCCTCCCGCGCTTGCTCTATCCGTCGGAAGCGGCTTCGGCCTCCTCGAAAGCTATCTCATCACCAAACCCTACGCGTACCATGTCATTGGTGTTGAAGTAGAGCCGAGCTCGAACAGATACTTGCCCTCTTCGAACCATCGCGTCGTTCACGGCACGCGTTTTCTTGAGCCGCTCGCAGAGGAGGCTACGACATGGCTTTTCGTATACCCGCGACGCGTTGGGCTAGTACGCGAATACCTTGCACAGTATGGCCAGGACAGCGTGGACAGAGTGATATGGGCAGGCCCCAAATCGGATTGGGATGACTACAAGGCATGCTTTGCCGGATGGACTGTGGAAGAGCAGAGCGCCGAGCAGATCGGTGGAAGGGCATGGGAACTGATCGCCGTCGCACACAGGCCCACGTCATGAAGCGATATGTCTGTTATGGCGGACGTGTCCATCCTCGACGCTCACTTCACGTGTTTCCCCTGATCTCATCGTCTCCGACCATGCGCAGGCTTCATGCCTAGTGAGAGCATGATAATTCCTGCCAGTGACCAGAGCCTCATTCTGGCTCGATACTCTGACATCGATGACTGGATCGCCATTTGGCGCGCTGAGCCAAATCTGAGTGTAAGTTACGCTCATGTCGCAATGCTGCATTGGTCTCTGAAGTGCACGCTCTTGGTTTCATTGTCTCGCCTCTCACAACAACGCCGAAGTTTTCTCTTTCGGCGGACAAAGGCAATGTGAACTTCATATTGATGCTAGGGTGGCGGCCTTTCACTCGAAACTCTGTTTGTCTTATACGACCTGGAGAGGACGCTTTGTCTCATCAGCTACATGTCTGATGTCTTCTCAGGTTTGAGACACTCCATACATCGCCCATCTCAACAAGGCACGCCCTCATGATATTACACCATATGTGTTCACACCCTCGAGAATACGATAACGACACACACATTTTCTAGACCCATCAGCACAATCGCCTACCATGGACGCCCTTCCTGGCGCTGTAATGCAGGCCTTTGCGCACCTGTGGAACCAACACCCCGAAGTAGCAGCTGGTATCTACGCTGCAGGTGCCGTCGCTGCTGCTGTGCCGCATTACATACCAACCTTTGAGCAGGCTAAGGTTTGGTATCAGAAACCCAGGCCTCTTACGACATCTGTCGCCAAACCCTTCCACACCATCGAAGACGCAGCCGGAATCGTGAAATCAATAGTTACCAAAGTTCCCCGGCCTACCCTTATCACCGTCACTAGTTCTGTCTCACCGGCCTGCAACACACCCTCCACTGTCGAACAGCAAGCCAAAGTTGAAGTTTTGGACACTCCCTTGTCTTCCGAATCAAACCGGGACATTTTCAAATCTGACACGGAAAGCTCTGCTCGTTCAAAAGCGAGTAGCTCATCGCAACTCTCCTGGGAGCGTAGTACTCCGCGAGATACAGTGCCGGGGATAACTAGCAAGAGTTCAGAGCGTTCACTGGCAAAGACTACGAGTATTTCTTCTGAGAAGAGCAATCCTGTTCACGAGGTACCATCAGTATTGGGCACGAAATCTTCCAATGTTACAAATACAGGCTTCAAAGCCCGGATGAGTAGGGTTCTACACGGCTCGCGATCCTCCGCGGCATCGAAAGAATCGACCATCAGCGATACACCCAGAGTCGTCACCTCGACCGGGTCTTCCACCGTTGGCAAGGTGCTTTCTCGGACCACGTCTCCAGTTGTGGTTGAACAGTTACCGGTTGCCTCACAGTCGTTCGATGAGATCATAGACTATTCGTTTGAAACCATTACCATTCCGCAGAGATCAAAGACAGTTTCCAGTGCTCCTCTATCTAGCACTGCGGGCATCGACTCTGGCCTCAAAGAACATAAGTCGGCCTTTACACATTATAGGCAACATGCGGCTAGCAAAAGCACCCGGAGCAGTATCTCGAAGATGACAGAACACAAGCCAGCCTTTACACATTACAGACAAAAGGCGGCTAGGAAATCACTCCAAGATTCGTCGTCATCTAAGACACTTCCCAGCGCACCTGTGTCCAGCAGCAAGGACAGCACCGTTACGCCGAGAGAACACAAGCCGGCCTTTACACCTTACAGAAAAAAGCCGGCTAGCAAACCACTTCGAGATTCGCCGTCACTCGCCAAATCCCAACTCTTACGCTGGAATGACTTTCGACGAGCGATTGATGATAAATACGTTACGCAGCAAGCAAATCAAAAGCCGACCAAGTCGTCCTACTACAGTAGCCCGATCACTATGGTGGATATCATGGTGGGATATGTGCCATCCATTCTCTTCGCCGTATGTGACCATCTGTATAAGGATGACCCAGACATTCAGGAAATGGTAGCATTTATGGTGCGCAATGCATACATGTTTGTCGTTGGATATCTCGCCTACGCGGAATTTCGCTTGCCAACATTGCCATACTCCAAACCTGTAGCATACGCACGCAGCATCGGCACCGTATCCTACAACGTGTGGCAGAAAGCAGTAGCCAGCTTCCTGGGAAAGCAGCAAGCCGATCACTTCATCATAGACCGGGCGTTATACGCCACCCTCGTCGGTATCGCGATTTATTTCCTCCTTTTCGCCGGACGAAGGACCCGCGAAGTTGTTCACCACAAAGAAGATGAAAGCGATTTAAGCGAGGATGAAGACATGTCTGAGACCCAGGATCTGTCCGCCAGCGCGCCTGCTGTCATCCCGCACCGGAAAGAGACATTAATTCGTTGTTGCATCGCCTTCACTGTTATGATAACTGTCATTTGGCTCAGTGTCTACGTCCAGGACTTGGCTGTTATCTTGGCCAGTGTGCCAGCGGTACACGTTCTTTCAATCTATGACGAAGAGGCGCGCAACACCATCTTCACCATATTGAACCTCGTGGTCGGCGGCTCATACCGATCGGTCATCGCCGCGCGAACCTGGATACGATACTACGCTGCGGTTGCAGTAGTAGTATACGTCCTCATCCATATAGACCAGCCATCTTTGTGCGCTGATAGACTTATCAGAGGCGGCGTTGCCCCACCCTTCAGTCATTTTGCTGTCGTGCTCAAGCTTGTGGGCCTCTCCTATGTCGACTCCCTCGTGCACGGCATCATCGAAGTCTCTCGAATTTGCATAGCGAAACTCCGGGTTGTGAAGGCTTGGGTTCGGTACAAGTTTATGCTCATCGTCAGAGGTCGCGCTATCTTCCTGTGGCACCCAAAGACTGTCGGCGAATGTCTCCGCTGGGTGCTCGCGACAATATTACTCGGTCCCCGGACAGTATATGGGTTGCTACCAGTATGGGTTGGCCCAGTCGTTGGGTTGTTCGCGCTCTGGGCATTAACGTATGCATTCATACCATTGTTCCAGTCTCTTTTCACGGCGATCTGGCACACCATACAGCCTTGGATTGAAAGGACGTCCGATGCAGCTGCTCATCCAATGAAGGAGTTTACTACTAGCACTGCGTCGATTCCAGCCCCAGTTAAGGGGTCGACTTCATGGACTGCTGTAACCACGACAGCTTTACGGAATTGGGTCACGCCTTCTCGCAAACTCACTACAACTTCGCGGGAACGCGCAACGAGCTCTTATGTGTACACTGCTACCCCAACGAAAAGGGTTACGAGCTCTCGTATACCCACTACCCTCTCGCCGGCATGGGCTACCAAGTCCGTTAGGAATGCTACCTCCAGTTTCATCACAAACACCCAGAAAACGACTTTTTCAGCATTCGGAAGGATCTCGATGAACCTGAGCTTATTCTACAGGGCACAGATCCAGCCGGTCGTATCTGCCGTGGGTACACGCTGCCTCAGCAATTGGTGCCAAGGCCTAGCTTACCACTGGGTATGGCGCGCGACGATCATCATCGCGCTCACCAGTGTATGTACTGTAGGCTGGATCATGGCCGCTCAAGCATATCCCGCACATAAGGTCCGGTCCTCATTTACATTCGCAACTAGTTTCATGATGATGTACGTCCTAGGCACGAATGGGGTTCTGGCATGCACCCAGGACTATGGCATTATCTTTGCGACTGTCCTTGTCATACTTCTACTTCTAGCCCACTGGCGGCCGGCTCCGATCGTGGCCCGAGATTCTCCCAATGAACTGCTCCCTAATCGGCCGGATGAAGTTATGGTTCCTGGCTCTGCGCCACCAAGCCCTCCCGCAGCACAAATCCCCGCCCCTACCAGTGGCGTCGAAGATCCAGAGCAAGTAGACCCCCAAAGTGGAGAGCCTGATACTCCCAATCAGCCACCAGACGCACAGCCGGCGCAGGCACCTCAGCCACCCAGCAATAGTCAGGCAGTTGATCTTCAGGATGAGGACCTATCAGGGCTGCCAGACGAAGTAGACGCGTTGCCCACTCAACAACAGGCTTCGCCTGTACAGACTCCCGTGGGAACGCCAGCACGGGAGCAATCGATTGAGACTCCGGATCAGGCTGAGGCTCATACTGAGACGCCCACCGCAGATGCATGGACACAGACAAACGCATCTCTTCCTTGGCTACAGCGCTGTATGACTTGGCTCTTCGACAGTGAGGCGGCGCGCACAGCAAGAGAAAATGCTATTGAGGCAGCTAGGGCTGCTGCTGAGCAGGAGCATAAGGACTTCCTAGAGCAATCTGGTCTGGCGAGCGGTGCAGAACACGAGGAGCCACAATCGTCAAACGACGCCAGCGAAAGTCCAGCTGCTGATTCTTCGATGATATCTCAGCCTACAGAGACTGAGCAACAGCACCGGGCTACTGTTGAAGCTGAGAAACCTGAGGAAGCAATGGCAGCTATCCCATCAGAGACGACAACTGAAGCTATTCCAGACCCTGCGGCTCAGCTGCCAGTGACATCGGTGGGTGCTGATACATCGGCATCTTTGCGTACCCTCACTCCAGCCGCCACGTTCAAACATACTCCTCTGTTCGAGCCTACTCCTCTGACAACGACCACTCCCTCTACCATCGCTACTCCTGCGATACCAGCCATTTCCTCCAATTCTCTGGTTGTACCTACTCCCGTCATTACGCCTACCGATGTACCAAAGTCTGCCACATACACTACTGAGCCTTCGTCATCGCTTGACATCACGTTCGATCTTCCTACCATCGTAGTCAACGCACCAGAACCTGAGACGCAAGATGGATACACGCCCATGACATTTGTTCCCATTGAGATGATGGAACTCGCTACACCCGCCAAGCACACGCCTCCCAAGGACCCTGCTTCAGAATCTGTCAATGCACCAGATCACCAAGCTCTAGCCGCTGGTCTAGTGCAAGGTCAGGGAGAGGACGATGGGCAAGACGATGGGCAAGATGGTGTGCAAGAAAGCGACGAAGAGGAAGACGAGGTCGAAGGCGAAGAAGAGTTCGATTTCGGTGGGAGTCCCACGATAGGCACATCAGCTCCGCTACAGCCAGCGAGTCCTATAGATGCCGAGATTGCTGCAGCACTTGAGAGGCAACGCGAGGAGGTGCGAAGAGAGGCTGAGCAGAAGAAGGTCTTGACTCCTATGGAGGTTGCTTCTGGTGGAGCACCAGCGCCTGGTGACGGTGATGACGACGAAAATGGCAACCATGATGGAGAAGGTGACGACTCTTCACACAATACGCCGATATCTGGTGCCCCGAAGCATGCCACTCCTGAACCCGGCAATGAACCTTCTTCGCCAACGGATATGCCAATGAGAGGCACGAACGACGACCCTCCAGCAGCTACGCCCACGACCAGTGTCAATGAAACTGTCCCCGACTTACTCTCGCAACCAGCTCCCGGCACGGCAAATAGTCGTCCTTGGGCCCCTTTCAGCTCGCTTCCTTCCAGCAGGACTGAGCCGCCTATGTTCACAGAAGAGGAACTTAAGACGCAATTCGCCCTTCCTGCCATCTACAATCGGCCTGCCGCTCGGCCCACAGACCCTGCGCATCCAGACTCCGCAGAACAGTGGCGTAACAGGCTGCTGGGAGGCCCTAGTACGTTGACCATTATGAGGCGAGAACGTGAAGCTGCGGCTCGAAGGGCTGGTGGGGATGGTGGAGATGCGCCGCCTGGCCCTGGTGGTTCTTCTGGTGGAAACGGCGGCGGCGGTAGTGGGGGTGGAGGTGGCAGTGATGATCCCCCCTCTCCTTTCGATCCATCGCGCGGTAGTGGAGGCGCGAACCCTCCATCGCCGTCGGGTTCAGCTGGCTCAGGACCTATGGAGGGGATCGACGAGGCTTCTTCGAGCGACGAGGGGCAGAACGGTGAGAGCGATCCCCATAGTCATAACAATGATGACAGTCAGACTTTGAACAACCAAGCTGACACCAACGATCAGATGGATAATGGCGACGACGGTAATGAGGGTGGTGGCGACAATAATGGCGATTCATCCGCACAGCCTGGAGCTTCCAACGATGCTGGCATTCCCATGACTACTACGCCCGCGGCCTTTGATACTACTGCCACGCCTGACGACGATGGAGATGTCGATATGTCCGATCTATTCAATGTCGATATGTCCGATACCGATTTGGACGATATCAATATGGACAACATCAATCTGGATAACATCAACTTGGACGGCATCGATTTCGACAAGATCGCCAACTCTGGCTTCAACAATGAGCAAACGCCAACCACCACCACCGATGGCATGAGGAGACAGCTGGTGCCTCTCGAGGGACTAGAACAAAACAGCGAAATGCCAACAAGTCTGTATCTGTCTCCCGAGGACGAGCAATACGGTGAAATGGCAGAACAAAACATATTCGCTGATATTGACGCGTATGAGGCGCAGAATGGGCCTATCGAGAATCCACCTCCCATGTTTGAGCCTCAGCAGTATCCGACAGACGGGGAAAGCTTCGATCATCTTCTCGGAAACGGCGGCGATGATTGTCCTTTACCGAACCAGCAGCCATCGGTCATTGTTCCTGGGCCTCTTAAGGATGCGCCAGATGCGTTTGACCCATTCTCGAACGCGAACTGGAGTGCCGAATTTGGGGATGCTACGCAAACTGAACAGGGTGACGATGTGTCAGATCAAGAGATCGTTCGTGCCGCCGTTGCAAAGGCATTTGGAGAAGATCAGGGGCCGGCACGAGATGGTCTAACTCCACCACCATCAACACACGGAGACGACATTGATCTCGAAGACTACGGAGTTGCTGAAGACAATGAGGAACTCATCGCTGGGCTTTCGAATGTCGATCTTAGCGTTGACCAGACCGACAACAATGACAAAGCACGAGTCTCGCCAGATTCAGGAACTCAACGAGTATGGGACAGTGACTTCAACAAAGCTCCGGACAACGCTGAACATGAATACAAACACCCAGTTGAGTTCACGACTATCAGACCGAGAACACGCTGTGTACAACTTCGGGAGGACCACAGGATCGTAGAGAATCCCGAACATGCGGAAAATCGATCAGCCGGCATGGAGTCGCTAGACGAACTCACCGGGCGCCAAGGTCAAGTCTTCCGGGAAGTTCCCATGGACACGTACGAAATGCGAGGAGAAAGTCACGACGACTACAAAGATGCACAAGAGCTGATGGCATGGTTTGACCCAGATGCTGGAGGTGCTGAACCTCGAGGTGATCCCTTGCCAGCTGGTTCTGACGATGGTAGCGCGTTGTCGGACGAAATCGATGACGATGAACTGGACAAGCTTGCCAAAGAAGTGGAAAAGGATCAGTTGGATGAACTGAATAAAGCGTCCAAGAGAACACGAGACCTTTCTGATGACTCAGATTTAGAAGCATCGGAAAAGATTCCAGATGATCCAGCAACTCCCCAGAAGGAGAGTTCAGGTGCACGAGCTGGTACTCCGAAGAAGGGCCGCTTCAGAGGTCCAGTCTCATTTGATACTGAGGAAGAAGCTCGTTTTGAGAAGAACGATGTGGAAAAGATCAAAGACCTTCCAATATGGCAGAAGCTGAAGGAGGCCAAAAACACATCGACGAGTCCACCGCCGGCGCAACCATCTCCAGTCGCTAATCCTGGTCTTCCGCCTCGCCCGACTACACAAAGTACACTTAGCGCGCCGTCGATGTCAAGCTCGAATTTTATTTCCCCATTTTCGTATGACAGACCGCCGCCGCCTTCACCTCTAGCAGGTGGTTTCGCACCGGGAGGTTACGCACGCTCGTATAACCCAGTCACTTTGCACGAGAGGAAGAGCACGTCTCCTTATGCAGGTATACCGACTCTCGGCAGCCTTAGTACACCACGCGGTCAAAGTGGTAATGCAACACCGTCTCCTCGGAGTTCAAGCTACCCAGCCATGAAGCTGCCCGACGCTGCACTATCGAACGCAAGAAGCTTGCTCAAGCCGGCATCCGCCCGCCATCGTGCACAACCTACAGCAGGTACAGCGACTACAGATTCCCCGGTCGCCTCGCCCGCGTCCAGGCCCATGCAGTCTTCGGCGGGCATGAAATCAAGCAATTTACCGACTACTCCGCCAGCTTACGACCCGACACAGCCTGCGGCGGGATACACCCCGAAATCAGCGTCAGACTTCCGGGCCCAGTTACTACCCTTGTCTGGATTGAGTGTACCACAGAAGCCATTACCACAGCTCAGTGCGATAACACATCCGGGTAGGCCCGCAGCGCAAGATGAAGATGCGGCTGGAGACCAGACCTCGCAAACTCCTGGAGGCGATGACAAAAACGATTACGATAGCGATGTTGACAGCATTTACGGTCACGACAAAGAGAAACCTCAGCAATCCTATCAGCGACAACAATCGGGCAATGCTGCGCAAACGAGTGCCCCAGCTCCTGGAACTCCCACTGTAACTGTGATAACGAGCCTGTCGTTGACGACGAAGACGCCAATATGGGCGGTTGTAGCCCGCCTATAGCCAAGGATAGCCCGTCGTCGTGAAATCTCCATGGGGTGCGCAATTGATGTGGCGTTCAAGCCACAGAACAGAAGTGCAGTCCTCAACGCCATATCTGCGTCGTACCCGGTGACCAAATGGACCCACTCTAGCGACCCACGCCTATTCCAGCACCAAACTGAAGAGCGTCGGCCAGGTTTCTACACCTCCGTCTTTACATCATGGGTTTTCGGACCAACTATTGGTTAGGGCAATTAGCGATGTATTGAGCGGGTATACCATGAAGTCTAGTTTTAGGTGCAACCGCTGGTGGAGTCTCAGGGTATAGACTGGAGAGGGTGTCTGGTACGTGTTTGATAAGACGCGCCAGCCAACACACGTTGATTCAGAGCCTGTGGAGTTTCCCAAACGTTGTTTGATGTTGTTGAGGATCAGAAAATTGTGTTTCGGACGGCAAAAGAGTGAACAGCGAGAGTCATTACGGAAGAGAGGTGTGAGACCATATTCTTAGTAACTCGAGACCAGTCAAACGTGCTGTCTTTCTCAGCTTATCAATTTCTGTTCGCATAGCTATCATCTTCCAAACCCCTGCGCTACTGTAAAGGCGGCTATGTTTGCGTCTTATCTGCCTGTGCTGGTAATGTGTTGGCTGGTTGTAAAATCATGGCTCAGCCCCACAGTTCCACCATGCCATCCCTGACATTCGTCGGAACTTCTCAACCGACCGCGGCTTTGCGCATCACATGCCGATATTCATATTTTTGCCAATGTTGCTATACCGTTGTTCTGCTCCAAAAACTCATGTGGTACTGGGGGAATTTGCTGTTGAGACGGAGAGACCCGCCTCATCTACCACCTTCCACCACGGCGCCCTCTACGAATCGACTACGTACGACCGGGTCTTTGATGCTTGCGGTATCTCCTCTGCGGAGGACCTTGGTATATGGCATGTCATGTGTTGCAGATATTGGAAATGGCCCGCTGCTCGCTCTGCGTTATCGCAGCACGGGTGGATGACCTGGATGCTGGTTAAAGGATGGTATTGCACACCAATGTGGACTAACTGGCAAAAATGTATATGGCTCTCACCGCAGATCCGTCTATATCTGAAGAGAACAACCCAACATCCACACCACAAGTCACCAAGATGAAGTTCACATTCGCCCTCATCGCTCTCTTCACCACCGCAACCCTCGCCGCCCCTCCCCTGTACGACGTCCCTACCTCAAGCGGTGCCATGCCCAGAGGCTCCCTAAAAGGTCTTCCACCACCCAGCACTTGCTTCTGGTGCGGTGTCAGATATATGGAATGCATGGACGTACGTCCCTTCTCCTCCCCCCATTAACTTTTCCACACGCTTGTAGATCGCTAACCCAACCCCCGACAGAAATACGTAGACAGCTACAACTACTACTTGGACAGGCCAACCAATATCACTCAGTTCTACGAGAGTCAGTGGAAATGCGTGGATTTGATGGAGAATCATTATGGTCCGTGTGTTCGGCGTCAGTGTAAGGTGACTTTTGGGAAATTCGGGGAGCCGCATTGGCATCATCATGCGTAGGGGCGTAGGATGGCTGGTATGAGAACGAAAGGCTATCGGGTATCTATTTGCGAATTGCTCTGGATGTTTTAGGGGGCACTGCAGATGTGGAACGATTGGGTTTGGCAGGATGCACAATAACCCAAAGGGATCATCTCTCCCGCGATTAGATCTCGATGATTAGACGCATTGTTGTCATCATCCATCAACAAAGATATCCCCACTAGATTGCAATCTACAATGGTACTAAACGCTGATCCACTTCGTTGTCACAAGAGCAGCGTCCCTGTGATACAAATGGGGTCCTCGAACGCGAAACTCTGGCACCAAGTTAACCAGCAAACGAGGTGAACAACGACCAGCATAGTGTTGAGAAGAGACTCCTAGTTTCGCTCCACACCGATGATGTATTCTCCACGGCGAGTTCTTGTTGAGCACCAATGACGCTAACACTACGTGTGAGTGCCAATAGGGAGACTTCAGCATGTTCGCCTAGAGACACAGCATATAAAATGCGCGCATACTCACAAATCTAATTTTCGTCTCCCCTTCCTTCAACCCAACACCAACACTACCACCCGGCCCATCTTCAAACCCCCCACAAGGCCGATCTACCACATCTGTGTCAACATGAAGATCACCACCCTCATCATCGCAGCACTCAGCACCGCCGCTCTCGCCTCAGAAAGCCAATTCGAATTCTCGCACTCGTGTAACACCTGCTTTCAGATGTGGAATGAATGCATGGCCGTAAGTCCTCCAGTTCCAACACAAACTTACCCAGTTGCTGACATGTCTTATAGGACAAATGCCCTTCGTTCGAACTCAACGAGGAGTGCTCGTTCCAGTGCCAAACTTGGCTGTGCAATTCAGGCACAATTGGCGAATGGTGTGAAATCTGGTGTGGCAACTACTACTTCTTGAACTGTCATGGATGGAGTGAGAAACCCAAGTTCCCACCACCCGACCTGCGCATTCATGGGCCATGATCGTCCAACCATTACGGGAGATTGAGACCATGTCGACGGGGGGGAGCGGATACCGGAATGGGGCGAAGTACTTTGGAAATGCTTTGCGCTGACAGTCTCATGGTATATGGAAGTGCTAGACTGGTTGCGACGACGATGCGCATTCATGGCTGGTCAAGCAGAATACATGAGACTTTGGATACGTTGCACGGAGCAAATGACATTCCTGAATTAGGAGATGTTTCATTATTGCTCTCTCCATCGGCTTGTAGGGTAATAATACTGCTTTTCTCCAATCAAGAAGCTCTTGCTATCCATGGACGAAACCGCCACTATCCGGGAACTCAGAGATTCCGTTACTAACAACGCATTTGCCAATACCTATGACCTATCTCAGGTGAGAGAGATTGGCAGGGCACAGACCTTTAACTCTCGGCTTCGCAGCAACTCCAGCAGCTGCGAAGTAGCTGCCGCTCCCTCACCGCGCGTTATCTAGGTATCTCTCACTCACCGCGGGTCGCCGCTCCCTCACCGCGAGTTACGCAGCTGCCCATCTACCATACCTAGAGCTCCGCTTCTCCCTGCTCTCCCCACGGGTATATAATCCCGCCCATCCTCCCTCTCTCCTCTTCTCTCCTCCACCAACGATCAAACACTCAAAACACTCAACGTCTACCTCACCACAAAACAAACTCCATCAACCACAACAACTCCATCAACATCTACCCACTCGCAAGCATGAAGCTCTCCATCCTCATTCTGGCAGCTGCCTCCGCCCTCGTCCTCGCCGGCCCCGAGAAGAAGGAAGACTCCGTTCTGTGCAAGAAGTGCTACATCTACAGCCTTGAACACTGCGAGAAGGTAAGTTGTCGCAGCCCCGAGCCCGTATTCTTTGGTGCTCAGCCCAGAAACTAACTTCAATAGGACGTCTGCAAGGACAAACTTGACGACCGCGGGCACAAATTCTTTGGATGGTATAAGTGCATGAGCGACTGTGACCGCAACGACACCTGCAAGTACGTACCTGCAGGCGAGACAGTTGCTTGCGGCGATGAGTGCACCCATCATGCTTCTTGCTCCCTTCCCGAACCCAATTAGGATATCTATCTCGGGTATCACGGCAGTGGATGAACATCAGTGAGGCATGCAAGGCAACGGGTAGCATGGAGGCTGGGATGAGAATTTGTCTTGGCTGAATGCCTGTCATCATTGCGAATATGGGAAACTGATCATGGACGGGACTTGGTGGCATGATACATCCTTGGTAAATTTACCTAAAGATGAATGTCAACTACACACTTACACATACTGAACTTTTGCATGTGAATGTGAATGTATCTGAGCAAAAGTGACGCGTCTATAACGTCCTCTCCTCGCCTGAAACCACCTTTCTGACGTCTGTCCACTGTGAGGACCTCGGCAGGGTTCAGATAAGCGCAACTAATCCATAGCTTTCTTCCCTTAATCCAACCTCCCGCTTGTCTGCGTTCGACGCTGGTGGCCATGCCTTCCGATACACTCAAAGCTATGTCGCCGATAGTCGAAAGTGAAGGCATTCATTGTTACCGTGGTCAGCTGACGTGACCCACATGCAACTGGAAGTCCAGACCCGATGCTAATGGAACGCATCGAGAGTGAGGAAACGAGGAACAGCTGACTTCGAGTTGTAGAATGCCCACGAGCTCGGGTGGGTCGTAATGAGGCGAGTGAATGACAAAAGGTACAAACAGACCCGGCAATGAGTGTGTTGTGGTGTTTTCTCTTGTAATAATAAAATCGCCACCGACTCTCATGTTGTTTTTAATGATGTATTCAGCCGTCCAGTAGTAAGCTGCATAGTGAACTTCTGAGTTGTTGCGTTCATCTACATGTTACGTCATTCTTGCATGTAGCCGTCCTTACGTGTAATTTCTTTTCCCTTACATGTAGTAATCCTTACATGTAGTTATGCATTCTTGAGTTCAACCTTGCATGTTGTTGGAATATGCGGTTGCAATATGCGCTCATGCTTAACACAAGCATTAACGCCCTTGACATAAACGTGCTTCAACCGCGTGAAATGGCTCGCCCATGCGCCAATTCCACAACACCTCTCCCCACTCTAGTCCGTATCAACATCTACATTCTTTCATTACCATGTCGGTACATCGCTACCTAGAACATCACCCAAGATGCATATAAACCCACGATGCGCTGCCCCAAGAACATCCCTCTCTCCATCCGCCATCGACACAATCTCCTCAACCACACACCCAATTACACACCAAACCAAACCACACCCACTCCACCAAACATGAAGTACACCACCCCCCTCCTCCTCTTCATCGCGGCCCTCACCACCGCCAACCCCGTCACCTCCCCCTCCGCCAACGCCATCACCTCGGCCAACCCGCTCGTCGCCCGTGACCCCATCTGCGACAAGTGCAACAAGGAGTTCGAGGACTGCCAGAAGGTAATACCCCCCTTTTCCCATCTCTTCCAGTGTGACTTGAACTAATCATTGTGTGTGTGGAACTAGACTTGGGTCTGTTGGATCAACCCGAGGATGTGTATCATTACTTGCCACAACGACGTTTGTCGTAATGACGCTGCGTGCAGGGAGCACTGTGGGTGGAAGTGCCCTTAGACTGGGGTTTGTGGGTGCGAGAGGGCATTGGAGATTGGAGAGACGGTGGGATTGAGGGATTGAGGGAGGAATGAGACTAAGGCTGGTTGGCAAGGATGGAGTCTGAGGGAGCGGGTTGAGGTGGAGAGCGATGCTTATATGTTGTTGTTGGAATATGTACGCATCCTTACTTTCTACAATTACCAATGCCCCTGACATAAAGTCGCGCGAAAGCGCTCACCAACCGTGTACCAATCTCACACCCTTACCCCACTGATCGTATCAAGCCTCCCATTCTTTCACTACCAACATTCGTATGCCGCCACGCAGATCAGTACCCCAGGTGATCCATGGAGGTGATTCAACCCCTCCGGCTACCTAACCTGACCCTCCAGCCCTGCGTATATATAACCCCCCAATCCGCTGCTCCAAGAAAGCCCCCTTCTCCCCATCCACCCTCAACTCAATCCCCTCAACCCCACACCACCCCCCACCCACCTCACCAACAATGCATTTCACAACCCCCCTCCTCCTCGCCCTCGCGGCCCTCACAACAGCCACCCCCCTCACCAACCCCGACGCCAGCCCCATCGCCGTCCCCATCGCCTCTCCCCAAGAGACCGGCCCGCCCGTCCAAGTTCCCACCTGCGACCAGTGCAAAGACAACTTCGAGCACTGCCTTCGTGTAAGTTCGATTCCCCATCCCCAATCCCCACAATTCCCCGAGAAGCATTGAACTAACTCGGGTGATTGATGATTAGTCTTGGCCCTGCTGGTTCAACCCAGCTACCTGCGATACGACTTGCCGCGCTGATACTTGCAAGGCGAGCAACTACTTCTGCCGGGACAACTGTGGGTGGAAGTGTCCTTAGGCTGGGGTTTGAGTATGCGAGTCTTCGATTCCACTGGGAAGAGGCTACTCTTGAGGTGGAATTGGGACTGTGGTTGTGAGGCAAAGGTTTAGTCTGAGATGGTGGTCCGTGATGGGCGACGCATGGCGATGGTGTAATCTTTGTGATATGGGTATGGTTCAGATCTTGGTCTTGATAAAAGGATAGCTGCTACAGCTGGTAGATCAGTATCGAGGAATAACACCAAGTCTTGTCAGTGAAATGAAACCATTAAGTGATAGTCTGTGCCAAGCCCTATAACGAAATCCTACCATAAACATCGGTCGGCTTATACCTGTCGCACTGCCCAGAGCCAAACATACTCGTAAAATCACTCATGAATATCGAGCTCGAACCCAGAGGACGTCGAAGCAAAAACAGTCTCAGTCGTCGCATGTACCCAACGCAGATCACCCTAGCCAAGCCCAAGCCTCAAGACCGAATACGAAGATTGACCTGCAGCGCCAAGAAAGCTAGGCTTCTCGCGGCCCGCAGATGATCACCAGCTAAACCGCATACCCCCATGGGTGTTGTCTCCGTCCGCCTTGGAATCTCTTGAAAGCTGTACACGCCCGTCTTGGCTGCTAATATGAATTGGCGGGTTGCGCTCCTCGTGGGCGGGTGATGTAGTGTCCAAGACTTGTCTAGTTGTATAAGTAGAGTTTTTGGTGCATTTGACCCGCTGGTGATGTCAATTGGGAGGGTGGAGGAGTGGTATTTAGGGTGCTTGTTTCCCATGTTGTGATGCATTCGTGTCCCATCTCTTGTACATTCATCGTCATTATGAGGCTCACTTTCGCAACTCTCTCCACGCTCCTGACGACCGCTACGACAGCATCGCCTCTTGCTCTCGAACCGCGTCAACAATGCAGTACATCCTGGAGCTACCCGTATACCGGCAGCGTAGCTCCCAGCAACTACAAGGCCTTTAACCTCGGTAGCTGCACTGCACAACTCACCTTCAACAAAGACCGATACGTAGGAGTGCAATGGGCATTCGAAGCCACGTACGCGGACGGCAGTCGTGCCGAACTCAAGCCCTTCCGCGACTTCGACAGCTTTGGCGTCAGCGATACCTTCTACCCCTACCTTGGCAACAACTTCCTCACTAAGTACCCTGGAAACTCTGCGTTCACGGCTGTGCATGAGTTCAGCAATGTTTGCAAGAACGGACAGGCGCCTGTCTCATGGCGGTTCTACACCACTTCAGGAACGTCGAATGGATGCTACACAACGGGGCAGATACGCGCTGTCGGTGGTCTTTCGCGTCCAGCCAAGGTTGCAGGCGTATCTCTGCGAAGGAGCAATGATGCCGGAGACTTCCAGGTCAGCTGGTCGCCGGTATCCAGCGCGACTGCGTATTCCGTCATTGTGGAGTACCCGACTGGTACGGATGAAGTTGGCAACCCCTACACGAACGTGAGGGGTGCACGCGTACAGGTGAGTCCGTCAATCGTCTTCGAAGGGCGATACTAATAGTCATGCCAGGGAACCTCGACTCAGATTGCGACTACGACGCGTAGACAGGATGTAGCGAGGAAGGCGATTGTTCACGCTGTCAACTCCCAGGGCGTGTGGTCGTTCACGAGCGATGTGCAGCCAGTGGTAGCAAACTGGTAGACGCTGTTGTGGGATATATTGTCAGATATGAGATGATTTTAGATACGAGCCACAGGGAGTCAGCGAGTCTTGCGTCGCAAATGTATCTCGTCTCGTCCAGGAATCGCGTGCGGAAAACATTGCCCGATCAGTCGACAAGATCCCTGCTTCAGCCACGAACAATTGTAAGGCTGTTATCGCGTTCAATATAAGTCGTGAAAACAAGACGATAGAATTTTACAGTACATCAGCAAGAGTACAAAGTGCGGTGAATCCAATCAAAGTGTGTTGACACGTGAAACGGCGGCCGACGGCACTGCCACATGGCAAGCGCGCCCGCTCCGGAAGAGCCGAGGCCAAAGCGCCAGGGTCGCGCGACAACGAATGCCATCTCCACACGGCTCCGCATTGTCATCGCATCATGCACGCCGTCCGCCATCCATTGCGCCGTTCTACTTTACCTAGTCTTTTGCTCCTGCCTGGCTGAATACCTTGTGCCTGCTCTTGAGGCACTCTCACGCACCGCCACACCAATCAATGCGCCGCTCCCCGTTTATGGGGGCGCGATATCCACGCTCGTAATGTCGGACTCGGTTGGTAGGTTTATCTGGGGTGGAATGGGATAGAAGGAGCTTTTGCTAATAGAGGTGAATATAGATCGAGTCTTTAGCCATGCGCTCAACACCGTCAACAAGATACGGACGGGGTCGCAGAAACCGCCGTCTGCGACCAGGTTACGCTTGTATGGGCTGTATAAGCAGGCCATGGGTACGTTGCCTCGAGGGAAATGATGCGGAGGGGGACTGTGCTACGACCAGAGCTGACCAAAACAGAGGGCGATGTCGACGGTATAATGGAATGTCCACGAGGGAATGATGACCAGTCGCAACGAGCACGGGAGAAATGGTATGTCACTTGGCGCATAGCACCATCCAAGTCCCCATCATGGAACGCATACATGACAGGACCTAACATCCCCAGGGACGCTTGGAAACAGCAGAACGGCCTCTCCCGCACCGAAGCCAAACGCCGCTACATCACCACCCTCATCGACACCATGCACAAGTACGCCTCGCCCTCACCCGACTCCCGAGAACTAGTCGCCGAGCTAGAATTCGTCTGGGACCAAGTCAAATCCAACGTGCCGTCCTCCTCCTCCTCCTCGCCGCTACGTACCTCCGACCACATAACCCCCGGCTACTCCCAGCACGAACTCGGCCAGAGCGGCCGCGCAGCCATGAACAGCAGCAACGAAATGGACGGCCCTCGAGACGAACCTGAACGCCGCGCCGTGCCCCTCCGCGTAAAATCACCAATGTCGCAATCCGAAGAAGAGCTCGAGGAAGAAGAAGCGGAAATCGAGCGTGAAGGCGAGGTCTTCGTCGACGCCCCAGACAGCCAATATAACCCCACATCCTACCCCGACGACGACGACAACGCCCCCGACCTCGAAGACGCAGGCGTACAAACCGATTTACAGCAGTTGATCCGCGCAGAACCAATACCTATACAGACGCCCACTCCCGCGCCACGGAATCGCGGCATGGGTGTGTTGGGCAAACCGATTCAGATGCCTATACCCGGTTTCGGCAGCACACCTGCCCCCGCTGTTGGAAACGGTGCCGCAGCAGCAGCGAAAGACAGCTCCCCGAAAGAATCAGTCGCAGACCAGAAATGGCGGAAACGCGTTGAGCAATCGCTCATGAAGATGACGGCGGAAGTCGCGGCACTACGCGAACAATTAGAAGCAAGAAGGCTGTTTGCACATTCAGTGCACTATCAGCTCTTTCGGGGCGTGTGGAGATGGGTGTGGGCGTGCTTCAAGCATGTTGCTGTTGATGTGTTTATATTGGGTATAGTGCTGTTGTGGATGCGGCGGAAGAAGGATAAGAGGCTGGAAGGGGCGATACGGGTGCTGCTGGGGGATGCGGTGGCGCAGATGCAGAGGGGTGGGGGGATGGTGTTTGGAAGGGTTAGGTTACCGCTTTTAGGAGGGGGGAAGAAAGGGGGGACGGGGACGGGGACGGGGACGTGAATTTAAGATGTTATGATATCAGGTGTTGTGCTGACTGTGGATTCGTTGCGTGTGGTTGATGGAATTTACTGCTGACGGTTCAGATACAGGGCCAACACTCTGCGACCTTGCAAAACAAGAATCGCTCTATCGTGTTTAATCCATCTCGCCGATCCCGCCTTTCTCCGTTCCACCCTCCCATTTCTCAATCATCTCAGGGAAACACTGCTTCAGTAGCACCTCCCCATACCCCTCAAACACCGCCTCAACCTCCTTCAAAACCTCCACAACACCCCCCTCCCCCTTCATCACACCAACAGATCCCAGTTTCACGCCATCGACCTGTGGCACGCGCGGCGCAGCAACGATAGCAAGGTTACTAATCGTACCAAGGAACATGATAAGCAGCATAACAATCGCTGCGTCATCTGAAAGCTGGGTGTAGAGCAAGGCTTGGCTCAAGAAAGCGCCGGCGATGAGGATGATGGGTGCCACACAGGGGTTTGAGGCGTTGGTGGATGTGTCGTGATGTGTGGTCGTGCTTTCGGTCTTGGTGAATGCAGTTGAGGAGGGCTGGATGATGTAGATGTGGCTGGGTGGGGAGTCGGTGTCGCGCATGAGTGCGTACGCGCCTTTCTGACTGTGCCGGGTAAAGGAAGCGTTTTTCTGAGCAGTCCAGACGGGTAGGCTGGCGGTAGCTTCGATAAGCAAGATTGATATGCTGAGTAGGAGGAGGGGTGAGAGATCGGCGTAGTACAACCAGAATGCGCCAGCAAGACAGAATTGGAGGATTGCGGTGATTAAGCTACCACTCTGCAGTAGGTTTCTGGGGGAAGTGGAAGCGGAGAAGGGTATGCCAGTGGGCTGGAGGACCTCAACGACGACCTCGCTATCCTGGTCAAACTTGCCATCGACGCTGGGCGGAACAGAGCGAAACTCCAGATCTCGGAGCAGCCTCGCAACAGCAAACTCCTTATTCGACCGTCTCTTCCCCGTCTTCATGTCCAAAACCTGCACATCGCACTCCGGTTTGGGCATCAAACCACCACTGCCGGACGTGACTGACGACAAGAGTGACAAGCTATACGCCAGCCACCCGAAACCGAAACATGGAGACTCTGTCTTCGAAATTGCAGTCGTGACAGCAAACGCCTTTTGAATGAGCTCAGGGCCGAGTAGCGTGAGTACGATAGCTAAAGGCGGTATACGTCCGGAGTCGCCGTTGCGATGCTCGGATCCAGGGCCAGTGGGACTGAGGTAGTAGTTTGCGACGTAGTCACCGATGTAAGCGATGAGAATTAGGAACGACATCTTGATGTTGGAGGCACGGGTGTTGGTACTGGGGAGAGCTCTGATGGATGGGGAAGTGGCGGTGCACTTTTCGAGATCGATATTTGCCATGATTTTCTTTCGCGGCTGTCGGACTCTGCGAATGGTTGTGTACCAAGTGTAATCCTGGGACCCTTGGTGAGGAAAGAGCGGTGGTTGGTGCGGAAAGTTGGGTTGTGCGCTCGTTCGGGGATTATCTGTAGTTCGGAGAGCGACGGTGAATTGGTGAGAGTGAAGGCGTTCACCCAATGTCACCCGCGACGCTGTGAATGACTCTCCAGCACTCTTCAATCTGTCGCTGGAGGTATTTGAGTGAGAAGAGCTTTTGCGTCTTGTTGTGAGATCAACATGATGACCAGGGAATCGCGCGATCCAATCGGGGCAGGTGCGAGGCAGGTGCAAACGACAGAGAACGCACGTGCGTCAGTGACTGCCGGACGCCATCCATGGATTGGACGAGGCTCACTGTGACGCAGCGGATAATTGCAGCAAATGTTTTTGAACGATTTCAGTGTCGCACTGTCACACGTCGGTGCAAGTGTGATTGCGTTATATCGGCGCGGCCCTATGGACATGCTTCAGTCTCGTGAGTTTAGTGGTCGCTCGCACCAATGATAGACTCGTGAATGTATCCATCAACACTATTCAAAGTCTTCGTAGGCCAGCATGTTTGATATCCCTGTGGTGAGCCTCGACATCTAAAGGCCCCTACTGTGCGACCACCCAAATTTCGCGATCCCACCACCCCAACACGACCAAAGGTCGACATTGCCGTCAAAACCACTCTCAACGAATTTAAGTGCGCGGATTTTCGCCTGCCGCGTGCTACCTGGATCAATCTCCTTGACAGATTTACCCGTCCAGATGTTGCTAATCCGGATCACTGTACCTTCCGTTGTGTCTTGGGCTGCTGCTAGAAGTCCGAGTCTGGGGTATACATCGATGTCCAGTTCCAGCTCGTCTCTGTTCAGGTGGGCAAAAGTCATGACTGGCTGCGACCAATTCTTGAAAGCTTTGTGGTTGAGCTTGCGGCGTTTGTGACTATCGCGATGAGTGGGATATAGGCTTTTGAAGTATTCTTCGTTGTAGTGATGGTTGTCGTAATCGAACGTCTTTCGCGATGAGTTTCGAGATAAGCGGGGTGCGCGAATGTCGTATAGGAAAAGCGTGTCGTTGAGCCCCGAGCATATCAATCTAGTCTCATCGTCGGCACGCTTGAGCTTTGAGATGGGTGCTGGATGTGTCAAGACGTGACTTGAGCCCCCTGATCTTGTGTCGTATAGTCGGACGGTTCCGTCTCGACAGCCGAGCGCGACAGTAGTATACGATATCCACTCCAAGGCCAAAAGATCCGATTCAAGTGACTTTACTACAGCTTGAGAGTCCCACGCACCTCCCTGTGAGCGAGTGAATAGTAGCATCGAACTTGAGGCTGCAACTGCGAGGTGCTCGGTCCAGGTCGCTGCAACACTATTTGCAAGACCCGGTGATGCCGTGAACGTAGTTGGTCTGGCAGCAGCACCCCAGATAGCTGAACAGTCTTTCGGTGTAAATTTTTGCCCTACGTACTGTGTCACTATGGGTCAGCGTGAGAGTCTCGGAAAATGCAAAAGTCTTGGAAAGTGGTCAAAACGAGGTGGAAGTGAGCAGGACAGCTCGTTTTTCCTGAGTTATGCTACATGGCCGTTGGCTAACTCAAATCATCCGCTCTTTCGAACGTGAAACGAAACATAGCCGTTCATCATTGAGGAGATTATGTGCGTGGGGTTATGAGAATGTGATTGACTTACTGGATCATCGCGTCCCGGGTCGCTGAGCCACACTTCTGGCGGCCGATCCGACCCATATGTCGTTACCGCAAGCGCGCCGGTTGCCGGTAGAAAGGACAACGAGGAGACTGTAGATGTCGTTCGCGTTACCTCTTCTCGTGGATACCACGAATAGATACTCTTTAATGAAGACGACTTGGGTATGGAATAGTAGTCCTCTGATGGGACGCTGGGACTCCCGCGATCTGCAGTCTGCCTGTGCACACTGTTCTCACCTTGAACTGTGTATATCGTGTGATGTACTGGGTCTTTGGCAAAGAGCCGTAGTCCACATGGAGGTAGCACCTTTTCGGGACGTTGTTCAATACCGGCTGCGCATGCGTCAGGCCAAAGGCCGTGGACATAGCGTGACCGTCTTCTGAGACCTATTTCTCTATCGATGTTTGTCTGAGCGAAGCTGTTCGGGTTGCGTCTGACGACCCGCTCCTTCTTAAGCTTATTGGAACGCGCGAGTGCGACATTCTGGATGCGCTCTTTTCTTTCTGTCTTCTTGATGTTTGCTGAAGAGTATTTGAGATTTGATCCTTGGGCTGCAGTTTGGTTTTGGATCCTGAAGTATTTCTTCTTCTCTGCGTCCCAGAAGTAGCCGGGTATTGGCTGGCCGTTCATCCTGCGACCGTGATAGTGTGGAGGCCAGCGTTGGTCTCAAATATCAAGGAGTGAATGTATGCGTTGCTTGAGGAAGGATGTGCTGATTGGCGGAGATGTCGACGCGTCCGCGATTTAGTTCAGAAGAGAAACGCGCGAGTCAGGCACCGCGAGGTTCTGATGTTTTCACGACTGCCTTATCGATAAGCCCGCTCGTCCGAGGCATGACGCCACTGCCCCATAACGTTCACATCACACTGATCAGCATCGAATGCGCCCATATGTGCCGCCATCTTCCCCTCATTGGCCCTCCCTCCTACACCACTTGATACCCTTAGCAGCTCATGCTTCGAATCTCTACTGCGCTGCAGCCTACCAGGAAAGCGATATCGTCGACGAAATACATCTGCAAGAACCCCTTCCACACTTTTATGCGCCTCAATCAAGTCATGGCCCACCTCGACATCCCACAGACGGCGAGCAACTCGACCAATGAATTTCACACGCTGCAGTCACTTCCCAAATCGAATGTCTTCACATCCAACCTTCCCGCCGATGACGCCTTCCCTAGACCGAAAGACTCCCACGATGCGCCACGGCAAATGCTCGGACCGCGCATGGTCAAGGGAGCACTATACACATATGTTCGGCCTGACTCGCAGGGAGAGCCAGAGCTGTTAGCTGTCAGTCAGCGAGCGATGCAGGACATTGGTCTTAAGGAAGAGGAGGCCAAGACGGATGAATTCAAGGAAGTCGTGGCTGGAAAGAAGATCCTGACATGGGACGAGTCGAACCCGGAAGCTGGAATATACCCTTGGGCACAATGCTATGGAGGCTACCAGTTCGGACAATGGGCAGGCCAACTTGGTGATGGACGCGCCATCTCCTTGTTTGAGTCTACCAACCCAGCGACCGGCACACGATACGAGATCCAACTGAAGGGTGCTGGACGGACACCCTACTCCCGCTTCGCTGATGGCCGCGCAGTACTGCGATCTTCTATTCGAGAGTTCGTCGTCTCGGAATATCTCAATGCTATTGGCATCCCCAGTACAAGAGCGCTGGCGCTCACCCTGAACAATGGCAGCAAGGTCATGCGCGAACGCACAGAGCCTGGAGCCATCGTCACGCGGTTTGCGCAAAGCTGGATTCGCTTTGGCACATTCGACCTTCAACGCATCCGCGGAGACCGAAAGACCCTCCGCACAATCGCAGACTACACAGCCGAGCACGTCTACGGCGGCTGGGACAAGCTCCCCTCCAAGCTCCCCGCCGGCGAAGCCAAAGAAGTCCACTCCCAGACCCACACCGGCATCCCCAAAGAAACCGTCGAAGGCGAGAACGAAGGCGAAGAAAACCGCTACGTCCGCCTCTACCGCGCCATCCTCCGCCGCAACGCCGAAACCGTCGCAAAATGGCAAGCCTACGGCTTCATGAACGGCGTGCTAAACACAGATAACACCTCCATCCTCGGTCTATCCATCGACTTCGGCCCCTTCGCCTTCCTCGATACTTTCGACCCCACCTACACCCCCAACCACGACGACCACATGCTGCGCTACAGCTACCGCAACCAACCCACAATCATCTGGTGGAACCTCGTGCGCCTAGGCGAAGCCCTCGGCGAACTCATGGGCGCGGGCAGCAAAGTCGACGAAACCCAGTTCGTCGAAAAGGGTGTAACAGAAGAAGAAGCAGACGGCATAGTCAAATGCGGAGAATCCGCCATCGACCGCGCAGGCGAAGAGTACAAAGCCGTTTTCCTCGCTGAGTACCGCCGTCTCATGACGCTTCGTCTCGGACTCAAGACGCAGAAGGAGAGTGATTTTGAGGATCTGATGTCGGAATTGTTGGATACGCTGCAGATGTATGAGCTGGATTTCCATCATGCGTTTAGGCGGTTGGGGAATGTGAAATTGAGTGAAGTGGAGACGGAGGATCAGAGGAAAGATGTTGCGGGGAGGTTCTTCCGTAGGAACGACGCGCCGAGGCAGGAGAGCGATGGGCGGGAGCGGATTGGGAAGTGGTTGGAGAAATGGTCGCAGAGGGTGAAGGAGGATTGGGGGGAGGGCAAGGATGAGGAGAGGAAGGCTGCTATGGATAAGGTTAATCCTAACGTAAGTTCTAATGTTACCCGCTTTGGTCACTTGAGGCATAAGATGCTAACGAGATGCCAGTTCATTCCCCGCTCCTGGATCCTAGACGAACTCATCGAGCGCGTCGAAAAGAAACACGAACGCGAGATCCTACCTCAGATTATGAAACTCGCGCTTAACCCTTTCCAAGAGAGTTGGGAGTGGAATGCAGAGGAGGAAGAGAGGTTCTGTGGTGATGTACCGAAGTATAAGGGTATGTTGCAGTGTAGCTGTAGTTCTTAGATGATGCTCCTACATACACCTGGCCAGGTGTTGGAGTGTACAAAATGAATTGAAGACCTAGTCTACACCACCAACAAGATATTCACCAACTTCCAGATTCACGCTTCGGCCCAGTGCGCGTGCGTATTCCCAGCCAAAGTTCACGCGCCACCGTCCCCCGCCTTCTAGTGCGTCGTTGCTTCCTGCTCCTCCGGCTCTTACAAGCAGCCTCATGCTCGTTAGTGTAGCTATCTGTGTGTATAAATCCGCTACCTGGGGCACGGTGCCCTCGAGCAAGGCTCTGAAGATCGCGAGCAACCTGTCCAGAGTGAACGGGCTGGGCGTCAACAGATGCCGACTGATCTTCCGATGCTTAGCTCCTGTGCGCTTTCCCGTGACGCTGAAAGACGCAGCGCTGGGTGCGCGTCGCTTGTTCTTCCGCTTATCGGTGTGCTTCATGAAGTATGTGACGTCGGTTCGTGAGGGATTGTAGGACGCTAGGTATGCGGCGAGGAGGATGTGGGTGGTGAAGTACGGAAGCGTGTGCGCCGTCATGTTCGCTGGCTTCTTCTTGCTGGGCGTTGCTGGTGTAGCGCCTGCTGGTGCTGCTTCTTTGACAGGTTCGGCGGTATCCGAGATAATTCGATCCAGAACTGAGTCTTCAAGCTGGAAAAGATGCCGTCTGTTCACCATCAAGCGCGAGAAGTCGCGCGTGCCGAATTGTCCTGATACCACAGGCTCGACGAACGGTCGCCAGAGGCGCATTGCGCAGCTCTTGAAGCTGATCAAATCTCGTCCGGTGTGTTTCGCGAGGGAATCGTAGACGGCTTGGATGAAGCGGCCCCAGAGCCATTGATCGTCTTCGGCTGCGAGATCGGGTGTGTAGTCTGGGAATTGTTCGAGGGAGGGCGGTTCAAGAAAGATCTTTGGTGGGTTGGCGCCGAGGATTGTGAGGAGTTCACTGCGCGCGTAGGATGGGAAGTGGAGGAAGGAGGCTGATGATGAGTGGAGGACGGAGGGCGTGAGTGGGAGGGTTGTGGTGAGGATGAGGGAGAGGTTTGGTATCTATTCATACTGTTAGTGTCCCTTGCCGCAATCCGTGTAATGAATAACATACCATCTCTCCCAGTCTCCCCAACGCTGCGATTAATGTTCCACCCCCTTCCCTCAATTTATCCACCGCATCGAGCACCAAGACAAATTTCCCCCTGCCTGCCAACAGCTTTTCCATATTGACACATAGTGCGCTTAAATTCTCCGTACGCGCGTACGGTCTCCTATCAATCTTCTCGTCGTTGAACTCATCCAGCGCATCTAGACTAGCCGCGACGATGCGCTCCAGGAGATGCCGCGCGGTTATGCATTCGCGAACGTTGATGATGGTGTGTTGTAAACGGGAGAGATGGAAGAAGGAGCGCAATATCGAGGATTTGCCAGTCGCGGTAAGGCCATGTATGTTCAGAAAGGGTGGAGATGGGAGATGCGCCTGCGTAGTTGTTAGTACAATGGCCCGGAAGTCTGATGGGTGTACGGACGCTGTAAAGAGCTGCTAGATGGTGTATCTGCTGATCGCGGCATTGAAATTCAGCGGTTAGCTGCGCGATGATCTCGTCGGGTAACATTTTCGCGGTGTTGTTTGGGATGTTTGTAACCGCTGGCGGATTGAGGGTTGAGGAAGTCGCGCTAGCTTGGCGCCGAACGCGAGTGCACGTGCATCGTCCGCGACTTCCAACTCCATGCTTCCACTCACTCTTACATGTCACAGCAACTATTAATCCACCTCTCATAGCAACGAAGATCCCAGATCCAAATGGACAGTCACCCCGTTCATCGCCCTATACAGGGCAGCAGCCGCCATGTCGAAGTCTCGCCGACTGCGCCCTGCTTTCAGCCTATCAGGTTCGTTCTGGTGGTTGCACACGCGAACTGTGCCGTCGGACTGCATGATGATCGTACATGGGATGGACGCAGGACAGCAGCTTCGCCCCGCACTAGATGGTGCGAGCCATGACGTGCCCACTCTTAAGAGGCCTGCTCTTGTGCAGCTCGACTCCTCAACTTGCCCAAAAGCTACATAAACCCCGAGAAAGGCTTTTCGAAGCCCGAATGCTTCACTCGTCATGTCAGGTCTAGGCGAATTGGCAAGTGTTATCGCCGTACTCCAACTATCGGGCAAGATTGTCGACTACGTCGGGAAAGTAAAAGACGCCTCGGAAGACCGCAAGCGACTGCGCGGAGAAGTTCGAGCCTGCAAACGTATACTGCAAGAGCTGAAGGATGATGCCGAAGATATCGACGAGGGCGAAAGCTTGGTCGACACGATCAATGTGCTCGAACGACCTGATGGACCACTACCCCGACTTCAGACTATCCTACTGCAAGTGGAGAACCGACTGAGACACGACAATACTCTGAGGGGCTCATTGAAGTGGCCATTTCAAGAGAAGGATGTACAGAAGCTCATCCAGTCGATCGAACGCGAGAAAATCCTGATAAACTTGGCCCTATCGCGAGATTCTCGGAAGCTGCTTCGGGAGATCAAGGAATGCGCGGAGCAAAACAATCGAGACCTTGCGCTTCTACTGCAATCGATGGACATGAGTGCGAGCAAGATCGGGGAGGAGTTCTGTAAGCTTAATGATCACATGTCGCAAATTCAAACGCTCCAGGTCGGTTTGCACCACGACGTCGAACGTCTTCAAAGTACCGACCACCACCGGGAGTCTTCCAAGAAACGCGACGCGGTGCTCCAATGGCTATCTACTTATGATCATGCATCCAAGCATCATGATATATTGAGCAAGCGACAAGAGGGTACTGGCAACTGGTTTCTAGAGTCGAAAGCCTACGACACTTGGCTCGACAACTCCAGTGCGAGAAAGCTACTCTGCACTGGCCTGCCTGGGGCTGGCAAGACGATGCTCGCCTCCATCATTATCGACGATCTACAAACCCGATTCCAGACCAACGCCGGCGTAGCAGTCGCCTACTTCTATTGCGATTACAGGACTCGCGATGAGCAAACCCTGGAGTTTATGCTTTGCAGTCTGTTGAAGGTACTGGCAGAAAGCCAGGAAACTTTGCCGATACCCATCGAACAGCTATATTCCGACCATGGGAAGGGCGTCAGACGTCCTTCGTGGAGGACCCTCGCTCAATGCCTCAATGACGTGGCTGCGCTGTTCCAGAGACTATACGTTGTGATCGATGCACTAGACGAATGTCAGGTATCTGATGGCTGCAGGAGGATAATCTTATCCGAATTGTTGAATCTGCAAGCAAACTCCAGAACAAGTCTGCTAGCGACATCAAGGACAGTCCCAGAAATGCTTGCAGAATTCGGCGCAGAGAAGCCTCTCGAAGTACGTGCTAGTAGCGATGATGTTCGCAAATACGTGGTCGGCAACCTCAACAACATGCCACAGTTTGTTCAGCGCAATGTCGAACTCCAGGAACTAATCAAGCTGAAAATCGTCGAATCAGTGGATGGCATGTAAGTAGTACAAAGCAAGGTTCAGAGCATCACCAAGCTTGAACTGCGCAATGGAGATGCCAGCCACTGACTCAAGCTAGGTTTCTTCTAGCGAAGCTCTACCTACAAAGCCTATACGACAAGCGATCAGCAAACGCGGTACGCAATGCGCTGAAAGAGATAACAAAGGAAGCAAGCGGTCAGAAGGCCACTACCGAGACCGAAGCATATGACTATGCGTATCGACTTACGATGCAGCGTATTGAAGAGCAATCTTCCGACCGAGCAGAGCTTGGTAAAGAGGTGTTAGCTTGGATTACGTGCTTGAGGCGACCCTTCAAAGCTTCAGAGCTTCGCAAAGCGCTTGGTATACGAGTGGGGCAGTCTGCATTCGATGAAGATGATTGTCCTGACATCATTGACATGGTTTCCGCTTGTGCTGGTCTGGTGACTATCAATTAAAAAAGCAATATTATCCGTTTGGTACATTATACCACCCAGGAATATCTCAACCGGACACAGGATCAGTGGTTTCCGGAAGCAGAGAGGATGATCACAGAAGGCTGCATCGCGTATCTTTCCATGGACGAATTTGGGAGTGCCGACCGATATTCCGGTATGATCAGGATCTCTAGGAAACATAAACAGCTGGAAGGTTTCCCAGGATACAACGACAATGTTTATGATTACGCTGCATGCAATTGGGGACATCACGCTCGTAAAGTTCCCCAAGCCCGTCAGGCAGTCATCGATTTCTGTACGCTATCGTGGAATTTGAAATGCTCCGCATTGATGCTGGTTGTCAGGCTTTCCTGGTCAAGGGGGACATATCGCTTTGTGATGGGTAAGCAGCGGACCAAGCCAGATGAAGACACTACTTCAGGTTTCCATCTGTCTGCTCAATTCGGACTTCGCGACATACTCGTCGTACTATTGCAGCAAGGATACGATATAAACGCACCCGACCGATTTGGTAACACCGCACTGATGCTAGCCGCACGAAATGGCCATCTAGATACCGTTAAACTGCTTCTCAGTCACGGTGCTAGGACAGACCTGAAAAACCTATCCGGTTACTCATTACTCCATTGCGCAGTCCACAGTCGAAACATTGACATTGTTCAGCTCGTCATTGTGGACGCCACTACCAAGAAATCGGTGGATGCGATTCTGGATGGTGGAAAAGATATGGTACCTTCCATTCACTCGCCATTAGTGCCAGCAGTGGAACGTGAGGATGTGAACATTGTTAGACTTTTGATTAGTTACGGGTTAGACGTAAACTTACATACCAGCTCTACCCCCGGAGGACGCCGCGATGAAAGCCCGTTGTGTATAGCCGCCGCGGGACGCAATCACGAGATCTTTGAAATGTTGCTGGAAGCCGGAGCCGACATTAATTGTTGCTCGGGGTATAAGTCAAATACAGCTCTGCATGTCGCTGCATTTCGCCAAGATGTCTGTT
Organism: Alternaria incomplexa; assembly: GCF_024043165.1. NCBI lineage: Eukaryota > Fungi > Ascomycota > Dothideomycetes > Pleosporales > Pleosporaceae > Alternaria > Alternaria incomplexa. Next base: position 406,491 of record NW_026249862.1, on the reverse strand, counting down.
GGGTCCGATATCTTCTCAGCCAAGGCGCCAACATCAACACCCAAAATGAGGAAGGTCAAACCCCGCTGGCTTGGATCTGCAGTCAGGATAGCGATAACACAAACTCTCAGTACACTCCTCGATGCAGGAGCGGATACCAATATACCCGATAATGAGGGCCAGTCGGTACTTCACCAGGCCGCCTCTTCGCAAAGAAGCTACCTGATACCTCTGTTCATCAGGTTTGGCGCAAAAGTAAGCCTCATATCAGACTATGAGTTACGAGGACATTGTATAGACAAGCTTCGTCTGTACCCCAAGTTTCCAGAAAAGCTTGATGAAGACAAGGACGAATGGACGATTGCACTTAAAGCTCGAGAAAATGCTTGGAGAAACCGCAATGAATTGGCAAAAGCTTCAATAAGCCCCAAAAACGAAACGTAAAGAGGAAAATCTCCGCTTAATAGGGGATTCAGGATTCAGCGCCAACAGCCCAAAGATCTCACACGAGTGCCATTTGTCAGGCTTGGGTTCGAGTGACAACATCTTCAACCCTCGCTGTACGCGTCACAGACTACAGTCTTGAGACTAGACATGGAACAATCAACTTTTGAAGACTCAATGAGCGCGTATCTGATACGTGCTTTGACAAGCTTGCTCGGGAATAGAGTGTCACGTGATGCTAAGTCGGCGCCCACGGCAGGGCACCATCTGGGCACTTGCCTACGTGGGCAGCCAGGCCGTCAGCGTCGTCCACCCGCACCACGAACACCTTGACACGATATGATAGCGACCTCTCCACATATTCGCATCATGTCGTCACTCATTGACGATCGCGCATCCGTTGCCTGCTGCAGCAATGTGGCACAGCCTCCCATCATGCATGAGCTTGATTGGGGCTCTCACCAACCCCGCGTCTCGTGCCATCTCACTATAACATGACACCATCACCAAGGCAGACATGGAGACGACCGCAAGCATCATAGCAGTCGCCCAGCTATGCGAAAAGGTCATCAAATACATCATCGCCGTATCCGGGGCCAAGCACGAGAAACAGCGTCTCCGCTCGCAGGTTCGAAGCTGCCATAATCTGCTCCTGCAGTTGCAAGATGAAGCAGAGGATTCTGAAGAGGCCGAAGAATGGTCCAAAACCTTGAAGCTGCTCTCTACTCCGCTTGCGCGCCTTCACGAAGCGCTCAGCCTGGCGGCCGCTGCGTTGTCCGCCCGAGACGGCATCGTCGAAAAGTTGCGATGGCCGTTCAAAGAGAATGACGTGGAGAAGCTGATTGAGGCGATCAAGTGTGAGATGGACATGGTGACTTTCGCTCTCCATAACAATGCGACATCACTACTCATCGCAATCAACGCTGGCTCCAAGCGCAATGAACAGCTTCTCATCGAAGTGAAAGCCGCTTTGGAAATACGTAACCAGAAAACAAATCTCACACTGCGAAACATCAATGGCGAGCTGGAATCAATCCAAACGACCCAGAATGACGTTCGAGGAAGAGTTGAGGAACTGCATGGGCGTCAGGATACGGAGGAGGCTATGAGAAAACGCCAGCGCATTCTTGATTGGCTCACACCCATCGACCACGCTTCAGAGCAGCGGGACGCCATCAGTCGGCGACAAAAAGGTACAGGTGAATGGCTGCTACGCTCACAGGATTATCAAGACTGGATCAGTACCGACAGCCGCACCTTGTTCTGCCCTGGTATACCAGGTGCTGGCAAGACGGTCTTCGCCTCAATCATCAACGCTGATCTATGGGAGCGTTATCATCATGACCCTACAATTGGCTTGGCACACCTTTTCTGCAACTACCGGCGTCATAACGAGCAGACACTAGAAGCCCTACTCTCAGGAGTTCTCAAACAGCTTGTCGAACAGCACGTTTTCTTACCACAATGCGTCGAAGACGTTTACGACAAACAACAAGAGAGAGGGGCTCCAGATCGAACAGAGGCCATCATGGGTGCGCTAAAGTCACTGATGTCAACATACTCAAGAGTATTCATCGTAATAGATGCTCTCGACGAATGCTCTACGTCTCATGGCTGCCGCACACGGCTGCTGTCAAGTGTTCAGAGCTTACAAAAGCAGTGTCACATCAACTTACTTGCTACGTCACGATTCATACCAGAAATCACCGAGAAGTTCAAAACAGCCTGTCAGCTGGAAATTCAAGCAGACAGCAACGACGTGCGAAGATACCTCTCTGACAATATAACTCGCCTACCAGGTTTTGTGCAAGATAACATCGGCTTGCGGGAGGAAGTCGTGTCCAAGATCGTTGAGGCAGTGCGCGGAATGTATGTCGCTTCCTCCTAGGGTTGTGAATTCACTAATGAGACGACAGGTTTCTCTTAGCCAAGCTGCACCTTGATTCTCTGATCGGGAAAAGATCCGCGAAAAAAGTGAAAGTCGCCTTGAACGAACTTGCTACCGGATCCGATGCTTACGATTCGGCATATGATGCTGCCATGAGGAGGATTGAGAGCCAAGTCGCTGACCAAGTCGAGCTGGCTAAGCAAGCATTGACATTTCTTACCTGCGCCCGAAGACCGCTCTCTACAGAAGAGCTAAGAGAAGCCCTGGGTGTGGAGGTCGGTTGCCCGGAGTTTGATCCAGACAACTACCCTGATATTGTGGACATTCTATCTTCGTGTCTCGGCCTGATTGCCGTGGATGAGGACAGTGGCATCATTCGACTCGTTCACTACACGACACAAGAGTATCTTGAGCGCACCCTCGATCGATGGTCTCCGGATGCACAGTCTACGATAACAAGTGTCTGTGTCTCTTACTTATCTTTAGATAGATATGCCGACCCCGACAACTTGGATCCCTCAAGAGACAGCGATTGGTACGTCTACTGTGCGAGTAATTGGACGCATCATGCTCGCCTGGCCCCATCGTGCCTTGCCCTCGTCGTCAAATTCCTCCTGCGACAGGTCAACGTCATCAAAAGCCGCTTGCATGCGCGGGTACATGACACACCCACGGACTGTTATGAAGAATTGTGTGAAATGACGCCTCTGCGATGGACTACTGGGCTTCACGTAGCGATCGCGTCAAGACTAGAAGCCGCTACTGTTGCGCTGCTCAAGCAAGGACCGGATCTTCACGCGCGAAACCGGACAGGCCATACTCCGCTTATGATGGCTGTCTATTACAGCCACGAAGTTATTCCTGAGATATTGCTCAGAGATGACTCTTGTATCGATGCAACTTCAGACGGTTTGAGCCAGACAGCCTTGCACCTGGCCTCGATATGCGGAGAAGACAATGTCGTCAAAATGCTTATTGAACATGGAGCCACTATAGACCCAAGGGACGCTGGATACGCGACACCCCTGCATCTTGGCATCTTACAAGGCCATATCAAGGTTGTAAAGACCTTGCTCGACGCCAAAGCGGACATAAAAACGAGTCTCTGGTCGTCGATTCTCAAAGGCATGCGATCGGCCTGGGACATTGGTCTACGAAGAACAAACCTCTTCACAGCAGTCTTGAACTTCTGTCCCGATATGGTCAAACTTCTTCTTGAGTATGGCGTGGACGTCAATGAACGCGAGGAACGATCTCTTGCAACGGCACTCTTCTACGCTGTACAGGTGAATGCAACTTTGAGGTTCGACGCAGTAGAGGTACAAAAAACCATGGAAGTTATCCAAATCTTACTCGAAGCCGGCGCTGATCCCAACATCCCTACCTGCGACGGATTTACACCACTCGATAACGCAATCTCGCGCGATTACGAAGACGCGGGCATGGCCATTGTCAAAATACTGCTTGACGCCGGGGCGAACTGCAATCACCAAAACGAAAACGGATATACCGCGTACCAAGAAGCTTTGTTGTGGGAGAAGGACAAAATCGCGCAGTATCTACTTGAGCGCGGGGCTGATCCCCAGCTAGGCTTGCTGTATCGTCCTGATTCTCCATTGCAATCAAAAAATTCGCTTTTGGAGAAGAGAACGCTACGCCGATATTGGGAGGGAAATGGTGTTGAGGTGTGATATGTGGTCCAGATGAGGAGACGAGTAATCGAGCCAGGCTCTTGTGTTGACAATACTTTTCTTTTTTCGAGAGGATCTAATTAGATAGATATATATATATTTCGGAAGTTGTAAGCCGCTTATCGGGCATGAGAGGCACCCGGAGGCCTTCCTATTCCCTTCAACATGTATTTTAATTCACCCTAGAACAGGCCTACTAGGCAGTGCGTTACTACTGTAATTCCTTGGCGGTGCCTGCTGGAATGCCCTCTGGGAGGTTACATATAGGCGTTAAACCAACATCATCATCGTCATCATCCTATGTCGCTTATCTGCGTCGCGCCACTGCAGTACTATAGGACAAAGTAGAAGAACTAGAGTACGCATCGCACTCTGAGTTGGAAGAGGGCAATATGAGTAATCAAGCCAACAACCACGTTAGATCTTGACACTCCATGATCAGCCACCATCACGTCAAAATTCGACTTTAGCTCTCGAACACAACTAATCAGCACACATAATTTAAACAAAAGAACCACATAAAGTCCATTCACGTGACCGAGTCTACTATATTAGCCTTGCTACGTATAAACGCAACCTCCCTCTTTACAGCCCTGCCTTCCCCAACCCCTTCCCCTCATCATCACTCTCCCTCTCCACCGTAGCCTCCACATGCTCCGTCATCAAATGCTTAATCCCCTTCATCGACAGCACCGCAATCGTAGCCAGCGCAACAAACGGCACCACGCTCCAATACCCCAACCTATACGCCCGCGCATACGACCAATGGCTCGCATCCCACGCAGCCGTAATGATAGTCTCATTCATACCAGGTACACCCTTACCCCGGTATTTAGGCGCAGAACTACCCTTCATACCCGCCAGAAGCGCAGGCACGGAAGATTCAGGGAGCCCGGCAGCGATGGCAGCAGAGCTGATGTCACCGGCGAGGTGGGATGCGATGCGCGAATTCACGATTGCGTAGATGACGGCTGTGCCGAAGGCGCCGCCGATGGCTCGGGCGGAGAAGGCGAGGCCGGTGGCTGTGGAGAGGAAGGCGTGCGGGGCGGTGAATTGGATGCATGCGACCAGGAGTGTGAGAGGGCCGGCGCAACCGATACCTGTTAGGGCGGTGAAGATGATTTGTTCGGTTGCCCAGCCGGGGCGGATGAATGCGAAGCAGATTGAGGCGATGAACATTATGGCGAAGGTGGCTGCTAGGGGGGTTTCTGGGGGGATGTTAGTGGGAGGGATGAAGTAGGATGCAGTGTTGCTTACTCATGTCTTTGAACTTTGTCGCGTACCATGTCACAGCTAGCGAAGTGAAGATCGATGCAATCTTGTAGGACAGCTGTCGGATCGCAATGTCCCATGCGTTATCTTGGAACCCGACGTTCAGGATGAGCTGTGGTGTAACGGCATTGATGGCGGAGTAGTAAATCCATCCCTCGATAGCAAAAGCGAAAGTCGACAGCCAGAAGTTAGGCCCAGTGGAGAAGAAGACGTGCGCGACGATGCCATCAGACCGGCCCTTCCATTCTGTACCATGTCAGCTTCTCATTCGGAGTCTTGTAGGGAATGATCGTTACCGTAAAGACAGAAGGCAACGAAGAGGACAATGCCAACAACTAGGTTGGCGCATACATGCGGGTTACTCCACGGGTACGCGCCACCTGCCCAGTTGAGCGCCAGAAGCATCAAGGTAGCAGCAGCAACGAGAAGAAGGGAACCGATAGGGTCGCAAGCCCACATCCACTCTTTGAAGCTCATCCGCGGATAGTCGGTGCGTTTCTTTGGCCAGTAGAATGCGAATAGACCAAGGGATGTGGTGCCGTGTAGGCCGACTTGGATCCAGAAGATGTAGCGCCAGCCGGAAGCGCTCAGGTTGGTAACCGCACCAGCTGCTAGACTACCGACACTGCGCAGAGTTAGTACCTGTCAAATTTATTTACCTACGCGAGGTGTCTACTTACGTTCCGCCCAACACACCGGCGACGCCTGCAAGTCCGTTCGCTAGAGGTCGATACTTCAAAGGCAGAATCTCGGACGGGATAGACTGAACGATGGAGATGGTCGCAAGCGTCGTGCCGATGAGAATACCGCCTCCAATCAACATAGACATGCTCGTAGCTTTGGCGCAGATGATGGAACCAATGCATGCGATCAATGGAGGGATGGTGGCGAACAGCTTGCGGTCCAAGACATCAGACAAGCGACCGACGGGAGGAGAGAGAACTGATTGCATGAGGAGCGGGCCCTACAGAGTGTTAAAATCTGGTGTCAAAGTCTCTTGTTAGGTCTGCTGTACCTGGATGATCCAGCTTGCAATGGCAGGTTCTCCAAGCTCGCGGATGATGAACGACAGTACTGATCCCGCAGCCACTACAACGAAGACTTGAGACATGACGCTACATTGTAAATTAGCGAGGCCACGCAAAAGACTGCGCGCCACTCACGCGAAGCAACAGCAGAAGACAACCATCCACGACCTCCATGACAGCTTGACATGATGGACGTCCTCATTGGCTTCCTGGTCGATGGGCACGATGTGGGCGTCGCGCCCGTGGGCGGTCTCGATATGGGTAGCTCCCGTTTTGCTATCCATGGCTGTCTACACGACACGACAAGCTGGATCGAGGAAGAAGATGAGATGCGCGAGGTCTGCATCCCATATCACTACACATATGCTGCAGTGGGGCACCATGCCGTGGGCTCTTGGCCGGGGCATTCTGACAACGGGATGAGCGGTAGCGGGCTTGAGCAACAACGCCATGCATATCGGCAGATTTGGATGCTGGGGTTGAGGCCCTCTCAAAACGCGTTTGGATGATGTTTACCGAATCATCGGGAGGAGATGATGCGGGGCCCCATATTGGGTGAAGATTGGCGCTCCTTCGCTGCAACGTGATGCGGGGAGGCGCGCCCACGAGTCGGGAGCTGCGCGCCTTACCCCGAGACGCCTCCTACTCTTTCCTTCTCACTCCATGGGTGAGGATTTATCGCGACATGTTGCTGCTGTATGATGAGGGCTGGTGAGGAGCGAGGAGGTGATGGTGATGAAAGAGGAAGGGTCAACCGGAGTTAAGCAGGCTCGCCCCGCTGGACCCTGAGACTTTTGTTGTCTTTGCGCAGGCTTCACGCTCCCACCGACCAACATCCCACCGCCAGCCTCTTAGCCAACGCCTATACGACGCATAGTAGCCTTTTAGCTGCCCTCAACACTGACTCCCCCGCCAGGCGATGCTATGAGCAGCCCACCGCCTCTCGCAGGCCATCTGGTCCCCCTCCGCACCAAGGATGAGGTGCGCGCCAGCCTGGAGACGCACACCGTCTATGTCGTCGAGGTGCCGGCCAAGTTTGCCAACGTTATCAAGGAGTGAGGCCTTCACTCCTGGGGCTCCCGCTTGATCTCTGCTAACCTCGCCCGCTCGCAGTGCCGTGCAAGCAGCGTTGCCCGACTTCAAGACGTCGGAGATCTCTCACCTGCGCCGCGTGGTGCAGTTCAAGTACCTGCCGCCGCACCTGCAGAAACAGTTCTATCCGCCTGCAAGGCTCCCCAGGGGTAACGAAGATGCTCCTGCCTCAGAACTACCATCTTCCCCACTAACACCGGCGACCCCCGCTTCCCTTTCCGCGTCCCCGTCCTCAGTCGATGCTGGCAGTGAGGCTGCTCATGGAGAGGCTGATGCTAAAGATTTTGATCTAGTCCGCTACTTCCTGCTGTGTCCCACGCGCCATATGCCCCACGCCAATCTCGCGGCTCTGATACGGACCTGTCCGCCTTTCGACGGCCCCAAGACTGCGCTCCCTCGGATCCTCTACGTAACCGTGCCGGCCCTGGCGCCCATCTCCCAGCAACAGGCTGACGACTGGAGCGACAAGTACTGGCCCATCTCGTACAAGAACACCAACCCCTACGGCCCCCATCCGAGTCTCGTACAACGTAACCAGGAGGAACTACAACCCGAGGCAGGCAACTGGCTGGCTCTCGCCCGAGCGGCCGGCCAGCAGATATCGGATCAGTGTCTGGGTGAGAAGATCGGCGTCGTTGTGGTTGACCGCACCAGGAACCAGCCAGAGATCGTCGCGGTTGCAGGCGACTGCCGCTGGAGGTCTTTCACCGGCACCGCTGAACCGCCCACCGGCACCGGCAATGTCATGGCTCACGCTGTCCACCGTGCCATCGCCATGGTTGCGAAGAAGCGGCTGCGTGCTGCCGGCACCGACCCTGCACTCCTCGACCGCTCCCTCTTCTGCGACAACCCCCTCACCGGCCTCGAGAAGCTATACTACGAAAAGGACAACCTCTCATCCAGCGGCTATCTGTGCGTAGACCTCGACATCTACCTCACCAACGAGCCCTGCGTCATGTGCTCCATGGCCATCCTCCACTCGCGCTTCCGGCGCTGCATCTTCGGCAAGCGCATGCCTTACACCGGCGGCATAACAGCAGACGGACCCGGCGACTCTTCCTCAGCGGGCAGCGGACTGAAGAAAGGCCTCTTCTGGCGACCGAGCGAGCTCAACTGGAAGTTCCTGGCCTGGGAGTTCAACGAGGAGGGCAAGACTGCGGATGCCGACAGTGGCTTCAAGGAGACACTGCATGCATAAACGCGTGCCATCACGCTTGACCTGCATTGGATACAAAGCATAGACACGGCGTATTGGATTAACACTGTCGATGGAATGGGATGGGATTATAGGGGATGATTATACCAGCATGAGTTACGTGAATACGGGGTTAGGAAGGAAGCATCTGTACGATAGTGAATGAAATGGAACGTTCGCATATGATATAGTTGGCATTTTTCATGTTGACTTGACAACCCCATGCGCATTCCCACCCCCTCCTTCCTACACCTCATACCACTAATCTCAACCGCGTCCTCTCCCAACTTTCTCCCCGTCAACAATAACACTGCCCAAGATCTCCATGAACCGATTCTTCTTCTCCTTCTTCTCTCCCCTCCTCAATCCGAACCCTTGCGTACCTTGCAGTTCGAAGAGTCGGTCCCATTGCTCCAGCCAGTCTACTCCTCGGGGAGGGGCGGGCTTGCGTTTTATCAGCGGAGCGAAGTGGGGTAGGGACGAGGAGGGGGATATATGGTAGGGGCGTTGGAGTAATGGGGGTGGAGAGGGCGAGGGTGATGGAGATGGTGGCGGTGAAGGAGAGGGTGGCAGTGAAGGAGAGGGTGAAGGCCTAGGTGCTGGAGTGGTCGACCTGTAAGGGTATGGCGATGGAGATGATGCGCGTAGTGTGTTGTCTAGAAGAAAGGGCTTCTTTTTTGAGAGATGTGACTTCGGTAGAGGTGCGAAGGTTAGGTTGCGGGTTGGGTGCGTAGATGCCAGGGGTGTGCCGGGGCGGAGGGAGGGCGGTATCAAGTCTAACGGTGAAGAAGGCCGGGAAGCAGATGGAGAGGTTGGGGATAGACGCGAAGAAGACCTCGGTGGGGTTGATGGGCGTCTTGATGTCTTGACTGAACGCTGGAAGTCGGAATTATCTGGCGGAGTAATGGACCTGAGGTGTTCAGAAGGTGTCCGCGCGAGACATTCCTCGATGAGTTCTTGTGTTGGGATTTGTTCTGGTGCTGGTGGTAGACGACCTAAACATTCGAGAACGAGATCACTAGTGCTGGGCGCTTGGGGTGGTTCTGGTGTGGGTGGTAGGGGCTTGTCGATATCTATGTCAGGAGTCAATGATCTCGTCGAGGGCCGGGGACTCCGCAGGTTCCGAGACCATAGGGTGGATTCTTGATGATGAAGATCTCGGTCGGTCATGATATGCAAGGAGGGAATTCTGAGTTGCGATGCGAGCCTGTTTTGCTGATTTTGACGCTTTTCTGTCGACGTACCATGCCTGGTGTCGAGACTTGTTGATGACTTGTCAGTTCTCGAAGGGGTCGTTGCTTTGCCCAAATATTGCGCTGCCATGGCATTCAGTTCCGGATCATCGTCAATACTCCATTTCTTCCCTCCTACTGCGTTCACCTTGTCTGTCTGCTCAAACTCACCCGCCCTTCCATGCCTATAACACGACCCTTCATCATGGATATGGTATTCACACCCCTTTACATCACTGCTCCCAGTCACAATGTCCTCCACTGAATTCCGTAGCATACCCAGCATCCTCCTATCATACGCAAACATCTTGTCCGTAACAAACCTCCGCAGTAACGTCGACGCATGTTTTTCCAGATACAGTATTGCAAGCATCTTTTGATCGAACGTTTGCGCGGAGTCAAGAACAGAAGCTAGCTTTTCGATGATGTAGTCTTGGAAGTTCGGTTGCGAGAACGCGGAGCCGACGATGTGCGCGTATATCAAATCGATGCAGGCGTTGAGTTGAAGGGATCCTTGGGTGGAAACTTCCACGGCGCCAGTAGTGAGCCATTCGATGTAAAGCTTGAAGCCTGCGGGATCGATGTCGCCGAGCTGAATGGGCAGTAAAGGTCTGTCATCGCGCACGTGCTGTGGAAGGTAGATGCGAAGGTACGGTGAGCGCTCGGCTATGGCATATTCGACTTCGATGTGCTCGGTAGGGCAATGCTCTGACAGCGTGGTCCGACCTGCAAGTACGAATGTTACCGAGTTTAAAGATGACCTAGCCACAAACATGCCGGTCTCACACTGCGAAGGCGTTGTATACATGCCGAGCGATATGCTATCGCGAAGACGATGGAGACATCATGAGTGGGCTTCAGACTTGGCGTCTTTGTCGTAACTTTACTGTGGATTGTAATGGAAGAATAGCGATGATTAAGTTGTCGCCATGATGCGGTTTTGGATCGCTTCCAGCCATGGCGCGGCGGCATCAGCGGTCAACGTGAACTTCCGTTTGCTGGTGGTAACGTGACGGATCTGTCGATGACAAACAGACGCGCGCTTCACACTAGTCCCAGTGGATATGACCAAGCCAGTTCCTTCAACACTCGCACTTTGCAAAGTATCAGTGACCAGTTGAACTTAGAATACTGCACCGCTACCATTCTTTCCAAGGCAGTGACTGGCTTACTTCCCAGCATGGGAAACCTCTTTACCGACAAGATGTCTGCTTCAGACAAGCGCGATATCCAAAGGAGGCTCGAGCGCGGCAGCATGCCTCCGCGCATACCCACTGACTTTCCAAGATTCGATGCTGAAGGAATCCCGAATCCCAGAACGTCGAGAGCCTCGCGTTCTTCCAGCAGTACCGCACTTAGTCCAAGAAGCCAGAAACCTAGAAACGTCGACCGCATTTTCGATGGAAGTGAGCATATCAGCGATACGGGTCGCAAGTTTCGCCGTCGGCCGAGCATCGAGGCACGCACAAGGAAGAGCGATTATCATACGCTGCTTGAAGGCGGGAGCCTGTGGAGTGACGATGAAGTCATCGATGATGTTGACATGGACGTGCAAGGACCTGTACAGTCAGAACTTGTGAAAGAGGAGTCATACAACACGCAGCGAGTACAGTTGGCACCGCCGATAACAGATGCGGCTGTGGATGCACCGAGACAGTCAATGATCAGCGTACTATATGGTCGCCAGGACCCAAATTGCTGGTACTTGACACGGCGCTTGGCCCGGTTGTCTGCTGTCAACGTTGATACCGAATTCGATTCAACGATTCTGCTCAGACGCCGTAACATCGACGCTGATGCAACGGAACTTCACCAACTATGGCGGCGCACCGGTGTTATATCCACCCGTTATCGCGACGTCAACTTCGACCCCGACGGTATCAACCCGCAGCACACATGGATCGCGTGTTGGCCTTTGGTCAACGCAGCGATACACGGCTACGTGGTAGATGATGTCGAATTCGTTGACCGCGTCATGGACCTGCTCGAGGAAAAGATAGTCAAGGGCGTACGACCGGATATCGCTACCATCTCGCACATATTTGGCGAGAAAAGACACAACATGCCGAAAGCTCTAGGCCGCTTTCTAGTCGATCGATGGCTCGACTCAGCGACGGAAGGCTTTGGCGACGTCGACCCGTCGGACTTGCCGCAGCCTTTCGTGTGCTCCGCGCTCGAGACAGCTATGCGGCGCCTCTCAAGCGACAAAAGATCGTCACCGGTGCTGAATTGTCAGTATCACACGCATGCGACGCCCGAGGAATGCTACAAGCAGAGAATTGCACCTGAGGAAGCAAAAAGATAACAACGCTACAAGTACCGTCGCAAGAACGCGAGCCGCGAAGCTGAGCAAGTCGCTGCAGATTCTATTGAATGTGGCATTGTCGTGGTGGATTGGGAAGGGCGAAGACTTGAGCAACACAGGAGGTTGCGCGACGAAAGTGATGCTTCTTTGCCTGCTTTCGATGACCGGATCGCAACCTCAAGAGAAACGCGAGAGGCGAAACCCTCGGATGGGCTTGGTGTGCTAGGGGATATCGATGCGAATAACCAGCTCAATGCGAAATCCTCGTCGTCGTCCATGTTCGGCACGGCGCAAGCTGATGGCCCCGTTGACGAGGTGAAGTTTGCGCCACCAACACAGGAGCCACCGCCGCCGCCATCGCCAAACGCACGCGTCGGACGCGATGACAGCGCTGTTGAAGGCGATCAGACCTATGGGTCACTTTTAAGGAATCAGCAAATTCAGTTCTCGTTGTTTGACGGTGCGATGCAGGCTGTGAAGATCGAAGAGGATGATGAGTCAACGGCGTTGGGCGCACCTGCCATGCCGCGAGACTCAGACGCGAACGCACGGACCGTCTCAGGGGAGAGTCCACGCCGAAGAGAGCGCAGGACATGCCCCGGATCGTTTTCGGAGTCAAGATCTGGGAGTTCAAATAAAGCTGATGCTGTGTAGCTGGCATGTTTGGATTTCGCGAGCCCGATCTAGGCTTCGTTAGAGAGCGCGTGTTAGTTACACAGGACAGAATGTGTGAAATTGGCTGTTCGATTGCTAGCTGTTTGTCATAATGTACTTAGTTTTAACGCGGTCTTAGGACGTCTTCGAATTGCTCAGAAGATGGCAGTGCCGTTGACGTGTGAGCTTACTCCGCCTATGATGCTGTTAGCGATTGCAAGAGCTTATCATTCCAGGTATTCAGCGTACCTGGGCAGTTAGCAGGCGCAGAAGTGAAGAAGAAGAACCATCTGTTCTTCTCGCGGCACGTTTGCGCAAGCTTCTCCAGATCCAGCATTTCGCCCAGCGGCATGCCCCAAAGGGCGAGGATGTACTCGTGGAGGTGGTAGTCTAGCAACGTTAGTCTGATGTTGTACGAAGACTTGAGGAAACGTACTCTCATGTGTAGGCCACGCCTCGAATGCAGGCGCATCACCAGCAACAGACGCAAAGTAGCTATCATGCAGCCAATCCAAAATCTTTTCTTCCTGGCTCACACCAGCATACCGCTGACCATCCTCACCATCCTTACCACTACCATGTCGAAGAGCAGCCTTGCTTCGATCTTCATCACTCTTGCTGTCGTACGCCTCCTTCCATCCGCTGCGGATGAACAGCATATCTCCAGGCTTGATGTCACCGCCTTGAGCCGCAGGGCGAATGTCAATTCCCTGGTCTTGGCCGCACTGATAAAGGTCCTGCCACGAGATGGGGTAGTAGTCGTAGGGGTCGTAGTTGATACCCTTCTTGTGTGCGTAGCCCCGGTAGTCTAGAAGGATGCCGCGACCTGCGATGCCGTGCTCGGCCCAGTGGTGGATGGAACACTTGTGGTTTGCGTTTGGACCGGCAATATCGCTTCCTTTGGTCTATACTGGATGTCAGCAAAAATTCGTGGTGATGAGTCTAGATACATACGCCATTGTAGAACGAACCACTAGGAATATGAGCGAAATGTCGGAAGCCATCCCATTGCGTGCCAGACTGAGTGTTCATATGATACACATCGTCGTAGGCAATGCCTTCAGCCAGCGTCTTGATCTCATGCTGAAAAACCTCACGACCAAACGCGGGAACATTCGGCACGTTGAGAGGGAGGCTACCTCGCTGTCAGCAACGACATATTAGAAGGACCATGAAAACACGGACTTAACAGGTACAATTTCACCCGTTCGTATCTCTCTTGCAGCCGCGGCGACACGTGTAGGTGTTAGGAGATTGAGACGGCCGATCTACATCTGATCAGTTCGGCCCGCAACTAGATTAGACTTCGGTCGAACATACGTAGTCGCTGTCACCCCAAACCCAAGCAGCCTCCGGAGGCGCCCCGGGAATCTGAGGTAATTCCTTCCTTGTCGGAAATTTAGTACTATCTGGATCCCATGGTATGGTTGTTGCCGTCTTATTCATGGTGAGAAAATCTTTGATCTGCGTCAAGCGCTGACTGGCTGTCGAGGTCTTGGGGTCGGTCATGTCAGTGAGGCAGCGGCGATCGGGCTTTGTCGGTGTCTGATATGGTGGTTGCGGGTTTTGCAACGCGTGGATAGTTCTTCTTCAAGGTTTCCCCAGAATATCAACGATGTCTCGAGCTGTTATGACGTTTACCCCGCATTTCTTGGAATGCTGGTGGAGCCGCTCGGGCACCGAGGCATTTGTGGGGTCGTGGCTCCTCCGCCCTGACTACCGGCAACCGACTCGATCATCTAACATCACGACGTTCCATCGATCTTTTGCTGGTGTAGTGTGCTCCACGATGTTATTGCTCCTAAAAATGTTTGCATGAGTAGAGTTGAGATGGCATGTGGCGCTAGCATAGGTTGATTGTTGGTGGAATTATTGAAGTGGATGACGTAAGGCGGCTAATCACCACTCTAGCCGTAGCGTTTCCAGAATCCCAAGATTGCCACCTGGGTCATTCTTGGCCAAAAGCTTGTCGTCTGGTCAAGAAAGTCTTGTTCACTGCACAGAGTCTTGTCTCGGACATCAAAGTTCGTCGAGCGTAGATGCAGATGAGGATGCCAGGGAAAAGACGCAGTGTCTATTGAGTAATCCCTAGATAAACTTCTAGTGTCAACAGCATCAGGGCACGCACTAAGCTCTGATCGTCTCATCGCCCACCACGCTTCCGGGATCATGGCTAGATCGGCAGGTGGTTAGTCTCGTTGATGTCCGATGGAGCGGTAGGTACTATGCCCATAAACTTCGATTATCATCCCGACACCACTCGGGTAAACCTGTCAACCATTGAAGAACCGTGAGCCTTACTCACTTCGTCAAACACGCTCATAACCTTCTCGGTCTGTTAGAGTCCGAGCCGTTGACCCAGACATAAGCTCATACTTTCCGCGGTCGATGGGCGCATCACGAGCACTTCCCTCCCATCGATTTAGCCGGTTGCTATCAGGACCTCCAGCCAGGGCTATTGGCTACAACAAGCTCGCATCAGCACAGCTCACAGAGGCACGGATGCATCGGTGCATCCTTCTAGTGCGCGCAAAGCTGTTGGAGGGATAATTCTAGTCCGTTGCCCCGTTGGGCCGGGTCCCGCTGGTGTCGTTCGCGTCGCGTTGACGAAGGCATATAAACGTCTACCCCAGACTTGTACCCCAGACTGTAGCTCATCCCCAGATCTCTTCTTTTCTCCATCTTTTCACCCATTGACCTTGCGACATGGCTTCCGCGGACGAGAAGCCGACCGCTATCGGCATGGAGCATGTGTCCGACACTTCGATCGACCACGCCGTAGCGTATGAGGAGGGCAAAGAGGCTGGCCTAAGCGAGGCTCACATCTGCACCGAGGCAGACAGCAAACGCATTCTGCGCAAGACGGACATTTGGATGCTGTCGCTCCTTTGTATGGTGTATTTCCTGCAATCCGCCGACAAGGGAATCATCGGATTGACGGCCGTCTATGGTCTGAAGGAGGATGCCCATCTTAAGGGCAACGACTACTCAAACATCGGCAACATCGGATACTATGCGCAACTCGGTGTGCAGCCTTTGGCCGCGTGGATCCTCGTTAAGCTGCGATACCGCCACGTTCTTCCCGTCATCATCACATGTTGGGGTATTTCAGTTGCCGGTGGCCTCGGTGGTTCTAGGAATTACGCCGGGTTGCTGGCATCGCGATTCTTCCTCGGTGCCTTTGAGGCTATGGTCGTTCCCCTGTTCTCGATGATCACCATTGCCTTCTACAGGCGTTCCGAGCAGCCATTTCGGGTGGCTTGCTGGTACAGCTGCTATGGTCTTAGCACCGTTCTCAGTTCACCCATCGTTTACGGTTTCGCTCAGATCAACTCGTCCTCGCTGTACCGCTACCAGATGGTGTATCTCTTCTTCGGGCTCTTGACCATCGTAATTGGTCTTATCACCTACTGGTGGGCCCACGATAGCCCCGGCGAGGCTCGATTCCTGACACCGGAGGATCGCTTGAAGGCTGTTGATCGAGTGAAGGCGAATCAACAGGGTATCGTCTCGCACAAGTTCAACTGGAGCCATGTCGCCGAGGCCTTGTCTGAACCCAAGTACTGGCTGTACATGATCATGGTCATCGCTGTCAATGCCGGTGCCTCGGTCTCTTCGGTCTTCGGCTCCATCATCCTGAAGAACCTGGCTGGATTCAGCTCAGACGAAGCTGTCTTGCTGAACATGCCTTTCGGAGCGCTTCAGGTCGTTTCCATTCTTGGTGCGTCGTGGCTCGCATACCGTTTCAAGCGCAAGTCGCCATTCTTCCTTGGCTTGGTTACCATCGTCATTGTTGGTGTTGCTCTTTTGGTTGCGCTTCCGAAGACTCCGGATAACAAGGGTGGTCTGCTCGCAGGTTATTATCTGATTGCCTTCGTGTACGCCATTAACCCTCTGCTCATCTCTTGGATGGGCTCCAACTGTGCCGGACAAACCAAAAAGGCCATCTACTACACCTCTTTCAACGCCGGCAACTCTGTAGGCAACATCATCACCCCTTACATCTTCGACTCGAAGTTCCAACCGCAATACGTAAGTATTTATTCCTGTCGTATGCTCGGCCAAGAGTCCATCGCTAACATTTCGTTTCTAGGTTAACGCTCTCAAGGGTATCTTGATAATCTGGTGCATCCTCTGGGGAGTCGTGGTCGCTCAAGTCGTCCTTATCACCTGGATGCAGAAGAAGAAGTGCGATCAGCGTGAGGCGGCCGGTCTTCCTAGGAACCCCATCGATTACTCGATGAGCGGCCATTTCCATGAGGCAGGTGCTGAGGTCCACGGTGAGAACGGTCTGCAAGACATGACAGACAAGGAGAACATCTACTTCCAGTACTTGTTGTAGATGCGGCTAGAGCTTTGTCAACCCTTGTTCGTTTTTCCGTAGTAGATACCAATGCATGAGTTTGGTCAATCAGAATGGCCCATTTTGAGTGTATCTGGCGTCCCGTCAACTCAGTCCCTACTTTTCGTCGTTCACGTCCAGCAATGTCGTGCTAGGTTCTCGTAAGCATAATTACAGTGGTATGGAGGCTCTCAGATTTGCGATGACCGGAAGTGCAAAGGGCAGTATCGACTTTGATAAGGCGTGGGGCATGCCCAGGTGTATGGGCGAAGAGCTCGATTCAGGATACTCGCTTATGTCAGCCACACATGACTAGCATGGCGCGTCGCGTCAGTCGACCCCTCGGCGTACTTTTGCTACAACAGCATGCCTAGGTGGTCACCAACGCCAATCCCCTTGACTAGGCACTTAGACTACACACTTCCCACCTTCATCCCTTCGCTGTACGGATGATCGCACGGTCGCAGCTGATTTTTGCCTGCTTCTTCGTCCCTGGTATCTCAATCCTCCTATTGTCGCTTCTATACGCCCGTCTACGGCAACCAGCAGACTCGATGCCTGCACGAGTATCACCAGACGAAGTAGCGTCTGTCCTTCTTTCCGAGAAGGGACTAGAACTCCAATCTCTGCAAACCATCCAGTCGTTATGGGCAGGCTACGGCGAGATATGTCGCGTGTTCGCTAATCCGATAGGCTCGCCAGATTCGACGAAATCCTACGTACTCAAGCTTGTAAACCCCCCACCGACGAAGGCCGACGACGAAGGCCATACCAGAAAGATCCTAAGCTATCAGATTGAACAATACTTCTACAGCCACCTCGCTCCCCAAATGCCAGCAACTTTACCGGTCGCCGAATGCGTCGCTAGCATCAACAAGCACAACACGGACGGCACCTCGATGACTGCGATGTTATTGAGTGATTTGAAACAACAATATCCTGTGGCTGGAGAGAAACGCGACGTGTTGACAGCGAGCCAAGCTTATGCCGCGCTGGATTGGCTTTCTGGTTTTCATGGCTTCTGGTGGACCCGCGTCAAGTCTCTAGACTCTGCGTCTCTGGTCCTACCACCGCTCGAGGAAGTACAACGTTATGGACAGGCCTCGTCGACCAAATCGGTGTGGCTCAATGGCGGATATACCTATCTTGCGACGCGTCGCAAGGAGTACAATACCCTGGCGAAGGATTACGACGCCGAGTGGAATGAGCCACTCACGGACTGGGTCGATGGCGAAGACCTATCCATCTCCGAGATAGCGGCAGCGTTCCTCTCACCGAAGGCATCCGGTCGGTCACCAATCGAAGCATACCAAACTCTGATCCATGGTGATGTCAAGTCTGAGAACATGTTCACCAGCAAGTCGGGTGAGGAGGTCGCCTTCTACGACTTCCAATACACTGGTCTTGGCCTGGGCGTCTGCGATCTCGCCAAGTTCTTCACATGCTCCGTTCCGCTAAGCATGCTCGTTGCCGACTTGCATATCCCGCGGGAGCTATCCATGCAAGAAGGCGAGAAGCAGCTGTTGCAACGATACTGGGTGAAGTTGAGAGAGACTGGCAAACAAGAGTACAACTGGTCGATCTTCGTGCGACATTGGGAGACGGCGCTCGTAGACTGGCTCCGCTTCCAGGCCAGCTGGGGCTTCTGGGGGAACACCGAGTGGTTGGAAGCTAGGGTGCGGAGTATACTGAAGGATCAAGAGTGGAGGGACGCATTGATCAGTAATGTGGACAAGGCGAGTATCCGCAAGTAGGTGGATTCCACCGAAAAGAGCGACTTCGCTCGCTGTCCTAGTAGTGTTTGTACCTTCACTCGCCGCAAATGTCGGTCCCACTGGGGCTGAACCCATCTTTTCGCCCTCGACGAGTCTTCATATGGCCTATTAATTTACGCTCGCTAATAACTCGGCTGGAATGGCCAAGTGGTAAGGCGTCGCACTCGTATGTCACACGATATGCGAAGATCCTGAGTTCAATCCTCAGTTTCAGCTGTTAAATCCTTTTTGTCTCACCTTTTTTGCCGCCAGATTCACTTACGCGCCAAACTGGCCAACACTGGCACAACGGGAACTCCCTTCTGAAGTTCTTCGGCAGTGCAGGTAGCTGATGCAGATGAGGCGGATGAGGCAAATGGTTGGTTGGGTGTCGTTGACCCGGCCTGCATACTGTGGCTTAGATAGCCCCGCAGTCGAAAGTCAGCACACGTCGCGAAGCCAAGAAGAGATGCCTACAGCCTGATCAAGTTTTACGACCTGTTACTTTCTACAAGCACTCTGGTTCCATACCAACCCGATGTCTCAACGCGTCTCGAACTTACACAACCCCCGCCAACTCCGCTCTTCGTCGTCCGATACATCAAAGACCCCTGATCAGCCACCCTGCGAATACCTCGATGGCGTACCATTGGACTGGTCAGGTCGCGGCACATCTCACGTTGATTACGACAAGTCTGAGGTGCTTCCTCTCACACAGGGGGAGTTTCTTGGTCATGGCATGAACGGCGGGGTATACAAGACGAGCTGCAACGGTGTCGAGCTTGCCTGGAAGCGCAAGTACTGCCGTCGGAAAATAGGCGAAAGAGAGATGCGCGAAATCGAAATCATCAAGAAACTTTCGCATCGTCATATTATCCGGCTGATGGGGACTTACACGCATGACCCATTCCTTGGGTTGCTATTGTGGCCTGTTGCGACCTGCGATCTCGCGACTCTTCTTGAAGATGTGGAATGGCTACAGAGAAAGGCACATGTTTCATCCTGGTTCGATCACGCAAGGACGCAGCCAGAAAACTGGAATGATCATGCGATTGACCGACAAGCAAGATTGGAAGCACTGGGAGTGGCTTTTGGTGATCCATGGCTCTGGGTTTGCGACGTGGCGGAAAACCTCTTACAACAGACGATCGGTTGCATAGTCAGTGCAGTAGCATATCTCCATTCATCTGGCATCAAGCATAAAGACTTAAAGCCCTCTAATATCGTACTCTCCGAGGACGGGCTATGGCTGACAGACTTTGGTACGGCGACAGACTTCTCTGTATTGACTTCTAGTGTCACAGACGAGGGGGAAAGAGGCACCCCGAAGTACTTTTCGCCGGAAGCTGCAAACTTTGCACCCTGCGGGCGCCCGGCTGACATTTTCTCCCTGGGCTGTATCCTGTTCGAGGTCATAGCTGTGTGCGTAGACCCAATGGCAGGGCGTAGCCCACCAGGGCTTAGCCAGAAACTTCGGCGATCACACGACAAATCATTCCACTCGAATCTTGATAACATCGTTAAATGGTTTGAGGAAGAAGATCACGAGGCTCATTTGATGGCTATCCATCATCATCTTATGGGCCTCGTGCGATGGATGATGGAACAAGAAGCCGCTATGCGCCCAACCGCTGACGTGGTCGAACAGGAAGTCCTTCTTCTCAACGGCTTGAGCTTCGCTTATCACGATAAGCACGTTCGACAAACTTATGAATATTGGGGCTTATATCGATCTTGTTGCGCCCCAAAAGGTCGTACTGATCGAAGGATGGGCTTGCCGCCAAATCAAGAGCCTATGATCACTATCAACGTCACATATGGAAGAAGCTACATCATGCCAAGATGGAAACAGCAGTGCACTGTTCATCTCGAACACGATGGCGGAGGTCTGGTCGAAAGCGTCCACCTGTTCACTGTAAGTGCACCTGGTGACGACTCCATGCGGGGAACTATGCTGAGACCTTGGCCCGCAGAACAGATCCAACCGGAAATCTCATGTAGTTTTCGATTCACCACCTTACCAAACACGCAGCACGTATGGATACGTCATCGGTGCGTACATCGTCCTTCGATCAGGCTATGAGTGGACTAGCCCATTAGCTCAGCCGTTGCCAAAGACTGAAAAGAAAAGAATGATGCCCATAGTATGGGAATGGGCTTGCGATGATTCAAAGTATACCGATTTTTTCAACGTACGAAATTCATCTTGAAAGCGAACTTCTCGGCAGTGAGTCATGAAGGTATCCCAGCAATATGATTGATGTCAATTTTGTCTTCAGACCATTGTACGACGACTATCGCGGTGTTTGGGAGTCAGTAGCATTTGAGGGCAATACAAGGCTTCCCGCTACTTGCATCTCGTGCAACCCTAACACCAACTGCTATCTGGTTATCCAGCAACAAGAATGTCCGCCATTGGTCAGTCTGATGTCTATTTTGGAACGCCAATCAGTCATCTTAATTGCAATCATACATGTAACGGGCTTGTGTAGCCTGCATGGTGTATCAGCGTTGCGGTAAGCGCTAGCGATGTGCATGATCTTGGCGCCCTTGCATATCCCGCCCTGCTGAATATGCTGACACTATTATTGGCGAGCGTTCCAATAAACTATGTTGTTGTCTCACGTTACCTGCGCGAAGTCTAGCGTGTGTACATATGGCTTGCCGAGGCCCCCTCGCGTGGAAGATGCGATCCCCGCACATCATCCACCATGGACCGCCTCTGGGATCTCATACGGAGTAGCGCATCGAAAGAGTTCGCTGCGTCTCTGTTCGGAATATGGATACTGTACTGGCTGGCCGTTGGCGTGTACAGGGTGTATTTCCATCCTTTAGCAAACATTCCTGGGCCAAAGGTACGACCTGGAAGACAATGTGTGGTATGGGGGACTCAACATTGCGACTAACGCTGTGTAGTTGGCAGCATTCACGTTTTGGTACGAGTTCTACTATGAGATCTATCCGCACAAATTCCAGTATTTGTGGAAGATCAAGCAGTTACATGAAGAATACGGTGCGCCATGAACACTGTTGTCTGCCTTACGGCTCTGATCGCAGCAACAGGGCCCATCATACGGATCAATCCTCTTCAAGTCCATATCCACGATGCAGATTATTTCGACACAATCTACGCATCCGGCATGAATCACAAACGCGATCGTTGTAGTTGGTCGTTTCACACCGGTGCAAAGTCTTGGGAAGGCGCGATACTGGACACCATAGACCATGACTTGCATAAAATGCGACGAAACGCCCTAGCGCCTTTCTTCAGCAAGCGCTCGGTCCAAGCCCTTGAAGAGCTCGTCGTAAACAACACTAAGAAGCTTATGGATCGTTTCGCCGGCGAACTTGAGAAGGAAGGCCCCAAAGCCGGTGTTGTGAATCTCAACGACGCATACGCCGCTTTCACCATGGACACCATTTCCGAGTACTGTTTCGGCGAGTCGATAAAAGCCCTAGATCATGACGACTACGCTAAAATCTGGCTCAAGGTTATGCATGATGGGATTCAGATCGAGCCATTTGCGCGCCAATTCCCTACTATCATGAACTTCATGCTCGATCTTCCGCCCAAAGTTGTCGAGAAACTAAGCCCCGGGGTAGCCACAGTGAACACCTTCAGTCTCAGGACGCTGGGCAGGATTGAACGTATTATGAACTTTGAGGACGGCGATGGCGATACGAAGAACCTGAGGCGCACGATATTCCATGACATACGGGATGATGTTGGTTGTAAACTTCCGGAGAAAGAGAAACATCCCAAGCGGTTAACGGCGGATGCTAGTGTTATCCTTGGTGCGGGGACGGAGACGACGGCGAGGACACTGGCTGTCACTACTTACTACTTGATCAAGAACGCAGAGGTGGGCGAGAAACTGAGACAGGAACTAAAGACCGTGATGCCAACGGCAGATCACGAAGTCTCGCTACCCCAACTAGAGGCTCTGCCATACCTGGTGAGTTCAAACCCCATATCCCACCAGCAAGCTGATCGACTAACCAACCCCCCAGACCGCAGTAATAAACGAAGGCCTCCGCACCGCCCACGGCGTCTCCTCCCGCCAACCCCGCATCCCCACGGGCGAATCCCTTACATACGGCCCCTACACCCTCCCCCGTGGCACCCCCATCATGCAATCCTCCTACCTCCTCCACACCGACCCTGCCATCTACCCCGACCCCTTTGCCTTCCGCCCGGAGCGGTGGATACAAAACCCCAAACTTACGCGCTACCTCTTTGCTTTTGGGCGCGGCAGTCGCAATTGCCTAGGCATGAATCTGGCTACGTCGGAATTGTATACGGGGCTTGCGATGATTTGGCGGAGGTACAGGATGGAGGTGTTTGATACGGTGGAGGGGAGGGATGTGTTGACGAGTAATGATTGTTTTTTGGGGATGCCGGATTTGGGGAGTGAGGGGATTAAGGTTAGGATTTTGGGGGAGGTGGAGGGGTGATGGGGATGCGTGGAGGGTGTGGTGTGGTGAGTTGTGTACGGCATGGCGCAGAAATAGGGACGTATATCTCAATTCATTTATGTTCTTATGCTGTTCAGTATATCTCTCTAACTCATTATACCCATCTGTACTTTTTCCATTTCTCCAGACCTCTCAGACAACATTAAACCCCTCGCAACCACCATCATACGTACGATAACTCGGCGGCCTTGGAAGTTCCGAAGGTGTCCACTCGGGAAGTTCGTAAGTCGGCAGCTGGTCATCCGCCGTCGACTGCACCGCATTCGGTGGCGCGACGACACTCTTCTGGCGCCTGAAACCCCTCTTCCAACGTCGCTTCACCGCATCCCATCCCTTACCCGGCGCCATGATGATAGCCTTCCACATAGCCTCACGGCCACGTTGAGCAGAAGCCCACATCCTTTTTGGCCCATCATACTCTAGCCAAATTGTTATCTTCACTAACCAGACCAAGAGAACGATAACGAATATGAGAGTCGGAATAGCACCAAGTGTCCCCCAAAGTATCAGGCAGATTTCCAACGTCGGATACGTTGTTCGTACTCTATCTTCCACATAGTCGATAACAGCAGGCGGTATATTGGCGCCGTGAATATAGTATCCAATTCTACCGAGATACACACTCAGTCTCCAGATATCGAGTAGACTATCGTCATAATGACACTCGCCAAGCGCAAAGTAGTCCCGATCGGAAGTGAACGGTCTCAGCGTCTTCGGATTCTTGACGCGCTTCAATTTGACAGGCTCGTCGTTGTATAGCCACCCCGGTAGGACCTCGCTGAAGCAGTGGCCATGCTTACAGTCTTCGGACTTTTGTTTCGAGCGATACGAGGTCGGGTCGTTGAAGATGGCTTTTCGCAGCGTTTTTGGGTAGGAAATATACCAGGGGGTTGTAAAGGAGAAGAGGCCGGGTCGGCCGCGCGGGTCGTAGGCGATTGTGCCGTTGGTGTATGCGATGGTGAAGTAGATGTGGGCATCTCCATCGTCTCCATGACAGTCGGTGTCGTACATGGTATCGATGGTGATGCCTTCGATGTCACTTTCCTTTGATCTGATTTCGCCGGGGATGTGGTGGGGGAATGTGCGTTCGGGTTGGTGCTCGTTGGAGGACCAGATGTTGTGACTGTGACTGTTAGCGATGAGATTTAGAGAGTGTTTAGCATGACAGTGGGTTCACGCACTATGATGCTGATTCATTTGTTGGTGAAGATATAACCGTTGGTGTGCTGAGTTTGGGGTCATGCAGTGTTAATGCAGGGACCAAAGTCGAGATTACGACGGGGCCATGACCAGTTTTGAAAGGAATCTTGTAGGAGGAGGTCGATGTGGAAATCGTTGGAAGTGAGGTTGAGTCGGACGCAGGTCCACGAGTGCCGAGAGCAGTTGCCGTTGGGGAGGAAGTCGCGACGATGCCACCTGCCAGCGTGGAAAGGAGCACAGATTTTGCTACTGGCGACATCATCTTGAAATGCGTTATGTCTGGAAAGTTGATGCAAAGGGTGCGGATGTATGATGAGATGGAGGATGTTGCTTTAGCAGTTGGAGGCATTTATAAAAATCGTACCTAGAGAGCAGCCTAGAGACTGCAGTCTGCAACCAAAGTTTCTCGTCATCCTAACCATGGAATTGAAATCTTTCTCATTTTCGCGCAGGGCGCAGTTGATTTCCACGTGGTTTCGCTACCAAAAGACCACCTTCTGCCAACCTTGGGAGCCAACTTAGTCCACCCACGGCATAGCCTCATCGATCCCCAAAACATCTATGCCGCATAGAAACAAGAAGAATACCATACCGAATATCGTGCAAAGAATCACGAAAGCAAGGAAAAGGACTATCCATACGCCGCCTTTGACTGTGAATGCATATGCGCAGAGAGAGATGATAGCCACAAGTGTTTGGATTGAGGCTATGATTGCGATCGCGAGGATGCTGTACCAGAAGATCGTCGAGAGGAGATTTTTAAGTGCACGGCACATTGCGGAGTGAGGAGTGGCGGGTGTTTGGGTATGACGTTGCGGAATGTATATGAAGGTTGAGAGTACGAATGTTTTGGGACGAGGTCAAGTGACATGCCGCCCAAGTAGGGTAATGTCATAGCGCTGGGCTTGTAAGCCCTTTCTATTATTTGATAATACATGTTTGCTAAACTTTAAGCAAATTGCGCAATTAGCGTGCTCCTGCGCGCCTTGTCCCTATAGTGTAAGACGCTTTGATACACAAACAATTGATACTGGTCATAAACAAAGTGCCACTAGCTTCAAGGCGATGTAATTGCCGGACAGTACCAGATGTACGCTAATGAGGGGGAAGAGATACTCCAAGCTGTGACTTTGTTAGGCTGTGGAACGGAAGGCGCCTAGTATCCCGTGATGGAGGAGAGACATAGTCGCAGCTTACTTCTCAGATCTCTCCCTGACCTCCTGTACCTTGACTTCCATGTTCTGCTTCTCCTTCTTATCCACCCATTCCTTATGTCCCTCCACCTCTTTCTTCTCATCCAACAACCCCACCTTCTCATCCCCCTTCCCCATCTCCCCATCCCTCCCTTCCTCCTCCCAAGCCAATACCCCCTTCTCCACATCCTTCACGTCCCCCATCCCCCCATTCTCCAACAAGCCCAGCATCTTCTTCTCGTCCTTCACCGAGCTATACCACAAACATCCACAGCTCACACTGAAGCACGCAGCCTGCGACACATTGAGCCACGTCAGACCCTTACTCATGTAGCTCGAGACGAAGATAAATGTCTGGAGAATGATTTGCGCGACGCAGCAATAGCGCATGATGCGGGAGTAGCGCAGCCATTTGTTGATGGCGGCGGTGGTGGGTATGGTGGTGTTGTTGGTGTTGTTGGAGGTGGAGATGGAGGCGGCGTGAGGGTCGATGGTTGCTAGATCAGGCAGTTCTTGGAAGAGACTGTCTATCATGTTGAAGCGTCGGAGCTCGATGCGGTTCGCGGTCGCAGTGAAGAGGATGTATGTTACAAGGCCTTGATTTACGCCTTCGAGGCAACTGGTGAGGATAGGGATAATGTTGAGCATCCAGTTGCGGGCGGCGTGGATGGTGTCCCAAGACATGGGTTTCGAGTTGAGAGGTGGATGGAGCGGGGCGTAGACAAGTCATTATTATAGACAATGATGATGATGGTGGGTGGCCTAATTAGTGTTAGTAGCCGTTTCTTCCGAGTGCAGGCACACATGACTAGCCTGTGGCGAATGAATCGGAATGGGATCCGGTGTGTACATCTGTTCCTATTTGCACGCCAATGCCGTCTTCCGAACTTGGCGTGCGATGCTTGGAGTGCTTAGCCCGTACATCCATCAACTACCCGTGCCATCGCCGTAGTGTACGGATGTTTGAACATGAAAGGCGTCCTCTTACCTGTCTCCGGACCCGCGTACACCGACCCACTCAAACTACCCAGATCGATATTCCCTCCAAATAACCTAAGATGATAGCATAGCGCATTGACACACTCACCACAAACCTCCAAATCCAGCTCCTCACGCCTACCACCACTTATCACCACTCCTCCCAAGCAACCTCCAGCATCCACCAGGTTATCGTGGCACAAACATATTTTAATATCCATTCGAAGAATAGTCCTAGAAGAGGCACCCCGCATGCTCTCCAAAGGAAGCCTTGTGGCGCGCAATAGCGAAGGGAGTAGATAACGTCGGCGATGGTGACGAGGAGCATTTTCAATACGATGGCGATGATGATGTACCAGGAGAAGTAGTATGCTGCTTCGGAGAAGAACGTGGAGAGATGTGATGTCAGTGTGGAAAGGCGTGAGGGAGGTGTTGGGACGATGGGTTCGGGTTTGTGAGACATTGCGTTGTGGTCTGGTGTGTTGGTGGTGGTGGGGAGTTGGTAGATGGTGTGAGGTAAGGCCATATGAAGATTGTGTGTGTGGAAGTGGTTGGAAGTAGCAGGGATTTGGAAGGTGTTGAAGAAGTGTTGTTGTTAGATTCATTTCTCGTACACGTACCATGGTTGGCCGGTTTAGTTCCAGTCCAACCGCATACCGCCTGTTAAGCGGCTAGCGGGTATCTAATATGCAACTTCCCGTTCCGTCTCCTTCTCCTCTCCATTTGTCTTCGATGCAAATGCTGGGTGATCCGCAAATACGTCATCGACGTCCTGTGCCGAAGCAGCAGCAGCTTGTTCGGCGTCAATCGAAGGCTGATTAACGGCTTCAGCCGAAGGATAGTCATTGAGTCCATTCAAGTCCTCATCTGCAAGCTGGCGTAGATATCCCTCCATTTCTTCCACATCATACTCTTGCTTTGGTGATGGTGGATCATTGGGATTTCTGTACTTCGTCCGCAAGGTTTCTGACATGTCAAATGTGTTCCCGGACGCAAGATCGACAGTCCAATTGTCCATGGCTTGATTTGCAAAATTGTCGGCTGCGATGTTGCCTGGATTGACGTCGTGGGCCTTGACCCAAGTGATCTTTGTCTTGGCGCCGGCCTTTTCCCGTTCTCGTATCCTCGCCAGGATGGGTTGTATGATTTCCTTGTTCATGACATCTTTGCCATGAGAGTTCTTCCAGCCCTTTTTCTCCCAACCAGGGACCCATTGCGTGAGGCAGTCGCGAGAATATCTGGAGTCACTGATGATTTCCATGTCGCGGTCGATAGGTACGTGGTCGATCGCGCGAGATATTGCGACTAATTCGGCTCGGTTGTTGGTCTGTAGATCACCCCTTAGAGGTTCTTTAACGTTCCTGTACTGGTGTTAGTGGACTGGTCTAGACGCAACATGCTGGGCACCACACGAACCTAGGATCTTGTGGGCCAAAGTAGACACCACAACCAGCTTTAGCGCCAGCATTGCCATTGCCGCGCGAGCCGCCGTCAGTGAATACCACAACGGGGCTTTTGGAGTCTCCGGTCGGCTGTCTCTTCCTTTTGCCAAGTTCCTCCTGTGTCTTCTCTCTGATCCTGCCTGTTAGCTCGTCGAGCTTGATATTCGGATCGAAACCGTCTACTGCGTCTGGCGGAAGGGGGCCATACCCAGGCTCGATCTTGACTTCCTGATGATCTGGAATCAATGTAGGTGGTGCGTTCTCCTTCTTTTGTCGCTTTGGCGCACTCTCTGATATCTCTCTACTCCTGTCCAGATTGCCTGTCGCCGAAGGAGACCCAGATGCAGAAAGATCTCCTCGTAGGCTTATGGGTGCACTAGAACGTCCATTGGAACCGTAGACGTATTCCTCAGCCTCCGCTCGGGTCTTGAAGCCCTGTTGTAGTCCGCCACTGTAGCCCTTGACTTGCGCTTCTGTGTTCGACCAATCCGTATAGATGCCAGGTTTGCGCCCAACCTTCACTCCGTAGTAGTTCCACTTCCCCATTCTTCCCTCTTCGTTGACACGAGTGTCGGGGTAGTCGTCCCAGGGCGGAAATGGGCGTACAAACGTTACGTGCGATCGAGACGATGGGCTTGTAAAGCGGGTTCGGCGGTCGTTCGAGTGCCTACTCGTGTCAATTAGAGACCAAAGTTACAAAGTGATGACAAGTCGCGTTGTCGAGCACTCGCAATAAGAACATACCGTACGCTGGTCCTAACAGAAGGAAATATGACGCGCTGCGTGAAGTTTCGCCAGGCGCCAAGTCGCATGCAGCGCTTTCCCGTTGAAAGGGGATGGCGATTCTACTTGGATTTGGTGTCTTCGCGAGATTATATATCGGATTGAACTTTTCGCAACATTGTTTGTGGTTGCGGGGACGGTTACGGAGGAACAACTTCGGAGGTGCTTGGACCCTGCAGCAACGTCAGTCGCTGGAGCTTCATCTTGGGAAGGCGCGCTAACGCGTTTGTGTAGAACTAACCGCGTTTGACATTTCGCGAGAACGAGACATCTTCACGAAGTCCAACTTTTATTATCGTGCGACTTGAATATACAGGTCGTGGAAGTGAAAACACGTACTGGCGGGTTGCTCGACGCGTTGTCGTTTGAACCTCGGGATACTCCCTACCCCACTACGTCACCCGTCTCCTCTAGCTATCCATCGCGTACCCGATTGTGTCCCGAGGTAGTACCGGGATAGCAACATCACCACTGACTGCCATCTTTCCACACCTTGGTGAACCTGCAACAGTCACCATGTTCGAGGTAGGATCTTTGCATGTTTCGTCAAGAAGTGTCCAGCGCTCACAACGTCCAGGGCCGTCACGCAGCAGACAGATATCGTCTCCATCTACATCGCGCACGCTCAGTCATCTTGACTGGTCCAGAGCTGGTTGAAATCCGCGCAGCACAGCGAACATTCGAAGGCGCATATGTCCGTACAGCAATCGGCCAGTTTTCTTTTGCGCTTGTCGTGCTAAAGATCTTCACCGCCGAGTTCTACTCGATCGGTGCGCTGTTCGCTGTCTACGGTGCTGGCATCTTGTTCATCAGTTTGTTCCGGCGACAACAAGGTCAGTTGGGGAACGATCATGCGGATGTATGACGACGAGAATGCGGGTGCTGACAGCGAATAGGAAACAAACAGTTCTTCTCGGAAGTCGGTGAGGATGGCCTGCACAGGAAGAAGTTCCGAACATCCGGCAATGTGGTGTCTGTGTTGACAGCCTTGAGCGTCTCAGCGTACATCTGCCTGCTGGTCCTGACGTTGAAGCTTACAACATAGTCACTTCCCGACTCTGCTCCTCGGACGGGACAGTCACCTTTTGCTTTTCGACAAACAATCTCATCACGAGTGACAAAGCTAGCGTGGTATCGCTCCAAGCATGTTGCAGGTGGTTCAGGATCCCCACGATGCGGAAGGCGCGTCTGGAAGGCGTCTCGGAATCTGGGGAAATTCATGTCGCGTGTGTACTGCATCTGCGTGCCAAGGACTTTGCCTATACAGTACAACAGTGGAGTTGGTGGCTGCACGCTGACGTTGTTTGGGCCCACCCACGAACTGGTCGACATCGGACGAGTACGAGACACCTTGAAAGTAATGGAGCATCACACGACAATGGAACCATGGCTTGTTTCAGGGCTACTTTGGTTCTTAACTCAGACTGTACCTGGGTACAGTTCACAGTAAAGGTGTGCTCTATTCATCGTCGCGAGCTGCGTTGGGAGGCGTGGTGGATTGATTGGTTATCGGAGTCGGACTGTGGGGTTTGTCCGCTTCGAGCAATGAACACCTGCACCTGCCAAGCGGCCTGTAACATGGCGAGGGATGCAGACAAGTCGCGCCTTATTGCATCGCAGTTTCACCGGCCAGGCTGCAAGATATAAACTGCCGATGATGCATTTCTCAACGCGTTTGCGCGCGTTCCTGAAAACTCGTCCTCCGCCAACGGCCTAGTTCCAGCGGCGTACCCGTGGTTCTCTCAACCAAAGGCCGACTCCGAACAGTCATATCGAGCCAGCCCTTGATAAGGTCAACGGCCCGATCAGCCTGCCTCTGCAAATCCACCCGACATTCCAACAGAGACCCTTCTTCCACACAACTTTTTTTGAAACATCTCCTCAACGCAACTCAGTCTTGCACCGGCAGCCGCGACTCGCATCCAGCGCCTTGGGTGCTATCTTAGCGCAGCGGCGAGACTAGCTTGACATAAGTATTTCGACATCTTGGCATGACGCCGAACATGGAAGCAGTCCCGACGCCGATGGTGACCGAGCTTGTACATCGCAAGCACCCGAATCGCCGTCGATCCTCAGCTTCCTCAAACACCTCGACTACCAACCGCCGCCTCAGCTCCCACTCCATCTACGCCCGATCTGTAATGAGCAAACTCACCATCCCTCTCGACAACGCAAAGCAACCAAACACAAACCCCGACAACGACCTCACTCCGCGCGCCTCATCCGCTGAGCCCAGATTCCCTGCGGTTGCGCCTGCAAAGAACGTGCAAGCTCTCAAGGAGCGCGCACTTCAGAATGGCGAACTAAAGGCTGTACCGAACCCGGTCCAACAACAACACCACAATGGCACTCTGGTCACAAAGGACGGCGTGGGTGCTGCCTTGAGTGACACCCCACTGCCATCCGTTCCGGGGAGCCCGCGGGAGTATGGAGACGCGCCGCCGCAGAGCTCATCCTACTTCACTGACCGTAACAGCGCCATAACCCGCAACAGCTCCGCCGTGTCAACCCCGCGATTACGGCCTACTACGCTCGATATCCCCGGTCTGACCAAGTCCAAGGTCTCCCCCGACGGCAAGATCGCACAGCGAGATGTTGGCTCCAAGCTCGTCATCGTCATGGTCGGACTGCCCGCGCGCGGCAAGTCATACATCACAAAGAAAATGGCACGGTACCTGAACTGGCTGCAGCACGACACCAAGATTTTCAATGTGGGAGAGAAGCGGAGAGTAGCTGCGAGTCACAGTGGGTTTCGGCTGTCGCAAGCGAACCTCGAGCGGGTCTCTTCGTCTGTCAAGCAGGCCATTGAGGAGCATCAGGACACACTGCCGCAAATCGCTGCGAAAATTCTTATCAATGGCGACCCCGCGCACGATGGGCCCGTAGACCCACAGAACCTGCCGGACCCACGCCGGGGGAGCACGGCCATTGCGGAGGATGACGAAGAGGGTCCGTCACTACCACCACCACGCGTCGAAGTCACATCGCCAGGCCCAAAGGCGCCGTCGCCGAACAATGAGGCGGTGGAGGAGGAGAACGAGTCCATGGACCAGTCGGCGGACTTTTTCGACCCACAAAACCAACGGGCAGCGGCACTGCGAGAGCAATGCGCCATGGAGACTCTAGACGATCTGCTCGACTACATCCTGAAAGGCAGTGGATCTGTCGGCATTTTCGATGCAACCAACAGCACACTCGCGCGGCGCCAGCAGATCATGGAGCGGATACGGAACCGTGCCGGGCCAGAACTCAACGTTCTGTTCGTCGAGAGCGTATGCCGAGACCAGAATCTGCTCGAATCCAACATGCGCCTCAAGCTGTCAGGCCCAGATTACAAGGACAAGGACAAGGTCGCGGCACTGGCCGACTTCAAGAAACGCGTGGCCATTTACGAGAAGAACTACGTTCCGATCGGCGACTACGAGGAAGACAACAACATGCCGTACGTCAAGATGGTGGATGTTGGCCGGAAGATGATCTCGCATCAGATTAAGGGCTTCCTTGCTGGCCAAGCCGTCTACTACCTCCTCAACTTCAACCTCGCACCGCGCATGATCTGGATAACACGACACGGCGAGTCAGCGGACAACGTGGCTGGAAAAATTGGCGGCGACTCCGACCTTAGCGAGAACGGACAAAAGTACGCAAAGGCGATGACACGCTTTATTGCGGCCCAGCGCAAGGACTGGGCAGTCCGGCAGGCAGACAAGATGGCCAATACTCACTTTCCGCCAGTAGCAGGCGACCACACCCCTCCGAACCCGTACTACAGCCACGAGCTCGAACAACGCAACTTCTGTGTCTGGACATCCATGCTCAAGCGCGGCATCCAAACAGGGCAATACTTTTGCGACGAAGACTTCGAGGTCAAGCAGATGCGCATGTTGGACGAGCTGAACGCAGGCCTCATGGAAGGTCTGACCTACGAAGAGATCCGCACAAAGTACGCAGACGAGTACCTCCAACGGCGACGCGACAAGCTCGCATACCGATACCCCGGCCCCGGCGGCGAAGGCTACCTCGACGTCATCAACCGCATCCGCCCCGTTATCGTAGAGCTCGAGCGCATGACAGACCACTGTCTGCTCATCACACACCGCAGCGTAGCCCGCGTGCTACTGGCATACTTCCAGGGCCTCAAGCGCGAGGACGTGGCTGACCTGGATTGCCCGCTGGGTATGCTGTACCAGCTCGAACCCAAGCCCTACGGCGTCGAGTTCAAGGCCTGGCGATACAACTCCGAAACGGATGACTTTGACCATCTGCCGGATTACAAGCTCAGGCGTGCGCCTACGCTGGCAAACAACTAGGAGCGATTGTCGTTTGATTGGGATTGATTAGAAGAAGGTTTTTGCGATATGTGTATATTACTATGGATGGTTGATTCCCCCTGCAACAAGGTTTTAGAGATGAGTGCGATGGTGGGTTGTTGCCATTACTTTTCGGGGGTTTGTGTTCTTCTCTCCCTAATGCTTGCCCTATGGTAACGGCTCCTTTTGACGCTTGGTTGCGATGCTTTCATGAATGTATACATGATGGTTAAGGGCATTTACAGGAGTCTCTTTCTTTTCCTTTACATCATTCTTTGCGTAGACGGAGGTATGGGTATATGATAGATTGATGATCGGATGGGTTATGCAATGATGATCAAACTTTGGTGTCTTCACTTCACTCAAATTCTGGAGCTGCTTGGTGCATGTGATATTGAGAGACTGCGCTAGTGGGGTATATAAACCCACTTTTCGTTGCTTCCTCCCTCTCTTGCATTCTACATCTTCATACAAACATTCTCCAAAATCAAGATTACAGGATCGCATGTTTGCCCTGTCGGCCTTCTCCAAAAATCAAGCAAGCTGGACGATATGTGCGTGCTGTCCGCCTGTCTTTCCAACATCCTTTCCAAAATACCTCTTCCGCTCTTTGATGAGCAGTCTTTCCGCTGGGTGTCCTTACAAAAGGCCAACAAACTCTCCCATGGCGCCGGCGACTGTGCTTTTCCAAAACCATTCTTAAATCCGACTATGGTTCCTCTGGCCCGGCTGTCGGAGATGTATAAAAACACTTCTCCTGTTTCCCAAGTTTCTTCCAAATGTTCCGCATATACTATGATGTTTTCCAAAAACAAGGTGCCATCAAAGGGATGTGTGCGCCAGTCTCCTTTCTTCTTTCAAAACATCGAGTCACCATTAACATGTGTGTACCGGCCTTCGTCTTCTTCAAAATGCAAGTTACAATCAATGTATCTGCGCTCTCCGCCTCGACTTCTTCCAAAACTACAGCAATTCGAACTTATGTGGAAGTCGAGTGTTGTGGAAAACAAAATCCAGACACGTTCAGCTCATGAGACAAGAGACTTGATCCGCTGGCTGGATACTCAACGTTCTGAAGCGCGACCTCATGCTCGGGACCGGACACGAGAGATGCATAAATACCTCCTCTCGCTCTCTTGGGTTCTTGCCTTCTACAACTACCACCTTCCTCCTTCTTATACCAAAACGCATGCAGTATACATACATGTGGGCTTCTGCTTCCCTCTCCGAAAGTCGACTGGAAGATCGATATGTGCGCTTGTGCTGCTCTCTTCCCCATTAGCGACAATTAAAAAACGACTGCAACTCATCTATGGAGACTGTGAGCCTTATCCAAATGGTCTGGAAAAGGTGCCATGGAGAGCACTGCTTTCTGCGCTGCGCATACAAAATATTCACAAAACAAATCATGGAGAGTGGAGATGCTGGCGGTGGCATATAAAATTCCCCTCTGCTTCTTCCTTTCACTTCTTTATCACCACACTTCCTGTGTGCTTTCTACCAAAAGCCTTTCGGCAGCATTACATGAAAGTGGAAGACTGAAAGCTTCGCATTCAAAAATGCTTCCCTCGATTCCCATCTTATGTCGTCCTCTCCGCGACCCCTTCGCATTACACCAAAAAGACTAGCCGCTTTTTATTATGTTCGTTCTCGCTCTTCCTCTTCTTTTACTCGAAAATGAGTTGTTAGAATTTGATGATTGAGTGTGCTGGCTTCGTCCTACTTCTACCTTTTCTCTACAACAAAACAAAGCAATGCCGCCTAAATGGAGGAGTGTTGTGCGACTCGAAAATGGGCAGGATTTCAGTCGTGGCCTGAGCTATGCTGAGTGCTGAGAATTCTGAAAAAAAGCGCGACATAGGGCATATGGCTGGGAGATGACGAGATGGAGATGAGATATAAAAGCTCGTTTTTTTCCTCTCTTCTTCTTGCTTCCTATACACCACACCTTCCGGAAATCTACCAAAATGAGTTTGTTTCGAATCCATGGCTGTTCTGAGTTTCTTCCTCCAAAAGACAACGGCCAGACAGAATGTCTGCGGCTCGCGGTCTGTCGCTGCCACTCTGGCATTCAAAACGACTTGACATACTCAACATGCTCTGGAGATTGGATCTGGCGCTGATACATGGAGTATTCTGAAAGTACCGTTTCTATAAAAATCTCCAAGGCCAAAATCCTATGATCGAGAGCAGAGGATGCGGGTTTTCGCCAATCCAGCTATAAAACATACCCGATACCGCATTTCTGGCCTTCTTCACTACTCCCTGACTTCCGGTGCTTTAATTCAAAAGGACGAGGACATAACCTATGGTTCTTCTCCTGTCCAAAAAGTACCGGCCTTCACTCTATGATCTGTCCTTCCTTTCCGCCTTTCTAAAACCACATGTGCGAATACCCATGTCGGAGTGTTTGTGGGAAGAACCAAAAAGAACATTCAATAGGCTCATGAGAAGCGCCTGTCGACAAAACCCGTTGTCGCCAACCCGTGTCGGTCGTCGGGACTGGGGAGAGTGGTATAAAGTCTCCTCTCGTTGGTTTGGGGGCTGGCTTTCTATATCACACTCTTCCTGCGGTTTACTAAAAACATCTAGAGACGAGGAATGTGCTCTGCTCTTCTTCCCAAAAAAGCTCTCGCCATGACCAATGTCTGTTCGGTTCTCTCCTCGAGTACTCTTTTCAAAAGTTTCTCAGGCGGCTACATCAACATCATACTCGAAACATTCTCAAACACAAGGTATGCGAAGTTTGCATGTCTCTTAGAACAAAGACAGAACATGGTGATGGCCTCTCGGCAGCAACTTGGACCCGCATACAAGATGTTCTGGGTATAAAAGCCTTTCTAACATTCTCCCTCCTGGCTTTCTTCATCCACCACTTGTTGTGTTATTTACCAAAAAAGAAAAGACCAGTGGGCATGGGTCATTGTCGGCTTCTCAAAGTGCCAACCTACATAATCATGTTTATCTTCCTGCTTTGCTGCCAAACACATCAAGCTATTCACTATGAAGAGCGAGAATGCGACTCAAAAGACATCGCGTTGGTCATATGAGCAGTGTGTCCCTAAAACACCAAGCTACCTATAGCATGAGTTTCGCAGCACGGTGAATCGCATATAAAAGCCTCTGCGCATCCTCTGCTTCTTATCCTCTACACCAATATACCTCCCGTTCCGCTCTAAAATCGCACAGTTGTCCATGCCATGACTTGGCTAGTCTGCGGTCGATACTTACATATTCTTTCTACTTGTCAGTCTGACTCTAAAAATTACATCCTACTCATATCTCAAAATTCCAGATTATCACGTGCCATGGCAAGTTCTGGTCTTGTGCAACAAACTATGCCAGGACGCCGGCTATGGTCGGCGCGTTTCGATCTCGTGTTGTCTCCCGATGCGATTTTGGAATCGTGCAGCAACTGTAGCTATGACTAGCGCGAGCGCTGCGTGCATAAAAGCTTCCTCTCGCTGGTAGCTTTCTTCATTTTATATCCCAAGCTCTTGTTGGCTTTTCCAAAATCGCCACGCCGTCCCGTTATGGCCTCTCTGGCTCTTTCTCAAAAGTTTATCGGTTCACTACCATGAGTGCTTTGGCTGCTCGTTCTCTCTTCTTCTAAAACTATCCGCTTCATTCTCATGAGCGAGGAATGTTGTCCTCTGCTAGAAATTACATCAAGAACAGATGTTCAAACTACGACAATAAGAATCGATGTCTTGCTGCTGGCGATCAACGAGAAACTGCAACAAATGACCGCCATGGTTGTCTGCTTCCTCTACACACTTCACTATTAAAGATGTGATCGCTCAAAAAAGAGAATACCAAAGACATGACTGTGGTATCATCTGCAACTTAAAACAATATTTGCAGAATTTTATGTGCGGTTCTCCTGCTCTCATATCGTCAAAGAGTGCGATGATTGCATCATGAGTCTGGACGCCGAAAGCTGTGGCATCGGCATTGTATGTCCCCAAAACACCATGTACTCCTTTCGATGTTGCGGCCAGGCGTTTCGAAACGCACCAGCGAGCTTGAATATGGCAGAGTTCGCTTGCTGGATGTATAAAAGGCCTGCTGGCCCGTTTCTTGTTTCTTGTCATCATCCACTGCGATCGGATGTTTCCAAAAAAGCCTAATACGTGCACTCGTTGACGGTTGAACATCTCTCCAAAAGTTTCAGGGCATCGACATATGTGCGCCTATCGCTCACGCTTTCCCCGTTGATGGAGCCAGAAGTACAGAAACGAGCGCTGTGAGTAATGGAAGTTTCAAGGTTATGATTGTTCAAAAATGGTGTCTTAATGATGGACGTTCGAGAGACAATCTACCTTGCCGCGAGGGTTCCATCGAGTAGCCGGACGGCTTTTGCGTGGCTGGCGATTCACTGACGTACTGGAAAGAGTGGAGTCAGTTCAGGGAACTAGAAGGCCATAGAACTTGATACTGGTGACAGTTAATTTGCGATGTGTTTGTTGATAGGCATGTGCTGCAAGGCTGAAGCATGCATGCGAGATAAGGTAGCCTCGTTGGACGCCACGATGCAGCTGCCGCTTACTTCAGCGGAGGGGTCAGCTGGAAGGTTCTCGTTGCGCAATTTCAGCCTTAACGATCAAAAACCTAGTCGTCTACCCCATTCGCCTACTCCCTTCGTATATCCCCTTCATCGTGTCATCAGCTCCAATATCGAGGTCGAGAGTCTGACAAACACTTTCACGCCCCGCACTCTTTCGAGCTACCGCCGAATTCGGCACGCTTGTCGTTGCGCCATTCCCCATGGAGGATAGCCCGCTGTCTGTCATCGCCAACATCGCCGGCATTCTCACCTTTGCCGTGGCCATCTTGGCGTCCATCTATGTCCGCTTTGTGTCCTTGCGCAATGGTCGCATCGAGATGCAATCGATTCAAGACTCCGTCGTAGACGTTCTGAACGATCTTGAGAAGATGAATAGTTCAGCTTCAGCCGTTCTGCAAGGCAATACCCACCTCATCGTCAATCAAGACGACGAAGACGATGTTATCTGGTTAAAGAGACTTGGGAGTTCGTTGCTTGCGACAGAGATTTTAATCCTCGCTTACTGTTTGCGCGCTATGAATGCAGAGACGAGCATGGTGGAAGCCGCATTGTCATCCGCGCGATCTCTTCAAGATATTGGGATCACCCCCACAACATTTACAGATTTCGTCTTGAAATCTCGAGAAGCGACTCGAGAAGCGACTCAAAAAGCGGCTCAAAACTCGTCAGACCACCTGAAGCAATTCATGTATCTACTCCCCGAGCCCCTCACAGACCAGCTCCCTATGTCCTGGGTGCTTTACGTACTGACAGTGGGGTCAACACCAACTCTGATGCGGTGGTATCGAGTTCGAGAAAAGGTTTTAGAAAAGGTGCGCGAGAGGGAGATCTTACGATCACGCATACTATCTCACCAGGTTTCAATGGCGAATTCGTAAGTATTGATGGAACTACACTTCTATGCAACCTGATTAATCAATGGATAGTTCAGCCAGAAGGAGTAAGAAAGCACTGGAACGGCTCGAACAGCAACATGTGGAAGTCAAGACCAAATTGGAAGAGCTCACCAGGCTGGTGACCACAGCGTGTCATGAACCAGCGCGACCCGCGAGCGATGATATCAGTGGTGAACCAGCAGAGACGCATACGCAGGTGTCGCTTGGTCATCAAGAGGACGTTGAGCGGCATATAGGCGCCGATGGTTCGGAACTTGAGACAACCGATTGTTGCGAATAGCCGTAGCTCGCGCAATAT
Organism: Alternaria incomplexa; assembly: GCF_024043165.1. Classification (NCBI taxonomy): domain Eukaryota; kingdom Fungi; phylum Ascomycota; class Dothideomycetes; order Pleosporales; family Pleosporaceae; genus Alternaria; species Alternaria incomplexa. The sequence continues at coordinate 367,472 of NW_026249862.1, read as the reverse complement.
CCTTTCACCCTGAAGAATCATACAACGCAGGTCGTTGAGATAACAACTACGCCCTTCATCACCTGTGAGCTCAGGCAAACTGCCCGTCAGCCGACCGTTCAATCAACAAAATGCCCTTACCTAGCGCATAATCGCGAAGACCTTGTACAAACTCCAAAAATCGATCCGTGACAAGATACCTACTTCCATCCTCACCCACCGTAATCTGCGTAAGATGAGCGTCAAGTACCTCTTTAGTACACCTATCCGTTATGTCAAAAGCTTCTCTGATATCGCTTTCCTCCTGCCCCCGAATCCGATGACCTCTTATAACGATCCGAAAATCCATCATCATATCATGTGTGTCGAGATAGCGCAGCATACTGAAAATCGTCGCAAAGACCAACAATCGCGATACCACGGGAAAAGATCGATCGTCTCCTCGACGGGGATTGTCCCAGATAGATAGACCGTATGGGCCGTTCAAACTCAAATCGACGCCAGCTCTTCGCAGGAGTTCCACACTTCCCATACTTGGACGGTAGTCTTCGCTGTCGGGATCTTCGGGACGATCTTCTAATGTGATTGTACGCAGGTTAGGTAGCTTTTGGACGATGAGGTTTTGCAGCCAAATGCGCAAGTCGACGGCCTTGCCCTCGGTGGCTATCATAGCACGCAGCGCACGGGGATATGACGTCGGTGCATGTTCGTATTGTTCAAGTGTTTCGGTGCCGATGATCATGTGCTTGATCTCGTTAGCGATGTCGGGGGATAACGCAGCATCACTCAGTACTTGTATGCTGATGCGAATTAAAGATACCTTCACGGTTTTGAAACGAAGACAGAAGCTGCGCCATGTCTTTGTGTGAAGCTCTTTGTTGACGAGGCGGAGAAGGCCTATGACCCCTGCCTTGAGAAACGAACCGATGAGCGTGATCAATTCGGTGGGTAGACTTAGTAGATTGGGCATACTGAGGCGGTTTGGCTCATGTCAGAAGCGCTTGGAGTGTTACCCATATACTTTGTTCAGAGTTTGCTGTTCGTTATCATGTGATCACGGGACTGTCGTTGATTGGAGAATGAGACGTGAAACAAGCATCATAAGATCTATCTCATCCATCTATTCTAGACTCGTCCCCACCTCATCTCTTAGCAACGATAGTACACGGCTCCGTCATGTGCCAAGTTCGCAGCTTCGGCTCGCCCAGGACATTGCCACCCTGAAGCAGCATTTGATCGTCGTTCTTCTTATCGTCCTCGTCTCCACCACTCATCTTGATGAACTCCGCTTCATCGACCGTTGCACCAACCTCGTATGTACCACCACATAGTGCAACAATACCAAGCTCAGACTCTGCCGTCTCTCCAGGCTGTATGACTGGCAACTTGCGCTGCAGCACACCTGTCCACGAAAAGCGCTTGTCTAGATCCAGGGCGACGTTATGAGGCAGACCGGCGACGTGAGGCTGTAGCCTGAGTATCGGTGAGATGGGACGTGGACTTCGGTTGCGGACGAATGTCTTCATAGTGAGGAACTCGTCTATCGGTACCTCGAACTTTGCGCGACCGACTTGTCGCACAACTTCTTCGTTACCCGCTGCAGGGTAGTCGGAGGCGATGGTCGTTTTGATGGCGAGATCGTCAAGCTTGATAGCCTCGACCATGCGCGGCGTGAAGCGGATGCTGCGCAATTCCAGCTCTCCATGACGTCCGTTGCCGTCTTCCGTCCACGTTCCGCGCACGATCTTGAGTAGCTCTTCGCGGTACCAGAAAGCTTCTCGGCTCGCTCGCTCGGTCTCGGGAGAGATTTTGCTCGTGCTGACGACGAACTGGCGTTGGTTGGCGGGATTGAGCGATGGTACAGCCGCATGTGGGGCTTTCAAGTAGACCTTTGGGAGGATCATGACGACTCTGCTGACATGCCCCGGTTGTATGACTTCGTTCACACTATGCGCTTCGTCCCATGAGTCGTCGGTGTAATTGCCATCAGCCACGGGCTTCCGGGCTTGAAGCAATATCGAGAGCGGGTTTGGCCAGGAGTTCCTAAGATCTAATAGAAGCATGCAGTACTCTTCGTCGCTATCATCACTCCGCCTTTGACTGATGAAAGACCGAAGATGACCATCGGCTTTGCCAGACGACCGTGATTGCAAGGCCTCGTCATCTGAATGAGTGCGCGAACCTGAGGATGCATCGCTAGACCAGGCAATATCTCCGGATAAGGGTACTATGTCCGGCCGCTGAAGCTGCACACTTGCATTCACAGTGATAGAGATGGGCGCAGAGACCTGACGGGTGAAGAAGTGCTCCTCTACTTCCGATCTTCGCTTTCCAAGGTTGGCATAGTCGATTTGTATAGTCGCATCCGTCAGTCTTGTGCGACCGATAACCTCGATGGTGAACTGCGCTTCAGCGCCAGGCTTGATGCTCGGTGATTCCTCGGCCTCGTCCTTGCACCAGCGCAAGGACGGATGATGGGCGAGCTGGACTTCCAACTCATGCAATTCGGCTGCAGGCAAGTCTTTGTTTGAAGTCGCTGCTTGTATCGCAGTGGTCGCCGTATCCTGGAAAGAGATGTGGACGAAGTCGACAGTTGTCTCAGTCGAGGTATTCTTCACTGTCACAGTAAATCGTTTCCTTTCGCCTTCAAGCACCATGACGGCTGACTGCGGTAACGAAACATCGGTAATTATAATGACGGGCTGGTCTGGGATTACCGAAAACGTCAAAGACTCTGGCTTTGGCTGAGAAGTTGCTCTACTGTCGATGGATGGTGCGATTGCCGAGGAGGGCCGGGATGTTGGTGCCCCTAAACATGCCTTGAGGCCCATGCGCTTCATTTTAGCTTCTCTCTTCGGCTTCCATGGCTCTGGGAATATAGGGAATAGCCGCTCTCTGCAGCCGATAAGTTTGACGTAGCATCCAATGATCTTCAACGACCCTGATGTCCGCGCAGTCCCTGTGATCTGGAACTTTTGAGTCCTGTAAGGGCCCAGTAGGAAGTGTTCCTCCAGCGCGACAAACTCAACACCTTCAGCAGCTATCTTCAACGACTCTACGCCAAGCTCAAACTCATATGGATTCTGCATGGCTATGACGAAGCGATAGTGCTCATTCGCAACCAGGACTGTATTTGCAGCATTCGTTTGCGGCTTCTTCATCCAGGCATTGTGAAGAAAAGGGCCGTCTTTTCCTTGGCTGTCCGACTCCAACTCGATCCCCTGTCTTTGAGTTAAGCGGAGAGGTTCCATTTCCTCGAGAATGAACAACCCGCGCACGAGGAAGTCATCCCAGTATTCTGTTTCTACATGTTGTAGTCCAAGCTTCTTAGCGGCAGTGACGGTTCTCGATATGTTGGAGTAGAGTCGGATCTGCTCATCTCGGGGAAGAGAGACGAACACGTCGGTGCTATTAGGTCTCGGTGCTGTTCCGGGACCCGCCACCCGAAGCAAGAGAGCAGTGAAATGGAGGACGCCATTAAAGTCTGGTAATGCTTCGCAGAAACTCAGGCACGTTCGTAATATCTCTAGCTTGAGACTCAAACTTCCGAAAGAGCGCAAAGACGATATTGCCAGTATAGTGTCAACGACGCGTTGACTAGCAATACTATCCGATGCACTTTCCGCGTTCTCATCTCTCTTACTGGGCATCCCAATATTGGGCATGTTTCCTTTCGAATTCGGTATCCCGTATATTCGGCCTAGCAAGCCTAGGAATTCCTCAATCCCATTTTCGACTTCGCCTTCGCCTAGATTGAGAGCACCACTCCCGGAGCTACCGCCGCTTGCGATGTTGAGAGCCGCAAGGCCAGCAGCTGGATGTACTCCCATCTCTGCTGCACCAACCTTACGGGCCTGTATCAAACCAGGAACCAAAGATGTGATAAACTCCTTCATGACGATGGCTTTCTTGCGTTGTAGCCCTAAGGACGATAAGATCGAGGCGACACCAGCAAGTACTACGACGCGATCTGTGGGGTTCATGCCAGAGCTCTCCGCTGGTCCAGGTAATGCACGAAATAGCATAGACGCTATATCATTACGCGTAGGGTGTACACTAAGCCTCGGTACCGAAAGGCGTGGCTTTTGCTTGTATGGCGTATTCTGCACAAGCTGGCGCAACGCATCATCATCTAGAAAGCCTCCGGATAAGTTGATGGCGGCCAGCAACTTAGAGAAGCGTATTACACATTCTGAAAACGCGAGAGGCGGCAAAGATTCGCCAGCGAAATTGGCCGCACGGGTATAGAGGTTCAGTATCATGTTGACCATGTCTGGAAGCAGCGAGTTCAGGGCGTCCAGTGCGTTGTCATGTTTGTGGGGTTTGGCGGGAGTCGAAACGTCCGAGACACTGCTTGACGGTGTGTGAGTGGGTGACTTGTTACCTCCAGACTTATCGGATGTCGGATAGCAGATTGGGGGTATCTTGATGGTCAGTAAGATGATGAGACTAACATCATGTAAGAGTTGGACTAACCTGGAAGTCCATGCCTGACCATGCAAAGAGAAGCATACAGACCATAATGTGTTCGAGAGCTTTAGCATGCCACAGATGGTCACTTAGAGCACGTGCTCTTGTCGCGGCTTCTGTGAGCTCTCGTACAGCCTCGACCCACTGGCCTGCGCACATGTACAAGGTACCGATCACGATCCCAATACGACCGCGTCCCTTGTTTCGAGCTCTTTCACCGACCCCGCCGGAACCAAAACCCGTAATCGACACGCGGTCCGCTGCGTTCTTGGTTGCGGAGCTAGGCCTGGCGGGATTGCTGTTTGTTTGGTGAAGCGTATTGGCAGCATTGATACCGGAAATTTCGTCGAAGGTTGTCGGGGGTGTGCGTGTACCTTGTGCGCTCAATGAAGCGGTCCTAGGGTCTTCGGTAGACAGGGGTCCTCCGGAACTCGATGGCAAGACAGGCATTGACGCGCGGTGACCGTCCTTCAACGCATTTCCTACGGGTGACTCCGGTCTACTCCCACTTGGTGTTTGCGAGTTGCGACGCGAGAATTGCGAAGTAGAGTCAGATGCGGCCCAGCTTGGCGTGAGCTCCGCTGTGCCATTTTGAGAAGCGGGCGAAACTAAAGTAGGAAGTGCCTGTATGGACTTTGCCAGTGTGGTCATCTCCGCCAGCAAGGTTGCAGTCAGATCGCACATGAAAGTCTTCATCGTCGTGGTCTTTAGCTGTGATCTTGGTGGGATCAAGAGTGTCTCTTGTGGTAGGCGCGGATGTCGTGATGGAGTTGCTGAATCAAACAGCATGATGCTGTGGAGATATGCCCGAGGAAACTGTTCTCTGAGATCGTCGATACCGAATTGAATAGCATTGGTTTCATCGTCGCCGGCTGGGGGTTCTTCAAATGTCGTGCTTGGGGTTCCGTCAGTCCCACGTGATGGCTGCAGCCAGGCATATTCGGACGCGTCTCCGATTCCGATGACCAGTAGAGGCTCTCTGAACTGTTCGAAAGGTGACAGTGATAGATGAGATGCTGATGGCATAGAAGTCGATAAGTCATAAAGTAAAGTTCCGTCAGGCCATGCTAAAGGAGAGAACATATCTATCGTTGCCAAGATCAGCAAACATCAGAGCTGATTTGGCACATGAGGGCTCATACTCCGGTCAGGTCTCGGATCAGGGCTGATATCGCCCAGTCGAACCAGCGACTCTTGCTGCAAGAGGTCGACAAAGGCTATGAAGCGCGAACGCTTGATGCGACCCACGGGGAGAAGCAAGGCCCTAATGCGCGCAGGCGCGATCGGGGACAGAGGGTCGACTGCCATCGCAACATCTGGAAGCTGAAGACCTAGTGGCCAAAAACAATATGCTTGATCAAGAAGATGACGCTGTGCTGGCGGGTGCTTGCATGATGCGTCGAATGTTCGGACGGTGAAACGGTTGGCGATCCTCAAAGCTTCGGCCTCGTGGCGGTGGCCCGAACAAAGAGGACTAAGCCGCTTTCGGTGTTGGCCCCTGCGTCAGCGCCCGGAACAACAAGTGCCACACGAAACACGACATCTCACCCACACCCCTTCGCCTCCCACCAGGCTGCACTGTCCTCTTTGATATGTTTCTTACGTCTTGCATAGCGTGAGCATATCCGGAGTTTGTCTTTTGTTGCGTAACGTTTCTCTGCGTCTGGCTGGTCCTCCTGTCTTCGCCACCGCCGCCCACGGTTCTTACAGGCCGCCTGGTCCACGAGCACATTCTCATTACAAGCACATCCGCATTCCGGACGTATTTCACTCGACACCGTTAGCGGGGTAGATTAAGAAGACCTTTTTACGTTTGGAAGACTCATAATCCTATTTGATACAGCCCCGGGCTGTTAATACCATCAACTCCGAGGTCCTAGCAAACACATCGCCACTGTAGCTTCAAATCTCCAAAAACATTGTGCTGCACACCTGCGGAAGGCACCTTCAAAATGGCAGCGATAGATTTTGCGCGGCTGCGCAACCAAACGATGGCCGATGGCTTCGACAGCGAGGTCACGGTCAACACCCGGGCTTTGATAGACAAAGTTCTAGCGCGTTACTCCAGCGAGCACACAACCTTACGAGAATTGATACAGAATGCTGCAGATGCGAAAGCAGATCAAGTCATCATCAAATTCGAGACCGACCCATCTCTTACTGTTCCTACACCTCAAGGCGCCGATGACCCTATTCTACTGAAGCACATCATTCAACATCACACCCTCAAGCGACTCGTTGTTAGCAACAATGGTCAACCATTCACGCCCGCGGATTGGAGTCGTTTGAAAAGCATCGCGGACGGTAATCCGGACGAAACGAAGATTGGGGCTTTCGGTGTCGGATTCTACAGCGTGTTTGCCGATTGCGATGAGCCCTTCGTCGTTTCAGGAGACAGGACTATGGCGTTCTACTGGAAGGGTAATATGCTTTCAACCAAAGCTGCCCCAGTACCGACTGAACATGAATCGAGAGACACCATTTTCATGCTGGAATACCGGCAAGCAAAAGTCGAATCTGCGTCTTACAACCCATCAAAGCTTCCGAATCTGCCCACGTTGTGTCAGTTTCTGGCCACGAGTCTCACGTTTGTTGGTCTGCAAAGTATCGAGCTTCACGTGGACGACTACGTCGTTGCGTCGTTCACCAAGAAGATATCACCTCCAGAAATGGTCCGTGTGCCTAACGGACTGAAGACTGAGACCGAAGGCGGCTTGATGCGGGTGACTGATGTCACGCAACAACACTCTCAAATTGATGCGGCCTGGATGAACGTCATTGCTACTGCTCAGATACCCCCAAAGAAAGCTGCCGACCTCGTACAACAAGAAGTTCGCAACGCAGGTACCTCATTACGGAGTTTCTTCTCGAAATTTGCATCGGTGCCTCCTCCGCCGCCCACGAAGAACGTCAAACCCGCGGCCGAGAAGACCAATACTATTGAAGAGATAGCAGGCGATTCGACTGGCACCATCTTCTTGCAAGTATGCACTGTGGTGGCGGCCACTAAAGTCTCACGAAATTTCGCTGCGGAGATTGAGCGCGCAACCAAGAAGTCACCTCCGAAGACGACCAAAATCGCTCTTTTGACTTGTCCATACCAAGATCCGTCAGCCACGCTGGCCACGGGCTCTGGCAGTTCAGCTGCGCTTGCCGACAAGATCTTTGCAGAAGTTCTTCCCACAAAATCTGGACGGATCTTTATCGGATTTCCGACTGCCCAGACGACTGGCTACCTCGCGCACATCTCTGCGCCATCTCTTATCCCGACGGTTGAGCGCGAGAATGTCGACATGAACGCTCGCTACATTTCTACCTGGAATATTGAGCTTCTGCGCGTTGCAGGGTTGGCCTGTCGCATCACCTACGCAGCAGAATTGGCAGCTTTGCAGACCCAATTCGGCAAGGAACCCATAGAGACTTTGATCACGAAGACTGCTTACGTGTTCAAACAATACACGGCCAAATCATCGCACCCTTCTACATCCCTTGGAGATAAGATCGACGAGGCGTTCTGGAATTGTTCGAAAGAACGATCCATCGACATCCTTTCCACCAAGGGCGTCATGTCCAGTAAGCGTGTGCGTATGCCTGCAGAAACTCTAAGTTTCCTGGGAGAAGTACCCATGGTCCCACAAGAACTCGCGAATGCAGCAGTCGACTTCATGCTCAATTTACACAATCGCGGTTTCATCACAGAGCTTACAATGCAGGATATTCGTCAAGGATTAGAATCACGAGCACTCAGCGAGGATGAACTCTCCGAGTTCCTAAAGTGGTGTGGATCTAAGCTGGAAAGCGGCGAAATCGATGTGCCCGGCTCTCGTAGCTTGTTTGAAAATACAGTCGCTAATATCGACATTGAGCCAGAAAAGAACTCTGGCAGGATACTGGCTTTGGGCGATATCAGCACGTTCGTTAACCCAGCGCGTATTGGTGCACATCTACCTCTTCCGCCAGACACTATTCCTTTCACCTTCACCAGAGGCATGTCGATCAAACAACTGCAACTCTTCGGCTGGGTGGAATTGTCAATGGTTCGCTGGCTTCGACACATGACAACACGTCCGCAGCTAGACGAATTTACCAAGGACGAAAACCTTGCTCTCTCTGTGCTAACACTGACATCCAAGTGCTGGGAACAGCTCGATGGAAATTCCAAGGAGACGGTTGTCAAGATTTTGACCCCACACACAATCCTGCCGACGAAGATGGGCATGCGACGCCCGGCGGAGTCGTACTTTCCCACTGTTAAGCTCTTTGACGATCTGCCAACCGTGACACCGTTTGCAGGCTCAAAGGAGAAGTTCCTATTGGCGCTCGGTGTTCGGAAGACCATCGATCTTCCTATGGTGTTTGATCGAATGCGCAGTCGCGACGCGCAACAGTCCGAGAAATCCGAGAAGCCGACTTGGAATCACGTTGACCTTATCCGCTACTTCGCGTCGGTCATAAACGAAATACCTGCGAAGGATCTTAGTCGTCTACAGCAGACAGCGTTCTTGCCTGGAGAAGGTACTCTAGTAAAACCTGGCGAGCAGTTCAAAGCTTCAGACCTTTATGCCCCCGACCCGGCTATTGTAGCTCTAGGCCTGACTCAGATCAAGCTGCCTTTCGAATTCAAGCCCACTACACGTGAGGGTGTATTGCTGCTGCGTCTTGGACTACGACAGTGCCCAGATTCCATCACCGTCGCAAACATACTCCATCGCGCCGGTCAAGCCAAGGATCTCCAGCTGTACATGCGTGCGATGGATTACCTGTTAACGAACTACTACAAGAATAACTACGCTGTAGAGCATCAGAAGTTCGCTGCCCTCACCCTTCCGATTTTGCCGACAGAACAGGCTCCCTTCCCGGCGTTGGTTGGTCCGTTCCAGTGCTACACCAATGAGCACGCAGCATGCCTAGGATTTCCCATTTTAAGAAGCGATCTTCGGAGTCATGCCGAGAAGCTAGGGGTTCAGCGCGATCCAAGCATAGGCCCATGTGTTCAATACCTCATGAAGACACCTCCCAAGACTAAGCTTGATGCAGAAATGCAGTTTGCCTATCTTGCCTCGCGCGGATCCGAGTTGGATCAATACAAAGGGCTCATACAGAATCTCGCGACTTCCAACATCGTACCAATCTTTCGGAAGTATTACCTTGACCCCGCTTGCAGCGGATTTGAAGACAGATCCAAGAACCAAACTGGCAAGACCGAGATGCGCATCCATCACTACGATCCACCCGAGCATGTTTTCGTGGGTCGTGATCAAGAGTACCGTGGCATCCTCGATTACGTTCACTATGGCGCGGAAGCTACAGTCTTCCTTCTCAAGGTTGGCGCAAAGCACGAGCCGACTACTCATGATCTAGCGTACCTCCTCGCAAAGAATCCTGCTCGGTTCCTCAACACCATTGGGCAAGAGAAATATCTCGATTTGCTGAGAAAGCTGGCCGAACATGCTCCGAATCTGTGGAAGGATAAGGATTTGGTCAAATCACTTATAGCATCGAGGTTGCTTCTTGGCTACCGCGATATCAAAGAGGATAGTAAGAACGTCGCCGATGCAGGCGAAGACGACATTGATGATCTTGATGAGGACAACGTCCACCGCGAGTGGTCGCTCAACAAAGCTGGCGAGATCGTGATTATCGATAACGTTAACTATATGACCCGGTTCCGCGACTTCATCATCGCAGCTCCACAGGAAGAGCTTCTCGAAGAGTTCTACGCTCGATTCGGTGTCCAGAAAGTCTCGGAGCTGGTCAAGACTGACCAACGCATCGGCACAGTAGCGCGCGACCAGACACCTGCTCAAGATCTTCGACGAGACATCCTGGAGCGTGTACGTCTCTTCCTTCACGAGTATGAACGCGATGCTTCTTCAAAAGCTATCAGACATGACGCCAAGTGGCTGGGTTCTAATCTGACGGTGCAATGCGTGTCAGATATCTCCATCCGTTATTCTCTAGCGGAACGAAATGTCGCAACATCTTCACGTAAATCGGCTGTTATCATCAAGGTGCGTGGTACGGGGTACGTGCTCAGCATCACGCCGAAATACGATCTGTACGAGGTGTCAAGCGAACTGGTAAGGCTACTCGTATCGCGGCCGAAGCGCAACGACGCGATCGCGCTGGAGCGCATCTTGACTGAGCCTCTACGCCGACTCCAGCAAAAGGGTATCAATGTCGAGCGTATTCTACGAAAAAAAGAGCATGAAGCGCGTATCGCCAAGCAAGCCGAGCAAGAGCGCGAAGAAGAGGAACAGCAGCGAGTTGCCGAACAGGCCAAGTCGGGTCATGTCAAGTCTGATGATAGAGAGAACATTCCACCACCTGAGACCCCCGAGAAAGGCAAGCATATGCCTGGTGCCTTTGGTAGTCCAGAGGGTGGCATGGAGATCGCCAATCACGGCCGCCAACCAGAGGAGCAGGGTCTCATCAACAACTGGGCGAAGAAGCTCGGTTTCAAGAACGCGCCTAGCGCACCTGCCTCCTCCTCCAAGGGTACAGACGGCCCCCAGATCAGTCGCGACATCCAAGCCACGAAATCGAACATCCAGAATGCTATCAAGGAGTGTCGGCCCACTGGTATGGAGAACATCAACACCAAACATCACCAGGACCCGACAGAACTCGACCGTGGAGGTTACTGTACCGGCGAACAATGGGAGAACCTGCACAAAGCGTTTTCGGTGCCTTTCTCTGGCCGTCACGTCGACATCTACTATGGCCGCGACGAGACTGCACCGCTCACCGACCTGCAATCTCACCTCCAAAAATTCCTACCGCTCATCTTTGGCCTCACATCAATCTTCAGCGTCAACCCTGCGGCGGTAAATATCTTCCTCGACAAGAAGTCTAACACGGTGGCGTTCAACATGAACGGTAGTCTGTTCTTCAACCTTGCTTGGTTTATCGCCTTGCATAGCGACGGATGCCAGACTAAGGAAGGGAAGCTCACAGCTCTGGACAGTTGGTTCTGCACGTACTGTCACGAGCTTGCGCATAATCTTGTGGCTGACCACAATGCGCGACATAGCTGGTACCAGCAGCAGATAATCATTGAGTATAGTCAGCAGTATCGAGCTGCACTGGAGAACTTTACACAGGGTCTTTTGATATAGACGGGGACATGTTTATTACACGGTTATACAGGTAGAGCTGCGCACTTCGGAGTCTGAGTAGTATTGCATTATTGTTATCTCGAACACGGTCGGATGTTCTCCTACTATCCATTTTATTTACTCTGCCCTTGATCTATTCAATACTCGTTGTCTTGTCATCGTACGCGGTGAGATGAGTGTGCTCACGGTGACTTGGGCTTATTATTAGGTCGCAGATGTTTCATGCTCGATTACACACTAATCCCTCAGCAAACGGTTCACCCCGAACTCCGACGTCCCCGCCCCATCGCATATGCGTAGACCACTCACGTTTCTTCTCTTACCGCAGTATCACCGCAAAAGTGATCCCTACAAACGGAGGTGAGTACCGATTGGGTAGTGTCTTCATCGGACCATCGTGTTTGTATTACAATAGAGGTGTATATAAACCTCTTTTACTGCTCCTCCTCCTTCTACTCTCCACTCTCTACTCACTTCTCTTCCCTTTCCCCAACATCATCAACTTCAGGTAGCCCACAAAGTCCCTACACATCTCACTACCTCGACACTAACCCTAACACAGCCAAAATGAAGTTCACCACTCTCTGCCTCACCGCCCTAGGCTTCATCGGCTTCGCCATGAGCCAAGGCAGCGAGACAACACTAACAACGAGGCCATGCAACAACCCCAAGTACTGCACTACAGTACGCACCCCACCAGCCCGCTCCAACCTCTACACTTCCAAGGAGACCACCGACTCCACTGAGCTCACCCGCACCATCACCGCGCACCGCCGCCAGCTCACCGTAGTCGAGTCCCACACCCGAGCCAGCGTCCACACCTCCAAGTCCATCAAGACGTACAAGCCGCCCAAGCCCTCCAAGACCAAGACCTCCGGGGACTCTGAAGTCCCTAAGCCCTCTGAAGGTTTCTCGGACTCGGTTCACCCCACCCGCGTCTCTGTCACCGCTCAGCGGCGCCAGGCCCTGCCAACTACTGCGACTTGCACTGAGATCACCGAGTGGGACTCCAAGACCTATGCGACTGCTATTTCTACGCATATTCAATGCGGACCGGATAAGTCTAAGCCTACTTGCTCTACCTCGTACGAATGTGGATGTCATTCCTCTGCCTTTACCCGGGACGATAATCCTGATATACATTTCTGCTGGCCCATGGCGACTAGCACTATCTTCCCCCCGGACTACGGCGGCGGGCGGTCTCAGCGATGGGTCGCGAGGCAAGTGAAGGCTACACATGCGCCTAGAGCAGCGTCTGAAGATCTCGGAGGTCGGTCTCAGCGTCTTGTTGCCAGGCAGGCGGTGCCGACATCGACATGTTCTCCGGGCCATGTGGGAAGCGACTGCAGCGTTGTCGTCTCACCGCCAAAGCCTACGAAGTCTTGTCCTCCGGGTTGGGTCGGACCTGACTGCCCTTTCGCAAGTCATGTTCCAAGTACCCCGACGGTTACGGCTACCAACGATATTTACGCTCGTCAAGAGGCTGTAGCGAGTGGGAACCCAGTTTACGTTGTCACCGTCACCCATGTCAAGCGTGTCACCGCCCGTCAGGAAGCTGGACCGACTGATCTAGTCGAGGTCATGACGAACACGAACACTAAAGAAGCTGGACCAATTGACCCAGTCTACGTTGTCACGGTCACCGAAACCCACGTTGTCAACGAACGTCAAGAGGCTGAGCCGACTGACCCCGTCTACGTCGTCACAGTCACCGATACTATTGCTACCACCGCTCGTGAAGAGGTTGAACCAACTGACCCAGTATACGTCGTCACAGTCACCAATTCTGACGCTGTCAATCCAAGTCAAGAGGCTGAATCGAATGACCCAGTCTACGTCGTCACGGTCACCGACCCCAATGTCAACAACGCACGCCAAGCGCCTGTGAATTCTGGTGTTTCCAAGGAACCGTTGGCTTCGAAGGAACCTGAGCCTACGAGCGGGGGTTAGGAGTGGCGTCGTGGTATCATTGCTCGGAGGACGTGAGGGGGTGATGACATGAAGGGGAGAGTTATGAGAATCTTGAGGAGTTGATTCAAAGTGGCGAGGTGGCGGTATGAGGAGAGAGCTTGATCATGGTGGAGTGCGGCCTTTGCTAGTCCAGCCACTCACCTCTAGCACAGGATTAAAAGATACTTGACTCACCCTGATCACTGGCAACGAAAACACGTGATAAATCTGCAAAGAAATATAATTCTCAGCGATACTATCCAACGCTATGCTAACTTTCAACAAAAGGGTATAATGCTTTTCTCCAACCAAAAACCGCTGCTCGATCTCTTTCAATTCCTCCCCAACAACCAGATCATGCCTTCTCATCCTCCAATTCCTTGGCTTCGCGCCTCCTCCGCCACACAGGCCCCATCTTGATCTCCAGCAACATAAGCGGCATCAACAAACAACAAATACCGCCCCAAAACGTATACGTCCAGCCATCGCCCCACGCACTCGCCATGCGATCGATGATAGACACCAGGATAGCAGCCAGCGAGCAGCGCACAAGATTCGTACACGCCGTCGCGCCTGAACTGCGTGACTGGAGAATATCGATGTTGAGTGTCATGGTAGTGTTGAGGATACCGATGGACGTCCAGCCCAGCATAACGCCCAGAATGAGGGGCACGGCGATATGTGCTTTAGCCTGTATCGTCCAACCCCAAGCGATGACACAGACGATGAAGAGGGAGAGGTAGAAGGGCATTATGCGTAACCGGGCGTGTTCGATGGTGAAGTTATCACCACACCGCTCTTTGATGCGCCTGTACTCCCAATCCAACATCTTTCCCGTCATCGTAGAACCTAGGATCATGCCCGCGCCGACGGGAAGGTAACAAAGCCCCAGCACCGTTTCCGACAGCTCCGGGTATATCTTTGCAAAAGCCGAAGAAATGGTGGCGGTGATTGTGTAATTGACCGCGTAGACCAGCCCGGTAAAAGTCAACAGGACGATGACATCAGGGTACGTAAAGAGCACAAAGGGATTAACAGAGTGCTTAGCCTTAGCGCGCGAATCCGGGTCGAAAGCTTCTTTCGTTGCTTTTTGGCCCACGATAGGGAGGATAGCGCGTTGAAGGCGGGGCACAGGGATACTGCCATTACCCGCAATGCTCCTCAGGGTCTCAGGGAGGAAAAGCGCGATGCACAGCAGGCAAACAGCCACCATGATGACGATGGACCAGAAGATAGATCGCCAACCTAGACCCTGCGAAAGTGCGCCTCCGATTGCAGGTGCGATACACGGAGCGAGCATAGGACCGAGGTTGAACATGCCAAAGTAGCCGCCTCTTTCGCGGCTCGTGGATATATCGCCTATGACGCCTGCGCCAAGGGCGATGGTGCTGGCGCTACCTCCGGACTGGAAGCAGCGCAGGAAGAGGAGCAGCCAGAAGTGGCTGGTTGGACAGAGGGCTAGGCCGATGGACGAGGCGACGAGGATGCCCAGACATACCAGGTAGACGAGGCGGCGGCCGTAGCGGTCACTGATGGGGCCCCATAGCATAGGGCTGATTCCTTGGAAGACTAGGTACACGGTGACGGTTTGGTTGATGGCTTCGGATGTTTGGTTGAAGGCGCGCGCGAGGGTTGGGATGGCTGGGAAGTAGATGTTTGCGGGGAGGGGGCTGAGGTGGTGTTAGCTACTGTTGTTGTACATGTCTTGAGATGAGATGAAAGGAAAGAGTGTACCTATAGAAGCCCGCCAACGCGACCATGGCTACGATGAGCCATTTCTCTTTGCTGGTGTATATGCTATATGGGACTTCGACTTCACCTTCTACCGGCAGCTCAGGTGCAACAGCAGCCTCGTCGACCGGTATGGGTTCACGCTTGTTCTCTTCGTCGGCAGCCATAACCAGATTCCAAATATGAGCGCAGCAGAAGGAGATGAGCGAAGAGGGACAGCCTCATGCAAGGCGACGCCGCAGCGCTCAACGCCCATGATAACTAACATCACTCTCCCCGAGGACGCTACACGCCCTCGTCGGAGTATCAAGCACCGCACGCAGTGTGGTTGGACGAGTGTCGCCCATCTCGGTCAAGACCGTGGGGAAGGTCCGGCAGACCGGGGAGAAGTCGGCAAGCGCGTCTATAATCAGGCCATTGCGCAGCGAGCAAGCATGCAGCCGACAAGACCTCATGCACACCACGGCATACGCATCGCACATCCACCTCCGTCATGGTCGGAGAAGCATCCTGAAGCTACGGCTGCAGACACTCAAGGCGCGGTTATTAGACGGCTATCATGCGGTTGTCGGCTTAGCAGCGCGCGAGGTGGGCCAGATCGTCATGGACCCTTTGTTGTGGGATGCGTGCATTCGTGCATTGAAACGATTTTGCAGCGCTCGGTGCCGACGGGTGCGCGTCTAGCCTTGCCGGGCACAGGATGCGCGAACCAGAAATGTCGTGTTTGCAAAAAATCTCTGTTCGCGATAGTCGCAAGCCCGCCACTATGGGGTAAGCAAAGAGTCATAACGACGTTGTACTGGGTGGAGCAAATGATTCAAGTATATAGTCGCGCCGGGCCTTATCGCATCACACGACTGAGCAGTTTCACACTATTACTTCGCATTGCAAGCCGTAGACGGACATAGCGAGTGGGTCGTCAACGGCGTCTGTACCATCATCTCGGGTCCCTTACGCACGACTGACAAACTTTACACGCGCAATATCTCGGGGTGGAGCGGCGAAAACGGTGCTGCGAGCCAAGAGACCACGGGTCCGGGAAAAGAGATGGCAGACGCCCCGAATGGAGGTCCAGGCAGTAGCAGGGTGGGGAGTGGTGCTCCTTCGCGGGAACAGGAAGACATCAAGCGGCCCAATCTCTCGGTTGGGGAAGTCGCGGGAGTGGAGCAGCAACATGGCGATGTCACGGTGGGCAAGCACGAAAGAGTTGGAGGGTGGAGAGGGGTGCTGAGTTTTCTGGAAAAGAAAGGTGATGTTGAGCTCAGAGGGTGTACGCCTGTGCCGTATGAGGATAGGACAGAGACGCAGTATTCAAAGATCTTCACGCTTTGGTTTTGCATGAGTTGTAATCCGTTGCCGTAAGTGGTCAATTGGAGAGTGGTGGCCTTGCATAATGGCTAACGGGTATGCAGTGTGACCTTTGGCATGGTGGGCACAATGTCTTTTGCTCTTAGTCTGAGGGACGCGGCGCTGGTTATTCTTTTCTTTACCCTCGTGTCGACGGTGCCGGTGGCGTACATGTGTACGTGGGGGCCGAAGACGGGTATGCGACAGCTGGTCCAGGCGAGGTTTTCCTTCGGGAAATACTTTGTTTCTCTGTTGATATTGCTCAACCTTGCAACGCTGACGGGCTTCTGCGTTGTCGACAGCGTCATTGGTGGTATGGCACTGTCGGCGGTGCAGGACGGAGCGACCATCAACGCCACGGTGGGTATCGTCATCATCGCCATATTGTCGCTGGTCATCTCCTTCTGCGGCTTCGGAGTATTGCATCACTATGAGCGCTGGGCATGGATCCCAGCATTGGCCGCACTTATCATTGCAGCAGGATGCGGGGGTAGCAGCCTCAGCCAGCAGGTAGCAGCGCCAGCTGCCACGGCATCACAGGTCCTCTCGTTTGGCGGTCTCGTGGCGAGCTTCATGCTCCCATGGGCTGCACTCGCGAGCGACTTCTCGACATATATGCATCCCAAGGCCCCTCCTTTCCGGATCGCGCTCTACACCTACACTGGCCTTGCGCTGCCTACGATCCTGCTGATGACCCTCGGTGCAGCGATGGGAGGTGCGACGCCAAACATTGCCTCATGGCAGGCTGGGTACGACGTCAACGCAGCGAGTGGTGTCCTTGCGGCCATGCTTCAACCAGCTGGCGGGTTTGGTCGCTTCGTCACAGTCGTGCTTGCCTTTAGCATGTTGGGTAACCTGTCGGCAACGATGTACAGCGTAACACTAAACCTGCAGATGCTCCTTCCCTGGCTCTTCCGCATCCCGCGCATCTTCTTCAGCATCGTCATTACTGGCATCGTAATTGGCGTTGCTGTCGAGGCTTCCTCAAGCTTCTTCCTCAACCTCGAAAACTTCATCGGCGTCATCGGGTACTGGAGTGCGGCCTTCATTGGCATCGCCATCACCGAACACGTGCTGTTCCGACGCAGCAGCTTCATGGCTTATACCGAGGATGAAGAGGCGTGGGACGAGCCGAGCAAGCTGCCACCCGGTTTCGCGGCAATTGGCGCGTTCCTGCTCTCCTTTGGCCTCATCATCCCATGTATGGGACAAATTTGGTGGACAGGACCCATCGCGGAGACTACGGGCGACATCGGGTTGGAGGTAGCAGTTGTGCTGGCAGCGGTGCTCTACGTACCGTTTCGGGTAGCAGAGAGGAGTATATACAAGAGGTAGTTGCAGAATAATCCAGTAGCAACGACCAATCAAGAGTGATGATTACATTTTGATTGTGCAGTGCATGAGGCGAGGAGATTGCACATGTTGGTAGTTTGGAGAGGATTACCGCATGCGACTAGATCGGGGGAAGTTGTTGCCTCGGTTGTACGTCTTACCCCGGAAATGCTTGGTGACGTTCACAAGCCAGCCGGAGCCGCAGCTCAAATGCGGAGACGAAGACCATCCGACGAGACTTGAAGCTGCTTCCCTTTTGATACCCTTTCCTTCACTGCTTATCCTAATCTTCCCAATCTCATCGGCTTACCGGCTGCTCCTTCCTCCCGTCGCGACAACCGCCCGCTTCCCCTCCTTCAACTCCCGCGCGACCAGACTCTGCACTCGACCATGTCTCAAACACAGGAAAAGGCGCAGGAGAAGCTCATCGAGTCGACTTCCTCGGTGCCACAGAGCACGGCGGCTCAGCAGAGCGACAATGTTGCGCATGCGCTGGCTGGCGCTGGTGGAGGACTGCTGTCCATGGCCCTGACGTATGCGCCATCGCGACAAAGTGATGCGGGCTGCTAACAACCCACAGCTACCCGCTCATCACCCTCTCTACCCGCGCGCAAGTCGAGTCGAAGCGCGCGCAGTCGTCGACGCTCAATGCCGCGCGCCGCATCATCAAGCGCGAGGGTGTCGCCGGCCTCTACGCCGGTCTCGACTCTGCCCTCTTCGGCATCAGCGTCACAAACTTCGTCTACTATTACTGTACGGCAACACACTTCTAAAGGATACTTCAAAGTACTGACGGCATCAGGGTACGAATGGACCCGCTCCTTCTTCGAGAAGGCTGCGCTCAAAGCCGGTCGCGCCTCCTCAAAGCTCACCACGGTCGAGTCGATGATGGCAGGCGCCCTCGCCGGCAGCGCAACCGTCCTCATGACCAACCCCATCTGGGTCGTCAACACGCGCATGACTACGCGCAAATCCGAAGCCTCCGACGAGTCGCTCCCGGGCGCACCTACACCCGCGCAGAAGGCGCCATCGACGCTTGGCACGCTCTTCGCCCTCGTCCGCGATGAGGGCCCCGCGCGCCTGTTCGCTGGTGTCATGCCGGCGTTGGTCTTGGTCATCAACCCCATTCTGCAATACACCGTCTTCGAGCAGCTGAAGCAGATGCTGGAGAAGCGGAGGAGGGTTACGCCCAAGGATGCGTTCTACCTTGGTGCGCTGGGCAAGCTGTTGGCTACCAGCATCACCTACCCGTACATTACTGTCAAGAGCAGGATGCACGTTGCGGGCAGGGACGGACCCAGGGAGGACATGTTGACCACCTTCAGGCGCATCATCAGGGAGGAGGGATACACTGGCCTGTATGGAGGTATGTGTAGAAGCATTCGAAGGAGGAGAGAAGATGTGCTAACCGGTCACAGGCATCGGACCCAAGGTCACCCAGAGTGTCATCACCGCCGCCTTCCTCTTCGCTTTCAAGGACGCTCTCTACGCCTACACGATCCAGGCACGCAAGAAGCTTGCGATGCGCAAGGTGTAGGGCATACCTCGAACTGGTACATCTCGGATTTGGTTGCGGTCGCAGTCGCAGCTTTGTATCGGGTCGAGTCGCGACCCGTAAAAGGAAGTCGACACTATGGAGGACGATGGAGAGTCATATTGGGCTATGAGCACTTGTTGGAGTATATTCATCACGGTACGTGGAGGGACCACGAGGCTTCAAAATGTATATACCCGGAATACCACGCATCATTTTATCAAGTTGAGACGGATGCGTACATCAACAGTTTGATGAGCGATGATATGGAAGGACAAGGCGGATAGCATCCCGTCTCTCCGCTTTTCGCGTCATCAGGCCCTCTGGCATGCAACCGCCCGCTGCGGGGTACTCTAATCGAGAGGTTGTCAACGCCCTACTATTGCATCTTACATATGTACCTGCAGCATGAATGTGCCCTAGGGCGCATAAGACATGTAGGATCGGGCTGTGTCTATAGCGATGGAGGTACAAAGGAAGTATTCACCATTTCACCATTTCATCTCTGTCTTCCTCTTTCGTCTCGCCATCGCCATAGCGTAATCTCGTCAAGATGAGCTCGGAGCCGTTCACGCTGAGGTGGGGTATCTTGGGTATGCACAACCAAGTCGGATTTACGCATGATGAGAGAAGGCTAATTGATTCTAGCGACGGGAGGCATAGCAACAAGTAAGACCTCCCATCTCCAGCAACCCGCCCATCCTAACGCCCCACAGCCTTCACAAAAGACCTCCTCATCTCCCCTCACACCCGCTCCGTAACCTCCATCCGCCACGTCGTCGCCGCAGCCGCCTCCTCCACATCCTTATCCCGCGCCACCTCGTTCCTCACCTCCGTAGGCGCACCCCCCACAGCACGCGCCTACGGCTCCTACACCGACCTCGTCTCCGACCCAGACATCGACATCATCTACATCGCCACACCCCATTCCCACCACTACCACCACGCCCGCCTCTGTCTCAACGCCGGAAAACATTTGCTCGTTGAGAAACCTATTACTGTGAATGCGGCGCAATGCCAGGAACTGAGGAAATTAGCGAGAGAAAAGGGGAGGTTCATGATGGAAGCTGTGTGGACGCGTTTCTTCCCTTTGTCACGGGAAGTCTGCTCCATTGTTAAAGAAGGGAAGTTGGGCGATATCAAACGCGTCTTCGCCGACTTCAGTTTCTGGAATGATGTGGAGAAAGAATTTGGCACGCAGCATAGGATGGTGAATCCTGATCTCGCTGGTGGCGCATTACTCGATCTAGGTATCTACAGCCTAACGTGGTTGTTCATGGCGTTGTATCACTGTCAACCAGCCGACAAGCGCCAAGAACCGGTTGTATCGTCGGCAGTGAGTAAGTATGAGACGGGCGTTGATGAGACGACGACTGTGCTGTTGTGTTTTCCGGGGACGGGGGCGCAGGGCGTGGCGGGTACGAGTATTATTGTTGCTACGACGCCGAATGCGGAATTTCCAAATCCTGGGGGTGACGCGGTGAGGATACAAGGTACTTTGGGCGATTTGACCGTCGACTACGCGCCGAGACCAAGGACGTATACGTTGACGCCCGCTGCTAATGAGAAACGAGGGAAACTGGCGGACTTTGAGTATCAGGTCGTTGATAAGTTCAAGGGAATTCCTGGGGGAGGACATGGAATGTTCTGGGAGGCGGATGAGTGTGCGAGGTGCATCCGGGATGGGAAGCTGGAGAGCGAGATTTGTGGGTTGGAGGAGACGGAGGTGGTTATGCGGGTTATGGATCAGGTTAGGAGGCAGGGGGGTGTTGTGTATCCGGCTGTGATTGAGAGTACGGAGTCGCCCCTTGATGGGTTTGGGGTGTGAGAAGTGGAGGTGATTTGGGTAAGAGGTGTACATTGAGGGACTAGAACTCGTGGTTGAGCTCAGGAATACTTGGGCAGTATGGTCAAAGGGACATTGCCTCACGATTGAGCAAACTCAGTTCTTTATACCGACGATACTTCTCATGTCAGAGTACTATGAGCTCACTCAAGTCTGCATCGTTCTATAAGGACGACGATTCCATATTCGGATTCTCGTCTTCTCTCACTCCCGTTCCCACATCGGGATAGGTCTTCTTAGATGTATTGCATGAATTCTGCAAGATCAGGGAAATCCAATACCACGTTCGTCGAGGGATGCGCAACCACAGTGGTTGTACCTGTGACATCGGTGGTGTGACCCCGAATGTAATTGTACTCAGGCCATCGATGTCCATTCGAATCCTTCACCACTGTGCCATATACCGCTGGATCTGCCTCCTCACTGGGCTTGATGCTAAGAACCTGTAGATTAGATCCTTTGTCAACCACGAAGCGGAGAATGTGGTTGGCAAAGTTTTGCATGGCGACTTGACAGAAGACGGCGGCCTGATTGACTGGCACATCTGACAAGGGTTCCTCGATGTCAAAAGCGGGGCGATTTAGGATCCGGAAGACTCGTAATGCCGGTGGTGCAGAGACTGCGGCCTGAGGGTTTGTTAGAGACTATGAGGTATATGATACAGACTGGATCTTACCAGCACATGCCCATATTCTTCATTAGAACTGAAATCAGTTACAGGCTTCGAGATAGGACCCAAATCTAGTGGTGGCATGTCTATTGCCAATGCTTCTAGTTTGGTGCAACCATTCAGTATAGAGTTCAGGTCTGCGGCAGAGTAATACCTGCCACTTCCAGAATCTGCAGTTCCCAGCATGAGCGACTCGAGTGTTTTATGGTGGGCCATAACACTATGTTTGGCAACCAACCTGTGTGCAGACAAGTCTAGCTGGAGATCGGAGAGCTTCGGACAGGTTTTGAGTAGCAACTCTATGGCTTGTACAGTATTCTCTGACTCTGTGAGTTCCATGGGAAGAATGACAATGAGATCTTCCAATTTGCCGACATTACTGGTGTAAAAGGATGAAAGACCTTTCAGGAACGAGATCTGGTCGATGCACGCTTCCAACTGCAATGCTCTCAGATTGGATAGGTGTAGATTCCCGTCAATCGCTTGATCTGCGGTTGTCGCCATCCTTAGATTGTAAAGTCGCAAGGTTGCAAGGTTCGGGAATAACTGATGATCTTTGGTATGAGACAGTATCGCGCATAAGGATACGTCGTTACGATTGTCAAGCGATTCGTTATTCAGCGCGAGGTCCGTTATCTTTGGACAGCATTGAGAAACGGACTTTAAGCTGTGGAAGATGCGCTCCTCTTGCGCTTCATGTGGGTTAATGCTCAACACAATTTTTGAGACCTCAGGCAGTAGCGGGCCCATCCATGTGTGATGTTCTTCGGACTCGAGTTCGACAAGAGTTAACTGGCCAGGACAAGTAAACGGGGTCCACACGTCTATATCTTCGATCTTCCGTTGAGACTGTAGAAGTACTTGGAATATGAGGGCTGAGACCTTCCAAGTGCTTTCGAAGCGACGAAGTCTATCTCGTGGGATTGCTGCGATGAATAACATGGCTCGATCCGCTCCCTCAACTGAAAGCGTAGATTCGAGGATGTCCAACTCTCGGACACGGCTCGTGATTCCAGACTGCGGATGCAGGAGAGTTGCTAGAGACTGGACTGAGGCATCGCGGAAGTCCGCCTCGAATCGTTCCCACATCATGGGTGCCATAAGGTCTCTGCATGCGCGGCTGACAAGACAGACGCTACTCTGGTCAGGCTTTGATCGAATCTTTTTGGGCTGTTAGAGCTTTTCATAGATGTAAAATTTGCTATTACTCACAAACGCAAGCACATTGCCGACCATTTCGGCCGGCAAGTCGGCGAATGTCGCATACGCCATGTTGCGTTCGGGAGGCCGCGAGCTTCAGTCGATTGGTTTGGCAGTGATGATCAATACAAGTAGGTGACTGGTAACTGGAGTAAGAGCAATCGAGGTGAGAGCGGGTGGCTCGTGCGGTGTTTGCTCCTGCACCGCCAAGACTTGTGGACGCGATAGGGTCCAGCACTGCAATTAAGGATGGCCAAGAGCGCAGTTCTACTCAGTAATATTCTGGTCCGATTGTATGCTGCAGCCTGGAGGTATACAATGTGCGCTCTCTCTCATGAATCAATCATAAGCACCGTCAGCGCAGTGCCTTTGTGCGCCATATACAGAATGAGCAAAGTCGTCATCCACCGAGTGTGAGTAATCTTTAGGTTTCTAATGATTTTTGCACAGTGCTTCTTGTCATGCCTGGTCGTGCTTTCCTTAACATGTTGTGATGACATTCTTTGCAAGCAGCGGTCCCATCGCTTTCAACCGCATACCTCACCTTTTCTGGAACCTCAACATTCTCTCAAGCTTCACTCTCTACTTTACCATATCCGCTCCTGCTCACATGGCGCTGAAACGACAATAGGCGACACGGCTACCTGTCCGGGAGTTCATCGAGCGTATGCGATTCGGAATCCCACCATACGACGACGACCACGAAGACAGCAGTGCCTACACTCTGCTTATCGGCTGTGAACCAGAAGACAATATCACCTTCTACGAAAAGCCAGAACCAGAAGTTGTACAGGGCGATGAAGTTTCGACCTTCAAGAACATCGAGGTCGGCGAAAGCGAAGAGGGCAAAGAGGGCGAGAAAGCGAAAGAGGGAGAGATTGCTTCTTCCGCTCTGAGCTGCATTGTGGTGTCGCCGGGGCGAGCGTCAAGTTCAAGAGCGCTAGGTGTTCGATGTATCCGTTTCGGAAATGTACTTGCACTATCTTCGTCGTATCCGCTGATGAATGATATGCGTACATATAGATTGCGCTTTGGGGGGAAAGGAGGTTCGTCGACGCATCGTTTTCTGAAAGATTGCTTAGAAACAGGATACGTCGGCGTCGGTGTCGGCGCGTGATGACGTTTGAAGGCCGTATATAACCGTCAGCATACATTATCCACCCTGCCCACGCCCCACCATGTTGAATTAGTGTTCTTTTCCGCTTTCTACTACCACCTCATACTAGAGAAAGAGTCCATTAGTTCGCAGACTAAGTCGAGTTAAAAACTCGCAAAATAGCATCAACGTAGGCTTCAGGGCGTTCGGTTTTTTTTAGGTTCCAAGGTTGACGTGCTACCATGCCTTTCGACCAAGTCGAGTTCATCACTCTTTTGACCGCCTACTACGAGTTTTGCAGTCGAGTCTTTTGGGATAATTCCGTCGTAGTCGAAGCTCCCAAGAATGGCTGGCCATCCATCACACAATCCACCATGGCCAACCTGAACAAGACTAATGCAGTCATCGACCTACTTCGCCACATGCCTTTTGTAGACTTTGTCGAGACAGACAAAGCCTACAGCAAGCACGTCATCATGAAGAACACACGGATCCAGGATTACCGCAGCGATGCGATGCAGAAACGGATCCGCGACGGCGATCTCGAATACTACGTTGAACCTATAGGCGATCCCTTGCCGCCATCATGCATCTCTTTCGGTAACAGCAACGGGCGTAATGGCTACAATCTCGTCATTAATACGGCTGATGGCTACGTCTACTGGGGAGAACCTTGCGGCCTGCCCGACGAGCCAGCGCCAGAGCTCAATGCCGTGGTACAAGAACGCTACGCCGGAAACGAAGCCGAGCGTTGGCGGGATGGCTTTAACGTCTATCGCCCACGCGAGTTTTTTGCGCTCTGCAAACAACGATTCCGCGAGCTACGCTGGATCGGTCTCCAGACGGATATTATTGAGGCGGTACCAATGTACTGGGAGCTTGATGACGCGGACGACGAGTTCAAGTCGCTTGTGCGCAAAATGAAAAGAGCCAGGTGGCCGGGAGACGGGCAAGGACGGGACTGGGACCGAGAGGCTTTTCAAGCGGCGCTCAATGTGTATAGCGATGAAGAGGACGAAGATGCCGTACAGGCGGCGACAGAAGCGCTAGACGATACTCACGTTCACTAGATATCTCGCGTTGAAATGGAGGGGTGGAAGGACTGTGCAAGCCAAGATTGTCTACACACTTCATCCGGAGACCCAGCTGTGCTCAACACAACACAGGGCGACATCGGGAGTTGTGACGGACCCCAACGAACGCGAAGTCTTCGATTACCTTACAGAACGAGCCACCACCGCTGATTCGCCTTTGGCATTCAACATTTTCGCCGAAAAAGACGACTGGAACCCCTGCATGATGCGACGCAACTGCGGCTGTACAGCTGGCTCATCATATGGTAGATAACGTTCCGGCTTATCAGAAGAAAGAGTGTAGCTCGTTGGAACGTGTTTGTGTGGTTCCGAGATCTGCCTTGCGATGCGACATGCACGGTTGACGAAGCTCACTACGCCTTGATCGGTCTTCTGTCGCACCTGCATGTTCTTGCCAGCACATTCCTGATATGCAGAATCCCTTTTGAAATGCAACGAATTCGGGCGGTAGATCAGAGAGGTTTCTATGCGTCATGGCTGGACGTGGAGTTCGTCGGGAGCAGATGCAGAAGCAGTTGAGGTAGTAGCAGCCTCGATGAGAAGTAAGAAAGGTGTGTCGCGAGAAAAGTGGGGAAAACGCACAGCTCTTGCATACTGCCAAGACTTGTAGGCGTGAACAGGGTCCTCTACTAGGCCTACAATAGAACGCATACTAGGTTTTGTTACTCCGATGTGTTACACGCTGAAGCATACTTTACCCTCTTGATTTGCATACTACGAGATACAATACAGCTTATAAGCTCATGATAGACATTAGCTAGAGAAGCGCCTGAGGATGAAGTCGCTAGGGTAGTTCCTCGATATCTTCTCCATCTCAACGCGCGCTGCACCTACTAGATTGCTGCCCGAACTATCTCGAACATTTTCGCGCGTGTGGATATACCAAGGGCAGAAATAACGATCTGCCATCGGCATACCTTCTTCAAAATCCCGAGTGTCAAAGGATTTGACTAGGAGGAGTCTCGGGACTGTACCACACTGCGAGATGTGACTGAAGATCTGATCGCCGAAGTGTTTCATGGCAGCCTCGCACGACGCACCGAAGCTGCGATTCTCCATCAAAGGTGTCTCTTTAAATGTTTCCAGATCATAATCAAATGTGATATCAGGCTCGCTAAGTATTTCTATGGTATGAAGATTGGGATATGCGGCACATTGTGCCTACGATGCCAATCAATAAAGATACCAATACAAAAAGGACATTGCTTACTAGTATATCTTTGAAAGCAGCACAATCCTGCTCACTTGCGTTGAATTGTAATCCGTCCCCGAGCTGTGTGATATATCCGAGATCGATAGGTGGCAGATTGATGGCCAGTCCTCTGAGCTTTGTGCACGCCCTCAAAATTATCCCTAATTCGTCTCCCGAGTAGTAGTGCGACTGAGAATCCATGATACTGTTTCGAGGTTTTCCGATGACGACGTTACGAAGCGTCTCAGCGTGAGGCAGGATACAACTTTTGTCGACAAGTTTGCCGTTGGAGAGTTGTAGTTCGAGATTCTCAAGTCTAGCGCAGCAGACTTTGAGGAAGTTTTCATTGGATTTTGTGGTCTCGACCTGCACTTCGTCTTCAACACCGTTTTCTAGGCGGATGCACAACTCCCTTAAATTACCAGGTGTCTCAATGTACGATTTTGAGAGACTCTCGAAAAACGGCGACATCGAGCTGCAGAGCAAAAGATCCAACCTCTCTAACCTTGCAACGTCGAAGGTGTGGGAGAAATGAGATGAAGCATACGGTACCAAGTCTATTTCTTCCATCTTGATAGACGTCAGATTGGAGAATAGGCGATTCTCCGGCGATAGCGAGAGCAGTCCTTGTAATGAGATCGGAGGTTCACAGTCGGCTGACAAGTTCAGCCTTTCGAGACTAGGGTAGAGGTCGATAAAGCTCTGCAGATTCCGGTGGTTGTTCTCGACCTCTTCTTCCTCCTGTTCCTCTTCGCGCTCTAGAAGAAGACTAATCTCCTTCAGTTCAGGCGTCAGCGATGCAACCCACGCGCGGTATTCCCGGGAAGCATAATGATAATCACTCGTCGAGCCAAGGCAGGTAAATGGAGTCGTTGCATAGATTCTCTCTAGCTTGGTCTGCGATCGCCACAATTGCAAGAAAACCTCATGCTGCATGTCGCCATAGGCCTGGAAAATGCGGAGTTTATCGCGTGGAAGTGCCAAGATCAACGACTCGAGACGGTTATCCGAATCCTCATCCGTAAAGTCCGCAAAGCATAGATTCCGTACATGTGGGAGGATCCCAGAGTTTGCTGCCAGTAGCGTCGTCAAAGAGCGGCCAGGGGAAGAGCCTTGGTGATCACCCAAGCTGAATTCAAGCTCTTCCCACAAGATAGGGGCCATAAGCTCCCGCCATGAGCGGCTGACGAGACATACATTGCCTTGATCATTCTTTTGCCGGATCTAGCAGATGTGTCAGCGCTTTCTGGCTTGCAGAGCGGCAATGCCCGGAACTTACGAAAGCGAAAACATTGACAACCAATTACTACGAGATGATGAGATGGAAGAGCAAAGTAGAATTGAGGTCGAAAGCGTGTCGTCGGGTGGACCAGGTACCTAGGTAGTGAGGTCAAAGCGCCAAGGCTCTAGCACGATGCAAGGCAAGAGCGACATCATTGAATGCACAACTTATAGAGTTTAATGTGAGTAGCATCGCGAAATCAGGATGGCTGTGTTGGATCATGCGTATATGTGCGTCAAATGCTGTTACGTGAAGCGGCGGCAACTTGGTGTCGCTGAACATCCAAAGGTTTGCTCGCTCCTTCCGCAATACCCTCAGCTACCTACATACCCAGCTCCCATATTAAACGCGTGTTCATCGTCCCCAATATCCACCGTTCACCATATTAATCCATCAGATACTCGACCCCGCCATACGCATCACGAGTGACTCTTTATCATCCTGCGGATATCTGTCCAGGGGCACCGCCATCACCTCCCTCTTTCCTCTCGCATCACAAACATACCCTTTATTAAACAGATATGCAGGCCATAGACACTCATCGAAAATCTGGTACGTAATACTAGGCCGAGTGTCGAAAAAGATGGGGGCGGTACCGCATTTCGCCATGAAGCGCATTGTCTCCATTGCGAAATTCTGGTACAAGACGCGGGCTAATCGGTGTTCGGTAGCGTTGAGCCAGTCGGGATTGTGCGTTATTTCGATCTCTCCGAAAGTTGGAAGGTTCAATATGCGGAGGGTGTGAAGTGGGGCGTGTTGGGCGAGTACGATCTGGATGGGTTGTTGTTAGCTGGTGGTCTAGTCGTGGGGAGTAAGTAGATTTTAGGACTTACGAGCATTGCTTCGAACTCAGTGTCTATATATGTGAGACAGTTTTGTGGTCTTCCCAACTTGAAGTCGTGAGCTAGATCGATAAGGGATCCTAGGCTCACTGCTGGGAGGTTTATGGCGATATTTGCGAGCTTTGGGGAGGCATCTAAGATCGCTTTGACGTCTTTCACTGCATATGAACGCCCTACTCTGTTCTCACCCGTACCCAGTTGCAGTGAAGTCAGCTTATTAGACCGGGCGATGATAGCGTTGTTCTTTATCAAGGCGTGGCACGATACGTCCACGATGAGTTTCTCAAGCTTCGGACCAGTCTCGAGGAAGTGTTGGACAGCCTGAATGTCGTTGTCGGGATGGGGTGAATTAGAAGGCAAGAAGATCTCCAGGTCGGAAAGATGGGAAAGATAACTGCCGTCACTGTTGGCGCGTTGTACCAGGAGGCCGCCCAAGAAGGTGGCCATGTCATTGCAGCCAATTAGTGACAACGTGCGAAGGTTCGCAAAGTTGATGTTACTGAAAATCGCCTTGTGACTCATTCCAAAGTCGATAAGCTTCAGACGGAGGTTGGTGAGACTTGTTAGGATGGGCTGCTTTATGTCATGCTGTAGGATGTGATGCATATCCAGCCGGTCGAGTGGACGATTGTCAAAGAGCGTGCCCACTATGGATAGGGTCTGCAGCTTGGGAACGTATCTGAGAAGTTTGCGGTAGTACTCAAAAGAGTTTTTCGCCATCTTCGGATGGCAATGAACATATACAGCTAGTCCAGTGAGGTCTTTCAGTGGAGGCTCCATCAAAGGACCACCTGTGTGGAGAGGAAGTGGCCCCTTGCCCGTGAAGGCCTCGTCGGACCTGATGCGGAAGTTCAATTCTTCGAGCTTCCGCTGGGATTTGAGAAGCATGTGGATAGTATGACGGCTCGGTCTCAACGTGCTGGCCATGGAGTGCGTGATTCGGTCGCGAGGAAGGGACGTTAACAGTAGACGTAATTTGTGCTCGATTTGGACCATTTCAAACGAATCGCCCGCGACTCGTCGGGGTGTTGCTATGATAATCCGTCGGATATGAGGGAGTATTATGCTCTGTGAATTGACAAGTGCTTTCATGGACTGAAATTTGCTAAGCAGCAGATCAGTGTTCAACGTGTACCACATCAGCGGCGCAAGATTAACGCGCCATTTGTGGCAAACGAGAGAAACGGCTTGCATATCCTCTTTTCTCCGGATCTCATCGAAGATCATGCTGAGCAGCTCTGTTGGAAGGGCGGAGATACTCATCTTGGCGGAAGCTGCATGGAGTTGAGTCGAGACTATCTCGTGTGGGTGGAAGTTGATAGTGAGACTGAAGGGACTTGATAAGCGTGGCCAGCGGTGTCGACGCGCAGTGAACAGGAGTCGCCGCTAAGACAGTCATAGTCCTGGTTTCACAGACGTGCTTGCTGCATTCAATTTACTGAGTCGAAGAAACCTGACTGCATCACTCGACCCAAGAGGTATGCGCCACATTCGACGACGACGCAGACTTGCCTCTTGTTCGCAACATGATACCGTCTTAAACTCCATGCGGCGCGACACGAGTACTCGCCCCAGAAAGGTCGTAGTCGGTGTAGTGGCAATATTCCAAGAGCGAGGTTCGGCCGGCGTACGTCAGTTACAATGGTAGGTACGACCAAAAGGGCTTGGGATGGTTGCCACTCGATAGGCATTGTCGCATATTCAGTGTAGAGCGTAAATAGGCAGCCAGTCAGGGTGCAGAGCAGCGGTGGTAGGGGTTCGGATGGTGCAGCGACATGGGTGTGGTGAGCAGTGGTGCGTCGGCTGATCCAAAAATAGACGGACGATGCTGGGGTACCGCTCAGCTGGCATAACTGACCAAAATGCCCCGAAGCAGGCAGGCACGACCCGCCATAGCACCTGAACGACCGCAAATTACCACCCGCTGGACCCTCGACGACGCGACTCCATAGCGCGCTGCACGGCAAACGACGTAATCGCCCTCTCGCGACTGCCCTGACAGAGCGACGGCGCTGGGCGCATCGCATCCTATCGTTGGACCTCTTCGCGCTGCACTCGCCGGCTCCGCTGCGACAGTAGGCGCTGCTGAGGACTCCCCTTGGGGCCAGAAGAAGTAAACCTCTGGACTGACTCTATATCCATGGCCTGCTATTGGCATTAGCGCGGCCGCGAATCATCTCGACGCCCTCATGGCATGCTGACGGGCCGAGGAAGCAGCAGAGCGCGTTACACTGTGGAGAACCATGCAGGTCGACTTTGGCGACGAGGGAGAGACGGAGCACAGCCTGCACCTGACAGCCAACGCCCACCAGCACTACGAACACGCGGGGCCTGGCAGCGGGCCGGCCTACTCGCCCTTCCGGCATCCAGGCGGCGGTGGTGTAGCAGCAATTGATCCGGCACTGGGGCAGAGCACAGGTGCCAGCCGCAATGTGCACACGCCCATGGCGGCGGTCCCCCATCAGGCCCAGTCCAGTCACCTACTTCAGCCAGACAATGCCCATAACCTCGCCCACGGCTTCTACGCCGACATGCGCAGCTCGCAGACTCCCCCGGCGTCTGCGCATGCCTCGCCGCGCTTCGCGGCCATATCGCCCACCAGCCAGCCGCGCCAGGCATCTGCCCACTACGAGCCCGCCGACCGCGACACGCCCTCGCGCAATGTAGCCGACGACACCATCGATGACGCCTACGCGACCTTTATCCTCTACTGCAACCCCAACTTCCCCACCACCATCGACACCAGCGAACTAGTCAAGCTGTTCCGGACGCCGCCCAAGAGCGACGGCAACGCATTCAACACATGGACCCTCTTCGAGCTGATACGCAAGCTGGACGCCAAAGAAATCAAGACATGGACACAACTGGCGCTGGATCTGGGCGTCAAGCCGCCGAACACAGACGAGGGACAGAGCACGCAGAAGGTGCAGCAGTACTCAGTCAGACTAAAGGTAAGAGCCCTTCAATTCACTCGCACTCTTATATCCGGCAATCGCCGAGTCATTTTCTACACATTTTCCGAGTTCTGGCCCAGTGGGCTCCAACAACGTCTTATGCATGTCATCCGGGTCGTGCGGCGCAGTCGACTTCAGCCTCAAACGCCTCATTGTGATCCGAACCACCTACTTGGTATCCGGCGCAGTGTGCGAACCGAGCCACTCACTATGTGAGATATCTGAGATGTACTGTTCCTCACGACTTGGTCAAAGATGGGGCCTCTGCAGGTCAGAGGGGCAGCGCATTCCGACCTGGCCCCCAATCACTTGTCGTTTCATACATCATTCCGGCTTTGCTAACCATCACAGCGATGGATGCGCGCCATGCACATCGACGCCTTTTTCGAGTATCTGCTGGGCAAGCAGCACCCCTACTTCCTGCAAATACCTCCTCCTCACAACCCCTTTCCGGCTGACGGGCGGGATGGCGTACCTCTGGAGGAAGATCTGGCTATCCGCGCTCTCGATCCCAAGTTCAAACCGAAGCGCGGGCGGCGGAAAGCTGATGACGGAGAGGACGACATCGACTTTGACGAAGGCACACCGGCTCGTAAGCGCCCGCAGTTGGATACGTCAATACCGTTTGGCAACGTGCTGCAGCCCCAATCAGCGTACCCCACTAGCGCCCATCCTCACAACATGCACGGAGGCTTCCTCACACCTCAAGAAGCGTGGACTGCAGTCTCAACCGTCACACCCTCTTCGGCTTTAACAGCAGCTTCAGCACCAAGTCGTTTAGGCCAAAGCTTGACACCATATACCGATTCGCCAATGTCTGGACAACACATACGATGGCGACTGAATCCTCATGACACGCCTCAAACCCCTCATCCACTTTCCGCGGTAACACCACAATCCGCATACCCCTTCTTCGATGAGCCCCAGTCTGCTGTCACGCCTTCCAGTGCGAGATCACGGTCTCGCCGGCGTCACGGCCCTGCTGTATCGTCGGCATGGTCGACCAACAACACCTCGTCTACCGGCAAGCTTCGTGGCCGGCCGCCGAGCAATCGATCATTTCGAGATGGACCGTACAACACGTTTCCAGCCAATCCGAAAACCAAAGAAGGACCACCCATCGACCGTACCCCAGGCAATCTGACACCGATAGTTGAGCGGGCGCACTCTGACCCTCCAGCACCCGAGAACTCCTTCCGCTTTCCGCCAACGCCAGCGTCTGCCATATCGCCTTCCAAGATGGAGGGCCAGCTCATGGGTGGTGCGCCACAGAAACAGCGACTGAGTCTCCAGGTCCCTCCAAATGTCGGCAACCCAGTAGTGCGATTAGTCACACCAACGGTACTCGTCAACGGAGAACAAAATGACTCCCCAGGCACAGGCCTAGGGCCTTCCCCAATAAGCGCCGCTTCAACGCAGGTGTCGCCCGCACATGGCTACGAGCAACAAAGCATGTACCAAAAACAAGACAACAGGCCAACACATCAGACCTACCACGGCGCGCTTACCCCCTCTGAAACACCCGCCCAACACCGACCACCACCCCCAATCCGCTCGCAGACTTCACCAGACCTCTCAACTTCCTCCCCGTCTCTCCCATCAATCCCTCTCGAAACACTCAACCGCGCCCTAGCCGCCGAGCTCATCCGTGCCCCGCTTACCGGCCGTCGGAAGCGCTTAAGAGGCAACGAAGCAAAGACCCTGGCTACAGCGATCCTCCAACCACTCTACTCAAAGCCAACGTCCGGACTACCTTCTTCCCCCGCGAAAGTCATGTCCGACCAAAGCCTCGGCATAGCAATCAGCAGTTGTCTGGGTCTCACAAGCGCAGTCGGCATTGGCATCGGCGGCCCTACCGGCGGCGTCCGTCGCGTCGAATGCATACGCTTCCGCATTGGAGGTGATGGCTATGAAAGCCCCATCGACGACGACGAAGACGATGGCGATACCACCGGAGATAACCTACGGTCGCATCCTGGCAACTCAGGTAGTCGTATTAAGGAAACCTTTGACGTCTTCTTCGCTGTGAACTTTGGCGGGTTGACCGGAGAATGGGTTGCCAAAGGCCTGGAAATACGAAGTGAGAACAGCGAAGACGGAAGTGGAGAACGAAGAGGAGATGGCGATGCGGCATTAGATCGGGAGGGTGCGGGGGGAAGTCAGATGACGCCCGCGGCCTGGAAAGCCAAGTTCCTAGACATGCAGCGACGGTTATGGGAAAGGGATGAGGAGGTCAAGACCCTCAAAGATCGCATTCTTGAGGCTGTATTGTAAGAGGAGGAACAGTTTCGTTTCGTTTCAAGCGGATAGGTAAAATCATCGGGTGGGTTGTTGTTGATGTTCTCATTTAACGTTTGTGTATATTGGGCGTATATGGGAAGGTTAGGTTGGGTTAAG
This sequence comes from Alternaria incomplexa, assembly GCF_024043165.1. NCBI lineage: Eukaryota > Fungi > Ascomycota > Dothideomycetes > Pleosporales > Pleosporaceae > Alternaria > Alternaria incomplexa. The sequence continues at coordinate 333,438 of NW_026249862.1, read as the reverse complement.
GTTGGGAGGTTGGATCTGCTATATACCCCAGTTTGCTGTTTGGTATTCTTACTCTTGGGATTGGGAATGGTATTGGGAATGAGATTTGGTTAGGGATGGGGATGGGGATGATAGGGGATGATAGGGGAAGGGCGTGGATGGATATATGGAGGGGAAAATCTTGGGATGTAGGTAGCATAGCGTGTAGGTTGTTTTCTGGATTATATGCATAGTATCGTTGTATCTTGATCACACGATCCCATGACGCGCACCTGAAACATATATCTGCATGTGTATCGTTTCTTGGTTTCCTATAGTTACGGCATAGACACGCCCTCAATAACCATTCCGTCTGTACCCCTTCCGTTCGTATCTTTTGTTGTCAGGAAATCTACTCTACAAAGCTTTGTAGAGTAGATTTGCTAATAACAAAAGACATGGCCGGAAGGGGTACACATGAAAGGTCATCCATTTCCCTGGCAGCGACGAATCCACACCCTTCTACTTGTACTTGATGTTGTGATACGTACAGTGCAGGGCAAGGGGAAACATTCTTGCTGTCATCGGTATCTACAGCGCTGAACGCTTCCTAGAACCATTCCATGTATGCCTCTTCTGCACGTACCACGTTGAATTACGATTCGAATTTACACACCGCTTGCTGGGCCATCGGATGGTAGTTCTGTATAAGATATTGAATGGGCAGATTGGGTTGACATGATAAAGTTTCGCAACCGCTCTGGGCAAGTATCTGGACACTTGCCTAGAGCGGTTGCGAAACTTCATCATGTTGAACTACTATCCGATAACCAAGCAAGCGGTACGGACATACATGGAACGTCTCCATCTCCTTTTGACAGCGACGGCGCCATGCCTTCTACTTGTTACCCGATGTTGGGATCGATGTCTCATAGAAGAGGCATAGAAGAGGGTACCATCACGCCCCATCCTTCTCCCACGGCTTCTTCCTCTTCGGCTTACTAGCTTCCGTGCCCTGACCTTCTAGTACCGTCGGCGGAATCTCTTTGATGCCCGGCACGGGCTTTCCGCTTGTGATGAGCTCGACGATGTGGGCGAATGAGGTGGGGTAAGGTGCTGGTGGTTCGGCTGTGGTTGTGGGTGGGGGCATGATGCCGCCTGGCGAGTTGCTTGGAGGGAGGTCGCTGGTTATGGGCAGGCTTGTTGTGGATGCGTTGGGTGTGGTGCCCGCTGGGAGCATCTCGTCTACGACGGAGGAGGCGAGGACGTTGTGCGGGGTTGGTGGTGTGGGTGGGGGGCGGTTGCGGGCGCTGCGGTAGGCTTTGTAGGCGTTGAAGTCGATGTTTTTGTTGTACTTTCTGTGGGGTATTAGTAAACGTCCCTCTCGTAGCATGAATCTGTCTTGAGTCTCGATCGTACCTCGCATAGTAGAAACACCGCGCCCGTAATGCTAGCTCGGTCGTCTGTTCTGGCGTGCTGTTGCTGCCAATGATGGCTTGCAGACCAGCCTGAAACTCGATGTCATCGTCCCAGTTGTAGCGATCCAGAGCCTCATAGATGTCGTTCAGCCCATCGTCGGTGACGCTCATAGCGAGGGGTTGGGCAACCTGAGAGCCCTAGGAGAAAGTGAAGATTGGAAAGGTGATACAATTCACGACCTCAAGGGTCCAAAGTCGACAAGTTCATGGGTGACAAAGTATGGGTGCAGTTGCAACCCGACGACGACTGCAACGTTGGTACGTGTGGGGTAAAGGCAGCCCGAGGTGCCAGGTGGATGAGCGAGGCTCCAAGCTTCCAGACTACGCCTCGCTAAACGTGCGCCAAGTTTCTGCAGCTTCAGCCCACGACCACGGAGCTCTCCAACCTTCTCTCACCCCTCACTCCTCCACCAACCACTTGCACCCTTCCCAACCACTTTCCCGCCTTCTTTTCTTGTTCATTGAGCTTCAATTCCTTCGATACCCGTTTTGATACCCACGTTACACAGCCATGTCCGAGTTCATCGGGTTAGTCGCAGCTCTCCAATTCGAGCTGGAGCTCCAGCTGACGTCGGACGCGTAGATCTCGCATTTCTCTCATCTCCAAGAGTGACATCCGGTGAGTCCTCCATCGCGTGAATGCGTTGCGCGACGCGACTAACAGCCCCCAGCTATGTCGGCACACTCGTCGAGATCAACTCAGAAGCCTCCACAGTCTCATTAGACAATGTGCGCTCCTTCGGCACAGAGGGCCGCAAGGGCGGCAAAGACGAATACCCACCGTCAGACGTCGTGTACGAGCAAATTGTCTTTCGAGGCAGCGATGTGAAGGATCTGCGCATCGAAGAGCCTGTCAAGGAGAAGGCTCAGCCTGCCATGCCGCAGGACCCAGCCATCATCGGAGTAAGTCTACAAAACCACCATTTCTTTTCTTTTTCGATGATGTAAAATTTTCGGATGTAAATCATTTAAACCACCGAGAGCGCAAAACCGTGTGGATATCTTCCGTTGCCTTCCTTCTGAGATCCTCATACCCAAGCTGCTTCTGCTACATACTTCACGAAGCCAAAGCTGACGCGACGCATGCGCCACAGGTACAACAACCCCAGTCGCGGCAAGAGGGCAGTCCACAAGATCTCGCCGGTCGTCAACAACCGCCGCCGAACTTTCCTCAACCAGGCCAATTCCCGCCTGGTGGATACCCTCCGTTCGGTGGTCCTGGCGGCCCTGGTGCATATGGAAACAGATTCGGTCCTCCAGGTGGTTTCCCTGGTGGTCCTGGTGGCCCAGGTCCTTTCCCTGGAGGCCCGCCAGGCGCGTTTGGCATGCCGCCGCCTCCATTCGGAGCGCCTCCAGGCTGGTTCCCTCCGGGTCACGGCTTCCAGCAGCCACCTGGTCCCTTTTCGCCTAACATGCCCATTGGCCCTCCCGGCCTGAACCAGAACCAACCTCCACAAGGCCCCCGGGGTCCTCAGGGTCCTCAAGCAGGCAAGGATGAGAAGCCGGGTCAGGTCCAGCAACCGAAGGTAGCAGAGGCAGACGGTGCATCATCCAAGCCACAACCTAAGAACGGCGCGAAGGCATCACCGGCTGCAGCAGGCAAGCAGGCTCCCCCGCCACCAGTCGACTCGAAGCCCGATGTATCGGCTGCGTTGGCACCACCCCACCCCCAAAACGGTCAACAACCCGCGAAGGGCGCGCCTAGCGGACCCAAGGGTGGTCGAATCATTCCTGCTGTACCAATTCCCAGCCCAAGGGCGACCAAGGCTGCGCCTCAAGCACAACAAGGTGCCGGCCCCTCTGCCGCTCCTGCGCAAATGCCCACTGCTGCCCAGCAACAAAACGCTACTCAGTTAGCAACTGCTGCTGTCGCTGAGGCCATGGCGAAGCTCAACCTCCAGAACAAGGGCCAGGCACCAGGTCAACCGCAAGGTCAACCGCCTGTCTCGGACCCGATGAACAACTTGGCACAGCAGGTGCAAGGCATGCGCGAACAGCAAAGCCGCCAGCACCAGCCTCGTCAACGAGGAACAGGAGAGTTCCGTGGTCGGGGCGGAAGAGGAGGACGAGGTGGTGCTCACCCTCAACACCCCAAGATGGAAGTGCCCACAACCGACTTTGATTTTGAGTCGTCCAACGCAAAGTTCAACAAGCAGGACTTGGTCAAGGAAGCCATCGCATCTGGGTCCCCGATGGGCGATGCCCCAGCAGTCCCTGCTGGCGAGGCTTCCACGGAGAAGGAAGAAGTCGTCATCCCTGGTGGATCCATGTACGACAAGAGTTCCTTCTTCGACAACATCTCGAGCGAGCTGAAGGACAGAGAAGAGGCTGCCACCCGCGGTCAAGAGTTCAGGAGCCAGGAGCGCCAGAAGAACATGGAGACCTTCGGCCAGGGCAGCGTCGATGGCTACCGGGGCGGTCGAGGACGTGGCCGTGGTCGCGGACGCGGTCGGAGCTTCGGCTACCGCGGCCGTGGCGCACCCAGAGGCCGCGGCGGCGCTGAGTTTGGTGCCCAGCCTGCCGCCTAGTGGGCGGGAGGACCTGCAAACCCAAACTCATACCTCAGCCTTGAAGGCGTTGCGCTTTATTAGCATTTCCTTTCCGTCCATCTGTGCAGTCTTGTGCATAGCTTCCAGCACGGCGAGCGTCTTTTGTGTCTTTTCATCCCCCCAAAGCCCCATGGGCACGACTCTTTTGCGTTTTTCTGGGGCGGCATCTTATCTGATTTGCTCCGCTTTGTATTTGTAGATCTCGATCGTGGCGATGGGAAGCGGGAGTCAAAAGCTGGGAATATTAGGAGGTGTGGTATACAGGACAGGGCCTGAAGGCATACGTGCTATGACATGCAATGAAGATTATGAAGACCGTTGCTCTATGGTGTCGTTGATACTGAAGTTTCCCGTCGCTGCCCTGCCTACCATGAGAAAGCGCCTGTATTTTAGTCTCCATCCGCTGGTCCCATGATGACCCACAATGAGCGCCTAGCCACTTACAGCATGCGCAATTCACAGTGAGGGTGAGCGCTCTGGTGCCAATCACAGACAACCCGGAAGTCTTTGTAGTGGTACTGTAGGCCCAATTGAGATCGTAAACCAGGGTCCGGCCATTCACTCGAGTGTGAGTGGCGCCTTCCGCTTCTATCACTAGCCTACTTGAGTAGTAACTGCCTTCCAAGGTTCGTGGAGCCTCCGGCATACCATCTTCGCAACTTCCGCAAAGGCTTTGTCGTAAGACACCGCCGTTGGTACTTCAGTAAAGCAGCACATTGAAAAATCTCCGAGCCATGGACGCCGACATGACATCCCCAGCTCCTGCAGCCATCCCCGACACCATTCTCCGCGATCACTTTACTTCAAAGCCTCGACGCGATGACAATTACACTTACGCGACATCAATCCACATCAAGTCCAAAGCCCAAGCCACAGCATTTGCGCGCACAAGCTACACCCAGCCTCCCAAGCGCACCCTCGCCATCTGGATCAACAGCACCGTCAGCGGTGACCTGCGCAACGAACCCTGCGCCATAGCAGTCGGCTACAACTCACCTACAACTGCTGACTGGACCGCCCAAGTCACCATCGCACACTACACCAGCGCAAACGAAGCCATCCTATTATCCATCGGCGAAGCGCTCCGCGTAGCCACGTCTCCCAAGATAACTGAGCACGTCGACCGCGTGCTCATCTTCTCAGATGTGCAACGCGTCCTCAAGAGTATGAGACAGGGCCATCCGTTCGGGTTGGTGAGGGATAGATGGCTTGTAGACGATATACCCCATCTTACCAAACAACTAGCCGAGAAGAGCGTAGAAGTGGAGTTTCACTGGTTGCCTCCTCTCTCCAGGATAGAGCCTCACCAACGCATGCGTCAAGCCTCGCAGCGGTTCAAGAAGCTTGCTTTAACTGAGTACCCGCCGGAGTTACTCGATCGGAGCGTTAGTTTTCCAGCTGTGAGACTGGACGGGGAACTCGTCACGGGAGGTGCGGGGGAAGACTTCGTGGGTGGTTGGCTAGGCGCTGCGCTGAAGGATGTAAAGGTTCTGCCGCGAAGGGAGCTAAGTCGTGACCTGAGGGTTCAGGCTAGGCAGGCTATTAACCAGAGGAGGAAGGAGAGGAAGGAGAAGGCGAGGGCGAGGAGGATTAAGGATGGGACAGAGAGAGATATCAGGAAGCTTGAGAAGGAGATGAGGAAGTTGATTCGTAAGAATGAAATGGAAGCTGAGAAGCAGGATGTGCTGGGTTTGGCAGGTGACAGTGAGATGAAGGTTGAGGAGCAGGAAGTACTGGGTTCGGCGTGTGGCAGTGAGATGGAAGTGGAGGAGCTGGAAGTTCTGGGTTTGGAAGATGAGAGCGAGGCGACGACACACGAGCTTGTGGGAAAGATTGAGGGGCAGGAGAGGCAATGTATGCTCGTGGAGGAGTTTGAGAACATGGGTTTGGTTTGATGGTACAGTGGTTTGAGGAGCTTCGTGTTTCATGTGTGTGGTCAATTCAGACTAGCTATCAAGTTCATCTCGGTGTCTAATCGCTCATGTATACCATGCCTTCTGTGAGCATCGCTGGTGTTTTGACAGCGATCCGAGCTTTCTTCACACCTTAAATCTCCGTGACCGAATGCCAACGGCGTCTCTCCCTGGCCGCTCACCAGATGGGTCGATCGAAATACTCAAGGTCAACCGCCTCTGCCGGAACAGCTACAACGTAATCTTCGCCATTTGTACTCCGAGTCCAGCCACATCTATAGAAGTACCGTGGCCACATATGCCCATTTTCATCGCGTGTAGGCCTCTTGACTCCTGCCATATAGTCCGGTGACAAGAGTATGGTATTGATCTTGGACCCATGCTTGGCGAAGTAACGAAAGATCTCTGTGGCAAACTTTTGCATCATTGCCTGCGATGCATACACATACTCCTCTGGAAGTCCGATACGTTCCGAGAAGTTTGGGTTCGGCACTGTGTCGCAATCGATGAGAGGGGTTGTCGCGATTCGCAATGTTCTGAGACTCCGATGTTTCGCGATACATTCCTTTGTTTTACATTAGCAGTAATCTCTTCTCATGAGGCGCTTGCATACCAAGGATTCGGAGAATGAAGAAACTTCATCAAAATCAGGATCTGCTTCATCTTGCGCGGGTAGTCTGAACTTGGCGGCTAGAAACCGGACAGAACCCAGGCTAATCGGAGGGAGATTGATCGCTAGATCTTCTAGATTTGGCACCTGGTTAAGTATCTTACCAAGTTCAGAGCTGGAGTAGTATGGTGGTGGTCCTGATTGGGATGAAGCTACCAAAGCAAGATGCCGCAAAGAAGTTTCATGTCGAGCTAGACAGGATACGCTGATCGCACAACCTGATCCCACGTCCAACCAGAGCTTTTGTAACGCAGAAGCAGATTTCACCACAGCTTCAATTGCTTGTGTATCCATGGGAGCTGGTTTGTGATACACTGCTAGCTCCAATGTGCTCAAGGCTGCGGCTTGTGGGACCGCGGCAACTAGAGCCGTAAGAAACGTCCCGATATTCGTGCACTGGCTGATAGATAGTACATGAAGACGAGAGAAGTCGATATAAGCAAAGATAGATGCGGGGTATGTTCTGAGGTTCAACCCTTTCAGTTGAAGCTTGATCAGCTCCGGAGTCTTGAAAGTTTCTCCATTTGTGTACGGCCCTCCGAACGCGTCGTGCTTACTCAAGGGGTCATGGAGAAGAGGCATGATACCAGATTCGCATGCGAAACACAGTGACCTCAGTCTCGGTGTATTTTTGAGAAGAAAGGCGCTGTGTTTGTACCGGTTCTCATTGCTTTCGAGCAGAGTTATCCGCAGCTTTTGAATATTGCGCAGCGTGGGTGTGACCCAGGATCCATGTGTCGTAAGGCTTGTGCCAACAGATAAGCTCCCGGTGGAGAGAATGGTCCGAAGATAAAGTGTTTGAAATGTTTGCTGGGATTGTAGGATGCTCAGTAGCGTAGGCAAGTTGGCGCTCATATTGAACTTGATACCGACAAGACAATTTCTTGTGAGCGCACCAAGAATGAGTTTGAAGGCGACCCCAAATTCGGAACCTAGTTCGAGCTCCACGCCGCCCCTCACGTCGGTTTGAACCGAGATATAGCGCACGTGGGCTAGCACTCTGTTATCTGGGCTCAGTAAACAAGCCAACTCTCCTGGTAAGTTGGCGGCGGATCTCAGAAGAAGAGTTTTCCAGAGCATGGGCCTAGACGCACAAAATTAATATATCTCTTACATACATTTCCGAACGGTCGGAACTTACCCCATTATGTCTCTCCATTCGCGGCTAACAAGGCAAACCGTCTTTCTGTAACGGGTTTGACGGATGTAGGCGAAGATGGCGGCCTTCATCTCAGTCGGGAGGTCGGAAAATGTGGCTGAGACGCCAGGGCCGGCCATCGCGAGCGAACGGAGGCGCTAGGCGCGACGATTTGTTCGGAGTGTGGGTTACTTAGAAGGGTGTGGGAGGAGACCTCAGATTGCTTGCTCTTTCCAGTCGAGTGGGTCGCGTATATAGGCGCTAGTCCCGATTAGGCTACAATCTGAACCAAATGTAGCCTGGTGGTCTTCAGAGAGATTGCCGCTTCCACTTACCATGTATCGCGTTGCTGCATACACTGTGTTATAATCTGATAAACGTATCGTACCCACGACAATGTAGTCTTCTAATGGAGCTGTTGCATCTAGATCTGTGTATTGATTCGAACTTCATTAGGTACCTAGATACTAGCAACCACACAACGTGCTCCCTTCCATTCCACAGGGGGAAGGAGCTTGGGGAAGAAACCACCGTTACCGAATGTCTCTCCCCCAATGTACACAACCAAGGTTTCCTCGCGAAAAGACCTCTCATGCTCGAGCGCGAAAGACAGAGAAGCTTGGGGACGAAATTGACGACATTATCATGTGCGACACGGATGGGCTCGTAGTGAGCGTGGATATTTATTGAATCTTGGTTCTTGGGTGCATTCCCCGGCTACTCATGAGTGACGACTAGCCCGCCCAGCCGACGATGTTGGCGGAGGGGATGGGAGGCGCGACTTTCGCTCCGTACTGACTTTCGCTGCGTACTGGCCTTTGTAGTTACCCGACGGAGCGTGATTGCAGACGGTGTACTTGTTTGTATTTGAACCTCTCTATCTAGTCCTTTCGACCTAACTTATTGATCAAGAGGAGGAATAAATAGAGTGCGCCTTTAACTTAGACTGCGGTCTAGTCCTTCGGGCAGGTCATTAAGATGGTACTTTGGTATACGGTATAATTGCGATAGCTTTAATGTTGTTCGCTGGATTCGCTGGAATGTTGCTGGTCTGGTGCAGCACCGCAGTACCGTGGTCGTCGGTGGGGCTGATGATTCGGATCAAGAGGAGGCTGTCCAAAGAGAGACTACACAGAGGTTCCTGGAGATGCGATACTTCCCTCTTTCGTAGACTATCTTCTTGCGTAAGAGTCATGTGAAATGCGGGAGGTGTGGTTGGCTCGTCTTTTCTGGGTCGCCTCTGGGACATCGCAGATGTGCAGAACGACATCTGGAGGAGGTTAAAGAGACTTAGGATAAGAGTGAAAAGATCAAGGGCGACCGAGCTTGAGACCCTTGCTCGATGGCGAAGTATTTTCTTCCAGCTGCCAGTCCGATGTCTGGAGGGGGGTAGAGTTTTTCCATTATGGCCAAGCTCACGGTCGTCCTTAGAGCCGGGGCAGGAGACTTTGGCACCGGCGATTTCTTCTTCACGTGGTCCCCGTTGGGTACAGCCGGCGAGCGATGAGGATACGTCCCATTAGGGGTAGAGGGCACTTGGGACGGATGAATATCAAAGACGAAGGAAGACGATATGTCGCAGTTCCCAGACAAAGTAACGGGTAGAGAAGCTTGGTAGAAGTGGGGAAGTGGGTAGAAGTGGGAAGGTGGTTTGCTGTTACCTTTAGGTGTTTTTCGATACATCAGCCCGCCACGGCAAGCGCCGACCTCGCCCCTTCGCTCAACAAGATATCCACCCACGCCTTCTCCACTTCTCAACGTTGGTCTCTACCGACTCAACATCAGCCTCGTATCTGCGCTACCTCGGGTCCATCGAACTGCTCGGTAGAAACGACACAGCCTTATCGCATGGGCAGTCTGCGGGTCGCTTCGGCGACGAGCTTGGCCATAGAGTGCGCCTTTGACACAGACTGCGGTCTGGTTCTGGGTCGGACTGGTCATTTATCGCAAGGGCGATACGTACGCTGACAACGTGTCGCGTGCTAACACCATGATTGTGTTTCGATCGCTTCCCAGCCTCAATTCCGTCCCACGGTACTGCAACAACCAACGCGCGACGAACCATTCACGTTTCCTGCGATCCATACATTTCTTGCGAGATTGGTCGGTATTTCCAAACGATAACCGTCATGAGAGCAAGTAAGTTTGGGCTTTGGCTTCGGCTGATTTGCAGAAATCTCAACCAGAAACCCCATCCATCCCTCGCTTACGCTAGTATTTATATGCTGATTCGGAAACATTATAAGACGACTCACTGCCAACAGTAGAACTCTAAACAGTTCACTCCGAATCTTCTCCAAACATTTCCACCAGCTTTCCATTCGAAAATGAAGTGGCCTATTATTCTATTCCTCCTGGCTTTCTTGGCCACCTACATTCATGCCGCGCCAGTCGGCACCGAAGCGGCTGCTCCCAAGCCAGTAGCCGAGCGCTATTTCGAGGACCAATGCAGCAGTACGTACTCCTCCCTTCATCATACCATCATAGATCCGCGCAAACGCTGACTTGGGCTTCACAGGTTCCCAGCGCGTAGCTATTGAAACGGGACAACGTCAGTGCGTGGAACTAGCATTGCACGCTGCCAAAGCCGCATATGGAGACCCCAGGTTCCCGGCCTACTTCCACTCGGATTCGTCAGACATCAGGGTGAAGGTTGCTTCCCGGTTCCGCGCAATAGCAAAGGAATGCACCAAGCCACGCCTGAGTTACCACTGTTTTGACCGTCACAACCAGTGTGGGACCGAGAACGTGGCATTCTATACGGGTGAGGGCGTGGTATTCTATACGGGTGGGGGCGGCTATGTGACGATCTGCCCACCCTTCTGGGGCATGCCGCGAGTGAACCCGGCAGGTTACGGCGGAGACCGGGGCACCGTACTTCTACACGAGTTAACGCACAGTCCAGAGGTTTATAAGCCTGGCACGCAAGACTTGGCTTATGGCCTCCATAACACGACGGAGCGATTAAAGACAGCCGAGGCGGCGCTGAACAATGCAGATTCTTTCGTGGTGTTCGCACAGGGTAAGCTCACATGCCCACACTGTATAGACTATGCTGACTGTGCGAATAGACGTTCTTTACAACTCCTACTCATCAAACGGGCAAGTAGTGGACTGTTTCCCTGATCCACATCTTTGCCACGCGATTGGCGTTCAGCTCACTGCCTCGGGTAACTCCGCCGTCAAGGTCGTAGTGACGAACAACGGCGATATGGCTTTGAACCTTCTCAGGAGAGCCAATCTCTTCGATGAGAAGCTACCCGTCGAGCGCATCTCGATGTTCGCTAGCAACAGTTGTAAGTTCTACTTAGACCTACCAAATCCAACGCGACTGAAGACAAACTATTACTGACCTACGTCTAGCTAACAAGGTTCCTTTCGAAGGCATCAGCAGTGTTCACCTTGATACCGACAACCTATCCACAGACGACTTCCTTGTTCTTGGAGCTGGAGACAAGAAAGAGTTGACGATTGAAGCTGCCTCTCTACACGATCTCAGCAACGGCGGAAGCTTTGATGTGTTCGCGAACGGCATGCTGCAATACGCCAACCCCAACTCGACCGAACTTGTTGGCCATCTCCAATACAGCTCCAACAAGCTCAGCATCACTGTCAACGGTACCGAAGCGGCTACTCACAAGCCAGTAGCCGAACGTGCAGCCGATCCCTACTTTTGCCAACGTACGTACTCCTTTCCATCACAGACTCGCACAAACGCTGACGCAGGCTTCATAGCTTTCATGAATGATGCAATCGCCGAGGCACAAAAGAACTGTCAAAAGCTAGCATTGGGAGCTGCAGCTGCAGCTCGAGCCGGCCACCGCCATCTCGAGACCTTCTTCCACTCGTCAACATCAGCTACGAAAGCTGAGGTTTCCGCCCGATACACCGCAATAGCACGAGAATGCGCCAAGCCTAGTGCAAGCTTGAATCTCTATTGTCATGACCGTCTCGGCTATTGTAATGGTAATCTTGCATACTACGGCCCGCATGGTCTCGGCATCACGTTCTGCGCTGGTTACTGGGACAAGCCGGCAGTAGCGGAAGGGCAATGTTCAGCCAAGGATCAGGGCAATGTACTTCTGCACGAGATGACGCATTCTTCAGAGGTGTATAGCCCTCCTACCAAGGACTGGGCTTATGACTACTGGCCTTCCGTTAAGCTGTCTTCCAGGAAGGCACTGAACAACGCAGATTCGTTCAAGCTGTTTGCAAACCGTAAGCTGATTACCTTCTACGACCGATAAACTATACTAACTATCCCGGTAGACGTTCGTTGGGGCTGCTAATCCCGGAGAACGCCAATGGTTTTGAGACTTCATATGCGCAGCCGAGTCTTAAACACTGGCGCTGGGGAAGATGTAGACGCCCGCGTTATGCAAGATAAGGATGTCTGTCTCGCCAGGACATATCGTTTTCGCCAAGTCAGACTACGAGGAGACGCCTGGTACTTTTCTCAGTGGGTTGAAGCCGTTTACAACTTTGGTTTCCATTATCAATACACTAGACACCAGCCTTCCACCTATAGGTACCTAATCATATTATTGTCTTGAACGCGCAGGATCTTAGTTACTTAGGCATCGCACCCTCGTACTTCTTGCCCTCCTTGCTTTGCCAGATCAACAGCCGCGTGCCACCTTCTTATCTATCTCTCGACCGTTGCGAGCATGCGAGAAGCCTTGCCCTGGCTATAAACTACAAACAATGAACATGAGTGTCTAAGACGAAGGTCACTTCCCCAACATGTCCAGCCTGCAAGCGATGCATCCATAAAGAACCTCAGGCGTAACGCATAGTCAAATCATTCCTACAACTGTGATATCTCAAACACTATCTGCCAATCCAATCCACTCTTCGTAGTCTCAGACAGACTGCTTCGAAGCCCAATTATTTCACATAAGATCGACTAAACAACGACCCTTCGGGCAGAGCGCAAGCCGGCAGAGGAACAGCCGCAACTCTCCCCGCGCCCATTGCATCGATAGTACGACCGCGAGTATAGAAATAACGAGGCCATAGATGGCCGTTGGTATCTTTTCTTGGTCGGGCTATAGGCATGTACTCGGCGGAAAACCCGAACAATGTTATACCCGAGCCAAGCTTGTCGAGGAAACGGACGATGGCTGTAGCAGGCGACTGCATGGTCATAGCTGCGCTGGGCACGAGTTCATCTGTTATGCTAACTCGGTTCTGGAAAGTAGGGTTTGGCGAAAGGCCGTAGTCGATATGCGGGAGAGAAATCATGCGCAAATTTCGGAGTGTTGGATGGCGTCCAATGCAAGCCTGTCGCTTAGTTATTAAATTGATTGATACCTATCCTGGGCTTCAAGAACCTACCAAGAATGCTTCCAAGGCATTAGGCACATTATAAGAGCTCGGTATTGTGAGCGTGAAATCTGTGCCAAGAGATTGTGCGCTGCCCATTTCGATTGGAGATATGTATACAGCCAGTTGCTCTAGATACAGAGCGGATGATAATATAAGAGACAGATCTTGTGCGGAATAGTATGTCGAACCTTCCGGATTAAAGCTCAGACCGAGCTTTCGTAACGTGCTACCATGTCGAACGATATATGAAGTATTCACCGTTCTGGCCTGCCCTGTGCCTATCCAGAGGCGTTGAAGACTCGAACAGGACATTAGCACATCTTCAATCAGCCGAACGTCTTCATCTGGGGTAATCTCGAAGCCTCGCAATCCGATCTCTAACCCGATCAGATTACAGTTTTGAGAAAACTGAGCAGCAAGCGCTGCAAGAAATGGCCCTACGTGACCACAAGCGTCGATTGAGAGCGATCGAAGTCCAGAGAAATTGACGTATCCGAGTATAGTTTCGGGTCGAGGCAGCTTCAAATCGACTCGTAATTGCAAGTGTGTTAGCTGCAGTGGCTGCACTACAACACCGTCTGCAAATGGACCACCAAAAGCGTCACATCCCTTCGAACTACCGATAGAAGCTTCATCGTATCTCCTAGTTAGCCCTAGAGGTTCTTCGGGCATGATGCTGAGTTGACGAAGCTTCGGTGAGTTTCTTAGCAAGTATGCGCAGTTTTCGTGAGCGCAATCCACCGTGCCAACGTGGACCTGTAGCCTCCTCAATTCGCGCAGCGCAGCGGAAACCCAAGATGCATGCGTAGAAACTTGAAGATCGATCGATGGGTTCCGGTCTGATAATCTCGTAGGTATCTCGAGACGATCAAGTGTCCTCTGATGGCGAAGTAGGTTGAGCAAAAGCCCGGGATCAAAGTTCATATACGTGCAGAAAGAAAGTAGAGTGTCTCTCGGTAATGCAGTTATGATGAGTTGGATTGCAGACTCGAACTCCTGAGAGTGACATCGGAGCGAATCTCGTGGGCCGTGGTAAACTGAAATTCGACGGACGTGGTGAAGTATACGGTTGTCCGGATCTAAAAGGGCCATTGTCTTCGCGGTTGACATCGTCGTGGGTGTTAGGTCGAGCGAAAACCACAGTTGGGGCGCCATGATCTTTCTGCACTCGCGGCTCACAAGACAAACAGCTGCCTGTTCCTCTTTTGATCTGATGTAAGAGAAGATGCTTATCTTCAGTTCGTTGGGAAGACTCGCGAAGTTGGGTGCGCAGGCCATATTCGGTAGCAGTTGAGGATTCTCGACGTAGTTCGTCGCTGGTAGTGCTCAGGTGGGTGGGTAAAGTTGCAGGCAGGAGTTCGTGGTATTCGTAGGCAGAAGCAATCGGGGACCGTGCACCCAGCGTTCACTTCCAAGTTTACTAGTAGTGAAAAGCTTTTGCAGAGCTGCGACGTCCAGCAGCACACAAACTCACGGACCTGTGTCGCGTGTTGCTACATAAACACTATGATTTGTTAATAATTGTATACTTTCTAACATGATGTATAGGTCTGCGCTGGTGTCTGATTTTGGGGTAACGTTGCCTACTAGGGAAGTTGTATGTCAACTGAGAAATGTAGGAAGAGGCCACCATTGCTACGTAATTGTAACCGCTTTATACAGCTCATAGGAGGTTTGGTGTCATCGCAGCAAGCTGACAAACCTTTGAACGTACAACCAGGAGGAACATAGACTGAACGATACGTGTGTCGCACGTTCTAGACCGTGTCTACACCCTTGACATACTTGCATGTGTTCTCAGTACGATGCCGACGTTTCGTGACCAAGTGCATTTGATGAAGCATCAGGTAAGCCATCGACGCAACACCAGGCCGTGCTCTGGAAGCCTTACGCTTGCTCCTCCATTCCTCCTTGTATGTATTGCGGATTGTGAGGCGCAAGTGATCTACGTGGTTGGGGGTCATCGGACTGCGAAGGACGAGTAGAGGGGCCGAGGCTTTCGAGGTTGTACTGCGATGCGACATTAACCTTCCCGAGGTCACCAAAACAAGCTGCAATGATACGCCGCCCGCAAACTATGCTGCTAGAAGTCTTCTCCGACCTTCTTGTACGATGCATATCTTCATTAAGGCGTTCTGCGCGTGGGTACTCAGTCCGTTCCAGGATTAAGACGAGTGGTGTCGTGATGCGCCATAATGATCCTAGTGGTTGTGTTGCGCGTAGGAAATGGTGCATATTTTCCAAGAAGTGTGTACACCATGATGCGCAGTAATGCGCGTGTAGGCTGCGTGTAGGAGTGAAGTACCTTGGTAGGTTGAGCAAGGGTGTGGCTAGATGTGAGAGATCGCTGGGCGCGCGAGCAGCCCAGGATGCTAAGTGCCAGATTACATAAGATGGGAAGATCGTCATCTCGCAACCTCACTTCTCCCACCAAAGACTCTTCGTTAGCTCTGCTTACAAGTACTTCAATTCTTCTGGTCTCCTCACAGTAAGATAAAGCGAACACTTTTCGATATACTAAGACCCTGACTAGGTATCACAGGGCACGATCAGTCCATGATCTGGGCATCTCCAGACCTTCTAAGCTCATGCTAGATAAGTCTGCGCGCGTAATCATCGTACCCATTATGCCCAAAGTCATGCACACAGTAGCCGGATTCACTACATGTGCGGCGAGAACGAAGAATGGAACCTGGGTCCGCAATAGATCGCGAAGTCTAATGCGTTCCCGATTAAACATGTAATGCTCAGGCTAAGATCAGGGTGTAGCATCATCATTTTCCAAGACACTATCTAGGTACGGACGATTTGCTGCGTAGCCTACTCAGATAAGTAAGCACTCGAATCGACACATCGTTGCATTGGATGTGACCAGTCGCTCCTGCGATTCCAGGAAGAGTTGGATAGCCCCACCAATAATCTGTTCCGCCGCAATCTCGACCCCACACAGCAAAATCTCATTGCAGTCTCTCGCCGGCCACCACCCTCTAACTGCGCTGTCGGTTCGAAAGCCTGCTACCTCGCTTGCGTGGCTTGACGGCGATATCTTTGGGTAAATTACTCACTCCTTCATCAAAACAACAATCTTCAATAGTATAGTGGTCAGTATTTCCGCTTGTCACCTGGGCCTTCTGGCTTTTGACAATGACGCGGGAGACCTGGGTTCAATTCCCAGTTGGAGAGCTTTCAGGCAACTTTCTTTTTGCCATTTTCTTTTCGCCCATTCTCTATCACTCTGAGCTCGCGGTGAAGACACAGCTACGGGCAGCAGCCATTTTTTTTTGCAAAACTACACGTGATAGACACCTAAAAGACTATGGCTAGGCGGCGACTCCCTCAGCACCGTGCTTACGCTTGGAGCGCGCTCCTGCGCGTCAAGTCCTTCCACATTGGGATAGTGAAAACCACAACGCTGCTCTCACGGTGATATCGCACTACCGAGCCTTGGCATTACACTTGGTCGCTCAACCGCCCTTGCCCTCGCCCTCACGGTTGCATACTTTCGGAAGCCCAAAACATCGCGGACACCTCGCGGTCCACCCAGATTACCGGCGCCCACCGACACATTGATCAAAGTATAACGCGAACACCCTGGAGCCTACATCGACACCAGACTTTCAGATTTGCTTGTTCTACCCTATTGTAGTCTGTAACTCTGCCGACATGGCGACAGATCATATTGGCCGACTGCCCGCGGAGCTGAAATGCGCAGTGGTGCGATACCTACCCGCGCTCCAGGACCGAAAGACCATGTCGCTACTCAGCAGAGACTGGGCGGTCGTAGTGATGCCAATCATGTGGGATATCTTTACTACCGACCTCCTGGCCAAGACTGGCTCACGAAATGTGCTAGGTCTAGCATCTCCCGCCTCGAACATTGTTAAGCACGTCCGCAAAATCAACCTTCTGGACAGACCGAACGCGTTCAAAGAAGCGGACCAATTGCCACAATTGCTGGCCGCTATCCCTCGCGGTCAACTATGTGGCTTCAAGAGCGGAAGCGGCGTGCCTATCAGTACGCTCGAGCTCCTACTCCAGATACACCCGAAACTCGAACATTTTCTCGTCCCTGGAGTCCAGATGTCGCAGATACTACAATCGCCGTGGACTGGTTCATCCTTATCAGGCCTCACCCGGATGGAAGTCTCTATAAACACACTCACCCCACGAGAGTTTCGGGAGCTATGGGTGCGATGTCCTAAGCTGACGCATATCTATATGACGCAGAGCAAAACTGTCACGTCGACGTCAATCAGCTTGCAAGAAGGTCATTTCGGGGTCGATACAACATCTGCAGTCTCGCAAGGTGGATCAGACACGACGCAGTCGGACATGGTCAGCTTTCAATTAAGCAGCCTTTACATCAGTGCTCTTATGCTCCCTGCGACTTTTAGCACCATGTTCCAGCGGATAGACATTATTGCCCTCACCGAGCTCGTCCTTGTTCATACCGGACGCGTCGCTGAGTTGCTGGAAGCTATGTGCTCTGAATTCCAGAAGCGAGAACCCTCTCTGAGGAAGCTGCGACTTCTCCTGGTGAATGAGGACGCGTCAGATGACATCCTCTCACAGCTACAGTTGTTATTACTCTCTTTCCACGGACTACGCCAGTTACACTTCGAGTGCGGCAATTGCGTCAAGATGGATGTCGATGGCGTCATCAACCACGGGGAGACACTCACGGACCTACTCATCGTAAACGGAGGTATCCACCGACAAGATGCCAACAAATGTATGAGCGCGGAAGACCTGCGGAAGGTCGCTATCGCATGTCCAAGCCTAGAGCAACTATGCCTCAACCTGTACGAGATCGACCCAGATAGTCCAGAGGGCGACTTCCTCGGCCCAAAATTATCCGTACTTCCAGCATCAACCGAGTTCGAGAGGGCTTTGAGTGCTATCGCCAGTATGAAAAGCCTACGACTACTACGCTTGACCAACCCGCCCAATTATCGCAAAGCTTACCACCGCCAAGGAGAGTTCATGCGCTTCTTCCGCCGATCACTCGAGAGCGGAGAGCAGCGCTACGCGTTCCAGGCCCGAGTGGACAGCATCGTGCGATACATGGGCGATCGGGAATCGAACATGAGACTTCTCGCGTTCTCTCCCATGGAATCACTGACAAAAGCTGCCACGGCGGACAAGAACGGCCATGTCTGGCCGCACTATTTCTACTCCTGTGAGCGGATGAAGGGAAATCGAGGCACGGAAATCTCAATCGCGAGGGCGGTGAGGGACTGGAAGGCAGAGATGCCGGAGGCTACTATACTAAACGAGGGATGAGTTCGATCATCCTGGAGCCTACATTGGCCTTGGTTCGACTACTTTGCATGTTTGCATCTCAATGTAAGCTGCAGATTTGTTCAGGGTTTTCCGGGTATGAGGCAATGCAGCGACAAGCTTGCGCATACGCATGCAGTGTACAGTAGTCGTGAGAGAGGACCCAAGTCAAAATACCTTCGCAATTTCAAATGCGCTCGAATGCACCACGATAGCTATCAGAAACATTGCGCGTCAGCGTATTTCATTCGCCCGTGTCGTACCTCTTCTGATCTGTGGCTGCAGGTGGCGTTGCCTGTTGCCTGATGCCTGGAGTGAAACTGGTCTAGCGTAATGCATAAAGGCAAGTACAACTGCGTAATCCCCAGATGAACATCCCGCCTGCCTGTCCATATTCCCCCACCACCCCGCCACTCGCATTATGGCAAACCTCCTTGCACTACCAGCAGAGATATTGCGCACGGTTTTGATACACGCCGTCAATGTCAGAGGTCTCAAGCGAGGGTTACGATTGAGGCTGGTGAACAGTATGCAACAGCAATTAACGCGCAGCCGTAATGCCGCCTGCTAATTCTTCGGCAGAGGAGTTCTCTCAACAAGTGAAGGATGCGCTCCAAGAATCCGAGCTACTGGACGACGTACATGGATATCGCTTTGGCTTCTCCCACTCGCCCGAGTTTGTCGCCTTTTGGCAGACATTCCTCACCAACAAGATCATAGGGAAGAAATGGGCCCATGTGGAGATATGCGAACGCATATATCGCGCAGCCGAGCGTCTTCGCCGGATTAGCCATCCCCAGGAAACTAACAAGAAAACACTGCACACGATCTTGCGACAATATATCCATGCCTTCTGTTGCAATCCAGTGCGCATATTGTCGAGAGCACGTTCTAAAGACCGAATTCAGTGTCGAATGTACGATCAAGCATGCCTTCTGGAGATGGCCATACTCAACGACTGTCCAGAAGGAGTAAATTCTCTACTCAATGACCCCATCTTGGACGAGATCATATCGCACTGTCTCACTCCCTGGTCGAATCCGTGCGGAACGCGTGAAAATGGACGATTTACAATAGACTGTAAACAGGACCTTGCCTCTCTTGCCGCTGAGAACGGGAACACGGCGTTACTCGAAAAGGTTTTCCTGCATCCGAGTTTCCAACAACAGTCAACATATCATCGACATGAAGCCGTTGAGGCTGCATTGAGAGGGGGCCATTTGGACGTAGTGAGGTTCATCATGGAGCCGCGTTGGGACTTGCCCGGAAAAGGGCCATATCGTACTCACAGTTTGAATGAGCATACACTGGTGTCCGGGGTCTTCAAAAGTCCATCGGCCGATTTCGTCACTCAGCTCCTTGGCCTGATAGCCTCTCGTCAGATGAAAACCCATGGTATCGAAGCCGTATATCCTGGACACGACACACTCTTGTGTCTCGTCGCACGGAAGAGCCCGCAAAGAGTCGATGTGGCAGAACGACTTCTCGAGCAAGGAGCTTTACTTAAACAGAAGGCGCATGTCAAGAGACGAGGAGCTGAAGCCTCCTACACTGGTTCTGACAGTCCGCTCGAACAAGCCATCAAAGGTGGCAACGAGAAGATCCTTCGCCTGCTTCTGAATCGTGGTGCGGATGCCAGGGTTCTTGACAACGATACTTTGGAAGTAGCTGTAAAACGAGGGCGTCTGGATATAGTGCGCATGTTGGTAGAGAATGGTACGCGCGTCACACCGCGGCTCCCATCGAGTGGTCGCAAAGAGCACTGGAGGTGGACAGAAGACAGGCTGATGGCGCACGCCGTGCTTACGGAGAACGAGGCACTGTGCCGATACCTGGTTGAACGTGGAGCTATCGTCAATGAACATGCCTTGTGGGCGGCTGCCGATGCATCGCTGGTATCAATGATTCGATTTCTGGTCGACGTTGGGGCCGAGATCAATGAGCAGATGATCGAACGCGCGAAACGTTACAGTCATCCAGACGTTGCGACTATACTGCAAGCGCATCACAACAGCACCTAAAGTCATCACCCTCCTTCCAAAAGCGCGTTCATCCGCTCCCACCTCCAACCACATCTCGCCGCGCCCGTGCCCTCGGCAAATCAACCGACCAAGCGAGAAAGAGGAAAACGCACGCCCACCCCAGGAAACTTCCGCGTGCCAAAGGACCTACATCGGGCGCCGAACCCTGCTGGCGATTCAAAATTCAATAGCCCATCAACAAAAAACGCGTCGCGCGCACAGAAGTCCTTGCACAGCTTGTTCAACTCAAAATGTTTTCTGAACACGTAACTTTGGCGACGAAAGCTATCGAACAATATTGTATTTGCACAGGGCGGTGAGAAGAGAGAAGAGGCACCAAGCGCGCAATGCCCATGCCCATGTGCATATGTAATCGTCAGATCTGACATTGTAGCACCGACCGTGTCCGAGGTAGGGAACTGGGAACGACGCTGTTGGATACGTGCTGTCAGCGAGATTCGAGAAGACAACCGAACATGGGAGTATCCTGGTCTGCGCTGGTAAGCCGCATGGTCCTGGTAAGAAAGTAATGATTGTAGTCACGAGGCCTAATGTAGATTTGACAATACGACGTATCCCTCCTTTCGTGGCGCTCGAACCTTGAACGCGCCTTTTCACCTAGCCAACGTACGTGACGGTGACGTTTTCCATCGCGCATCACGCGCTAGATGGCGGGATAGACGTTTACTACCGTGATGGTCTGTTACGGCTGTTGTTTCTCCTCTGGCTGGCGGACCATACACACGGGTATCTCCAATTCAACTATATTTCCCGCCTTTCCTTCCCATCTCCCATAGCATGTCACCCACTCGCCCTCCCATCACCCTTTCTCATCTCCCGAGGTCCTATTCCATCCCATCCCATGCAATACCTTCATAATCACTCGTCCATTTCCTTAGCATTGAGCCCGTTCCGCTTTACGCCCACCTCCGAAGCTAAGAGGCGGCTGTTTCATATTATCCCTGACCAGCACACACGCACTAGCAGAACAGGCCCATGATGGTCCCTGCGTCAAATTGATCAATGGAAACTGACTCACGTACTAACGACGTTTGTTTCGAAACTAGCTAGGGTGCTGCGACAGGCTGTAGCGAGTGAAGAGTGGGGAATTCGAGTGATGGGTGCTGGGTGCTGGGATAAATTGGTAGCTTGGTAAGCTTGGTACTTGGATGTCAATGGATGATGATGCGGTGATGGAGGGAGAGGAGAGAGGAGAGGGGAGAGGTATCCTTGGGTTGATCATAGAAAAATTGCGATACGATGGTGGATGGTTGTCGTGCGTGAGTATTCGCCCGAGATGTTGTTGTGAAGGACGGTGCGTAACTGGACTATTGCTTTCAAGATCATCACCGCAATGCGTCGTTCTCGCATGAGATGGATGTTCTGTCCATGCTGCCTGTCCTCCACATCCCGAATCACCCTCATCACCAAGACACTCAAGATCACCAACTTCACATCTATCACATCTACATATCACACCTGCCAACCCCCCGAAGTCCCTCCGTCTCCTACCCTGTCCCACCTGCGTATCTCACGGATGCGATTTGCCCGCCAAACGCGGTCGGTCATGGTAGTCTCGTGACAACTGCCAACCCGCTGTATGCTCATCAATCTGTTACATAGACCCGGCGTAGGGCTGCATATTCCGATCTCAAGTAGATCTACGATTTTCGCGCTCGTACAGGCATGTTGATACAAGAAATAGTGGGGAGAGACAGAGATCAACAACATCCGCGGAGGAGACAAGGTCTACGATGACGAAATGATAAACATGATGGACAGGAGAAGTCGTGGGTATGGTGAATATCGCAATCACTTTATTTTGAGATGCGCACGTCATTGCTATTGTCGCGTGTGTTGAGTGGAGAACAGGGGGCATGATTAGCATTGCATACATACGTGTAGTCTCACGTGTGCGGTGTGAGGTTGAATCCGGTGGTCTTGGTATACCGGGGGGCTAGACTCGGTGTCTTTTCTGCGCATTCGTTGTCTGAGGTACATGTATGAAGCACACCGACTTGCAAGACTAGGAAATACGATGTGTTGTCGTCCAATGGAATTTCCGCAGTCTAGTTAAGTGGAACTAAGGTATTGTCGCGTGTCACCAATCAACGCATGCAACCACGTAGTCACGGCACCGAAACCATCATAGTTTGTAAAATCGGTGCAAAAATTGAACATTCTTATTGTGGCAGCTAGGGTAAAGTGCGTCACTGTGCGTGAGCGCTACTCCGATTTAACTGTTGTCCTGCCTCTCTCGCCGCCGATCCACTAGACATTTGCGCGTGCTTAACAGAATTAACACACAATTCTCAACAAATCGAAAAAGGTATTTCCTCCACATTCGGGATATGCCAAAACAAGAACCAGAAAGATCCACCGCCTCAAAAAAGGAGTCTCGGTTTCAGTGGCGAAGTAGAAAGAGAGAACGAAAAAAGGAAAGGAAGAAAAGTGAGAATGGTCATGAGACATGGTGTGTTTCAAGACGGCCTCAGCCACGTATAGCAAAACAGTTGCTTTGCCGAAAATGCCCATCATCCTAGAACTCATATGAACATAATCTCCAGAATAGACTCAAACTCAAGGTTTGAGAAAATGGTAAAAGGAAACAACATATGGAAATGGCGGTGCGTGCGTGTGTCTGGGTATAACCCTGCGGGTCTGAAATTAGACCGCTGGCGCTTTTTACAAAGACATATTGAAATCAAACATTGCGAATACGAAGGGGTAATAAGTTGCGGTGTTGAAAGCGAACCTGCATGGCTGAAGAATAATAGTGGTAAAGCGAGAGTGATGTTGCGCCGTAAAGATGAGAATAAGTTGCAAGTTTGTCGCTGAAATAGTAATTATCGAGATCAAAGCCGAGGCCGGGTATCATCATGAGTGAAATAGATCCCAAGCTCTTGCGCACAGTCCAATGAATTCTTCCTTCTTCTTGAGTTGAGTTTCTGGTGAGTCCCGTCCGGCTCCGAAGGGGCCGAGACGAGGTTGTTGGCGACCCAGCGGCGGGGTACCGTTGTCTTGTTCGTATTCGTCGCGGCCGCGTCTCCGTGAACTGCCACTGCGGTGCAGATCAGGCCGCGATGGGTAGGCTGATTGTCCGTTCTTGGGCATTGGTGACGGGGGTGTTGGGGGCTGGTGGCCGCCGTAGTGGACTAGACGGGGCAGGAGATCTTCGCGGCCCCCGGATAGTTGTTGAACAGCCTCCTCTGCGGACTTGTACTCGCGGGGCCTTGAGGTTGGGGGCGGCTGTGTAAATTGTGGGGGCGGAAAGCTCGGTGAGGGCATTGGGGGCTGCACGTTGGAATGCGATGAGTGTCCGGGGCTGCCATGGTGGTAGGGGTTGCGCGCTGTTCCGAGGGGCTCTGGAAAGACGTCTGAGATGGGCGGTAACCGGTTGCTGGTCTGCTGTGCGGGGACGTGGTGGATGTGTGATGATTGCGACAGGTTGGATGGGCCATTGGCCAGCTGTCGCGAGGGAGGTGCGTTGCCGCGAAGACCCGTGAAGGTTTGGTTTATCGGCGCCGACTGGATTACACGGTCGCTCGAGAAAGTCTCATGCGAGGGAGGCGCGATGGAGAGACCCGGTGGTGGCCCCTTCCGGCGGGAGGTGGAAGGAGTCTTGATTGTGCGTCCAAAGGCACCAATCTCGGTGTTCCTGGTGTCTTCCATCTGGGGTGGTCCGCCCTTGCCGCCCTTCTGGCGCGCTTCGATGATCTGCCTTTGACGCTCTCTTACATCCAAGCTCCTTTGCAGCTGCTCGCGCATGCCGGGGTCCTGGGTGTGGAAGCCGGGCGAGAGGCAGGCCATGCCGACATCGTGCAGGTTGGCGCTGCCCTGGCCCGAGGGCCGAGCGGTGAGGGCACCGGAGGAGTGCACGATGTTGTGGTTGGCTAGGTTGAGGCGCTGGGGGCGGTGCCGGGTGGTGGCAGGCATGTCTGGCGACGTGGGCTCCTTCTTGACGACGATCTTGGGGGCTGGGCCGCGAGACCTGCGAGAGGAGGGACGGTTAGACATGAGGGACATGATGTCTCTGTGGGGAGGGGACATGGAGGTGGAGGTGGGAGAGGAGGCCGAAGGAGGACGGCATGACGAGGAAGAAGATCTTGAGGAAAGACTAAACGACGTACGAAAAAGGTGAGGGCTTGGTCTCGGCTCTGTGGTGTGCACCTGGACTGGAGGAGGTAGGTGAAGCATCCTGAGGTGGCAGCTGAGAGCGAGACTTGGGCGTCACTTGGTGGGGAGAGAGAGTCGAGGGCGCGATGGGAGCATATGTCCTCGAGGAGCCGACGCCGTCAGTGGGCGCCGGTGCCGCATGCTGGGCAGGGGCCGGGGGATTGGCGACAACGGTGGTCATGGTCGCGTGTGGGCGTCCGTGGGTTGCGGTGGGAGGGGCAGATAGATTGTAGGAGGGTGAGGTGGCAGGGTCTTGTAGGAAGTCCGCTACACGAAGCGTCGAGGGCTGCGGGCAGCCTGGGCGGGTTAGAGGCTGGTGCAACACTAAGCGGGCGCAGCCGGGGGGATGGGCGGGCGCGCGTTATGCACTGGGGCGGAGAGGCAGAAATAATTCGACGTAGGAGCAGCGCGCGCAGTCGACAAGAGAAGCAACAGCACAGCGCGCTCTTTTGGGGCGCGGGTGTGGAGGGGATAAAAATGGCCCGCACAGACTTGTGTTTGCACAGGGAGCCTTGGGTACAGCGGCTGGCATGCAGTAGACGACGTGCCTCCAGACGCCAGCCGGGGGGCGGTTGGCGTGGGCCGCCCTATCGCGAGCCTCGATGCCAGGCCCTCCATGCGCTGCAGCAGTTGGGGACGCCTAGGGCGAGCAGATGGTCGCGTCGTCTGCGGGAGCTCGCTGCACCAGACACACGCCACCCACCAACCCACTGTTTCGCATCCGCGGCCTGCCATCCATGGCGCCCACTGTTAAAATCTGCGCTGCTAACCTGCGACCGTCGTTTCTGCGCCAATATTTCCTCCATTCACCTCCATCATCTCGTGCGCACTATTATGCGCAGGCTTCGAGGCTGACTACTCCACCGCGCCGTCCCAGCTGCCCGTAACCCTCACCCACCACGACTGGCCAACACCAAATATTGGCAATGGGCCTGTAACGCGCTGCATGGCGCCCCCAGCCAATCGCACCCCCGCCAGCGCATGCCTGCCGACCGGCCCTAGACGAGCCTTCGACTTGTTTCACGCCGGCGCATCAGCGGTTTGACCACGCTCAAAGCAGCTGCCATCGACACGGAGTGGAAAAGGATTAATTGGCCAGGAACATCGTTCATGGCCTCGCGTTTCAGCGAGGCCAACTCTCCAATAGCGCTAGCCGATGTTTGTTTCTCACAATCTCGCCCCCTCGCCGTGTCGGGGCTGCCCTTAGTCATTCACCCACAACCAGGGTCTGGCGTCGGCATCTCTCACACGTGGCCGGCAACGTTCGCCCGGTCCTGGGATTGAGCGCTCCTTGCCTGTCACATGTCCTCCCAATCCTGGCCTCTCCTGGCTCCAAATGCGCCTTCCTCACCACGGCCTGTCGCTCCTTCCTTCTTGACTCATCTCTCACAAAGAGCCCACTCACCAGAGCCGCAACTCTGAAACATACACTCTCCGTTGCCACAGCTCCCACGCCCACCACCGGAGTCACATCCTACAAAGTATTCTCCGACCGTTGCGCAGAAACTGCCTCAATGCCGTGTCTATCTAGACCCTCGATTCTGCCGCTATCCTCCAGCCATGCTTCGGCTAGCACTGTCCGTCGCGTTTCGTCGCCGACCACCACATTCCCGTGAAATGCCAATCATTTCTTTGTTCTCCATCACGGCAAGACCCTGATATATCGCCAAGTGCATTATACATGCTCATCTCATCAGTGACACTCTTTCCTCTCGCTACTGTCCGCTCCGCTCAGCCGCCGGTCTTTCTGAATTCTTCCACATCCCCAGTCGATAGGTCGATCAGGTACCGACTCGACACCCCTCCAGGATAATTTCCAGCAGTCCATCCGCATCCGGTAATCACACCATCGCTTCTCCAATATGGAACCAGTGGGGCTTAACACCTGCTGCATCCAACCGAGCGACCGGGATAGGGCTGTCTGTCGCACTCCGTCCAATCAAGCAAAGGATCGCCCAAGGCTCTATTTTGGGCAGTGATCGTATTACCTCTAGCCATGCTGCACTCTAGCACGCGTGCCATTACCCTGCCCTTGGGAATGAGCAATTACTGCCATCTGTTGGGACGAGTCTCACATAAACGCTCTTGGCACCCTGTCCAGAGGTACTTGATTCACGCTCGGGAATGAAGCCGACGCTTTATTCTTGTGGCGCAGAGCAGTGAACAGGTCGAGTGAAGTGACAGTACCTTCGGCAAATGACATGCTTGACGGCCCGCACACAACGTGTACAGCCTGCAAACTGCATGCGGCACAGAAACCTTGCCAACGCACCTGCGCCCCTTGCTATTTCTCTCATCACAATGCCCGACTACGCTGCCCCAGATGCAGCCCGCACGACAATACCCGTGTGCGACCTTCTTCGCTGGGTAATTGCGTCACGCAGATCTGCCGTCCCACGTTTCCACTTCACGTTCACGCACCCGCTTCAAGCCGAATGCACCCGTTGCGGCGAGCATCTGTCGTTGTACCAATACTTGGTCCGCTTCCGTAGTCGTACCGAGGTGGACAGCGCCATGCAGTTGGACGGATTGGGATCGAACCGGAGGAACATCGCCGTGTGGGTGGCTTGGTAGATGGATGTTTGATCTGCGGCGTAGATCATGTTCTGTCGTGCGCCTTGAACAAAAGCAACGTCGACGAGGCTTGCCACTGAGTCACCGCCAGTGACTCACTATCACAATGGCGATCAGGGTCTTTGGCGTCCGCCAGAGTCTATTCCCAACTGGCTGTTTCATCGGAGGCAGATCGCGCGAGAACTTAGATCACCCTTTTGATGCCTACGCGCGCACGAACGACAAGACTTCGGAGATTTTGCTTCGAACGGTTATTGTGCGACGGTAACATGTCACTACGCTGTCTGCAGTGCTACTACCACCCAGCATTGTAGGTATCCTCCGAATGGACGTGTCGATGATACACAGCAGATCGGCTGCAGGATCGCCCTCGTCATAGTGTTGGCTCTACGTACGCACTCCGCTCACAACATGGACGCTCCGGTGGAACGAGCATCGCGGGCGAGAAGACTACACGAACGCAACTCCCAAAGCGGCACCGAATGGCCGACCCGAAGACCTTGGACTCACCCAACGAACCGTTCAGGAGAAGGCGGGACACGGCACTCGGGAGATCACCGCGCAAGCGACCGCTCAACAGGTGCCGTAGCGGTGTTGTCGTCATTGTTCACTTGGGGGCTGACTGTCCAGTTAGCGTATGCGTAGTTCACTCCGCTCCGTATCACTGCGTATATCCATCTCGACACCGTGCGACGGACGCTAGTCCATCCCCTTCGGAGTTGCGCGTCTTCAAGACGGCTGTGGTAATGCTACGACATGCTTCGAAGAGGATACTCGTTTCGCGTGTTGAAAGCGTCACTGTGTCGCGTCGTAATTTCCGACACGATGCCGAGTGTATCAAGATCCTCTCTGTGTGACTTAAAATTAGACCGGTTCAGCAGTGTAGGGATGGTGGACATCCGAGCACAGAGAAATGAAGGTATCCGCGAAATTCCCCATAGTGACGAGTCTAAGGTAAAGACACTTCGGAACATAAGCTATCACCCTCAGTCGTAGATTTCTCGCACCCTGTCAGTGTATGATTACTACTCACTCCCCTAACAGAAGAGAATGAACACCAAATTTCGGACATTACTCCGCTGTCTAGTTCGAAAAGCTAACAAGGAGGACTTCACGATATTAAGGGCTGATACCATGGAATTCTGTAACAGAGCATTACACTCCAAGCGCATTGTGTAGCCTCTTCAGGTATCAAGTACCTACTACTAATAAACTAAGGACCGGGTCAGAACGTTAGTGAATAAGGTGAAGCGGGTAGACCAAGTGTACACATCATTTTCGACCGAGAGGAACCTGCTCTTTACTTTAAGTTATCTTGGTCGACGATAACAACGAAAGAAGACTAAGATGCACTTGATGTACGAAGAGGAAACGCCTCGTCGTTGAGATCTGCACTACATGGTTCGGCGAGGGACAAGAGGTCTTTTGATACAGTGCAGGATACCACTCTATTCGTTAGCAACTAGCCTTTTCATTGTTCTGGCCTCCTGGACCTTCTTGTCAGCATTCATTTCAGATTTGCAAATACGAATAAACTCCTTGTGTCCATTCTGTTCGGCACCTATGACCGCGTAAAGCGGAGGTTGCAAGATAGTAACAATATAGATTGTGATATCAGCTTCAATCCATGTGCTCCTCGACCAACTTTCCCCGCGACATCCCGACAGCGCACATTCTCTCACCTCTTCAATAGCCTATTCAACCTCCTCAAGCAACAGGCCCACGACCCATGGCTCGGATCCGACACCAGCAATCGACGGCTCTCGACAGATTGCCTAATGTGGTGACCGCGCCACCTAACGGAGATATCCTTCGGATCCGAAACCTGGGTTCGGAGAAACTATGCAGAAGGTGGCCGCCCTTGATGTCTGCTCAAAGCTACGTTGCACGGCTTTCAAATTACTGGAGGAGGAAGAGGGAATTGTGGCACCGGTGTGGAATGGGGGTGTCGCATGTTGTGTTGTATTGGTAGGTTAAGATCGGTCATGATGTCTCCTTGTGAAAGTTAGACGATTCCGGGTCGAGATCTAGAAAGTCCTTTCGTAGCAATATTAAATATTGTTAAACGTGACGATAAAGGACAGAGACAGCGGAAGGGCTGTTATTCCATGGATTTGATTCGTGTAGAAGCTATGCTACTCTGCGTCTATTCAAGCCCGCTCTGACCTCAAAATCTGAGTTGTGGAAGCTATACAAAGCTCTAGAAACGGTAAAGTTAAAAAACTTATAGTACGAAGGCTGAATTTGTCACACCTTGATACTCGCTAGGTACTGCGCATGCTACAACGAGGACGACGGTGACTGTGTTAATCTGCTAGTAAATTCACATTGATTCACCCTTATCTTGCTACTCTGCAAGTTTAAGTATAAAAGGTGGTAATAACAAACGGGGCTGGTACGCTCGAAGCAGTGATGTGGTAAGGGATGGCGGGTGTGCCCAGGTGGTCTCGCAAGTCTCTTACTTCGGCTTTGACGGCCAGGCATAAGGCTTGATTGTCCGTAAATGAGGTTTTCTTTCTTTTCCCTTTTCTTCACGATACGAGCAATGTTGAGGTTTCGAAGAACGAGGCTGGTGTTGTGCGCATTGTGCGGAAGTAACGGGGGGGTTGGTGCACACTATCTTTTGCGCATCGCGAGTACGATGTCAGTAGATTGTTTTTTGAACACTCCAAGCTCTAAAGAGAGTAACAGCACGCGACGTCAAGTGCGACCCGCATTAGCACAATGCGGGGTGCTGGCATGTTCCTGACTGTTGATAGGTAGGCATCGGCGACCAGGCTGCGACGGGGCGGCTCGAGCAGTGCTCGGCCAAGGAAGGAAATCAAGAGGTTGGGATCTAGGCGATGAGTTGGCATTCGCGGTGTGGTTTGAAGTTGAAACTAATTGAATAGTTTTGTGAGACTTCGCGACTACGATGTCGAAATTGATGGGGGACTGCCTGCCAGGGTGCAGGAAAAGCACCCCATGAGTGCGCAGAGACCGGCGCAGCGGTGAGGCTGGAGTATCACAAGTTCTTGCAAAAGAAAAAAGCACCATAGTTGCCCTGCGTCGAGCACATCGTTTCGTGATTGGAGCGCATTCCGTCCTCGTCTGGATGCGGACGGGCAATCTGAAGGAGATGACCAGCGCAGGATCGCGCAAAACCCCAAATCTCCAGTGACTGGCTGAGAAGCCATCGAAGACAAGAAATAGCCCGTCCCAAAGAACAGACAGAACTACTGTTCACCAATCTATTGCCTACCTGGGCCAGAACACGCCTGGCAGCCCGCATCTCCACAAGTCAAACGTCACACTTACCCAATCCCCGTACCCCTACGCATGCCATCCCTCTAAATCACGCACACCCAGCCCCCCTTTCCCAACACAGCGCGTATCGCACACATGCATCATCCAAAAGCGAAATGACATGCAACGCCAATGCCGTCCCAAAAGCTGCATTGGCAGTGGATGGATGAAAATGCGCATTAAGTTGTTCTCGATCTCGTCGATGCCTGGCTAGCGGGTAAAACTAAGCGGGGATGCAAATGTGCGACGGGGCGGGAGAAAACAAGAACAGGGGTACGGGTCAAGGAAGCGTGCCGCCTGGCGCAGCAGACGTGCATCATACCCGTCTCTTTTTGGACGACTGGTCGCGACGGAAAAAGAAGCTACGTCATACGGGGCTGGGACAAGGCCACCTCGCGCAGGTTTGGGAATGGGTCTTAAAGTTGGCACTGCCACATCTTCTTTGTCCTGCATTACTTCTACCCTTTTGCCATCTACGCTGCATCTAATACCATCTACCACTTTACTAATTCCTACGGTATTTCGACGTTGCAGACGTTGAAACTTTATTCGCTTGAGGCTCATCGCGCAATCGTCACCCGACGGGAACACGGATAATCGATCGTCAACGGTCGCTGATCATCTCATCACATCACCGAGATAGAACCGCAGAAGTCATGTCTGGCGTACAGGAAAAACAGCTCCATGAGTACGTTATCTCGGCATCTAATACGCCGCGACGCGCATCGTCGCGTTCGCGATGAGATGGGATTGCGCGTCTGCATCACCAAGCCTTGCGTAACGAACTAACACACCAACCACAGGCTCCTCTCCCGCTCCATGGTCGACATCTACGTCGGCCCCGAGAACACGCACTGGATCCTGCACGAGAAACTACTCTGCTACCACTCGCCCTTCTTCCGCAAGATCTTCTACTCCAAAGCCAACTCGGCGTCGCGCACGCAATCCTTCGGGCTCCCCGACGAAGAAGATGCGCCCTTCAAGACTTTCGTCGGTTGGCTCTACAGCTCCTCCCTGCCCGTCCCGCGCGAGGAAGCCGACCTAGGCGTCTGCTTCGACCTGTACCTGATGGCCGAGAAGTTCGAGATACCCGGCCTCGTCGCCGACGTCCTGCAGGTCGTCCGCGAATGGTACAAGTACAGCGATAGCTACCCCGGTCTGCGTCGCGTGCAATACATCTACGCCAACACCGAGGAGGGCAGTCCCATGCGCCACATGCTCGTCCACGCTGTTGCGCGCATGATGGTTATCGAGAAGGGTATCCCTGCGCACTGGGACAAGGCGCTGCGTAAGAACGGACAGCTTGCCGTCGACATCATCAAGGCGATCCAGGACTGGCGTCTTGAAGAGGAGGTTGTGCCTGATGCGCGCGAGGAGCCGGCTGAGGCTGAGGAGCTCGTCGATGTGGAGCAGGAGACGCAGAAGTTGGATGAGGAGGCTGAGCAGGAGATCGATGATGATGTCAGGGCTGAGCGCGCGGAGGAGGCAGATGACTCTGAGGATACCGTCGTCGAGAGCCCGACTAATGAGAGCAAACGCCCGCAGCCTAAGTCGAAGCAGAGTGGCAAGGATGTTGGACAGGACTTGAAGAGCAAGGATAACGGTCTTGTTAAGGACTTTAAGAAGTTCAGCCTCAAGGAGATGCCGAATGAGATGACTAATGCCGACTACGGTACTCTTCGCGCGTAGGCTGGGCCGTCTTATCTTTCGCCACTTACCTTCACATTTGGATTCAATTTGCATGATTTCTGCTCTGTAGGGGGGGAATATATATCCGGCGTTTGGGATCTGGGGTTTTCGGGACATTTCCATCTTTCTCTTCTTTCTTGGTAACTTTCACTTCGAAAAAGAGAGAATAATGTCTTAGTAGCCTTTAGGGATTGGGGTTTTTCTGTAGTTGAAATTTGCAATTGTAACATCATTACCTTCATCATCTTCGAATGCCTACCCACTGTACACATGAGTCCACTCTTGACACCAGAAATTGATATTAAACTAGAGCTACGGTGAAGTTTACACACAGAAAATATAACGGAACTGTTCATCCCTCACCCCATAATAGTCTCCCCAGACGGTCTCCTAACGAATAACGCTCTCGGCGCATTCCCATTCGCACAGGTAGTTATCGCATTCACGCAAATACCACCACCGCCCCTGCAGCACGTGTTCACGATGCACAGCTGGTTGACCCCGCAGTCCTCGTTCACCTTGCATTGGGGACTGCTGCAGGAAGTAGTTCCGGGCACACACAGACCGCCGCCACCAGCGACGGAACCGCAGATGCATCCTGAACTGCAGAAGACGTAGTTGGAGCAAGAAGAAGGAGCACAGCTGGGATTTGTGCACAGCCCACGAGCGCAACCGCCACTTGCGCAGACATTACCACACGCGCCGCAGTTGTTAGGATCGGTTTGGAAGTCTGGTGCTGATGTAGCGGTAGCAGTTGCAATAACCGTCATAGTCGGTGTCATAGTTTCCGTCGCAGCGATTTCCTGTGTTGCAGTCGTAGTTACGGTGACGACGGTTTCGGTGAAGGTGGTAGAGGTGGAGATGCTTGTTTCTGTGGCGGTGCTGCTGACGACCACAGTGATGGTAGGGGTTGCGAGGGAGAGGCATTCGCAGGCTTTGGTAATTTGGGCGCATTCGTATTGCTGAAGGCTTTCTGGGGCGGTTGGGCAGAGTGTTGGGGATGGGAGGATGGGTGTGGGTGTAGATGATGGTTCGATGGAGCTGGAAGGTACGATGGCAGAGGACTCTGGTGTGCTGGAAGGTGCGATGGAAGAAGACTCTGTGGTGCTGGAAGGTGCCGTGGAAGAAGCCTCGACAGAGCTGAGGGTAATTGTAGAAGATGTCTCTATAGTGATTGAAGTCGCTGCGACCGATGACTCCACGATGCTTGAGAGAGTTGAGTAAGCCGGCTCTATCGCGCTCGAGTACGTGTACGACGCCTGCAATGCAGTTGAGTAGGCCAAATGCGATGCTTGCACTGTTCTCAGCGTTTGCGACGATAGTGCCTCTACCGCACTGGAGGGCTTCACGACCGGCAAGCTCGCTGTGCTCGAGCATTTCGTCGATGTAGATGAAGGAGTCGCAGTAGTTGAAGGCTTCTTGCTTTTAGTGCATGATGTGCTGGTGGAACTGAGCGTCGGCACATGATCGCGTTTGACGGGTGCTTCGGCTGTCACAGTTACCATCGTTGCTGTCGCTGGGCATAGCTGTACTTCGGTAGTCCTAGGCATGTTAGGGTGTGTAGATGCGGCATCCACGTGAGGTGACTTACGTGGTGATGGTTACTAAGACTGCATCGGCTGTCAAGGTGGTAGTGCCAGTGACTGTAGTCTCGTCGGTGTTTGTGAAAGTTTCCGTGAGTGTAGCTGTCTCAAGGGTGTCTGTAGTTGAAATGACAGTTGATGTGCTTATTGCGCTAGAAGTGACGGTGACGGTCGGGATGGCCAGGAGCGACGAACAGAATTCCGCAGCTGTCGGCACCGCTCGCAGCTCATCGACAAGAGGCGAAATGAGTTGACACCCCGAATCTTTGACGTCAGTGAGTCCGGGAATCTCTTCCTGAGCTGAGCTGGCAATTGCCAAAGAGAGAAGGAGGGAGGTGATGGATGTGCGCATCTTGATGAAGTTTTCCGATTCTGGGCCGACTGTGGACGTTTGTTCCTGCCACTGGAGAAGAAGATGACTTGAGTGAATTTTAAACTAGAAGACCGCGACAGCATATATACAACTCCAAGAGGTTTACCCACAGAGCCATCTTCGTGGCGCTCGAGATGGCTGAGCTGAAGCAGGGCCAGACGAGGTCATTCGGGCATTCCGACGGCGACTTTGCTTCCATTGCTGCCACTTGCAAGTCTCCATTGACCACAGAAGCGAAATGGCTTTCGATCTAAACCCGCGAAAGTGTAAGCTCCCTACTGGATTGCCAAGTTGTGGATAGAAACTTGACTCGAATAGGTCTATTCGCAATGGAAACGCTGCAATGCTTGATCAGGTAACCCAAAAAACTCTAGCACATCTACAAAAGACACGCAGGGACTTCGTGGCGTATCGAATGGACAATGCGTCACGATGGAATGGGTTGGTGTGAGGCTTGAGGTGTACCTGACTAGTGCAGATCTGGGGAAAGCTTCATCTAGGCCGCCCTAGATCTCCATCCCCTGTCTGTGCTTGACTGCGGACAACGCGATAGTTGACGCCGCATCTTACGATAATTGGATCGTGCACTCATCAATTACTCGTGACATGATGGAAAGTCACTGTCCAAGAGAATGAATATAAAGAAGACGATAGCAGAGTTGTCAGATCGTTGAAGAAGGGGTATCTTTGATTGCAGGCGACGAAGGTTGAAAGTATTCGAAAATTGCCCGTACAGGCTATTGAGCAGTACGGCGCTCGTCGGGCATGTTCTTCCGTTCTTTTGCCGTGACCTTCTTGCGACGGCGTTCGATGACCTTTTCGCGCTGCTTCGATTTCATGTTCTGGAAGCGGTCGACCAATGCAATCTTCTTTTGCTCGGCTGGAACATAATGTCAGTACATGCATGTTGAGACGAGGGAACTGAGTGGACCTACACTTCTTCAAGAAGAAAGGCTGCTTGCCCTCCTTGACAAGCTCCTTCTCCTTCTTCTTGTGCTCCCGTGTCACCTCCTGTAGCTTGTCCTTGTTCTCGCGGGCCTTTTGTTGCGACTCCATAGAGAGTAGCTTCTTCTTCAGCTGCTCCTGCTCGACCGGGTTCTTCGTCTTCTTTATGGTCTGGCGCAGTTCGGAAATCTCAGACTTTCGGTAGTCGTTGAGGAAATCGTAACGCTTTTTGACCACAAACTCATCCGGCTGGGGTCCTGAGGCATTGTCGAACCGGGGGTCACGGAAGACTGGCTTCTTCACATCGACTACATTCCGCTTACGTGACACCGCACGCTTGCTCGACTGGACAGCGGGTGCGTGTTTGCTCGAGCGCGCTTTTGGAGCTGCGTCGGAGTCGGAGTCTCCATCCTCGTCGGCTTCCTGAGTGTCTCGTTTGCTCTCACTTTTGCTCTTGCTCTTCTTGTCCGTCTTGGCTTTCTTGCTGGGCTGTGCACCGTTCGCAAGCTTTTCAGCCTTGATCTGCCGTAACCGCTCCCTCAACGCTTCCAGCTTGTCCTCTTGCGATTTAGATGTGTCGTCGCCTCGTTTTCGCTTTCGGTCTGCGGGTTGTTGTTTTGAAATGGCGTCTTGTGCTTTGGCTAGTGCTCCAAAAGAGACTTTGCTCATTTGCGCTTTTACTTGGTCATCGTCGGAGGCGTCTGACTTGGTGATGTTAGCGGCATGCGCTGGCAGAGTAGAAGTCTTGGAGGCTTACCATATCCTCGTCTCCTGATTCTCTATCCTCCTCGCCATCTGAACTAATCACGTTACCGCCCTCATCTGCCTCGATTACAGACGCAGAAGAGGATCGGTCGGTGACCTCGTAGTAGCTCTCGGCGTCTGAGCTGTCTTCGGCTGCGCGCAGAGTGCGATCCAACTTGCTTGCGAGCACCATCGTAAAGCCTAGATTTGAGGATGTCGCCGTGAAAGCGCTTGTTGAGGGTGTATTGGTATCGGGTTCCTGTCGCGTTCTTCTTCGCCGCGGTCTACCAACATTTTTGTGGACCCCACCTGCCGGGGGTTTGATTCGCCGACAGGGCCGACAGACAGGCAACTGCGCCCAAATTTCGAGTGCGCCTTCCACCATTGGGCTTCATGCTGCGTGCTCTTCGTCTTCACCTCACCAGGCTTTTCACCGCTCACCCCTCCCGTTCCGCCGAGCGTCTGTCGCTATCGCACGTGCTCCATGGCCGCAGTCGCATCAGCTCGGTACAGCATCCCCCACTGCGCTCCAGTCGCAACTTCCTCCACTAACACCGACAACTTCAAGACCAAGACAGGTCGAGACAGTACTCCCCACGGGCGCCCGCTCTCTGCCTCCGCAAGCGCCAGCATGAACGAGTCATGGAACCCGAATGCGATGCCCTTCCGCCCGGGCGGCTTTGATCGTCGCGAGCAGAACTTTGGCGCCTTCGAGAACCAGCTTCCACCACCACCACCCCCTCCTCAATTCCAGGGACCACCACCAGGACCATACGGGCCGCCGAATGGCTTCTTCAACCAAAACTTTGCGCCGCCTCCGCCGCCGCCCCAGCAGCCGCCGCACATGTTCAGCAACCAGCACCATGACTTCGCAATTCACCAGCAAGCCATGGCCTACCACCACTGGATGGTGCAGAACGGCCACCCACATCACCCACCGCCGCCGCCTCCTTTCCCGCTAGGTCCAGAGGCCTTTTCGGGGCGCCCGCCTCCACACATGCCGCCTCATGGCCAGCCGCCGTTTGGTGGGCCGCCATTTGGCCAGCAGCCATACGGACATCAGGCGCATCACGGTGGACCCCCGCCTATGCCTCACCAGCAGCACCAGATGTACCCGAACCGCCTGCCCTACCATATGATGCAACAGCAGGCAAACTTCCCGCATGGAGCAAGGAACGAGGACATACAGTATGCTTTCGATGCCTTGTTGAAGGGTCTAAAGTCAAAGAGCCGCACCGCTAATACTCAGAACAGGGCACCAACTCCTCCAGGCAAGAAGTCAAAGTCTGGGCTTACTGCCAACGGGCAAGCTAAGCAGAAAGAGTATGGTACCCTCCACCGCATCGCTTCATTCGAAGCCAAGTGCTCTAGGATTAACAAACTTCACAGTACTCCCAAAGCACCCAAGGCACCCAAAGCAGCCGGCGAAAAGAAAGGACGCTATGGTGACGAAAAGATCATGCTCCCTGCGCCGCAGCCTACGCAAGAGTATCTGGACCAGGCCGCTGCGGAGCCTACAACCAACGAGACGCCGGGCCAAATGCTGGTTATCCTGGATCTCAACGGCACAGTGCTCTTCCGCCCCAATAAAAACGCCAAGACTATGATCGAGCGCCCATATCTGAAGCCTTTCCTGCGCTACCTCTTCGAGAACTTCAAGGTCATGGTGTGGTCTAGCGCGAGGCCAGACAACGTCAAGTCTCTAGTCAGCCAAGCATTGGACAACGACCTCCGGTCGAAGCTCGTCGCTCAATGGGCGCGCGACAGTTTTGGACTCTCGCCGACAAACTATCAGCAGAACGTGCAGGTATACAAGAACCTGAAGCTAGTGTGGAGTCGAAGTCAGATCCAGTCTTTCCATCCAGATTATGAGGCCGGCAGTCGCTTCGGCCAGCACAACACGGTGCTGATTGACGACTCTTCGATCAAGGCGAGTGCGCAACCGCACAACCTCCTGGAGATCCCCGAGTTTTGCGCTACTCCCGAGCAAATGCAAGGGGACGTGCTCCGAGAGGTAGCAGGTTACCTGGAGGCATTACGGAGGCAGGCGGATGTATCGCAGTTCATCAAGAAGGTTCCGTTCACTGCCGGCGGAGGGTGGACGTTCGACTGGCCTGACGCGGATGCTGGCGGTGGCGAGATGACCAGCAAGGTGTCTGCGGGTAATGCTCCTACTACGAGTAAGAAGAAGAACAAGAAGAAGCAGGCCAACGCCGCAGCAGCTGCAGCAAGTAGAACTAACACTCCTTTGTCACAGACAATTGATACCCTCGCAGCCGTGTCGCTAGCCGCACCTGCGCAACAGCAACATCAGCAACAGCAGCAGCAGCAAGCGCAGTTGATGCAACAACAACAGCAAATGCAGCCCCAACAGCAGCAGGCGTAAAAGCAATTTCATTTCGACAGATGGAGAGGGAAGGAAGTACACATGTACAACTTTTTACGCGAAGGCGCGGTTTGCCGACTGGGTGCAGGTGATTGCATAGGTAGCTTGGATTTAGCGGATGTCTTCTCTATGTACTAAAAGTATGCGATATGACGGCCGATCATAATGTACAGCTTCAAGCTGAAAACTTCTATACCAACATGACTAAATGTATTCACATTGTCCTCTCGCGTCGGGTAGTGACTTCCCTACCATCTCACACCAGCAAAAAGACAGAACAACTTGCCAAATTCTCGCGACTCTTGATACTAGACGTTGAATACTCTTTTGGACATAGTATTCTCGCAAAAAGGCAAAAAGAACAGCTGCGAATGGTCACTACGAGGGTCGAACTCGCGACCTTGGCGTTATTAGCACCACGCTCTAACCAACTGAGCTAAGCGACCGGTTTTTGTTGTTGTTCGATGAAGAAATAGCAAACAAGATATCTTATATTCACAGCATATTTGCGGGAAAAGGCGAGCTCATGTTGAGCACTCACTCCTCCTCGGACTGGTGAGCGAGATATCATGGTAAGGGTCCTTCCTTCCAATGTGGATTGGAGCAAGAGGTGCGGGGCAAGGCGGGGCACTCGTCCTGGATATGGCAGAGGGAAGTCACCACCCGACGCGAGGGGAGATCTGAGCATGACTTGTCCAGGGATTAATGGGGACAGGCTAGGAGGCTACGTTGCCTTGGGATATGGTATAATTTTGGGTGTTGGATTTATCTATGCTGCACGCCTGTTTGGGGTTTTATTGTACGGGTGATATTACAAACAAGGCAGAAGTCTACATTACCTTGGATAGGTGCAAAGCTCTGGTTCTCACACTGATGTAGGCTACACGCCTGCGTACTGATTTACTTGTGCGAGGTAGATTGACACATGCGCGAAGCAACAACATGAACGGTTACTAGTGACTCCCGACTGCATTTCAGACAATACTGTCATAGTAGCTCCCTGTGTGCTCTTCGAGACAATTCGCGGTTGCCTGCATACGTTCATTGTTCATGTATACCGTACTATCATCCCGACATGATATGATGCCTCCTAGGCCGTTCCTACACCTTAGGTACCGCATCCCCCACACTCCCCATATCCATACTCAGCGCATCTCTACACGCGCCACCCTCACATACCATGACACCCTCACTGTCTTTATCCATACTCTTGACAAGCGCGTTCCGCTGACTCAACCACTCACCCATCCCCTTTCCCACTCTACTAACGGTACCAAGACCAGCCGGCCGCTCCCGATACCTCTGCAACCATTCATCCACCCTTTGACCTTCGCCCGTAATAACGCTATGTCTGATGCCGAGCTTGCCAACAACGACCGCATCCATCATACTCGGGAAGAGGAATGGGTGTTGCATAATTTCCGCTTCGAAAGCAGACGCCGTATCCCGTGCTTTCTTAGTGTACTCCTCGTCTTCTAGCAGCGCACCCAGACGGTCTAGGTTCTGCGCTGAAACGCCGTTTGTGCCTGGTTCAGCGTTATCCATGCCGTCTTTCAGCCGCATGATGAGGTCTTGCTGGTTTTCGGGCGTGGAGAAGAAACCAAGGTGTTGTTTGTCCCAGAACATCTTTAGCTGTGTTTGTTGAAGGTCGTCGGCCCATTGGAGGTAGCTGTCGTTGAAGGTGGCTTCGTAGAGGGAGATTAGGCCGGAGATCAGGTAGGCGTAGTCGTCGGCGAAACCGGGGGCGTCGCCGCGGCCTTCGCGGTACACGCGGATGAGTGTTTTGGTGTCGGGGTTGTAGAGCTCTTTTTGCAGGAAGGCGGCTGCTTTTTCGGCGGCGGCTAGGTACTGTTTTGAGCGTGTGGGATCTTGTGATGAGAGGGCGGCGGATGTTCGTGCGAGGGCACCGATGGCGAGACCGTTCCATGATACTACGATCTTGTCATCTAGACCTGGCCGTGGGCGCTCCTTATTGCGGTGCTCGAGCAGTTTTTGCCGGCCCTCGGTTAGTATCTTGCTGACCTCTTCTTCTGATAGGCCAAACTGTTTTGAGAGATCTGCTGGTGTTACGGTGATGGCTAGTACGTTCTGGTTGATCAGCTCGTCGTGTGCATCGTGTTCGGGCTCGACATTGCCCTCATCCTTGACATTGTAGTATCTCGCAAGAATCTCCGCGTCTCGATCGCCCAATATGTCCTGGAACTCCTTCAATGTCCATACGTAGAAGGCACCCTCTCGCTTCTCCTTGTCATTTGGCCGGTATAACGAGTCAGCATCCTCAGATGAGAAGAAGCCTCCACTCTCAGCGTGCATCGGCGGGCTGGTAAGATACGTCGCGATGTCGTGGACCGCGGACAGATGTTCAGGGCTCTTAGTCATGAGATATGCGTCCAGGTATACGGGTAGGAGTTGCGTCTGATCGTACAACATCTTCTCGAAATGCGGTAGGCTCCAATCCTTCGTGACAGAGTATCGCGCAAAGCCGTTTCCGATTTGATCGTGTATGCCACCCTTGTTCATCGCGTCTAGTGTCGCTAGTACCATATCTTTCGCATGTGTGCAGTCCTTTGCTCCGAGCACTTCTCTGACCGCATTCGGATATTCGGATAGCTTAAGGAGGAATTGGAGGTTCGAAGGTGTTGGGAACTTGGGTGCGCTGCCAAAGCCTGCGTGCTTCGCATCGTATCGCTTCTTGAAATGCTGTCATGGATTAGTAAACGGTCTTTAACAAAGTCCCCCATACGCACCTCATATGCTTCATCCAGAAGATCTAGGTCAAGACCTTCATGAGCTGCGCCATCTTTCCTGCTGATGTTTCCGTCCTCAGCAAAGTCTCGCAATTGCGCTGTAATTTCCTTCGCCGATTCCAGACACCTCTGTCGCTGATCCCTCCACACATCGCGAATCTTCTTGAGTATGCCAACAAAGCCAATGTGCTCTCCCATCGCCATCGTGGACCCTGGACCGGGCCAATACGTCCCGCCGAATATCGGTTCCAGATCTGGTGTGATGAAGGCGTTCAGCGGCCACCCTCCTGAGCCTGTTGTTGCCTGAACATAGTTCATGTATATGCGATCAACATCCGGACGCTCTTCGCGATCGATCTTTATGGGTATGAAGTTCTCGTTCAACAGCTTCGCGACCTCTTCGTTCTCGAACGACTCGCGCTCCATGACGTGACACCAATGACATGCAGCATAGCCTATGCTGATGAATATCAGCCTGTTCGACTTCTTCGCCAGCTCAATTGCCTCTGGTCCCCACATCTGCCATGCGACCGGGTTGTTCATGTGGCCTCGAACATAGGGGCTTCGGCTCTCATTGAGGCGGTTCTTGAGCTTCAAGTCGTCGCCTGCGGTGGCGGACCCGGCGGAAGAACTATGCGCGTCCATTCTCAGGATAGATGTACGGAAGTCGCGCTGTTGCGCTCGCGATGTGGATGGTGGGGTCGCAGTAGCTGGAGCTGGTATACGGCGGGGTGGCGCGGTCGCGATGGGGGTGCGGGCAGATCGACAGGAGCCTCGAAAATTGAATCTCACGGGAGGCATACAGCAAAAAAAGAGTTATAGTGAAATCTGGTGGCGCGCGGCTCCGAGGCTACTGGACGTTATCAATCATGCGAAGTAGCTCCGCGCCCCTGCCGAATTGCCCCGCATCCCGCCAACGACGTAATCTCTAGAACCCTGAGTGGCTGGGGATCAGCGCGGAGATTCGGTTCTCTGCAATCTGCATCCCTTCTGACCTGCATCGATTTCGCAGAGTGGTACACGGGTTCATCGCGCCAACGTAAACTACAGTGTCATGACGTGCGTTGTACGCCATTTCTAGAAGCTTCCATCTGCTCGGCTTTGGTAGCGAAGCTCTTTGCGGAAAGCTTATCAACAACGCGCGATAGACAAAGATTATCTGTCATAGACAACTTCGTAGCCTGATATGGCCACATCTGGAGAGATAACAAGGGGACAGCAACGTCGGCTCACGCATGTTATGTCTGTTCTGGGACGCGATGTCGCACAGGATTGTGACTTGATTGCAAAGAACAAAGAGAGAAAGGGTTAAGATGATGTCTTTGGGGTTCGCCCGTGGTACAAATGCTGAATCTGCGCCTGAAGCAAGTAGGCTGTTGTGTTCAAGAAGATCTTTAAACGACCGAGGTGGGTCGATCCTTCCTGCGTAACGAACTCGAGAGTGGTTTGTAATGCCCAGCTGTGAAATTACCTAGTGAGAAGTAGTTGCGATCCGTAACGCGGTCTAAGATGCCGCATCTGCCTTGGTACTGGTTAAAAACGTGAGTAGTCTGTGTGACAAGGGGGCAGTCGAGTACGACAGGTATATCGGAATTGACTGGAGCCTCCATCGATCGCCTAACTTGGTTTGAGATGGACGAAGGTGCAACGGACGCAAGCGTCTCGACTTCGGTGCTGCAAATTCTTACTGAGACGCTGTTGACAGTTATGCCATCCGAAAGCAGAAGTGACTCTTAGTACTGCCAAGGAATGACCTCCATCACTACCATGCACAGCCATCAGCTTGTGACCGCCTGAGCAATGGCGAGCAGCATCCGACTGCCATCAATGGCATCGCCTCTGTTACAAATGCCCTCGTCTTCTCGCGATGATAGTGATAGTGGCTTCCCAGGTGCGCTCGGGTTGTCTCTCACCTCGTGGTAGTCGCTCCTGCCTCACCGTAGCTACTCTCGCCTAATCCGGTACTGATAAACAATCAACAGCTTCCCTCCTCCCTCCCATCCACCACGATTTGACTCAACCACCCCACACTCCTTCATCTGTCGCTCCCTCGATTTCCTCCTTGCGCAGCTTGTCTGACAGGATACACTCTCTTTACATTTCGTGCAACTACACTCACTTCTTTATTCTAGTCGCGC
This sequence comes from Alternaria incomplexa, assembly GCF_024043165.1. Lineage (NCBI taxonomy): Eukaryota > Fungi > Ascomycota > Dothideomycetes > Pleosporales > Pleosporaceae > Alternaria > Alternaria incomplexa. The sequence goes on along the minus strand of NW_026249862.1, from coordinate 290,463 downwards.
CAGTCGCACTTCAGCACCTCACAGCTCCCAGGGAGCTAGCAACTAGGTAGGCACAGTACTCTTCGTCCTGGACTATGTCTAACATGGCAAGCAGTCTTTCTATCCTCTCCTTACGGTGATCTGGTTTCGACACTACTCAAGACTACTACGTACCCGGGCGCTTTCAGTCACTCCAAGATGCATCACTTCATTCTTGTCGCTTCAGCTCTGGCCGCTAGTATCCTCGCTCATCCGCACATACATGCAAGGCAGCCAGGAGTCGTCTATGAGACCAAGATGATCATACAAACGGTCGTTGTCACGGTTACTCGAGGCTACACTCCGCCGACATCCACCTCTTTGGCGCTGTCCGCTACCGCTAGCCCCGAGCCCACTCCAACCCCAGAGCCGATGCCCCAGCCTGCCCCTCAGCCCGAGCCCTCGACTTCCAAGGTTCCTGATACCCCCGTTATGTCCCAAGCACCTATGCCCAGCGACAGTCCTGCGCCCAAGCCTGCCGATCCAGTTCAAAAGCATCCATCGGGCGAAGACCAGGCCTACCTCTCTTCTGGACCCGACTATGAAGCTGCTATACTGTTCCATCACAACGCCGTTCGTGCGAATCACGATGCAGCTCCACTGAGCTGGGACTCCGCCTGCGAGGCAAATGCGCGTATTGCTGCTAGCAGATGCGACTTCGAGCACTTCACCCCACAGGGCGCCGGCCAAGGTCAAAACTTATTTGTTGTCTCTGGCGACGCATTCAACGTTACTGCGGGCATATCGGAGACCTGGTACCATGGCGAGCTTCCCCATATGACACCTTGGTTTGGCAAGAGTGACCTACCTCATGAGGTCTTCGAGAAAGTCGGTCATCTTACACAGATGGTGTGGAAGGACACCACCAAAGTCGGATGCGTCTCTCTTGACTGTGGCGGGGCCATGACTGTCAACGGCATAGGTTCGGCCATGAACAAGTACACGGTCTGCAATTACGCTCCGTCGGGTAACTACAAAGGCCGGTATGCAGCGCAAGTCGCCCCTCCTATCCCATCTGCCAACTTTATCGGCTGGGCAGACTAGTCGTCACTTCAGCTGATACGTCCTGTCTTTTCGATCTTCCAGATGGTATGGGCTATCAGCGCTTATGGCTATACGGATATCGCTCGGCAGATCATGAGCATGGGACGCATGAGGCAGGCCTTCCCTCGCTGTTTCCTTTCTGGCATGGTTACTAGTCTTCACCTAGCGTTCACTACTTCCATCAGCCAAGTGCCAAGTACCTCAGCGAATGCATATCGCCGTACATTACGATGTGCGACCAGTCTCAAAGTGATGCCAGACGCAGCTTATATCGACATAATGTCCATATCCGTGCCTCAAAGTGCTCGTGATGCGTGGAGCTGAAGGTTGCTTGCTCGTGACATACTTATATTCGTCCGTCGCTTCAGCTTCACACAAAATCGGTGCAAAGATCTCACAGTAGTGATAGAAGTGGTAGCGGCGAAGTTGCGAGAGAGCGGACCCTTTCGACAAGCGCTGATGACGTCGTGGGCGAGCCTCGGCCGCTAGCGACGCGCCTTCTGTCCACGACGCGTCGCGCTTTCCCCACCTCCTTCGTTCACTACATGATACCAGCCATCGCCAACAGCGCTGGCGGAAGTTATTCTATTGTTTCTATCTCTAACGTACAGATTCGTGCTATCGTTGGAAGATGGTGATGTCCGCGCCTGCTGCCAGCGCGTAGAGTCTAGCTACAGCTTCTAGCCGATCTTTCTCTTCGCGATGCGAAATTGGCACGGGGTAACGTCTACACTTCTCGACGCTGATTAAAGAGCACATCGGAGCAAGATGCAAGAGATGTCTGTAGCTCACCGCTGGAATTCCGAGGTGCGGTGATGGCCAGGCCAAAGCTTTCGATAGAGGGTGCTCGAGACCTTCTCTAGAGCGACTTTCATCAACTGTCAGGACTTGGCGCTTTCACTGGAGCAGGAAGTGAATGCGTTCAGCGCCAGGTCCATGCGCGCTCGTTTCTCGGGTAAAGCAGCGGACCTGCGCATATCTAACTACTGTTTCGAACTACCTTGACTTCTCTACCGCCAGAGCACTGATCTTATCTCTACTCACATACTAGGGCTACCTTCAACCATCTGTTTCCTTGCAAACCGCACCACCATTAAGTGCATCACGCCCCTACAATGACGGCGCCTGCCATGCTCGATCACACCAAGGTCTTGCCGACTGAGCTGAGACACATAATCTGCGAACTTGTAAGCAGCCATAAACGCTTCCTGTCTTTATGCGATGTGACGTGCAATTGCTAACGGAATCATAGCTTCCGCACGATGATCAAAAACATGCCCGCCTGGTCGACAAAGCATGGAGCTCTGTAGCTGGCACAGTACTTTGGAACACCTTCACGACCAATCTCGATGAAGGCAGCACAATCGATGCGCTACTTCGTTCAGATGATATCTTGGACATGATCAAGGAGCTGGATGTTGACGGATGCGATCATCAGGAAGGACATTTCTGCACCAATACAGAAATCTCATGTCGATTTGTACAGCTTCTGTGCGCGCTACCGCGAAACAGCCTTCGAGCGTTTACGACCACGCTAGACTTTGACGAACGTACCGTTGGTCTTATACTCAAGACTCAGTCTCAGCTGTCGAAACTTTCGTTTCCCTCAACGACCCTGCACGACAAGCTACTCACAGGAAATCTAGACAAGCTGGAAGATTTGACACTTCTACCACAAGAAGCAGATCGCCATGCCGATGCCAAATGTTTGGCTTTCACTCCCGTTCTCCGAAGACTCGCAATCAAACCCAAGGCTGAAGATGCACACAACGGAAAACCCTACTCCTGGAGTATGCCAAAACTGGAAGTGCTCCTGGATCTACGCAATATCGAGATCCACTCTGCTTTCATCGAAGAGCAAGAAGATTGCTTCGGCGGTATGACCAACCTGAGTAGCCTAGAAAGTCTGCTTCTGAGTAACTGTTCGGATATGCCACGCACCGTACAGTGCCTCGCCGATGAGTTTCTCAAACGCGATAAGCCCGCACTCAACTCAGTCATCTTCCGACAATTGAGCGTCCTGGGAAGAGAGAAGCCATTTAACACCGAGATCGAATATTTTCTTGAAGCGGTTCCGACACTCGAGACTCTCTACATCACCACAATCAAGGCCATGCGCCCTTCTATTGGTAGCATATGTCGCCATGGAGAATCTCTGCGCTACCTGCACATTGATCACTTCCCTAACCTTCACGAGTACAGAGGTCGCTATACGGGAAATGTCGAGCGTTATACGCCTCAAGAGCTTGAGAGGCTCGTGGCAAGTTGTCCGCACATTGAAGCGCTCAGTCTTAATCTTGTTGATTGGGACCTTGGGGACTATACTGCATATGACACTTTCGATGTGCACGATACCGGACGAGGTTTACAGGAGGATGTGAAAGTTTCCGATCTCTTAGTAGGTGCTCCACGATGACGCCAACATTGGCCGTGAATGACACACTAACTTCATCATAGCCACCTCTCACCCAACTGCGCAACCTCCGCAATCTCCGTATTACCTATCCTTTGTTTCAAGCACAAAATGAGGAGCAGGAGGAGACATATGACTACATCATCCACAGACATCAACTCCGCTATCAACAAGTAGCCAATGTCATCATGGAGTTTTTTGCAGACCACGAATCGCCCATCGAGCTTCTTGCCTTTGGTCCGGGCTACTGGCCAGAAGATACATACTCGTCGGCGGGCTTCATGGACATGAATGGGCATTCATTTCCCGATTTCTCCTACCGTCGCGGAATACTGACAGTAGCAAGGCGCGGAGGAAAGCAGGTTTCGCGCGCTCTTGCTGTTCCCATGCTAGAACAAGGCCAACATGAGGATATGCTTTTCTGGAAGTAGGCGGCTGGAGACGAGGTGGCCGGAGGATACTCGCGGTGTGTTATGGTGGCAGAGCCATGAGATGGAAGACAATGCATCCTTTGGCCTAGTATGGTCGATACATTTAGGAAACCCGAGTTTCTTTGTCGCGCACCTAGTGTTCGGGAGAGTTATGGGCGTATCCTGTCTCCTTCTAGAGTGTAGCAGATAACGCATGTTACTTTACAGCTAGGAGGATAGTACCAAAACGTTTCAATACCACAATTTCCATGTCCATTCCTCAAATCCTGCGAAATGCGCGAAATATCGTGATGAGTATTGGGCGAACAGCTCGCGATGACATCACGCGTCGTGCTTTTCCAAATATGGATAGCGTGGCGCACGGGTGCTTGCTGAAGTCAATCTCCGAGCCCCCGAGACGCCTTTTCGTCCACCATCATCTCGCACCATACAGTCGCCTTGCCGCCAGCTCTCCTCAGTTCCCGCAAATCTGTAGATACCTCTTGTCTTAGTCATATGGCGTCCCCAGGTTTACCATCGTAGCGTGATTTTTCTGTCTCGCGACGCGTCCCGTTTAGCCTTCGGTACCCGCTAACCTGACGTACCTCGAACGCTACCAGGAGATGGGCAGTGGTGCTTCCGATAGCTGTTCATGAGGCTCATTGAGGAATAGTATGACCAGATATTGGTCGCTTGATGCAGTGCTGGCAAGTACTTCCATCATGATGTCTTTCGGACGCGTTTTACCTTGGGCCCGACTGGAACTACATGAAGCAGTGACTGCAACGCCTTCACTGACCTGGTTATGCAACCTACAACTGATTGCTCATGTCGTCAGTGAATGGGAACTTACTCACGTTGCTCACGCCGCAGCCCTTTGTGGCTGACTTCAGTTTCACTCATTCCACGCTCCTGCCGGTGCAGGGACCAACGCGCGCATCTATCGAATAAGAACCTCACCTGCTCCGGCTCTACTACTCATCGACTTATCAACTGACCACACGACTTTACCCTGGACTGCACCATAACCAGCGAATTCATCAACCAAAATGCCGCAAGCATCAGGCGAACTCGACATGGCCCTAGTACCTAGTGTGCAAGGTTACATTGGAAAGCTACCACAGGAGCTGCGGCTTCATGTGTGCGAGCTGGTAAACAATCAACAAGATCAAACACTGTTGTAGTGCTAATGCAGATGCAGTTGCCAGGCCGAGCGCTCAAGAACCTTGGACTGGCCAACAAACGATGGCGAAAGTCTAGTTCGACTGTGCTCTGGAAGACTTTCAGCTCCCATCTCCTTGAACTAGGTCGCGATTTCGACGCGCTACTCTTATCCCCACCTAATGGATTTCTTGATAACGTCAAGAATCTTAAGATCACTCTGTCTCCTGAGGTTTCCGAGAAGGTGCTGCAGCTGATCGCTGTTCTGCCCCAAAACACCTTACGTACCGTGGAGCTACCGACTGTGGACCCCAGGACCTTGGGCCTTTTGATTCGCTCTCAAAATCTGATTGAAGAGCTTGTGTATCAGCAGCCTGCAAAGCAGCTTGGCTGTGGCTGTCCGGACTCTCGTTTCCTTGTAGGCAACTTGCAAAAGCTTCGGAAATTGACCGTTACACCCGCCGACGACGACGACTTTAGTGCGTGGCTTCTCAACATACCAGCTTTGGAGACCCTTAATATTGCATGCTACAACAGCGGTTCCAATCGATCCAATCCCGAATTACGACAGCTGGCTTCTCTTAAAAGGTGGAAATGTCCTAGTACTTTCATACCTCTGAAGCTTCGACACCTTCGCCTGTCGTACGTCAATCTATTCGATGGCCCTTACCATCTGGGGAAGATCACTCATCTCCAGTCTCTTGCAGATCTTGAGATAAGCTACTGTATCAATGTCTCGTCTTTTTTAGAGCATTTGAGCATTGAATACTCCGCACTGGACAGCTTCGCTTTGAAGTCGCTGTGTCTGATACAATCCTTCGAAGAACCAAACTTAGTCAAGTCCTTAGATCAGTTTATCGGGTGCTTTTCAGGCCTGGAGAGGCTGTTTGTCGCGACTCGAAACCCCCAGCATGTCAATGCGGAGATGAGATGCCGACACGGACATACTCTACGACATCTCCACCTAGATCCGTTGTATCGTCCACATAGCCTTCCGCTATCCGAAGCTGGGAGTCACTACTACACGGCTACCGAGCTCGAGAAACTTCTGATCGGATGTCCAAGGATAGAGGAGCTCGGTATTCATGTCGCTGCTATCGACATCAGGTCTATGACCCCCGGCGTACCATTCCTGTTTCCTCGGAACGAAGACCTTGCAAAGGCATTGGACGTGATAGCCCAATTTCCTCTGCTTCGCAGCTTACGCCTTACCCATTTGCTAGCACTGGACGAAAATATTGAATTCTACAATCCAGTTGAACACGCGGTGCAATACAGTCAGTTGGCGACCGAAGTCCTACGATACCTAGTAGCGCGAAGTTCGCACGTCGAGGTTTATGCTACCAGTCCTACAGTCCCCCCGGATTACCTTGATGCACAGGACTTCCATGGTCATCAGTGGCCTCACTACTACTACGTACGCGGATCAATGATCTTACCGTTCCGCGGCCAGCACCGTACCGAAGTCGTGGCGGTAGCAGTCAAGGAAGAGGATATCGCAGGCTACGTTCGGCGTCCATCAATCTTATTTAGGAAGGAACCGACCGATGAAGTAATATGGTAGTAGCTGGTCGTGCGACGATCATGTGTTCGCAGTACTGTGCGCTATTGCATACATCTACGAATAAGATATGCCGGGTTTGCCAGACCAATGCCCTGCAGCGGAAACAAGTGCGCGCCTAGGACACCACTAGCCACCGAAGTTTGGGACGTAAATAATGGGATGAAGAACTAGAAATGAGGGAGAACGAGGAACGAATGGGTAGCAGACGTGAATGAGTATGTATGTACCCTTCGGCAGCTAAATATTTGTTCTTCTCCATATCACTTTTGCACCCCAACATCAGTACTATCGCGACAGTCACAGCAACAAGAGCAGCTTCATGTAAGAAACCGGAGAGCCTCGTACCCACCAGGCGGCATGAATTCACGTCTCAGGGCCCCTGGAGAACAGGACAGGCGAGCACATGAGTATTTAGATATCCAATTTCGTAAGTGGGATATTGGAATACTGGAAACAGTTTGGAAAAATGTGACGGCCATCGAACAAAAGCTGTCGTTCTTTGAAACTTTGCGATATGAGAGGCGAGAAAGAGCATGGAAGAGTTGTCCAGGATTTTTTATGCGCACCCATGAGGTGATCAAGAAGTGCTTTAAGTGTTGTAAACTAGCTAGTATGTTTGAAAGAGGAAGAGAACACCGGCTATAGTGAAGAGGTATTTATGAGCGACTGGAGGTTCATAGTCGTAACAAAGTGTGAGTTTGGTGGGAGCCATTGGTCTTGATGTGTGGTGCTTTGCACTTCGCGGGAAGACACACAGGCGAAGACATTAGTCATTGTTGCATGTGGTTTGGAGCGAGCTCCATCACATTGTCGAATAGCTCTTTTGGGGTGATTTAATCAGAGAGGTCGAGTGCGTGAAGTAAGAGACTTGAAGCAATAAACGGGCGGTATTTATGTCTATCCGTAGCGTCGCCATATGACATAATTGTGAGACCGATTTGTGCAGCCATGGCAAATACGTGTAGCGGCTTTTACGTGCTTGCGTACATTTTAGAAGCGGGAAGAGAAACGCAGACATCATAAGCCCAGTCTTTTGTTTTGTTGCGCAGTCATGAGAGTGAAGCGTACGTGTTTCGGTATAGTAGACCCTCAGGCTAAGAGCATAAAGCATACGACATGAGGCGGCTATTGAAGGATGATGGTGTCCAGTCGCGGTATGGTCGTTTGGTAGGCATGTGTGGAAGACCAGGAACGGCCATCTGAAGATTCTGGTACTGTTTTTAGGATGCACCTCGAGAGCAAAAAGAAGAGAAGAGGTCATTTGACAGTCTGGGCTTGTTTTTGAAGCACACCCATGTTTCTCTCGTCTTCACATTTTTGGTATTGCACACCGAGGTGTAGAGTAGAGTATAGGACGGAAATCAGAAGTTCACGGAAAGAATGTATTTATATCCAGCGGCGGCATCATATGGCCCGTCGAGACACCTCTATCTTTCGGACCATCCGGTCTAACGCTCGTCCTTTGAATACGCGTCGATTGTTTCCACGACGCAAGATCGTGCCGACCATGATGCTTTTCAGTAATAGCTTTGGATTTAGAAGAGAGCGACAGGAGAGAACATAGAACCTGGACTCTTCTACTTTGGCGCACACTCATTACTAGGGTTTTTTTCAGTTTTGGTATACTCCGGAAAGTAGTCGGTGGAGAATGAAAGGCCAGAAACCTCCGAAGGGCGGAGGTACTTATATGCACGTTTCGCCCCGTGGCGTGCGAAGAAGAGCGCGGGATCTCACCAGCCATCAAACATTTTGACAGAAATTTGAATTTGGAAGGCGAGGCAGACCAGAACATGACAGCTGCGATTTGGACTTTTCGGATGCACACACATAACCCTTCATGAATCTGAATTTGGTCTTTTGTAGGCAAATAGGTTGGAGATGGAAGAGAAGATCATCCAGACAGATGCCATCAGATTCTTATACTTCCAAGAGGCAGAAGTAAAGTAAGAAGACCGGAGAGCTGGAGCTGGCCATGGAATGCCTGAACCAGGCATTTCAGATCAGCCCAGCGAGCGGAAGGGCAGCCGAGAACATGTACTGGAAGTTTCGGATTTTTGGACTCGCACTCATCACGATTGGAACGTGTTGGTTTTATTTTCGGAAACTGGCGGCTTGAGGATAACAGATGAGAGCTCTGGGAGGGAAGAATCGGGTAGCTTTTATATAGCAGCGAAGTCGAGTGCTGCGGTAGACAGAGTGGAGAGATCGTGCTCGACATAAGTATCAGGCACTGCCTTTTTGAAGTCAGGAAGAGGGAAGCAGCCAGAGAACATGAGTTTGATCCTGAATTCTCTTGGGTCCATGCTCATGAAAGCGATAGTTTTTATTCTGAGTGCGGCGTATTCGCGGGTTGAAGAGAGAAAGGAAGAAGTTTCGCAAAGGATGAAGTTTGTGGTATTTATGTCGCAACAGACTAGGAGTAAGCGATCCATGTAGCTCTGTGATAAGCGACAGTGCTGGTCATCTTTATCGATCGTTCCGTTGTTTTAGATTTGGCGAAGAGAAGCAGAGACGACCATGTTATTGGTGCGAATCAGTTTTGGGTCCACACACACATGGACTCTCTTTACTTCTGTTTTGGTATCGCACACAAGAAGGATGATGATAGAAGAAAAAGAGGAAAGCATCGACGGAGAAGTATTTATCCACAGTTGTTGCGTATAAGAGCACAGTCATATCAGGTAAGAACATGTGTTTGCTAGCGGATCAGATGCGGAAAGAGCGAAGAGGAGAACGACATGAGATCATACTCCGGCATCTTTCATTTCGAGAAATACTCAGCGTCGCGCAAGCCTTCTCGCACATATCGTGGGTATTCGTTGAGTATATTTATCGCACACACAACATTGAAAATGAAGACTTTAGATTTTGTAGACCGCACAGGTACTCCAACACTTATGAATCGCTATGAAAGAGCGTCTCACAAACATCAGACTGACTTTGCTAAGTTTTGGTGGATGAAACGCAGAGGATGTTGTATGGGAAAGCCGAGGCCCGAACTGCACATAGTCGTACGGTTGAAAGGTTTAAGACCGCACCAGCCGTCTTACTAATCATTGTGTTGTTTTGAAGTATTTTTTGAATATCCCGTAAAGCCAGACTTTTCGGCACAAACATATACCAGTTGACCCGAGGGTTTAGAAAGAAGGGCAGCGACAGTCTTCTTCCAGAGACATCCAGATTGCCGAGTATCTTTTTGATAAGTAGAAGGAGGAAAGAGGACGAACGAGCCATGCGAAAGATCCTGGCCTGTTTTTCAGGCTCTCCCCATGAGCAGTCGTTCTGGAGTTTTGATATCTTGGAAGAATAGTGTAGAGATAATGCGAGGAAAGCGGACTCGCCGCGCCGTGGTTTTATACAGTCCAGAATGCCGCTAATGCTCTTTTAGGTGGAGAATAAGCGGAAGCAGAACATTTAACTTGTTCTTTCTATTTTCTGCAGAAGGCACAGCAGCAGACCGACAGACATGGGGGTGGATTTGACATCTTTTGGAGTCTCCAGACATCAAGGTGTTATTACTCATTTTTGGTCCAGCATCGGGAGGTTTTCGGATCCTTTGAAGAAGGCGCAGAAGCAGACAGACAGACATCCTGCTGAAAATTGGCCTTTTCAGGTCTCCAGACATCCGAATTCTGCTATTTGGTTTCTAGTCCAACATCATTTGGCATGATCACCGTTTTTGTAGAAGGCGGAGAGGCGAAACGAGAACCATGCATCCGGGTGTAGCGAATTTTTGGGAGATTTCAGACATGGGTGATTCATCGGGAGGATTTTAAGTATCGCAGAGGAGGAAGATGTAGAAAGGAGTCTGCGTCCGCGAGGCGTCTTTTATAGCCCTTGCGACGCGGAAAACAGCACGCTCATCAATAAGAGCGGCATTCAATTTGTTTTTGCAGTTCGCCACAACCCTCTCAACCGCGCACATGGAATGCATCCTACTACCTTTCGAAGCAGATCATATTGCGGAACTGAGTCAGTTTTTTTGTCGTTCCAGGAGACCGAGGGGAGAACATGGAAATTTGCCTCGCGGTTTTGAAACACGCCATGAGTCCACTCTCACGAGATTTTGGTAACATGGAAGAAGAAAAGATAGCTTGATAATCAGCGGAAGAAGCAGGCCGAGGAACCTTTATATAGCCACCAAGCTAGAGCAACTAGTCAGGACACCTGCATGATCTCGGGAGCTGCGGCAACTAGACGTTTGCCCCCAAAAAACTGCGGGTCAGCCGTAGCCTCCACTCATACCCGTCTGTCAATCGGGAAGATCACCACATACTTCACGTGATGACGAATTTGGATAGAAACGTCAGATGAAGTTATGAATGTGTAGTATATAGTACCACAGCACACCCATCTTCCGCAAGCGACCCATTCATCTACGAGATCGGTAACCTCTTTCCCATGATATTCCAACTGAACCCAGAGAAATGCCTGCCCATGTACGCCCGTTCCGAAAAAAAGACAGATCCCGTCAAAGCACCCATTATTTCATGAGGTAATACAGTAGTGGTAACCATACCCCATCGATGCCATGCCCTTTGCCTAAGCAGATATTTCCCAAGAGGATAAAGATGAGCAGTAGAAGCAAGCAACAATGACAACAACAACCGAATTAAGACTCCAAGCTCTTTTTGGGGGGAAAAGTGTGTGAAAGCGATACGTTGATTTTCGTGGCCGTTCAATGATGGAACGTGACGGTAATCGTAGTGATATGTAACAATGAAAGTCAAAAGTAATAAGTATGGTATATGGACAGTAGAATGCAGGTATGCCGCCGACCCTGGCAGTCAAGTATGGATGTGTAGAACGGAATGTGTGGCGAGTGATGGGTATCGTTCACGGATTACGAGGCCTATGTGGGCGGTGACTCTGGCGGGCGGGATGCTCTATAGGACGGTGTCCTCGATGCTGACACCGCCAGTGGCGTTGGCGGCGCTGTACTTGCCATTCGCAAGCGCGCTATGTACGGGTTCGTCGACGGTGGAGTTGTTCGTGCTTGGGTGGGAGCTGCTCTGCGGCGACTGCGCAGTGCTGCTGAGAGCGGGTGTGGGCATGGTCGGAGAGTCGATGCGATCGTAGCGGAACATCTTCTTCTCGACCTGGGCATCTGTTAGTTGACTGTCTTGAAGGAAAGGCTAGGCCACGCAACAACTTACCGAGACACATTGCTTGCCGGGAATGACCTTCTTGGCCTTTTCAAGCTCAGGCTTGAGTGCTTGGACGAACTTCTCGTAGTCATCGCGGTTGAGCGTGTCCAGCATCTTTTGGATGACATAGTTGCCGTAGCCGTCCCTGAGAAGGTTCATGACGTTTGACTCGCCTCGCTCGTTCTTGGCAAGGATGACCGATACAAGCTCACGACGTTGCGCATCGTCGCTGCACTTGAGGCACTGCTCGACGACGTTGCTGGCAAACTTGTGCTTCGAGAACAGGAGGAACTGCGCCTTGATCAAAGCCACGATCTTAGCCCTGTCTTCAGGCAAGCCGTGCTCGATGACGTGCTGAGTGACGTAGTTGCCGTATTGGTCGGTGATGAGTTTGGGTCCCTCTGCGTGAAGCTCGTTCAGGATGAATCTCCGTTGTGGCTCCGGCACCTTCTCAAGCAGTCGCTGAACGACACGGCATCCGTATGAGTTGACCGAGAGAACGCCGACGTTGCCTCTGAAAGCCTCGACCACCTTCTGAATGTACTGCATCGGTACCCGATCGATGACCTTCTGGATGACGTGGTTGCCGTTCTGATCCTTCACCGTCTTGAGAACGTCCTTCTCGAGTTCCTTGACCATCTCGGCTTGCTGCTCGGTAAGTGCGTGCTCAAGTGCCTGGTGTGGTTAGTATCTATGCTCGAATCTTGGGAAAGAGGGACCTACCTTTTGAACGACTCGGCAAGCGTACATCTGGTTGGCAAGCGCAAGTACGTGACCCTTCATCTTTGCAACAAGAATCTTCTTTTGGACCTGGTCTCCATGCTCGAAGAACTTCTGGATGACGTAGTTGCCGAAAACGTCCTGCATGAGCTGCAGCGCGTTCTCCTCAAGCTCTCTGAAGACGCTCTCCTTGACTTCGCTGTTGGCTGATTCGAGCTTCTGCTGGATGAAGCGGGAGCCATGTTGATCTCCGGCAAACTCCACCACATGGCCTTTGATGTCAGTAAGCTCCCACCGCTTGCTCTGCTTTTGCTCTCTTTTGAAGTTGGACAGTTCAATGCTCATAGCGCCGAGCCCATCACCGACCTGCTGCTCCCGAGGACCCCTGGGTGGCTGCTGGTGGACAGGCTGCATGGGCTGCATCGAAGGCACGTTCATGTGCTGTGGTATAGCGGAAAGGGGCAGGCCGTTGGGGAGACCATACTGGTACTGGTATGGGTTTTGCAGCTGAGCTGCGGGAAAGAGGTGCTGATACTGTTGCTGGTGAAGTTGGCTGGGAGAGATGAAGTTACGCCGTTCCTGTTGCGCCATCTGGAATCCAGCGAGTTTGTTCTGGAGCTGCGTGACGCTGTTGGGATGCGCCAACATTTGCTCGCTGGTATACGGGTTGAGACGGTCGTACACAGGTGGTGTGCTCATCTGAGAGTAGAACGGACTCTGACGAACGCCCGTACCGTTCGGCACACTCCGACTGTTGTCAAGCTGAGAGGAACGTAGCTGCGAGTTGAGCTGGTGGTTGGGATAACCATCTGGGGTGTATGTGCCTGCATTGCTGAAGTTGCCGTCATCTGCTCTGGAGAGCGCACCGTTCATGTCCTGCCCGGGTGTTGCTGCTGGCGTGAATGCGTTGATACTAAACGACCTATTCGGCCCCATGCGCGCGTCTTGCTCTTGCTCGTGGCTCAACCGTCCGAACGTGCCAAACGACTCGCTTTGTATCGATCCGCTTCGTTCTTGGAAGCCGCGGCCACTGGCCATGGAGAAAGACGATGCTTGACGGGGAAGCTGCGAGAGCCTAGAAAAGGCATCTGCTGCCTGGCCGAAGGGTGCGGGTTCGGCACCATGGCGGGACGGAGGCAGACTTCCGTTTTGTGAGCCAGCTCCACTGGAGGACGCAAAGTACTCTGAGTTTGCTACGCTCCGGCGGTCCTCGCTTGGGGAGTGGACTGAGCCTGTGTCTGGCCACGATGTGACACCGGTATCAGGGCGCTGGGATGTGGCATCTGTCTGGCCGAATCCAAAATTGGTGAAACCAGTGTTGAGTGAGTCGATCTGGTGCGATGTGAAGGTGGAGGTGGTGGGGTCAAATGGCTTCACCGGCCTCGCGTGTGAGCCTTGGCCTGCCAGCGAGCCCCTCGCAGAGGGAAAGAAGGAAGAGGGTGAGTTGTCGCTGTACTGCTGGACGGGCGCTTGAGCGACAGATCGCTTCCGGGCTGGTGATACGCCGGAGCTCCTGGCGTGCGGTATGCTGCCGGATCGATGTTCACCCCAAGCAGGTCGGGCGGTGGGTCTCCATTCGGTCTCTGAGTTAGCGAGGAGGGAACCTGAGCCGGTCTTGCCCTCGACCAAGTCTGCGGAGGCACCGTTCTCTGGGCGCGGGTCAGCGTTGCACTTGTCATAATTGAATAGTGGCATACCTCGGGGACGCGAGTTGTCTCTGCCAGCGGAGCCAAGCCCAAACGAGCCGATGGAGTTGTTCCAGATAGTCTTTCCCCACGGGGATGCGTGCGAGCGCTCGGCGTCTGTGCCGTTGAGCGAGATGCCGTTGGAGTAGTCGCGCGGTCGAGTCTGGAGCAAGTGTCAGTACGCCATGCTGCATGCATAGGGAAGTGGCTACCCACATTGGCGGACATGACTGCCATGTTACGGCTGGAATCACCGGGCGTGCTGTTCATTTACAGGCGAGAGTGACGTTATTAGGCAGCGGAGAATATAGTGCAGTCCGGTGGAGGATGCGCGGGGTGGCTTATGCGTGCGCGAGTGCGAGGGTCGGACTAGGCTCAGGCGTCAGCGCAGACAGGGCAGGTGCGGGGGCAGAGAATACGAACGCTCTTTCCAGCCGGTATAGTGAGGGACTATGAATATATTGTGCGGCGGCGTGGTGCACACGGATGCGGCGGCGAACAAAGAGAGGTGGTCGCGGACGTCCGAGGGAGGGAGGCCGTGGTGCGGATGATGTATGCGGCGAGGTATGCAGGTCCGGGTGGGTGATGGGTCTTTCTAGGCACAGTTCATGCTAGTCTTGAAGCAATGATGTTGCGCGCCAGGCGGGGGACGCATACGGGTGCGATGACCAAATGCAGCGGCGGGGAGTGCAAGGGCGGGAGGCAGGGCACGAATGCAGCGGTGCGGGAGGAGGATATAGATAATGGGCGGGCGTGCGGGCGGTGGGCGTGTGTGTGTGGGCAGGCCGGGCGCGCGAGTTTGGTAGCGGGCGCAGAGGTTTCGGGGCGCAGCCTGAGGGAGAGGGTTGCGCCAGCTGTGGGTTCGGAAGATGTGTTTTTGGTGATGAAGATGCGACTGCCCTGGAGGATAGGATCGGCAACTAAGGGCAACTAAAGCACTGGGGAAACGCTAAGGCTCAGGTTGTACCGAAAGCGTCGCCTAGAGGTCTTCGGGTGCTTGGATGCAGGCCAGGCTTGGGGAGAGGGTCGAAGGTGCGATTGGAATCCAAGGTACGATCTCCCTAAGAACAAATATCCTCCGTTTTCTTTCCTCTTGCGCCCACCGGCTGCAATGCGCTCGCGTGTGCCAAGAGCGAGTCAGGGACGATGCGGCAACGGAATCCGGACGATCCTCTGTGATGCGAGGTGTCGTTATGGCAGCCTGAGACACTCCCCATGCATGGATAGGAGACCCTCAGCATTATCTACAGGCCCGTCGTGTTTCACCACCACCCTGCCGCCACGTCCAAGCGCACCCTCTGCTACGCCCTCACCCTCCTGCATGCCAGTGTTTGCCGTCGGGACAAGATTCTTGGTAGCCACAGGACTTCGGTAGCCAACCCACGCCCACCATGTGTTGCCCTCGTCGACTTTTTCGCTGCGCCCAATTGACCTCTGTCTGCTTACTTGGAGCGAATTGGTCGACCTCGATGCAGCCTGAGTGACATGCATGGGCATGAGGAACTCATCGACGTGATTGCCTGGAGGCACAGCAGACGATGCACGGCAACCACGGTCGCACTCGCTGTGGGTTTGATCGATAAAGAAAAGCCTTCTCACGCTCGTGACCTAGATCATCCATGGATTGTCCTCGTTGCCAACACTCCCTGCAAATATAACGCCTCCTAGCTGCGGGTTTGCGCTGCAAGGCTGCAAGTCGGATGCGAGGCGTCCAGTGAGCCTCCCATCTCCGCTCTGTGTTCATAGCTGTGCTGCGCTGGCGGGCCAACAGGCAGAGCAAACTGCTGCAATCGCCAAGTACTTTCTTCGTGATAAAGTTCCTCCTCTGACTGTGTTCGTCATCGAGCTTCACATCTACACCGCTGTTGTTGCGTTGACTGGTGTTACACACGATAAGCCACGGTTGATCGCCGCGAGGTCACGATGGAACACCATCCAGTGCCATATAGCTGTCTGAGAAGAGCCGGTGACAGCATTTCCCCTCAATCGCAGACAGTTCATCGCTTCTAGAAGACGACATGCGACAGCCCCAGAGTCAAGGGGTCACTTGGCGTCAGGCAGGCGGGAAGGCATCAAACGTCCCGAAGGCTCAAACGCAGGGCCTGACGATGAGATGTTTAACGGCGGGGACAGGAACCGAGTGGGCGCAGTGGAGAAGCCAAGTGCCGGCCTGGCTGCATCCGTAGGACCATGACGAATTCCCTCGTGTCACTTGCGCGCTGCTGACGACTGCGACGCTGCAGGTGGAGCGGAAGCCTTATGCCAACTTTGCGGTGATGAAGGGCTGCCTCAAGGCTTTGTCGAACGCAAGAGAGACGTGCCTGAGGAGGCTCGAGTTCCATCACCACACGGTGCTCCCTGCGCCAGCCTTGGAAGTGGTCCACAAATCCATCGTTCATTACGCGCGTTGCTGTGGCATGTGCTATCGACCAGCATAATCCTGCATCGCTCCGCACTCGGGCAAGACGTTCGTCTCAGCCAGCGCTGTCAACTCGTCTCCACGCCGTTGTCACAATCAGTCTAAAACACGTCGCGTCTCGTACTCGATAAGCTTAACGCAACATCCAGATTGGCGTCGTGAGGGTGACAGTACATAGTCTGGGGCGGTCGCCTCAACCGAGCGCAATAGGAGTACGTGCTGGCCACGATCCACTGGCGATCCACACCGGAGAGTCTCGACCTCTGGCTAAATCCTACCCCCGTCATTCGTTATTACCGCCCCTTGCATATCAGAAAATACTCCACGCGCTATAACCGTTGTTTGTTTTGCTCTGTTTGCGGCGACGGCGTTTTTACTTTGGCTCGGGTTTGGGAACCATCGCAGAAGGACGACCCTGATTGTTGTGGTCTCGTGCGGCAGCGGCGGGGAGATCGCTGGCGCCAGCGAAGCCAAAAATAAGATCGAGAGGATGAGCGTGCTACCGTCATCTTATTGTGCCTCACGGACTCGGCTTAGCGTGGGCGGCTTCCTCTCCTAAACTAGGTAAAGAGGAAGGTGCGCGCCTTAGTGCCGATCGCTGATTCGCTATCAGTGCATCGTACCTGCATTTTGCATTGGTGACCGCAAGGCGGTTCAAAATAACGTTGGTTCCCATCTCGACCTCCTTGCTCACCTCCTTCACGGTCTCGCCCACCTTCACTCATTCTTCCCTCGTCGACTTATCGCTTCACTCTTTCAGCGATATCTCGCATTACGCTCTTTCCCACCTTGTGTCTCTCGTTCTCTATCAACCCACCAGCTTGCGAACCGACGGTGCTATCAGGTGCGTATCCGCTTGTTCCCGTTGGCGTCCGTCACATTCCGCCAAGCCTCCGCGCGAATGTACAACCACAACACCGAACAGAAGCAATGCGAGCGGGACAACGAGAACTAACATGCAAACAGCAACTACACTCCTTAATCAACACTACCAACACCAGAGTTATCTGCACGCCATCGACACGCCCTAACGAAACACAATACCACCAATATCATAATGATGAACATCAACCTTATCAAGCGCAGCGAGGATGGCAGCCTCAGCTCTACCCACCTCGCCCTGCTCGTTACCCTCATGATGCTCGTTCTCCTCGGCATGCTTTGCATAGGAGGCCTCATGTTCCTCCGCAGCGTCCGCAGAGGCAGGAAACAAGCCCAAGCCGACCCAGAACTCCCCGTCTACGAGAAGCGCCAATCAAATGTCAACCGCCTGACTATCACTGCGATGCCGTACAAGGGCCGGGAATCCGTCATCACCTACTCCGAAAAGCAGAACCTCATGGACAGCCCTACCAGCCCGGTACCCGAGATCCGCATCACCTTCCCCGACGAGGTCGACGAGTCCGGCAAGCAACAATCGGGTCGCGTTGTCGTCGTTCGCGTTGGAGACCACAGTGTCGGACTGGAGCCTGTACAAGAGGACCTCCCAGCCTACCAGCGCGACGCATCAGACCGCTTCGACTCGCTCGACCTGGATCGCATGGGCGGACTGAAGGAGAAGGACGACAAATACTACTCATGAATCTCATGACACCAACTCTCAACACCCGGCTAGACTGCTGCTACGAAAAGTCTAGCAGCCCGGGCCTCCCAGCCACTTGGCTACGACCGACTACCCTTGATGACGGCTATACCGCGCTGATTGTCAGCTTCTCCGTTCCTGCTGAAGCTGTGGCATAGCCGGCAGGGCACACCATTTATGTATATTCTCGGAGTTGACTGGCCATTTTGCTGTATACCCCCTGATGATTGGCCATCTCTTCAACGAGGTTTCTACACCTCTTACATAACTCTTATTCACTAATGTATGATATACAACTCACTCTCTAGCGACTGCTCAGAGCAGCATGAGAGCCAATACAATCCTTTGTCAAGACATACAAAACGCGTGCATTTGATCGTGACGTGAAGTGGACGTGATTGAACCAGCCCATGCAGGGTCTTTGGGTATTCTGGTACGAACGGGAAGCATGCAGGCATGATGTCAAGGCTCGTATTACAAGTCCCAAGCACAGCTAGCGACGGGCGCGAGGCGCGTACCTCGATGGCGGATGCATGACATCGGAGGCTCGGCGAAATGGGTGATCCACTTGTGGATGCTTGCGACACATCCTCACTTCTGTAAACAGCGCATCAACTTTCTTCCCATGGATTCTGTCGCTCCTTGAGGCCTCTTCAGCCATCTGAATCCCATTGAATCTCCATTTGGCATTTGCTAAGCGCCAATTGGCCACCCCTCTCCATCCGTCATGGAGAACGGCGAGGTCTTCACGCCTCTGTCCGACATCACCGCCGGCCGGAGCACCGCGCCCAGAGTTCAGAAGCCGGCGCAACAGCCACAACAGCAGCAGCCGTCGCAAGGTCAGCGGACGGCTGTACACGACCCTGATAAGGCGAAGAGGCTTGGGCAGGTGCACTTTAAGGCCGCTCATGGCATCATTGTCGCTTTCTTTACCTTCATACTGTAGGTTTCTCCATCTCAGCCCTCTCCGGGCTTTCCCCCCAAGACATGCATCGCTAACGGTTACCAGAATACTCCACATTCTCGGTATCTACCTCTTCACCAGCGGCTTCCTTCTCACGCGATTGGTGCTCGACCACAAGTCAGAATGCGCCCTCCCCCCAATCGACTCCGCGAACGCGTACACACCGGGCGACGCGGAAAAGGGGTGCTGGCACCCGAAGACATTCAACAAAGCAGTCGTCATCATCGTCGACGCCCTGCGATATGACTTCACTGTGCCCTTCCCCGAACAATTCGAACCTGTCGATCTCGCTGTCGAAGCCGAGAACCCGTCCCAAGCCCCTCCAATCGCCCCGCGCCATTTCCACAATGCTTTCCCCGTGCTATACGAGACGGCGAGGAACCAGCCTCAGAACGCGTTCCTCTTGCCCTTCATCGCTGACCCGCCGACGGCCACGATGCAGAGGTTGAAGGGGCTCACAACGGGTACGTTGCCCACCTTCATCGACGTGGGCAGCAACTTTGCGGGCCAGGAAATTCTTGAGGATAACTTGGTTGGACAATTGAAGAATGCGGGCAAGAGGATGGTTCACCTCGGTGACGACACATGGCACGCTCTTTTCCCGGACTACTTCGAGCCGAACCTCACGCACGCGTACGATTCGTTCAACGTCTGGGATCTACACACCGTTGACTATGGCGTGAGTGAGCACATTTTCCCACTGTTGCAGGCTGAGAATGCCGACAAATGGGATGTCATATTCGGTCACTATCTGGGCGTGGACCATGCTGGACACCGTTACGGACCCGATCACCCTGCCATGGCCGCGAAGTTGAGCGAGATGGACAAGGTTTTCCAGCGCATGATTAGGACCATTGATGACGACACGCTGTTAGTTGTTATGGGAGATCACGGTATGGACGCAAAGGGTGACCATGGCGGAGAGTCGGATGATGAGATCCAGGCTGCGCTGTGGATGTACTCGAAGAAGGGTATATTTGGGCGCAGCAACCCTGCCTATGTCGCGCCTCCAGCCAACGCAAAGACTCGGCCAGTTGGACAGATCGATTTAGTCCCGACTCTCTCGCTTCTTCTGGGCATGCCCATACCCTTCAACAACCTTGGAAAACCTATCGAAGAGGCTTTCATCGGCAAGGACGGCGCTGACTACAAGAACTTGGCGACCGTCAACCGTCTGACAGCTGCGCAAATCCACAACTACCAGCATGAATACGCCAAGGTTCGAGGCATTGCTGATAGCGCAAGGGCTTCTTCGCTTGCCTTCTGGAAGAACGCAAATGACGCGTGGAACTCACTCGGAAAGTCCAAGGCCAACAGTGACGAGATGCGCCAGGCGTACGAGGCTTTCGGTGCCTACCAGCGCGACACGCTCCGCATCTGCCGCGACCTTTGGGCTCGATTCGACGTCCCTAGGATGGTCAGTGGTGTCACAGTCTTGGCCGCCAGTCTGATCGTAGTCGCACTCTACGCTAGAATCCTCCATGGCGATCGTGCCGACGTCACTCCCGTTTTCTTCACCCGAGGCGCCATTGGTCTGGTTCTTGGAGGTATCGTTGGTGTCGGCTTTACCATCTTCATGCCAGTAGACGCCAAGTCGCACGTCCTTGTCCTCTCCTCTGCTCTCACTGGAATCGTAGGCTGCGCTTCTACTTTCTACTCGCTGAGTTACCGCCTCATGCCTCCGATGCCAAATAGCATTTGGGGATGGACGAGTGTCATCTTCACTCTTGCGCTCTCTGGCGGCTTCGCAGCCAACTCATTCACCATCTGGGAGGACGAGATTCTCCTGTACTTCCTAACCACCTTTGGTGTTCTTGCGCTTATCTCGTCCTTCCGTCGAAAGAGTATTTCAGACCGGACTCTGGGCGCTTACCACTCCATCTTGTTCACCATCTTGCTCCGGGTTGCTAGCTTCTCGAGACTGTGCAGAGAAGAGCAGATGCCATACTGCAAGTCCACATACTATGGATCCGCTCTGTCCACTACATCAGCACCGTGGCAACTCGCCATACCCGTCGCCGCGGCCATCCTCATCCCCACGTTCATCAAGAGCTACTACGACGGCACCAAGAGCTACCAGCACTACGCGACCCTTTGGATAGGTCTCGCACTGCGCTTCGGCCTAATGATGTCCGCCGCATACTGGGCCCTCGACGCCGCCGACGACGGCGAATGGGCCCCCGGCTGGGAAAACATCATCCGCATCACCAAGCGCTTCCTCGCCCAGATCGTCCTCGCCATCAGCATGGCCTTTGGCTACTCAATCTACAACTGGTCCAAGCCGCTCCTCAACGTCATCATCAACAAAGACGGCGGCGTCGACGAAAACGGCGCCCCCAAGGAAGAAGTCATCATCCACGGTTTCGCAAACGTCCACGGCTCGCGCTACGCCCTCCTCATCACCATCTGGTACCTCGCCGTCGCCGTGTTGCAGAAACCCATGGGCGCAGGTGCAATCGGCATCTTAGTCTGGCAACTCTTTTCCCTCTTCGAAATCATCGACACGAACAACCTGCGTCAATCCGCCATCGGCCCCGTCGTCCTCGGCCTCCTCGGCTCCTTCCACTTCTTCAAGACAGGCCACCAAGCCACTCTCTCCTCCATCCAATGGGAATCAGCATTCATCCCCTTGACCAAGATACGCTACCCATGGACCCCCATCATCGTCATCCTCAACACTTTCGGCGCACAGATTCTTTGCGCTATCGCGGTGCCGGCGTGTGTGCTGTGGAAGGTTAAGCCTCAGAAGAAGGGTCTGCTTAGTGTGGTGACGAAGGCGGTGGCTACGCATGTGCTGTTTTATGCGACTGTTAATCTGGCGACGACGATGTGGGCGGGGCATCTGAGGAGGCATCTTATGCTTTATAGGATCTTTTGTCCTAGGTTCATGGTTGGGGCTGTGGTGTTGTTGGTTGTGGATGTGGTGTTGATTGTTATTGCGCTGTGGGGGACTAGGATGAGTATGTTGAGTACGGCGGAGGTGTTTGGGTTTGGGGGGTAGATGGGATGGTGGTGAGAGGTGGAGAGGTGGTGGTTGTAGTATTGCTGCTGTTGTGTCACCTCCAATCTGTACTGGCCTCAATGCCTGGGTAGGCGGGCTGAAATGGTTGTATAGTATCGTATGTATCGGCGCGGCTTGATTGTTGTTGTATTAGCATCGCTTGCAGCGTCTTTTCTGTTTCCTTGTGTTCAATGTAAGAACCATGTAAGAAGCTCTTCAAGTGCAACTCGCTCTTTCGCTCTTTCCTCACACCGTCTTCTCGTTCCGTCATCTTGGTTCTTCCCGTTCCCTCCTGCTCTTTCCGGAGTCAAACGCGCCAGATTGACCTAGAATGGCCCCGCGTTATACCGCTCTCTTACCTTCCGCCTCTGGCTATCCTATCGCGGTCCTCCTACCAATACATTGCGAGCGCATTACGTCATGCTTCTCGTCGACAACGCAAGGTTAAGGTAAAGGCAGCCGCCTCAGTCACCGCTTTTCGTCTATATCAACGTCTCAGCCTGGATCTCCGTATCTCTTGCACCACACTCAGAAAGTACTCAAAAGCAAGCCTTGTTGCACAATCGTCTGCGATAAAACTTATGGAGTAACCCTCCTCACGATCTATCTATCTATCTAGTCGGAAAGTCGGCCACGTTCGAGCGGAAAAGTTGTCCCGGACGAGAGGAACAGTAATTACGACGTAGTTGTGCGCTCGAAGAGGCTGCGCAAAAAAGCGGTGAGTCTTTCTTTTTCGATACACTTTGAGAAAGGTGTATACTGACTGGCGATATAGGTCGTTACTAAGACGGCGCCGCTCCAAGCACTTAACCTCTACTCCTAACGATAATTCACCTTATCTCGGACTTACGCCCCACTTCAACAGAAGCATACTCAGTACCTCGGGATCATGGCTTCACGACTGCAGCAACCAGCAAGCGTAGCGGCTCGGAATGAACCTTGCGAAGAAAGTCCCTATGGCATCTTCGTCGAGGAAGATCTCATCGATGACTCGACTGGCATCATACCAACTAAAGGACTAGGCATACCGTTAAGCCTCAAGGACCGCTTTTTGAGGCGCCTATCGAAGATGCTAGGCACCGCAGCGAACATACGAGAGGCACCCAACGTCAGCGTCATGGATATCTTCTTGACGAGAGACAAACAGTCGCGGCGGCCAAACATTGCGCTCGATGAAGGACTGTGGAAATTTGTGCGCGAGCTCGAAGATGGGCTGGCCGCTGTTGCGATGCATCCTTCTGGTATGCTACACCTGAGTACAGGCGTTCGTCGCTAACATGTCTAGGGCCGCCACTTGATCGCGCATGCTCAGAACTATGGGATGTTGTTCTCATCGCCAACTACAATAAAGTCGAACAAGTCATACGAAGTATAAAAAAGACTTTCGACGAGAACCGGAATACGTTTGAAGAGCTCGTTACGAGAATGTTCGGCATTGATGACGCTAACACCAAAGGCTCTATGATGGATCGAGAACTTGGTGATAAAATCATCAGGCTATCTCACGACGTCCATGCTTTCGATGGCTCAATGAGAGACTTGAATAAGCTCGTCCAATTCGCTTCAACCATAACGAGGGCACTTCTCAACTTACGGGATCGAATGAGGTACATCCTTGAAAAGATTCACTTCGCCAATAAGCTGTTCGATCTCATCTGCACCCTCGGCTTCCCCGAACGTGTCTACAGCACCTTGATTCGGGCTGCTAGATCTTCGCAGACATTTAGGAAGGTCAACTTCCACTTGAGGCCTCAGTCGCCGGTAAAGAGTGTGTCGTTCGCCACTCCTCTGGCGATTCCGACGCAGCCAAACGTCAGCAAGCCGTCCTCACCACTCCAGAAGGAGAAGTCGAAGCGGATGCACCGGTACGAAGTAACAGCGATCGAAACGGCAATTACAGCTCCTATCCTACCCTCTCTTCCACTTCCTCTTCCCCCTCCCCCTCCTCAGCCAGCCCCCACCAACCTCGGTCCGCTGATAACCGCGGTGCAGCCTTACCTGAACCAACAAGATCGGGGTCTCGCTCTCCATTCCTTGCAACCCGCAACCAAACAAGAAACGGCGCAACTAATCGGCACCATACTGAGAGAGAGGCTACTTCCAACAGACACAACCGCATGGTACGCATTTGGCTTCGTGACCGCCAAGGACGAGGAGCAAGAGAGACAGCTAGCAGGGCTGTACGTCGCACTACTCAAGGAAGCCAAAGATCCCGAAGCAGCATTCCGTGAATTACAGACTGCCTTGGAAACGAACTCCATCGTCAGGCTATTCGATAAGTACGAATATAGCCATTTCCGAGACTTGTTTCCCTTCCTCAAGACGTTCCTCACCACACCACCACGCAAGCGCTCCACCGTCTGGCGTCTTCGGCAGTTCATCCAGGATCCAGTTGATGACGAACCGCCCGCATGTCTCCAACGGGACTACGGTTTCAAATACTGTCGTCAGCGCGAGGAAGTTCTCCGCCTCAAGGAAATATACGTCAACATACTGAAGAAGCTGGGCCCGCAAAAGCTGGATATCGCATGTGCTAACGGTCGATTATCCGAGACGGCGATGAAAGAGGGAGTGCATGTCGATCAGAAGGACAGGCGGTTCCTGAAAAATGACTATGGGTCTCCGTTCCTGGGGGTGGACTGTGAGGGCGGTCTTGAGAACTACCGCGGCCCGTTCTACAGGAAGCCGTTGAAGCTTTAGGTGTGGTGTGCGGATGAGCATAACGTGTATGGCGCGCACGGCGGCGAGCCCTGAATATCCGCTTGACGAGCTCTTGGAGAAGGGCGTGAAGCGATGACTAGACTTCTGGCATACCTGCGATGAATGCTGGATGACGCGTGCATGTCCATCGGGCGATGATTTCGGGTATGGGTTTGGCTTTCGGATTTTGCGGGGTTGTCTGCGATCGTTTCATGGAAATAGTGGCCAACAAAAGGCGTTGCGATATACTCATGAGTTTTGGTGCCAGCCGAGGCAGCAGGCTGGACATGACTTGGGCGGTCGACTTCTTGATATGCTTTACTCTTGACCTTTCCAAAAGTTGGGTTTTGCGTGCGAAAATGGGTATCTGGGACTTCTTTTGGCATCAGACTATGCAGCGACTGAGACATCCGATCAATTGACTTCGAGGAATACCTCCTGCTAATCAACTCTTGATACCTTCAATGCGCGTTGATGAACTGGTCATGCTTCTCTGCGTCCTTATTCTTTGGGATCTGGACTTGCTAACTCATTCCCGCCATCACCGTCAAGAGACCGATGCACGTGACATGGTAGACCGTGGACGCATATATAAACCCACCCTTCGCACCACATCTTCTTCTTCATCACACATCCACCTACCAGACATTTGTTCAAAAGGATGTTGCGCAAGTCTATGTGCCTTCTCCAACATAAAAGTGCAGAGTGACATGTCCGTCTCTCGGTCTTCTTCCTCTTTCCAAAATGCCTAGAAGCTTGCCCGCATGTGCAGAATAGAGATCTTCTCCTCTTAATCTTTCTGACGCTGGCAACCAAAAAGTGACGCCAGATAGCTGTATGCTGTCGGAAACACGAAAAAGTCATGACAATATTATGGATGTTCTGAAACCCAAAATAGAGATCAAAGCTCCAATGTGCTCGTCTGGTTCTCTCCCCCTTATATCTACGTCGAATTTGAGAGAGGTGTTGTTATCTTACATCCTTCTTTCCTTGGGTCACGTTCCAAAAATTGTCGAAGACATCGCCGTGATCTGCTGGCCTGGTAGACCAAAAATATGAAATCGACGAGTTATGCTGCGCGCTTTGTTCTCCTCTTGAACCAAAAGCTATTTGAGGCGCTCAAATGTCGGTATCTGAAAAACATGGTTCACATCGCGATGTGCTGTGGACTTGCCCGCGCGTTGATGCAAATCTTCTTCCAAAACGCTTCCACAGAATGATGATGTGTGCTGTTTCGATTACGCTGGGTCCACGGCCGAGGCTGGCGTTGATGGCGGGTATAAAGCTTTGATCGAGACTGTGGGAAGTTTGTTGTCCCAATTTCTTCTTCCTTTCCTTCCTTTAAAAAATCACGGCACAGGTTCATGTGTCGATCAAAAAAGTGGAACGGTAGACCGCATGGTGTGCGCTCGCTCTGCCTTCTAGATCTTACATATAAATCGCAACTATTGTCAGCCATGGCGTTCTAGAAAACTCTGGTCGGAGTTGACATGTGTGCGTCTGTGGACCTGGGACAACACTTCCGATGTCAAAAGCACAAACGAAAAAGCCCATGTCCTGCGCGTTTCGCCTGCGCTTCACCAAAACTTGACAACGAAGAAAATTACGACGAGAGCGTCGGATGTGGTGCTCGAGTATAAAACCCGTCATCTTTCACGCGTTCTCCACCTCCTTTGTCATCTCGCAGCTGCGAGTGACCGAAACCACTGGCTCACAAAATGATGTTTTCCTTCCAAATTCCACTGAGAAACTCTACATGTTCCTGCTTGCTCGCGTCTGATCTTCCTCATCATTAAACACGTACGATGTTACGTAGATGGCGCTGTCATCGTGTCTCGAAAATGGGAGATAAACGAGTTATGTCTGAAAACCATCAAAATCCGAATATATGGGTTGCCGCTGGGTGTGGCGGTGGTGTTCGCGTTGGGTACGCGTGCCGACGATGATGATGATCGGCATCATGGTTGCGGAATGAGGTTGAACCAAGATCAGGTCCAGTCTGAGTCAAAGGCGCGCTCTGTCCTTCGTTGTGGGATGAGGAACGTGCCTGTGGGGTGGGGTTGCGTGATGAGGTCTAGCCATGACTAGGCCCCAGTGTGAGTCAAAGGTGCACTCTGTCCTTCGTTATGGAATAGGGCTGTGCAATGAGGGATGAGGGTGTGGCATGAGGTTGCGGAATGAGGTTGTGACCTCATGGTGGAACCACCGAGGTTGATGACGTAAGCTCCTAGCGTGGCATCGACGCGTCACGTTTCCGACCACCATCGTGGTGCTCTTTCCTTTATCATCGCGTGTGTTGTTCGCCGATGCGTGGATCGTACTGCTCGGTGGTATCGTTTCCAACATACTAGTTTAGTATTGCGTATCGCTGGTCTTTGCGGAGGCCGCCTTTCCTTCTACTCTTCATCCACCATCCATGCGCTCGGCGCCATCGTCGCCACATCAGTCCCCGCGCATGAACACCCTTGCATCGTTTTTTTGTATTTTCATATTCTCGTCTCGTTATGTACACGTCCGCATTCTCCATTCCCACCATTAACCCTCCGATACAATAAACACGCCCGCTGTAGAGAACTCGTTCTCGCGACCATCGTAAACCACCGACCCCATACCGAAACGCCCACGCTATAAACACGCACCGTTGAACAAGGCCTTTCCAGAAAGCCTATCCGATATACCGACCGCAATGAGCAAAGGAAAGAGAACGGACGACCGTGTCCATCCGTAAACCATCGTTCCGTAAATAAGGAAGCAATCAAATCCCAAAACATTATGCCAGAGACAACGCCCACGCAAAGAAAGAACAACACCGCCGGCAATCCCTTTATACCATCTCCGATTCCACGTACTGTGTACCATGCATCTTAACCTTAGGTACCGCGTCCCCTCCCGCGCCCCCTCCCGCGCCCCCTCCCTCTAGAATTTCCGCCTCTACCTCTACTTACAGGATTAGGATGGGCGGATCCTTGGCCGTAGCCTCGTCCACCACCCGCTGCAGGTGCTATAGTATGTTGTGGTGTGCCTGTGGGTGCTTGTAGAACACCTCGGTATCCGCTGGTGGGTGCTGGTGCATTGACTCGTGGTGTACGTGAACTATCATGATGAGAGGCTGTAGAATGTGGCGGATATGGCTGTGGCAGGGGAGATCCAGTTTGTAGAGCACTGTTGGATACTCTTGAGTTAAGTGCGCTCCACGAGCTGGAAGAGGCACCACTCTGGCCGCTTGCGGGTGTTTTTCCCCACGCTTTTGCGGTTCCGGGAAAATTCGATGGTGGGTTCACCGAATTTTCATTGCGACGATAATGCTGAGGAACATTTTCAGGATCATTGAGAATGCCTTCCAGTTCGGCGTCAAGGTCATAAGGGCTTCCCTGGCGACTGGCCCTACCAGAAGTACCTTGAGGTGGCGGTTGTGTAGAATACCCTACATGTTGATTCCCAAGCTGTTGTGTTGACGATGCTTGTCTTGTTTGTAGAGTACCTGATTGTATAGCCCCGACACCGCCCGTAGTACCTTGCATGACGTTGCGCACGTACGCATCTTGAACCATGTCGCTTAGTAGTTCTCCATTCGTGAAAAGGCGGGTAGATGTTGGGGTTGGATAAATATAGGCACCACGCTCCATCCCTCTAGCGCCAAGAGTGCCAGGAGTTCCTGGAATGTAGAGATTTCGAGGGGGTGGCCCTTGCCAAACCGCGTCGCAAACGTTCGTGAGCATGTGGTGAAGTTCGGCTTCCGAATTTCCTTTCGCTCGGGTACCATTTGCACGGGCTGTATCGAACTTGTGTCTCCAAAGGGCGACCCAAAAGGTTGCGAAATGTCGGATAAAGTCCATTTTCACCTGTCCCACTATCCAATGATTTGCAGCAACGATTTCCTCAGCCCGTTTTTCACCGTTTGTAGTTGCATTCTTTACATGGCTTGGATAGGGTTCGTTGGCGGCGTTGGTCGACATAGTGATTGACTAGGTATACGTTGGGATATCTTTGTGTTCGAGTGTTCGAGTGTGCGAGTGTTCGATTAGTTCGAGGGTATATGAGTAAGCTACTGACCGGCAGTAGATTGCTGAGATGTTGGCAGTGTAGTGTAATGGAAATGTAAGTGTAATAGTTGTCGTTGTTCTGGGGAGAGATACGTGGAGCACAGCGGAATATATATACATGCTGCTACTCTCAGCGAACAAACAGGTTGATCGTATCTGACGACTCGCTAGTAACATACTGAGCACTTGATAATGTAGAGATTCACACTTAGCTAGCAGATTAAGCATGTAGTTTGTAGAGCCTAGACTGTGTTGACACTTGAATTCACCTTCTTCACGTGGCACGGTGTCTTGCGTGTGGCAATGTGCTGCTCGCAGTGTATGTTTGATTGTAACATGATCGATTGGGGGCTTAAGTGATGTTATTGCTCTTCAGCTAGTGCTCTACGCAGTGATTGGAAGGGAGTGCTGTTCTTGACGGGATCCGAGGTATCACAGATAATGGAGATCTGGAGATGTATACGAAGAGTGCACGCAGCGTGTTTGGTGCTTCACATAAAATCAGATTTACTTCTCGGATTCGCGACGTACAGCTTCTGAAGTATAGGTAAGGTTGATAATTGCACATTGAGTGTTGTTGGGGGATATTACTTACCTCCAGGCCAATTCAACGATGAGCGTCAAGTTAAGTCAAACACTGTTTGACTGTGCGAAATCCGATCACAGCTTCTTTAGATACGATGTTTTTCCCTTTACCACACATATTCAATCTTCTATCTTGTAAGAGCGCCTCTGATCAGCAGGCAATTACCGAAGCTTTGTCCAAATGTCTTTGAATACCTGCCCTACAGACTTCCGTTTGCGTGGATCGTCAAGACCATTTCCGCCGTTACTAGCTTCTGGAAGTTCAATAATAGGGGCCTTCGTGGTGGCCATACCCGTTGTGGGTGCAGGCTCAAGAGCGTCGCGGTTGCGCAGTGGAAGGTCGAGATTGACATAATCGCCAGTCTGTTCCTTAACCAACACACCATCTGAGGTTGCGCGCAGAGGTCCTTGCGATACGTCTAGTCGTGATGAATATTGGTGGACCGACTCCGGCAGCTTCGGGCGCGATGCTGGGGTGTCTGAGGGCGACGTTTGTGATTGTGTTTCTATGAATTTGGGAGGCTGGTATGTCTGGCTATCGAAAATGTTGTTTTGGTGAATCGATGAGGCGGGCCACAAAGCGATGGCTGCGCTGGCTCTCCAGAGTGACATAAAGCAACCAAGGTTCTGTCACGACGCATTTGCGCGCTACTACGATTGATCCTTGTGGAGATATGATTGGGGCCGCGTTTCCTTTTTAACATTGATGCTTAAGTGTTAGTTAGTGAGCTGGCTGCCCAGGTGTGGTGTAGCGACGGGGTGCTGAAGTCAAATGGTGACGCCAGGTTTTGCACCTAGCTAGTGGGCGCAAGGCTGGCAGCTACGAACGCAGTACCTGAACTATGTCAGGTGATGTTAAGAGTAAAACCTTTGGGGGATCGTTGATGGTATGGGCTCAGAAACATCCTTCCGCTTAGTGCGTGTGGATTACGTCATCAAACGACTCATCCCGTGCGCACTTCAGGACTGTCACGGAACGCCTGCTGATCTCAACCCAAGGATCGAGATCTCTATTCGCGCAGAAAACTAACTCCTATAACGCGTGTATCAACGCAATATACCACAGTCGAAATCACAACATCTGTCCATTCTTCCGCCAGTCCGCCATCCCGAGGTCACTTCCACCGCCGCGTATTCGGCCAACACTGCAAACTCACAATCCCAAAGTCACCGTTCAACCCAGGACACCCGATAGTACTGATAGAGTCAGCACTTTTCCTGATCACCTCGCCCCCTCGACCAACTTACTTATACGTTTGTCCATTAGTTATGATATGAGCTTGCGCTCCATTCTTGCAATCCGGTTCCTGGTATAGAAGGCAGTAGCCACCCGGGTCAGATCCGATAGACTGAGGACGACTCAAAGCAAGACCGATCTCCTTTTGGTAAGAAATACAGACTGTTTCGTCAGCAGCAGCAGGAGGTGGCCACCATTTGCATGTTTGAGTTGCAGAAGGGGTGAAGTTTGGACCGGGGCAGATGTAGACGCCGCCGGGTCGGCCTACTTTGGCATCGCAGAAAGGGGAGTTTGGATCGGTGAAGGTGCGTAGGTCGGTGTTACTGCCGCTGAATCCTCCGCCGGTGGCTGGGATTACTTGGACAACGATGGTATCTCTTGTGGGCGTGTTGACGGGGGATGTAGCGGTGATGGCGAAGAAGATACTGGTCAGGTATGCAGGGCAGATGTTCAGCATATCGACCAGTTGAGTTCGGGTTTGAGAAGCAAGAAGGATGCCTATTCTTGAGGTAGCAGCGGCTCTTGGTGGTTGTTGGCACAATGGTGTAGAAGAGGTGGGAAGATACTGACGCGTGAGTAAAACCCTAATATATATTCTCCTTGAGCGGCGAACATGTGATGATAACATGTTACATTGGCGTCCTTTTTCCTAACGATGACCACAACATGAACAGCGCGATGCGTCCCTTACAACCCACTCGATCACACCCAAACTTCACAACGCCACATCAAAGCACCGAGCAAAGTCGAGATTCCTAGCATTGAATGCAGTACTGAACAGCACTGTATAATGCAAAAAGCAGACATAAATAGACCTGATAGCATACTTCTTCCTTCCTTTATCCTGACACGCAATATTTACTTTACAAGAACTCTCGCATCAACACAGCACGGCTTCTATAGATTTAGCAACAACCAAAACGAAGTCACATTCCTCTCACACCACAATGCACCCACTCACCCTCTTCCCCCTCATCATCACCGTAGCAACGGCTCTCCCTTTCGCCGTCAGCCCCCACCCGGACACATCCAGCCAAGACCAACCAGACTGTAAACCCGGCGCCGAAGGCACTACAGCCGGCGTAACCTACTGCCTGAGCACAAACTTCAACGGGCCTTGCGAATGGCACGCCTACTACCCCGACCGAGACTTGTGTCTAGCTTTCGACGAAAAACCAGAAAGGCGCCCCCTTTCCATCCGCCCTCAGCACGGTGGGTACTGCGAGTTGTTCAAGGACAACAAATGTGGGGGTGATCCGGTCAGCATCTGGAAGGACGATACGACGACGAAATTGGAGTGCCCGGGTATGAGTGATGCTGGGAAGCCGGTTTGGTTTGGTAGTATGAGATGTAGGACGGAGGACGAGGGGACGGAGAACTCGGATGGATCTAGTGGAGGGGAATACCAGGGTAGTGGGGGTTATCCCTATCCGGGGAGGGATCCACTCAGGTTGGTTTAGGTGGTTATTCGGGGTTGTTCGTGGAAGGAGGAGGAAGATGGGAAGTTTGGAGCGCGGTGTATGTATGCCAGGTTGGGCTTAGCTGACGTTTAGCTCGTCTACTTGTATCACAATCACATGGAACGAGTCACTGAATTGGCATCTCTCTTAATTTATATATTGTATCAAAGTTACAAACTCAGTCCCGAAGATGTAGCACTAAACATATCAAAGATGTAAAGACAGCAGATAGCCAAGCCAGTATCCACTAGCTTCAACTCAATGCCAAACCAAT
Organism: Alternaria incomplexa; assembly: GCF_024043165.1. Classification (NCBI taxonomy): domain Eukaryota; kingdom Fungi; phylum Ascomycota; class Dothideomycetes; order Pleosporales; family Pleosporaceae; genus Alternaria; species Alternaria incomplexa. Next base: position 258,036 of record NW_026249862.1, on the reverse strand, counting down.
CACAGATATATCTTGCATCCGCCCAATCCCCAGATCTCTGCTCCTACCGTCAAAGAAAGCAAAAATGAGAACCCAACACGCCGCGGGAAAAGAAAACCCACACTACCGTCTAGTTCTTCGTACACTTCATACTCTTAAACCAAGTCGGGTTCCCCAATTTTGACAAGCCAGGACACTGAAGCGGCGTCTCCCCACCCTTCTCCCAAATCTCCAACACATCCCCATCCTTACAATCCAGCTCCTTGTACAACTTGCAACTGCCGCCTAACACAGAAATTCCAAAAATCAGCGAATGCCTCCATTATGCACATGTGCGTACAGAGTAGGTGAAGAAGAACTTACCCATATCCGGACCCATGGAGCGAGGTCTTGAGTCATATGTGGGGAAATTCACGCACCACGGTTGTGGCTCGAAGATGCGCGCTTGGCAGCCTTGTGTAAAGCCGGGGTATAGGCACCATTTTACGCTGGGGTTTTGGGGTGGCGCGGAGCAAAATTCGGGGGATTGGGAGGGCGCGAGGTATGGGCTTATTCCATGGTGGTTTTGGAGTATGAGGGGCATTGCGGAAGTGAGGGCGAGGCCGCTGAGGAGAGTGGGAAGTGTAAAGAAGTGCATTGTGAGGTGGTGGTAGTCTGGGATGCTAATCTCAGTTGTTGGTCTGTAATCTTGATTTATTTCGTGTTCTGACGTGGCAGTTGTTGTGTTGATATAGTCAAGTAAAGAGGGGCAAAGGGTGTATTTATGTGCGATCAACAACTATGCCTCGTTTGCACCAACGTCAAGTTTGAGTTATCACGTCGGGAAATCTTGACATACCCTCGTAAATGAAATGGAAGACTGCTTGACAGATTGAAGGTCAGCGTAAGAATGACCTGCACCACCGCCCCTCAGCCTCCATATGTCCTTGTATATGGAATGAAGAGTGCTCATGGAATGGATCAACTCTTGACTTCGACTTCACTTGTGGGAATGTTATGACTCCTTCATCACGACACCACGTAATATCACGAATAATTTACCAGTCTACTCAAAGTTCTGGTGCCGTTTAAAACGCTCTTGGCAAGCGCAGCACATCACCCGCACACTAAACTCGATGTCTTTGAACATGGCAAACACAAATGGTATTATCGTAAGCCGAAGCCAGATCTTTGACTTCTCTTGCGTTCTCCCGTCTCGTCTTCTCCCGCCCTCTTCTTCGGTTTTCTTCCTTCCTATCCTTCTTCCAATCTCTAGTACACAGGAAACAAGAGTCGAGTCGAGTCGAGTCAAGACAAAGGAGACAAGGTATACACAGCCACAACCAACACTCACATCAACGACGGAAAAACGTGTTGAACTTTGAAGGAAAAAAAACAATGAGAGAAGAATACACACAGCAAACCTCACCTCTCCCTACCCCGTCACTTCCCTCCCTCAACTCAACGTCTCAGAACTAATAAGGCGCCCTCCCCACCCCACCCCCCGTCCCCACACTCTCCACCACACTCGCACTCCCATCATCCTCCTCCTCCCCATCCTCAACCCCAATACTATCCAAAAACCCGGTAAAGTCCGGTTTACTCCCCGCACCCCCAGTCCCCCTCCTCGCACTCCTTTCCCCACTCCTTCCCCTGCTAACCCCACTCTTCACACTCCTACTACGTCCAGCTTTACTTCCATTGGGCGCCGTCTTGGGTCTGGCCGCGAAATCGCGGGTGTCGCTTTGACCATGGCCATTTGGTGAAGTGCGCAGTTCTTCTGGGATGGGAGGGACGGGGGGGAGGTTTGTCATTGTGTAGGTGCTTTCTCTTGGGTTTGCTGCACCACCACCAACACCAACATTATTATTGTTATTCGTGTTAAAGTTCATGGACGTAGTCATTTCCGGGCGGGGCGTAAGCGTCGCAGCAGGCGTAGTAGGAGAATCAGGATTTTGAAGTTGCTGTTGGGAATCGGTGGCGGGTGGGTGAGTCGTTATGAAAGAAGCATCCGACAGAGAATGCACGCTGACGAGCGAGTCGGAGGCGGAAGATGCGTGGTCGGAAGAGGATTTGCGGTGTCGGTGTGAGGGGGCGCGGTGGGAATAACCTGTTCGAGGGGCGCCGCCACCGGATGTGGAGAGTGCGCGGCGGAGATCGTCGACGCGGACTGTGGAGCGGAGGGAGGAGGAGCTGTTGGGTGTGTCGCCTGGACTGCGGCTGCGGTTTGGCGAGGAGAGACGGCCTACCAGACCGTATGCCGCAGATGGGGGTCTGCTGTGTGCGCGTCTGGGGCTTTGGGCTGGCGAGCTACCATTACTGTCGAGGTTGCCATTGGGGATGTTGACACCGAGGAAGTTGTTCTTCTGCGTGGCGGCAGTGTAATGTGTGCCTGTCTTTGAACCAGAGATTGAAGCAGATGACGAATCCTTCGTGTGAGAAGACAAGCAGTCTTCGCGACTCCAGTTCGCCAAAAGATCTTCTCGAACCTTGAACGAAAGTTCCGGTGCGCTTTGCTGGCTCACGGGTTGTGTCGGTTGATGAATGGTAGGAATAGACGCAGAGGCCCCACGGCCAGGTGATCCCGGCGGCGATGAAGGCGGCGAGTATAGGGAAGTCGAATAACCTTCCGATATCTTCTCGACCAATGCCTCGCGGTTGTCAAAAGGCTTAAGCGCTTCGTTCTCAACAATCTCTGACGGGATAGCGACAGGTGTCGGGTGCGGCGTTTCTATCAGCTCAATCGGCATTGGCGGGACGCGTATGCTCTTCATCCAAAGACCCTTGCTGCTTCTGCGAGTGATCTCGTTGTGGAGGGCGCGACCGACAGAAGAAACCTCAAAGTCCAAGGTCATGCTAAGTGCCCAGAGGTATCCGTGTACTAAGCTCCCCAGGCGCAGCTTAGCACCGGGATCTTCGATGGTAACGATGTCCTCTTGCAGCCGCATGATCATTGGCAGTCCGCTCCTCGCTGCGTTCACTCCGAGCCTGTTCACCAGAGTAGTGAGCAGTAGATGGAGGAGCAGGTAGTCCGCCTCAGAGTCGACATAGTGGAGCGCATTCTCGTATACCGCTAGATGGAGCAATGGCAAAAACGTGTCCCTACCACGTTTCGACACCCTCTCCCTGTTCGACGCATTCGAGACCGCACGTCTAGCTAGCGCATTCTTTTCATTATCCTTTTCCTTCCGCCTGTAGTTGTCTACAATCTTCAAATCTTCCTTGTCCTTTTCTGTGTTCAGCCAAGTGATCAGCGCATCGACATATGCTTTCCTGACTTGACCACTCGGGTCGCGCAGAAGCCATTGTGTGCCTTCCCAAACACTCACGCCGACCTTGCTCCGCGACACAGACGCAGATGAGCCATCTGGTCTTCGGGTGTTCGCCGTCTTGATGATGGCCTTGACAGCATCAAGAGCAGTAATGCGTGCTGTTTCGAAAGAGAAGAATCGATCCACGTGCGTCTTCTCCTGCATACTGATAGAGTCGGCTACAGCATCTATCGCACCTTCGGGGTTCTGTATCGCTTCGGTGGTGGAGGAAACGCTCGAAAGCCGCGATGGCTTGAGTCGGCTCAGTATCGCTTCCACCATATCAGAGATCTGATCAGTGTAGTATACATGCGTCGCAAGATCTGCCATGCATCTCTGCACTGTATCCAGAAGCTGCATCCTTGCATCAGAAGGCTTCTTGACGACTTCCATAACGACACTATCCAGATTGGCCGTCGACGATTCATTGCTACCTTCTTTCTCCGATACAACCGATGTTGTCTGCTGATGATGCGGTACGATGTTTGATCCCGGTCCGCCGAGCTGGAGAAGTAGCAATGAGTGAGAAATGAGCCCAACCAGGACATCCATGACACTCAGTCCGATGAAGTTGATCGTCGAGGCCAGAAGGTAGTCGATGATCGTCGCCAGAGTCAGCTGCCGTTCGAGATCGTCTTCTACGATTGGACTGCGGACCAGGGCTTCCACTGCGCCTACTAGGATGGTGTATCGGTCTTGTACGGGGACCCATGCGCAGATCATGGCCATAAGTGTAGTCGCCCAGTGGCTGCTCTCGTTCGGTGCAGCTTCTTGCAGGCTCTTGACATGTGATCCGATGAACTTGAGCACAGCGGACGTCGCAAGCCGGAGCTGTCCTCTGTTCACACCCTGGAATATGCTCCTCAGGGCCTGGAGCGCGAGCACTCCCACCTCCTCTTCCGCAAGCTTATCCGCATCCTCCGTTGTGCCAGATGCCGCAATCGGGTCGCCGTCGTCGTCGTCGGTCCGCGCGGTGGACACACTCTGCCGCCGTCGCAATGCCAGCTCTTTCTCATGTTCGCCCTTTGTAGCTTCCCGCGTCTCCAACCGCTTCAGATACGCGCCGCTCTCCGAGTGTATGTTAAGGAGGATGACTGGTATGACAGCACCCAGTTGACGCCCGGTCTCAGACCCCAGTGACTCACTCGAGGCAATGGCCTTGAGCGCCTGCAGCCCAGCCTTCCGGTATCTGATCGCGACCGGCCAGCTGACTGGTGCCTTGCCCGTCTTGGCCGTCTCCTTGGACGCGAATTGGGCGTATAGTTGTACAATCTCCTCGTACTTCTTGATGTAGTCCTGGTCGGCTGCGAGGGCGGCGGGGTCCTGATGCGCGCATAGGGCTTCGAAGGTGGGCACCGACTCCTCGACCATAGTAACGTCGTTGGAATTGAGGATAGTGCGCAGGATATGCAGGACAGCGGTGGCATAGAGGGGGAGGTCGCGCGGGCACTTCTCGATCAGCGCCTTGATGATCTGCATGGTGACCTGCACATTGCCCGTCCGGACCTTCCACACATCCTTGGTCGCCCTCTTGTCCAGAAAGTCGACGACCTTTTGCAGCTTACTGCGGCGCGTGCTGGCGTAGAAGAGCAGGTAGCTCAGCTCGCTCGAATTGGCCTTGGCCTCGGCATCGCTCTTCTGCACCTTGGGGTAGCATTTTAGGACCAGGACCTGGTGCTTGGGGCGACACGCCTGCCGCGCTGCGTTCATCGAGGCTCAGGGTGGTGACGTTGCGGGTTCGATCGAGGTAAGCGGCAGCGATTGACTGGGATACGGGATGCGAACGCGAAATCGTTGTCGGCGGCAGCGGCGGCGGCGGCGGCGATGACGAACGGCGGGGGAGGTTTGGGCGAGGGATGGATTAGGATAGTTGGAAGTGGAATCAATGGGCGGCGGGAGGACTCAGGGTCGCGGCATTATTCGTGCAGCAACAGTTGTTCACTAGCACGCAGGCATGTGCGTGCAACGGACGATCGCGGGCCAGGGAGCTGACTAGGGGCGTTTCCACTTCGGGGTCTGCGGAGCTACACAACAGCTATTTGCAAGTAGCATCAAAGCTTCTGACACTTCGATTAAACTACCAGCTGTAGTAAAGACATTCTTAACCTCCTCCTCCACCCCGCCTCCTCGCCTCCACCTCCCTCACCCACCCTGCGGCATTATTCGTGCGGCAGGTCGATCACTAGCACGCATGCATGTGCGACGGACGGTCGCGGAATAAGGAGTGGCTTGGGTGGATAAACATGATCGGCCGTATCCATGTCCGGCCCAGAGACGTGGTCACTGCCCAACGTTGCCTGCCAAGCCGTCACCAACACAACACCGACACCAAAACTTTGTCATACGGGTGTTAGGTGAAACGTCCAACATCTTCTCTGACGCTGCGCTGCATAACAAAAAAGTTCCAAATCCTTTTCCTCTCCAGTAACTTGATGGTATATGTTACAAAGAAGCGAATACTGTCCACAAGATTACAGCTCTTCACGTGGTACTATTGTACACTTTGGCGGGTGTCGCGCTTTTCTACTTTCAAAGCACGTGCTATCAAACATTGAAACACCACTGTTCCTTCTGCACCCCACAGCCTCCCACACGCCCTCTTCCGCATCCCCAAATCTCCCGCCCCTTAGAACTTAGGGCTATTCTTATTCCCAATCTGTCCCCTTTGCTGCCACCTCTGAGTCCCACCTCTCGGATCCCTCAGATCATCCAACCTCCTAATCGGCAGCACCGCATCCGGATCCGGCACAAGGAACCCATCCGTCTCCTCATCCCTCTTGAGATACTTCTTCTCTTCCCCACTTAACACCCTCTTGCCCCCCTTCCCATGCTTAGCCCTAGCCTGCTTCCGCGGCAACCCCGTATTAATACTATAGTCTTCTAATCCAGAATTCCGTAGCTGCTGACGCATAACCTTGGGTAACATGGCTTGGTTACCGGATTTAATGGATGAGGTAACTGAGGACTTGATGTGGAAGAGTCGATTGTCGAGGTTTATCGCTGGTTCCACTTTGTTGCCTGCGACGGCGACCCATTGGACGAGGCGGCCGTCGGACACAGGGTTGATGAGGTAGCGCGTGTCTTCTGGCATGCTCTTCATGATGATTTCGGGGCGGAGGTGCGGGAAGTGCGTGTGCATCCATAGCCAGCGCTCTGGTCCTGCGGGCTTGATGCGCTCTTCTTTCAAGAGCATCTTTCCCTGCAGGCGCAGCCGGAATTCGACTGCGTGCCCGGCTTCAATGAACTGGTAGGCGCGGTCCAAGCACATTCTGAAGTATTCGACGGGGCTGGACTCGTTGAGGATGATGTTTTTCAGGCCGCCTATTTGTTTGCCTTTTTGCCCCGCCGTCTTTGGGGCTCGGTATGTGTAGGCGTTGTGGATGGCGAAGTCTCGCAACTCTTCGGGTATCGGCAGCTCTGGGTCGTCGATGTGTCTGCTTGCCATTCCTTTCGTGATCTCGCCGAGGCAGTAGAGCATTTTCCCGGGTCCGACATGTTGTGTGAGGAGTTCTTCGAAGGAAGCGCTCTTCGCTATTACGGACAGCTTCTTAGCCTTCTTGTCTGTCTGCCATAGTTTGACTCGGTGTTTTACACTTTGCAGTGGCGCTAAAATTTCAATCTCCCACGAGCTAAAGTTGAGAACTTTGTGCTGTCCGAGGACTGTCTTGGCCTTGGCCGTTTTGTATAGGTTGAGCGCGCGGCGCTGCTCGAGGCGCTGGGTGGGACAGGCGGGGCGCGGTACGTGAGGGGCGCATTGCGGGCGGTACAGTGTATGGAGGGCGCGTATCGGGATTCTTACGGGCGGTAGAAGGAGCGATCGGAATTCGACAGTGGGTATGCGCATTCTGGGTGCCATGGTGGCGCGATGAGAGTTTGTATAGACCCTGTCGAAAGAGGCGACACCTGACTCGGGCCGCGCTATGATTTTTTGGTTCATGACGTCGCAACCACAATCACTTGGCATGCCGAAACTAACACGTGCATTCCTACGTACCTACTAAAGTCCCGTCTGCATTGTCATGAGTTATCGAGCAATACCATTATAGAGAGCCGATTGTATATTTCGCAACTGTATCTACGAAATCTTTGAATCCACCATATAACCCAAAGCAGCCATCCTGTTCACTCTATGAACACCGTCTCTATCCCTATGCAATGATACCACCTATGTCCACATCGGCACCGAAAAATTCGTAGCCACCTCATCACTCCCCAAATACTGCGTCTCAGACGCAGGCGGAAAGACAGCCTCCCAATTAATCCCCGTGCCAAAAATATACGGCGGATCATTCCAGATCACATCACCAAACTCCATTGTAGGCTCTGGTATATACGGCGCTGCATCTGCTTCAACAAGAGAATCATATCTGTGTTCCCGCCCAGTCAGGTTCGTTGGTACAGCTAGGGATGGCCTCTGAAAGGCCGGAGTGGCTGCGGGTAGGGGCGTGGCTTGGTACGAGCTATTTATAGAGCTGGCACTTGCACGTCGGTCTGGGTTGAAGGATGGCGTAGATGGCGGCTGCGCTTGATTCAGGAGATCGTGCTCGCAACGGCGCACGATCTGCGCCACGCGTTGTAGGAGCTGTTGCTCGGCTGGAGTGGGGACTTGTCCGGATTCCATGAGTAGTTCTTCTTGTACGCGGCGCAGAAGGTCTCTGCGGAAGCGTCGCGATGTTTCGCTAGGCGAGTCGCAATCGTAGACTGATCTGTATGTTAGTAGGTTCAAAGATCGAGCAGGGTGCGATAACGTACATGGACTGGGTATCTCTGCAGCAGATACATCTGGGAAGAGAACCTGATATACATCTCTCCATTTGTCTTCTTCTAGTCTCAGGGCAGTGGTACGCTTCCTCAGCGTCCACACAGTTTCGCGGTCGATCCCTTCGATCTGTTGGGGTAATGATCTCTCGCATTGCTGCAGACGCACGTGACTCGATTGCTCCTTGTCTGACTTGAAGGTCTCGTAGCAGATTGGACAGAATATTGGTTGGGAATGTGACCGGTAGAGATGCTCTTTCATTCGATGAACCGTGGGCCAGCCGGGCCCCGGACAGGTTCTCCTGTTGCGATGTCGATCCGGGTCGTGTTTGTAGAAAGGACATGCAAACCTCGCACCGGTCTCGGACTCATCGGTAGTGGTCGTTGATTCACGACGTCGCTTGCTTGAGCCATCTTCGTCATCATCTTCTGGCGGTGGGCTGCCCTCCAAACGGGACTTGCGCTTCGAACCTGAGCTCACAGACGTCTTGCGGCTACTCTGGCCCGAAGGCAGCGTGGATCTAGCTTGGCTGTGCGCGGCGCTGCGTCCAGTACATTGCTTGTAAGCTGCATTGCGGAGGTTGATTTCGACCTTGCGCAGGATGAGCTTAATGATTTTCTGCATGGGGGCTGGAGATGGTTGTATCGGCCGAACGTCATGCTCCAATTCGTCTTCGCTGACGTCCGTGTTGGTATGCATGTCGCAAGAGCTGGTGGATGAGATGGAGACGATGGATGTTACTCTTTCTCTGGGACGCTTGGCGGATGGAAGATTGTCGTCGATCCACCTCTCTATATCTTCGTCTTCCGATGCTGGCCTGTCTTTAGGGCTGTCCTTACGTGCACAATCAATAAGACTCTTGACAGATCCTATTTTTGGAGCTTCTGGAGGCGTGGTGTCGAGGAATGTCTGGTTGGTGACGACTTCTGCAGGGTTGCTGGTGATGTTGTTCTGTCCAACCAACCATGGCCTATCGACGGTGCATCTCTTGAGAAAGGTAGCCTTGTTGTTGACAAGAATGCTCGGCACACAGGGAGGAGGTCCGAAAAATATGTCTGCTGCGCCGTTAGCGATCTGAGCTCCTGCTAGAAATTGTAGTAGGCAATACCCTGATCCAACGTTCCCGCATCCAAGGGTGAGAGAGAATCAGGATCGCTATTGTAGCCCGAATCACGGGTCCTGGAAGAAGACAGCGAATCCCTTCTACATATTCGCTTGCTTGTGCTCAATCTTGGTAGGCCGGCTTGCGCATGGCTACATGATGCCATGGCGAACATTGCGCAAAGTTGTTAGAGGCGTCCGAGGGGAATGCTCGTGTTCGCAGTTGACAGAGTAAGGCAGGGTGTGAGCAGAAGGAGAGGGCAACGTTATTGAAGACATCGCGGAGATCTTGAAGGATGCCTGACGGCTGTCACAAGCAGTCAGACCCACTGCGCGAATGCGCAAACGTGGGAACAGGGTGTAGCTGACGAATTCCGCCCACCGGTCATCATCCAGTCTCCAGGCACGGGAGGCCCGACTGCCAATCGTCGCAGGTCATGATGTGTCGGCACAACGGCGCCGCGGCAGGTACGGGTTGAGCATCAGGGCGTTGTGGCTGAGCAATATTGATGAGTGCCCAGGTGAGGTGTTAGTAGGCCCAACCAGAAATTGGGCATTTGATGTTCGTAGGGCGAATCCCGCGGAGAATGACGACGATAGATGCACCAATGAAGCTTGCGCTAGCCCTGGAGGCAGGCGCTAAGAACGAATCGGAATGTGGGGTAGCGACATTCTCAACCCCAGCTGCACCTTGTTCATCTCTTGGGAAATGGCTCTTTTTCGGCTTGGAAGTTCAGGAGATCGTTGGAAAAGAGTTGGATTCTAGGCTGATCGAAGGCCATACCTTGCCTTCAGCTTCACAGTCTAGAATTTGTGATCTTCGACGTCGCCACCAAGTCATCTCATCGGCCTGTCACTGTACTTGCGCCACATGTGTATACTGCTGCATCACGTATGTGACGAGGTACTCATAAACGCTAAACAGGATGTCGCGAACACCATCTATACTCTCCGCCGATAGCACTCCCACGAGTCATTCATGACGAACCTTTGATATTCCATGCATCTCGGCTCATTGAACATCTCCTTCCCAAGTACAGCCTCAACCTTCCCCCTCCAAAACTCACTCCCCTCAATATCCTCAACAAAGCTCATAAGGCGCTGTTCCACCCCGCTCTTACGAAGCGAGTAGCGCGGCTTTCCCATACGCTTAGCCACGAGATAGAAGATAACAGGCAACATATCCGTCTCCTTGAACTCGCTCAATGCTCTATTGGCACTAGGACCCAGCTGCTTAAGGCACTCGCGGTGTACATGCCGATTGTACTCCGCGCCGTGGTCGAGCATGTACTTAACGGTAGAAATGTTTTCGAACTCGATGGCGCGTATAATGGGAGAGCCTGCGTTGATGGAAACGCCGTGTTCGAGGAGTACATCGATGACGCGTCGTTGGAGGTACTGGGCGGCGGTTTGCATGCACGATAAGCCCAAGGTCTGTTCGACTTTAGTCTTGTACCGTCGGGCTATGTCCGAGCCTGCTACGGGACCCTCCCGCTGGAAGCAGGTGGGGTTATGGGCAATGAGGTGTCGAAGGATATCCACTTGGCCGTACTCGCACGCGAAGAGCATCGCATATGCCACGAGTGTCTTTGCGGATATGGGGGCAGTACTCCCCACTACCGCCATAGTAGTCTTGAAAGTGTCCATGCAGCCGGTCTTGATAGCAGTCCTGATCCATAGTTCAGCACAGGCTAGACCCACGTGAGTCAAGCTGGAGTCACAGATTCCATTCTTCCTAGCGACTACTGCCAACGTAAGAATCGTTTGGCGGTGTTTGGATTGAATAGCTGCGTTAAAGATGCACTGGAATCTGTGCTTGAAAGTATCGGTCCACTTTTCTGCACCTCCGAAGTCTTTAAGTGCTTTGAGTAGATGCTGTACGACTTCTATGTGTCCATTAGACGCTGCTGCTCGAAGAGGATCTGCGTAGACGTTGTCGTTGGACGCATGTTGTCGGAAATATGGCCACGACGGCCAGTCTGATTCGTTCTCCTCGAGGAGTTCCTTCACTGCACACAGGCTACCTACAGCGGCAGCGCTAACTAGGTCGGCCCGTTCTGTGGAACTAAAAAGCGGATACTCGCTGGGCGAGCGAAGTGCCCGATCGATCGCTGCTAGCTTGCCTCCTCGGGTCAAATACTGCAACATGTACTCGACGTATTGAGCTTTGGTCTTCTCATCGTAGGGATGGCCTTCGATCTTTAGGACCGCTTCAGCGCGTGCCTCGATAGAGGTGACAAGCGGGTCGTTAAAGGCTTTTCGAACAGTGCTTTGTAGGATTTCGGGGAGCATGTGATGTAGAACCCTCTTATCAGCTTCGCAACCTCTGAAATCTTCCTGAAAAAGTTCGTATTCATAGTCGAAGTGGCCAAAATGCAAGTGATTGGCGATCTGGTAGCGGATCTTTTGGTCAAATACCTCTACACAACGTTAGCGCATCCGGATTAATATCATAGTACCGATGTATATCTTACTACAAACTGCACGAGTAGCCGAAGCTTCGTGGACACGAACAGTGTGTACATAGTTGACAATTATGTCGTGGAAGATGTCCTCCGGGAGTTGCAGCAGTGCGCTTTCAGACGTCATGATCTGGTGACGACGGGTCAACGGGTCAACGTCGATCGAGTGACTGTGATATTGTAGTTGAGGGTCGCAAAGTGAGATTTAGTTGGGAGTCAGAGAGATTCGGCGCTGGCCAGGGTAAGAGGAAGATGTAAGGCGGAACGAGGCAGGCGAACAACGGCCATACTTCTGCAGGCGGCGAGAACTGCAGTTAAACGCATTGTAGCAGTCCATTGTGAAGGTGAAAACAGTGACTTGAAGTGAATGGGTTCGACTTTGGAAAGAAGCTTGGTGAACACCGGATTCTCGCCAAGGATGCCAACCACGAGAACGTCGGCTGAACAGGAAGTCGAAGATGCTGGTCATATTGTGTGATTACTTGAGGAACAGATATCTGGTCGCCGCACGCAGTTCTTGCAGTATCACCGAGTGCATCAAAAGCTGGAGGCTGTGTCGAAGTATATTCAAAGGTTCGTGATGGGTCGAGGGTTCCTTCCCATCAACACACACGTCATCACCCCTAGCGTACGATCCGTGCGCCTTACCCAGCAAACCTCACATCCCCAATCTCCATTCTAGGAAGCCGCAGAGCACACACAACACACAGGAACCCGTCAACCCCCCGCTTTCACACGCACTCCTCATCAACAAGAAACAACGGGCCCATAAGTCCCTTTCGATTCCAAAGTGCCATGGTGATACGATAAACTAGCTGGGTATATTCATACCCAAGAGACAGCTGTCCGTAGACAAAATACGGCTGTCAACTCCAGACACCATGCCAGTAAAACAAAGGAATACCAGCGAACACCCATGACCCTATGTTTGATACACCTTCGCCCTCCCTGGGGCAAAGAATACCATACCATCCTATACCAGACCATCCCATACTCCATCCCCATCCCCATCCCCAACGCCCACCAAACCCCAGACCCATCCTCCGGATACCGATATCCTATCCTATCCTTTCCGCTCAAGCCGACGACCTATTAACCATACTAAGTACTCCATCCCCTCAAACAAACATTAACATCTTACGACGGGGCCTTTGGACAGAAAAGGGTAAGAACCTACCGATTACCGCGGCGACCCGGCAGCGGAGGCGGCACCAACGGGTTGCCATAAGCGTCTGTGCCCAGTGTAACGCGACAGTCTGGACAGTACCATTTGGCGCGGCGGGAAGGGATGTCGTCTTCGGTCATGTCCATGCAGGGGAGATGGAACCACTCCTTATCGCACTGTGGGGGGAATGGTTGTTAGTTTCCATGCTGAAAAGGGGGGAGGAGTTTTGTGGGATATGTGGATAAAGGGGGGCTTACGTTATTATCACACGATATCATTTGCCCGTAACTAACGTCGTCGCAGATACAGTATCGGGGCTCGTTGGGATCGATGTCGTCGGCCTGCTCCGCCTCTTCTTCTGCCTTTTTCTTCCGCTTGTTCTTGCTGCCTTGAGCGCGTTTGACGTTTGTGACTGTCTTTTGGCCGTCTTCTGCATTCGTGACTTCACCCTTTGGGGGAGGCTTCCGGCGGCTACTAGTGCGGGTGGGTGGGGGTGGGGGTGCAGGTACTGTGAGCGTGGTTGCGGGTTGGCTAAAGACACTATGACGACGGGTTTCGCGAGTTATCCTACCTTCTTCGTTGGGCTTGGGCTCTTCGCTTTGCGCCTTGGGTGTAGGGACATGGCCGCGTGCGGAGCGAGGACGTAGGGTTGGTGCTGCAGGTGTCTCGGGGCGGGGCTCAGGCACGGGTGTAGGTGTCTTTGAGGACTTGGTGGGCGGGAGAGTGGTCACGGGCGGAGTGGGAGCTTTCGGAGCAACGGATTCGCGTTTGGGCCTGGTCGAAGCTGCTGTTGGTGCTGAGACTGAGACTGAGACTGAAGCTGGAGGAGTTGGGGCTTTAACAGGTACTGGTGATTGCTGAGCCTGTGCCACAGCAGGTGACTCCTCTGGCGGTACTGGCGACGTTGTAATGGGTGTGAGCTCAGGACTTGCCTCTTTCGAAACGGCCTTGTTGACTTTCGGTGTGCTTGGACCTGCTGGCGCAAGCGGCACTTGCACGGTATTCCCATTCGTCGATGGCTTTGCAGGCTCTGGGACTGGTACCGGTGTGCTTACTCGTGGAGAGGGCACAACGGAGGCCGTCCGATCGCGAGGGGTGGACACGGTCGAGTTGGGAGTCGGTATCGGGGAGGCGACCGAGCTTGGTGCAGGGGCAATGAGCTGCAGACGGGCGCGCTTGGGTTCTGGCGGCCTGGACGCGCTGTCTTGTGTTGCTACCGATGCCTCTCTGGTGGTCTCGATGGCGCCGTCGGTGGTGGGTGGAGGGGATGCATCGCGCTTCCGCTTGTTCGATAACCTGAGCGGGGTTTTCTTCTTCTGATTCGCAGTTGCAACACTAGAGCTGAAGTTGAGCTCCGTAAGCTCCTTAGCGGCTTCTTTGACCTTCTCAGAAGCGCCGATAAGCTCCTGGGCGTCGTGCATAGCCTTTTGGCGCTGTGACATGCGGTCGAGCTTCCTGCCTTCTTTTGCTGCGACAGGCTTGAGGCGGATGCTGACTGGACCGGATTCTTCCCTGGAATCTTCCTCGACAGACTCGATGGGCGGGGGTGGATTTGCTGCTTGCGGGCCATGCGGTGCCAAAAGCCCCAGGCCAGAAGCTGTCATAATCTGTTGCAGCGTCTCGGGCTCTTCGTCGAGGAAATGTTCGCCTGTCGCCTCGCAGCGAGCCTTCTCCCTCTCGTAGTCGGCCTCTGTGCGGTGCTTCTTTTCCAGCTCGCGTATCATCATGGTCTGACTAGGAGTCCATACAGCGTTCTTCTTCATCTGCTTGCGCAGGACGGCCATTTCGTATTCGGTCAACTTCTTCCAGGGCGCCCATTTGCTACCGGGTTTCGCGTCGGCTGGTGGTGGGGCCAATTGTGCGAGGGCGTTGCTGGTGGATATGCCGGCGATGGAGCTGTGCACGTTGGTACCGAGTACGCCAGCAGCGCGCGACCTGCCCCCAGTTGCCCTTGAATGTCTGTCCCGGTTGTCCTTGCGCTTCCTGGGTGATGCCACATCGATGCCTGAACCACCATCTGAGTCTGACGAGTATGTTGCACCGCGACGCCCACGTCCACGTGGCAGGGGAATGGCGGTCTTCCTGTGCCTGTCTCGGGGTCGTGAGGTGTTGGCGCCATGTCGGCCGCCATCGAAGGTGAGGCGCAGATGGGCGGGGCGTATGTAGTCGCGATTTACGGGTCGGTGGGCGCTGGGAGAGACTGGCGGGGGCGTCGGGTCGCGTGAGGGCGGCTGTGGCTGGGCTTGGAGTTTCCGCTTGATGACTGACGAGCGCTGGCAGTGGCGGACAGTGACCTCATACAGCCGCGACGCTTCTGTGTATGCAAACTCTCGCTGGTTGATGGCCTTTTGAAGATGCTGGGCGATGTTCTTGCGTAGTAATACCGGATCGGGGCGCTCTTGCTCGGGGAGGGCGGGCAGCTTGCCATACTGGACCGTCAGCTCGTGGACCTGCTGGACAGCGTCCGAGTAGGTCGAGTCGAGGTCGGCAATCAGCGTCAGCGAGCGCACCAGGTCCGACGGGAAGAATTCGGTGTAGTCGAGGAAGTCGTTGACCGTCGTCTGGGCGTCCGGGTTTGGGGCGGGTTGGGCCATTTCTGGCGCATCGTCGGCTTCAGACATGGCGCATCGCGGGGAGGCAGAGTAGATGGAGGGTTGCGACGCACGCGTCAGACTCTCCAGCCACGCGTCAACTAGAGTATTGAGGAGAATCAGCGCGATCGTGAGGGCGCGAGTTGCGATATGCGCTGACAAGATAGGGCGGCTGATGGGAGCTGGTCGCACTGAGGTTCGCGGAGGGAGTTCGTGCTAGCCGCTTTGGGCGCGCTCTTGTCGATCTCTCAGGAACGCCCATGCGCTTGCGAGTTTGCCCAGCTGCCGGCTCCCAAGTCCCGCCCGCCCCGCACACCTCATCTGTGCTTAGCAACTGTATCGTCCTTCACTCTCGTGCGTCACACCTCACTGGCAAGAAAATGTGTCACGCTGACCTTACGCCTGGGAAGGCTTTGCATGTGCACCTACCCCTGAGTCTCCGCACATCACGACTCCTTGTGCCGTCAAATAAGCAACTTCCGGCACATGTAAACTAGATGCATCATAATCGTTTACTGCTCTGAGTCGGTATGTACATTCTGCGGGTAGTGTGAAATGCACTTCTCGTGATCATGTCATTCGAAGAACACGTCTTCTCATGTCTACACCATGCGCCTTCCGTTGACACATCACCTCTGTAATGACCACCCTCAAATCAAGCCAGACTCTCTTTCCAGTTCTCATGTCGCTTGACTCATTTTTTTTTCGTTTTCTGTCTATCAGAAGTCTGGGTGAGGCTCTCGCTCACCGCGCCGTCGTTTGCTCCTCCCTCATCCGTCTGTCCAAGCGCGATCCCCACATATATCTTCGCGCTTTCTATCGCAAACAATTTCCACCAGTTCCATTCGTCAAACAACCACCATGGCTTCGACACGGCTACAGCGTCTTCGGAGGTTCGTTCAAACAGACCTTGATGCTCTTCCTGACCGCCCCGTGTCTCCACAACCTGAGCCCAACCCAGAACACAAGCCTGACCATGCCAGCTACAACGACTCCATTGGCGGTGTATCGCTCGAGAACGCACCGCCGAACGCGCCTGCTAGCAAACAAGGCTCAACCAGTAAGATCGATACGTCCATAAAGGCACCGCCTGCCGTCGAGAACACCGAGCGCCGATACGTCTGGGTCAAAGACGCCGATAGCTCCTTCAACCCAAACCTGGACTCGATGCGCCTATCCACCGCCTCTGCCCCAGCTCCTCGAACTGATGCCGCTGGTCTTCCGGCTACCGATCTGCAACGTGGCGACCTAGCCTCACCTCGCCATCACTTCACACCAATTCAGGCACTGTCAAAGTATCCCTACAAGTACTGCGATAAGAGTCATATGCAAGACATTGCATCTGCCTTCTTCGATCAAGGAAAGTTTTGGGAACGAGAGTGGGACCTGTAAGTTCACCTCACATGATTACTCTGAAGGTTATCACCGCATCGCGACGATTCTCACCAATCACTTGCTAACCTCACCAGGTACTACGTCTGGGATATCGAAGAGACCTCCAAACCCTTCGTACTCGTTCGTGAGAGTCAAGTTCTAGCCTTGCTTGGTGAGATCAACAAGCACTTCAATCTCTCTTTGAGAATCAGCGGCCAGCAGCGCGAGGAGGTAACATTGCCCGCACATATGTACTGCCTGAACTTTTAGACTAACTGTAATTTCTAGGGCCTACTCGTGCAATTCCCGGATCATCCCCGCTGCTTGCCTCGATACCTTGGGCGATCGCACTCGCGCGAAGACGTCGACAGCATGGCCGAGAACGCCCCCAACGAACACTTCCGCGCGGCAGGCGAATCTTCACACCCACCGCTTGAACAACCCACTCTGGAGGACTTCAAGCAATTGATGGAGAACCTGGCTGAAGCACAGAAGGCGAAGAACAAGGCGAACAAAGCAAAGAAACAGCAAGAGCGCTTGGGCAAGAACAAGTCAATGACCGACCAGTTCAAACGCGCGTCAAGGTATCTGGGTCTCCGCGATTCCATTCAGGATCCATCATCGTCCACCTTGTCTCCGGCAGTCGATCCATCCCAGCCAGCTCCATTCCCCTTCGATCAGTCTGTCGTCTTCGTCTGTGTTGATGTTGAGTCGTACGAGAGGGCCCATCACAAGATCACCGAAGTTGGTGTCGCCACCTTGGATACACGCGAGCTGGTTGGTGTTCCGCCTGGCGTGGATGGCACGGCCTGGAGAGAGAAGATTCGCGCTCGCCACTTTCGCATCAAGGAACATCGCCACCTAGTCAACTCCGAGTTTGTTGCCGGACATCCTGACAGCTTCAAGTTCGGCCACTCAACCTTTATATCACTCAAAGAAGCTGCGAGTCATGTCGCGGCCTGTTTCCACGCCCCTTTTGCCGCCGAAAACGGCGATGACTTCCTCAGCCACTTTGATCCTACTGAGAAGCGTAACATTGTCTTCCTCGGCCATGATACTCTCGGCGACGTTCGCTACCTCCAACAGCTTGGCTACGACCCGATGAAGGTAGAGAACATCCTCGAGGCCATGGACACCGCGACCATGTACAAAGTCTGGCGTCGGGAGCAGCAGCCTACCAGTTTAGGCCGGATCATGAACGCCTTCGATGTCCCTGCGTGGTTTCTTCATAACGCAGGCAACGATGCTGTATACACTGTGTGGGCTATGCTAGCCATCTGCGTGAAGGAGGCTACCCTTCGCGGTTCTGCAGAGTTGGACGATCTGCGAGAGAACGAGATGAACGCTAAACTTCAGGCTGCTCTTGAGGATGCCGAGCAGAGGGTCAAGGACGATGCCGAGGGCTGGAGCGATCATGAAGCGACTGGAGACGGTGGCGTGCCTGTACCCCTTGCGACTGCTCTTGCACCAAAGCTGGAACAGCCCGCGGCGAAGGCTATCCCGCAGTATGATGGTTACTCGGATTTCGGCTCTCGTGGACGTGGTCAGATGGAAGGTTATAGTCAGTCTGGCGGAGGAACCAGGTCTCGTGGACGGGCAGGTAGTCATTTCCAAGGAAGTAGTCGCGGCCGTGGCCGTTCAGACTTGCCCAGGGGTGCGTCTCGGCCAGAGGCCATTCCCAAGGTGGACTACCACTGGTAGGCAGGAAGTGGTGGTAGTGATTAGTGTACAGTGTGGGTCATTCGGATATTGAAGTCGTGGTTCTTCGCAGTCATGTAGTCCTGGGATGGTAGATACGGGGAGATAAGTCACTGGGGGTGAATGATCAAGTCTACATGAATCAAATCATGGATATAACTTGATGCACATGCATTCACATACTATCGGAGCCAAGAAAAGAAAAGCGCAGACAAGATACCGCAGTTTGCTGCAAGCGTACCCTTGCATTACTCAACTCATACGTCTGACAATGTGCTACTAAAGCTGATGAGTGGACACCTTTTTCTGTCCATCTTTCCACGGCTTGACCACATTCGCCCACGTCCCCATTGATCATTTTCTCCTATATTCCTTATACCAGCTCTCTTTGGAGATCGCAGCGCTCCCTTTTCCCATCTGTTTTTTTGTTTCATTCCTCTTTGGAGATTGCAATACTTTTCTCTTTCCAACCTTGTCGCGCCCGTCTTTCTTTGACAATATTATTCAACGCTCCCCATTTTCACAACTTCCAACTGTATATCTCTCCCGACGTCTTTAGTCGTAGCAGCGTCTCATCTCTCAAATATCTCTCTCTTATCGTTCCCTGACCATCTTGTTCTCCCCAATCCCCCTCATACCAGACACCAATCCCTTCATCCCTCCTCCACCACCATCGTAAACCCGTCAAATAAACCCACCAGAATCATCGTTTCCATCCCTTCCATCCCTTCCATCACATCATCACACCAAATCCGTCCTGTACCTCGCCATCAATGCCAACACCCAGATTAACGGTGTCGCACTGATTGGTATAGTCTCCTGCTCTTTCTTTCCGGGAGATACCCTATTGGCACTGTCCCGCCAGTTGTCTTGAGACAGCATCGCTTCGTATCCTCGTGTCATATACACGAGCCTCGCGAATGCAGTCGAGAGATCTAGTCGTCTCTTTGCGGTGTCGATCTTTGTTGCGCGAGTGTCGTTGTTGTTCTCGTTCTCGTCCTTGTCCTCATCGTCGTTCCCGTGCTCGTGGTTCCCATCGACCTCGCCAGAATCTATCGCCTGTCTGCCTTTGACTTAGACGGGCTCCTACTCGCTCGCGACCTCTCCGGTGCCTTTACCGGTGCCTTGGCTGGTGACTTGACCGTCTTCTTTGCTGGGGACTTTGTCGACTTGGCGGGAGACTTGCCCCTTCCGTTCGTCGTCTCCGCATCTGTCTCTTTCTCACCCTTCATCGGCGACGCCGCCATCTTACTCAATACATTCTCATTGAGAGATCCGACTGGCTTCCCGGCGTTACGCGTGCTCCTGCCGTTGGGTGCCTGGAATGGAGCCGGGGCGCAAGACGAGCGGTGCTGGCTGCGATTGTTGCGTCGGTGTTGGATGTTGTGATATTGCTGTTTCTTGGACCTGCCGGCTCGGTCGACGCCGGATGGACTTCTGGTGGAGCATCATGCTTCTCGGCTGGGACTTGGGATGGACCGCTGGCTTCAGTCGCCTCGTGATGGACACTAGGTGCATCAACAACGTTCTCCGTCATCATCTCGTTCAGAGTGGGAGTCTGCTCATCACCCAGGTCAAGCTTCGTCCTTGGCGTCTTTGATGATCTAAACGATCTAGGTGGCATCTGTGACGACCTCGGCGGCTCCTCACCGTCGTCATCGGTGAACATCCGCCTCGTAGCCGGTGTCAGAATGATAGCGGGCTTGCGAGTAACAGCAATTGGAGTCATATTCTCTAAAGCCAGAGTCTGCTCACCGCCAAGGTCCTCCGTAGTCCTCGGGACCTGAGATGGCTTTGGCGACGCTTCCTCATCACCCTCGATGCCAATCTTCCGCTTCGTAGCTGGAGTCAGCTCAATGGCGGGGATGTCGACATCGGGGGTTTCGATGCCGGGGACATCGCCAACGATCTGAGGCGGCTGCTTGTTTGGACTCGGCGAAGGCATGGCATAGAGGTCGTCGTTGCTGTGATCGCTTTCATCGATGATGGTATCGCCGTCGATGACGAGGGTATCGCCATGAGTGTTGGTCTCGCCCTTTGCTGCGTCTTGCTCGGGAAGAGCTGCTGCCTCCGCGCCAACTTCGTCGCCCAAGCCGTATGTGAAAGTGCCTGAGTTGTCCGCGTCGCCCTCGAAAGAATCCCAGAATAGGTCGATAGACGCGTCGCCATCGTCTTCTGTCTGTTCTTCTTGGACTTGGACCTGTTCTTGTACGGCAAACTTGATAGCCGGTCCACCGCCAGGCGTGAGTAGATTTCCTGTCGGAAGCTCGGTGTTCTCGCCGCTAAGCCGAAGCTGCTTGATCGGTCTGGGTGTCTCTCCCGCGTCGTCAGACTTTCGCTTTAGTGCATTCAACCTTTCTAGATATATCGGGAGCTCGATTTCTCTGGTGTTCCAGTCTTGGATGAGAGTTTTGTGATCAGGTGTGTATCCTGACCTTGGCGTCGAGGTTTCTGTGGGAGTGGTTGTAGGGCCTGGTAATGCGGTAGGGATGGGTGTAGATGGGCTTGTGAGACCGGCGACGGAGACAAGACGTGGCTGGTTATTGACAAGATGGTTGGAAGAGATCGCGCTCGATGGCTTCTGCGTCTCAGATGGAGTGAGCGACTTCGCTGCGGGTGCAGCCATCTCTGTGGCTTTCGCACCGTCGGTCTCTGACTTCAGCTTCTTCACTTCCATCTCCAGTGTCTCGCGATGAGCAGTCTCTTTCTTAAGCTGCTCTTTGAGCTCCTCGTTCTCTTCATTAAGCGCGGTCTGCACATGATCGTTGATCTGCTTCGCCTCCGCAGCAATGCCTTCCCACTCCTTGACCTGCTCTTTAAGCGCGGTGACTTCCTTGCTATGTCGTAGTCGCACCTCGTGGAAGTCTCTCTCCATCGAAGCTGCATCGGCCCTGCCCTTTTCTTCTTCTTCTCGGGACGCTTGCAACTGCATCGTAAGAGATGCGGCGTTTGCCTCAGCCTCTTCCTTCTCTTCTTGGACTTTTCCCACGAGTTCTCGCACTTGGGCCAAGCCAGATCCAGCGACCTTGATGGCTTCGTTCGCACAACCCAATTGCTCCTTGACTGAGAGGAGATCCGCGTTAGCCGACTGCGTTTCTTGTCGCGCAGCTTCCAGCTCGGCCTCCAGGGAAGCCATTTGAGATCTGACTGCCTCAATCTCTTCCGGTACTGCCTTAGGCTCTTGACCATGAGAAGCCAGTAGCGAAGCGAATTTAGCTTTAGCCCCATCGGCCTCTTCTCGCACCAGCCGTAGCTGCTCGTCCTTGGAAGCAGCTTCCATCTTGGCGTCTACAGCCTCCTGCCGCGCCGCCCGAAGTTGATGCCCCATATCCTCCAGTGCATCTCGCTTTGGAGTCGATGAGTTGTGAGACGAGGTGGACATTCGACTCGGGTGCGCAGGCTTGCTTGTAGACTGCTGGAGCTCTTTCACCCGAGCATTGCTGACTCTCAGCCGGTCGGTCGTGTCCTTGAGTGCCTCCTGTAACTTGCGGACCACTTCTGATGTTTGTGTAGGCTCTTCGCGTGCAGGTGTCGCAAAGTCTGGAACCTCGTCGACCTGTGTAGTCCGACGCGCTTGATCAGATCTCGCCTTCTCCTTCATCTCGTACTCCTTCTGCTGCTTCCTGGCATCTTCCAGCTCTTTCCGCAGACCAGCATTAGTCTTGAGGTTAATCTGGAGCCAATTATGAACGCGCCAAGTGATAGCCTTCCATGTGTACCGGTCGACTCCTGGTGGAGTCCTTGCGCCTTTCCAGATCCTCATCACACTTACAGTGCCTCGAACAGTCATGGCGGAATACAACGCATATTCGAGGGCGCGATATTCAAGAGCGGAATTGGCCTTGTCCATGATAGTGTAGCCGGCGCTTACGATCTTGAACAGAGTTGGTGAGATGACAGCGTCCATCTTTGCGGTTGTGTTATTGGAGGCGGCGGAAGCGGTGGCTTTTGATGTTGTGTTTGCGGTCGTCTTGATGGTATTAGTCGCAGTCACTGCGACGGTGGCGGCCGCGGTCCTGGCGACGGTCGCGAAGTTGGTACTGTCGCCTTGCAGTATTCCGGATGTCTCTGGCGCAGTATGTAAAGGGGTAGTGGACAGGAATATCTTCACCACTTGTCACAGTGCTGAAGGGTATATTAGTGATCGTGTGGGTGGGATGATGAGGCGGGGTTTGGACTTACGCTGATAGCGTGACTGCGGTAGAGACCTTGTCGCGCAAGTGTTCGCTTGTCCGGTTGCGGTGTAGTTCCTTTGGGCTGTTTCTCTGAACTCCAACGTCTTCGATCTCACGGTTGTAGCTGGCAGATGCGGGAGTGCGCGTTGTGGTGTCGTCGTGGTGTCGTCGCGGTGTCGTCGCAGTGGCTGAGAATATCCAAAGGTAGAGGGGTAAACAAGACCGCGACTCAATGAATGCAAGAAAACAGAAAATCTCTTGTTTACACTCGCTAAGTCGCAATAGTGTGGCTGACGTAACGGAAAAGTCACGTTGTGGGAAGGCTTGGTCTTTCACTGATGCGGTCGGGAGCCAAACAAAGGAACAAAGAGATAAGAAGACTGTCATAGCTGGATTCGAGAAGACACACGGAGTATTGGAAAGATGTTGCTTTTACATGTGCCTTTTGCAGAAATGATTTCAGGGAAGGAAGATACGTACTAGATGTCGCAACTGAACCTCAGGGTTGCCCACCAAGTTCCCCCAAACCCGCACTTCAGAGCCCCGTTCGACGCCGCACGAGGCGCGCGCACCAGAACATCCGTCTGAGCCATCATCATAAGCTCAACACTTGCCATCAAAGACCTCACTTGCTCTTCTGCCCCCACCACGACTCCGCCTCCGCCGCTTTCCACTCATCGTACTCTCCCGCCGCACGTTCAATCACAGCCTGCTCAGCAGCCGCCTGCCACGTCTTGGCCAAGTGCCCGTTTTTGAGATCTTCCTGGAACTTGGCGACATCGGTGCGGAAACAATTGTTTGCTAGCGTGAAGGCTGACGGCCGTGTGTCTTCTGTGTTGCCGGCGCTGATCTTAGCGAGGAGAGCTTGGTGCGTGGTGTTCTCGGGAAGCATGGAGATGAGTGTAGTTTGCTGCTCTGCGCTGAGGTTGGTCCAGGCTGGTCCTTCAAGAAGCATGTGCTGCGATGTGTGAGCTCTTTGATGTGTGGATAGTGAGGAGATGGCGACGAAGACTTACGTAGATGTCGGCTTTGACTAGGCGGCTGGAGGAGTTGGTGGTGATGTAGACGGGATCGAAAACTTTGCTTGGTCCCTTCTTGGTCGGGACAGCTTTGGGAGTGGGCTTTTCCTCAAACTCCTCGAACCGCTCTGGTGCTTTGCGGTTGCGCGAGGGGCGTGAGCTGGGTGTTGCTGCAGGAGCGGGTTCTTTGGCTGCTGCTTTCTTCGGGGCTGGCTTTTTGGGTGCAGGCTTCTTTGGAGCAGGCGTCTTCTTTTTCGTAGTCTTGGCTTTTGTTGCTAAGCTTGTGCTCCTGGCTGCGCGTTTGGGAGGCGGTGTACCGAAGGCGGGCTCTTCGTCGTCATCATCGACTTCTTCGTGAGATCTCTTCGGGCTCTGCTTAGATGCGCGTTTAGCGCCCATGTTGGATGTCGGCATAGTAGTAGATGCAGGCGCCAGCGCCTGCTGAGGTAAGGATGGAGACTCGATCGATGGCATGATGGACGAGTCGTTTTCTGTTGTTGAGATGGCAGAATTTGGGACTTGGCTCGGCAGGCTTGAGGGGATGGGTGAGACCTGCTCAGATGGAGAAGAGGGCGGCGAAGATAGAGGTGATGAGCCTGGGTCAGAGTGGTGCATCTTGGCTCGTTTGTTTGGTGTTGTTGGAGGTGGTGCGGTGGTTTGCTCTGATTTTGGTGCGGGCGGAACAGGTGTCGGTTGATAGTCGTGTGGAGAGGTGAGTCGGGTGGCGGACGAAGGTCTATGATTGTCAATCGAAGCTGAGAGAGACGACATATAGGTTGTCAATGCGCGTTGAGCTTTCTATTGTCGGGCAGTGGATATAGGTGAACAATAGGTGAACAATAGGCTAATGGACCAAGCGACAGTCACGTGTGAAAAGAAGACGGCGATGCATGAAGTGAATGTGGAGGTTGTATTGAGCAGTTGCACAATGATAGTCACGCGCTTGGCAGGCAAGTCGTGAAGACGCGGCACGGTACATGCAGTAGTGAAGAATGGGAACGCACCTTACTGGTAACGACATTTTGTCGTTCGGACTGAATGCAAGAGTTTGATGTGAACTTGAGCAGGTGTTTCTTAAAAGACGTCGTAAGTGCAGGCGACTACCTGGGTGGGCTGAGATGGACGGCAGCTGGCAAAATGCCGGTGGGTGTCGTTTGCGTTGGAGGCAGTAGCTATCGCGTTCCGCAAGGCTGATCTACCAATGACCAAGGTCGCGTTCCACCGGGAAGCCTGCGCGTCGAGCGACTTAAATCAGGGTTGAAAGCGTGTCCGCCACTCGATGCATAGAGTGAAGGTGTTGAAAGGGTACGCGAGGATAGAAGCTCGGCTCCGCATGGTGGCTGGGGCGCTGAGTTGAGGTTGTACCAGATGTACTGTCACAAGGATACCGGTATTACTTCAGTCAGTCTCTCTGGTCTCGGGATTTGAATGAACGCGTCTGTAGAGCCATGAGTGATAGTGCATTGAAGGGTCACGGCATGCTGGTTGTTCTGTGATGGCCGTTGGCGCGTCCGTGCGCTTTCCCGCGCGACCTTTCCGCATCGTCATCTTTGCGATCTGGTATCATCAGCCCGACACGTATCCCCTACCACGCGACTACTCACCCTCGGGCCTAACTTTGCGCTCGACATAATATTTGGCGACGCTGTACGTTCACCAGCTGTAATTCTCCGAACCCTCAACCGCCACCATGATCAAACACACCATGATATCGCGGCTCGATGGTCAGTAACTCAGCAATATTGAAGGCTGCACACGTGCTGATACATGTTTAGGCCTTCATTTGGTAGCCTCGGTGGACAATAACCAGGTAACGACGCCTCTCGAGCTGTTCACGTAGCCTGAACATGAGACTCACATTTCCCAGAACGATGCCGAGTTCAACGAGGCCACGAACAAAGTAAAGATGTTACAGCGACGCCTAAACCGTAACGCCGAACAACAAGCGAGTATAGAGAGCGGAAACTACACATTCCAGTATGCGCGTTGCCCCTGCCTTTACGTGCAGAGAAGCTTCCCTGATCACATGCTAACGCAACCACCAGCTACATAATCGAGGGCGACCTCTGCTTCCTCTGCATATGCGACCGTTCCTACCCGCGCAAACTCGCTTTCACATACCTCTCAGACCTCCAACGCGAATTCACCACTACATACCAACCGCAACAGTACCTCTCGCCCACATGCCGACCGTACGAGTTCGTCGGATTCGACCAGTTCATTCAGAGCACAAAGAAGACATACCAAGATTCGAGGGCGACACAGAATTTGGACAAGCTGAACGATGAGCTGAAGGATGTTACCAAGGTCATGACCAAGAACATTGAGGATCTGCTGTATCGAGGAGACAGTCTGGAGAGGATGGGCGATATCTCGAGCCGGTTAAGGGAGGACAGTAGGAAGTACAAGAAGGCTGCCGTGCGCATCAACTGGGAGTTGCTGTTGAAACAGGTGAGTAACGGGCAGACGCACGTCATGGTCATAAACTTGGATGCTAACGATGCGCAGTACGGACCCATCGGCGGACTAGCCTTCATAATCATCGTCTTCATCTGGTGGAGATTGTTTTAGACACATGCGGCGAGTCGGCACTCAGCATGCACCAAAGAGGGCATTTCAGGCACCGTCGGCGTTAGAGGCGCATACATTGCCGAAAAACGGCTCAAGATACACAACAATACCCAAGCTCCAGCTTTTCGTATACAAGTCTTCATACAATCTTCATACAACCCTGGTTCCACGATGTGAATGATTGCGCTGTCGAGAAGACAAGGATGCCCTCCCAAGCCTCTAGCTCTAATTGGCTGGAAGCATGTCGTGAGCACTACGTACCTCGCTAAACACTTCACACCATGTCTGCCCCACTCCACACTACCAATTTCGTTTCGCACCTTTTTCCTTTTGCCAGTTCAGCACACTCCGACGGATACTGCAGTCGACGACAGTGGACAAGGACGTATACGGACAGCACTATGCCATCGGGCAATACGACGCACACCATGTGAACACCGCACAGGACTCGGACGCACGTGCCAGTATCGACACCATGACGGAATGATCAGATATGAGGGGGGTGGTTTGTAAGAGGAGGGAGAGAGAATTTGGGGCTATAGGAGCAGGCTGGGACTCTTGACCGGACTATACGGTCCAGACCAATTGTCCTTTCTCCAGTCGGAAACGATGAAGCCAGCTAGTGCCAATGGCCCCGTGGATTGTAGGAAGCACGGGAAGAAAGACTGTCAAGATACGATGGAAAGATCGGGTCAAGAGGAATACATGCCTACTTCGAGCAAAGAGAGTGGAGATATGGCCGTATTTCGGGGGATTCTATGGATGAGGCATGCCGCCGTTCCCATATCCATTCACACCCGTGACGACCTAGCTTCGGAGTTCCGGTGCCCAAGGACCCCGGGCCATAGCATTCTTCGTGCGGAATCGCTCCATCGGGATAACTGCGCGATAAACTTCCACGTTTGGGAACTACTATGTTGGACTGCATAACTGTCATTGTCGAAGGAAGGCGCATTCGGAGTGCGCGATAAACTTGCTAGTACTGGTCGTGGTTGAACATTTCATTCATTCTCGGCCGACCTGGGAAACGGCTAAATACCCCGGAGCCTACACCGACGTTAGGTCACCTACTTTGCGAGCCTTTTAAGTTGCTGTAGTCCGCAGACCTATTCGCATCACAGACAGCACCCCTCCCAATGACATTCTCAAACGCCACCACAATGACTAAACCCCAAATCATACTCATTCCCGGTGCCTGGCACACACCCTCCGCCTTCTCCCTTCTTACTACCGAGCTGCACGCTCTTGGATACACAACGCACGCGCGCCAACTCCCTTCCGTCGGCAGCACAACACCTACCACTGACCTCTCAGCCGACATCGCCATCGTCCGGTCCATGATCAACACCGCCATCGGCGACTCCGGCAACGACGTCGTCGTACTAGCCCACAGTTGGGGCGGCATCGTCGCCAGCAGCGCGCTCGTCGGCTTCGGAAAAACCGAGCGAGAAAATCGAGGGGAAAGAGGAGGGGTTACCAGATGTGGATACATCGCTGCCAGCATGCTACCCGAAGGTGTCAGCCTAATGGACTCGGTAAACCACACCTTCCCTCCTTGGACTGAAATCTCCGGACCTTACATCCACGCTCTCGACCCACATGTCTTCTACTCCGACCTTCCTCCCGACGAACAGGCATACTGGTTTTCGCAAATCCAACCGCATTCGCTAGCGAGCGCTTATGCGAAGACGACGGGGGCGGCGTGGAAGAACATTCCTAGTGCTTATTTGGTTTGCGAGGAGGATAAGAGTATGCCGGTAATTGCGCAAGATAGGATGATTGAGATGGCAACGGCGGAGGGTGGGGAGGTGCAGGTGACTAGATTGAGGTGTGGGCATAGTCCTTTTCTGAGTCGTGTGCAAGAGACGGTGGAGTGGGTTAGGAGGGTCGCTGGGGAGGATTTGTGAAGAGGTGGAATGCGAGAGGGGATCAGGTTTTCACAAAGTCCGGGTCTGGAGCTGAGTCGTCGCATTGTGGGAGCTTCGCAGGCGGCACACGCTCATTCCACGCCGATCTCTTTCGCAATTGTCCCGTACACGTCCCTATCAATCTCCAACCCTTACCCTCAAAGCGGATGCGATGACCGAGACAACAACCCCAACGAACAAATTCACGATACCGACAAGCTCTCGCCTGCGTGTAGTCAACGATCGGCTTAGGCGATGCTCTCAAGTTTATATCTAAGCCGTTTGTTGACGACAGGTCGGGCGATGAATTTGCGTATGATTGATGATTGTGTCAGTGATCTATGCCCGAAGCATCGCGATTTACGCTCGATGTAAATACGCGATGCTTTGGGCATAGATCACTGACACGATCATGCGAAATCGTGATCTGTGTATGTTCGTTGATCTCATGGACAGTCGACCTGGACGATAATTGTCCTTAGGGATGCGCACACGACAAGGTTCTTCTACGACACTCTCCACACATACCAGAAACGGCTTACCTGCTATGATAGCCATCCATCGTAGCAACCGTTACCTCCACTGATATAGTTTCCAAGACCAGGGTACGCAGTGCAAGTAGACCGCACACCTTTCCTACCTTAATCATTGCCCCAGTCTTTAATATTCCGTTGGAGAAAGTTGCCAGAACAATCTCCACCAACGTTATCTTAAAGATTGGCGTAATGTCAGTCAGAGGTAGGCCAGCATAGAGACAGATAGTCTGACTTGATTCGAGTTGTCTTGACGCTCTGAAGCATTCTGAATTGAATTACGTCAGAACGAGAAAACGATGCGAATCCAGATAGCATTTCTGCTTTGTTGCTGGGTATCTCCCTGGAAATTGTGATGGCGTACTGGAAGGATTGCGCGATTTGTTGGCTGCTTTTTTGGGGGTTTTGGTATGGGTTTGGGTGGATAGAGGATACTATGCAGCTGGTGGTACTTTCAAATGAATGGAATTGGAAGTACTACAAGCTTCATTATATCGTGTATTTACATAAATTCATGGTTTCGGTGTATTGGCGGAAAGGTGGATGAGTGGATGGGTGGGATGTTGGACATCGGGATTGGGTTGAATGTATCGAGAGGAAAGAAAATCAGCACAACGCTTTTCTGTCCCAAGAACTTGTTACACTGTGAGGGACTATGAAGATTATGTGATGGTGTCAGTTGCACAGGTTTCCAGTGGTTTTGCAGTGCAGACGAATTATTTTCGTACTTTGGTGTGCAGGTTTAAGAGTGGAAATTGCCATCAAAGGTTGGGGTGTTATCGCACCACCGATAGATCACATGTAAAGTAGGTATGACGAGAGCTTCGTTACTTTGGGAAGGTACTTCAATGAAAGCAAGAGCTCATATTGATATTGCGTATCTAGTGAATCGACCTGTTATCAACCCTCGATACCGGTGTCGCGACAACGACTACCACGTATGAAGCCCTCCTCGCAGCGCTCCAAGCGACAACAACCCCATTCATCGTCGATCCGCTCAAGGCAACGCATCCAACGTCTCAACGACAGCGAACCTCTCCCTCGACTCATCCGACAACGGCGCGTTACCCGGCCTGTCCACGACAACAGCATAGACACCCGCATCCATCGCCGCTTCAGCTTCTATTCAAATCACAAAACATGTTAGTCACTGTACATGAAGTGTGCATATGGAGCTAGCCACGTGCGATGGAGAAGATGTATCGATGTGTCGATGTGAAACATGGTGGGGTCGCGTGATGGGAAAGACTTATGTGGAACGAGACACGCGGATGTGGACGAGAGGGGCAGTAGACGAGAGACGAGAATATGCGGCGTGACGAAGGACGTGTGATGGTGGGATGATAGGTAAGTAACGAATTCGGAACGCGAGACAAAGAGTGGGTTGGAGATGCGGTGGTGGGGTGCAGATGTAAGGGCGGTGAGTAGGCGGTGGTGTGTTGTTTCAAATCACCATTCGCCGTAACAGCCTCACGAAAATACCACATACCTTTTACATTGTCAGTCAAGAAAGCGACGTTCTTGACGTCCTTGCCTAGCTCACGGCATATCTTCTCGTAGGACGTCTTTTCCATTTTAGGACCGGCGTTCACCGTGTCGTAGTGAGCGGCGAACAGGGGTTTAATGTCCCGCGTATTCGGACCGTCTGTGACGTAGGTAAAGAACTGGAGCTGAGCCTGCACGCTGCCGGAGGAGAAGATGGCCAGTGTTTTGCCGGCTGCTTTCCACTGCTCGAGTCGGGGGATCACATCGCTGAAGAGCGGGGTTTTGAGATCACCGTTGCGGAACCCGGTTGTCCAGAGGTGGCCTGCGAGCAAAGGGGTTAGTTTTGCGGTGCAACTATGTGTATTGGCCGATGATTGATAAGATCGATAAAGGCAATGTGCATGTGTGGTGATGGTAGTACGCAAGCAGCGTTTAGAATGGGCTGATCGACACGCTTGTGGTGCGATGGACGGAATGGGGTCTTGCAGCGGCGTCGAGCTGACAGGAAGAGGGTTTGGCACCCCCAAGGGTCGCTGCGACAGGCGGCGACTATCGCGATAATGCTGCCGGTGGTGACTGGCCGATCGAATCATTACTCTGTTTCGATCGAGCTAGCCGCTTTAGAGCGGCGCGGTGTCGGCGCTTGGTGTTGGCAATCATTTGGCTGGACATGGGAGGCCCGGGGTGCGTCGTCCATGTTGAAACACACAATTTGTTACCCACCTTGTAGTTGCTTCAAGTACACAGCCTTGACATCGCGCCGCGTAAGGTCTTGTACGTGGGCGAGTAGCGCATCGGCGCTGCGTTTGGCGTCGTCTGGGAACGATGCGATGAGGGTTTGGAAGTCGGCATCCGACCACGAATTGCGTGCTAGTCTTGTGAGACTGTCTAGTGCATACGGGTACTGCGGCTATTGTGAGCGAGACGGCGTGAAGAGGAAACCCCACTGGCGGGCGTCGCGTGACAGATGACGGAGGTTGGAAGCGCGAGATCATCGTTGGAGTGGCAGGTGCAGGTCGGAAAAGCATCTAGAACTCAGGGGAGGCGAAAGACGCGAGGGGAGCCATGAGTGGCTTCATCATTGCCGGGTGACACCAGGCTGGCATGGGAGAGCGGGCCGGCGTGATTCTCGACAGAGGTTGGTGGTGGTGATCACGATTCCGAATGCGGGGAAGATGCGCCTCGAGACGAACAAAAAGACAACGAGGGAAGGTGGAAGCGCTGGGAAGTGAGACGCGAGAATAGAAACATGAAGGCTTACCATGACATCTTTGACGAATGAGATGCTGGAAATAGTGCCCTCTGGCAGCAGTCAGCCTCCTGAGATGTTTAGGCCAGTCAACGCATGGCAAGGCGAAGCTGGGTGGCGCAGGCAAAAGCTGGGGTAGCGCCCGGGGGAGCGCAGCAACACAGACAGTGCAAGGTGCTGTCGGTGGCAGGCATCGCCATCGGGAAGTTGCTGACTAGACAGCTGCATGCATCGCGAGGTTGGTGGAGGCTGATTGCAGTCGTTCTCGACTAGCCATGCGGGACTCAAGAATGGCAAGCGACTTACCAATGTCGAGCAACACTACCTCTGCTTGGCTCCAGCGCGCGGTGTCGAGGGACGCGAGCGACATTGTTTCCTTGTTGTTGTTGAGTGCAGGGCGGTGAACGGCGGTGAGAAGAAAATCTCTGCTATAGCGCCTCTATACTGCGAACTGTAGTTGTGTGTCTGGACTGGCAGCTAACTGGTGCGAGGCTTGCGGACGGGAACTTCAAAACATGGCGGTGAGGTTACCACGGCAAGTTGTGTATTATTGACATGTGTAAACAAGTTCCTTGTATATTCCTTGACGATGCCGGATGAGGCCTGACAGCCGTGAACGTGCTGTCGAGAAGAAAATTTTCAAAAGCATAGGAGTCATCGGGCATCGGGGGTTGAGGCTTGCGTACAGTCACGATGGCTCTTCCCTAACGACTTCCTTGCAATGATCGTACATCCTCGTGGCAATGATCGTGATGAGGCTGGTCGTTGAGGCGCACACCGTCATGGGAGCCCCAGAATATCCACACCTTCACTCGTGTTTGCGGGGGACCATGGTGAGATGGACGGGTGTTCCTGGCTAACCCGACCATGTTGATGCTCGATGTCGCAAGATTTCCACATAGCTTCCGCAGCCGACCCACTGTACGTCCGCCTGTCACGCAAATCCTCCCGGCTCAACGCAAAAAGTTGAAAATGCTATAGGCTGGGGGAGAGTGTGTTGTCTTTGTTTCTCTACACCGCTCATGGGTAGCCCAGGGACAGGTACAGCGAGTGGGTACAAAGAAATGGCCCGGTGCATGTTACCTGCAGTAGCCCGCCGAGTGCCTGTCCAACACGCTCTCTGGGTGGCTGTGGATGCAGGAGGCTGCAAGTTACTGCAAGCTACTGCGAGCCCTCCTTTAGGGTGCAGTGGGAAGCTTACTCCGGATCCTGCGCAGCAAGACAACAAACAGAGGATTCGAGGCGGGATGGACGCGCGAGGCTATTGCGGCGTGAGCGCATACACGGCTTTGTCTCAGGTAGAGCGGTAGCATGAACCCCGACCATGAAGCAGCGGGATGCCACCTGAGCCCGTCGGGATCATATGGCAGTCGCAATGGCATCGCATCGCATCGCAGCATGAGCTTTCCCCAGATTTCTAATGTTTGCCGCGACCCGCCCGACCCTTGAGGCCGATGTCGAGGGACGATAGACAGTAGTCAGCCGAATAGTGTACCAAATGGCCGCGAGCTAGCGACGAAACACTTGTCATGCTGTATTGGGGCGTAGATCAGCCCCTGGATAGCGCAGTACTGCGCGACGGATACACTGCGGACAATCTGAGCACACGACAGCAGGACGTCCAATGTCGGGTTCAGAGAGCGCAAGGCTCATGCGGGACAAAGTGGCAAGCATCACGAAACGAGAGATAACGGTCGCGTTGGAGCAGCTCGTGGAGGGCGGGCGCGGGCTTCTACAGGCCAGGTGGCAGTTGGGTGCTACGGTGCAACGGGCTACGATCAGCAGCGCCCTGGAGGCGGCGCTTGGGGCTAAGCCAGCATTGGCGCACGACAGCTGGTCAGGCTGGACAGGCTGGACGAGGTCTGGAAGTGCGCCCTGTCCGCGTCGGCCAGGACAATGTTTCAGCGCTCGTCATAGCTAATTTCTGCGCATTCGTCCGCCAGCACAGAGATCAGAGTGGAGCCGATGACTGTGCAAGAGATGATGCCATGGGCAGGACCCACCGGCTGCCAAAGCAGGGACGACCGACGGGGACGGGGCGCAAGTGATGGCAGGCACGACGGGTGACGACCACGGTGGAAACCGATAGAAAGTCATGGAAAGTTGGCAGGCCAGTGGCGGCGCCGGTTGGCCAGGTCTTCGTGCTGCTTTAGCACCTGATCCAATGCAAGCCACGTAGCCATCCCTAGCCAGGCCCGCTAGTCCCAAAGTACGACCCCTGCCACTGGTGGGTCCCCCGAGGGCAGCAGCTCCTGGCGCGCTGCCCTCTAATACCCAGCTGGCCGTCCTTTACCCGCTATCACCTCACCACCATCTCCCGATGCCTCCATAACACGTACCCACCTACTTTGCTCTCGTCGTTGTTCGCAAGCTCTAGCGTTGCTTCCTCATCATCACCACCACAACCCTCACCGTCCGTTGCTGCCTTAATTACCACCGCTCCTCCCTCGCTCTTTCCGCAGCCGCAACCGCTCGCAGCTCAGACGTCAACAACGTCAACAACACCATCCCTTCCGCCCTCCGCCGACTCCCGACACACCCACGCCAACCACGCTATACACGCATCTACTCGACCATATAGCTGCCACCGCCGGGTCTGATTTGATGTGATATTGAGAGTCCGCTGCTGGCCATCCCGACATCCGTCCGACAGCTAGCTAGTCCGAGTACCCGCTCGTCCTCATCTCTCGCCTCACCTCACTTCGACCCGACCGCCGCCGCAATAGCTTTCCCAGGCAGACGTTTGATGCTCTTTCGATCGAATCCAGCATAGCGAACCGCCAACTAGCATCGTCTCGACCACCTTCGACAGCCTGCTAGCTCCCTTTCCGCGTGAGCCCGTGCCATCTGACTCACGCCGTCAATAGCGTCATCCAGACACCTCCCTACTGTCTGCCTACCGACGACACCTCCACTTCCACGTGTTACGACTCTCTTCTCTTTACGCAGCGATACCTCTTCCTTTCCGGACGTCTACGACTCCATCCCTCCTCCACCCACCCCGACAGCTCGTTGACTCGAGCTATCCATACGCAATTAATACCGACAAATGAGAACCACACTCTCTTGAGCATTTCCTTGCTGTTTCCGTCGACGGACTCCTGTGCATATCACCGACGACTGCTTTCTGTTTCTCCAGCCTCCCGCTGCTGCCTTACGACATATCCGGTCCGACCTATCCCATAACCATCGGCCGCCATTACAACCATTTATTGATATCTTCCCAAGACTCCGTCACCTAGAAGTCTGATAGAGCATCGCTTTTGGGCTTTCGGCTGTCTGCCCATTGTTTATCCGCATATCGAGCTTCCCCTCTTCCTGTTCCTTTGTTTGTTCGGCTTCACCACGACAGCCACCCCGTTCCACTACACACTATTCCAATGGAGTGCATGCGCGATCACCTTCACGACGGCGTTGTGCTACATGGACGATACGAGACCATCTCCCCTCTCAACAATGGCTCTTTTGGCATGGTCTTCCAGGCCAAGGACCTCGTAACTGGCGACAATGTTGCCATCAAGGTCATCACCAAGAGCACCGCCGCCGTCAACTGCCCTTCTGCTTTCGCAGTCGATGAGCGTTCCGAGGAGCTTGGCGTTCACCTGCACCTTGGCGACCACTCCAACGTTGTCAACCTGCTCCAGTCCTTCGAGACCCAGAACCACATCTACCTGGTCCTCGAGTTCTGCTCCAACGGCGACCTGTACGAGGCCATCCGTGTTGGCAAGGGCCCCCTCGAGACCGAGCACGTGCGCGACTTCATGATGCAGCTTGTCGGTGCTGTCGAGTTCATCCACTCGAAGGGTATCTACCACCGTGACATCAAGCCCGAGAACATCTTCCTCACTCAAGATGGCTCCATGAAGCTTGGCGACTTTGGTCTTGCCACTACCGACACGTGGTCCTACGAGATTGCTGTAGGCAGCGACCGCTACATGGCGCCTGAGCAGTACGACCCTGGCAACACTGGTTACTCTACTGAGAAGGCAGACATCTGGGCCATTGGCATCGTCCTCCTCAACATCCTCTTCCAGCGCAACCCCTTCGCTGTCCCATCCACTTCAGACCCTCTGTACGCCGACTTCGCACTTGACCGTCAGAGTCTCTTCGACGTGTTCCCCAACATGTCGCAAGATACCTTCGAGGTCATCAGGCAGTGCTTGGCCATCGACCCCGAGAGGCGCAACCTCAACGCCGTCAAGGATGCCTTGGCCCGCGTCATCAGCTTCACCACCGATGACGAGAGCCTTGATGACTTCTGCACTGAGGAGCGTGACGTCGTCGCCGTCGGAGCCAACCGTGAGCCCCTCCGCACACCTTCCATCTCGACGCCGCAACTCGAGAACAATGGTTCATTCCCATGGGCGAAGGCCTTGGCCATGTCGCCACCTCAGCAGTTCCGTCAGCTCTCAGCCATTCCTGACGACGAGATCTACGAGGACGACATGTTCCCGGGTCCTCCCTACGACGTCAAGCCAGATAGCGCCTCTGCCGTATCTTTTGTGGACTCTGGCTTAGGCTTATCTTTCAAGTCGGTTGACGTCAGCGAACCAAAGTCGATGAACTTCACTCGATCTCGGCCCGTTGCTATCTCTGGCTCGCTTCCTGCCAAGAACTTCAACAGCATGTCGTCCGTCTTCGGTAAGAAGCGCGACATGATCTCGAAGAGCTGGAGTGACCTTTGGGATGAGGAGGATGACGATGCGCAGTTCCTCGCTGAGCTTGAGAACAACTGCCACTCTTTCAGTGCTGAGAAGCCCAAGCCCAAGGCTGTTGTCTCCGAAGCCGGATCTGGCGTCTCGACCCCTCGCGGCTTATCTGAGGTGAAGAACCCTGCCACGGTCCACAACAGCAGGGATCGCTCGCCTAAGAACATTCGCTCTGCGGTCGACCATGTCAGCGCGGCGACTGGATTCGTCTTCGAGGAGCATCGCACCCCAGCACCTGCTCGCAGCCCCAAGCGCTCTGCTGCCGACAAGTGGGCTGCCCTCGGCGATCGTCGACGCAGCCCTGCCGTCCAGGCCCAGCAGCAAGTTCAGCAGCAGACTCCGTCAAAGCCAATGAGGTCGCCCAAGTCCGCTGAAGCTCCGAACTCCGCCCGGAAGCGGAGCCGGACTGGAACTGGCCGACGACCGATCCACTGGGGCTCCAGTCACAACGAAAACAACAACCACCCTGTCAGCTCCTGGGAGCAGAAGGTGGACAACTGGTACAAGAGCAAAGATTGGCGCTCTCATACCGATCACGCCCAGATCACGGACGATCTGGGTGACCTTGAGTGGGTGTGGTAAGGCACTATGACCTGCCACTTGTAGTCTTGACAACTTTTCTTATCCCTTTTTTTCTTTGCTTTGATTTCGAGGAATACGTTGTTTCCAGGAAGCAAGAGTCCTACGATTCCCAATCCTCAACCCTCCACGTTCAAATTGTAGCCGTTAGAGATACCATTTCCTATCTCCTCTCCTCTCTACCTTATACCTGTACACTCCACTTCACCGACGACCTCATCATTTCGAGCTTCTATCTTGTCGCTTGGTATCTCTCCTTTGTTACTTCACGGGTGTGTTTGTGGCTAGCTTCTGGGACTCTTGCATTGTTGGCGGGTGAAAGAAACTGTTCTGATGAAGGCTTTCGTCAAACTGCAAATGCTCAAATATGAAAAGGGAAGCAAGCGGCATCTGGGATGGAGTTTACGTTTTTTCTGTTGGCATCGAGAGGAGCCTATCTCTCCTCTTTCACAATTCGCTTCTTAGGGATGATTAGTTAGTCAAGACTCGTATCCGTCGGAGATTCCTTCAGCACTGGCACCGTTTCGCAAAAAGTCGATCGGTCGCGAAAAGGATCCGGGATTTACCCACTCATTAGTACGTCTTCTGCATCCAGTGACGATTTCCTTGAATCAAAAACCATTGCGGTAGATGCCCTACCGTACAAGTAAATAAGCTTCTTTCTCAGATTGTATATATATACCTATAGATTTAATCCCGTACGTACATTGTAATTAGACCCAACCCATAGAACGCGCTTCTCGCGATGAAAACTAGTATCACCAAGGATCATCCATGCACCTGTTCAACGTGCAGAGGATTGATCAACACAACATCGCAATTCCCATCTTACACATCCATACATACACTCAACTCACCATCCCATCAATCACACACTCATCCTCGCCTCCCCCGTAGCAAACCCCCCCACCAGCCCAAACTCCCCCTCCACATCCTCAAACCCCTTCCCCTCAACCACCATCTTCGCCACGGCCCTCGCACACACCGGTATAATACCCATCCCCCCTCCATTAAACCCACACAACATCCACTGTCCCTCCTTCACCCCTGGAACACGGCCAACGTGTGGCATCCCATCTGTCGTCTGCGCCTGTATCCCCGTCCAGATTGTGTCTGGTTGGGCGGCGCTGTTTTCCCAGCCCAGGAAGGTTGTAGACATGTAAGATGTCCAGTGGGAGTAGATGGAGGGGGGGAAGTGGCCTGTGAGAGCGGAGTCGTCGACGGTGTTGTACCATAGGGATTTGTTGTGGGGGTTGGAGGTGTAGAGCCAGGAACCGCCGCCGACGACGATGCTGGAGTCTGGGCGGGGGTTTAGGTAGTCTGTTCCTGTTGGGTGGCCGGGTGATGAGGGGGCGAAGGCGATGTTGTAGGTGGTGGATAGGTGGGGATGGATGGGATGGGAAGGGGTGTGGTGGCTGTTCATTCCTTTGTAGGGGGTTATTGTGCCGCGGAAGGAGGGGAGGAGGGAGGGCGTGTAGGCGTTTGTGGCGTGGATGAGGGATGTAGTGGTAAGGGTGCCGCGGGGTGTGTGTAGAATAGTACCGTTTGATGTAGATGTGAGGTGGGTAACCGGCGTATTCATCTGCACATTCAACACCCCTTCCCCACCTCCATCTCCATCCCCATCCTCATCCTCCTCACTCCCACCAAACCTCCCCACCAACCCCTCCAAAACCCCCGTAACCAATTTATACGGCCAAAAACTCGCTACCTCACACGTAAACGCCCCCACCGCCCCTTTCACACTAGTAACCCCCTCCACATACCTCCCTTCAACCACACTCCTGCTCTTCGTCCACTCCTCCCCCTTCTCCACCGCATCATCAAACACCCTCTTCACCTTCTCAAACTCCTCGCTATCTTGAAAAACATCAAAGCTACGCCGGAGTTCAAACTCGCATTCTTGAGCTAACCCCTCGTCTTCAACCAGCGATTTCAGCTCGTAAATCACGCGTTGGTGGTAGTCCGCCATCTCCGTCCTCAGCGCGCTGTCTTGCATACCCGCCAGTGTCGCCGTCTTGATTTTAGAGTGCCCGCCGTTGCGTGCGGTGGCGCCGCTGCAGAGGGAGCGGGCGTCGAGGAGGACGACGCGCGGCATGCGTTTTCCCGTGGCGAGGTGGCTTTTGTGGTAAGTTTGGAGGATGTGGTATAGGGTTAGTACGCCAGCCATTCCGGAGCCGATGATGGCGATGTCGCAGGTTGGGGGGAGGGAGGGGGTGCTGCGGAGGGTGGCGTAGGGATGGGGGTGTTGGAGCCAGTAGCTGGGCATTGGGTTGGGGACGGGGAGGTAGTCGTGGGGTTGTTTTTCGTGAGAAGAGGTGGTGGTGGTGGTGGTGGTGGTGGTGTGGGTTGAGGGGGGATTGGGAGGGGCTGGTATGACGACTTTCCTGAGAACCATGTTTGTGAGTAGAACGGTGATGTCGTGATGTTTGGAGTAGGATGTGGCAACATCGACTGTTTATACATGCAAGATGTTGATCAACGGCTTGTTTGGGGGCCATTTCGTTGTGGCTTACTTCGGCGTTCGGGCTAAAGTCAGAGGCGTTAGATGTCGCATCTCACCTTCCATTCCGGTTGGCTGCAGGTGTTCTTATCGGTAATCGTACGTCAGTTTACGGGTATAAGCGCATGGTGAATCGGAAGAAGATGACTTTTGACGATCTTTGGATTTTGACTTGTATACAGTCGGGGTATCATGGAAAGGAAATAGGTTCTTGCTCCTACGCCGATGACTGCACGGCGGACCTATGGCACACTCGGAGTCGTCGGACTCGTCAGTCCACCTTGACTCTTCCTCCTGTCCTTCTTCTTCTTGGGGGCGGGAGCGATGATGCCCTTTTTACCCTGCGCTTCCAGTGTCGTCGGTGTGCCTACCGCCTTTGGTGTGCCCACTGCAGACGGTGCCCTGCTCGGTGGCTGTGTCTCGATTTTCAACCCTGCAGCAGGTGTAGACTGTGAGGCTTGTGCCGCTTGCTCTTGTGCCTTGTTCCTCGCATTTACAGCGGTCTTGGTGCCCTCGAAGACGAACGCGCCTGGCTCGCCCTTCAGCGGGTTCTCGTCCATGTATTCGTCTCCGTATGCGTTTGTGAGATTGAGTGAGTGCATGAAAAGCGCGTCGGAGAACTCGGTGGTGGATGCCAGTGGATCCGCCGCCTGTGCTGTGGCTCCTGCTCCTTGTGACTGCGAGCCCGCTACGTCTGGGTCTGTTGGCGCCAGTGTCGGACTACCGATTCGACTCGCTGTAGTCGCCGCTTTCGCTGCTTCATGTGAAGGAGGGAAGTACGAGTATCCCGTCGCAGGTGTCCAGTGTGTCATGTTCTTGGATATCTCAGCCATCTGCTCCATGCGCGTCGCGACGGTCAGCAGTCTACTCTGCACAACATCCAGCAAACTCGGCGCCATGAGAACCTTCGTATTGTGCGTATACCAGTTGCCCTCGACAAACATGCCGTTCTTCTTGTTGCCATCATAATCCGTGACCTCGGCCTTGTGTTGGCGCTGGAGAATCCATGGGTGCCCTTCGCCCTGCCCTTCGCCTGCTATAACGTATTGTATTCCTTGTGGTACACTGTTGAGTCTTTGATTCCATAGCGTCGGATCATTCATGATTTGTTGAGCATTGGCCGGGTCATGCAGATTGAGGTTAGTGAAGACGGATATGTTGATGCACTCCTCGGCATCGAACCATGGCGACGAGGTGAAGTACCAGAAAAGGTTGTTTCCGGCATTCAGGTCTTGCCCGGGCAGAGTCGCGATGGTCGAGGGCGCATCGTATTCTTGCTCGTCGGGGGGCGGGAGTGTCGGAGGCATGTTGGCGGTGGGTTTGTGAGTGAAGAGTATCAGGGCTGTCTGGCAGCTCTTGAAGGTTGGTGATGGAGAAGCTACTGGTAGGTAGCACGGGCCTCTCACCTCCGCGTGTTGGCCGCAATCGACTTGCGCCGTCTTCTGTGCACGACCACGACAACTTCACACTCAACACCATGGATCTCGTACAGACAGTGCGCAAAGAAGGCAGCCGGTAAGCTTCCTCATTTATTGATGTAAAGCATCAGCTGACAGTATCCAGCGGCGGTCGCGCCGACTTCAAATGGGAAGACGTCAAGAACGATGCGCAACGCGAAAACTACCTGGGCCACTCGCTCATGGCCCCTGTCGGCCGTTGGCA
The DNA here is from genome assembly GCF_024043165.1 of Alternaria incomplexa. Taxonomy (NCBI): domain Eukaryota; kingdom Fungi; phylum Ascomycota; class Dothideomycetes; order Pleosporales; family Pleosporaceae; genus Alternaria; species Alternaria incomplexa. The sequence continues at coordinate 217,225 of NW_026249862.1, read as the reverse complement.
ACAAGGACGCGACCTGAACTGGTATGCAAAGGGCGACGAGGAATCCAAAGAAGCCGAAGCTGCGCGCATCAAGGAAGAGAAGCGCAAACTGAAGGAGGCTGAGGAAGACGCCATGCTAGCTGCCATGGGTCTGCCCGTGCCAGTGCGCAATAACGCGAACCTGACGCCACTCGGCCAGAAAGCACACGAGGCAGACGTCAAGGATACGCTAGATGAGAAGGCCAAAGTGGAGGACGACGGCGACAAGGCGAAGAGGAGGGAGAAGAAGGAGCGTTCACGGAGACACAGAGATGACGACGGAGAGCGAAGGAGACGTCATCGATCGCGGAGTCGTTCGCGGGACAGAGAGCGACGCCACAGACATAGAGAACGTTCACGGTCGCGCGACAGGCGGAGAGACGATGTGCGCGATGACAGGCGCAGACACCGATCACGAAGTCGCGACCATAAGCGACGAGACGAACATACAGAACGCAGGCGAGACCGCGATGTCGATGCGAAGCGGTCGAGGTCACTATCGAGAGACCGGAGACGGCGAAAGGACACGAGAAGCAGGTCACCACACGAGAGGAGTGAGAGGAGGAGGGATTGAGGAGTGTAGCAGATACAGCGAACATATCCTCAAAGCAGTTCTAATCAGACCATGGGCGTTCTTTAGATTTCTACCGGTATGGTGCCACCCAGTTCAAGCGTTCATGAGAGCTTATGTAGCTTTAGCGAAATCTTCACGTTGGACATCCAGACATTGATCCAAACGAAGTTCTCGCGATTCTTCAAACAGCAACCTACTATGCATGCCGGAAGAAGTCGTTTCGTGCACCTGACTACCCCAGTCCAAACCCACATATCCCCACGCTGCACGCCTTTCGGGATCTCCCTCCGACTCGGCAACCTCGGCCGGCTCCCCATAGCCCCCCAAACCCCTCATCATCAGCATGTAACAATGATACACAGTAGCGTCTTCGCTATTGCATCCTCACCGCTGCGATTTGCCTTTTCCTTACCTCAAACCCCGAATCACATAACCATCCTTCTTTGCCTAACAACTCCGACTTGAACACCCTGATCCCATCCATCTAACCCCAGTCATCCCATCACCAAACACCATGACCGCAGCACCACCATCCATACCCGACTGGCGCACCCTCGCCGCCTCAAAACGCGAATCTGTGTACGCTAAAATACCGAAAGATTGGCGTCTGCCTTCTTCGCAAACATCTCAGTACACAGAAACGTCCAGTATATCTGTGCTAGATGTACCACGAACATGCGGCATCCTGACCGAGAAAGAGCTAGACATTACTGAAAACTACGATGCCACTGACCTGGTGAAGATGATGGCAGAGGGCCAATTGACGAGCACAGAAGTGGTAACGGCATTTTGCAAGAGAGCAGCTGTGGCGCAGCAGTGCGTGAGTTGCCTAACAGAGATCATGTTCGAGGAAGCGCTTGCTCGAGCGAGGGAATGCGATGATTTTCTGAAGAAGCAAGGGAGGGTTATGGGACCGCTGCATGGACTGCCGATAAGTCTGAAGGACTCCTTCAACGTAAAAGGCGTTCAAGCAACACTTGGTTACGTCTCTTTCATCGCGCACCCGCCCGCTGCTTCGAACTCCTCTTTGGTCACTCTCCTGCACTCCCTCGGCGCGGTGTTTTACGTCAAAACCAATCTCCCTCAGACTATGATGACAGCGGATTCCCACAACAACATCTTCGGCCGCACGCTAAACCCGCTCAAACTGTCTCACACAGCCGGCGGTTCTACAGGCGGCGAGGGCGCCCTCCTCGCTATGAAAGGGAGCGTCCTGGGTGTGGCAACCGATGTAGCAGGTTCAAACCGCATCCCCGCGATATGCTGCGGCGGCTCGTCTCTGAAGCCAACGGCAGGCCGAGTCCCGTTTGCAGGCGGCGTCGCAGTCGGTCGGCTGGGAAGTCCCGGTTCCGTTCCCGTGGTCATAGGCCCGTGTGGCCGTTCTGTCCGCGACTACGAGCTTTTCATGCGCAGTGTGGGCGACGCGAAACCGTGGCTTTACGACGAAAACAGCCTCAACGTGCCGTGGCGGCGCGTCCAGCCTTCGCCTCACCCCCTGCGCTTCGGTCTCGTGCGGGGCTGTAAAGAACGACCGCTCCACCCGCCTATCGCTCGCGCACTGCATACCACGGCGATGAAATTGAAAGCGCAGGGGCATGAGATCGTCCTCCTCGACGAGAAAATACCGGATCTCTACCAAACCGCCCTGCTAGCATGGAAGTTCTTCATGCTGGACCCGAAGAAGACGCCACTGCAATATATCAAAAACGGAGGCGAACCGCCTGTCCCCTCGCTATCAACATGCTCGTTCCCCGAGTTGAGAGACTGGGTGCCTAGTCTGGATGAGCTGTGGGATTTGAATGTGCAGAAAGCGGGGGTTGTTAGGAAGTGGCATGGGGTGATGGTTGGCGAGGGGGAGAAGGGGTTAGATGCTGTTCTGATGCCGGGGTATCAGGGTGTGGCACCAAAGCATGATACGTATGGTCTTCCGATTTATACGGTTGTGGTTAATTTGCTGAATTGGCCGAGTGGCGTGTTGGCGGCTGGGAAGGCGGAGAAGGGGGGTGATGCGGAGTTTGCGAAGGAGGGGGTGAAGTATGAACCGCCTTGTAAGTGCTGTTTGCGAATCGAGGGTATGATGGGGGCTAACTTGTTACAGATGATGCGGATGAGTGTGAGGGTCTACCTACGCATGTACAGGTTGTGGGGAAGAGTATGATGGACGAGGAGTTGGTGGAGGTTATGAAGGTTGTGGAGGATGTGCTGAAGAGGTAGTATCTGCTTTGATACTTTTCTGCGATTACATGCCATCTTGATGAACTATGTCGAAATGTCTGTATCTCAAACTCACACCACATAAGTGCATATCTGCAGCAAACATGTTGGTGTCTAGACATCCAGGGCCTGAAGTTCGCATCATGGCGGCCCTCCCAACCCCCCACTGACATCAAACATCTGCTTAAACACAGTGTTAACCAGCATACCAGGTCCTATCTTCATCGGCACAGCAACCTCCTTCCCTCTCCTTCAGCGGCTCTTTCCCTGCCATCATCTCCACTGACCCCGTCTCTCCACCACCATAACCCCATCCCATTCTATACCAATACTCCGGCCAAGAATGCCCATTCCCATCTTCCAGCCCCGTTTTCTCCATGATGTGGCTTGCATCTGGTGAGATACCCAGAACTTGTACTCGCGAGCTTGCAATACTCAGATAATACAGCATCTGTGCTGCATAGTGCTGCATAACCATGTCATCCAGTGCAGCAAAGCCGAAGGCGTCGGGCTCACGATCTGGAACGAAGTTGGCGCGGGTGTAGTGGATATCTGGTGGGGATAGGAGGCGGAGGTGTCTTAGATGGGGGTGTGCGGCGATATGGGTCTAGAGACGTTGTAAGTTTTTGCTATTAGAGTTGTGGGGAGATAGACGGGTTGCTTACTAGAAAAATCTTCTGGTCGAATATCATGTCAGAGCCGGGTCGGTCTGGCACTAAATAAGAGAGTGGGTTGGGACCTCGAATCGGGTGGAGGGATTGGCGGGGGAAGTGTACGGCGAGGCCATTGAGATAGGGAAGTGATTTCAGTAGCTTGGCAATATCGTCTGGGGGGTAGAAGGGTACGCGATCTGTGACCTGGCCGTCTATACCGAGTTGGCGGAGGGAGGTGTGGCGGGCGATATAAGATACATCGACGATGCGTCCGTCTGCCATGTCGAGCCAAAGCTTTTCCAGGCTGTTGAAGGAGTTGAGGAGTGCTTCGACAGCTTGAATGGTGTGTTCTAGTGGAGAAGAATTCCGAGCCATCGTAACGTTCAACTCAGTGAGGTTGCAAACGGGCGCAAGTACTGCCATGAGATCGACGATGCTCTCGCAATCCACTAGCTGAAGACATTTGAGTTTGGATAAGTCGACGTTGCCCTGCACTAGAGCTGCAGCGCGTCGCCCCAAGACCACCTGCTCCAGGCTCATCCGTGATAACTTGAGTCGAGGAGGCGCACTGCCACTTTCAAACGGCCCTCCGAAGACTGTCCAATCTGGTCGTGCATCTGGGCGATCAGGATACGCCATGAGACTGAGGCAACCAGGACGTGTCACAATCCTGAGTTCTTTGAGATTCGGAGCGCTGCGCACGAGTAGTCCAGCCGCCTTGCATTGTTCGCTGCCCATGTCGTCGGGCATCACGGTGAGCGACTCGATATTCGCAAGTCGAGAGGATATCCATGATTCGTGAGCTCCGTGTGCGTAGCTTACGTTAGAAGTACCAAGCCCCAGATTGAAAAGAACATCGAGCCGCTTCAGCTTTGTCTGATGCTGCAGTAGATGCAACAAAATCCCTGTGGGTAAATTGACTTCCCCAGCTAGAGCACACAGTGCCTCCTTGGGAAGTTCGTTGATGATTGTCATGAGTAGCATCTGCGTGGAATAGTCGCATGCGCCGTACAGCTTCTCGGTGCCAACGCGGGCGATGTAGATACTTTTTACGTGGGGTATGACGCCGTTCCCAGGCTCGAGGAGTGTGTTCAGCATCTCTGGGGTGAAATTATCCGACGCTATCGTAAGGTTCGAAAAAGCCATTGGCGTGATGATGTCTCGCCATTCGTGGTTGACGAGACGAACGGCTGCATTGGTGACTTTGTCGCGTACGGAGGCGAAGATGTTGGTCTTCATCTCTGCCGGGAGGCTTGAGAAGCTAGCTGGGCCCGATGATTCGGTCATCTTGAATGAGTTGAAAGTTGGTGTGTGGTCAGGGGTGACAACAAGGCAGATGAGTTGAGTGGGTTGCGCTTGTCACTGGTGGAGCGCAACGAGTTATGGTTCCAAAGAACGGCGTGAGAGCCCAGACAACAGTCCGAGTGAAAGGCTCTGGAGGCGCTGACGACGTTTCTTCTCATTGTTGGCAGTTGATGAGTGAATGGGAAGGGATGTAAGGAGTGAGTTGTCATCGAAAGACCCCGCTACTGCCTGAAGCTGTGACATATTGTTCGCGAGGGCACACTTTTCTAGCAGCGCTGAGTTCTTGAATCGAGATGTCTGGTTGACTTCATTCATCTCGAGGCCTACCGCAGCCCATCGAAGGAGAGTTGATAAAGTAAGCTGCTTCGCGAACGAGTTCTCGTTGTTCTGAACAAATGCAGCCGGACGCAATTGGTTTACGGAGCCGATGAACATCCGCAGACAGGCGTCCCAGAAGTGGCTGGAGAAGCCAGTAATCTCGACATCGCTGGCGCGTCCAGATTCTTCCAAGAACACGGCGTGGGATTGACGGATGACGTTGAAGCTCGGGGTCGTGGCGACGGACGCGGTTGTGCATATCACCGCTGCCTTCCCAATCCGCGCGCGAAGTCCAAGCTTCGCTGCGGCTTTGACTGAGTTGACGAGGAGCAAGATCCTTTTGGGGACTACGAGCAACTCGCCGGTTACAGATATTTCGACACAGCTCATCGAGACGAAGACATGCGGTTTTGCGGATACCAGCACGTCGCGCCCGAGATCATGTAGCAGTCTGGCTGACCTATCCTGCCCGAGAATCTAAAGTTGCGTGAAGCTCTTCAGACTGGTCGAAACCGCGTAACTGTGAAAGCTCTAGGAGTTCCGGGGTTCCTGTAGAGGTGCAAGGTCAGTATGTGTCTTACGCATCTGGTACAGTCGGGACTTACCTTGAGGTAGGCCGGAACAGCGTCACCAAACTTGAGATTGCCATCGCTATCGCCATCGCTATCGCCATCGCCAGCCTCTTGCTCTAGCGGAACAAATGTTGAGACGCGACCATCGATGTTGAAGAGCTTGACGAATGAGTTGCGCTCGGCCTCCGCTTGATTGACAATGAGGTCGGCACTATCCATGATGAGTGGAAGATCGAGCGACTTGGATGAGGGTAGTGGAAGATGGTTGCGATGGTGAGTAAAGAGTAGAGGGGAGGGGTTGTAGAGGGTAAGATTGAGGTTGTTGTGAGAGACTGCCTCTGTAGGTGAGTGCCTACCAAGGCGTACGGACCCAAGTTGCAAAGGCAACCAAAACAGCGCGCTTTGGCGAAAAACTCTGCAAGGCAGGTGCAGGCGAGAGCGACCGTGACATTTGAAAAATGTAGGAGTGTTGATTGGCTTGTATGCCTCAAAGGGCTGCGCTCGCATGGTGACGCGATAACTTGTCGAGAGACTCTGCAAAGCCAGTGAAGGTGAGAGTGACTGTGATTGTCGGATAAATATAGGAGTGTTGGTTTGTTTAGGTGCCTCGATGGGCTGCGCTCGCATGGTGGCGCGATAGCTTGTCGAGCGTGTGCGAGAAGACGATTCTGAGACGGTCGCGCAAGGAAGCGGGTTGCCGCCAAGTACTCACACTCTCAGGCGTATATTTCTCGCAGTCGCTTTTGGGTGACGATCAGTGGCGAGGATCATCAGAAAGTTGAGGGGGTGTTGGTTGGGTTCGTTGCCTCAAAGGGCTGCGCTCGCATGGTGGCGCGAAAGCTTGTCGGGCAACTGCGAGAAGACGATTCCGAGAAGGTCGCGCAAGGAAGCAAGTTGCTACCGAGTACTCACATTCTTAGATGTCTTTCTCGCAGTCGCCATTGTTGGAGGGGAGGGGCGGGTGGTGGTGAGGTGGTGGTGCGGATTGGGTTGTTATAGCGTCGACGTCTTTTTATTTAGGCAGCAGCGGAAGTCGCAGTGACTCACGTTTGCTTAGTGTAAGGTGAGTGACCATAAAAACAAGGTGACGTCAATGTATGTTGGCAAAGTTAAACGTGAAGCCGCCTTCACCCGCTTGCCTAGCTCGAGCGACTTGGCATGGCAACCGTTGAGTATAATGCTGTTGCCTCCCCCAATACCGGAGACGCGAGATGCTGTGGCAATATATAACAGAAGTGAACTCTGTACTTCGTCCATGGATACTAAGGCCGGTACCAGAGTAGGACATGGAGGGACCGCTCACGAAACTGATCACTGCTACGCACGGGAGATAGTCTGCAGGGCGTTAGCAATGCGATGTTTGACTGCAGTCAAGGGAGGACGTACGGTAATGAACACTTCGAAAGCGGAGTCGGTACGACGTCATGAAGGGCAAATCTCAGTCCAGAGCCCGGTGATACCAGGACAGTATCGCTCGATCACGCACGGTTCTGAAGTACATATCGACTCGACAATATTGCTTGCATTCATGTGAAACTACATACTATACATATTGCGTGGTTTCCATGACACCAAGACCTTTTTTGATTGCATGACGTGATGACAAGCGAGGTGTGACTAACCCAGACTACACATGCTATACATGTAATACAAATGGATGTATAGTTACAGTATACCAGACATCGTGCTCATGCGAATCGAGCGTTGTAGATGAAGGGGGCATAGTTCTCTACCCATCGAGACGCCGTGCCCTTCAAGAAGATCCTCCGTTGGTTTGGTGTGTGAAGTCCGTGGGTCTGAATCAGATGAGAGTCGTACTCTGATGGACTGCTAAACTTGTGGGCTGTGTTGCATCCTTCTACGTAGCAGGAATGGTCTTGTGGCTTCTCGTGCTCGAGCACAGTTGGCTGATTGACTCTGTGCTCTTCCTGCAAGTGGTTACGATAGGGGACGTGTGCTTTGTAGCGGACTTCGCACCCCTCAAATCGGCATGTGACAATCGTGTCGCGGTCGTACAAGGCCATGGCGTATTTGAGATGATCTTCTTTCATGTACTTGTCGATATGGATAAATGATGCGAAGTCGGTGCGTGGGCAGCCGTCAACTGGGCACGCGGCGGGATAATACTTGGTGTGCTTGGTGACGACATGCTCCTGCAACGCCCTCTTGTTTTTGCAGGACCAATCTCCTTTCTTATCACCGTTTGGAACCTGTCTTGGGTACAGGCTTACTTCCTCGTCTTGTTTTGTGATTGGAGAGCCTCGGACAAGAATGGGCAGTATCTAGTACAGCCATGCCGAAGCGCTCACGTACACCTTGAGTTGACAGATGGCGCGAGCATTGGCCAGTTGCAAATCATGCTTATCGGCTAAGTGCAGTGCGGATGGTGTGCCAGCGCCCGCAGGATGCCTCTCATGGCGGCACCCCATTCAAGAAAAGAACTGAACAGGTCTGGAGCCTACATCAACATGGAAACATGCAAGACAGGTGACACAACGTCGATGTAGACTCCAGGCCTGTTCAAGTTTTTCCTACGCTGACGCAGCGGAGTGGTTGAGTTCTTGACCGATGCCTCGTATAGTGATTTGGTCGCCGTGTACAACGCGGAGGAGATCGTCTGCTGCGCCGTGCCGTAAGTCATGCGATCGGAATGTAACAATTGTATTCAATATAGTCTGGAAGAGTTTGAAAGCAATGTCCATACCGTTTGATCTCATCGGTTGGCTTCGTATAATCGTATGCGCGGGGGTGATGTGACAGAAGAGAGGGAGGTGTGGATGTACCCATTCGATCCTCTTGAGTGGATGCGTGGCAGCCTGAGCGAGGATGGCTTATATGGTGTTGCCGCATTTCGCGTTGTGATGTCGCATGGTGTTGACAAGGATCAGACTTGCTGGGTGAAGACCGTCATCATTGTTGCCAACCAGGATGTTTCGATGCGATCTGTAGGGTTCGGAAGGTTCTCCACCACATACTTAGGGTAGCATGTACTTGACAAGATGTGCGAGTACAGTAAAAGTACTTGCTACCCTTAGCGATCCCGAGTTACCAATCGCCATTGGTGCCTTCAACTATATCGTCTCCTTTGTGTGCCAGCCTGACGGCGAAGTATGAGCAAAAGGTTTTGCTCTCGCAACCATTCTTCTTTGCTGCAGCTGACAACACAGCTCAAGGATGCCCACTGTTCTCAAACCGAGCCACGTATACATCTGGGGCTACAATGATACTTCTCGGAGTCAATGAAAGATGCTTTGTATGCTGGAAGGGAAGATGAGCTAGGCTTGAGATGGACGGGAGTACATCTGTATACTGCAAACCTATATACAACGGCCACGATACTATCAGCAAGTAAGCATAGTTTGCACAGTGGGAGCGTGCAGAAGGGAGCTAGAGTGATTTCGAGAAAACAAGTTGTCCATAGAAGGCTGATGGTAGCTCATCCCACCTCCTTCTAACACGGTATGACATGACGGAATGACGCAAGTGTTTTCGCGGTCGTAAAACTTGAAGTATCGCCGAGTTCAACATTCTCCATGAACGCGATACTGGTTTGGCATTCCGATGACTGGCGAAGTCTTTGCGATATCCCGATGTGATCGGATGACTTGAGACGGCTGCCGTCGGAGGGGTACTGAAGAGCGTCAGACAGCGACAGCCGACATACGGTGTTAGCCAGCATCACGAAGCTGCTGCAACACCAACGTCACGCATCCAGCCATGGCAGCCTTGGAAAGGCATCTCGGCAGCCCTAGAAGCCAGGCGAGGCTTCGCGAACCACGGCTCCTGTGCCAATAGCGGGCAGCGCGATGGAAAATTCGCCGCCTGGAGTTTCGGGCCCCACGTTCTTTGAGGCCCTCGCCGCTAGTTGTTGGCCCGAGCCAGGTTCCGTCCCCGAGATTACCCGACCTAAAAATGGCGGACCCTGACAATGGTGGCTCGCAGAAAGGAGAGGGTGGGAGACTTGGGCTGGAAGAGGCATGTGAACACTTGTACATCCCCACAGTGGATTTTCCATGTTGAATCGACGGCTGCGGGCTGCCTTTAGACGCGATTTCGTCAAGCCATAGGCAGTGTGTGGCTGCTACGGCAACGCTTGTGGGGGTTCCGTTGGGATCAAGAGGCAGAGTACCGTGAATTGGATGCAGAGCAGGCCGTCGATATATAGCAATTGAGACGTCCAGGAAGCCAATTGGAATGCGACGACCATCGTGAGGACTTTTTCTCATTCACCATTGTCCCAACCCGCGATTCCGAGGTGTTGATGAGGGTGCGCTCGGGATAGCGGGCAAGGCCACTAGCACGTGATTGGCTTAGTGCGAATTAGCGTTGCTGGCAGAATTTGTCGCAGCTTCGCTACAAATACACCGTTCTTCCCTCAACGCAGCACCAGCATCTGCAACCTCACCTTTTTCAACCAATCTCCCCTCCATACATCATCCAAGATGTCGGGCGCACAGCAGGGTGTGTATTACATCGACGAATTGCACGAGACGACGCTGACCAGATTGCAGACAAGTCCCTTTTCGGGATGCCAGGTTTCGTGGTGGACTTCTTGAGTACGTTTATCTCCATCGACAGGTCCATCAATCCGTCTGCCATTGGCAATTGGATGTGATGCGAGCGTTGTCGGCCAAGTTTTGCTCTCGCAACAGCCACTAACAGCTTATCAGTGGGTGGTGTTTCCGCCGCCGTCTCGAAGACCGCTGCTGCCCCCATCGAGCGTGTTAAGCTCCTCATCCAGAACCAGGTAAGCATCATCAGAACCTCGACCCCCGCATGTCGACAATTGCTAACCCACCCCGCAGGATGAGATGCTTAAGTCCGGTCGTCTCGACCGCAAGTACGATGGCATTGGCGAGTGCTTCAGCCGTACCGCTAAGAACGAGGGTGTCCTCTCCCTCTGGCGTGGTAACACTGCCAACGTCATCCGTTACTTCCCCACCCAGGCGCTCAACTTCGCTTTCCGCGACACCTACAAGTCCATGTTCGCCTACAAGAAGGAGCGTGACGGTTACGCCAAGTGGATGGCCGGTAACTTGGCCTCCGGTGGTGTAAGTACATCTGTTCAATGGCTAGCAAATCATGATCTAACAACAATAGGCTGCCGGTGCCACTTCCCTCCTCTTCGTCTACTCCCTCGACTACGCCCGTACCCGTCTCGCCAACGACGCCAAGTCGGCCAAGAAGGGTGGTGAGCGCCAGTTCAACGGTCTCGTAGACGTCTACAAGAAGACCCTCGCCTCCGACGGTATCGGCGGTCTCTACCGTGGTTTCATGCCCTCCGTTGCTGGTATCGTTGTCTACCGTGGTCTGTACTTCGGTATGTACGACTCGATCAAGCCCGTCCTCCTCACCGGTTCCCTCGAGGGTAACTTCTTGGCCTCTTTCGCTCTTGGTTGGGCCGTCACCACTGGTGCCGGTATCGCCTCCTACCCCCTTGACACCATCCGTCGCCGCATGATGATGACCTCCGGTGAGGCCGTCAAGTACAAGGGTACCATGGACGCCGCTCGCCAGATCGTTGCCGCCGAGGGTGTCAAGTCTCTCTTCAAGGGTGCTGGTGCCAACATTCTCCGTGGTGTTGCCGGTGCCGGTGTCCTGTCCATCTACGACCAGGCCCAGCTCATCCTCTTCGGCAAGAAGTTCAAGGGTGGATCTGGTTAAGCGCCTTTCTTCCCTCTACGATACCCCCAACCTGCGTTTATGTGGTGGAAGCAGTTATTCGCGACGTGAGAGATGGGAATGGGGTGTACGTGTATGAGAACGGCAACACGCCCTGCGGGCCGACGGTTGTTCTTGGTTACGAAAAGCACGATCCCGGGTGGTAACACACTCTTGTACTTTATACATTCACACGTCATATCCGGCTTGCAATGCTTCATCTGTTTCTGGCTGTACTTCCTCTTTTCATCGCTTGGTGCAATGGGGAAAATAGTGGTCTATAGAAAGTCATGGGTTTCTTTGTACAAACAACTTGCTTCTACTATGAGTGATGCATTGCTCTCCTGACTGCCCATGCTCGTGTAGCCCCTCCAGGGCTCTCCAAGCCTAGCACGTGCTCAGAACCCGCCGCCATTTTTACCCTGAACAGCCCTCCACACGCTCTCCTCGCCCTTCTTCAGTGCCTCACCCGCCTTGTTCAGCATGCTCCACGCCTGTGCCCCAACGCCCTCGCCCTCAGCGTCTCCCGCTCCGCTTGACCCACCAATGCCTCCTCCAGCAGTATACGGTGCATTATCCATCGCCTGAACATAGCCCGGCGGGTGTTCCAAGCTCGTCCTCGTAGGCTGCGCTTGATCAGCCGACTGGAACGGCGACGTAGCAGGGCCGTAGTTGAGCGTCGTAGGACCAGGTTTGCTAGCCGTCGTAGCCGTCACCGTCGACCTCCCCGCCAACATGGAGTCTGAAGGCGGAGGATGACTGAACTGCGGCGGTGGCGCTTGCCGTGTCTCCGTCGTTATAACCGTTGCTGTTGGGACGGCGCCTGCTTGCGGCGCTGCCGGTGTATATCTGTCGTTTCCTTCTGTCATTCCGACTGAACCTGTTGGTGCGGCGGGACGGGCGCCGGGCTGTGGAGCTGGAGGGTTCGACGATGCATCTTGTGTTGTTGTAGCGGGGGCGTAGGCGGGCGTTGTGCGTGTGGGAGTGGGGTTGGAAGCGTTGTCGGGGTCTGAGGACGCGGTTGAAGGGGTGGTGCCGTCGGCTTTTGCGGCGGTGGTGGGCGCGATGGGCGCGTTTTTGTGGATGGGGATTGGTGGCATGTTGGGGGTTGTTTGCGAGGATATGGGGTGTTGTATGAGTTGTGTGATGTTTGTGTGGAGGTCGTGAGGATCGTGGAGGGTGTAGTCGCGGTAAAGCGGGCAGTTACTTTCTAGATCTTTGTGTGGATGTAAGGATTGGTTTGGAGGCGATCTGGAGGTATGGACACGTTGTAGAAACTGTTTGTTGCTGCCTTGTGCTGTGCTCTGCTGGCCTCTTCGACGCGTTCTTTGGTTCAGATGAAGGTGCTTGCTGCTTTGGGCGATGATGTCATCTACCACGTGAAACCTTCTTTCGACCTCTGCAGCGCTGCGTTCCCTCGCTCGACTTCACTCCCCGATGTCATTCAAACCCATGGTTATGCACTGCGACATCAGAGCTCAACACGTTTCGGACCCGTTGTGCAGCCTCGGTGTGAGTACACCCAGGTCACAATGACATTTGACCATAGGTACTCACTCTCAACTGTCATTCTGTCCATGACTGGCCGGATACACGCATATCAGCACTGAGATTACCAATTTCTTCCTTTGTCGTTATTCTTTTTCTCATGCATATCGATGTGTAGCTATGCCAAGCCTCTGAGCGGCTGTTCGGCGCAGTCGAAACAACATTCACAGGTCAAGAGAAGCTTCACGGCTTCGTATCCGTTTCGTCCCTTCCTCGATCCTTCTCTTTAGCCATTGCCCATCTCGCTTTGCCCATCCCAATCTGCTATGGCTACAAGTGCATGCTGCTGTGTGCTTTGATCAGGAGTTGGGTCCCACAAAGGACCGATGGTGATGGATCAACAGTCCAGACGCTTCGGTAAAGCAAGAGATTTCGAGCCTTCTCAAGAAAAGAAAATTTGCCCACGCTTCTACGCTGCGACGAACCGCACACATTGGTACGGCCGAAAGACTTGCACATCGTCATACCTCCTTCGGAGTACCTCTCATATCGGTCGCTCTGCACGCAGCCCGACAGCCGCCCACACCAGGTCGAACGTGGCACCACAGATCCATATTTTCAAGATTGAACATATGCATCAGGACCATCTCCGTTCTTTCAATACTTTCGATACATGTGGTTTACTGATCAATCACGACACAAGCCGCCCGCTCCACCACTGAATCGGTAGCGATACCAGCAAGCGCCCGCCATGTCTCCACAGGTCCTCTAGCCAAGACGTTCCTGCGGGTGCGCAGTTACGGTGTTCAAGTGTGCCCTTGTTTCGAACGACGTCCTTCGCAATCTCACATCGTGAAAAGTGGAGTTACCCGCGCCTGTTTGGGTTAGTCGTTTCAAACAGGATCCTTCCGCATGGTTGCCAAGAATGTTTGACATGTCGCGACGTTTGTCCGCTGTACGGAACCCAGCGAGGGAAGAGAGCTCACCCGAGATCGTGAGCGGTAGCCCTGGTATTCCATTGTGGCGGGTCCTTCGGCGGAGCGTATTGGTGCGAAGACGTTGAAACTATTGTGCCCCGAGCGTCTATGCCGTCGGTAAGGGCCTGTCCACGGCGGGGACACCATACCTAGACAGCCAGCACCGATGCGAGCGGGTACCAGACGCAGTATATAAGGATGTGCGTGACCGTCCACTGAGATCTTCGGCAGCAAAGCTCTTCCATTCTTTTCTACAACAACTCCAGTCCTTCGCTTTTCCCCTTTCACATTCATTTTCCAACTTGAACAACATACTTCTTTCGACAATGAAGTTCTCAATCATGTCTCTCGGCCTCATGGCTGTCTCTGCTCTGGCAGCACCCATGCCATCTCAGATCGCACCCAAGCGTGCCGGTCTCACCAAGCGCGCTGCATCTCTGGAAGATGTCGCGACCACCGGTTTCGCCACGCAGAACGGAGGTACCTCTGGAGGAAAGGGAGGCAAGACCATCGAGGTTGGCTCTCTCAGCGACTTGGAAGCTGCCGTCAAGGGCGACGACGCCGCCATCGTTCTCATCACCAGCCCCATCAAGGGCAGCGGCGAGAACGTCAAGATCGGCAGCAACAAGTCCGTCATCGGCAAAGACTCCTCCGTCGTCCTAACCGACTTCACCCTCACCGTCAAGGCCGTCAAGAACGTCATCCTCCGCAACTTCGCCATGGAGAAGGTCGTCGGCGGCGACGCCATCGCCATCCAGAAAGCGCAGAACGTCTGGGTCGACCACGTAGACCTCTCCTCCGACCTCGACCACGACAAGGACTACTACGACGGTCTCCTCGACGTAACCCACGCCGCCGACTACGTCACCATCTCCAACAGCTTCATGCACGACCACTGGAAGTGCTCTCTGGTCGGCCACTCCGACAGCAACGGCAGCGAAGACAAGGGCCACCTCACCGTCACCTACAACAACAACTACTGGAAGAACATCAACTCGCGCGGCCCGTCTTTCCGCTTCGGCACCGGTCACCTCTACAACAACTACTACGAGAATGTCAGCGACGGCATCAACACCCGCCAGGGCGCTGAGCTCCTCGTCCAGAACAACGTTTGGTCTGGTGCTAAGAAGGCGCTTTACAGCAAGGATGGTGGCAAGGCTGTTGCTGAGGGCAACGACTTTGGTGACAGCGAGAACACGGCTGATAAGGGTTCTTTGACCAAGATGCCTTATGAGACTAAGGAGATGCTTGAGGCCGGTGCTGTTAAGGCTGCTGTTGTTGGTACTGCGGGTGTTACGCTTAAGTTCTAAGCGTGGGGTATGCTTACTATATGACATCACCCTCATGATTGGATTCAAGTAAGGTATGGAAGAAGAAGGGGATTTTGAAGACTTCGATTTGTAAATACTTTGGTCGGTCGACCTTTTCTTGTATATATGGACGCTGTGCGGACTGTTTTGAGCAATGAAAAGGACGACTTTTTGTTCTATCTTTATTCGTACGGATTTTTGCTTTGGGGTGCTTACTATCATTGCTTTGTGAATTTGTCTTCCTCTAGATGCCCCCCACGCCGCTACGCATCCTTGGCGGGAGTATAAAGTCCCTCTCTTCTTCGTACATGCTCTCTTCCTTCCACCAACAACTTCTCCATTCTCATTTTACCAAAATAGCAGTTTGAGCAGTACATGATCTTCTGCTGTCGGACTCAAAACATAGCTGACGAGGTTCTTATGTCTCTTCTCTTTTCCAAAAACATTCCAAGACACCTACATGTAGCAAAGACGATCGAGACAGCTATATGTCTTGCGACGGACCTCATGAGCGAGAGCTATACATGATTCTCTCTTCGCGCTTTTTCTGTCTTCTTTACAGACTTCCCTCTTTCACTAAAACCAAAAAGGAAAAAGATACCGCCGATGGCCTTTCTCCGCGCCAAAACTCATGAAGATCACATGTGTGAGACGCGACAAAGAAAATATACTATCACTATATTATGTTGGGCCAGTCTCTGAAAATGCTCTTCAACCATGTCATGACCAGCCGGCCGCTCCACGGAACGCATATAAATTCCACTCTTCTCCCCATTCTTCTCTCTTCTTCACATTCATATCTCTTCTTGAGATCAAATATCCAAGCGATGCTGCCCATGGCAGCTCTCCTCTCCAAAAGTTGTCGTCCACCTGTACATGTGCAAGGCGCGACAAAAGCCTTCTCAATCACGACATCATGTTGAACCAGTCTTCCGAACCCGACAGTGAAGGTCGCGATGGCCCGCCTCGCGCTCTGCGGGTACCACATATATAACTACATCTCCCGCTCTAATTTCTGTGCTCTTTGAACATCCGCCTCTTCAATGCAGGCTATACCAAAAGATAAGGTCAAGGTCTTGATGGCTTTCTTCCTTCTTTGAAAAACGCAGGAGATCATCGGATGTGCAAGACGCCACTAAAAAGGCACAGATGTCCATGTTATGCCGAGCCAGTCTCTCAAAAACTCTAACGATGTTCTCTATGGTCAGCCTGGAGATTCGCGAGTGTCGCATATGAAAGATGCCCCTCTTCTCAACCTTCCCTCTTCTTTGCATACGCGTCTCTCGGTCTTGGGAACCAAAAGTCCAATACAAGGGCGCGATGGGTGTCTCTGCTTTTCGAAAAATCACCACGACAAAGACATGTGCGAGGTTCGACAGAAAACCTGTTTGGAGGGAGTATGTCGAGCCCGTCTTCCAAATTGCACAGCATTGTTGTTCATGAACAGGTTAGACTAGCGCCTTGGACGCGGCATATATAAACCCGCCTCTTCTCGTCCACCTTCCTTCTTCTCATCACACAAACCTGCCTTCATGTTCTCCAAAATTTGACTACTTCTCTCACATGTGGTTTTCATCCGCTCCAGATTTCACAAAGTATCTGTGGACTGTGTGATGTGCTAGACGCGATCGAAAGCAACGAGGCGCAGTATTATGTCGAGCCTGTCTACCAAAACATCAACAAAATTGGCTATGTGCGCTCTTATCCTCCCCGCGCGCACGATCCATAATATCTCCGCCTTCTCTTTTCCGATCTCTCATCACATACACTCTTCTCCATGTCAAAATCCAGAGAACTCATACGAGAAACTCATGTTCTCCTCCTGTCTTCTTCTCAAAACATTCTTCGTGTGGATACATGTGCTCGTCTCACCACAGAACTGTCGCAATTTCATTATATGCTGTGCGGCCTCTGCTCGACACAAACAACAGCATCAAAAACCACATGACGACTTCCTGGCTCATCGCGAGCGACACATAAAAGCGTCGCCTTCCCATGTGTCTTTCTTCTTCTTTACACCCCTCTTCATCATTTTCAAAATGTGAAATGGACAGGGTCCATGTTCCTCTTCTCTGCTCCCGAAAACTTTGCAACGCGCATACATGTGTGCGAGTCTTGCGACAAACTTTCAGCAAAATGCGGCTATGTTGAGCGCCTTCCGCTAGCCACAAAATCGACGGCCAACGAAGACATGGCGGCGAGCCAGCCAGCTGCGAGCGGGCTATAAAAGTCTCGCTTTCTTGCGTACCTGATCTTTCGTCGCACGCACTCCATCGTTCCAAAACCAAACCGTTGGGTAGACATGGGCATGTCCTCCTCTTCTCTGCTTCCAAAAAGGCAGTAATAAGCACGTCATGTGTGTGCGTCTCCTCGCAAAAGGCCATACCCCTCCGCCATGACGATCGCTTTCTGCGGGACACGAAAATCAAGCGCAGTAGCTGCATGGCGTTTCGCTGACTGGCCGCGAGCGATATATAAAAGACTCATCCTGCTGTACCTTCCCTCCTCACATCCACACTTCTTCTTTTCAAAATGTAAAGATAAAGAAATCATGTTCTCCGCCTCTCTCCTCCAAAAGAAAAGAGAACGTCCGTCATGTGCGAGACCAGCCAGAATTTCGTAAATAACCGCTTCATGTCGAGTGCGTCTGCTCTTCGAAAGGCCTGCGATACATGCATCATGGCGACTCTTGACCTTGCTGGGAATACGATGTATAAAAGCCTCGCCTTCTCCTGGTGTATCAGCTCTCCTCACATACACACTTCTTCTTTCCAAAAACCAAAACAGCAGACGCTGTTGTTCATGTCTTCCTCCTCTCTCCTCCAAAACTCGTACAAATCCGGGACATGTGCGAGACCACCAAATAGATCCCCGCGATGTGCCGATGTCGAGCACTTCCGGCCGTCAAAAATCCTACAATACTCTTGCATGTCGGCTTTCCAGCCTAGCACGAGCGACATATAAAACCTCCTCTTCTCGCTGTCTACCTTCTCTCTCTTATCCCACACTCCATCCACGGAGTACCAAAACAGGCAGAGCAGCCTCGCATGGTCTGCTTCTCTTCTCCAAAATCCACTAGCACCACATCGATGTGAAAGACTCCTCGCTCCTTTCCCAAAAACATCATTGTGGCCTAGAATGTCCGCCGCGAACTTGAGCCATTCATCAAACATGATCGCCAAAACTCACACACATTTCGGCCCATGTGCTGTCTGTCTTTCGCCTCTTCACTTCAAAACTCGTACTCAAACAGTACATGTTGCCAGCATTCTGCCGATTTCCAAAATTACTCGACGTCATCCGCAGGGTGGAGACAACAAATCCGCATTATAAAAACACACACCGATAACTATCAAATGTCTTTGTCTCGTCTCAAAATATACGACACCGCGTTTATGACGCTTCTCTCGCTGGGCAAGAACAAGAACGGAGAAGGCCCACACCAAATGAACACAGCAAAACGCGATTCTGCTTCAGCTCATGACCAACCTGCCGTTTTTGCTGCTTCATTCATATCCACTATAATACGCCGCTCAAAACTTACCACGACATCTACATGGCGAGAAGAGAGAAGATAAGCGCTTGTTGGAGGGGGTATTGAGGAACACATGGCGTTTCTTTATATGATGACACAGAGAAGGCATGTCAATGTAGTCTGCACAGCCGATCATCGAGTGATGCAGTAGAAGCGGTATAGCAATGTAGTCATCACACATCACCATCCTATCGCGTAGCAGACACACCATCACATCGTAACCCACAAAAACATCCACAAAACCAATGAATCATAGGGGGTATTCCATTCACACCTCTCAGTGTCTCACAGACAAGCTATGTACCTCTCAGTAGCATTCCCATTCCATCTCATTCCAAAACAATACACATTACAGGAACAACTAAGGACGTCCCTTTTTCGGCGCCAAAAACTCCACGCTGGATTGACATAACAACCGTGATGAAAAGCAGACCCTACAGAAGCCTCGCACGTACGATGGACGCGCTTACGGCTCCATGAAACCGTTACCCTTGAGCTTGCACTCTGTCTCCAGCTCGAAACTCTTCTCAAATGCGCGGATGCGGTTGTCGTTGTCTGCGACGCGGACGCGTTGGATTGGGGGGCTGAGCTTGGTTGTGACCTTCATGTTGGGCTTGGGGAGGGCGCGCTTTCCGTCGGCGTAGCGGGCGCCGTTGACGCACTTGCCGTTGTTGCTCCACTGTGCGTCCGCGGCGGCCTTCCATAGGGCGGTGATGTCGACGGTCATCTCCGGGGTGAAGTAGAGACGGCAGTCGGCCTCCTCGTATTGGAACTGGAGGGAGACACCGGACGTGTCGTTGGCGCGGAGGCCATCGCGGGTGTTGACGGCTCCGCCTCCACCGACGCTGCGGGCGTAGACAAGGTCGCTGTAGTAGTCTTCCCTCAAGATGGAGGAGTTGAGGGCAGGGTCGAACCGGACAGCGTACTGGACGGTCTGCTGGATGTAGCCGAAAGCGAAGTTGTTGACGCCCTTGACACCGCCGATGGCCTGGATGGGGTTCTTGTTGCTGCGGCCACCCATCGCGATGGTCTTGACACCGCCTTGTTGCTTCATCAACTCACTGAATATAGTGCAGGTTGAGGCACAGTAGCCGTCGGTCACGATGACGATGTTCTCGGGTGCGAACTTTGGTGGTCCGGTAACGCCCGACAAGGGTCCGTAGCCAGTGACATTAATGCCACCAGATACGTAGGGAACGTATACATCAGAAAGGTTCCATCGAGCCTCCGTGGTGTAAAACTCTCCATGAACCTCTTTAGGACCAATCTTCTCGTCCCAGGAGGAGAACGGAGTACCATCGGCCTTCATGTCCATGTGGTAGTCGAAGTAAGAAGACTGGGCAAAACTGATCGTATTGTTGTTGCCGAGCTCCCTGGGGAATTGGCTTGCAAACTTGCTGAGAGACTGTCCGACGAGGTCCATGGCCTGATGCGCCCTCCAGCGGTTAGTACCGAGAGGCTCGACGTCAGGGAACAACTGCTTGAACATGTCATAGCCTTGGAGAATGGTACCACCACCGTTGGCTTGGAGATCGATGATGAGCTTAGTCTTTCCGTCCGCGAGAGCCTTTGGGATGAAGTTCTGGGTGAGCTCCTGGAACGGCACCTCTGCGCGGACGTTTCCGACAAAGTTGGGCACCTGCAATACCGCAACGTCTTCATAACCAGCAGCGTCGATGTAAAAGCCATTGATGAGACCCTGAGGGCCAGCGGCGACAGGAGCAGGGAAACCAGGAGTAGCGGCACCAGCAGCGAGGGTAGATACATCTTCCTCCGACTGGACACGAGTATCGGCAAACGAAGTACCTGCGGAATCGAAGCTGAACCACTTCCTAGCCAGGTCTTCACCTGTTGCAATCTCGCGGAAAGGAATGGTTGGGCGGGCGTAGTTCTCCATGGTGTAGGATGTGCCGTTGGCGAAGGTTAGGGTTGTGGTGGCGCCAGGGTAAACCCATCGTCCGCGGCCACCTCCAGTGAAGACACCAGTGCCACTACCTGAGGTACCAAGGCTGACTTGGGCAAGCTCGTAAAAGACGTTGTTGTAGAGAGCGTCGCGATCCTGGAGAGAGCCGTACTGACTGAGGTCCTCGAGGAACTCGGTCGCGTCCTTGCCGTCAATCTGAACCACAGGCGAGGGCGTGTAGGAGATGTTCTTGTATTGCATACCGAGTACGTCAGAGAAGACGAAGACGGCCGGCAGCTGGTCGCCATCTGCAGAGACAGAGACAAGGGGAACAGGGCGGCCCCAGGTGAAAATAGCGCCCACGGAGTCAGGGATATAGGAGAAGTGACCATCGTGAGCAGAAAGGATAAGGTTGTAGAGAGTCCAGCCAAAGTCGTACTCGCTCTTGAAGTTGCCGGCGTCTATGTCGCCCTCGATCTTATCAAGGCCACCGAAGATGTCGACAGGAGGCTGCACCTTCTCGGCGTACTCGGCAGGCGGGTTCTTGAGCTCAGAGAGGGTGCTCTGCCACTCAATGTAGGGACGCATCGCTCCAATGAGCCGCTTTGCTGATGAGGCGTTGAAGGGAACGGTGGTAATGCAGTCCCAGGCCAACTGAGCGGGCATGCTGAGCTTGGCGGGTAGTGTTCCATTACCGTAGACGTAGTTGGAGACCTTGGCACATGGGGGAGTAGTACCATCGGCCTGGCGAGCAGTCCGCGAGGGCAGGACGGGGGAGGCGACGGCCAGTGACGCTACGCCAATGGCGGCGAGCAGAGCGGAAGTCTTCATGGCGAGGGAGTGATGAAGCTATCTACCGTGGAGAGGGTGGGATGGAGTTGAAACGAATGGAATTGCTGAGCCAGCGAGAGCGAGTGTAGTTGATGGGAGGGGGGAAGGAGTCGCCGAGCGAGTATTGTTTGGCGGTAGGTGGGGTAATCGAACGCGCCTGCTCTAAACGCGATGAGGTGATGTACGCACGGTGAACGCGAGGGCGAACGGTCACGTGCAGGCTTTAGTCCGGGAAAGCGCACCTGGGTGGACTGCAAACGGCCGGGCGAGCAAATAACTCCAGGCTCCCACTTTCGCTGGTTTCTGGGCGAAAGATAAGTCGTTCCTGGGGAGGGAGAGGGATTGGGATGGTAAGAGACGGGAAACAAGCCCACACGGTTCCTCTTTAAGAAAGGGAAAATCCACACGCGCCACTGGGAGGCTGGTGATATACTGGGGAAAAGTGACGCATGAGGGATCCGCCAGGCTACAAATACTGACAGGCCGGTCGGTTCTGCCTTGAACGTGCACTAACCCGCAAACTGGGTAACAAACGTGCATATTCGAGGCTGTGACACCAATCACATTCACACTTTTTTTGCCGCAAGTCGGGGCTTTTCCCGGGATCCATAGGGCAATCATCGTTTAGATTGTGTGCAGCAGGTGCAGCAGAGAGCCGCAGTTGAGCTAGGGCCGTAGCCTATATGCAGGCAAAAAGTATTAACAGTTTTTGACCCAGGGTCCATTCGGTGAGCTGTTCGTTTTCAAACCATCTGAGGACATGTTCGCTGTTGTTAGCCATGCTGCCAACGCTCACCGTTCGATAACGCACGATAAGGCCGCGAGTAAGGCCACCCGAAGACGTTTTCTGGCGTTTGTTACGATGTCATGACAGCGGGACTGACGGGTTGGTTGAGGTCCAAAGCGGAGTCTTGGCAGTCTGTGCCTGCAGATCGTCAAGGCGCCATCCTAGCCACTCGCTCCACTCCTCCAACGCCCCTATGCAAGACCACCTCATCGTCCGCCTAACGACACGACTGCGCTGCTGTCGTGACCATTCAGCACGATATTCTTCCATCGCGAAAGCACAGCTCCTCGCCGTTGTCGTGCTACGTGGTTCCTCTTAGGTATTGAGGCTGTACGTGCCCTTGCTGTACGATCCGCCGTAAATTGGGACCGGCTGGTAAAGTCCAATTTATTACCAAAGTCATGCGCCCCTTGGACGCGATCAACATAGTGGAGCCATTTCAGCCTCGCCACCTCCGCTCTAAGCGGTGCCCGGGAGAATGACATCTCGAAATGTGTTTCTCCGCTACGATTCGATGGCCGTGGTCTTCATTGCCAGACAGATTTTGATTGCAAAGTTTCACACTTTAGTTATTACAAAGACAAGCAGCGTACGACGAACAGACTGTGATCTGCAATCAAGAAAACCGTTCGGCGCCCGGTCTGTGGGCCTCCCACATGCCTGCGATGTCGGTGTTGGTCAGGTCGCGTGTGGCACGTTTCACGTTTCCTTGTGGTAGCCTGCCTGAGCAACTTGCCTTTTCGGCCTCGCACGAGGGCCTGTGCTACGCCGAATCGAGACGTCACATTCTCTTCGGCTACCCGTGCCACTAGCATCGGCTGCCGCTACGCAAAAGTTTGGTTCAACTACAGCACGATGGCGTCGTTGAACGCCTGGTTTGCTGATTTTTCAGAGGACGCTATTGAATACGAGGCTGCCGATGTTAACAGCAGATGGATGCAGATGGAGGCTCGAAGCAGTCGACAAACCTCGTGGAAGCCACGTCGATGTGTCAAGCACTCAGCATCCCGGTTCCAGTCCAAGGGAAGCACCAGCCACAAAGCTTGAGCAGCGAAACACAAAACTAATGCACCCGCCAGCTACCAGACCCATCACCGCCGCACCAGCCACCACCACTTTTCGCCCATGCCTTGCTTCGATGCTTCTTCGATGCTGAATATTAATAGACGGCACAACACCTGTTGCACACAACAACAAGAAAACAGCGGAGATTCTGTCCCACGACGCACCTGTCGCATGCTCGTCGCACGTATTTGTTGGTGGTGGTGGGCTGTGGAGTACGACGAGGGTCGCCTTTTGAGGCATCCCTTGTTACCACCAACTCCACCAACTGACGAACTGTTGATCCATCGCTATGTTTAGCAACCATGTAACAGAAACGAGATGAGGTAGACTTGCGTGATCTCTTCCACCGGGTTTTATCTTCGGCGAAGCCCGGATGTTTGTCAAAACCTCCAGAACATAACCAGTAGCATATAACTCTGCCGCATACGCACCGCCATCACCTTTCGGATAAGCAGATGGTATCTAAGTTGCCGTATACATCCATCTAACGTAGTGACAACAGTATACAAAACACACGTCTTTCTTCCCTACCATCACATAGAGTCCTCGTGCGCAGATTCAAGTAAAACCCGTAGTCATCACACAATCACATAATTACACTTTCATATAAATCGATCAAGCGCCTCACCTCCAATCAGCTTTACTCGGAAAAGCGATCTATAGCACGAAACATCTCATCCATCCAATTGATCAAGTTCAACAAGTATCATTAACATCTAACGCATCCGTGATGATGACCATCACAATATCACTGAACGACCAACCTGACATATTCGTTACTGGCCCTTACAGCCCGTACAGCCCGTACAACGCGTACAATCGCACAAGCCCCTGAACCCGTGTCTCCTCCCTCACGTTAAAACTAGACTACTATAGCGCTGACATGTACGTCGCTGTACAAGCGATCTTTGTCACAAAGTCACGTCCACCTCACACACGAAAAGAACTAAACAGGTCCGCGGACTACATCACAACGAAACCCTGCCAAGTAGGTAACCTAACGGCAACGTAAGCTCCAGGGTGTTCAGCCTTTTACTGGATTAACGTGGTATTGAGTAAGATACGACGCTATCCACCATATGCCATGGCCTGTCTGTCACCCACCCACTCGTTTCATCCCTCACGATCGCACAACGCCCCTGAACCGTGTTCTCCTCACATGGAGACTAGACTACTATTTGAATATAGCACCTTATACAAGAAAAAAGCTAAACACGTTTGCAGGCTACAGCATAATGAACACGTGCAAAGTAGGTAGCGTAAAGTCAATGTATGCGCCAGGGTGTTCAGCTTGTTCCTAGGTCAACGTGATAGCGCTGACATACATGTACGTTCGCTGCACATACATGCGATCTTGTCACAAAGTCACGTCTGTGTATAACGAAAAGACGTTTGCAGCCTACATCACCATAAAAACAAGCAAAGTACTAGATCCAACGTCGACGTAAGCTCCAGGCTGTCCAGTGTTTTCCTTGAAACAAGATGCTTCGGTTAACTACCATAGTCAGCTCAGCTCATTGCCTCATCTTCCAAAGCACAAGCACATTTGTACGACAAATAGCGCTGACATGTACCCCGATTCTCCATCTAATCTACCTACCAGCTGATGGCTATCAAGCTTTTAGCAAAAATAAGAAGATGTCTCTAAACTGCGTTAGCAAAGCATAGCAAGAAGGCTACATACTAGTAATAAGTTAATGGGATATCTCAAGAGCTACTCGTGGCGGCTACTTTACTTTCTAAGGTTGCAACACGCACTTACACTGTAACATGAAGAGCCTTTTGAACTACAATTCACGAGTTCCAGATCAAAAACTCAAAAAAGGAACGAAGAACGATGTACCATTCAACAAGTCGCATCATCACTATTACTTCATCTGATGTTGTACAAGGATACATGTAGCGACGCCCAACTCAACTCAAACCCAACCCAACCCAAGTTCCCCCTTTTCTCTTTCAAACAAGACCATGACTAAACGAACGCATTCTTACACCCTAAGTTCCATCTGTTCAGCCCCAAAACTAGAATTAACAACACTACCTGCGCCGTGATGGTGGTGGAGATGGTGTTGTCTTTCCTTGACGAGAGCGTTGTACTGTAAACAATCACGTCAGCAAATGCCATCCACTAAAATCCGTCTTCCCATCACATCCCTGATAGATGAATGAGAAGGAACGCGAGGGAGAATCACATACCTTAAACCCAAAATTCAAACACAACGCCACCGCCAATCCCACACAAACCACCAACGGCCCCGTAATCGCATCGAAATCCTTCCCACTCCTCTCCCTAATAAGCCGCGCGCGGTAAATATACATCCCATACCCCCACGCAAGCGTAAAAGCCGCAATGCAGGTATACACCACCGCAAGCGCGCGGGCAATATCATTGCCCTCACCAGCCGCATTATACAAACCCAGTGACAACGAGGCGAGCAGGACGCTAACGTGCTGCCACTTGATAAACGTACGTTGGTTCGCGAGCCAGACTTTGGCTTCTACACGCACGGGACCTTGGTCTTTGATCCAGACGCCTGGGTCGCGGATGCCGGGCGGGAGCTGGACGGCGCGTTGTTGTTTGCGCGCGTATTTCGAGGTGGAGAAGGAGGGGAAGAGGGAGGCGAGACCGCTGCTGCTGCTCTTGGGCTGCTTTCCGTTGGAGCCGGCAAGGAGGAGGGTGTTTTCGTCGTCGGAATCGGGTTCTTCGTTTATGCGCGTGTGGGCGGTGTCGGTGTCGCGGTGCGAGCGCTGGGAGAGGTGAGATCCGATTGTGGGGAAGGGGGGTTTGGTGACGGGCATGGAGTGGGCGGCTGCGGAGGCGCTCTTGGGGACGGACGACCTTGTTGCGGCTGGTGAACCGACGGGCGAGGCGATTGAAGCGCGGTAGCTGGGGCTTGCGCGCGCGCCGAAGAGGGAACCGACGGCGAATTCGTCCTCGGCTGCTTTGCGCTTCTTTTCCTGTTCCTGGTCGAAGGCGGCTTCGGGTTCTTTGCGGATGTCGTTGTCGACTTCGCTGAGCCAGAAGGGGAAGGTGTTGACGTTGTCTTCGAAGAGCTTGGCTACGCCGTGGACGAACTTGGAGAAGCGGGGGGATTCTTTGACCAGGTGCGAGTGCATCAGGTCTTCGATCCATTCGTACTTCTTCAGGCCTTTGACCTTGATCTCGAGGAGGGCGTAGGGGAACTTGTGGAGCTCGCCCTTCTTGAGCGCCTTGAAGGGGAACTCCATCTGCCCGTTGTCGATGTCGCGCCTGTGCCAGTCTTCGGGGTCGCGACAGGGCCTGTCGTCGTCGAGGGCGTCTTCGCGGATCAGGGCGAGGTTGGTGTCTAGGGAGATGCGCACGCGGTTGTCGCCGGGGATCTGGAACGCGGTGCGGGTGTAGTTGGCGCGCAGCATTGGCTGTAGCTTCTGCTCCTTGACAAAGCTCTGGATGTCTGTTACAGCCTTCTTGAAGTTGTCCACCTCCTCCTGGTTCTTGTTGGGGCGGTATTCCATCTTCTCGATGCTCTTCTCCATGTGGTACTTGTCTTCGAGGAAAGACTGTACGTATTTGGCCTTGATTGGGAAGCGAACTTCTTCGGCAGCATTGCCGTCCTTGATGACCTTCTTCTCGAACATGATCTCGGGCTTCTCACCGAGCTGTCCGTACCATCTGAGGCGCAGGGAGGAGGCATCGGGCTTGCCGTTGACCTTGTCCGAGTAGAGGGAGAAGTTGGGGTTGTCGAAGTAAATGGACGTGATGGTAGGGTCGCGCTGGGTGCCCTCGGCGACCTTGGACGACATGGGGTTGTAGACAAGGACGGGGAGACGGCGGAGGATGACGGTCTTGACTTCGAAGAGGTTGTCCATGTGGACCCAGACTGTGTGTGTTAGCTGATGTTTGCCAATGGTGCATGGTGTGCCTACACTTGTGAGAGGTGAAGCCCTCGCCATCCGTGCTGGTCTCGCCAAAGGACAAGGCCTCCTTGGACTTGCCCTCGAGGCTCTGTCGGACGAACGAGTACAGCGCGGACAGCCTGTACAGCAGCGGCGAGGCATCTTCCGTGTGCAGCGGGTGGCGGGCAATGCGCGCATCGATAAAGGGCCGCAGGCGGTAGGAGCTGCCGCGGATCTTGTCGTGCTTCTTGGTGGCCTTGATGACGGCGGTGAAGTTGATGCGGCTGAAGCTCTCAAGCTCCTTGGTCTCCTTGGTGATGTTGTCGAGCTCGCGCAGGACTTCTTTGAGGATCTTGTCCCTCTCCTGCTGGCTGGGCTCGGGTTTCTTGGATGCATCGCCTGACGCGTCGCCGAACAAGCCCTCACCGCTGCTCTCCTTCTTCTCCCTGTCGTCCTTGGCCTCTTCCTTGCCCTCCGCCTGGATCCCTATGGCCAATGGCTCCAGCTTCTTCTCGCATGCCGTCGTGCGGTCGCGCAGCTTCTGCGAGATGTCCGTGATGAAGTTGTGCACCTTCTCCAACTGCACATTGGCCAGCTCGTCAACAAACGCGCTCTCGTCGTCGGCGGTCCAGGAATCGTCATCCTCGTTGTCCTTGAGCAGCTTCTTGAGCTTGTCGTAGTCAATGTACTTGTCCTTCCACGGCGCATACACGCTCTTGCGCAGTGTCGTGCCGAACTTCATGGCTTAGCGAACGAGTGTGATTGATTGCGGGAAAGTGTAAGCTCCAGCAGTCGCGACACGCAGTAGCAATAGTCAGGATATAAGAATTGCCGGCGCCGGAAAGCTCTGCATGGAGGATTGGGAATGAAGCAATGCAGCTGGGTTTAGCTGGTGGGGAGCTGCGCGCAGCCAATGCCCAGGAACTTTGGGCGCACGTGTTTCGCGTCCCGCGAGCGTCATAGCTGCAGCTCCGCTTTCATCCCAGCTCTCTTCACACCAAGGATTGGCGTCATATTCACTGAAATACACTACAGTACTACACTTCAATTCATGCGACTCAACACAGCTTCACTACAATCCGCAGGAATGCATAGAGATACTCTTCGTTAACAGTCTCACAACAACATCTGCCGCCGCGAGTCATTCCCGCTAGGAAGACCCACGCATCTTCACGTCCCGACATTAGTGTCCGAGGCCCAAGTCTGGCCCTGCCTCCTCAACCCCCAGAGCTCGGTGATTCTTGCGGCGCACCTTCGCAGCTGTTAGGATGTTGCCCTGACATACCCGAGTTGTTGACATTCGTCTCTATAAGCCGCGTTGTTGGGGCGCTGGTCGCTATGGTTCCTCGACGCATCCGTGCCAGCTTATACAAGAAAAACCCTAAACAGGCCTAGAGCCTACAGCAAAGTTGAAATACTTACTTTGCATGTTTCTGTATTGATGTAGGCTGCAGGCCTGTTCAGCTTTTTCCGTTGATCTCTCACTACTCGTTAGGATTATGCTAGTCAAGATACGTATCCGCATAAATCTGCAGTTGTTACGGAACAACCCCCAGCCGGAAACCTATCTACAACGACACGTTAGCAGCGTTGTGGCTGCGAATTATCGAAGAGACACGCCGTATGGGTTCTACATGAGAACGGAATTGGAACTGTTTGAAGCGCTTTGGGAACAGGTTTACATGCTGTTGAGAGAGATACGCAGTGTCAACAAACACTTCTGGCCGGCGTTGATGTCTTCTGTCCCTCCACGATCAAAGACGGTCAAGCGGCCTCCGTTTGCAATGGGTATTGAGGCAGAAACCGAGGATCGTATTGAAAGACTGCTACGCTGCTTGGCATGAGACACCGGGGGCTATTAATATCATCAAGCAATTGTGGGATAAGAGATAAGTGAGTCGTTTCTCCCAAGCAGGCGACTCTCTTAGGTCAGGGCGCTCATGGCACCACTAGGGATGGCTATAATGCGTGTCGCATACAAGCCGTTATAATACAACAAACAGACACTGTCTGAGGCAATGTATACGTCAGACTTAATGATGAAATTCGAGAATACGACACGGATTGTAGCCACCCATGGTGACATCCTTCAGGCTGATGGCAGTTCCACATCTTGAAACCATCTCTAAGATTGACTATCTACATCAGACTCCGCTCATGGAGTACCAATGCTTATCGTTACCTTCCATCAGATCACGGATCGGTCCAGTAGCTCCGAGTGTCTCCATCCAAGCATTGAAGCACTCCTGCAACTTGATCTGCATCTCCGCTTCATCGCCCAGCGTAAAAGATAAGGGGGTTGCGGAAAGGTGAGCCCATGGCGCGATAAATGCAGGCCAGAAATATCTGTTGGCTCTACCAACGGCGCGGTATAGCCGCCTGACCTGGTTCTCCAGCTCTTTAATGAACGGTAAATACTCTTCTCCTTCGCGGTCATACTTCCAGAGGTCCGTGAGCACGATGGTACTGCGGCTGTATCGCGCGAAGTCATGGCCTCTATAGTGCTGCAGGAACTTGACATCGGAAAGCATGCGTATCTTGAGTAATAGGATAGCAAGGAGGAACGACAGATCAGAGAAGGTAGGAGGATCTGAGCCGTAATCTCTAATCCGCTCAAAGACATCAGCCGATTCAAACGCGTCTTCAAAAGTCAGGGGTGTATCTTCGGACTGCCAGTCCCAGTCGCTGTCATGACTTTCGGTAACCCACCACTTGCAGAAGTCGTAGCATTCTCGGTCGCGTTTTAAGCGTAGGAAGAGTGAGGGCATGATACAGCGCATCCCCAGATGATCCTCGGGATCCATTCGTAGAAGAGACCATGTATCATCCAACGCTCGGTCGATCGCTGTTTTGGTGTTGAGTTTTATCAACTCGTAAGCGTAATCCCGGCGCAGGTACATGTACTTCTTGGTCCCTTTCCAGTACCAAAAATTTGGGTTCGAAGGTCCGAAGGGGTCTTTGGGCGCTTCGTCGTATCCTGGGTCGCGGTCCCATGGGCACAGTGGGTCCAGTTCACGCTCGGTTTCACCGATAAGTTTATCAAGCCTCTGGATCCTATCGCAGATTGTCCGATGGGCTACTTGGTCGAGGGCTTGGTGATCGGTACAGCAGTAATGAACTGCTCTGCAGCCACTGCATTGAATGCGGCGACTCGTTTTGGGGCAGATATTGCACCCATTGACGAGACCATGAGGTAGGTTGTGTGGATATGGTGCACGATGACCGATCACGTTGGGTCGGAGCGGCGGCTCAAGAGGGGTGACAGATGCTTTGCGTTTGTGTGATGTTCGAGCGATGCTGTGTTCGTCCATTGTTGCTCGATCTGAGGGGTGCAGGATCACGCATTCCGGATTTTGCATTGGTATTGAGCCAGCGCGCGTTGATGAAGACATGACGCGACGCGACGCGATGTTGATGGAATGCGATGTGGAAATGACGCGATGCAATGAGACGTGACGTAATGAAATGCGATGCGATGCGAAGGCAACGCGATATAGATGCGGCGCGTTGTGGTTGAGACGAAAGGAGAAGGAACACGATGAAATACGCTGAGCGTGAAGTCGGAGATTATTTCCAGGACAGCTGAGCTCATCGGGGGAAATCTCTGGGACAGCCGAGCTTCAAGAACTTCAAATGTGAAGCGAGGGACAGCCGAGGTAATCCCATAACATCAGATTGCAATTCGAATGCTTTTGGAACGCTATGAGAAGTATCCAGGGCAGATGCGCGGTCTTGGTGTTTTGATATGTACCACAATTGCATGGGTTCACTGCCTCGTGGACTGTCTGTTGGGCATGGGGGGCAAGAATTTCTGGGTTAGCGCTGGTAAAGACTGGGTAAAGTCTGAGTCTTTACTCAGTAAAGACTCAGTGAAGACTCGGTAAACACTCGGGGTTGAAGATGAGGTTGAGGATAGCGAGCATAAACACTGCAGCTTTGCCCATATATGCATGACTGCATGAATGTTCAGGTCTGGGGAGTTGGAGTGTTGGTGTTCTGCCAATAATTTAGGATCGATTCTGAATCGATTCCAACGTATTCCCAGTATGTTAGGAACACGTTACGGTGCACCGTGCGCTATGGTGTTGTGTGTTTCGGCGACGAAGCACCACGAACATCAAACCGAGTACTAGACTAATACGAATAAATTATATGGCATCTTAAGTCTATTAAATTGATGTCTATCACGCGGTACCTTTCAAGTTGATAACGGTAGCGAACATCAAATCCCTAATCCCACCCAACCCTCTCTCAGTCAGCCACTGCAACACCATGACCTTGTATCCATCCGCGCCCTCCCAATCGGCGTCAACACCACCTTTGCTCTTCAGCACCTCCAGACTCTTTTCCGTAACAGGTCCGTCGTGATACCGTGTGACATTCTTCTCACCCACCTTCTCAACCTCCCTCTTCTCGACCGCACGCCACGCCGCGGCAGACAGCGAAGCCAACCACGCGTTGTACGACAACGCGAACGCAGCCCCGATAGTGTATCCACGATCTACTCTCCGTAGATACTCGTTCAGTGTCCCCCTCAGTATCGGATCGCAGTACAACCCCTTCGACTTTTGGTCCTGAACGAGAAGACCACGGGAAACCCACACTAGATTATACATGTCGCGCAGACACCAATTGAACGCATCTGTGACTTCCGCAGGATAGTATGTCTTGACCGGCTTGGGGTGCGCATCAAAAGCCAGCTTGTAAGAGCCGATGATGCCGCAGATACGAGAAAGCGTCGTTGAAGATGCGTCCTGAGAGAGCAGGTAGACGAGATGCATCGGTGGCAGATGTATTGGGATGACGTGTGGTTTCGAGGAGGTGCTGAGGAGTTCGTAGAACGAGAGGATCGATGATGTGAGGGTGGTGCTGGAACCTGGGGGGATGGAGACGAGAGCCGAAGTGAACAAGGTGGCTACATGCTCGATTAGGTCGCTTAAGACTTCCTGTTGAGTATCTCTTTGGTCGGCAGCTCCGGACGCTGTCTGGGTTATTTGGTGCTGCAGTAGAGATGTGTAGAAGTCGACGAGCTTTGTGTATGCGGTAAGGCCATGAGCTGCTAGGGCTCGTTCGACAGCGGACAGATAGGTTGTGTGGGCGTCTTCAAACGCTTCAATCGGGATATAAGAGACCAGTTCTAACAGACAATCGAGATCTTGCTGACCATCCCATATCGGCAGGTATTCACGAAGAAACGCCAGTACTGTAGGATGGAGTGACTTTGATAAGTTAGCCAGTTGCACGTGAAACCTGCTGATGCACTTGCCTTTGTGTACTGAGCGTACGTCAAAAGCCCACCGAGAACTTCAGATAGATACTGCTCGTTTCCAGTGCCTTGCCGGTACTCCTCGAATTGCTCTTCTAGGCACGTGGCAAGCCAATTTCCTAATCGACCGGCTGTTATTGGCGATGGCTTAAGGTCAACGTACTTCTGTAGCAGCGGATCCACGAGGAGCGCTATCAGCTGGCCCGGTGGCTCTATTCTATCGAGCTTGTCCACGAAATCGTCCACACTATCAATGCCCTCAAGGGTTGCTGAGCTCTGTCACACACTGTTAGCACCTCCAAGACGTTGAGAAAAGATATTCGCCCACCTCAGTCGCATGGTAGGTATGCACGTCCGGAATCGCCGATCCTTTGCTGCCTCTCAGCCTTCTTCGTAGCACCTTGAAACCGTTCTGCCCGTCTACATTCGAGTCGTCTTCCGCCACACTAGCCTCCTGAATTGCAACGATCCTGGCTTGCCATTCGGCATCAGGTCGCTATTGAGTTAGCGTGCATCCAGCAGTGTGACAACGAGATGCGGGGAAGTAGCGTGGGGGATCTGAGGTTGCATTTGTGGTAGTACCAGAAACGGATACTCACCGGAGCGAACGACTTCCAGCTTGTGGAAGTGCTTCCGAGTATTATATCGGGATAGTAATCCTTGTAGACACGGAGGAGACCCTGGAGCGCAGGCTCGTTGCCGAGACCGCGAGACAGCTCTAGTCTGAAGTAGGATCAGCTATCGGTATCTGGGTCGTATCGATGCTGAAAGCCATGTACATACAGTTGTTGGATCCGGAATGGCTTGACGTGTTTCCTGCGAGTGATCAAGGACAGCAGATGGCACAAAGATGTCCTGCTAAATTTAGCACTTATGTTATTGGTAACAGGCCGAAGTAACGCACCTGATACTGATCATGTCGAGCATACCAAACAGCACACCATATAGTCGGGACAAGACGCTCGAATCTTCCACGACCTCATGGATGGCGATGAGCCATTTCACAAGACTGTCTTGTGTACCGGGCGAAGGTTTGCCCTTGCCCTGCCCCAGCGCACCAACAATCGTGATGACAACATCGCCTGGAACCTTTTGAGACGGGTACAAGTTCTTGATCAAAGTCGTGATGGTGGTTTGGTCTAGCAGGGTCTTCACCGACGCGAGCTGCACTATGTCTCGCAGAGCATCCTGGTCAAGGCCATCTTCCGAGGCGTAACGGCAGATGACATCGACTATATTGGAGACCTTGACGGTCCGTTGCTTTGCTGTTGTTCTAGATGCTGCAGACCGGTGTAAGCACTGATCCTGACTGGGCTCGTTGCTGCATATCGACACCTACCTTGATGCAGTAAGTTTAGCGTCTCCTGCAGCGTGGGCCGCTCTTCTGCTGAGTCCATCAGTAGCTGGCTTGGAGCGAAGTCAATGTGGGGTTACCGGCGACCGATGGCATCACGCTACCAGTGCAGCGTGCATACAGTAAGACAGTTGTCGGCCGTTGTTGTATGAGCCGCTGATGATGCAGACGCGTCGCGGTGGTTGTTGACAGCCTGATCGCGCCTTCCCTGTTTCGATGGGCTACGAACAAGCGAGCAGCCCCGCTAACACATCGCGGTCAACACGACTCTTCACATGCACTTTGCTCGCACCAATTTGCGTCAACGATGCCATCAATGTATCACCAGCCTCGATATCATCGCCAATATTTCTGTGTGGGCACACAACATCGCGGCTGCCGGTCTGGCCATCCGCGGCTCGTTCACGCTACTCGTGCTTGATTCAATCAATCGTGCAGATGTCACCCGCATGGCCGTGTCATCACTGGAGCATGCATCGAAGCTCTCGCCCATCGCCACATCGAGGTCAACCCTTTGTGTTACACAGCAAGCATCGAAATGTAATGATTGCGGCTTGCGCAACTGCTACTGGCTCGCTATGGGCGGTGGCCTTGCGGGTCAGCCATCAACTCAAGCACGCCTCCTGCAACCTTGACTCGAATTGTACTGACCCCCGCGCGTTGTACGCCTTGCCCGCGATGACAAGCACGCGTCGGGTATCGACCTTCATTATCAACCTGGCTGTTGGTCCTTGCTTTGAAATGAGTGGCCGGCTTTCCTTGGATCATCATCCTCTATCAGGACGGCCGGCGGGCCTCTAGGACTGCCCTTCATCTACAACAGGCTGACACGCACATCTCTGATCAATGTGGAGCTTGGATCTGCGACTGGATGTGGCGTCATCTATTCTCGATACACGATCCTGCTGCTACCCGATGCAACCGTCGCCGTGCACTTATACGCCCGTCGTGCTCCTTACTGACATGCGCGAGCACGCTACGGCAACGCTTCTGTCGTGTCAGTCATGGCTGTGAACGGGAAATCGTTATCCAATCGGTAAGACCTCCGCCTGCTACGGTAGTGGATGCACTTCTTTATCTGCACCGGAGACTGCCTGGCCGAGGTCGTGTACTACTCTCTTCGTTCTTTATCTGGTACCACCCCAAGTATTACTATCTATCGTATTGACATACATCTTCAGGAGCTTAATTCCAATCGAACAGGGTGGGAGAAACTTCAGCTACTATTAACAAGGTCACGGTCCACTCGGCGATCCACAAGCACTCGACATCAGCACCTCATTTGACGATTCCTGGGGTGGCTACCGGCAACCTTGCATAGCTGCTTTTTGTACTCCTGAATACCATAGCCGGAACCATCTACCTTGCCATCCAGCATAACATCTTACGCCCGTTGCCGGCTGGCTTCGGCTTGCAACGTCAACCGGCACTTTATTCTGACGGTGTCTCTTCCCTGCAAAAGCAAGAGTCGATTCACCATGGGAACTTGAGTCTGGGCGATCGAAATATAAGAGCTGCGCTTTTGCAAACGATGCCCAAAGCAACCTCGAATCTTCCTCTCGGCTGGCTCACCTAGGACCTTTGTGTGCTTTTCTATCGTCGCCATAGTAACAATCGCAGCCGCGTAGTGATGGGTGAACGAAAGAATCAACCGTCCTCAAAGAGCAACACACATCGACCCAAGATGACTTCAGCATCTAGCAGGTCGACCGCGACGCAGGATCCATCTTCCGGAACCGCCAAGATTGTACGATGTCCAACGCAGACTCTCGAACGATTGCGGCGCCTGAATGAAGCAGAGATAATTACTCTCTTCACTCCATTCGTACCCCATTCGCCATTGACGACACTGGCAAAAGACATGGACCCTTTCGAGCCTCTCGGCCGCGCTTTACCAAGACAAGTACGACACGTCCCATATCGTCTCGACTCTGATATGACAGAGATGCACGCCGATTTCCTACCAACCAGCGGAGCAGTCGTCATCGTCATATGCGCCACCTCTAACGTCATCAGCAACCATGCTCAGGCTTTTGAACGGCAATTGAAGTTTGCACGGAGCATTTCGAAAAAGATACCAAGAAGCGATACTATACCGGGCCTTCCGACGATCCTCATTCTCATCGATGATGGCGCTACGGGCCAGGCTTATGTCAATGTGGCATATGACTTCCCAGCGCTTGTGACTGTCAACGATTATACTACCGCAGCACTTGTGAATGCGGTACATGTCCTATTTGGCAACTGAACACCCCGTTTATTGTACAACATCATGTCGCGGTTTCCAAACCGAGCTCAGCGAGCGGATACATGGCCACGAACGGCTCAGCAGCGCAGTCGATACGAAACAGTCGGAACGCGCCCCTAATTATTACGTCGAACTTTACGATATATCATCACTACAACACTCGTGGATATACAGCTTCAAGCTTGCAACACACGGCACTCTTTTCTCTCCTTCATTTACCTTATACGTTACAGGTCCTATGTACAATGTATTTCAGGTGGCATGAAGTTGCTCTAAGCTATCCTCTCCATTCAAAAACATATCCTATGCAACAACAACATATCTACCGGCACACTTTATACACAATGATCAATGTATTCACAATCTCCCTTCAATCACTACCAACCGCAGCCCTACGCAGTCCCACACAATCGGAGTCTGTCTACCACAGCGGTACTTGAGCCACGTCACGTCACGTCACATCACATCGCAGAGCGTGCGTACACATACAGACAAGTCGTCCGATCTCGGCGTCGAGCATAGCCGCCCATGTATCATGCAGTTGGAATGTGACATATGCTGGCAGACATGCATGATGCATATACGAAATATGTCACAGCGCATGCTGCGACGTTCACGTGAGGTGCTGGCTAGGGTCGAGATGTGTTTGCTGGATGTGACGTGCTGTGTGCGTGCTCTTGGAAGGGTTACTCGAGATATATGCGATGTGTCTGCGGGGCGTAGAGAGAATGAGGTGGTGGTTTGGTATTAACATTACTGAGGTTATTGTACGTCTATAGTCGTGAGGGAATAGGTATGTAGGTATGCCTGAATTGGCGAATGGAACTCCTTCCTGCGCCTTGCCTTATGCATGTGTTTGGGACTGTTGTGTGTCTGGAGTCCGTACTGTCGTCTCAGGGTAGGCGGTAGAAGCCTGACTCCGTCGAGGCGCAACAAGCCGAAGACTTCATGCCCTCCAATAGGCGACCATGTTCCCAGGGCATCCAGTCAAAGCAGAGCTTCGACGCCCCTCACCAGACCCCATCATCTCCAGCGTATCCTTTCTAATCCATTCCGCTTGAATGCCTATAACTCCATCATCCCCCGCCCATTGTTCATAGCACCCGCACCCGCATCCAGCGGCCCATTCGGCGTAATCCCTGTATCGATACCCCCGGTTTTAGGTACTGAGTTACTCGAAAGCGAATCGTGGTTGCCCGATAGGTAGTAGAACATGCGATTTGCGATGATGGTAAGGTGCTCGGGGAGGTACAGCGATGCGGCGATTATGAGGAGGGAGAGGAGGAGGAAGAGTACGGAGTCTGCAAAAAACCATGTCGTTAGCAACTGTCCTAAAGTAATACCAAAGGTCGGTGGGGGAGGAGAGCGACCCGGATAGGGGCGGTGGCTCATGTCCAAGAATTGAGTTGAGAATGCGATGTGATGCGGTAAAACAGGATATTTAGGACATACTGAAAATGAACTTCTCAGTCGACGTCAACATGTACAGCGAGAACGTGACTTCATATTGATAGCGCTTGCGCTGGAACCAGCGGAGGAGGGCGGATGGGTACAGCATTGCCGCGACGAGGAGCGTGGATGCGCTGGCTAGGAGGAGGATGGCGGATAGCGTCGTCGTGTCAATCATAGACCTTTCGGTATGTGTCGTCGTGTTTGCGCGTGCGAAAGGTGTATATGAAGGTGGAATTGGAGGGTTAATGTGTCTGGGCGCAAATGTTGGGAGCGGTGGATGACGGGGGAGATGAAGGGTTCAGGGACGGCGGATTCGGAGCAGGGATGGTGCGATTGCCTGATTAAGATCGGGAGCGGGTGGTCTAGCGCGTGAGCTGCATGGCATCATCAACGAACACGCGTGCGAGAAGTTTCTACACAGGACCAGCGATGCCAATGCTGTTGCAATGCCTCCGCCATGCCGTATCCCTCCCTAACACACACCCAACAATGCGCCTCCTCCCCGCCCTCCGCTTCCGCCCCAATGTCCCACGCCTCCAAACCGCTTCCCTCTCCACCTCTCCATCCCTCAACAATGGCAAATCGCTCCCCCCACGCACCCCCCTCCTCGACGCGGACCTAATCGAAAACTTCCTCAAAGGCTCCGGTCCCGGCGGTCAGAAAATCAACAAAACCTCTTCCGCCGTCCAACTCAAACACATTCCCACGGGCATCGTAGTGAAATACCAGGACACGCGGTCAAGAGAGATAAACCGGAAGATGGCGAGGCGGATTCTGCAGGAAAGGATTGAGGAGATGGAGTTGGGGGAGGGGGCGCGGACGAAGGTCAAGGCGAGGGAGAAGGCGAAGAAGAAGGCGAGTAGTGGGAAGAAGGCTAGGCGGAAGTATAGGGCGTTGGCGGGGGAGAAGGATGGGGAGGATGGTGGTGAAGAGGGGAAGACAGGGGAGGTAGTTGATGGATTGGAATTGGGGGAAGGGGCTGAGGAAAAGGTTGAGGGTGCTGATAAGAGTAAGACGGTGGGCGGTTGATGATATTCTTGGTCCACGGCTACGATACCAAACACCAAGTGTGCACCATTGTGCTAAGAGCATCGACAATGAACGGTATATTGGCACGGAGAAGGACAGCCGCCAAGCGTGTTCCGCGCGACAAGACGCCAAGCCCTGGGGATATGGCGACGATACATGTAGAAGTTGTACGACTCAGGGACGGCGAGACTTGCAAGCGAGGGAGCAGTGGAAAAAAACAGGAGCCCATAGATGCCGGAGAAGAATGAGGAGGTGATCGAGTTGTTGAAGGCGTGTGGGGCGACGGCGAAGGGGACGTTTCACAAGATCGAGAGAGAGGTGGAGGATGTGGAAAGAGAAGAGAAGGAGGGATTATCGAGTCAGGTCGCGAGGTTGTTCACGCGCAAGAAGAGGGCTGAATGGGAGATGAGTCAGGAGAGGAGTCTTATTGCCGCGGAAAGTCAGGTCTATCTTGCTCCTTTGAAGGAGAAGTAATCCATGCACCCCTGTGTGCATACTACTAGAACCACCACATATCCAGCACTACCTCCATCCACTCGGCCTTCGCCCACCCAAAACAACGTCCACATCATTCTCCTCATCCCACCTCTTCAAAAACTTCTCTGTCACCCACATATGCCGCTGCTTCGCCATCTTCCGACCGGTCTCTGTCTCCATCAACTCGACATGCCCGCCGTCAACATGCCGCAGACACTCGACATCAAAACCAACCCCTGTCTTCCTGTATACTTCATCCATACCATGAAAATAGAAAGATCGAGCCATGCCCACAGCGCCCAGTCGCTGGAGATGATATGCATCACGTAAGACGCGGTGGATGGGCTGTTCGTGAGAGAAGTTGGTAACGGTGGAATTCTCCTCACCAATTTGAATGGTACCCGAGAGCCGTGCAGCGAGACAAGACGCCTGCCAAACGATATTGGGCGGGCATCCCGCTGCCCTCGTGAACTCACGTACGACTTGCCATTGATTACGCTTCTCGTCCTCGGAGAGATACCATGCGTCACTCATATCGTGGGTGATGTCGTGCGTCATGCACAATACCCACAGGAGTGTGGAATCAATGTCCCGAGCCCATTGATGAAACCTCTGTTCTTTCCACAGAATCCACGCGGCGTCGGCAACGACACGCATCGTATGTGGATAGTCTTGTGAAACGAAAAGCCGGTCGCGGTCGTCGGGAGGTGAGGTGTAGAGTTTGTTCCTCTGAGTACGGACGGCTACGTTGAGGGCCGTGAACCATGCGCGGTCTGCGGGTTTGATTTCAAGGAGCGTCTGGTTGAAGAGCGGCGGGATCATAGTGAATGTATGCGAATCGATCTTCGGAAGTGTCTCGCTGAGTGGGTTGGATACGAGACCGCAACAAGGGTCAAGTGCTTTGGCGTATGTAATGAAGTCGACATACCGAGGGCTCCCTTCGTGGGCGTCAGTGTTGACTTTCGCGCCGGGCGTTGTCAGGGGACCATTTGAAGCGCTTGAGAGCTTTCGGGTCGTTGTGATACCGGCGAAGCGGCGGGACGCAACATTGCTGAGCGCCCTCATGTTGAGTTTGGAATTGAAGAAGCTGGTGTAGGAGACGTCGGGTCAAGAACTCAGACGATTATTTGTTCTGCGTAAAATAGCAGGGTGAGTTGAGACAGTGGTTGCATACGACATCGGGGAAGTCGCGCTCAAAGGCAAAGGCGTGATCAAGAAAGCGTAGAGGCCTTGCGCTGATCCATTCGCAGTTTTCCAGTTTTGACAAAATGCGAGTGAAGAGCATATTAGAGTGACGCTACGTTCACCTGTTCCCCCTCTCTACAGGATCCAAAATCAGAGTTCCAATCTACGTCTCCTCATCAGCCACATGCCCCAGCTCCTCCATACAATACCTCATCAGCTCGACATCGCCAGCCACAGCCGTCCGTCGCCTTCATGTCCGCAATCCCAATCTTTTGCCTGCGGAAGGAAGGTGTTCTACAGATGTTCTGAAAATGAGCTGGCCGAAGGACGGTGATCTTGTGGGTGGGGAAGGTCGTGCGTGAGAATGATTACTTATCTCGTTCTGTCTCCATTCTCGATGGAAGGTATAGAGAAAAATGGCGGCTGTTGTAACTCAATTACCTGCCCATCTGATGAGTGCAGACACTTCAAATCAGCGAGCCTGTCATCGTCTTGCTAGCTGCCCAGCATATACAACCCCATCAGCCAAGCTCCAGTTTCTAACAGCAACGTCAAACCCAACACCACTATCATCCGCCCAGAAACACAAACCCACCCCCAAACGCATCGCCAAGCCCCTTTCACCCCATCGCAATGTTGTCAAAGCCATGCAGCATCCCGTATTCCTCGCATGCCGCAACTCCCTTACTCAGATCTCTTACTGCCAAAAATAGCATGCGCGCAGGGCCGCCCAGCGTCGCTTCCAGCCGTTAGGGCCGCAGCGGCAACCCACAAAGAGCTTACTGCTACCCCACCGCAATAACACGAAAGTCATGCTTTGGAAGGCCTGATCGCAAGGTGTTGCCGGAAACACGGGAGGTGTTGGTCGATTAGTATGTGTTTTGGGGGCGAGGGATGGAGATGCGCGAGGGTGGTGACAGGGGACACAGACGTCATTTCCTTATGCGGTCTGACCGGAGCTTCAGAGATGGGATACCCCTTCCAACGCGACAGAGGCGACCGTCTCTTCCTTTACTGCGCAATCCCATTAGGGTTTCCCATTGTTGCAGGTTTTCGCGATTCAACCCTACGCTCCTCACGGCTCTCGTACGAAATTCGAGGACCCGTTGAGCGGCGAAATTGCTTTTCGTCACGAGCGCCCGCGTTTAGGCCTCTGCGTAGTAAGCTCGTATTAGGACCGACCGGGCACACACTGTCCTAAGATCGACACCAGGGTACACTGTCGAGTGGATCTTAGAGCGTAGATTGAGTTTTCGTTCGTGTTGAGTGGAGCAATCATTCAATGGAAGGTCGTGTCGAGGCCGTGCGGCTGCTGCAGGTACGGGAGGATGTGCAGCGAAGGAGGCAAATGTTCTCGTATTGGTTGTGGTCTTAAGAGGGTGATTTGCCCTTGTGT
Source organism: Alternaria incomplexa (assembly GCF_024043165.1). Classification (NCBI taxonomy): domain Eukaryota; kingdom Fungi; phylum Ascomycota; class Dothideomycetes; order Pleosporales; family Pleosporaceae; genus Alternaria; species Alternaria incomplexa. The sequence goes on along the minus strand of NW_026249862.1, from coordinate 175,731 downwards.
ATAGGGCTCACTTTACTCTCCTCTACAGGCCTTGGTCTTGGTCTTGGTCTTTGCTTTTCCACGCTCGTTTATTAGGGTAAGCTTACCTGTCGGTCCGTTCGTTTGGTCCTTCTCCTTCCGGTGGTTTGGGGTATACTACGCTCTTTCCTTGTTAACTTCGTCGACTGAACTCGGATTGCTGTCTTCTCAACGTCGCGATGAGGTTCCTCGTTTCTCTTACGGCAGGTCTCCTGTCTATTGGTTTGGCATCCGCCTCGCCAGCTGCGCCGCTGAATAAGAGAGCTGTTTCCACCGACGGAAGCTGCGGAGGAGCAAAGGGCTTCACTTGCAAGGGTTCTTCGTACGGTGACTGCTGCTCTCAGTATGGATGGTGCGGAAAGTCAGCAGATCATTGCGGAGCTACCTGCAACTCAGCTTTCGGCACATGCACTGGCAGCACGACATCAAAAGCAACTCCAGTAACGGTCAAGACTTCGTCGACACAGGCTCCACAGCCGGCGTCAACACCGACGAAGAAAGTCTCACCAGATGCGACATGTGGTGGTACAAAGGGTTACACATGTCTGGGTTTTGCTGAAGGCAACTGCTGCAGCGCGAGTGGATGGTGCGGCTCGACATCGGCATACGTGAGTACTCACCTACGCTTTGAATGAATATATACTGATTTTAGCAGTGTGGAACTGGATGCCAGTCAGGCTTCGGAAACTGTGGCAGCAACACCGGATCAGGATCTACCACCAGCAAGATTTCTTCAGCGGCACCATCGTCAGCGCCATCGTCAGCACCATCTGGATCTGCTCTACAATGCTTGAACGGAAAGGATGTGCCGTACAAGATGACCTCGGATGCTGAGTACTCTGAACTTTCGGAACCCTACAATCTGCGCGTCCCTTTCAAGCCGGCTGTCATCGTTCTTCCCACCACCAATCAGCACGTTCAGGATGCTGTAGTGTGCGCCGCTCAAGCTGGTCTTAAGGTCCAGGCCAAGTCAGGCGGTCACTCTTACGCAAGCTTCAGCTCGGGTGGCAAGGATGGCGCTATGCAGATCAACCTCCAGTCTTTCCAGACCATTCAACTCGACAAGGACTCTGGAATTGCAACAGTCGGAGGAGGTGTTCGCCTTGGCAACCTAGGTGACGGTATCTACACTCAAGGCAACGCTGCCGTAGCCCAGGGTACCTGCCCTGGTGTCGGTATCGGAGGCCACTACACCCACGGCGGCTACGGCCACACTTCTCGCCACTGGGGATTAGCCATGGATCAAGTGGTCGGAGCCGACGTCGTCCTCGCCGATGGATCTCTCATCAAGGCCTCATCAACAGAGTCTCCCGACATCTTCTGGGCCATCAAGGGCGCAGCCGAGTCCTTCGGTGTCGTCACAAAGTTCTACCTCCAGACCCACGCCGCACCCACCAGCATCACGTACTTCGAGTTCGGCTTCACCGGCATCCACGACTCCAAGAGCGTGTGGACAAACACCTTCATGCACATCCAGGACGTCGCCAAGAACGCCTCCGTAGTCGACAACCGCGTCTCCTTCGGCATCTACCTCGACAACTACGGCGGCTACAGCCTCAGCGGCGCCTTCTTCGGCAGCGTCTCTGATTTCAACACCCAAGTCAAGCCCGAACTTCTCCGCAGCCTCCCCAACCCCACCGCCACCGTCCAGTCCATGGCCTGGTACGACTACATGGTCAAAGTATCCGGCAAGACCAGCATCAAAGAGCCTCTGACCGGGTACGACGAGCACGAGGATTTCTTCGCCAAGTCCGTCACCGTCCCTGAGTCTACCGGTCTCACTTCCAACGCTCTGGACGCTCTGTACGATTACCTACAGACAGCTGATGGGACGGAATACTACATCATCATCAACCTCTACGGCGGCCCCGGCTCCGCTATCAACAGCAAAGACACTGAGTTTGCTGCCTACAGCGATAGGGATAGTCTGTGGGTGCTGCAGAACTATGGGTACGGAGGTGATTCCATGGATTTTATTAATGGCATTAATAGTGCTATTATCGATGCGCAGCCGCAGACATCGTTTGGCGCGTATTTGAACTATGTTGATCCTAGTTATGATGCTGCGACGGCGCATAAGCTTTACTATGGCGATGCTGTGTACAGTAGGCTGGCGGCGTTGAAACAAAAGGTCGATCCGAAGAGCGTGTTCTGGAATCCTCAGGCTATTGGTGCGTAGGATATGGGGTGGTTGATGGGTGGGTAATAGGTGTTTAGGGCGTTTTAGCATGGGGAAGAGCTCCTCATGTATGTTGGGTTATGTATACGTTTATGGTTGGTTTTAGTAATGATACTATTGCAACATTCGAGATCACGTCCATTTTCCCCTACATGGATATCTACAAATGGCATTGCCGCATCAATCCTCCGTCTTGACCACAGGTTCGTCTGCTTTAGCCGGCTGATCATGAAGCTCATGGACAGTATTCGCTTCCATCTCATATCTCAAAGGCAAGACCTCAGACACAACCGCAGGCTTATCTTCCAGCTCACCTCCCAATGCCTCAAATCCCTTCCCACGCGGTTGACCAATCTCCAGTACATGATTCGACGGCGCTTCGTGAACGTCATTGTAAGTACGATCGCCGTCTCTGTCGGGCTCATACTGTGCAGTTTCGGTAGCTGGTAATTGGTGTGATACCCTTCTTCTCTTTCTTTGCAGGCGGCGAAAGAGTAGCCAGCCAGCTGCTATTCCGAGGGCAAGCGTAGCGGGTATAGCTATGCCGAGACCGATCTTGTGGCTTAGTTGGAAGTCGTTGTGCATGTGCTGGTGGACCTCTTGGTCGTGAGGGTTCGACGGGTCTGCGATGGTGCTTGTTGGAGTGTTCGTGGTAGGGTTGGTTGGTGTGCTCGCTGAACCTGTACCTGATTCAATACCTGGCGTGCCGGACACTCTTGAGTCTAACGTCGAAGCTGATGCCGAAGCTGCAGTTGACAATCCTTCCGGTGACAACAATAACGATGTCGTCGGCGAAGTAGTCGAACCCACCGCCTCAGACGACGCACCACTCCCCGCGATAAAACCATCCACAATATTAAAATACTGACTAGTATCCGAATCCCCATCCACCGAAAAAACACTAAGAAAGAACAGCGTCGACTCCTCCAGCCTCGCATTCGTCTTAACATTCCATAGATAACTCGTTCTATTCACGATACTCGCTGGGTCCACATGTTAGCTTTGCTTCTGTAAATAAGCTTGGAAGCCACGGAACAGAGCGGCCCTTCATACGCATGATGGGACTTACGCATGATGAACTCGCCGTCGCCGATCTGCTCCTGGCCTAGTGTCTTGACTTGGTGCAAGACCAGGTCGTAGGGCCCGGTTTCGTCGCCGGGATACCATTGGATGTTTATGGTGTAGTCTTGCTTGTAGGTAGGGGGGTTGCTTAGGCCGCCGTCTGTGCCGTGGGTTGGGGGGTTGATGAATTGGATGCCGAGACTTGATACGCGGGGGGAAAGTATGGCTAGCAAAGCGCATGCTGATAGCGTAGGCATATCGAACTGGACCGTCGCCAGTGATTAGATGATTGCAAGATCGATGATTCCGTGGCAGTACTTGAGTGCAACGAGTGATGGTAAACAGCGAGTGACAAGAAACACACGCTGAACCATATCAGGAGCTGGCAACTGTGCGAAGCAATCGCACGTAATATCATGGTTTCGACTTCGCTCCTCTCATTCCTCTTGTTCTAGCAGCGAGAGGCGTAAGGTGCAACAGCGCCTTGCCACGATGCGCCCCCCGTGATGAAACTTCTTTGTACTCATCGGTTTTGGGTGTCAGCCCTGGGTCGACTTGATGCAGCCGGCATGATAACTGAAGCAAGCCATGGAATACTGGAGTATGAATACGAGAAGTACAAGTGAGCGTGTTCCGGAGCGGAGAGATGTTCGTACGGGTCCAACAGTTGAAAGGGTCCCCAACATTAGCCGTGATCTTAGATCATCAACCCCAACAGACCCATGTATCAGCGCTACCGTGCCACATCAAGCGAGATGTGATAACAGAAAGTTAAGCGCCACACTCAGCGCTCCGTGAAAATAGAATGCGTGCAGCCGCCCCTAAAGTCTGTGAGCTGCAGGTACCGGTCTCACTGCGGCGTTCGCCCACCATTTGTATAAGGATCGCCCCTCCGTGGCGCTTTGCGATCTCGTGCCCTCCTCTTTGTCCTTCCCCTTTTGTTGGCTTTTCCCACCATGTCACTGTCGCTACCCAAAGTTTTCAATCATTACACACTGATCGCGCTATGCACATTAGCGTTGGTTTACCACTTTCTCTCCATTCAAGACCACTTCACTGTCCGTGCGCCGGGTACGCCCGCGATAGCGCAGCCACCGCAAAACGGCGGATTTCCTAAACGCATTTGGTACAAGTTGGGCCCTAATGGCCTTTCTGAAGAGACGCGAGCCTGGACCGATAGCTGTGTGAATAGCAATCCTGACTACCAAGCACACTTCTTGACGGACGACGACGGTGACGAGTACGTTCGTAAGACCTTTGCGGAATCCCGACCGGATATCGTCGACGCCTACCTCGCATTACCCGTCCCTATCTACAAAGCCGACATGCTGCGCTATGTCTTGCTGTGGAACGAAGGCGGAATCTGGTCCGACCTAGACGTCTCTTGCGAAGAAGGCATATCCATGGACGAATGGGTGCCAGTTGCATACCAGGGAATCGCTTCGCTAGTAGTAGGCTGGGAGTTCGATCAAGGCTGGCCCGGCGAATATGTCCGCGAATTCGCCAGCTGGACGATAATGGCCAAACCACGATCGCCACACATGATGCAGGTCATCGAGGATATCCTCCAGACACTGCGAGACAAGACGGCGGAGCATAACATCCCGATCCAGAACGCGACAATGGATATCATGGGGGATGTTGTTGATTTCACTGGTCCCCGGCGCTTGACGCGCAGTGTGTATACGAGCTTGGGGAAGATACTTGATAGGTCGATTGACGCGCGCGATATGATGGAGCTTGTGCAGCCGAAGCTGGTGGGCGATGTCTTGGTCATGCCGGGTCGGTCGTTTGCGGCGTCTGCGAATACGTATAAACCGGATGAAGAAGAACTTTTGCCGCCAAAGCTGGTTACGCATCATTATGCGGGGACTTGGAAGAACGACAATGGGGGCGAGCAATAGAGAAAGAAGAATTCGGAAGTCTTTGGAAGAACATCAGAAACGCATCCATGAGCATGGTCGTGGAGTGATGGAGACGCTTCCATTGGGCTGCCTGATGATGAATTATTTTGTCATCGTTGATTTGCTACACACTTTCCAAGGACTGCACCGCCGCCTCCACCGCCGGAATTGTTTTGGAACAGGAGTCTTGGAAGATACTTGGCCGTATCGGCCGCGTTGATAGACATCCTCACGCTGGCTGTAACAAGTCCTCCCGCGCGAGATCGAGGCACGACTAGGCTGACCTATTCGTACCGAGTAGTCATCCGAGTCTTCTTGCCATGTCTCCTGTTCTCTCTCTTTCTCCCACAACATGATGCTGTACTCAGGCATGGATATACAGACAAGGGAAAACGCCACGGCCATTGCAGTCAAGTTTGTTCCCTCCATTAAACCGACGAATCGCGAGCTCTAGACCTGGACCTTTATAGCAAGAGAACACGAAAACCTCTTCCTTGTCGATGTTTGCGTAGATCTCTACACCAGGCATTAGTGGATACCACGTACCTCCGTCAACCTTGGCAGCTTCGTAGCGGGCTTCACGGTTGACGAAGAAGAGCGAAGGGTAGCCACGGAACGTATATGCGATAATCTTTCCTTTCTCCTCATGGATGTTGACTTGATTTTCGAGATCGATATGGGCGATACCGAGGTCTTCTATCTGGTCGTGTACCGCGATAACCCATACTCTGGCGCGGAGTTCTGCAGGTAGGCGGGAGAAGGGGTGGAAGGTCCGTGTAGCGGGTGTGTGCGACCATTCGGGCGCCCGAGGGAACCGTTCTAGCTGCACTTCACATTCGTCATACGAATCGCTCTCATCGCCGTTCTGTGTCGCCATGGTGTTGGCGAAAAGGTATTGGTGGGAAGACGAGACGGTAAGACTACCTAATTTGTCCACGGTTGAGGCACTTGTTGGTTGATTGAGGGCGAAGAAAGTGTGATAAGAAGGTTGTAGAAAGTGTATAGAATGCGAAAGCTCCGTAGTGATATAATCCACCCAACGGCCAAGGCAGATGCTCTTGCTGGGTGTTGACGTTATGCCAAGCCTTACACATTCACCAGTGGTAGTGAATCGGTTTGCTTCGGTTTCCAGTTCGAGGTGTAGCTCTTTATGCCCACTATCGAGGTCAATGTTTCAAGGGGCTCAGGGCCTGATAAGGTGAGAAGGCGACGTTGCGAATGAGCAAGAAATGGCGCCGATGTAATGGTCGTGAAATATTGGACGCAAGCAGCATACTACTGAATCTTGTATACCCTTGAGGTGAATCTCTAGAGATGTCAATAAGATGGGTGGATGAGAAATACTGCGACAAAGAAAGCCTTCGACTTCCTCTTTCACCCGCCAGTGAGTGTCTCGCGATACAAGCGCGTTTCGCAGTAGTACCGCGCAGGCCACTCGCCATCAGATAGGCATTAGAACAATCGAGAGGAACAAATAGTAGTGTGTCTCAAAGCGTGGAGAGTGTTGGTGTCAACCCTGCTGACAAGCCCACCCGCAAAATCCCGCGCTCTCTGATTCGTCCACCTTTTCCCAGCGCCGCCAAGCCCAGCATTCCCGCGCTTTCTCTGCCGCATCAACCTCACCAGACATCACGCCAGACATCACCCTTCCACCCGCGTTTAAACCCCAACGAACTCGCCAAAGATGTCTGTCTCGTCCTTCGGCCACCACGGCAAGACGCCCGCTGCTGTCGTAAGTCGAGTCCCGTGCAATGGGGAATTAGAGGCGATGACGAAAGAAGAAGGAAGAAGCTAATGATTGGGAACAGAGCATGCGCAGCCCGTACAAGGCTTACAGGAGTCCTTTTGGTCCTCAGTATGTATTTTCCGATATCAACACGGCTGTGGGAGGGGTGGTGGGAGGGTTGGGACTGGGTTGGGGGAGGTGTGGGAAGGTGTGGGAAGAGGAGGATGACTTGAGACGCCTCGATGGACGGCGGTATGGGCAATTGGATGCCACGCATACGCTCGATATGCGCATAGAAAAGAGGAGGAACAACCCAATCCCACACCCGCGCCGCCGCTTATACCATCCACGCCCGTCGCAACCTCGAAGCTCCAGACACTAACATACAACCACTAGATATACCATCCCGAAGAACTACCACGGCCTCACCCTCAAGCAAGCCGCGAAATAGTATGTCTCCCCCCATTCCTCCCATACCTCCCTCCACCTCTCCATACATCCAACACGCACTAACCCCATCCCAGCGGTGGCCTCGCCGCCGGCTTCGGCGGTGTAGCCGGATTCTTCGCCCTCTTCTTCTTCGCCGAAGTCCCCAAGGTGCGCGACGACATCATGAAGAAGATTCCTATCCTGGACAAGTTCTTCACGGTTGAGATACCGCCTGAGGATAACCCTTTCTGAGCGCTTCCTTATTCGACGTGGATGAGGAGAAGGATGCATGGGTCGGGATGTATAATATGGCAATCGAGGGACAATTGGCTTTACTGCAGATGGGGAAATAGACCGCTTTTGTCTTTGTTAACTCGGTGCTTGGCTCAATGGCGAGAGCAGTGACTATGTACGTGATGATGTATTGACTCCAGGGCCCAATGAGTCAATGGCTTGAGACGTGATTCAACAGTACTTGTTCATCCACGGACCTGAACGTCAGACAAGCTTAGAGGCTCATTCAGCTTGCACGGTCGTTCGCCACTCATAGCTCGAGAACATTTGGTCATTGCTTCATTTTCGCGTGACTCGCACATCTATCAAGATGCTATCATATGCCATCCCATATACCACTTCCCCCAGCCATCCACTCATTCCCCCATCAATCGCTTAGTTCGTCGGCAGCCTTCCAACAACCTCAGCCATCTCCTCATCGGTGTAGATCCTGAAGCCCTTGTCCTTGGTTACACTAGCCAACTGCACATTCTTGCTATCCAGCTTCTCCTCCATGACCTGCTTGAGCGTCTTGAGCGTGAGCACCTCGGCCTCGGGGAGCGTAAGCGACTTGTGGAATTCGTTCTGGAGTTCGGCTTGGGCGCCCTCGGAACCGGAACCGATGGCTTTGGCGTCGTAGCGGTAGAATGTGCCCGAGGGCTCGGCGTGGTAGCTGTGTGCGTTGTTAGTTTGTAATTCCAATTCCGGTTCTAGAGCTGGGGATGTTGTAGGATGTGACATACAGACTCGGACCATCCTCATCATAACCCGCAATCAACAGCGCGACACCAAACGGCCGACTCATGATGCTCTCCTCACCCTCAGCACCCTCACCAAACCTCAGCGCCAAATCACATATCGCCTGCGTGCAGCTCTCAACGCGAAGTGGCTCGGCGTAGTTGAAAGCGTGGTTCTGGCTCTCGACACGCGCGTGCTCAATCATGCTGCGGGCATCGGCTTGCAATCCCGACATGGCACATCCGATGTGGCGGTCGATTTCGACAATCTTCTCTACGGAGCTGGTTTCTAGGAGCGTGGAGGTGACGCGCTTCTCTACGCCGAGGATTACGCCTTCGCCGGTCGCGACCTGTGTGTTGTTTATGAGTTTGTGAAGATTGGCGGTGGGAGGGTGGACATACGCCTATTGCTGTTGAACCGAGCTTGATGGCTTCGAGCGAGTATTCGACTTGGAAGAGACGGCCTTCGGGCGAGAAGGTGCTGTGGGTTTGTGAGCGGGCGGGCTTGTAGTGGGAGGCGCGGGGTGGACGAACTTGATACCACGGTCTAGCAAGTTCAGTTAGTATAGATTCTACTGTATAATTGCTCTGGGAAGCTTACCATATTCGCTTCGTGCTATGAACTGCTCATGTTAGTACAAGAGCTCCAGCGGGGTTCAATGAGGCGTACCATGGCGGCTGTTTGTGCGGAAGTGTAGTCGAGAGGTGCGGTGAGATGTTCGAGTGCGTCTCGAACAGGAAAGTCGAGATTGGGGGCGTATGGGCGGCGGTGAGGTGTTGCGGAGTTGTGTTGGCGGCTTAGATGATTCTCTAGCTAGAGCTTCAGGCAACATGGACCGCGACATCGCGCTAGGGCGGGATGCCAAGACTTCCATCTGATACTCATCATCACTTTCTTGACACAACTAGCAAATACATCTAAGTCTACAGTCACAATATTGCACCGATCTCCGAAAGCTGACACCTAACAAGCTATGGTGGATTTTCGCAATCGCATCCATCGACTGCCCTCTATCGCGACATCGTCTGCCACCTCCTTCCAGAGACTACCTAGGTACTGGAAAAGTAGCTCATCGTTTCTTGTCACCAAGCAATATTACGTCTGAGGCATTGTTACGAAAGATTTGATTCTCCCGAAGCGTTCTCTCCATTTCTGAACAAACGATTCGTTACTGCGTTCTGCGCAACTTCTGGGTAATACAATTGCAGTACTTAGATGCTTCAGAGCTTCAGAGTTGCATTTGATGTAGTTGTGGTACTACACCTGATAGCACCACCTGTATCGCAGTTCAGTCTCATCGAACTCATACTGTCAACTTTAACGGAGTAATCTAGGCCATACACGCATGAGGGTGAAATGATGAGATGTCTCAGTACCCGTCGTGCGGCCAGGTAAAGTCGCCTGGCTATGCAAATACTCCGCGTAACGTCAACGCAGGTACCTGCTCATGCCAGAATTACATCGTCCCTAATTTCGGAGAGGTTCTCGTTGGGTACCGTGCGCGTGGCTGGACTTCCGATAGAACACGGGAATGTCTGCAAGCGACCTCACAGCCACGATATCCACCCGTTATCTCCCAGATTTGTCGATGTCGCAGAGTGCTCCGAGTGCCTGATCGATTAACCAAGCTTCCATCGACATATCGAAGCTGTGGTAAGGGTAAGGCTTAGCGTACCGGTTCGTGACATTTGCGCATGGCGCCGGGACGAAACGCCTTCCAAGACACCAAGCCGCTGGAGTAATTCTCCGCATCCTCTACCTTTCCAACATCAACTTCGCTTCTTTGCCTGAACTTCAAGTTCTTGCCTTCCGCATCCGCGGATCGAAAGCCGATGATGCGCGTCATAGCTCAGATCGAAAGTGCCTGGCGTCGGCACCGTTTCTCCTGAGTTCGGACCAGCAGCGCTATCCACGTCACCATATTCTGGAATCTCGGCCTGCGACCATGATGGATGGTGCATTCAGTGCTGTCAACAACGAGCTCACAACCACGGTAGTGCGCAACGCCAACGGATGACACGGGGACATGTGTCTACCATACACACGCATGAGGGTGTTGCACTCGTGTTAATGAACAAACTATTGACCTGGACAGCCACACAGATGCCGACGATTTTCGATAAATCCGCGTGTGCCATGTTGCACGCACATCATGAGATGTGCAGCTCATCTCCCGCGGCGGGGATGATGTCGATGCTGGGTTATTTTTATCCGGATACGACCCTATACCGGGGCTTGACGTCGCTGTCTGGCCGTTGAGTATTGCTTCTCCACATGGGCCAATGATTAGCGAGGACGGGGCGAAAGGGTCGTTCCCTGTCTTGCCGCATCGGGCCTTCTAGAATGCTTGGTGAGCTTCAACAGTCGACGACTGCGATGAAAGCAGCAACATACGAAGGATGCGAATGTTGGGGATGGTTTGAACAGGCTGTTGTTGAAGAGCCTGCATGCCAAGATTGCTTGACCAGGCTTCAGGGTTGGGATCACCGCCGGCATCCGCGTTCCTGCGTGCCTGCTCGTTCGAGAAGGCACTAATTAGCTGTGACCGTGCGGCTAATGCACGTCCGATGAATAGCCTTCAGACTGCAGCGACGTCTAGATCCAGCAAAACGTCACCGGCGAATAAATACTTCGCTGCGTCCTGCTCACCATTCCTCGCCCACGCCGCTCTCTCGCACCCTTCTCACTTCTCAAGACTTCATTCTACGCTTTTAATATCGTCTTCTTCCTCCTAATACCAACATCATGCGCGTCTCCTCCACCATCCTCGCCGCTGCAGGCCTCTTGACCTCGGCCAACGCTGCCATCAAGGGTTTCAACTATGGCGCCAACTTCAACAACAACCAGGCCAAGGTGCAGGCCGACTTTGAATATGAATTCAACGCCGCCAAGCAGCTTCCTGGCACCAATGGATGGACCAGCGCCCGTCTGTACACCATGATCCAGCACGGCACCCAGACCGACGTCATTGAAGCCATCCAGGCTGCTATCAACACCAAGACCGGTCTCCTCCTTGGCATGTGGGCCTCCGCCGGTCAGGCCAACTTCAACAACGAGATTACTGCTCTCAAGGCCGCCATTGCTCGTTACGGCACTGCCTTCACTGACCTCGTTGAGGGTATCTCCGTTGGCAGTGAGGATCTCTACCGTGTCACCCCCACTGGTATCGAGAACAAGTCCGGCGCCGGTGCTCAGCCCCAGGAGCTCGTCAACTACATCAAGCAGACCCGTGATGCTATCCGCGGTACTGCTCTCCAGGGCAAGCCCATCGGTCACGTCGACACCTGGACTGTCTACGTCAACGCTACCAACAACCCCGTCATTGAGGCCGTTGACTTCATCGGCATGGACGCCTACCCCTACTTCCAGACCACCATGAACAACAACGTCGGTTCGGGCAGCCAGCTCTTCTTCGACGCCTACCACCAGACTGTTGCCGCTGCCAAGGGCAAGCCCGTCTGGGTTACCGAGACCGGATGGCCCGTTAGCGGCGAGACACTCAACCAGGGTAAGCCCAGTGCGGATAATGCCCGCATCTACTGGGAGGACGTTACCTGCCAGCTCGTCAAGGACAACGTCAACCTGTGGTACTACATCCTCCAGGATGTCCAGTACGGCAACCCCGTCCCCTCGTTCGGCATCAAGCCTGCGGGTGACCTGATGCAGGTGAAGCCTCTGTTCGACCTTTCTTGCCCTGCTGGTTCCGCACCCAGCAACCCGTCCAAGAAGGTCTCTACCGATGGTACTTGCGGTTCCCAGGGAGGTGCTACCTGCGCTGGCTCGCCATTCGGTAACTGCTGCTCGCAGTACGGATGGTGCGGAAACACTGCCGGACACTGCGGTACCGGTTGCCAGAGCGGATCGGGCACTTGCACTAAGGTAAGCTAGTACCTTCCAATGCTCCTCTTGTCACCCATTCTCGCGTCGATCCTATATACTTTGTCTGCGCTCTTGTCTGTTTCTTGCAATTGCCTTTGTTCCGTCTCTGCCCCGTACGGGGTTGCACGGACTAATGGCCATTGGAAGGAGCCTTCGAGCAGCAGCAGTATTGGAATGTCAACGGGTATTGGGTCGACGAGTAAGAGGGCTGAGGAATTCTTAAACCAGACGGTCAGAAGCTAACATCCCTCAGTAAATGCTCCGACATCCCAGCCCACAATTGTCACCATTCCAGTAATTAGCTTTGATCGCCCGACCCCAACAGCTCAGAGTTCAGCTTCGCTTTCCGCTCCGTCTACCCGAATTGGTCTTGAGAATATCGAAGGCCTACCGCAACCGACCTTTACCCCTCTTCAAGAACCATTCGAATAACCCAATCAGCTCATCCCCATTGATAAGGCCGACCCTACCAAGGTGATCGGCAACGGATACACTGCCCAGCTATCACCTACCATATCAACCGTCTTCGTTTACGACATCCGTCCTGAGTTCGCCGGCAAGACTTGCACTTTGGCTCTACACATGCCCCCGCCCTTTCCCCTACCCGAAACAGCACCCGTTCAAATTCGCACTCCGGGCGGTATCAGTGTATCCCGCCTCGCCAACCAAGTCCCCGATACTGTGTCTATGCAGAGTGTCGGTAACTCTAGTCTCGTCGGTGTTGCACAACTCATCGAGCCTGCACGTCAATACAACGTCGCTAGTTTTCCCTGTGAAGCTGGTCAACGGGTTAGTTACCAGGTGGATTCGATCAATGGGCTCGACATGAATTGGTTCCAGATGACGTATCCTGCTCTCGGGCTGTTTATGCTGATTAGCTGAATTGGATGGAGGTTGTATGGAGTGGTGGCAACGTGGAAGACTGGGATGTCGACTGTATTATTACGAACCTAAAAGTCCTAGATCCTTTTAATGTAATGTATACACCAAGTATACGTATCTTGATTATGTCGTCGTGTGATGTGCTACTGAACTGTATCGTACTTAACCAATGCGTTCAGTGTGAGACGGCTCAGTAGCATATCATAAGGGGATATGGGCATGAGCGTAAACCAACTACACATGATTCCCTCGCATCCCGTGTAGATGATCAAGAGATGAGATAGCGCAAGACGTAGCCAACCGCGAAGTGTGTCATGTAAAAAGTGAAGAGCGAAGAGCGACATGCGACATTGAAATACGAGATACCTCAGATGAGGTTAGCCTGGCCGACGCTGAGATAAATACCTAAGATTGTACCCCAACAAAACAAAAACGCGAAAGACCTGCCTGCAGCCACCACCAATTTCCCACCCAAACCTTCCAAACCTTCTACACCCAGCACCATGCGCTTCACCACCCCCATACTCATTCATCTCGCGTTCCTCAACATAGCGTCAGCCCAAGGATGCCCCGACGGCGGCACAGCATGCGGATATTATGGTACACTCTGCTGTACCAGCGACGAAGTCTGTATGACAGACGCGGATAATCAGGCTGTTTGCGAGGTTCCTGCTTTTGCTAGTTCGGTGCCCGTGGTCAACTCAGATCTTACTACTATGATGTCGACGATGGTGGTTAGCACGGATACTGCTACTGTGACGCTGATACCGACGTTGAGCTCGACGCAGGTCACGATCGCGGAAAGTCCTTCGTCGATGTCTGGGACGGGGGTTAGGGATCCGAGTGAGACTGCGCTGAGCACGCTGGCTGGTATATTGCCAACTTCTAGCATCACGCAGAGTGCTGATGCGAGTGGTGCGGAGTAGACGGTGTCGACGAGTTCGGCTGGTGCGTCTGATATGTCTGATGCGCCGGCTTCGACTTCGACGGGGGCGGGTGGAAGGGTGGGAAGGAGTTGGTATGGTGTTGTGGGAGTTGGTGTTGTTATTGCGACGGTCTTGACGGTTTGAGTGATGGAAAGAGATGGAGGATGAATGTCAGGGTCCCACGACCGTACGATGTCATCCCCAGAAGTCGAGGCAACTAATTCAGCTACGTAGACTTCTTTTGCGCAAGGTATGTTGTTACTCCTGGGCTGCAATCTTGCGACCCTTCGCCAGACCGTCCAATTCAAATTGGGGCATCGCTAGGGAACTCTCCTCCAGACCGTCCGATCCAGATCGCGGCACCGCCAGGGAATCCTTCCCACCTTCAGAAGCTTCCCAGATCTTCTCGATTTGGTCTTTCGTCTTATCAAAGCCCATTTGAAAGTTGTCCATAGCAAGCTTGTACCCGACAAAGTTCACCATTGTTTCCTCCTTGATCATTCCATTTCCGGCGTCCGTATGGGATCTGACATCGTATAACTGCCCATCTCCCCACTCCTCCTCATAGTCTCCCGCGCCGCTGTCGTATTCCAATGATCTCTTGAATTTCTTACGGAAGAACTCTAGATCGTTGAGGAGATGTGCCATGATCTCCTCTTGCTTTCGCACGATGTCGAGGGAGCCGGCAAGGGTCTTGGCATGGGCCGTTTTGGAGAGTGTGGCTGGCAGGCCGTCGTCTGCTTGTCGGTGGTCAGTTCGATTGGAGGTCATCTCGTTTCTCGACTTGGAGGTCTCCAGGTATCGTTAGTTGAGATCGTGCGAGAGAAAGGCAATAAACCACAGACTGCAGCTAGTTACCCCACATCTTGTGTAACATGTCGCCAAGTCTTTCACCCATGGCGATAGTGCACTAATATACTTATCAAAGGACCTTCGCGGTGTCATTTCCGTCGCCATCACTTGATGCAGGATTTCAGAGAAGGACTTGTTTCGGCGTAGGCATACCAGGTTGCTGCTTCAGTCTATCTCGGTAGTAAGTCAACTCGCAATAACACCAGATAATAGATGATTTACAATCGATCGTGATTACCCAATGCATGCTTGCACCTTCCCGATGCTTGCTCAGATCCCCACCAATAGCCGGCCACTACACGAACGTCATTGCAATTTGGCAGCGACTGTAGCTTCCCATACACATAAAACATTGTGCGCGAATGCCCAGACGGAACGAAGCTTCTCAACATATCATGTAAGCTGCGTGGCACAAATGGTCCATCATTCTTACCTCGTAGGGCGCGGCTGCAGAATAAGCCCGCCACCTGGCCGCCGATACCCGAGGCGCAAAACCCAGTCATACCCGGGCATCCGCCCACCACCAATTCCTGCGCCATCCGTTGTATCACCCTATCATCTATAACTCTTATCCCATTACCATGGACGACTCCGCTACTGGCACAGGCCAACAGGATGCCAATTCGGCGTCCGCAAGCAAAAAGCGGACCCACCCCGAGGACTTCAAGCGTGCATATAAGGCTTGCATCAACTGTCGTCAACGCAAGGCAAAATGCATCCTGGGTACGGGGCCAGATGGTGGTGAACTAAAGCCACCATGTCAGCGATGCAAGCGGGAGATGCGCGAGTGTGTGTTTCGCTCCGAGAGAAGCTGGGTTAAGAGACGTAAACCGGGGGAAGCGGCGCGCGAGGGCGAGGAAGACGATGAGGCTGTTCATGATCGCCCTCAGTCAAATCCTGCGCCAAACGTGCAGCCCTCGCCAGCTCATAGGTCGTCCATATCGACGCATGGTTTCACGCCGGGGACTAGTCCGCATGTCAACGGCACGAATCGCGCTGAGTTTCAGTCACCTCATGGGCATCTTCGCAGGATCTCGTCGAGCCAGCCGGATCTTGCGCATTCGGTTATGCGGACCGTGGTCTCGAGTGGGAGCGATGCGTTGAATTTGCTTTTCGAAGCTGCGCACCACCGCGATGCTATCGATAGCCAGGAACAGTCGGGCTCGCAAGCATATGAGACTCCTAGGTCGGGGCCATCGGGCTATGAGGGTGTTCCGTCGTCGCCGTTCCATACCTTCAGAGCGCAGCCGGTGCAGATGTCGACGCCGTCACCAGAGACGCTGAAGACGTGGACATCGTGTCGGTTCGTGCAGATGGGCTGGTTCTCCGCGCATGAGGCGGTCACCTACGTTGATCTGTTCTTCAAGAACTGCTCGCCGTTGTCGCCAATACTGGGAGAGTTCTACTCTCATCATGAGAATCACTACACGCTGATTGCGCTGGATCCATTCTTGTGCACTACCATACTTATGATTTCATCTAGGTACAACATTCTTCCTGGTGTAGGTGGCGCATCCAGAGGTTACTTCGTGCACGACAGGCTTTGGGAGCAATGCCAGCGCTTCATCATGAAGATCATGCTCGGACAGGTTAAGCCATCCAAAGCGCAGAGTCGGACGATCGGATCCATAGAGGCGCTTCTCTTGCTATCCGAATGGCACCCTCGCGCGCTGCATTTCCCCACTGCTGCTGATGGCTGGGATTGCGAGCTCATGATCGGCGCGAACAACACCACAGAGGAAGGCGCGAAGCTGTTGGAAGGAGATGTAACGTCCAACCGATGGCTTGAAGATGTCATTGAGCCCGCAAAGCGTTCCGACCGTATGTCATGGATGTTGATGGGCTGCGCGCTGTCACTGGCACAAGAACTGGGTCTCTTTGAAGACAACGCTAGAATCGACAAGGACCAAGTCTCCTACCCAAAGTTTACGACGGAGTACCTCATCTTACGGAGGATTCGGGCTCGGAAGCTACTATACGTTTTGCTCGAACAGCTTTCATGGAGGCTCGGTTGCACATCGATGATCCCGCAGAGTCTTAATCATGCTCTGATGGAGAAGATACCAGTCGACTCTGCGACTGGTGCGGTCGAGCAATGGCAGTCGTTCATGAGCGCCTGGGTCGAACTCACCAAGCTCGCGCGCTCAATCTCAGACACCATCTACCCAAACACCGCCACAACACGAAGCTTACTACGCACTGGTCGCTACATCGGGCTGCTCGAACACTTCCAGCCACTACTGGTATCATGGCGGAAGAAGTACCTCGACCCATGCAAGCTCAAAGTCGGCCTCCACGACATGCTCCACATCGAATACCAATACGTCCGCATCTACACCAACTCCCTCGGCATGCAAGCCGTCGTCGAGCGTACACTCGCTGAAACCGATCCCGATGTGCCGCAGGAAGATAACCTTCCCTTCAACCTCGAGCCGCGAGACTACGACTTCATTCAAGAAGTCGTCGACGGAAGCTGCCAGATCCTGCAAAAGGTCTGTCAGCTTTCTGAAACAGGGGCGCTGCGGTACTCGCCTGTCAGGATCTTCTTGCGGATAACGACTAGCTCAATTTACCTGATCAAAGGGTTGAGTTTGGGGAGTCGGAATGCGAAGTTGCAGAGCTGCTTGGACATCCTGGATGCCGCGATTAGAGCTCTTCGCGCGAGTAAACCGCAATCTCTCCCCACTACTGTCGTCTACTAATGATACATCTCAGGTACTCTCGATGACATGCACCTCGCATCCCGTTACGCCACTCTCCTCGACCTGCACGTCGCCCGCCTCCGCGAATCCTTCGTCGTGTCATCCCGCCCACCCCGCCTGCCCTCGCGCGCAACATCCACCCCTCACAATACCTCACATAACACTTCACACGCGGCCTCTGCCTCCGCAACAGAAGGCATGGCGTTCTTGAACAATCATAATGCGGGCCAGTCTAGCTTGTCGAGCCTAGCGGAGAATGTAACGGGGCTTATGCCTGATATGCCGGATGATGATTGGTTGGCGCTGCCTTTTGATCCGGCGATGGCGCCGTTTGGGTTGGATGGTGGGTTGCAGGGAGGGTTTCAGGGGTTTGATGATGGGACGTTGGATTTTATTTGGAATTTGCCTATGTAGGGGTGGTGGATGAGGCGGGTGTGGTGGGTGTGGATAGGACATGGGAAACTGTACAGGTCTTGCGACTACACGCTTCAGGCGTGTTGGGGTTTGCTCCTCAAAGAGACGGGTGATAATGGAACGTTCCAACCCAAGTTTTAGACAATTTCGTCATAAAGAATAGGATATTGGAGCAAACCCTACACCCAGAACGCACACATAAAAGAGTGCGCCCACGTCGCTCACTCTTCTCAACCATCACCACAAACTCACTCATCCATCGCACAGCCAAGCGTATCCATTTCCACAGACAGCCTTACCCAATATGCCAGCAACGTTCACCGACCTGCTCTCCGCATTTATCGCAATCACCATCACGATCCTTGCTACTATCGCTGTCCAGGCGAAAGCCGACGGCAACTCATACGCGCTTATCATGCACAAGGTCAAGACCGCGCTCGTCATCCTCTTGCCGAACTTTGCCGTTCTCCTCATGGTCTGCTGTCTCGTTCCGGGGGTCCTGCGACAGGATGACTAGCTTGGGCGTCGCACGGTATCGGTAGGCTCACTGTGGGAAGGAGTGGGGGTACGGGGAGAGGGGTTTATAGAAGGCTGTATTGATCTAGGCGGTTGTATAAGGGGGGAGGGAAGGGGATTTGGGTGAAAGGGCTAGAGATGCGATGTATGTACACCGTTTGGTCTTGCAGTGTTGATAACCAGAAACATCTTATGGAAACATTAGTCGATGTAAGACTAACCGTAGTATATCGTATCCGGGTGATGAACGAGGTACATGTGAATGTGTCATGGAGGACTATACATCAGCCGACTCTCTCCAGAGAGTCTTCTAGCTCTTTCCCGAAGAGGTTGTGTTGGCGGAATTCAGAAAAGAGAACAAGAAACTCACCGGCTGCATCAGTGCTTCCTCGTGGGTTCTGTTCCAGTGGGTATCAAACCACGAAGGGGAGTAGCAAACTCGACATCACTCCAGCAGAAATACCATACCATTACAATCCCTTCAAAATCCAACGCCCCACCTCCCCAACCCCCAAGCCTCCATGTTCTCATACCCATCCCCCGATTTCGCCCTCCTAGCGCTATCCTGCTCAGGTCTCATTCTACTGCGCATCCGTAAGCCCCTCAAGATCATAGGGCTTCTTGCCTGCATGTCTATCTACCACATGCGCGGCGACAACCACGATAGCTGCGTGATTAACGCGCTCCAAGCATGCGACTACATCGTTCCTCACTGCGCTGCGAAGACGGAAACGTGCGAGGAGTTTCATGGATGGGATGGATTGGTTGATGAGGAGGGGTATCTGGCGCATTGTGGGAGCGAGTGTTAATGACATCGATGCACGATTTTGCCCTGAGTTACCCATTAATCCCTCTCAAGCTTGTTGTTACTTTGTCCAGCTCATCTCGCATCGATTTCACATCAACGCGCACCATTCTAAAACACTTGCGCTTCCCAAAGACTCCTTTTTAATGTTGTCTTCTCTACTTCAGCTTTCAAGACTGACATCGCCGATACCATCGTCAAAGTCGAAGAAGTGGAATCGCTTCTCGTCCTCCTCATCCACTTCTGAATCGTCCTTCAGAATATTGATATCGAACCATTCCATTCCTCCATGGTCGCGTTGTCCCACATTCCCGCACCTGGTCTTTCGGCGCGCATGTTCCTCGGCTCTTTTCCTTCCGCCAAACATCGCAGTATATATCGATAGCACTGCGCAAGTTACCACAAATGCCACGCATAGTACGATATAAGCTTTGAACTTCGTAGGCCCGTCGAATTTCGGCTTTTCGCTGACGTAGGTAGTTTTGTCGAGTTGAAGCATGTAGATTCCATCTACTACGAAGTAGACCAGAAATAGCGGTGCCATGCAAGTGACGAACATGACTATGATAGTTTGGAGGGACATTATAAATATGCGAAGATAGTATAGTATGTTGTATGGCAGTGGCAGGGGAATGATAGAACGCTGAGTATGCAGAAAGAGCCTTATCGGCGGGCAATGATGTGCCGCTTAAGATTCGCGAAACCGTGCCGCATCACATACATAGATAAGATCGATGTTTGCTTGCAGAAACATGTCCCGGGCGCTTGCCGATAGCTTAGCGCCTCAGCTTGAAAGTGGCTAGCTTGTGATCCAGAGCTAACAAAATATATGTATAGATCGTGTCTCTAGCAGCAAACCACAACATGTGGCGCAGCGAGTGAATCACACAGCCGTATATCGTATTTCATTCTATCAGCCCGAAGCATTCATACCCATCTCTTCCCTCAGCGCATCCCTAACAATAACTCCACACATCTTCTTATACGGATTCGTCCTGACACTCATCTCCCTCGCCACTTCATCTCCATATCTTGCCGCAGCCGCAAAGTCTTTACTCGCTTGCTCCTCCAACTCCGACTTCGTCATTCCATTTAGCCGCACTTCTGATTCCACAGCTTTGAGATACAGATACGCGCGGTGCGAATATGCCGTCCGTAGAATCTTCGCAGCATGTGGCGATACGGGCGGTGTTGATGTCGAAGCTGTGGAGGAAAGGTTGATCGCCTGCGCGAGATCAGAGAACACAGCCTCAATATCTGACTCCGCTGTCTCATTCGCAGTCCCGAAAATTGTCTTCCCTTCTTCCAAAGCAGCCTCAAGCTTCATTCGCCGTACCATGGCACGGTTCACCCACGCACCCGCATACGCCGGCCACTGCTCTACCACTGCATTCAGTTCTTCGATCGCAGAGTCTATGTCGCTGACGCTTGATGTGCTGGATATGCGCCCTATGATTTCGCTTTGTTGGCGCTCGAGTGCGGTGAGCTGCGTGTCTGGGATAATGGGATGGGCGGGTAGTGATGGGTCGATTGACGAGGATATGTCTTTTTGTTGGCCGACGGAGGAAGGGAGGGTTTCTGGGTCGAAGAGCGCGTTGAGGATGCGTGCGTCGTTTGCGGATAGCGAGGTGTTGGGGAGGGTGACTGCCATGGTTGTGTTGGGTTTGATCGTGGAATAAATGGCTTTCTTGTAGCAGTGATTTGGCCACGTAGGAACTGAAATCTTTTTGAAGATGGTTGAAGAAGGTTGGCATGTGGACTCAGCGAGAGAACATGTAAGTTCTTTCGCGTGAAAGTCATTTTGATGATCGCGATGTTGCATGTCACGTTCTTTCACTCGGCTTAAGCTGCGGAATTCCACGGCAAAGTTCAGGTAGGCTGCGGAAGGCGGCTCGCGCAAGGCTGTCTGGCTCGGCCTATGCGCGTCGTGGCCGTGAACATCATCTCATGATTCTCCAGGTCTAGTTGACTTTTTGAGTCCTGAACAAGCTCAAGATTAGAGTTGCTAAAGCGCATCAAGTCAGATGAAAAATGATCATAGTGTACTTGGTGGTGGTGAAGTCGCATGGTTGTGAATTCATGGAGGGCAGCCTCGCCAGGGAATTGCCGGCTGGCCCGCAAAGCCGCAACAACAAGGCGACCGACCAACACTCTTCCTACACGCAACATCGTACATCACAACCACACAGCCTCGTCTCCAGGGTATGCGCAACGAGTCGCAAATATGATGATCGCGATCTGACAGAAACCGCTCGCCGAGAGCTTGCTACAACCACACGACCGCGACGCGTCGTTCTTGCGGCGGATGCAGGCGGATCATTCATTGGCGGAAAGCGGCGGAAAACACTTGCTTTCTTCTGGCGGCCAGTGCACGTGAGCTCGGCATAACCAAGTAAATGACGCTACCTGGATTGAATATGGTAATTGCTAGCAAGAGTGATCGGATATCGGTTCGAGAAGGGAAGTGGATGCAGAACGGTAGAAGATAAAGAATGGCTGCGCATCGGTGCCTAGTGGGCAGTTCACTACACTTCGCAACACTGCTTTATTACTTCCTAGCCAGAGATCTGAGTACTTTCAACTATACCTGAGTTACTCAACTGTTCATTCCTGTTCTCAAATTACTTTCACAATGGCGCCCGCTGCTATCTCCCCACCGGCATCGCCACGACAATCCGCTGCCACCCCTTCCGATGTCTCTTCATACCAAGGCTACCACCATGTACACTGGTATGTCGGTAACGCCAAACAAGCAGCTTCGTTCTACGTATCACGTATGGGCTTTGAACGTGTCGCATACCGCGGACTAGAGACTGGATCAAGAACGACTGCATCCCATGTCATCCGGAACGGCAGGGTGACCTTCATCCTCACATCGCCCTTGAGATGCCTAGAGCAGGGCTCAAGATTCAGCAAAGAAGATGAGCAGCTTCTGCGAGAGATCCATGAGCACCAAGAGCGCCATGGTGATGCCGTCAAAGGTAGGATAGCATCACATATAGTCGTTCGGCATCCTTACTGACTTATCAACCCAGATGTCGCTTTCGAAGTCGACAACGTAGATGCCATATACTCCGCGGCCGTCTCATCAGGCGCCGCCACCATCTCAGCCCCCCACGATATCTCCGACAGCTACGGCACCATCCGCCTCGCCACCATCCGCACATACGGCGACACAACGCACACGCTCATCCAAAGGAACAACTACGCCGGCATCTTCCTCCCCGGCTACCGCCCCGAATCCACATCCGCCGACCCCCTCCAAAAGTACCTACCCCAAGTCAAGCTCGAAGCCATCGACCACTGCGTCGGCAACCAAGACTGGGACGAGATGGAAAGCGCATGCGAGTACTACGAGAAGGTGCTTGGTTTCCACCGCTTCTGGAGTGTCGACGACAAGGATATTTGCACTGAGTACTCGGCGCTCAAGAGTATTGTTATGAGCTCGCCGAACGATGTGGTCAAGATGCCTATCAATGAGCCTGCCAAGGGCAAGAAGCAGAGCCAGATTGAGGAGTACGTTGACTTTTACGGTGGCCCTGGTGTTCAGCATATCGCGCTACGGACGGACAATATCGTTCGCGACATTACCAATCTGAAAGCTCGGGGTGTGGAGTTCATCAAGGTGCCCGAGACGTACTACGATTCTATGAAGATGCGGCTCAAGAAGTCGGGACTCAAGCTCAACGAGAACTTTGAGGTGCTGAAGAGCTTGGATATCCTGATTGACTTTGATGAGGGTGGTTACCTACTGCAGCTTTTCACAAAGCACTTGATGGATCGGCCGACGGTGTTTATTGAGATTATCCAAAGGAACAACTTCGACGGGTTTGGCGCGGGTAACTTCAAGAGTCTGTTCGAAGCAATCGAGCGGGAGCAGGACGCTCGGGGAAATCTGGTTTGAGCGGCGCGTTATGTCGATGGTGGGTGGTAGCATTTCCTGGCGTTCATCTCGTTACTAGCGATGCGGTCGCTGGCCGTTCTTCGGACTCTTAGCACATTCTCAGTCAAATACGTACCATATTTCACATCGCAAAGTTCCGTCGCCCTTACTAACCCACGCTGACTCATATCGCCCACCCCGTCTCACCCTGCAACGCCACGCGCCCCAACGTCTCGAGACGCGTTTCACACCCTGCCCCTCATCGTCGTCAACACCACCACGGATCGAAACGCACATCCTCCCATATCACACCTAGCCAAGCATATCCGCCATCGAAAATCCGGCCGAAAGCGCGCTTGCCCAGTGCAGCTCACACTGCGCCGCGACGTCTTGACCCAGCCAAGCCACACCCGCATTACAGGGCGAGCAAACCGCCAACAACGCCATTCAAATCCCGTGACAAACATACCTTCGGTCTTTGCGGATTCCGGTCGCGGATGGCTTTTTGCTGCTTCGGCAAGTGCATTTCTTACTTGCATGATTAGTATGCTGAGGCCGTGGAATCCGTGGAGATTGCGTATAAAGCGATAGGTCATCGCACTGTTGTATGGCACAATGAGAGTAGCGCCGACTTCTGCTTTCTGAAGCCGACGGCGAAGCTCTGCTGGATTCTTGGCTTTCGAAAGGAACCTCTGCTTCGACACTCTATTCCTCATCAGAGGCGGACCTCTGCCGATTCGGCTCGTCGTGAGCACATGCGCATAGAAGTCGCCGCGCCCTTTAGCCCCGGATTCAAATGTTCAGCGAAGTCAGCGAAGGCAGCGAGAGGACGTCACGAGATTTGTTGGGCATAGCTCTCATGAAGGACCTCCTTAGGGTTTCAGCGCGAACCAGATCACCATAGATCGCATGCACGCAAGATCTCTAGCTTAGCTCTATATCAGAGTCATGAATTCGTGATATCTATAGTCTAGCAACACATTGGGATCTACCGACAAAGATACATTGAGATGATGATGATGATAGGCAACGGGTGAACATGACATTATGCACTAAAAAGAAGAGATGACCACGTAAAGAGTGAATGGCTGCCCCATTTAAGTAATTCTTGTTTCAGTTTAAACATGTGCCGTCATATACGTTATGACGCCTAGTGTTGTTCCCATACTCGTACAGTTGATCGTTCTGCCAGGCTGTTGTAGCAGATCTTGTCTAGACATGAAGGAAAAGCGTCGCGCGTAGGGCAGAAGAGCTTGGCGACGCTGAAGGCCAATGGGTACTGCAAAAGAGTAGCCCATGACGAGCGCACTTAAGCGAAGGCTCCGACAATGGACATACCAGCTGCGCCCATAAGGACGTAGATGAATGCATAAGTCTTGGTGCTGCCGGTCATTGTGTGCTGAGCCTCTTCAGAGAGGAAGTCCTCGGCCAACAGATCGACGAGCGCAGCGTAGATGAGAAGACCAGACGAAATTGCGTTGAACACTCCGACGATAATCAGGCCAAATGCCGAGTTAGGGTCGTAAGATCCACGAGTGATGAGTCCGATAGCCTGGCCAATGGGCGCGGTGGTACCGAAAGCAACAACGAGAGCCCAGGGCTTCCAGCTGTTCTTGGGGTAAGGAACATCCGCGATACGCGTGCCGAGACCGAGACCCTCGAACATCTGATGGAAGACAATGGCGATGAGCAGGATGATGAAACCCTCGGCTGTGATGGAAATGGTCATGCCGACGAAGACGGAGTGGAACAGGATACCACCCTCGATGAGCGTGATCTGCATGGACTGCTTCTTGAGGACAAGAGGGTCGACAGCCGCCTCGACGTCGTCGTCAAAGTACGAGTTAGCCTCCGGTTGATGAGGAGCCTGTTGCTGCTGGTAGGATGGCATAGGAGGCATGGCGCGGTTGATCGTGGCAAGCATCTCGTCGCGCTGGCGCACGTATTGCTCGTAGAAGACGATGAACCATGGTGGCATCTCGGACTTGGCCTCGAGCTCGTCGCTGCCGCTCTTGGGGAATGGGAAGTTGTCCACGGGGTAAGTTGACTCCTCGACCCATCCTCGCTTCTCGTCGCGCTGAGCAAGCATTGTCTTCTGCGAATCGTAGCTCTCAACTCGTCGGATGGGGTTGTTGAAGGCTGCCTGGATGCCAGTGGTGGAGGGGTGGGCGTGTTGTGCGCCGTTGAATGCCTCTCCTGTCGCGCCACCGTGGCTATGACCGCCAGTCTTCGCGTGGAGCCACATCTCGATCGTGAAGAGAATGAAGAGCGAACCCATCATGATCACACCTGGCAGAGCAGGGTAATCGTCGGTGAATAGATCCGGTAGGCATGGGTCGTTGAGCGACGCAAAGGCAGTCGGCAGTAGATGGACGAAGGCAGTAGCGATTAGAACACCAGTACCAAAGTGCTTGCAGAAGAAGAAGACCTTCGGTGGGATCTTCATCCACTTGACCTTCTTTGCCACTACTGGAAATCCAGCACCGAAGATGGAAGCGAAGAACACAATGACTAAGAAGACGTTAGTGGTGTACTATGATCGGCTTGGATGTACTTACAAACCGCAGCAACGTGCAGAGGAAAGTCATAGACGGCAGCATCCGCCTCGCTGCCGCACTGAGGCTTCTCCGTGTCGGCCATTGCGAAGATTACAAAGAATGTATGTTTAGTTCAAGGAATGTGTGGAATAATCCCAGACTTGCCAGCAGTCCCGTCGCCGGCGACGATGAACAAGAAGAAAGAGACGAAGAAAGAAAGGAAGTCAACACACTCTCTCAAAGAGTAACAAGAACTGAAAACGCACAGAAGTGATGTTGTGAATATGGGCAGCAGGCTCGGCACTCCAGACTATGTATTGCTTTAAGGGCCAGTAGGATAAGAGACACTAACCGCATCATGCAGATCTGCACGTCTCCAGAACACCTGAAGACGATAGTGGGACCTCGATACAGTGGCCTGTGCCTCAGCTATCGCCTGCAGTGATAGGTGCTCCAAGCAGCAAACGCGGAGGTCCAGACGGTGTCAGGACCAGCCAGCCTTGCGCCGAAGACGAAAGAAGCATTGCCATGAGGTTTCCAGGCAGGAACTGGAATTGCCTGCGCCCAGCCTTCGAAGCTCATTGGAGACGGCTGTCATGCGCGTAGATGCTTGGCAGGCACGCTCGATCTGCGAAGGGGTGGGGATGTGATGCGGCTCAAGTCTCGTTTCCGGCGAGTGGGCCAAGCGAGTGGGACAGCTGACGAAGTGTGGAGGTGCGAAGCATTAGGGGTGAGGCTTGACTGCTGCCATCTGGTGCAGATGGAGTTCGAAGTGGCTCAGCATGCCGATGTAGTTGGCCAATGGGCCGTTTCGCGATTGCGTTGACGTGTGTGGGCCAAGCTCGGCTTAGTTTCGTGCCGTAGTGATAAGCTTGGCATGGGCCGACTCGGTGAGTTTTGAAACCTGGAGATGTAAAAGAAAGCGTCGTGGGGATATAGATGGCGTCCACTATGGCCCCACGCTGTAGCCGATGCAATCCTGCCGCGGCGATCACTGCGTTCCAAGGCTGCGCTATCTGTCAGGCGTGTGACGATTTTAGCCGGAGGGAAAGAATAGCCAACCCTGGAGAACTTGCGACGCGTCTTCCGAGTCATCAAACCACCGCACCAACAACAATTCCATCAAGCCCACCTCAAGAATGGAGATGGATGTGTGGGGATGCGTTCGTCCACAGATGACAAGCTTTTCAACGCGTCTTAGCATCGTAAAAGTTCCGGTCAGTTTAGATCGCCGCTAACATCTCCACGTTGTACACGCGTGCGCGGGCATTTTCACCACGCCTCCGCGCATGCAGACAGCCAAGCCTTATAAGGTATCAAGATAAGGCCAAGCTCATCAAGTCATACCATAACAGGTATCACGGCTAACCCACCAGGTACTAGCGAGCCGTTGGAAATGCTTAGCGAGTTTCATGCTCCGTGCCCAGCATTCCTACACCTGCACCAACGCGCAGTATTCACACAATGTGGCACCGAGTAAACGATCTGGCCATTCCACTATGACTTCAGGGTTCAGAGAAAGAAACTCCTGCGGAGGAGGGCGGGAAATGCGCCGCGGTGGCGTTGGCAGCGGTGCTTTATTACATTGCATGCCCTGAGCTGAGGCATATATCACCCACTTCGTAACTCCCACACCGTAGCAGATCCTAGAGATCGCCCATACACACACATACGCGTCCCTCAGCCCATTGTCCGGACACCATGACTTCCGATCTTCACAGTATGTCTCAGGCAACCCAAGCCCGTGGTTCTCTTGTCTGACCGTCCGTCTAGCTTCACCTAATGGCCCATCACACGACCAAGCTGCTGGGCAAACAAGCGCTCCAGTAGGCTCTGGCACTACTCCTTCGTCAAACCAGGCCAATATCGGCGCCGAGCATAGGACAGACGCCATTGAGCGGCTGTCATCTGTAGACAATGCATCGTCGCGGGGAGCCAAGGACGATGTCACCATCACCGTTCACAACGATCCACTCGATCTCCGCAAACACATGCGCGACGATGTGACCCAGAAACAGATGAAGAGTGACTATCCACTCGCCAAGCCCAGGCACATGAAGAAGTTCTACACGAGACAGAATGCCTTGATCGATCAGTTCCTCCAAAGCGGAGATGAAGAGCGCTTGGCTGCTCTTGACATGGTCGAGAATGGACCCAAGGTCCGCTTCGCCGTGAACGCTTCGTTCATCGTCAACTTTTGCTTGTTCATCATCCAGATGTACGCGGCCATCTCCACGGGTTCATTGTCGCTGTTCGCGACAGCTGCAGATGCCTTCATGGACTTGGTATCGTCAGTGGTCATGCTCATCACATCGCGCATGGCAGCACGGCCAAGCGTTTACAAGTACCCCGTGGGGCGGACGCGTATCGAGACGATCGGCATCATCATGTTCTGCTGTTTAATGACAACGGTAGCCATCCAGCTCATCGTAAGTACTCCTTCCCGTGTGCCCGGCTCAGCTATTGACATGTAACAAGATCGAATCTGGGCGTTCCTTGGCTGGCGGAGCCACGGAATCGGAGGAGCTCCACATCATCCCCATTGCCTTCGTTGCGACAGCCATCTTCTGCAAAGGCTCCCTGTGCGTCTACTGCTTCATCTATCGGCGTTACCCCGCTGTCCACGTCTTCTTCATCGACCATCGCAATGACATTGTCGTCAATGCCTTTGGTCTTGCCATGTCGATCGTCGGTAGCCGCGTCGTCTGGTATGTCGACCCTATCGGTGCTATTCTCATCGGTCTCTTGATCTTGGTTTCCTGGGCTGCCAATGCCTTCGACCATGTCTGGCTGCTTGTTGGCAAGTCGGCACCGAAGGACTACATCAGCAAGTTGATCTACATGGTTGTCACACACGACGACAGGATCCAGAGAGTCGATACTTGCCGCGCGTACCATGCTGGGCAGAACTACTACGTCGAGGTAGACATTGTCATGGATGAGGGCCTGCCGCTGAAGGTTACTCACGACGTCTCGCAGACCCTGCAGAGGAAGCTTGAAGGTATGTCTCAGTCACTCACTTACATCCACTAGCCGACACTAACACGCGACAGGTCTTGCCGACGTTGAGCGAGCCTACGTGCACGTCGACTACGAAAGCGAGCACGACATCTTCGAGGAGCACAAGCCCCTCTACGAAGTCACGCAGTCTAAGACCATCAAGGAGCGCGTCAAAGCTTTGCGCTACTTGTTCAAGAAGAACGAGAAGGGTGCATGAGCATCTATACCTGTATACCATGTATTTCTACGGTGCCACTGGCATCAAAAGTTCACGTTTTCCTTTACCTCATTTATACCCCAGCGCAGCAATACACAAGGCCGCTGTTGTTACTGTTACTGTTAATGCGAATGTTATTGTTAATGAGACACATTGTCTTAACTTTTGACCTAGACTTTCTGCATCGTGTTTCTCTTGCTTCATCTTTCTTTGTTTTGAGCCTTTGACACCCTACAGTGTTACTGAAACCACTGTTAGACAGCCACTACCTCTTTCTCTCGGCTTCGTGTCTCTTCTCATCGATCTTACCAGCAAAATTCCTCAACTTCTTCACGAAGTCTGACGCGTATACCCCCCGCTTCCTAGTTTACATATCCATCTACGCATCTTGATACCCTACCACTCCACGATATGTCTCAATCTGTATCTTCCCCCAGTCTGACACCCAAAGACTTGAAAATTACTCACGAACAACCAGAATCACCAGAATCACAAGCAACAGCCCCATCCGATCACTTCATTGAGGCTGAAGTTACTCATAAAGAATCATCATTGGTAACAGCCGCATCAGACCACTCCGATGACACAGATGATACAGCAAGTACTCACGAACAACCATCATCACCAGTAACAACCCCATCCGACCACTCAGATGACGCCACCACCTCCGCCGACTTCGCTGACCCAAAAGCCTCTACCCTCAAAGCCGAAACAAAAGTACGTAGGCCTCTAAGCAAAGTACAAGAACTAGCCGCTTGGTATGATTTACAGGCGAACGGAAACTTGAGATTACAAGTTTTGACATGGGATGGAAGAGTGGTAGATACGCCTAAACACGAGTCTAAGAAGTCTAAGAAGACGCCGCAAGCGGAGGAGGGGTTGATGTAACGAGGCGCGATAGATGGTTTCGTTGGGGAACGGGAGTAGAGAATGCGAGGGGATGGGCGGGTTGGATGGATGTTTGCGAGTTTGAAGGAGGATGGGCGTTGGAATAGCTCATGGAGTGACAAAACATCATGTTATTAGCTTGATCGCATGGCAGTACCCGTGTTCTCTGCACGTACAAAGCCTACTCCATCCCAGCCTCCTTCACCCCCTCCATCTCACCACCCCACCCTCTCCATCCACCCATCCTTCTCTTCCACCTCACACCAGCCATATCCCCCTACCCCTTCGACGAAGCACTCATCCTAGTCCTACTCCTCTTCATCAGCGCATCCATCTCCGACAGTAACATCCCCAAGAAAGCAAGAGTGGTTATCATTTCTGGGTTCATCCTGGCAATCGTTCCTTGGTTCCTTTGGCAATCGCAGTATCACAATGTTGTGCTGTATAATAATGTTCAAGCGGGGGTGAGGAGACTAATAGGCAGATGTATACTGCTGAAAGGTGTGGGTTCAAGTTGGGGGAATGTATGAAGATTGTTAGGGGTTGTGCTGAGGAGGTGCGCGGTAAGGTTGAGGGGGGGAAGGAAGGAACGCGGACGTAGTGAGATCGTGCTTGGCTTAAATGTCATCTCTGGACGAAGCCGGTGTGTGATGGTGTATTGGCCGTATTGAGGTTTCTTTTGAATCCCCTTCGGTGGACATTATGTATTTATCGTGGTACTAGTTACATGCTTACTGGAAGCTAGCTCGTGCGTGCCGTCGTCGCAATGACAAGAAGAAAGCAGAACATATCCTGCACCTGTGTACCAAACCTCTTGCCACACATCGCCAGCTTCTCACTTCGTCCTCCACCAACCCTCTTCCAAGTCCGAGTCTGGATACTCCAACGAGAAGTCATACATCATCTCGTCCCACTCCCTTTCAGCCTCCTTCACTGGATCATACGTCGATGAAGCCCAGCTCGTACCGACGCGGTTCGCTATTTGGTGGAGCGGGGTAGACCTTGAGCCTTCGTAGGTATCGCAAACAGTGATCTGCTCCTTCTTCGGGTTCGCATAGATCTCTACGGCTCCAACGCCCAAAGAGTACCAGTCTCCTCCATCGACCTTGGCGGCCTCGTAGCGGGCTTCGCGGTTGACGAAGAAGAGGGCCGGATAGCGCCGGCGTGTTCTGACGCGGAGCTTTTGCTTGACTTGGCTGATGAAAATAGTGTTGGGGTGAGGCTTGACACGAGCATACTTGTCTGGTCTGTATATGCGATCTTCTAGCGCGATGGCCCAAATTTGTGCGCGGATCTCGGCAGGTAGGCGGGGAAAAGCGTGGAAGAGCGACTTGTTGATGGATCTTCTAACCTTGGAGGAGCGTTTCCTTGGTACGGGCACGACTGTGAATCGCTCAAGGAAAGGATTATGGTCTTCATGCCTCGTTTCCTGACACCTTTTCTTAAGCCAGGCCGTGGCGTCCATCCCTGGAAGGTAGGCGCAAAAGACCATCGTCGAAAGGCCAGCTGAAGGCGCGTGTAAACCTTTGGGAGGGTCTGCTTAGAGAGCAGATATCGTCGCGCTTTTGAAGGGGCGACGGGGGAGATGAAGGGCCGCAAAGTTCGAGAGAGCGCAAAATTCTCCGTGTAGCGAAATCGCCCGTGACCAAAGGTAAAGGCAGGAGCGTTTGCTTGTGCACGTGACGCCAAGCACAGTGTCGTCATGACGTGATGAGGCACGGTTTCGCGACTTCCTCACACTCACCTCGCTACGCAGCTTCTCAGCTGTCATCCGGAGTAGCTGTCCATCAACTGTATCATGCCAATTCTTGAACACTGGCCATAACGCGCACGTCTTGTCGGGATAACGACCGGTCAGCCCGCGAGCTTGTAACCTCAACGATGGGTGTGAGAGTTCAATTAGATGCGGCCGGTACCGTGATCGTCGACGCGACACTGCTCTTCTGGACTGCCGAATGAGTCGGTGGCCTTTCCCATCAGGCATTTTTCTCTTACTCAAGTCGAAGCTGTGCTCTGATAATCAACCAAGCCCCAGACTGGTGTGCGGCTTACAGCTCTAGCTCGCGAGCGCTGGTACCCAGGTATCTATCATGTTTGCTGGATACTTACTGAAGGTGTTAGTGAGTCCTAAGATAGATGACTACAAGACCTACGAGTCTGATAGCTCTATTACTCTGCGAAGAGACGACGAGCAATGTCCTCTCAACAACCTCCGCTTTAGTGGCTCAATGATGGCATAACAGCTCCCTCGGCGGTCTTAGCTAGCCACTCTTCCATGGTGTCTGGTAATTTCGATCCAGAAGACAGCCACAAAAGACTACACAGGCGGACTTGGATACTGAGCCGCCGGGTTATCCGGCGAAGACCTACGACCCGTATTCGACGGCGCCTGGATCGTCGCCGCCAGCGCGAAGTACGGATTATCCGGCATAGACATACGCTTCGGCATGATACTCGCCAAACTCGGTAACGTAATCTGCACCCTCGTCTCCGGCTTCGGATTAAGCTGGATGAGCAAATCCGCCTCCTTGATATCCCTCAACACATCTTCAACATCACGCCCTTTCCTGACCCGCCTTAACAGCTCATAAGACTCGCTATCGGAGCTCGTCCGGATCAACTTGAATAGTTCGACATAGGCTTCGTTCTCGGCTTCCAAGGCATCGTATTTCCGTTTTAGTGCTTGGCCCTGGGTTTCAGATGACCGGGTAGCGTAGTGGCAGGATGTTGACCGTTTGACGCATTCGATACACACGGGTCTTTCGCCGTTGCATTTGATCTTCCTCGCGCGGCATTGATCGCAAGCGGAAGCGACGCGGTCCCGGGGTAACGGCGGGAGAGGTTCGTTGCGCGGGCGAACAGCGGACGGGAGGAGCGGTCTGAGTGGACGCATGGTTTTCGAAAGGGGGGGAAGGCAGGAAGAGGTCCGCGGAGAGAACCCTCAAAGACGAAGGCTGGGAATGATAAATGCGATCATGGTGGGTGGGCCCCAAAAACCCGGTCATCCATCTTTTAAGGTAATGATGGAATTTCTCGAATATCGATGCTGCGGAAAGACCAGGCCTGAATGGATCTCGATGGTAATTGGAACGCGGCAACTTAGCCCGCCAATCGGAAGCCGGAGATTCGATTGGGCATGTAGCCGAACTTCATCTTTTGCGCAGCAGCTTTTCTACGTGAAGGAATGCGAATCTGGCGACTGTCATTACGTGCCGTCATCTTGGTGTTCACACGGTTCGTTTAATCTTCGCTTTGGTACTATGGTTATTCGAAGATGCCCATTTGTCCGCCGCAAGCACTTCAGCACTGACAAAGCATCATCTCGTTCTCTGGAAAACCTACTCCCATCTGATTGGTGACAGTACAGAAACTCCATGGACATTTCTCATTCGTCAATACGACATGCTAGAAGAGATTCGATGGTGTACTGTAGTAGATGCAATGGTCGTTCCACATTCGTCTTACTAACGGTCCACCTGCAGCAGCGCAAGCAGGGCATTACTCCGGTTAGCCGCATCGAGGTTTCTGCGGCTGAATCTGCATGAGCAGCAAATATCTGTCTCCACAGCAATGGTCTTGGTATCCCGTATTCCCGCAGAGCTACGGCTGTAGTAAAAGCCTTGCGTTTATACATGCGGAAGTTCGATGGTGGGATGCCTGCCTGGGGTAATCCAGACGTCAATGCAGATACAGATGGGGTATGCCTTAGCGTATGCTAGTGTGTGTCGGACCTGTACACTCGTAGGTGAGGGCTGCATGCTACCGATGAGGAAATGGGTCGCACCGGAGTGTCGTCCGCAGCTCAATTGGTTGTTGTCAGCAAGCGTACGGCGGATGGAGCGTGCGACACATAGTGGCATCGTCCGGAGACAGAGGCACGCGCTCCAGATGAGGTTGGTAAGCTGGGAGTGCGCTTCATTGGCTGGGAACTCTTCCCGCAGACCCTGATCTACGAGTCCTGCCGTTGACTTGAACACCACCATTGTTGCTTTCGATGTCGTGATTTCCTTTTTTTCATGACATCTTTGACTGTTGAGTGCACAGCGTATAGGCTGACTGTGCCTTGTTGTTTCTATCGACGTTAACAACTCTAGCGAATCAAGAAGTCGGGATAGTTTCTTGTTCCATCGCATGCAACTTGTGGCTTGGATAATTTATGGAGCGAACGCTACGTTATTCGGCCCGCATATGCTCATCGGTCAAGAAGGCCGTTCCAGTCGAGTCTTTTCTCCATCATTTGGTAGAGAGATATTGCATCCAGATGAGTCAAGCAGATGCAGCATGAAACTCTGTCGGAGTATCCGCCGAGTTCACGGGATGCCAGCTCACCGTTTCGCATGTGCACTTACGTCATGAACGGCAGAATTGAATCTGATGTTTCTTTTCCTTCGTCGTCACGGTCGGTTACGCTACCGATAACCGAGATCTCCAGGGCTGAACGTGTTGGGGAACAACGTTGTTGATCTTAGGTTAGGATCGATGGCAGTCGGCTCCGTACCCGTCTTGCCAAGGGCCGCGGTACCCGTGGGTGTTGACGAGGTCTTGACTGAGCTTCTTGGAATGAGTCGACCGAGGTGTAGGAGTTGCGGATACGTTACATGGCTGTCTTCATATGCACATCATCGGTATTTGTCTGGTGATAGCGTTTATCGCCTTTACTGTGCCTTACGAGTGTAGTTTGGCCCTTCATCATATAGTATAACGTGTTACTACCAAGGTGTAATAATATCGGCGAAGGTTTCAACTCCGGCCGTTCGTTGAAAATGATTCCCAGTCAGGCCAACAACATCTATTGCAATACGTCAAAACTCAACTCTGTCTCCTCCTCCCACTGCCTCGCAAAATCCCTCAACACTTCAGTCCTCTTCCTCGCCATTTGCTTCCCCGTCTCCGTCTTCATCATGCCCTCCAACTTAAACAGCTTCTCCTCAAAATGCTCAATCGCCCTATCCATAGGCTGATCAGGCATCTTAGCCGCTCCATAGGAGAAACACCGCCCGATACCCACCGCACCGACAGCATCAAGACGATCTGCATCCTGTACGATTGCCAGTTCAGGATACGCTGCTAAGACACCCGCGGTAATTATAGGCTCGCGTATCTCGTGTGAATAGGATACATGATTAACGATATTGTCTACCACCACAGCCAGTTCGTAGTTTGAACCATGGTCCTCCAAGATATCCAAAATTTGCCTCTCGGCGTTTTGGCCTGGTCTGACGTATTTATGGTCGCCTACGTCGTGTAGAAGGGCGGCTAGGAAGAGGGCTGTGGTGTCGTAGCTGACGGAAGGGTCGCGAACGAGCTCGGCTTGAAGAATGCGGTTTGCGTTTGAGACGACGCGGAGAATGTGGTTGTAGTCGTGCGAGTTGTCATATTTTGACATGTAGTTGTGGACGAAGGCGTTGATGGAAGTGAAGAGGGGTTTGTACTCTTCGTGTATTGGGACTTGAGGCACTGGGATGGGGTTTGTGTGTTGAGGCGCCATGGTATGAGTTATGGGGTGGGTAGTAGGATCGATGTGGTTTAAGCACTGATATTGCTCTCTGATAGAAATCCTCTCCAGTGTTCGCACACGTAGATTAGGAAGTGACGAGCAAGTCAAAAAATTCGATCTGGACACGACGTAACGCAACAGGGCTCTGTGATGCTTGAAGAAACGACGTCTGTGTACTTCGAAAGGGCTGAGAGACGTGTAACGCGTTTTTCTGCCCACGCGGAGTCACATGATTGGCGACTTTCGTCCCTGAGACCAGCCGTCGCCCCTACCATGCCCTCTCAGACACTCTAAATGACATTAGTGAACATGACACTCCATATGAGATGCAACGATCTTTCTGAAACTGGCTTTGAACGAAAAGGAACAAATAGGAGTTCACTCATGTCTGCAGGTGGAGACGAACATCCGGGGTAGCTGAGCCGCAGCAGCCTCGGTACTTGGCCGGTCGGTAGCGCACGCGATAATGGAGCCATGATCTCACCCTCGCCCATCGCTCCTATCTACACACACGTGCACTCGGACACGACTACATCCACGTCGCGCAATCGCATCATCTCGGCGCGTCAGCTGGGGCGACTGCAGACATGTACAGGCAGGCGACGCAGAAAACGGGCGAGGTGCTGTCCATGCCGTCGCAGTGGCTGGGCATGTACTCCGACTTCATCACCAAGAACAGCAGCGCCGTCACCCAGATTGAATCCGCACTGCGGTCGCTGACATACATTATACCTGGTCAGTCAGCTCAGTGTCTGCATTTGCGCATTTTGCTAACTCTGTATAGGCCGCTTCCGGGAATCAGAAGTCGCATCCGAATCCAGTAGGTCGCGTCCGGCTATCGCGCATTCGTCCCGACTAACACCACCCAGTACACAGCGGCGTCCAAGTCCTCTCCCTATATCATGACTCTCTCCTCTCAAAAGCCATGGCACAGATGCCTGGAACGCGGCGGCAGCCCCTCACCCCGCATCATCGATACACCAAGTTCTGGACGCAGAACTCGCCCACATACAAGCGCATTGCGCTAGTGCTCCAGATGATCCAATACACAGAACTGCTATGGGAGATGGCAGCGAAGCGGAAGGGCGAGAAGGTGCGATGGCGCGTGGTCGTGTTGCTGGAGATTGTCAAGGCAGTATGTCGGTTGCTGCTGCTTCGATTGACCAACTCGAGACCACTCCTGTCGCCGCCACTCCCACAACGAGAGATTGACCCAAGCTCGCTGGAAGAGTCGTCGGCATCGGCCGATGGCATGGACACACCGCCAAGTGAGCGCTCAGTAGAGGCAGAGAACTGGGCAATGCCTAGGACCGGCCTCTCCATGCCCAGTCTACCGGATTCTTCGGATAT
Source organism: Alternaria incomplexa (assembly GCF_024043165.1). Taxonomy (NCBI): domain Eukaryota; kingdom Fungi; phylum Ascomycota; class Dothideomycetes; order Pleosporales; family Pleosporaceae; genus Alternaria; species Alternaria incomplexa. The sequence continues at coordinate 139,054 of NW_026249862.1, read as the reverse complement.
CTCAAGCTACCTCCTCTCCAAGGTCCTCACCGCGGACGATATCAAGCCCCCGAAGGCGCTGCTCCACCGCGTCAGCGGAAAGGGCGAGCTGGCCGAAGCACTGTACATCCTCCGACCGGTTGTCTACGCCCTGGCTATGCAACATTTTAGTGGCGACAGGAAGAGCTGGAGGCCGTGGTTGATTGGTGTCAGCATGGAGTATGGTGCACGCCAACTGGCCAAGAAGGACTTCCAAGAGCGACTCGCTGGAGGCCTTCGCGGGCTGACCGGACTGGAGAAGGAAGAGCTGCGCAAGCGGGGCTGGTCCCTGGGATGGTGGGCTATGCGCGGCGCCTTCTACGAGAACATCACCAAGTAAGTCTTGTCACATTGACGTTCATTCAGCCATAACTAACATTGAACAGGGCCTGGATTCACAGTATCACCGGATCGCTGAAGGGCAAGCCTCTTCTCGACATGGTCGGCGGTGTCATCGAAGACTACGAGTTCCTTTGGGACCAGTACTACTTCCCCACCGCTACGCTATGATTGTTTCTTCGTCACGCACTCCTGGAATAATGCGATAATGTTTGACCTTCGCTTTTGCATGATCTGATCGCTGGACTGATCTTGGGTGGTTTCGCGTCTTCGCCTTCGGCTTTTTGTACATTATCCTTTCTTCAGATACCAGACATTTGCCATTGTTATAGTCCGTTGATTCTAATTGACGTATTTATCTACCGTGTTTAGTCGTGCTGAACTATCGCAATTCCCATGTCGCTCACTGACGCACTGCTGGAAGTACTAGCGCGCGAGCTCTGACCCACCCTCACCATGTCCAGTTCCGAAAGCTTCGATGGACACCGCAGAGCCGCATCAACAACAACCACCATCACCGCCCTCCCCCACAATCCCCACCCGTATCGCTGCCAACCTCCCAACATCATCCCCGGCGATACTGAGTCCACATCCCCAAGATGCCCGCCACCACAGCTGAGACGCTGTCACTCGTGACCCGCAACGTCTCCGTCGCGCCTCTCGTCCTCCTCTCCGCAGCCGACCACTACGGCCGCCAAGCAAAAGGAACCAAGAGGAGAGTAGTCGGTGTGCTCCTCGGACAGAACGATGGCAAGAACGTGCGGGTATCCAACAGCTTCGCGGGTGTGTAGCCCCTCCATTGTCTCGTTTGCCGCCTGGACGGTGAACAGGACAAGCGACGTTCCGCCAGCTGACAGACCTGCAGTGCCATTCGAGGAAGACGAGAAGGACCCGTCAGTATGGTTCCTAGACCACAACTACGTCGAGTCGATGAACGACATGTTCAAGAAGGTCAACGCGCGCGAGAAGCTCATCGGCTGGTATCACACAGGGCCTAAGTTGAGGGCATCGGATTTGGAGGTCAACGAGCTGTTCAAGCGATACACACCGAACCCGCTACTTGTCATTATTGATGTACAGCCGAAGGAGGTGGGCGTACCCACAGACGCCTACTTTGCGGTGGAGGAGATCAAGGATGTAAGTGCACGGCAGGCTCGGTGGCGGCGACACCACCGCAGTTGCCAGTCTCTTACCATACAGCTTCAATGCTAACATACCCAGGACGGCACAACGACCTCCAAGACCTTCGTCCACACCCCCTCAATAATCGAAGCCGAAGAGGCCGAGGAAATCGGAGTCGAGCACCTCCTCCGCGACATCCGCGACGTCGCCGTCGGCACCCTCTCCACACGCATAACCTCACAACTGCAATCGCTCCAAGGCCTGCACCTGCGGTTACGAGACATAGGCCAATACCTGCAAAAGGTCCTCGACGAAGACCTGCCCGTCAACCACGCCATCCTCGGCAACCTGCAAGACGTCTTCAACTTGCTGCCCAACCTCTCCACACCCAAGGCCGCACCCGTCGGTGGCGCAACAAACGGTGTTGGAGCCTCCGCGGGCCAGGCAGGCGCAGTTGACAATGGCGAACTGGCACGTGCTATGAGCGTCAAGACAAACGACCAGCTCATGGCTATCTACCTGTCCAGTTTGATCCGCGCAATCACCGCCTTCCACGACTTGATCGAGAACAAGATACAAAACAAGCAGCAAGCGGAAGACAAGGAGGCGAAGAAAGATGAGGGTAAAGAGGGCGACAAGGAGAAGAAGGAGGGAGAGAAGAACGGTGAAGTCAAGGAGGGGGAGAAGGGTAAAGAGAAGGGTAAGGAGGAGACGAAGAAGAAATAAGCGCGGAGCTGAGGAGCGTTTGAGAGGGATGCAGGGCAAAGACCTGTGTATTATACTATCTCGGAGCCGATGAGAAGAACGTAGGGTCGGAAATGGCTTTGGGCTAAGCGACCTGGGCATGTGAAAAGACATGTTATGGCATAATGGCTGATAGATGTGATATGATGAAAGAACATGACATCAAGTCGTCTGAGACCAGTGTGGTGCCATGCTATTGTCTCTCCTTGATTTCTTCTGCATGAGCCGTGCTGCAGCGGCATTGGGTATCGTCACAGCATCTCCCCACATGAACCCTTCTCAGTATCGAAATAACTCCATGAACCCTGGACTTCAGCCCAGTAAACACGAACTGCTATTGAAATTACTTCAATCCCCCCACCCAGCAGCCCACCCCGCCGCCTCCTCAACACTAACATCCCTTTCCTCCACAAACCCACCGAATAATCCCTTACACCTCTCCGCCAACACGCATGCGAGTAGGTGTTTACACACAGGCGGCATATCGTCTCCTAGACTTATGCCCCCGAAGATCCACTCCATACCCTCATCCCCCATTTTGTCCTCTGCATGTTGTGCTGGATATATTGGCTTGCCGACAGGAATAGGTGTGAACGTATGACCAGCAGGGAAAGCAGCGAATGCAAACGCAGGACAGGAGCAATTCCAGCCCAGAAGGCGCACTTGGTACGTTGATAGAGTGTCGTAGGAGGTGGAGAAGCGGGAGGGGCGGTGTTGGGCGGAGCGGACGTAGTATATTGTGTTTAGGTTGTGGGGTTCTGGTGCTGTAGTGGCGTTGTGGTGTTTTGCTTCGTCTGGAGCGGTAGACTCATTCGTGTTTACAGCGGGGGTATTGGTGCCTGCTTGCCCCGGCGGACAATTCTGATGTTGCAGTGGTGGTCCATCTTGTGCATCTTGCATCTGTACATCCTCCACTGTCCCGGCATCTCTTTGCTCCGCACCTGTCGCCCTCGCGGCAAGTTCCTCTCCATCGCATATCCGAAACCGCGTCACGAGCCGTCGATCGAGAAGGTCCAACGCTGGTATGAACTCATTCGGAAAGAGTACTTGCAGCGAAAGCAGCTGTTTTCTCGTCGCATCTGATACATTATTGAGCGGATTGGCATTGGCATTTGCGTTCACAGCAGCTTGGTCAATTGACGGCGGAGCGGCCAACGAATCAAGTAGCTGCGTTACGAAGTGGCGGCTAGAAGGCAGTGGCGATACTGGCGATGCCATTGTAACGCGCAATGGTATGAGTGCATGGTGTTGTGTCGAATTGAAGATGACGTATGTGGGGAATTTCATGGATTGGTGGATTGAGCCAAGGCTGAGGCAGTCGCGACGGGAGCGCGGGAAAGCGCGGGGCAAGGCCCACGAAGGCACGTGAAACCGTCAATGCCATAACATGTAACTTGATCTGACTATTCCTAGCAACTGAATGCAATAATCTCGATCTCATCGATGCGTGTCGAAGCGGTGAAGCAAATACAGTTTGCGTCATTACTGCTCTACTTGCCCTCAGCCCTGCTTACGCCAACTGCGAGATTGTTGGTCAATTCAACTCCAAGTCTAATGTGCCTGCAGCTGACAGTCGGCGAGACAGTCTATTTCCAGCAGCCTCGCATTTGTTTTGATGCAGGGCGGACCTGGCAGCAAGCACCCATGACGCCATTTCGCAACGTGGTAATCAAAGGACGGCGCAGCCTTCACTTTTGGTAAAGCCATGAAACAAGGTCCTGCAGCTCGCCATTGTTGTCGTTGAATGGGTGGCAGGTTACCAGCATTACAGATGCAGGGTCCCCCGTGGTGCTGGGCGTAGTGGGAACTCGCAAGACGGGGCAGCAAGTCATCTGCTCGCATTGTCCTATCGGCTGACCAGATTCGGGCTGGCACCTTGATGCGCAGATCTACCCGCAGAAGGCGCGGCCAGGCTTCTAGATGGACTGCGACAGTCTGTGGTGTCTGGTGTCGCGATTCAAGGCTACTGATTGAGTTGTGCAAAGCGCGCCATGATCGAGAAGTTCAAAGTCTATTGAGTCAGGATCTAATTGCTTTGTCCGCGGAACCTACTCGGCATCGGTCTGGGCCGCGCTCGTCGGCGCAAATGGTGAGGGGTACAGCGGAAGCGATATTCTGGGAGATTGACATGGCTGGCATTCAAGGCAAGAGACGGTATCAGGCGGCTGAGGTCAGATGGCAAGCCTGGCGGTAACAGCGCCGTCGAGAGATGAGGGTTGAGGGGTTTCTGGCATACCCCTCCCCCACAGCACGATAACGACGATAAGACACCCCGGGTTTCCGAAGAATGACCTCGACCAAACAGAAGATGGTGTGAAGCCTCATTGCCCCGTGAGCGACGGTGTGCGGAGAGCGTGGGAGATGTTCAGGTGGACAGGCGTCATGGTGTAGATGACCTAGTTATTTGACCAGCTGAGCACGGGGCTCACTTTCACATGCAAAGACGAGTGGTAATCGATAACATGGCGGGAACGTACCGCAGGTGGGCTAACGACGCACACATCGCATGTTACCCGCTGCGAGACATGAGCTGCCCTGAGTGAACCTTCTAGTCGGCGCTGGTCCTTTGCAGCTCCACGCCAGTGGCGTCCACTACAGCCGCTTGATGGTGTCCATGTCACAAGACCATGAACGGGAACCGCCATTCCACAGAACTCGGTGAGCAGCCTGTCTTCGGTAGCCGCCGCTGACGGAGGGGGGGTTAGATCCATGCAGATGAGCACTCAATTCGGCCGCCACTGGCCGCGAAGGGCAGTTGAAGTGAATTGGGCTCTGGCAGGTCAAGCGCAGGTCAAGCGCAGGGTCAAGCATAGTCGATTGGCGCGATGGGTCAATTGCTGGAATGTGGAGCATGTGGGATAGTCATCTCTGCATTATCGACGGCGGTCAGACTGCACAATAGCGTAGTACGAGGAACGATGACGGAAGCGGTGACTCGGACACTGTCCACCGGAAGCGATCTGTAGAGGGGATTGGAATTGGGCGCTGCGGTGACACGCTGGCTGGGAGGACTGGGAATTGACTGGAATCGGGTGCCAATGACATAGTACCAGGCCTCAGTCGCTGCATCCAGGGCGCAATGAGGGCAGGCAACGTGTATGTAGCCCTGGAGCGCAGTGATGATGTGACGATGGGGACGGTTCATTCGGCCCCGATGGACTAGCCCGGTTTGCTGGGACGGAGCGACAGGTAATCGCCTGTGCAGTGACTCAATCTCTCAGACAGTCAGAGAGCATTGCGCGCTCCCAGCTCCGCCTCACGCGTCGCTGCGCAATTGGCCGCTCTCATTGGAGCCCCCTTCGTCTTCCTTCTATTCACTTCTTGGCCGCCCGCATTCGTCAGCTGCCGGCCGCGCGCAACGGGCGCTCCTCTTATGGATGATGCCTGGCCTGGGAGGATGAGAGCCTGCTGGCACGCGCCAACCGCACACCCTCTTTGTCTGGTTCGCTAGCACATGGGCCGCAGTGTCTCAAAGGACAGTCACACTGGCCTTGTCCATCCTGTAGCCTACTGAAACCCCGACGCGCCTGGGTGGTGCTTCTTATAACCAGCCCGCTCACCCCGTCTGTTTCGGGACGACTAACCTACCACGCAATTCAATCGTCCTAACTCCGCACTGCTTTTTCAATTGTCACGACTGCCTGACTAATTGCCCGCTCGCATAACTGGTATAAGCAGTCGGTCGGACCATTCTGCCGGCTTCCACGGTCACGTTTGCGCCCGGGCACACCTGACAGCATAACTGTGGCGAAGCCGTTCGCTCAACCAAGGCTCCTACCCTCCACTTATACTCTACCATTGATCGCATTACCAACGCACCACGCTCCAGTGGCTGCCTGGACACATTCATATATCGCTACCGCCCCGACGTTGCGCTTTAACCAAAGGACAAACTTTCGCACCACACCGCAATGGCAAACTTGCACTATAAGACGCCCCCGAGCAATCGGCTCACCGTTTCCTCCCTCCTCTCGCCCCCTGAAATGAAGCGATCAGAGTCGTTTGGCACGTCAATTCCGCCTGCCTACCCTCAATCACCCTTCTCCTCCTTCAATTCAGCACCCTCGCAGTCTGCTGTGAAGACCGACTTCATGGCGATCCAGGCAGCAGCCGCCCACCGCATCGCCTACGCCTCCCCGCCAATCTCCCCATACGACACACAGGCACAGAAGGAGAACATGGAGAGCTCAGAAGAGCAGTGCACACGCGATCCCCAGCTGTTCGTCTCGGCTGATGCAGCGGCGCCAATTGCTCACATGCCGCTGTTCCCCGACGAGTCACCCGAGTCAGCCTCGCAAGATGTCATCACCTCGCACATGAAGTCACAAGACTATGCACAACTCCAGAGCAAGCCGAGCCGCGCTGACTACGAATTGGTTGCCAAAGTCCGATCCATTGTCTTCAGAGAGGCCTGCAACAACCCCAAGGCATGGTGGGCTCAAGAACGCGCCTTCGACAAGCAAATCGACGAGGTCCGTAGCGGCCGTGTGCAGAAGCGGCCAGCCTTGAAGAAGCTCGCCCCTGCGCCGTCTTCAAAACTCCGCCAGCCCAAGGTCGCTGTTCCACGGCTGCCTGCTCGCGCCCCTCGTGCCGCACCCAAGCCTAAGCGCACGCCTCTTACTCAGATCCACGACTCATTCGACACCTCCCCCACCACCAAGTCAGCCTCTCCCAAGCCAGCACGACCAGTCACCAACCGCGACGACTCTGACTACACTGCCATCCCCGACTACGCCCCACCCCTGGACACACTGCCCAAGGGCAATACCAAGGCGCTCAAGGCTGAGTGGAAAGGGCAAGCGCTCTCGCTCGCCGACGATCCCGATCGCGAGCTGCTGCACGAGGCTGAGTTGAACCTCGCTGGCACACTCCGCCTCAACTGCGCCACCTACCTCACCAGCAAGCGACGCATCTTCCAGGCCCGCATCGAGGCTCTGAAGATTGGCAAAGAGTTCCGCAAGACAGATGCCCAGCAGGCGTGCAAGATTGACGTCAACAAGGCTAGCAAACTGTGGCAGTCATATGACCGTGTAGGCTGGTTCAACCCCGACTACTTCCGCCAGTACCTCTGAGCCCGCATCGCATAGCCCTTCCCATTCTTTTTACTCTTCTTGGTTACGATGCATCAAGTTGCACTTTGCATCTCGCGGCCCACCTGACTGGGCTCGCTTTCTTTGGATAAGACTGGTATGATTTACATGGAGTGATGGATGTCCTCCTCCGCATGATATTATGAACGGCGTTTCGATGGGTTTTATGGATATTACTGTTGGTATGAACAGGTGTTCGGGAGTGGATACTGTCCTCCCTCATGGCGTATTTGGGCTTCTCGACTTTCCTTTTCTTTATCTAACGGCATGCGATACCCCTCAGCTCCCACCAACGAATGTTGTAGTCCCGTGTGGACATTGTCGCCGCAAATGCAGGCTTTCTATCATGTTTAGTACTAGACCAGAATGCACTATCTCACATAACTTGAATGTTCTCCGCAATGCCTTGGGACCGCTTAAATATTCGTTGATGAATTGATGGGGTACTGCGATGCTGCTGCGATGACGAGTCCGTGATACGTCCGTGAAAGGCTCAGGGTCTCGGGCGGGGATGCGTAAGCTCCACAGGCGTGCAGGCGTGGCGCGGCTGCTCTGTCACTAATTTGGGACAACGGCTTGGCCGACCTCAAACCCGCGCGTTCCCACCACTCCTCCCGTCCGCGACGACTACCTTTCACTCCACCAATCGACTCCGCCGAGTCGCGCGGAACCGCCCATCATGTCGCGCACACAGCAGGTCGAGCATACCGACTCCATCAGCAGCCAGGACCCCAGCCGCGACGAGCCGAAGAAGACCAAGAGCAGGAGGCCGCCGAGTAAGCCTGATATGGACATGCGCGAAGGAGGACATTGCTGATGGGATACTAGATACTGCGTTCAGGCAGCAGCGCTTGAAGGCATGGCAGTAGGTGGAATCAGGGCAGGAGATGGCAATACCCACGACTAACCGCGCATCAGGCCCATCTTAACGCCGAAGACCGTTCTGCCTCTCTTCTTCATCGTCGGAGTTATCTTTGCCCCCATCGGCGGCCTTCTTCTCTATGCTAGCGCGCAGGTCCAGGAGATCTCAATCGACTACACAAACTGCAACAGCACCGCGCCCCAAGTCCCCGTAAACTTCGACCCCAACGCCGAGAACCCGCTCGACCCAATTCCCGGCGGACGAGTGTCCGCGACCTTCAGATCCAAGGAAGATCCCCAGGCGATGTGGGGTTGGGGACGCGAGAACTACACCTTCGAATCCGGTGTCGAGCAAGAGACAAACGTGTGCATCCTCAGCTTCAACATCCCAGAGGACATCAAGCCGCCGATCCTCTTCTACTACCGCCTCACGAACTTCTACCAGAACCACCGCCGCTACGTCAAGTCCGTCGATATCCAACAACTCAAGGGTGATGCCCGCAGTGCCAGCGACCTCAGCTCGGGCGACTGCTCGCCGCTGGACGTAGACTCCGAGACAGGCAAGCCGTACTACCCCTGCGGTCTCATCGCGAACTCCATGTTCAACGACACATTCAGCCAGTTGACGCTGGCCAACCCCGCGGGTGGCACGAATGCCGGTGGCCAGAACTACACAATGACTGTGGAGGGAACGTCATGGAGCCACGAGGGCGATCTCTACGGCGAGACAAAGTACAAACCTGAGGATGTCGTTCCACCACCGAACTGGCAGGAACAATACGAGAATGGGCGATACGGCGATAAGCTGCCTAACCTGCATACCTGGGAGCAGTTCCAGGTCTGGATGAGGACTGCGGGTCTGCCTACATTCAGTAAATTGTACCAGCGTAATGACAAGGACGTTTTGACTGCTGGTACCTATCGTCTTAAGATCTATGACCGTATGTTCTCTCCATCGCTCTTCCCTTTCCACCCCTCCTCCCCCGTCCTCCCCCTTCCTCCCCCTCCCCACACCTCCCACTAACCCACCCCCAGGCTACCCCGTCGACAAATACAGCGGCACAAAATCCATCCTCATCTCCACACGCACCGTCATGGGCGGCAAAAACCCCTTCCTCGGCATCGCATACCTCGTTGTCGGCGGCATTTGCATCTTGCTCGGAGCGGTCTTCCTGGCTACACATCTGATCAAGCCGCGCAAGTTGGGGGATCATACGTATTTGACTTGGAATAATGATCAGCCTAGTAGTGCTACGACTACGGGGAGGGCTGGTGGTGCGTAGATGAGAGATGCGCTTAGGCACGGTAACGCTTGAATTCCATCACGTCGTTCTTGGGCTAGGGCTGCATTCTCGTTGTTTTGGTTGATATCGTACTGTACGTATGTCATAGCCTTCTTGCTGTGCGGTTTGGGCGTTTGGGTGTTTGAGAGCGTAGGGACTAGAGTATAGTCGTTTTTTATTGACATTATCCAACTTCCATCTTACTACATTCAAAAGTCTCCCAGGGCTTGCCACATACTGACTAACTCTCAAGAAGTGGTGTTTGACAATAAAAAAGAGCTTCGGTAGCATGGCAGGGGTCAATGACCAAGATGGAAACGAAGCACATCGACATTCAGCATTAAAATGATTCCACTCCTCCATTCAGGCTTGCGACATGCCGCCTCCAAGCAACAATAATCGACTTCTATATACACATCCCCAGCTCGCCACCTCTCTAGCAAGAAGTCTTTCCCCCACCAACACTGCAAGCAGCACCACCCTTGCACACCTACCTATTAATCAGCTTCACCATCCTTACCAGTACAGATCTCGGCGAGGTTAAACTCACGTTCTTGCACGCATACCACGTTTTGCCATCGGCGCAGCATCCTGTCTTAGATGGGCAGTATCCCCATTGGTTGTTGGGGTCGCTGCCTTCGGACAGCTGGGCGTGGTTGGTGGTGAAGTGCTCGTCGTGGTCGAAACATTGCTGGGGGTGGGAGTGTTAGTTGGGTGGATGGGTATGGAGACGGGGGGATGGGGATGGGGATGGGGGAGGGGGTAAGGGGTCATGGGGGATGGGAGGGAGATGTACCCAGGCGGAGACGGAGGCCGTGGCGGTGAAGAGGAGGATGAGAGCGGAGATCTGCATTGTGCTGGCGTGTGAGAGTTAGAAGATGCCTCTCTTTGTGATATTGACGTTCAGGTTGGCGCAGGATGAGGAGGAAGGCAGTGGACAAAGCCCTTCTTATCAACCTTGAACGAAAGCCATGTTGACCATTTTCTTGCATCCGCGACTCAGATTTAGCCACGATGTAAATGAATAGATTGCAATCGCCTTATCACGAGACGAGCGAGAACGCACGAAGAACTTGCTTCGGTGAGTCCTGATCTGCTCAGGTCCCTCTCGTATCTGGGAACAGCAAGTGTCGGCCCGTACCCCTGTTTTGAACCAACCTCCGCATGTTTGAGTCCAGCGAAGGCACGAAACGAAACAAGCTCACGATATCTCCACCTCCGCACTTGGCTTCAAAAGCTTTTTTTCATGCTTGGTTTTGTTGGTGTCGCTTTCGAATATGTATTGCTGACGCTTTCTCAGCCTCGTCTCCTAGATCTCTATCTCACCGCTCTTACCTACACTGTGTCCCTCGCTCGCTTCCTCGACTACCATTTCGCACATCCTCCTTCCCATTATGAAACTTCGGAGCGTTTACCCAATAGCAACTCGACATCAACTTGATAGATCCCTCCAAGCGAGGCAGCCTAGACTGTACGCAGTAGCTGCACGGCGTAATGCGCGGTGAGGCTCAATGCGCGGTTCGGCGTCGGCGTAATGCGCAGAGGGCTAATTTCACGACGTTTGTATCTGCACGAGGTGGGATTCCACCAGTAGAGATGGACGTTCGAGCGAACATGGAGGAGAAGTTGTGGTTGAGCTGGTAGCGAAGAGGTTGTACCGCGGAAGAAGAGGAAGAAATTGATTGGGATAATAGGCGCGCTGCAGTCTACCTACATTGGCGCACGATGAACATCTGCCAGCAGTTGAAGGTAATGTAGACTTCTGAGTTTCAGCCCTTTAGAGAATACGGTGTCAGTCACATGTCTTTTCTTTTCCCTAAACAAGGTGGTGACAAGCCTTGGCAGGCCGCCTGAGTACCTAGGTACTCCGTAGATCTCGGGAACCTCTAATAAAAGAGCGCCGGCATGCTCCTTTGATAAACAACACCTGGGCAGCTTGCGCATCATGCTGTCTACATCAGCCATCGCGTCTCTACCCCCTTTGGTGTCTCACTTACCGCTTGTCGCCGTCGCCGTCGCATAGCGATGGTTCCTCAGCCTTGCACCGCCTTCCTGTAGTGAACGCCACCGCTGCAGGTGGGCTGGCTGTGGGCTGAGCCTTCCACCTTGGGTGTCGAAGATGCAGTCCCCAACAGTCAGCGCCGGGAGACCAGCTTTTCTTCCCTCTTCACTTAAATCTGCAGACCACTGGGAACACTCGCAATAATCTCACTAATCTCGAATCCGATGACCCGCATGAATGAACCGCTGCGTCATATTACCGAAGGGCCCTCACTACCGATCCGCCACCAAACTGCGACGTGGACGGAGCTCGCAGACAATCTCTGGATAGCAGTCTGAGTTGAAAGCACTTACTTTTGCTGTTCAACGAGCGGCTATGTCCTTTTGGTCATCGTGACCTGCTTCGTGGCTTCGGGAGTTTCACTACCTAGGTAGTGCGTGCAGGTACAAACACAACGCAATGCGGTTCCTTTATATGACAGACGATGGAGAAATCGCATGGACAAAAGATATCATTCGTAGTGAGGAAATGCCTCGCTATGCCATCCTGTCCCATACCTGGGGAGAGCAAGAGGTGACCTTCGACGATCTGAGAAGCCTGGATAGTATGAAGGATATTGAGGCCAACAATGAAGCGATAGCAAAGAAAAAAGAGGGTTGGGACAAGATTCGCTTTTGTGCACAGCGTGCGAAGCATGACGAGTTGAAATACTTCTGGGTAGACACCTGCTGCATCGATAAGGCAAACAACACAGAACTCTCGGAGGCAATCAATTCGATGTTCCGCTGGTATCAGAAATCAGAAAAGTGCTACGTCTTCCTCTCAGACGTCGAGCGCAAGTCCTCGGACGAGGACGGCAGGTCATCTTCAAGATGGAAGGCAGCTTTCAAGGCAAGCAGGTGGTTTACTAGAGGCTGGACCCTCCAAGAGCTTCTAGCTCCACGATCCGTCGAATTCTTCTCTAAAGACGGGGAATGGCTGGGTGACAAAGGATCGCTTAACCAAACCATATATGAGCTTACGGGGATACCTCTCACAGCTTTGCCCGGAGGCGACTTGTCCAGGTTCAAGGTTGCTGAGCGTTTTTCTTGGGCGCAGCATCGTCAAACGACAAGAGAAGAGGACAAGGCCTACTGTCTGCTAGGTATATTCGGATGCCACTTACCGTTGATCTATGGCGAAGGTCGAGAGAAAGCGATGAAGCGACTAGAGAAGGAAGTGCAGGAAGCTTCAGAAAGCACCGATGGAGCGTTGGTCATGAATGCCAAGATACGCAACTGGCTTTCCGCCCCCGACCCATCCATGAACTACAATAAAGCGCACAAGCAGCGGGAAGCTGAAACCGGGCAATGGCTGCTGCGAAGTACAAAGTTGAAGAAGTGGAGGGAGACAGCGGCGTCGCGACTATGGCTGTATGGAATTCCAGGTTGTGGAAAGACTGTCCTCAGCTCTACTATTATCGAGCATCTGATGCAGTACTGCCATGACGACATTAGCATGGTGACGGTGTATTTTTACTTCGACTTCATGGATGCGCAGAAACAGGATCCAGAGCTGATGATCCGTTCTTTGTTCAGTCAGCTCCTGCACCGTTCGATTATGATACCCAAGGATCTCGACAAGTTGTTTAAATCCTGTGGAGACGGAAGCCAACAGCCGCCACTACCCGCACTTCTGGAGGTGGCACCGCAGATGATACGGCAATTCACGCATGTTTATATAGCCCTGGATGCGCTCGACGAATGTACACAACGCCTAGAACTGATGGACATACTTGAAACCGTGGCTGGGTGGCAGCTTGACAACGTCCATCTGCTTATGACCAGCCGGAAAGAACGGGATATCGAGATGTCTTTGGAAACATTTGTACCAAAAGATGATACCATTTGTCTTCAGAGATGCGTAGTGGATGAAGACATATTGAGGTTTGCTCAGCAAAGGCTGCGCGACGATAAACGGCTAGAAAAGTGGAACAAGGACGCCTCTATTAGACGAGAAATCGAGACAGCACTCAGGCGTGGAGCCCAAGGAATGTACGTGTATCCGCTTAACTTCCATAGCGCCGGAGCTGACAATAGAATAGGTTTCGATGGGCAGTATGTCAACTGGACATGATAGCAAAGTGTCGCAACTTAGCAATGCTGCGCAAGTCGCTCGCCACTTTGCCGCAAACTCTGGACCAGACCTATGATCGTATTCTCACTGCGATAAGCGAAGACGATCGCGTGTACGCAATGCGAATCCTGCAATGGCTGACGTTTTCTGCCAGGCCGCTCTCGGTCGGAGAGATCGCTGAAGTCGTTGCCCTCGATATTAGGCGCGAACCAATTTTCGACCGCGATGAAGTGCTAGTAGATCCCCTGGAAGTGTTGAACATTTGCGCTAGTCTGGTCACTATTACAAATGACGAGGGAAAAGAGGGTTCAGGATGTGGCTCACGTATCATCACTCTTGCACACTATTCAGTCCAGGAATATCTTGTATCAGACAGGATTCAGAAAGGACCAGCGAAGGAATACAGTATGCAAAAGCTGGAGTGTCACAAGACGATAGCGAAGGGTTGCTTGGGGTATTTGAACCAGTTCCAGGAGCCAATCTCGACGAGACTTCTTGGACTCTCTACGCTCGCCCAGTACTCAGCAAGGTTCTGGAGCGACCATCTCGAAGAGGCTGGAGAAGATGAGAAAGAACTGAGTCAGCTAGCGATGAGGCTCTTATCAACGGAAAACCCTGCATATGCCAATTGGATCCGGATCTACGGCCCGGATAATACTTGCATCGATACCCACATACGCACGGCAGACAGGGGATCAGACTCGTATGAAATATCGATGCCCCTTTACTACGTAGCCATGTTAGGCTTGAGTAAGATCGCGAAACTACTCATTGACCAGGGCGCCCAGGTCAATGCGCAGAACGGACGATCTGGCAGTGCGCTTCACGCAGCTTCATTTTGGGGACACAAACCAGTAGTAGAGCTGCTTATTACGGCGGGAGCCGACATAAACGCCATTTGTGGATCGATTGGCAGCGCACTACAGGGAGCCTCGGTTTGCGGCCACGACGCAATAGTACAGCTGCTTCTTGATGCCGGAGCGGACGCGAACGCCATTGATGGATCAGCCGGCAGCGCATTACAGATTGCTTCAGCGAGAGGACATAACAAAATTGCGAGTAAATTGCTCAACGCTCATAAGGTTCTCGTCAGACAGCTCATTAATTCTGAGTACCAATCGAGGCTCAAGAGGTGTGGTCCCGCAGATACGACGAAAACGACGAACGCGAAATGGATACAATACTGGAACATTCGATGATGTAACCCACACCTACTGATAGTAAAGATAAAATGAGTCGTGGGCGTGATGCTGACTTTTGCTGCGCACTCAAAGAAGAGGAAGCAGTTGGCGGACGATGTACTGTGACGTGCCGACGAGTAGTACGAGAACAGCGTACAAGCGTTGGAGAAAAGGGACATGAAAGGCTGAGCTGAAAGCAAAGATGGACCGAACGCGCGAAGTGGAGGAAGGGAAAAAGCGAGTTGAAATAACACATAATGTAGGTGGTACATATCTGAGTGCGTAGTAGCCTTGTACTTACCTATGCTTACGTCTTAGATCCATCTTACACCACCTCGTCTCTTAATTTGCTACACGAGATGCAAGACAATTATGTGTAATTGTATAGCAGCAATACACTAGTTTCCGCTTATGCCTACGTTGTCGTGTAATGTACTACTGCGGCGTCTTACATTTAACGGAGTTTAGAGAAAATACCTAGGTATTGTCCCAAGGCTGGATGCCGCTCTGACTTGTTGTAATTGCACTGCCTATTAACTTCCGCTATGCTATTGAAGCTGTTGCTCCTCTTGAGGGCGCGAAGAATCGCGTGCATAGGAATAAAGGTTGTTCTTGGATGAGAACATGACGCTAGTTCGCGCGTAGCTAGGTTTGGAATGCTTGTCAAGCTCTATACTTGTATCAATTTCCTCATAACGAACTTATTCCACCCCCTCCTACCTCCTCACGCAAACACTCTCATCACTCCCACACCCAAGCCAACTCCACCCACCAACCCTCCAACCCCATCTCCTCATCCCACACACGCCCCCTTCCCCCAACTACTCATCCTTATGAATCCATCTCCCTACGATCCCCGTCCCCCTCTCCGGCGGCATCGTCGCCATCGCCATACACATGTTCAAAGCCCTGTACACCTCCCCAAGCTCACCCCACGACACCTCAGTGTCCCAGATACCCTTCGCGACTACAAACAGGATGAGGCCGTATACGTAGACGTTTAGGAAAGATGTTAGCTTCACACGCCAGTGCCAGCAGTCGTTGATAAGCACCGTGCAATGGCGAAGCAAGATCGGAACAAGGCCGACAAGGACGACGAAGGGGAGGTGGTGGGTCGTGAGTTGGGGGGTTAATGCGTAGGCTATTCTTTGAAGGAGCGACTGGGTTGGTGGGAGGGGCGGCGGGGGGTTTTCCATGAGGATAAGGTTTCGTCCGGGAGGTAGGTACTGAGCCGTAGTGAACTCGTCGGAGAAGTCGTAGTCGGTTGTCATGGCCGTTCCTATTGGCGTTGTTGGTAGTGGTTGGGAGAGTATGAGTGTGCCTGGGAATGTTGGGGCGACAGCTATCGCATGACAAATGTTTGCTCAAGAGCAATTGAAGTTGCAGGACAGTTTGTCTGAGCCAGAATTGGAATGCCCAAGAAAATTGTTTCTTCCTGGCGGAAGAGATTGCGAGAAGGATGTGCCATACGTATGTTCCAGAGAGTCCAGCAGACTCCTACCTCCGCAGCTTGACCTTCCCCTTACTCAGCGCATTCAAATGATACTGACACCCCATCCCCAGCGGCCTCCCCTCCCACTCCTCCCTCCAGAATTTATCCACGACACCCAACTGCGGATCACTCCGATCGTAAAGCGTCGTCTCCTTCATCAAATCCCAATGCTCTGCCTTCTTCCATCTCAGCAACATAGGCTTCAGAAGCCTACCCGTGATATTCTTGTTCCGACACGTCGTCGCAAAGTCTTCGATCTGGCCGTCAAACCACTCGAGTGATGGATCAGCGGGCTGCCAGACGGACATGGATTCTAGAGTTGGCCAGAAGTCGAGGAGGGAGAGGGAGGCTTGGAACATATAGGACACGTCCATGCGGGCGTTCATCAGACACTGCGCTTCTTGTTTTGACTCTTCGAATGTGAGGCCGTTGGGTAGGATGGAGGAGTCGAAGGGGAAGGGAAGTTGGGCGTGCGAGAGATCGGGGCGTAGCGTGAGGTGACGTAGGTTTGGCGGGAACAGGGGATAAATATCCTTGGTGATGGAGAAGTCAACGTCGCCAGTGAGGAAGGGGAAGGCGACTTCAAGGGTATGTAGTTCAGTAAAGTCGGTGAGATCGAGGAAGCCGCAGAGTCTATCGCCGATGCGTGGTTGGGCGAAGAAGAAGGCGTCTGGATCGGAGTATTCCGCGGTGAGGACTAGGACTTCCAGGGTGGATTGTAGGGGTCTGAGGTGCTCGTTCCAGGCATCTACCATAAGCAGATCTCCTCGCTGGGTAGTCTGTGCCTGGGCGTTGAAGTAGGAGTCGTACGTAAGAGACCGTAGCTTTGGCGTGCATTGGAACAACGACTTCAGACCCCGGTTGAAGGCACCCGAGTGTCGGAAGACCAACGTAGTGATGTTAGTGGCTGTTGGAAAGGCTATCAGTGAATGTGATATAGCCACACCATGTGCATGCGACTGCCCGCCTAGATTGAACAGTTCGAGTTTCTCAATGCCTGGGATGTTCAAGAAGTGGCCGATCGGATTGCGGTTGTTGTCTCCGGGATACCAGACCCCAGTCTTGCGATCAACCATGAGAGATACTTCTTTGATGGATGAGAGGCGATCAAGAAGAACGTGCGATGGATAGCGCCGGTTCCATAAAGTCCCGGGGTCGAGATTGCGGAGGACATTGTGGAGGTGGTCGAAGGTGGCCTGCTTGTAGTCTGCTACGTCGAGTCGACGGAGTTTTGGAAGGACAAGAAGGGCGAGCGCTGCATAGGCAGAGTACTCGCGCATGTAGATGGCGTCTCTCAGATAGTCTCCCGCAGCCACCAACGTCTCATCACTCAACGCAACCATGGCTTTCCGAAACATCTGCCGATCGTCAAAGGTCTTGTCTGGGGCCAGCCACCGCTGACCCTGTTTAACATCTTCGCTTGGGGACAGTCCCAAGCGGACTGACTCCACATTGTTGGCTTTGCGGCTGTCGCTGATGATGTTTAGGCAGAAGCGATCGATCCTGGGGAGTTTGTTGCCCGGTGGTATGAAGAGATCAACATGGCGGTACAAGAATGGTATGGCTAGATTGGAAAGACTCTTGTTGACTCGACAAACAGCGTATATGTCGTGTTGAGCGAGATAGGCTACGATGTATTCCACGAGCTCGGTGGGGAGGAGGGAGAAGGTCGCCATAGCAATAGCGATGTATTGAGAAGATGTCGCACGATGACTGAAGGCTCGGAATGGCTACACAAGATCTCAAGAAAGCAGTCGCAAGAACTCAGTAGAAGGAGGGTGTTGGTGATAGTTGCGCCACGCAAAGGGTTGCCTGATAGAGGGGAGATGAGGCCCGTGCACAAGGCTGACGGGGCTGCCCAGGTGATTGGTTGCCTTAGGAGCACATGGCAGTTGGATTGCCATGACGCTCGTGTACAGCGAGATGGTTCTGAGAGGCTGATGAATATCTGTCGTGCAGCGATGTGCCGCTATGCTCGACCTATCTGCCGACTATGATCACAGAGTCTACACATGGTTACGTCACAAGCGGCTCTATAACACGTGACAATGCTATGCCGATCATATGCGTTCGCACATGTCAACGAAGGTGTGTGAGCACCGGCGCCATGAAGAGTGCCGTGTCACTCTTTATGTGATGTCCAGATCTGGGGAAGACGGGCTAATTCTCGGACTACCCCGCGTTCTGGTGGATATGGATGGACACGACGAGGTTTAGCTCAACCGTCGTGCGTCGTATGAGATGCGAGATGTTGCAAAGCGCATGTTCCTCGTGGGTGTTCCGGGCTATCGGAACCACTCGGAGCGTACTCAAGATGCGTGAGCGCTGTTCACACCTCTAAAAGAATGCGGCAGGTAATAGCCGGCTACACAACATGCATCGCGATCGCATATCGAGCATGGCGGTCCACTACTGGGCGTTAGTTGATGGTGCACGATGATTTGCCTCGATAAGGCCAAGCGGGATAACGGCATGCGAACGAGTTCTGGAGATGTGCGTGGTTGGCGGCGTAGGTGGCCGTTGCGATGTGGGCGGCCATTCAGCGGGCGTGGATCTGTCAGAGCTGCACACCATGGCGAAGCGAGACCCAGACAGCCAGGCCAAACAGCGCATCGTGGGTGAAGTCGATGGCTCCGCTATCCTGGAATGGTGGTTGTTAGTAGGGTAGGTACTGGGGATGGCCTCGGTCAAGGCTCGGGAGGCGCACTTTGATCTTGTCAGGTGCGTCGCGGGTTCCGACATGTTCCTCTCCAGCAACGGTCCGATGCGCCAAACCTGCCAAACCTCCTTCCCCCCGCCATCTCCCCAGTCTCCTATAAACACAGTCGTCGCCTACCCCGCTGACATCAACGGCACCGCATACCCTCACATATAGACGCGTAGACGCCCACCCCAGCTGCAGCTCGCCTACGTCACACGCACATTTGCGCCGATAATCGTCAACCATCACCAACCATCACTCACGACCCGCCCCTGTTCCGCGGCTCCCCCTTGGATCAGCGCATGGAATAGAAAACGTCGCAGTGCCCGAGCTTGACGGCGCAGTCGGAGCGCCGCCTGTGCTGTTGTTATTTGGTCGCTGCACGAAACGCCGTTGCGGAGCCGCCAACACAACACACACCTCTACACCGCCGCTAGTATTCGACGTTTATAGACGCCATCTTATGCCCCAGAGCCACCAGCGACCCTCACCAGATCAGACACGCTCCACCACCACCATGACCACCAACCGCCCGTTCTTCGGCGGCTTCCTCGCTGCCTTCCGCGCGCAACAGCCCAGCCTCCAGAAGACCACAGCCTCCCAAGCAGCGTCTGTGGCCTCGTACTCGCAAAACACTACATCACAACAAAACAACACCGTCGACACAACAGCCGCGTCGTCACGGACCATCACTACAAAGACGCGTTCACCATCGCCCGGTGCGACAACCGTATCCGTCCAAGCGACAGGCCACTTCCAACCCACCCGACAACACACCGCCCCCTACAACCGCTCCACATCCCCCAAAGCCCAAGCCTTTCCAATACCAGGCACGTCGCGTCGAGGTAGGCGGGGCTCCGACAGCTCATCCGAAGGCTTCCACGAAGCCATGGGCGCCGAGAAGTGGTACATCGGCGGGCGAACAGCGACGGGCGAGGAGAAGTTCTACAAGCTGGGCATGGTCAAGCGACACAGAAGCGCCGACCGCCTGAGTCTAGACAAGCTCAGCATATGAGCTGGGAGAGGGTTACTTTGCTTGAAAAGCGCAACTGCATCATCGGCGTTCTGGACACGAGATCTCACGGCAAGATCGACGTTTGGGTTATCTAGAATCTTTCACCGTACAAATTTGGCCTGTCGCATGGCTTACGAATACACGTATATATTTGCGGGCTCTTCGCCTGAGCTCACTCGAGATGGTCGTCTGCATCATGCATGTGAAAGTCTGGTGTGCCAAGGAGTCATGTGCCGAGGTCAGTATTGGCTAGCACTCATAAGGCGTGCACTATCTTACAACCACTCTACTAGTGTATCGTCGTCTTCGAGAAGATACTTGGTACGCGCATGCAGCATACTTCGGAGCATTTCCATGGACGGCGGCAAAGTTTCCGACCGGACATTCTTAGCCCGACACCCATGTCGGCTACTCCACTCACCGGATATAACCTCTCGACACGATGTAGGCGAAAATCTTCACGGAAAAGACGCTCCTTGGGCAGCGACAGTCCCCACCCGCGGATATGAAGCCGTTGCAGGAGCGCTAATGCACCAAGATAGCCCAACATGTACTCTAATCGTGAACATATCTAACGTCTCTCGTCACTTGCTCCCTCTCCTCTTCATTCTCCAACACCTCGAATGTCGCTGCAAACACTCTAACCTGCAGCACGAGTCCCTTCCCGACTCCTTCACCAAATCTAGTATCTATTCTACCATCTCGCCTTCTATGAGTACACAAAATGGCACCCTCTTCCACATCCTCCTCAGCACCCGCTGGCCAACAACTCCCCACCAACTCCTCCTTTGCCGAACCTGAAAAGACGACCGAATACGCATCCATCATCCCCCAACCACGCAGCAATGAAAACGACCAAGACCGTCTCCAACTCCAACGCACAGTCTCTTCCGTCAGCCACCACGACATGGCCAACGTCCAATACATCGCCACCGGCGACAACGACGTCATCTACAACAAATTCACCGAGCGCCGCAAAATGGTCATTGTAGCCGTAGTCTCTTTTTGCAGTTTCCTGGCTCCGATATCGAGTACCACGGTGTTGTCTGCTGTTCCTGAAGTAGCGGAGACGTTTAACACAGATGGGAGTATTATCAATGTGTCCAACGCTTTGTATATGCTTTTCATGGGCCTGTCGCCTTGTTTCTACGGTCCGTATGGGAATATCTATGGTAGGAAGTGGGTTAGTGTTGTGAGCGCGGGGTTGTTTACTGCGTTTTCGATTGGGACGGCGTTGGCGCCGAATTTGGCGAGTTTTTTTGTGTTTAGGATTTTGACTGCGTTTCAGGGGACGGCGTTTTTGGTGATTGGGAGTGCGGTTATTGGGGATGTGTATAAACCGGTATGTACACCTTTTCTGATCTAGTCTTGTCCGGGTCAACCCAAGAGCGCTGTGTATAACACTCGCCTACATCAAAGCTCTCACACACCCCCATCATCTCCCCTACTAACACCCACCTAGACCGAACGCGCAACAGCCCTAGGCTGGTTCCTCAGCGGCACCCTCATCGGCCCCGCCCTCGGCCCCTTCATCGGCGGCATAATCGTAACATTCCGTTCCTGGCGCGACATCTTCTGGCTGCAAACCGCCCTCGCCGGCGCCGCAACCCTCTTCTGCTTCTTTCTGCAACCCGAAACCATCCACAAAAAGCGTGCGGATGAGCTCGAAGGCCTTCCCACCAAAGAACGCGCACACAAAATGTGGCAGTGGCTAAACCCTTTCCGTGTGGTGAAACTATACCGGTACCCGAATATCCTCTTAACGGCACTGGCGAGTAGTAGTCTCGTGTGGAATATGTACTCCCTCCTAACCCCAATCCGCTACGTACTAAACCCACGCTTCGATCTCCAATCCCCCCTCCAATCCGGCCTCTTCTACATCGCCCCCGGCTGCGGCTACCTCCTGGGCACCTTCTTCGGCGGCCGCTACGCCGACCACATTGTCAAGAAATACATCCTTCTCCGCGGCCACCGCGTCTCCGAAGACCGCCTCCGCTCCTGCGTCTTCTTCCTCGGGGTCGTCATTCCCGCCTGCATGCTGATCTACGGGTGGAGCGTCGAGAAAAGGGTTGGCGGCATCGCGCTGCCTGTTGTAATGATGTTTCTCCAAGGTGTGGCGCAACTGTTTTGTTTCCCCAGTTTGAATACGTATTGTTTGGATGTTATGCAGGGCAGGAGTGCGGAGGTTGTGGCGGGGAATTATTTTATGCGGTATATGTTTGCGGCGGGTGGGTCGGCGGTTTGTCTTCCTGCCGTTAGAGCTATCGGCGTGGGCTGGTTCAGTACCATCAGCGCGGGCTTTTTGGTAGCGGGCGCGGGTGCGACGTGGTTGACTGCTGTGAAGGGTAGAGAATGGAGAGAGGCGATTGAGGAGAGGAAGGCGCAGAGGAAGGAGGAGGGGATGGCTTAGAGGTGGTGGTGGTGGAGTGGAGGTAGAGTAGCGGTTATGAAATATATCGTCCTAATCTCATCACGACTCAACTTTTCCTCACTGGTATTCGTCGAAATGCAAGATAAGATGTTCAAGTGTAGCTGACTACAAAGTCAGAATAAGTTGATTTTAGAGACGACCAACCATCCTAGCGGACAGCCTTGACAATCCATCACATGGGCATGGTTGAGTTACCAACCCACTAGTATACAGACCCAAAGTCCTTCCCGGGAAAGACTTGAAGCTCGAGCGCGAAGCCCTGAAGATTAGGCTAGGGAGATGTGCAATATGAGATACGGCAGATGGGGTTAGTCTGGCCGACTCAAGGATTCGGCGGCGTCTGTTTAAATGCTACCCCAACAAACAACAAGACGCGAAAGACCTGAACGCGACACCGCCTTCCTACCCAAAACACCACCGTCCAGCACCCCTCCAGCGACTAGTACTCACCATGCACTTCACCCTCTCAATATCTGCAATACCCCTCCTTCTCGCTTGCCTCAGCGTCGCCTCAGCGCAAACATGCGACAACGGCGGTACGGCATGTGATTACGCCGCCCAATTGTGCTGCACCAGCGACGAAATCTGCATAACAGACGAGAATAATCAGGCGCTCTGCTCTGTTTCTGATTCCAACTCTATCAATTCAACGTTAACGCTGGTGGTCAGCATGCAGTCCGTCTCAGTAACGCCAATGTCGACGCCGACGCAGATCACAAGCGTGGAAAGCTCGTCGTCTGAGGCGTATGTTGGGGACGCGAGTGGAGCTACCGCATCGACTAGCATGCTGTCTTCTAGCATTACGCCAGGTCCTGATGCGAGTGTTGTTTCGTCTTCAGCGTCGCCTACCAGCGCAGAGTCGACGACGTCACCTGATGCGAGTACTGCGGAGTTGACTGTATCGACTACCAGCGCACAGTCGACGGCGTCAACTAGTGCGTCTGATGCGACTGAGGCTCCGGCTTCAACGACGACGGGGGCGGGTGCAAGAGTAGAGAAGGGCTGGTATGTTGTGGTTGGTGTCAGTGTTGGTGTTGTTGTCGCGACGGTCTTCATGGCTTGAGTTATGGAGAGGTCGGGAAGGGTTGGACGAGAGATGGCAGGGAAGACGGCGAGGGGTGCGGCCTTGGTATGGCCGTGTAGGTTCGCATCGTGGTATACGATGTCTTACACATAGCACCATACCAGGACGAGTCATCTCAACATGTTTCCCTCTGGTAAAACATAGCCGCTCAGTATGTCTTACTCCACGTCCCATCTCGAGCCAAACACCCAAAGACAGTTTTGCGACACGTCGACGCAATCTCAGACAAAGTTTTACATCGATCAAGACGAACAAGCTCGGCCAATGTTCTACCAAGATGGTGACTACAAAAGCAAGCGCTCAACCGGGTATCTTCATCCAGCGCATCCGCCATCCTAGCACCGAATATCGAATATCGAACGTTGAGACATCAACACACAAGTCAGGAACACATATTGCCACCCCACCCGAACCCCACCGCAAGATGCCATCTTATCACTACCGCATCCTCCAACAACTCCCCTCACTCATTGCAACCATTCTTCTCGCTTTGATCTTCCGCAAGATCTTTTACAAGTATCTCAACACTACTAGGAAGCGCAGGTACGCTGTCAAAGTCGTTGCGGCTAATGTTGTTATCATCTTTCTCCTGTATCTCGTCGGAAGGAATATGGTGATAGTGGCGGACATGCAGGATCGGCTCGAGATAGAGGGCATATTGGGGAGGTGGATGTAGTAGAGGCAGTGGACGAATGTTTGGGAGAGGTTCGAATAGCGGAATACGAAGACGTTTTACACATGTGTACGAGGGGGTGTGGAGGGAAAAATAGGCAAAAAGGATAGAAGGAAGGATTGGAAGTGCTATCTCAAGAGCGTTGCTTTACAGGAAATGGGGAGGATTGCTAGTAGAACATGAGCATCTTCCTAAACACAAAAGGCCAAGTTTGTCTCAACGCCACCACGACCATGTATCTCGTCTCCGCGCACGTGTACCCCTTCCCATGGTCCCCGCACACTTCCCCTAATCTCATCCCTCGTTTCCCTCCGCGGTGACTTCCCGGATTGTGTCCAAAAGGTCGAGAAGCTGACCGTGCAGTTCTTCAACCTCTAACATGTCACTAACTAGGGCGTAGATGGTGAGAGCGAATATAGCGAAGACAAGGAACGCATATAGAGTGACTCCTGCGTTCGGATTGAAGTAGAGGTAGATGAACATGAGGAGGAAGAAGATTTGACAGAGGAGGGCGATACAGAGGAAGAGGATGCGGTGGAGAGGTGTGGATTGCATTGCGTTCTTGATCGACTGCGTGGCGATGGGTAAGAGTAAGGTTACTGGATGGTTTGACTGCGGTGGGTGGGTACCTTTGTGAGCCGTTGTCGGTGGTGGTAGTCGGTTGAGGAAACAGTTCCTCATTAGACAGTCTTTATGGGTGCGACAGCAGAAGAGGGGGTTTGTTGGCTCCTTGTTCGCTGATGATTTGAGGCAACGTCAACAGTAGAACAGGGTCTTCTGGCATTCAATCCATCTTCTAGTTTGCAGTTTGATATTTGATGTGAATAACGAAACATGTTTCTCTCATGATCTGTCTTCTTCGGAGAGCGGCTTTGCGTTTGGGCTGACTTGTTGAGCTCTTTGATCTATTTGGCTTGATAAGAGTATGTAGCAAACTCAAGCTCACGGGTTATAGCTATAGCAACACCTATTGCTCACGGAGATCCATATCGCACAACGCAGATTACGTTACATCATGTCATCATACGCTCTCACCAGACTACTTGCTCTCGCATACCTTTCCACCCCCTTCACTATCCTCTCAATCATTATCTACCCCTTAGTCATCGTACCCTCTCCGAAATTCGCTAGGTTCAATAATCACCCACTGCGCGAAATCGAGACGCCGCGTTTTCGAGAGCTTGTAAATTATCTTAACCCAGAGGGTGAGGCAGCGTTATGGGTGAGTAAAATAAGCGTTGCCACATTCGTCATGATGCTCTACAAGCACCTACAGCCTCAAGTTATCAACATGCTGTCGTCAGCTATCAGTAAGATACATGTAAGCTTCGACGGCTGGACAACAAAGGGCGGCAAACGTGGCTTCTCTGGTGTCATCGCTCACGTTGCTGACGTGGATGGAGTAATTCATGACTTACCCATCGACCTACCTCAGCTCGCAGGCGCTCATATAGGCGAAGCTATCGCTCAAACCATCGTTCAAACGCTCAAAGCACACGATGTAACTCACGATAAGTTGGGCTACTTTGTGCTTGACAACGCCGCCAACAACGATACCGCGATCACCGCAATCGCTAGCGACTACGCCTTTGAGCCAGCACACCGACGCCTTCGTTGTACTTGTCACACCCTCAACCTCATCGGCCAGAAAGTTATACGTGGGGCTGATAAAGACGCCTATCAAAACGCTCAAGAGCACTATAGTACTGAGGAAGACTACATGCAGCAATAGCGTCAACATGATCCATTGGATGTACTGATTGATATAATCAACTACATCAAAACACCGCAACAGTACGACCTTTTCCGCCAGAAATAAGGGGAGGCCAACGCCAAGCTGCCAAGCGATGAGAGGCTTCAGATGGTTGAGCTGGTGAAGCCAGCGGTTACGCGTTGGAACTCATACTATTCGGCTTTTTAACGCGCTACAAAGCTTCAAGCCGCGTACAATCTATACGCCGAGCATCACTACAACAAGCCGCCCGAAGCGCCTGACTGGATGAGATTAAATGGGCTGACAGCTGCTGATTGGGCTATAATCGTCTAGTACCAGGTCTATTTAGAGCCGATAAAGCTTGCAACTTAGCGTCTTGAAGTGCGTGGCAGAACTGGCAAGTTTGGTGCAGTATATGAGGTCATATCTGTGATGGAATATGTCCTTAGCTCACTCGAAACGCGTGCTCACCCATATAGTCTCGTCGACTTTAACGCTCACGCGGAGGCTCTCGAAGATCATCTTGCTA
This sequence comes from Alternaria incomplexa, assembly GCF_024043165.1. Classification (NCBI taxonomy): domain Eukaryota; kingdom Fungi; phylum Ascomycota; class Dothideomycetes; order Pleosporales; family Pleosporaceae; genus Alternaria; species Alternaria incomplexa. The sequence continues at coordinate 112,660 of NW_026249862.1, read as the reverse complement.
TTAACTTGCGCGCGGCGTGGCGCAAAGCTGACGAATACTACAACAAGCTTGACGACTCGGCTATGCTTCTCTAGGCTCGGTCCGTACTAAGGCGAGGGAGACTGAAGCGGTATTCCGTGAGGTATCGTATGGAAGGCTTAGGTAGAAAAGAGTTATCAATGTTAACTAATAGGTAAACAATACTAATTCTACATACAATAGGATAACTAGCTAACAATCTGTGTAAGAGATAAAGTATTTGAGTTAACCACACCAAGTATGGTAATGAAATCCATCCATCTTACATACTTATTGCAGTCTGTTCCTGCCATCAGATGTTCGACTTGCCATCACATATCGGCTCTGCCATCACTGATGGCTCTGTCTTGGCGTGATGGCACGTCACGTGACCCTAGTGTGCCTCGCACTGGTCACCTCTTCCTGACGTGGCTGTCGGTGCGTGTTTAGCCCCGATTCCTTGGTTCAAGGAGGACTCCTTTTTTGTCGCTTATAACACTCAATTTTCATAATACTACTATGTTCAATAGCATTTAAAACTCTGTTCTGCCGAGATATTGACACTGAAAATCCTCTGAACTAAACTGTGTGCCGTTGCCCTTGAAAACAGGCCTCTGCGGGTACGGGCAAGTTAGATTTGTTTGGTTCTTGGCATTCGTTCCAACCAATGAATCAGGCACAATACCCTCTTCAACCCAGGCGCGCATGGCGTCAAATGTTCCGCTTGGCTGACCACCGATCCCACCAGTACAATGTCCGACTCCGAGAGCTTCAAAAGGGCGAAAGTAGTCGGTGACATTAGGGTCCAGGTAGGAAACAGAGTTGTAGTATTGGCGAGATCCTTCGTAAGGTATCAATTCGTCAGCCTGAAAAAGGCTGATTGGTCCTTTTCGCAAGAAAAGACATGCAGAACCATGTGAGAGAGGATCAACAACAAAGTAACTGTATTTATAAAAGTAGATAATAAGTTTTAACATTATAAAAAAGAGTGTAGAGAGCGTTATAGCGCGCAGTAAGATAGTAGAGAGGTAGTAGAGAAGGTAGAAAAGGTAAGAATGGAGTAGAAGGTAGATTATAGTAAAGAAGAAAAGAGAGGTAAGAATAGAAAAATAAGACCTGCGCTAACGCAATAAATAGAGAGTAGAACCTGCGCTAATTTTAAATCGCAGTAGAAATCTAGGCATTCGCTTAGAGGTAGGGTGCAACTACGGTGTCGTTTCTAACGATTTTCTCTAGCTTACCGCTAAGAGCCTCAAGCTGTTGCGGAACACTAGCGTTGTGAGCAGCAGCAGCTTTAGGATCCCTCGGCGGCGGACCTAAGATAGGGAAATCGAGACGAGTCTTCTCCGTCCAGGCCATAATCTTAGGCTCCTCGAACCACTTCAGCCTGTTCTTAATGCCAGTCAAAAAGGTAGCTGTAAAATCCTCCGGCTTGCCACAGAATGGGACGGGCTCGCAGAGCGAATTCTTCTTTTCATCACTGTCGTACGTAGTGTCAATGAGTGCAAGTAAAGCGGCGCTGAATGCCGGCTGGGCGAACTTGACGTTCTGAACCGTAATAGTGCTGCCTTTGAAAATGGGAACAACGGGCCGGTATGGGAAACCGGACGCGCTGCAGTCGATATAGAGAGTGTCAGGCACAGGCTTGTACGTGCCCTTCTCCAAAGTGACCTTGTCTTCATCGATGCGTGTAACATGTCCTAGGCGTATAATGTTCTTTACGGTCCTGGCCAGTTCCATCTCCGCCTTTGAGAGAATCGCAATCTTCATCATTGTAGGCCGCACGTTCTTATCCATACGCACCGCGTACCCAGCTGCCTCCATGCGCTCAAAGATTTCCTGGGTTGTTGTAGACTCCATGAAGATTTCACCCTTCTTTGCTAGCTGCTCTTCAGGGTTAGGAGTAGCCTCTGGTGGCTGGAGGTAACCGCGTTCCAGTAACCAGGCGTCGCGCGGCATGATCCAGTGAATATTCTTTGGGTCAATGCCCTGATTTAGCATCCAAATGCAGGAGTCGAATGCGGTCTTGCCGGCTCCGACTAAGGTGTAGGCGCCGTAAGGTCGTTTCATTGTCGTCAAGCCGTTGGGCGTAGTAATGTTGACTTTGTCCGAGATTTCGTAGTGAGGTGGACGCATGGAAGGAACCGTGACCTTGGAATACGAAGTGTCCACAATGCGTGTGTTTGGTCCGATTCGGAAACGTTTTCCTGTGGTGATTGATTGGAACTCTCCGTCGCTGATATATTTGTGCAGTGGGTAATACGAAACCCGACCGGATGGGATGAAAGTATCATGCATGACTCTGCTGTAATACCCAACAATTTCGTCACCCGTTGCCAACTCGAAATAGCCCTTGTTCAGGCCAGCTTTATCGATTTTGCCATCACCGAGCTTTCGAGAGCTAACGCCATAACTTTCGGAGGGCTGATGGAGAGTGACGAATGGGTACGCGAGTGTCCAATGGCCTCCCGGACGGGCATAACTGTCGACAATGGCTAGTGTAGCCTTTGTTTCAGTGACCAGGTAGTCGGCGAAGCTCATGCCCACGCAGCCTGCACCAATGATGAGGTAGTCGGGAAATATCGTCTCGGTCACATTGATTCCGGGCATCTTTTCTGAGGTTTGGATATTGGAATAGAATCAAATAGTATCTGAAGAATCTCTTGGAAGCGTATTTGTATGTTTGAGATCATGAGATGGAAGTCTGGTGTAGCAAGCAGAGAGAGGAGAAAGCGGATCTATATACCTGAGTAGACACCCTGTCTAGCTATGATGCTTGTACTTGATTCATGATTGACGCGTACAATCTGCGAGCCACTATGGAAGAGAGCTCAACAGACTACTTCTTCGGCACTATTATCTCGCTGTTGATATTGAAAGTTATCCAGAGTAATTTGGCTTGTCCGCGTAAGGTTCCGGTATATCGCTGCCGAGCCTGCTGTTGTGAAGAAATTGGTCCGGTTGGTCGGAAGCTTCGAATTACGGACGTAAAAAAAGGACATGGGACTAGTGTTTTGGCTTGAACGTCAGTGTGCCAAGCAGTACTTGTGGGGAAATCGCTCCATGATACGGACGTAACGAAGGTGGGCCAATGTGCAAGTGGGCGCACTAGCATGGTGACGTTACGGTCCGGGCCTTGTCAATCCTGGCAATTAGTGTTTGCTGGAGTGGGAGCGACTTGCTGAGATACCTTCGGAGGTAGACATCTTAGCATGTTGTCGTGATTGGATACACCAACGTGTTCCGTCCGCGTTTTGACGATACCTCCGCGCCTAGAGGAGACGGTCGATCCCGCGGACATGCACCTCGAGAAACACGAAATACAGACTGACGTGGTAGTTATGATAGCATACTCTAGAAACTGGCTTGCGAGTAGCCTTGCTAACTCTAGCAACATCGCAAACATCGCTATACAGCTTATTTACAGTAGCGATCGATAATCCGACGGTTCCGGTTACTTCGGCTTCAGTGGGCGTTCGCGTGACGGGCTAGTTCGCGTTCCGAGCTACCCGCTAAACACTAGATAATCGAGGAAATAAGGCTGTACAGCTACTAACAAAATTAATTGTTGTAAGATTATTTAGTGTATTAATTTATATACGCTTGCAAATAATTATAGCTACTTAGAATATCTTTTTAGTATAACGTAGGTGTATAGCGAGTAGCTAGAATAAGCAAGTAGCCGGCTTTTGCTAACGAAATGATGAACTAGAGAGTCTGCTCAGGGAGGGCGTGATCAAGAATTGGTGGGCACTCTTCGAAGAGCACGAAGATGAGCCTGATTGGATGATGAAGTTGATGGATTGTTTGTCGGAACATATGAAGGAAGAGGTATGGGAGGTTGGGAAGCGGAAGAGGAAGGAGGTGGAAGGGGAAAGGGAAGAAGAGGTTGGAGTGGAATGGGAGAGGAATGTTAGAGGGATGCCATGAGAATGAGATAACGCTGAGTGAAAGACATGCAAGATAGCGATGCGCGAACGAACAGCGCCCTTCCACTAGTTTCCAACATGTCACAAGACGTGATCGAAGGGCGCCGTTGGAAGCACAAGTTTTGTGGCTTACGGGATGCGGTCCGCTCGGAACCCGAGAACCGCGTTGTTTAGTTTCGGCGCTTTAGACAAGATGCGAATATAGAAAGCAGCATGTACTGTACTAGAACGTGGAATCAAGAGTCGCAGTCCCTCTGATCGCACGCGAACAGTACTCACTCTTACCTTTCTTCCCGTGTGAGCCGCCTCGACACACCCTCCGAATCCACTAAGCTACCCAACATGACACCACTCTCCCACCACCCATCCCTCCGCTATCTCTCCACCTTCTTCAGCGCAACATTTCTCGCCTTCGGACTGACCTACATGTTCTTTCCCGGCACAGGCTACTCCCTTTACGGCTTCACCAACAGCCCCACCACATCCTCTGAATGGGTCATGATGGAGCGCGTCATGGTTCTCTACGGCGCCAAAGACGTGTTCGTAGCCGTTGCTATCTTTGCGACGACATGGTATGGAACGAGACGCAGCGCGGGGTTGGTGCTTGTGGCTGCAGGTGCTTGCGGGGGCGTAGATGGGTGGGTGGTTGGGAAGGAGGCGGGCATGGGAGAGTGGAATCATTGGGGGTATGCGATTGTTATGGTGGTGCTGGGGTGTGCTATGATGGGCGTGGTGGGGTGAGTGGATGGAGCGGTGGAAGTGACTGTGGTGGCATCTCGCCGCATGATGTTGAAATATGGGGCGCGGTCGGGATATGGGATGCTGTCGATATGGCATGTGGAAACGTCAGAGCATTCTATGACCTTTGTAAATATACAATGAATGCGACCTGCGATGGAGAAGAGTTGTCATGACGAGAGTGGGTTTTGGCATCTTGCACGTGCCCTCGCGCGTGGCTAACGCGAGGGGCGCGTCATTGCCTTGCATCCCGCGTTACCTGACCCGAACACTTGCATGAACATCCGCAATGACGGATATCTGGAGCGGAAATATTCTGCTACCAGACGGCAATGTTATCAAAGGTACGTATCATCTATCATCGGAAATATACAGTAGTTAACCCCCCACAGACGTCGGCCTCGCGTCGCAAAATGTCACGTCTTCTCCAGCCCTCCCCGCGACGGCTCTGCGCTTCCTCACCACGGTCGATACCGCCAAGATACCACTATACCTTGCCGCCGGCCCCAGTCTAGACGTATGGACGACAGAGGAAGCTACTCAGGCTTGGTTTGAGGCAGTCCTGCTGAGTAAGCCTACGTTGGCGGACGCGCCCAACACTGCCGCGAAGGAATGGTGGGACCTTGCGCGATCACAGTCGCCAATCGGTTTTCTTGTACAAGTCCAGTTGGCTGGGGGAGAAGCTCGAAAACCTAGAGTGACTGAGATCCTCTTCTATGGCACCATCGCCGCTCCTACCACAGCTGGGCTACCCACACTACCATCCTCGTCCTCATACGTCGACAATGCGCACGCCGAGTTACTCCCCGAGCTTCGAATTCACGCACTGCCGCTTTCGTCCGATCTTCTGCATGCTACTAGCATCGACTTGCCCACAGATGCCGAGCCTCAATTCCTGCCGCCGCAGCACGATTTTCATGTGCCTCCGACGTCACCCAGACGCACCCGAGATATATTCGAAGAAGCTACCATTGCAAACAAGAAGGCACGAGGGAGAGGTGGAAGAGCAGTGTCGGCAGCAGCAGCAGCCCGCGTGAGCGAGTCTCAGCAGGCATACAGCCACCGAAAGTCGTCGCTCTCTATCGATCTGAAAGCCTCGTCTTTCTCCGACTCCAGACCAACGTCTGCTTCCGACCATCTAGCCCGCCCTTCCTCGCGCCCACTCTCGCGATCACCGAGCATGTCCTCCGATACAAGGCCTCTCAGCCGAAAGGGTCAAACCGACGCGCATGCCAGGCGATCGAACCTGTCACAGGTCGCTACGGTACCCATACAACCTGAAGAGCCAACAACAGAGTCGCGAAACAAGGACGCACTGGTCAAAGTGGTCATGGCAGCGATGCGCATGCATGGCTTGCAGCAGCGGAAACAGAACAGGTCTCGCCGCGCCTCTGTGGCTGGTGCCGAAGAGAGTCAGCAGCGCAGTGAAGAAGCAGCCGCTGAAGAGGCGGCGAAAGACGACGAGTACAAGCTGATATACCACCAAACCTTCAAGGGTGCACAACTGGCACTGGTAAGACGCGTGAACCTACATCCGAGACGCTCGCTGACGATACTGCAGAGAAAGCACATGTCCGAGAAGCCGCTACATGCCACGCCTGACCGAATGCGAGACATCGTCGAAAAGCTCCTGGCGCTCTTTCTCTCCGACCCGCTTGCGGAACCTCCGCCTCTTGAGATACCCGCGGACCCAGTTGCCACACCTGGTAGTAGACCTAGATTTGTTATACCTGGATCCACACATGGCCATGCCAGTCCATTCGACTTGCCTAGTACACAACGACGTCCTGGCATGATGAGATCTGTTACCGATAGCCATGTTTATACGGGATCGCCAGTGAGCAAGAAGAGGGGTACCATGGGCGAGACGTTGACTGTGCCTGCATGAGGTGCGGTGCGAGGTGCCAATACTGGATACGAGAACAAACTCATCACCGTCGGCTATGCTGATGCACTCTCCGGCGACTGAATACGAACCACGGACGCGTCACTGGGAATTTGGAGTTGAGCTATCCTTGCATGTTTCCTTTCTTGGCACCCGCTGCCACGCTTGTCACCATCAGTAAGCACTGTGGAACAACCATCAACCCTCCCAAAGCGGCAATCGTTAGAATTGATGCCGCAACGCCGTAGCTGTGGTACAGCGATGACTTGCGTGCCCTTGCAGCGGAGCCTTGCGCATACGAGTGGCGTCATGAACCACGGAAACCGATCTCGACCCGAATTCGTTGCCTCAGATACCTCGAAGCACCGTGGCTATGCAACGTAGCATCGGGTGCTTCATCACGGGACCGACATAAACTATAGTGTCGCAACGATGGCCCCATATACGGTGAGCAGAGCTATAAAGCCTCCTTGTCGTCTCTTTGAAGAAGAAATCAACATCAACAACGCCAACAAGCTTCTCATACACCCATCCGGCTAAGCCATACCACATACTCAAGATGCTCTCCAAGATCACTGCCCTCATCCTCCTCGCCATCAGTGCGTCCGCAGCAACCCTTCCCCGAAGCGCAGACTGGACCTGGGACGTCACCGACTTCAGCAGTGTCTGCACCGCATCAGCATGCCGCTACTCCTTCAACGTCTCCGCACCCGCCGGTCCTTCCGACCAACCAGCCTTCGATGCAGAGTTCTGCTCTGGCACCAGTCTCCAGGGTGGCTATAAGTCTTGCAGTGTAGTTGGCATTGATGTACCGGGCGATGTGCAGACGCAAGAGTTCAATCGCGGGATCGATGTCGGTGCGACTGTTAGTGTGCAGTACACGTTTATGCAGTGAGTATAGAACAGGGTTTGTTAATAGAATCAAGGGAGCTGACATGTGGTAGGGGTGAAGTGACGTACACGTACACGGGCAATGACACCGTTAAGCATACTGGATTGGGTCCGGCTGTGAACTTTAGCATTGTTCCCACGGAGGTTACTGCTGTCGCTTAGGGCGATTAGGATGTCGCGGTACGGGTAATGACAAGCGAGCTGGCATGGGGGAAGGCAGCTCAAGCGCACAGCGACTGGCAGAATGGAGAACTCAGCTAAGAATATTGTGTGTATGTGTATGCTATCCATGTGTTGCTCAGCATTCATCAACGAGTGGGCAGTTATGAAATCATAACCATGGATGACAATACGCCACGTGACTCCCTGAGATGCAAAAGGTCCTGTACGACCGACTTCAGTAAATGTCCATACTCCTCCTAGCAGTTCCTTCCAAACCTTGTCCTTCTCGCCTCCTCCTCAGCCCAGCCTGTGTCCTCCTAGCGATGCCCTGTGGTCATCTATCCTCCGATCATCTTGGGCGTCTCCGATAGTGCTTCCATCGTTGTAAAGGTCATAATGATGGTCGTTGTGATCATCGTGATAGTCGCCGTCAGCGCTTCGGTGGTCAGGGCGGGCGCGTGATTGTTGGATGGCAGCGCTGCGTCCACCTGGAAGGTCGTGGCTGCTGGTAGGAGTGTGTCTGTTGGCGGAGAAATGTTTGTCAGTAGGGATGCATGCGCTGACAGTGACTCTTGTGCCGGTGAAGGTGCATTCGCTGGTAAGGCTGCATCCGATGAATCTGCAGCCGCTGACAGATTGCCGTAACCAAGATCGTAGATGCATCTCAGGTGGTACTCGCGAGGGTCGTCGGTAAATCTAACGGTTCCGAGCCAGTGCTCGAATTTAGCTTGTGTCGGCTGACGTCCTTCCTCTGCGTTACCATCGCCATCGTCTACACTTCCCACCATCTTGCCCTGCCAATTAAAGATACCGCTAGGAGACATGTTCCAAAGATACACATTGTCCCCGAAGTATTGGTCGTACAGAGTGTGACCAGGTTGGCAGAATCGGTAACCTTCAGGATTCTGGTCAGTATTGACAAAGATCGCCCGCTCCGCGTGGAAGCTTCCTTTGACTCCGTCCTCGATTGCCTTGTTCAAATAGCGAATAAGCGCACTAATGCGCTTCCGCAAAGCAAGACTAAGCCTCGGACGATCACTAGACCGCAGACCGAAGCTCACATTGCTGCACCAGTCGCCCTCGCCACCCTCGTCGAAGAAGAATTGGAAGTAGCCAACTACGAACAGCCGGAACTTGGGGTTCTTCTTCACCTTGGGGTGATCGAAGACTTGATTGACGATCCACCGCGCGTCTTGGAAAAGCTGGTCGCGGCCTGTACCGAGAATGTACTGCTTCGTAGCCTCGAGTTCCTTAGCACATTGACCGTTTGGATCGGGGTATTCGGGACCGTAATCTGCTCCTTGCGGCGCGAATATGCACGCATATGCGACGCGAGCGAAGTTCGCAATGTTGCTTCGCATTGTTACCGCCGGCCTGCAACACGATCATGTCGACGTTGTCAGGGACGTCGTTCAGCTGGATATGGCCCAGATGCGGCTTGGGCGTCGATCTGTCGCCAGCGAGTGCCTGAGCAGGACTGGAAGTGGAACTCTTGTTCACGGCCCTCGGGGATCCAGGAGTTATCGTGGCTCATTTGTGGGGCGTAGGCGTGGTTGATGCGTAGGCAGTGGTCCATGTTTCCGTCGTAGTCGGTAGATCCGAAGAAGCCGTATGAGACGCCGCTCTATCCAGGGTTCAGCGAATGTCTCCGACGATCGATGCGACCGCGAATTCAGGTACTTACCGCCCATGAGTCGCCCAGACCAGACCAAACGTACTTGGTGGAAGGCACGTTGACTTCCGCGTCGGCTATCACTGTTGTGTTCTCATAGAGACCTGGAGTCGGGCCATTGAAAGGTGCTGCGTATGATGTACTAGCCATAGAGGCTGTCGACAGAAGAAAGAATAGCCAATGCATTCTCGCGAGGACTTCGAGTCGAATCGGATGGTTATCCACGGACCCTGATGTACATCTATTGGCTCAGTCTAACACTGACAAGTAGTCTGAAGTTCCGTCGACACTTGGAGTAGTGAGGGGTGAGTATTCTTTAGTAGCGAAAGTGTGGGTCGAGCTAACTGCATTAGAGAAGGAGTCTAATCGATACCACCAGCAGAGTGCTTCGCCGCACGGATCAAGACTATACCTAGGGCCCAAGTACGCTTGAGACGTCGACATAGCATTGAATTTTACAATATCTTTAAATGATGCAAGGCCATGAAGGTGACAATGAAATTCTTGGGTCACTTGGAGCAGAAAAGGATATCGCGAAGACTCCAAAGTACCTGATCCGCCATCGATCACTCCTATTATGGCCGAATGTAGCCTGACGCAAAAGACAAAAGATATAAGAAAAGCGGGCTTCACTGCATCTCCTTCCCTACCGCCTCACCAACCTGATCGAATGGTCCAAAAGGATGCTGCTTCCGCTTGAAGCCAATCTTCACGCGACCAACACGCTGCATCTTGTCTTCGAACTGGGTCCCCATCCGTAAAACAGTCTCTCTGTACATCGTCGCGGTAGTCCAATCGTAAGAACAGCCGATGATGCGCTTCATACCGCCTTCAGAGCCAGCCATGAGGAAGCACACGGGTGGACGCTCGGCGAGAAAGAGCGTTGCAGTCATGTTGCCGGTGTCGACGAGAGTAAAGACGCGTTGCTCCCCTGGGCCAGCAGTCTTCGCTCGTTGTACGAGAGCTGCGACAGCAGGATCGGAAGTCGGATCAACGGGAACGCATTCGCCGTGAACATTGCGATGATGCCTCGACAAGGGACTAGCTGCTGCCTATGAATTGCGACGACAAGATTAGAACGACGTCATTAACAGGACGAGAGCATACATACGGTCCACTTCATGCGCCCAAGCCTGCCACCAAAGATCTGGCTCTCGATCGTGTCCAGGTCCATGTACCCTTCGAACCCGAAGAACCAGCATTGCTGTTCCCAGAACTTGCCAAGGAAAAGAAGGCGTAGAAGCCATGGTGATAGGCCCATGACCACCAGGGAGTATAGTAGCAAGATAATGCCGATGGTATTTGTGGGGCCAGGGAAAGCGACAAGCACGCATGCAGCGATGAAAATGACACCGCTGAGACGCAGCATGCCCTTCGCGAGGAAGCGCTTCCAGGAGTCACGTCGAGTGTGAGCGACAGGTGTGAAAGACTTCCACCGAACGTTTGCAGCACGACAACCATCGAGAATGATGCTATCGTCTTCTCCAACACCGGCAATGCCGACATCCTGCGGCAGTATGTCCCAGAGCTTAGCATTATATGCATCGTCCATGGAGTGCCAAGGCTGGTCTGGGTGTTTGGGCAGCATGCAGATCAAGCGTTCGAGAAGCTGATCGCTGCCGTTCGCAAGAGACAGTCTTCGAGGCGTTAGCAATGCGATGAGTGACTGCATTTCATGCAAGACATACCGGGCGAACGCCTGGAAAGCAGAGTCCGTGCGATCAATTTGTGGCCTGACACGGAGCAAGCCCATCAATGCGTAGCTGTGATCTCCGGGAAGATGCTCGGTGGTATCGCGGTTATGCAAGCATTCGAGAGCAAGCGTGACCAGCTCGAGCTGGCTGAGAATCAAGTTTCCCTCGTAATGGTCGATGAGCTGCGGGGATTAGCTATTATGTAAATGTCAGTTTCGGAGGTCGTCTTACTTGACGAGCGATGTGTGCATCATTCTGCCAGACTCGGGCAGCGAACTGGTTCTTTGGCACCTGTAGTGGCTGCGACAGATCGCTGTCGCGCACGTAGACGCAGATGTCTTTACCAGCGGGCGCCAAGAGGACTTCAGGGAACGTCCACACTCGGTAGCCCCATTGCTGAAGCATGAGATCAGGTGTGTTGATCTCATAGCGGTTGTTCACTGGAGGGCACACAGCGATTGCGAGAGATTGCGCGCCTCGGATAACGTCGCATATTCGGTAGACCTCCGAGAGTCGTTAGCGAAGCTACAACCATGTTGACTGGGTTATGTGCTTACATCTTCCTCGAGCTGGTTGTCGGGCATGCAAGAGCACCCCACCCAATACGCAATAACGCCGGCATTGCGCGCCGCTACGTCAGCCATTTGATGTAAAACCCCCAAATCCTCGGGAGTGTTGAACTGCTCAGCTGTATATGCGATGAAAACGTACGAGAGATCGTGAGCATCATGTTGAGCCAGCCTGCAAACGTCAGAGATGAATTAGAGGTACGGCATCATTGACCTACCAATCGTCGACCTTGGTGATGATGGCCGGCCTTCCTGCCTCTCGCAAGAAGCAGAGATATCGAGGACGCAACACACGTTCGGCAACAGGATTGGCTTGGCTGGAAGCATGACCTTGGGGCCTGTGCATCTCGATCGCGTTCTTGGCGACCTTGGGATATCCGAAGTACTGGTATGGCAGGCCATCGTAGCTTCCACCGTTGCGAGACGCGATCTCAGCGGGGCTTGGGCTGGAAATCTAGACGCCATCAGCTGGGTGATCAAAATGCGGATGTAATGGACTCACAAAGATCGTGATGAAGCAGGATGCGACGAACCACTTGAGACAAAGCATAGGAAGGTCTTCGTTAGGGATGTTACCGCCATGGCGCGAGAAGTCGATGTGGTTGAACGGCCAGTTCGCTAATCGCATGTAGACAGGCGCAACATTGCGGACGAAGGTTCGCCTGTAGGTAGATCCTGTATTATTCTCGTAGATATCATCGACAGCTTGAACGACAAGCTTGGACACCTTTCCGTCCCAAGATGAGATGTAACGGTCATCGTAGTCGCCAGTCCATTCGCGATCAAAGATGTCTCGATGTCGGTTCTGACCAAGCTTCTGGTACGCAAGACCAGGCTTGCGGTAGAAGTTGGGGCGCTCCCACTTTATTGTAGTCCACGGGGAGAAGATATGTGCGTATCCCTTGGGTGCTATCAATCCGTTGCGCTGGATGGCGTTAGAAGATCCCAGTACTTGGAATTCCAGCCCACATACCTCTATTACTGACTGTCCTAGACGCCTCTGGTTGGCCTCATGGTCGTCTTGGGAGGCAGGTGGATGTCCATATGGTGCAACTTCGCGGACGGAAGCCTGAGTGTCGTTGCCGATCATCTTCGCCATCACGTAAGTAATGCTAGGCAAAGCAAGCACACAGTCGATTTATGAAGCTTGACTGCTGGTTGGAATGCTGGGGCGGCGGCTGTTGATACTGTTGATAGGGCTGATGATAATATCCAACTGGTGCCTGTGCATCTGTCAGAAAATCATAAAGAAGGGAAGAGCGGAAACATACTTGAGGTGCAAGAGTGGGCTGTGGGTATGATACCGGCTGGTGCTGTACAACTGCTGCAGGCTTCAGGGTAGTATTGTTCGGGTCGTAACCACCTCCACCGCAGTGATGTGATTGCGTCTGAGGAACGCCGTTACGCGGGTGTCATAAATTATGGGGACTGGAGCAAAGGCCTACCGGATAAGATTGCTGATACGACGGTACTTGTACAAACGTGCCACCGCTAGGATCGTACCCACCTCCGTGTCTTCCAGAGAAATTTGGAGGATAAGCCTAGAGATGGTTAGCGAGAATCAGGGCGATCAACGCGGGGGCCGCAGGGTCTTTGTACCATTCAACATGGGCTTGTGAAATTGAGGGACGGTAGTCTTGAGCCTGGTGTTTGGAGACCTTGAGGCCGGCGATCGCATCTAGTCTTATCAGAACCAGGCCCATGAATAGAATACGGTCATGCGATGGGAAGCAAAGCACCTGCCTGAAGGCGTGCATCTCTGGAGGTGTTGCTTTTGACTTCATCCTTGACTTCAGCTCACCCTCTACCTTTCCTGGATTGGCCAGTCTCTTGAATGCGAACCCTCTAACTTCCACTTCACGATATAGTGGCGTTTGGGGTGGACCCTGTATGCAGGAGACATGTCCAGAAAGGGTCGAGGCCCTATTGATGCGGCCTCCAGTACCACACAGTGGTGACACTCCATGTGGACATCAGTCATCGGACTGGGTGTTTATGTCTTGGCTTTGTTAGCACAGTGGGTGACCTTGGGGACTTTGCATACTCGCGTACCCTGGTCATCTGCTGTGGCTTGAAGCATTGTTCATGCGTACGGTACGCGGGGATTGTCGCCTCGTAGACGAGCCCCATACAAACGGCGAATAACATGGAGCACTTCATTGAAGTTTAGATTCTTAGGAAAGTAGGTACCCTAAGCATCCACGACGGACGTTCGCGAAATGTCGTTGTATCCTTCGAAGCCATGCGTGCGTCTGATAGGTGTAGCAGCGACATTCGCCCGGCGCAGAGGTCTGAGGGACGTACTGTCCTTGGTGCACTTGAACACCGACGTGCTGTAAAATTGAACTTGACAGGTACCGCTTTTCGCATTCTCGCGTACAGTACCATTTCGAGGGGCTCGGCTGTTTACCAGCTGCCATCTTGGCATCCTCAGCCTTGCGCCACCAATAGCGTAGCGATGACGGCCGATGCCGATAGGCTCGCTCGGACACTCCCTTCAGCTCTCGAAATTGCGTTTACCGCTTCCGACCAAAGCTGAACAACGCCAAGTGCAGAACCGCTGGCCCGTGGCCGCATGTTTCCATGTATCACACCATGAGAGCGATGCTAGGCAGATTTTCGCTTGACAGGGTGCACGGCTACCGTTTCGTCGAAACCTGTGGCGCTGGCTCTGCCCGCATGATTGACGAGGGCTGAGAAACGAGCAGTGAAATCGGATAGACGCCCTCGTGTTGCCGTGATCGATTGAGTGCCTAAGTAGTGTCGGCAAGTGCTGGACTGTGTTGAGGAATTCGTGCAAGTCATAATTTTCGTACTTTTACTGTCGCATCTGGACTGCAATGATACCGATCAAGAAGACAACCTTGTCTCGGCAACTGAATGCTGATGGCCAGCCCTTTGACGAGTTCCGGAGGAGAGCTGTGGCAGCTGCGGCGAAGCATCCAGAAGCGATACACGCTGATATGACACTGGACCTTTGCGAATGGCTTGATGACGCCGATGAAGGTGTAGAAGAGCTTGGCCTGAAGTCCGCACATGATCTTGAGGCGGAAAGCAAAGGTGTTGTTCGAGTGATGTGAGTATCCTTACGGAGGGAAGCCGAGTTGCTAATAATCATAGCTTTGCACCACGAGACGTACCCACACCAGGCGCGGAATCACTGCTTGAGTTGTTCGAGACATGCAGTATTCCAAGCGCCTTCGTCGATGAGAGCCTGCGAGGGGTTTCGCAATCCTTCGCAGCGCGCGAAGACGCCGATGGTACAACATGGATCTGGTTCCACCTCTTGTGCAAAACGTTAGCAGTGGTCGAGAACAAGATCGTGCCGGACAACGGCCCTGCGGAGGTGGAGAGCAAACAAGCCAAATGTTCACAGTCGGCGCCAGCTCAAAGTCAGGCGAACTTCTCTTGGATCAAGCCTGGTATTGTGCTGAAGATTCGGAAGCAGTCAGATACTCCGCCTACGCCGGTACGGACCTCAACTTCTGACAGCGACACGACATTGGCACCCACTTCAACTCAAGCCAGGGTAGAGCTGATATGTTTTGGCGCGCCTAGCACACTACTAGACCGGATCCGGGCACTGACGAAGACGACACCGTGCCAGGCATTGCTGGACGACCCGCACATGCTGCTCGAACTCGTTTTCGAGGAGATGTACAAGATTCTCGACTGGACGACCTGGGCTGTGTCAGATACGTTCGGGCCATTGGAAACTGTAAGTCTGGTTCTTATTCGATTCGACGTCGTGCTAATAGTCTGTCAGCAAACTTTAGGGATAGCCAGTAGGGTTGGCAAAGCGACAGAAGAGCTGCCCAAGGACCTCTTCACTGGGCTTCACAACCTGGCGAAGCATGCCATATACCTCCGCGAGAACTGTGAAGCAGCCCTGGCCACACTAGACAATCTCTACAGCCACTACATAGTGGTGATGGGCGCCAATCCGTGCACGTTACAAAGGCAAACCCGAGAGGCGCTCAAGTATAGACAGACCTTGTTTGAATCGACGCAACGACGGCTTGGAAGCCTGAATGCACGGATATCGAACATTATCGAGTTGGCATTCAACATTGTCACGCAAGGTGATAGCAAGTTAATGCAGTCGGAGAACCAAAGCATGAAGACGATCGCGGTCATGACACTTCTTTTCATGCCTCTGGGTACGGTGGCATCCATCTTCGGTAGCCAATTCATGAAACTGCAGGAAGAGTGGCCGCATCACATCACCGTATCGCAAGATTTTTGGCTGATGTGGGGTATGTGAACCATTCCAGCCTCCTTTTAAGGTATGCGCTGACTCTCGTGTGTAGTCATCGCGACTCCTTTGACTATCGCAGTCTGGACCAGTAAGTGCAATCCGGGTGCGAAGCTGGTGAAGACGTGTGCTGACTTGCTGTGTGAACCGGCAGTTTGGCGGGTGTGGTACATGGACGCAAGGGCCAGATTGATAGACGGAATGGAAGTTGAGAAAGGTGAGCATGGCTACATGGGATGGAAGACATTGCCTCAGACGCTGCGTCGGGTGAAGGCGAGTAAGGGCGTGTCGAATGTGTAAGCGCCTAAGTGCAAGGTCGATGACGTCACCCAGCTCGAGCGACCTCGGCAGCTGCCGCCTATAGGCCTTTCCATGTCGGCTTCCTTACCATCGCTCCTAAGCTTGCCATTGCCCAGTAGTGCAGCAGGTAATGTAGATACACTGTGGCGTCTTCGGATCTCAGACTCGTTGCGACAACAACCCACCGCATCAGCAGCCTTCATTGGCATTTTTATGCCACATTGAGATCTATTCTTTCGTCGTTTCGTTTCATACCACAGATTACCACGGATTAATGAAAGAGCATATATCCGCCACTACTTCTGCCTCGCATCATCCCCATCACAACTAGCCTTACATCATCCCATGATCCATGCCCAACCCCACCATCGCATCCCCATCCCTCTGCGCAATGTCCACCGCCCCACTAACCTCAATAAAGTCCTCCAACTCCTCACTCGTAGTCTTCAACTTCTCCTTCACAGCCGTCACACCCTCCGTACCCACAATATGCCTTGCAGGAGGATTATCATGCCCCCCAATCGCCGTAAGCGCATGTACCGTCTCCGCAATCAAATTGCTCTTAACCCCCACCGGCAACGGCGCATACAGACTCGTCACCGTATCTGAACTCAGCAGGTCGCCCATAGTCGGTTCTGCATCCGGGTTGGTGTCCGATATTACGCTTTCGTCTCCGGGCGATTTTGTCGCGGTCTCGTCGAAAGGGGGATGGGCGGGGGGATTGTCGATTCTTTCTAGCTTGTCAAGGAGGCCGGAGAAGATTTCGCGGGCTAGGGGCGCGGGATTCTCGCCTTGGAGGTATTCGGACATTGGGGGGACGGAGGTTATCCGGTTGGTGAGGACGTTGACTTCCATGTTGGCTTGGACTAGGGACATTTTTACGTTGAAGGGGGCGATTTCGTAGGCGAGGCTCTGGGTAATGTTAATTAGGGCGGTAGCAACGGCGGGGATAGTGCTTTCGTACGTCGCAGTAGCCTTCGACTGCCCATTGAGAAGAGCAGTACATGCCTAGACCGGGTGTTCCCAGATGGCCAGCTGGGAAGGGTCAGATAAGGAAATCTTCGAATGGTGATGGTGACTCACTAATACCAGTTATCACGATGATGTGACCATTTTTCCGTTCGCGCATGATCGGAAGTACGGCCTTGATGATGTTGACGTTCGCGAAGAAGTTGATCTCAAAGATCTCGTCGACCAGACTTCTTGTCCGGCTAGTCTGCGCGAGTTCCTCTACGGAGCCGATCACAGCTATATGAATGACATGTCAGTTTCATCTGGGGAAGCAGGGCAGGATCGCAACCTTCGCTCGCAGCACACAATAACACGTCGATGCGCCCAAACGCCTCCACAGCCTCAGCAACAGCTGCTTGACATTGGCCGACCACCCTACAAAACAAAGCCGTCAGCAATGCGCAACACCTCACGATAAATACCGGTATCAGATACTCACCTACTATCTAACCCAACGACCCTCAAATGCTCGCGCCATCGGTCCGTTTGCTTCACATCCTCCAGAAACGTCCGAAAATCCTCACTCTGCCCTTCTCTTTTCTCAAACTCCAGCGGCATAACGCCCGCGACAACATAATCGCCATGTTCCAGCACTTGCCGCGCTAACGCGATGGCAATAGGCGATGCGCCTCTTGTGATGAACCAAACGCGCGGAGCATTGTGGGGCGGGAAATGCGGGGACTTTGGCCGTGGCGGCTTCGACGACGCAGATAATGGCGCATTGCTTGTCATGTCGAGGTCGGAAGGAATGGTGTGTACTTCATGTTGACTGGCGGGCGCGTGTTCATGCTGCGGCGATGGGATGCGCGGTGGAGACCGGGTATGTGGGGCAAGGAGGGCGCAACGCCGCTAGTGGTGAGGCTTAGCGTGGTCGAAAATGACTGTACGAGCAGAAACACCATCACGACTCTGCCAAGACTTTGAGATATTGCGCATTTGGCAGTAAGAGCAAGCAGAGTCTTGAAAGGATATATGTAGAGATACTGGAGATCTCCTTTCCGTTGTTGTTCTAACATCCAACCTCAACCTACCTCCTGCACACACAAACAAGCCGCCCTTTCACCTTCACTTCAGGTATGTCAACGCAGTCGTCATCGGCTGGCCATAAACCAGCCTCCTCGATTAACACTCTTCTCGTTACTCCCAGCCCCCTGCCGCACAGATGAAGCAGAGTCTTCAGCTCCTTCAGTCTCAAATCTTTCTCTCCAACCTACACTCAACTGCTACACTCCATTTCCACAACTCTCAGTCAATTCCCCAAAAGCACATCTTTCCATAAATTCAAGGACCTCACCTCCTACACCATGAGTCTGCTACTAGATCAGTTCACCAACCACTGGACTGACCAGTTTCCGGACTACAGCAATCAAACCACCTACACTCTGCCTTCGGACGGCACGGTCCAATTTGATCTGGCAAAGTGGTTGGCGAAGGCCCAAGAAGAGCTACAAATTGAAGAGGAGCGCTGGCTCGCTGACGACTTCGACATCAACGAGCCTGCTCCGCGACCGGTCAAGATCCGAGCTAGAGACTCCGCGCAGTGGATCAAGAAAGACAACCGCAACTTCACTGGCCGTCGCAAGCGTAGACGTGAACTCCCTGTTCCGCGCGCCTTCAACAAGCCATTCACCCTCATGCAGCACCAACGCCATTCCATCCACCTCATGGGCAGGGTCCTCAATGTCCGCACCAATGGATCACCCTTCACGCTCGTCCTCGATGACCTCAACCAGCGTGCCGACATCTTTATTAGCGAGATCACCCGCCGCGCCCTCTCTCGCAACGTCAACGTCGTCTTCATCACATTCGAGTCTTCTCAGGCCATGGCACCGATCCGCACCGTCCAAGGCTTCGGCATGACGAGCGACGAGATCTTGAAGGCGTTGCGCAAGGCCATGGACGATGCGAAGGAGAGCATCGTCGTCATCGACAATCTCCACGAGCTCCTCTACACTAACGGCGTCGACATGACCGCGCTGTTCCAGCTCGTCGTCCACAAGTACGCTTCCACTCTCGTCGGCATCTACCACCAAGACCTGCTCGACAACCCCACAGAGTCACCATACGCCCCACAACCCCTGGAGCTGATCAAGTACATGGCCACGTCCATCATAACCTGCAAGTCCTTCGCGCACTGCCTCGCCGCCAAAGCCGCCGCAGAGCGCAGCCTGCCCGAGCCCACCTGGGGCATGCTGGAAGCCGCCGAAGGCATCATCCAAGACCTCGACGCCAACGACAACCGCGGTATAGTCATGGAAGCGGAGTTCCGCCGCAAGTCCGGCAAGCCAGAGGGTGAAACCTACTTCCTCCGCACTCCTCGCCCGGAAGACTACCACGACCCCATGCCTGGCATCCCCAACGGCACCCTCAAGCAGGAGTACGTCATCCTCCTCGACATGCAGCCCGCATACGCCGGCAACGTGTCCGGACTTATCCAAGATGCCGCTGAGAACCCCAACTCGACTTTCAACCTCGCACTCACGGAGAAGCAGAAGCAGGCTCGTGAGGAGGTTGTGCTGCCTTACTTTGATGCGCAGAAGGGTGAGGGTGCGGGCGAGGGCGGTCGCATCCTGTATGACATGGGCTCTGAGGATGACTTTGACGAGGAGGAGGATGAGATCTGAGGAAGCTTGGATTGTCATCGGTTTGAGCGCTGGTCGCAGGTTTGAGTTGAGCTTTTGAGATACCCTGTCTGGTAGGGCGACGGCGTTACGGCGATCATTGATGGGAGAACGAGATGCGCGATGTACAGGCAACGTGACATGAGCAGACTGAGAGGAAGCTCTCGCCTTGGAGTGGGACAAGTTCTCACGGACGGATGGTTTTGCGTCTCCTTAAGATGCAGCAGTCGTACATGACGAATAACATGACAAAACTCATTGATACTGCGCTTTGCTTGACATAAGTGAAGTGGTACTCTGTCAATTGGCCTAGCTCTTTGACCTCCCTGTGCCGTTATTGCGATTCGCGCATGGCGACTGCACCTTGGTAGGGCCTCGACAGCAGCCTTGGCACCCAAACTCACCCAGCTCACCAAATTATTCCCTTTGCGCCAACCTCACCCACGCCCCCCACACCCTACTCTACATCATGGCAGACAACGAGCGACCACGGGCAGCATACAGCGACCCCTTCGAGCGCGACACTCGTCGCGCACCCCGCGAAAGTCGCGATCGAGGCGGCACACCCACCGAGCGCCGCGGCAACCGCTCACGCAGTCCGCAAGAGCGCGGCGCCCGACGCGACAACCGGTACCGCTCGAGATCGCCTTTCCGCAAAGACGAGCGCGACGGTGGAATCAGGGGAGGAAGAGGGCGAGGACGAGGTCACGACCGCGGACGGGGCCGCGACGACAGGAGAGGAGGTGGCAGAGACGAGCGCCCAAACTTTCGCGACCGCTCGCCCCAACCGCCCAAAGGTCCACGAAGCGATAACGCGCCTCCTGCTCGCAGTGCCCGACCTGCTCCAACCGGTCCCCGGTCCTCCACCGTCGACCCCATCAACATCAAGAAGGAAGAAGAAGACACACCCGATGTCGAGATGAAGGACGAACGCCAGAAGCCAGAAGACATGGACGACGAGGAGTGGGAGATGCTGAAGATCATGGGTTTCGGCGGGTTCAAAAGCACGAAAAACACAAAGGTGCCGGGGAATGATAAGAATTTTGGGGTGAGGAAGGATAAGCAGTTGCAGGCTAGGCAGTATATGAATCGGCAGGGTGGATTTAATAGGCCGTTGAGTCCTAGTAGGAGTTGAGGGGGTGGTTTCACGGTTACAAAATTGGAGAAGGCTGTTCGGGCGCTGGAGATCACGGTCAAAAGCTGCGAGATGGAGCATTCACGGCTTGCTCTACACATTGATTGGCGGTGTCTAATGGGACTGCGGCACTCTCTGTCATTCACCTGGGCCACTCCCTCGCAGAGCAGGACGCACTTATGCCGCCTTGGGTGACTGGTTGAGTTGTGAGATGCCATGGAAGGGTCTACATCTATGATCACGCGGCTTATGGTATGGTGCCTTTTCTCCCTTTGTACTTCGCGCGGTTTCTTATGAGTCTGACCGAAGCAGAGGAATCTGTAATGCATCAAACCTGGTTGTGAGTAACAGGTACATCAGTCCAGGGAATTTGGCGGCATTCGAGCTCGATAGACTGAGACAACTACGATATCAATATTCCGTCCGCCTCTTACCGCATCGTGGTGACACATTGAAACATAGATTCATATGCGCACTGATACTACAGTTGGTGTCATTTGCTAATTCATGATAGCAGACGAATACATTTGGGCGACGGCCCACCTCGGCCAATGAACGCCCGAGGAAGTTGCGGGTGCTCCGCGAAATGTGTCCCAAACCCCCGCAAAGCTCCAGCTCCAGCTTCACTCAACACCATGACACGCGAATCTCGGCATGGCACCCTTTGGAAGGGGCTCACGTGCCTGTTCGCCCTTCAATTGCCCCTCGTGAGCGCGCAGGTCGCCGAAATCGAGAAAGCCACCAATGCGAGCTTGCTATGGGGACCCTACCGCCCCAACCTCTACTTTGGCGTCCGGCCGCGCATTCCCAAGAGCTTGATGGGCGGTCTGATGTGGACGCGCGTTGAAGACTACCAAAGCGTGCAGCACAGTACGTCTGCAATGCCATGCTTGAATCGAACTCATTGCTGACTGTGTAGACTTCCGACACACGTGCGAGCAACACGAGCTCGATGGCTACGGCTGGGACGAATACGATGTGCGCAGCGGCGGCCGACAAACGATCCACGACCCTGCGAATAAGATTGACATCACCACCGAGTTCATCAAATTCCCTGGCGGAGAGCATGGCGGCAGCTGGGGCGCGAGGATCAAAGGCACGCCACGAGAAGACGCTGGCCCAAACCTACGCACGACTGTCGTCTGGTACAACACGCTCGCTGGATTCGGCAACTTGGGCATTGAAGGTGCCGACCCCGAAGAGCCTGGCATCGAGGGCGACGTGGTCCTGAAGGGGCAGACGAAGGAACTGGGCGAGTTCGAGCTCACTGTCACCAAGGGCACCGGCGAGCATCCCATCACTGGACATGCAAGCTACGACGAGAAGCCTCTGGACCGGACATTGGCACACAGCGGACAGGTGCCTGAGGATGCGCTATGGCAGGTCAAGGCCATGATGTTTGCGCACATGAAAGGCCAAATCGACGTCCTGGTCCCCAAGTACGGCGAGGACAATCCCCCACCGCCTGCGCAGGTCTACACCATCCAGCATCTGCCGGGCAAGGGCAACATGCACCTGGTCCAGAAGGTCTTCGAGGGCCCCTTTGAGTTCGACATCATCTTCTCATCTGCATCGGCGCCCGAGAAGATCACATCCGAGCATCTCACCGAGCAGATCGATTCGGTCACCTCCAGCTTCTCGACTCGCTTCACCGACATCTTCAAGCCCCAGACGCCATTTGTCAAGGAGCGCTATGAAGAGTTTGGCAAATCGCTCTTCTCGAACCTTATCGGCGGCATCGGCTACTTCTTCGGTGACTCTCGTGTTGATCGATCCTACGACCCCGCCTACGAAGAGGATAGCGAAGGCTTCTGGGAAGAGGCAGCTGAAGCGCGAGCCAGGAACCCAGCTCAGCTCGAAGGGCCGTCTGAGCTGTTCACTGCCATCCCGTCGCGACCTTTCTTTCCCCGTGGTTTCCTCTGGGATGAGGGTTTCCATCTGCTACCTGTTATCGACTGGGACGCAGACCTCACCCTTGACATAATTAAGAGCTGGTTCAAGCTGATGGATGACGATGGCTGGATCGGACGCGAACAGATCCTCGGTCCTGAAGCTCGCAGCAAGGTGCCGGAGGAGTTCCAGATTCAATACCCTCACTACGCCAACCCGCCTACACTCTTCATGGTCATCACGTCTTTCCTCGACAAGCTCGATGCTATGAAGACTGACACTAGTAGCGAGAAACTGCAACAGCAGAAGTCGTACTCGATGCAACTCTCGAACCGCGAAGCCGCCCTGGAATACCTGCGCTCGCTGTACCCGCTCCTTAAGCGCAACTACTTCTGGTACCGCAAGACCCAGGCTGGCGATATCAAGAGCTACGACCGAGAGGCCTTCTCCACCAAAGAGGGCTACAGGTGGCGCGGACGTACGCCTTCACACATCCTCACTTCAGGTCTTGACGACTACCCTCGCGCTCAGCCACCACACCCTGGTGAGCTACACGTTGATCTGATCAGCTGGATGGGTATGATGACCCGCGCAATCAAGCGCATCGCAATCTACCTCGACGAGCAAGACGACGCCGCCGAATTCGCACGCTATGACGAAGCGATTGTTCGCAACATCGACGACCTCCACTGGTCAAAGAAGGACAAGACCTACTGCGACGCCACCATCGACGACTACGAAGAGCACTCGCTCGTCTGCCACAAGGGCTACATCTCTCTATTCCCCTTCCTGACGGGCTTGGTCGACAAGGACAGCGATAGACTAGGCGCTATACTCGACCTGATAGAGGACGAAGAGGAGCTCTGGAGCCCTTACGGCATCAGGAGTCTAAGCAAGAGCGACGAGTTCTACCACACAGCAGAAGACTACTGGCGCGGTCCCGTTTGGATGCCTATCAACTACCTCGCCGTC
The DNA here is from genome assembly GCF_024043165.1 of Alternaria incomplexa. Classification (NCBI taxonomy): domain Eukaryota; kingdom Fungi; phylum Ascomycota; class Dothideomycetes; order Pleosporales; family Pleosporaceae; genus Alternaria; species Alternaria incomplexa. The sequence goes on along the minus strand of NW_026249862.1, from coordinate 88,939 downwards.
TCCCAACTACTCGTAAGTCTCCCGAACCTTTTCCTTCCCATGATGCAAGTATACTAATTGCGCGGTTCTAGAACGTCGCAACCACACCCGGCCCCCACCGCGCTCGCGCAACCAAGATCTACACTGAACTCCGCAAGAACTTAGTCAACACTGTGTACGAGAGCTGGAAGGAGACGGGCTTTGCTTGGGAGCAATACAACCCTGAGACTGGCAAGGGGCAGAGGACGCAGCATTTCACTGGGTGGACTAGTTTGGTTGTTAAGATTATGGCTATGCCGGATTTGAGTGAAGGGGAGGAGCAGGTGAGGGATGAGTTGTAGATGGGTCTGGGATGGGGAGATGGGCATGGGCACGTGCGTGGGTGGGATATGAGAGCAAATGCATAACGCTATGTCGAAATGAGTGTGTTGTTGATGACTAACTCCTCTAGTATTCCTAGTCTACCATCAACATATAGTGGGATATCACTTTCTAGGCTCATACGGAAGAGGCGAAGACACAGTGCTCAAACTAGCACAGCTCTGCCCCTCATAAACCCCCTTGAGCCTCACCTCCTTTCCCCCCTCCTCCGTCTTCCAGTACGACACAAACGGCATGCGAAGTCTAGTCTCCATTACCGAAGCCGTGCAAAGCGTAGCCGACTTGGGCGGGCACTTGAGCGTCACCTTGGCCTCCCACTTCTGCCTCGTAATATTCGTAGTCCCCCACCCCAATCTCGTATCCAACGTCGTACTAATGCCCACCTTGCCCTCCGCAATCACCGGCACCCCGCAACTAAACTCGGCCGACGCCGTGACCGAAAGCCCCACCTCCGACGTAAACGTCGACTGCTGCTCTGTCTCCTGGCTAATCGTCAACTCCTGACTAGTCTCAATGTCCGCATTGTGGTTCAGCGCTTTTTGCGTCGAGATGTTCCGGGGTGTCGGCGGCGTGATGATGTCTGGATGTTCGAGGTCGTACTCGATCTTGACGAATTTCAGAGGCTCCATCTCGAACGTGAACCACTGGTCGTCGTAGATCTTGCTAGTGTCGGACAGACAACCTAGTTCAGGCCGTTCGTGCGTCCGCGAGAAGAAATTGCCAGACCCCGCTGGCGAGTGCAGACGGAACTGCTTGTTTCGCACGCCGGTACCCTGAGTCTGCGCAAGGTCGAAATAGTGGTCTGGGTACTCGCCCGGCGGGTTGTACGTGCCTACCTCGCCGTTTGCGCCATTCGCGCCGTTGCGGTGGTTGGCCCAGAGGGCGCGGCCCGTGTAGGCGCTTACGATGAGGTAGAGCCCCGTGTTCTTGTCTTTGCCCGGCTGGATGTACCAGTATTGGTCGTCGTAGGTTGTCGTGCTATCGACGTGGTTGAGGGCGTTGGTGTCGCGCTCGTTGCTGTAGAGGGCGCGGCGCGATTTGACGTTTAGGATGCGGATGCGGACTTCAGGGGGAGGGATGCCGTGAGCGGAAGTCATCTTGGGTGGTTTGAGGGGGGTAGTGGTGAAGTTGAGAAGGAGACGGTAGTCTTCTTGGATTGAAGTGTTAAGAAGCTGAGCGACACTGATCTGGAGCTGATGAAGACTCTGTAAGGTAATCGCAATACCATATATACCCCGAAAGCACCCAGAGGGCTTATCGCATACTTGTCATCGGCATAGTGCGCATGCCCATCAGTCACTGTCTTTGACAGACCCTTTTGCTGTTTCGAAGTTAGCTCGTGATGCTTTTTCTTACTCTTCAAAGCGGCCAGCTTAATCAGGAACCTCCGATGCGACTCTGCATGTTGGCTCGTTGGCCGCTGCAGCGGTTCCAGTCGCTCAAAGACGGGAGCAGGCAGTCAGCTTCAGTGTGCGCCCGGCGACAGAGATCTTAGCTCAGGACCCAGCATACCGTGGTGGTGTATTAGTTGCAGTAGTGCTGCAATTTTACCCGTAACAAGTTGCTGGGTACACTTCGTAGTGATGCGCAAGATGGAAGATATTGCTATCGCGACATCGGCGACCGTTGGCGAACCCTCCCCTATACCATACTATCACATGATATACTGAATACTGCGATGAAGCCCTCTGCGTTCAAGTGTGATTGGCCGTGTCTTTGCCCACAACCTTCGTGTCGCTTGAGATGTTGACCGCAACTTCGTGAAGCCTCGAGCAGGTACGCAGCGACTTAATTCATCCTCGTGGCTCTACAGTCACTTCCCGTTCATCGCCAAGACTGGGCAACCATCCGTGTTGTCAGATGGGTAACGACACAGTTTGTGTCATCTCTAGTCGCTTACTGGGTACTCTCAAGATGGTCCAGTGGTCTCGAGCAATGAATTGAGACTCGTATGCGCAATTATCCCGAGGTTGTACGTATTTTGCAGGCGCATGGCATGACGCATACCGTTCAGTCGACGCCAATGCTACTTCGTTCGCATCAGTTGACACCCGTCACAACAGAAATGTTGACGCTGTTGAAGACGCCGCTTGCCTCTGACGTGGCTTACGGAATTGGGACAATGGGTTGGTGAAGTGGCTGCAGCTTACTATGCGGACTGCGCAACGGCCCGATGCCGACAGCTCGCATATACGAACCTGTCATGCACGGTGCAACTAGAGCTCGGAGACAACCTCTCAATCGTCGAAGCAACGTGGTAAATGTCTGGCCACAAGGAGAGTCAGTTCTGAGAGCGGGCTGGAAGTATCGTCTCTATTGTCGAGTAATGAAGTGATAAGAAGAAGTACGTGGCCTAACGGAGAACTGCGTTTCGGTCTTGCCGAATGCAGAGGTGGAATGGGGCGATCCTTCCCGCTCTCGCGCAAAGAACGACAACCCACACCACCACAAACGACAGCGCATGCAAGACATCGCAGCTAGCTATGCATGGCGGACGCACGTCGCTGCGAGCCGCTGTCCTCGCAGATACCGGTAAAAAGCACGCGCAGCCCTACACGACAGGAAGCATGCGGTCGCAACTCCGCCGTGTTCTGTACGGCGTTGACGTGCACTCTACACCTGCCTGCGAGACACACCACAGACTATTTCGTAGTCGGTTAATGGGCGCCTGGTGATGGGCGCTCCTGTACGCTTTGGTAGCGTTCAGGCAAATATTGCGCAGAATCTGCAAGGTCACTTTCTTTTTTTCTCTTCCGGACTCACTTTGATCTCGCCGCACACCAGCTCCATTAGCAGGACCGGGATAATCTGGTCGATCGAACAGCAATCGTATCTCGCGAGATCAACGCTCGCTCTTGGAAGTCTATCGCGGTCGAAGTACAAGCGGCGGCTAACTATCCAGTCTCGACGAATTGGAGCATCCACAGTTGTACCAGTTGGTAAATCCCTTATTACATGGGACTGAAGAGTTGTCTATGATATCGGCCGCAAGCCGCTGCCTGCTAAGGTTATGATGTTGGTGAGACGTGGTAAAGAGAATCGTGAAGGGCTCACAAAGTAGCATGTGGTGGTGAGGTATATGATGTATTAGGGACGGCGGCCTGCAACTACTAATAACACCCAGGAATTATCCTCCCGCCTCCGTGGCCCGACTTGCCACTGCTCGTTCACTAAACGAGGAAGCGCTTTGCTTCCCGGATCCTTCCCGCTGCCTCCACTTCACATTTACATGCCAGGAGTGAAGGCGTACTTCTCAAAGTCAGAAGGAACATCAGTGTTGTCGTTCCAGGCCATGTCCATCAACGCGTCCTTGTCCGCCTGATCAATGTCCTTGACCTGGTAGTGCTTTCCGCCAAGGTACACGCCATAGGGCTCAGTGGAACCAGTGCACTTCCAAACATCATCAGCGTCGTCAGTCTGCCTCTTCGAGTTGGAGTCGCTGCCGTCCGAACCAGGCTCGGTCCAGCTGAAACCGTGGAAGTTACCACCAGTGATACAAGTCGAGGTCTCGGTGATGCGAAGCTTCTGGTCGATGTTACCGCACTGGAGCAGGCCGTCGTCGTTGGATTCGGGACCCTCGTCCCAGGCAATGAAGCGCTTCTCGCCACACTCTTGGACTACATGTAGTGCGTTAGTACCATGAAGCTTTCGCTTGAGGTCAGAGAATGTGTAGACGTACCTTCGAGCTTGCCGGACTGGACCGTGGTCACGCCCTTGGCGATCGCATCGGCAATATCAGTCGCGTTGGCTGTGATGGACACGGCGCAGATGTTGTGGTCGATGTCCTTGAAGAAGAAGGCACATCCGGAACATCCGGGCTTGGTGTAGGTGTAGATGTTGTCAGCTGCGACAAGGCTGCTGAGGGTGCCAACAGCGGCGAGCGTAGAGAGAGCGAAACGCATGGTGAATGGAGTTGGTTGTTTGAGTGAGTGGATTGAGGCTTTGGGTGTTCGTTGCAGGTCTGTGGTGATGGGAGCTAAGGAACTGTGAGTTGTACCGACATTGACGTGCGCGACATCATGGCTTATATGGTCGTCGTGCCATCTTCACGATGCCATGTCAGCGGTTGATGCCGGCTACACCGTGTTGGCCGCTAGTAAGCACCGGATTACCACCTGAACTTTACCATCACACCATCCAACATCGCAGAAGGTTCTGATGAAGCGGGAGATTTGTACCGACACTTCACCCCGACCTGTAGAGTATTGCGATCGAATGGGCGGTGCACCCACGAGCGCGGTCTTGGTGTACTGGTCTGATGACATCAGCACCGGCTTACGACCTAGACCTTGGTATTGGGATCCCAAAATCAAACATTGCGGGGCAGATCCGCAGCATCGAAATTGTGATCTTCTCGGTCATGCGATTGTTGCGCATGTTGGCCATCGCATTTGGTCGCGATGAAGTTGGGAATTGGAGGGGCGCTCCGACACCGCCTTGCGTTCGATACTTTCGCCTGCGCTGCACTAGAACTCAACGAAACCTTCGAGAAGCAGCATTCCGGTGAGCGATGCGGTGAACCGACATGCGCGATGCGATGTGTGTACACGGCGAGTACGTCTATGGTAATTGTGAGGAATTGTACCGGCATTAGCCTGAGGGACATGCTCGGCGCTCTAAATCGCGTCGCGTCGCGTCTGCCGAACAGCTCCGCGTCTTGTTGAAGGTGAGATAGACGAACGAGACGGGCTTATAACGGATGATCTTTCTGCTGCGCCTTGTTCTTGGGTCATCGCCCGATCGCGACCGTCGCAATTACCTGAAGCTCACCTTGAGGCTATTCTACAGTACATGGTGGTGCTATGCCGTATATGACATTCCGATGCTTCCGATACTTCCGCAACACCCCACGAAACCTTCACAAACCCTTCTCAGTTATCTCATTGGTACGGCACGATATGAAGACCTTCATGAGTGTTCCCACAGCTCGTAATACCGCCCTTTCTTCTTGCACAACTCTTCGTGCGTTCCCCTCTCTACGACACTCCCCTCATGCAGGACCAGAATGGAGCTCGCATCTACAATTGTACTCAATCGATGCGCGATGACAATTACAATCCTTCCCTCTTTGAGCTTCTCAAGTGCTGTCTTGATATGCCTCTCTGTGACTGTGTCTACCGCGCTCGTCGCCTCATCTAGCAGAACGATCGGTGCGTCCTTGAGGAGCGCCCTCGCAATCGCAAGTCTTTGCGCCTCGCCACCCGACAGCTTGACACCGCGCTCGCCGACGTGCGTGTTGTAGGCCTTGGGATAGCGCATGATTGTGTCGTGAATTGCGGCTGCACGACACGCTTCGTAGACCTCTTCGTCGGTCGCGGTGTCGCGTGCGTATCGCACGTTCTCCATGATTGAGGTGTTGAAGAACGTGGGTGCCTGCGGAACCACGCTTACGGCGTCGCGAAGTGAACTCAATGTGACGTGTCGGATGTTCTGCTTGGCGATGGTAATGCTACCGGATGTGACGTCGTGTAGGCGTAGAAGGAGTTTTAGAATCGACGATTTGCCGGCCCCGGTTTGGCCTACGAGAGCGACGGTCTGACCCGGCGACGCCGTGAACGATACGTCCCGAAGTGCGTAGCGGCTGGAGTCGTACTTGAAGGACACGTCTTCGAATCGGACTTCGCCATCCTGTACCGCGAGCGGGTAGGCTTCGGGTGCGTCGGTGACTGTTGGCTGGGTTTGCAGAAGGTGAAGAACTCGTTCCGCGTCCACAAAGTCACGCACCAGCCACCGGACATGATCGGTCAAGAATTTCAGCGGGTAGATGATCGAGTCCCAGTATGTGAGAAAGAAGACGAAGTCTCCCGGGGATGCCGTGCCCGCAGCAATGCGCTGGAGGATGAGGTAAGCCAGGGCGAAGAAGGTAGTCGGTACTAGCAGCTCAACAACAGCCTTGATCAGCGCTTCTCGTACTTCGAAACGTGTCCTTGCCCTCATGTGGTCGCCTACAGCACTTGAGAGTAAACTGGCCTCCCTCTTGAACTGGTTGAAGTACGCCACAGTTTGCCAACCTTGAATCGCTTGGTGCATCTTCCGTATCTGGATCCGCTCAGCCTTCGTCACTCTTCTCCGGAGGCCGGTTGTGAACCGTGAAGACAAGGCTTCGGCAGCCAAGAAGGCGATTGATGCGCCAAGCAGGACCATGCCCACCGCCGGAGTGAACTTCCGGTAGAAGATAGTACAAGCAACGACGACGTCGATCAAGGTCGGCAAGATCTCAATGACCACCATCTCCAGGACATTGCCCAACGCTTCGCCTTGCTCAACGGCTTTCATAACTTCGGCTGAATCTTGTGTAGAATGAAAGTCGATAGACTGCGACATGACATGGCTGAACGCAGCGTTGGTTAACTGCCTGTACGAGAACTGCTTGATGGGTATCTTAGAAAGCTCTTGAACGAAGATCAATCCCGACTCGCTGTTGAGGTGGTCCAGAAGAAGGAAGATGAGGAGTTCTCGGATAGGTATTGATCCGTGCGTGACTTTGTCCGCAATCACGCCAAGGACGTATGGGATGGCGACTTGCAGGACGCGCTGCATCGCAATTGTGACGAGGCAGATGAGTAGACATATCTGTACTTCGATGTCCCGTTTGGGTATGACGTAAGGCAGAAAGATGGTGAAGCCTTTTAGGTAGCCAAGCCAGCCTCCAGTTTGGCGCAACCGCTCGGCACGAGTCTCTTTCACGTCCTCGTCCTCGTCCTCGTCTTCGTCGCTATCATCATCGCTACCCTCGTCATCGATCTTCAGGCAATCTTCCTCCATTCGCGGAGGAAATGCTGCTTCGAGTAGTGGGTCGGTGTCCTTGGAGCCCTGGCCGGGCGACCTCCAGAATTGGAGTGGCATTGTTCGGAGTCGAAAGGTCTTCGTGCGACTCAATGTGCGATCTCCGACTGCCTCTTGTATCTTTACCTACAAGGGCCATGATAGCGGCGAGGAATGAGCGACGATGAGTCACGCCAGCCTCTCATTCATTGTGTCTGGACGCGACGCGCATAGAACGCCTTCCACAGACCAATCCAATCGTTGGTGTCGTTTGTCGGTAGTATTGTCAAGCGCTGCGCACAAGGAAAGTGCGCCCTTTCAATCGCGCGTCCTTTGGGGGCGCACAGCCACGCCGCCGGTTCTCATGGTGGCTTCAAGGCACCTCTGACGCGATTAGCTTGTGACTCAGGCCGTGGCGCAAGCACAGTCCGTGAAGTGGTGTTCTTCGAGGCACGCGAATCAAGATCAGAAGCGGACCGACTGCGAGCTGCCGGACATCGCAAAGCCCGGTGCCGCGGCGAACTGGCGTATAGAAAAGGGCGTCGCAAGTGGCTGGCCCGCTCGCCTGCTGTGGTCCAGTCTGTGCGGCCGGACCCTCCGGCCCGCGTGCAGTTGCGAAAGCTCCACAACGTCATCCTCCAACACAACCTCGCATTCTCCACGCGCATTGTGCAGCGCAATCCTACCCTAGAGAACGTCTTAGGTCCGCTAGACCTAAGCAATTTTTAGTAAGAGCGATAAGGCCAATAAGAAATAGAGGGGTAGGCCTAAGGCAGTAGCTCTAAGCTGTTACTAGCAGCTATCTAAAGTAATATTAGATATTCTAAAGAGGCTATTTTGTGCAAAATTACTGTGCGATTCTAAATCTACTCTAACTAATATAAGGTAAGGTGTAAAGCCTTACATTCGCTTAAAGTAGCTTAGCGCTAGAGTTTTCTACTTTTTATAAGAAAATTCTAACTCTTAATACCTAGCCTAACATAGATAATAAGCAAGTAGAATCTTTAAGTATATAGAATCTTTTTACTAAGACTTAACTAAACTTTAAGTATACTATAATACCTTAACTAAGTAACGTAAAAAAGACTTTAGTTAAAAAAAATATATAGCTTACTTTATAAGCTATCTAATAAGATATAACACTTAAGCTATAACGCGCTATAGCTACCTATAACGTTACTAAAAGTATACTATAAAGATAACTTACTAGAACGCTTTAATAACGTAATATAATATCTAAATTAATAGCTCTTTAAGACCTAGAAAAGGTAGTAATTATCTAATATATTCTAAAGCTAGTAGAGTAAGAATACCTACTTTAGCTTACTAATGTTAAGAAGATAGCTAATAATTTACTCTAGGTCTATAACTAGAATCTAGTTAGTAAGAAATAGACTATAAACTTTATTAAGCGCTACCTAGAGCTTAAAGTTAAGTTTAATTAAAAGTATAACTATATTTAAGCTTTCTATAAGAATTCTAAGATTATAGAAAACTAGTTCTATCTAGTATAGAATACTAAAGCTAAGTATAGTATCTAGAATAAAGACACTTATATATTACAGCGCTAGCTTAGATAGCTAATTAGATAGCGCTAAGCTACTAAGCAAGTAGCTCTGCAACTACTAAAATTTCTACGCGATTACGCCTATTATACGCTTCTTAAGCTACGTTCTTATCTTAGCCTAACTCTATACTATTAGCAATACGTAGTAAATATACTAATTACGTGTATCTATCTTCTCTACTAGCTAACTCTATAATATTATAACTTTAATAAGACTAGCTTTATAATAAGCGTAATATTAACTAGAGTAGTAGTTATAGTAGTAGAGCGTTATAAATAGCTAAAGATAGTATAGTAAAGTAATTAGAAGTAGGTTATAGCTATCTAGAGTATTAACGCGATAGAGTAGGTAATTCTACTTTTTATTATCTTTACTAGTAAGCACTACCTCTTAGCCTAGTATAAGAAAGAAGACCTACTATAGAATTAGATTATTAAAGTTTCTAAGAATAGCTAAATAATAAATAAGCTTAGTATTAAGTAGCTAGAGTACTTTAATAAGTATATAAAGAGAAGAGTTATTAGTAGCTATTACTTACTAGTTATTAATAGCTATAAAAGCTATAACTTAATTAATTTCTACTAGCTCTATAAGAAGAAAAAGAAGATAATTACTCTCTATATACCTACGTACTCTTTGTACCTACTATAGCTACTTAATATTAGGTATTTTACGCTACTAAAGAAGGCGTATAGGTACTAAGCTAAGAAGCTAATGCGTAATAAGATTACTTATATTACTAAAATAGAGTTCTTACTATACTTTATTACTACTTATAACGCTTTAATTATAAAAAGTAATATTCTAGAAAACTTCTAAGGCGCTAGCTTAGTTCTATTTAATCTAGAGGCTGTAATATTAACGCTTAATATCTACCTACGTACTCTACTATTACTTACTATTAAGAATAGTCTCTAGTAGTTATAAACTTTAAGTAATACCTTAGAATTAGAGTTTTAAAAAAAGCTAGTTCTAAAGAGATTTTAGAGATATATAGATAGCTTACCTACTTTAATAGTTAAGGTAGTAAAAAGATTCTTAAAAGGTACTAAGATAATAGTATATACTTTAGTATTAACGTATATAGTAAGTAAGTAGCGCAGGTAAGTAAGTAGCGTACTCTATTAACTTTACTTATCTTACTAATCTTAATCTATAATAGCTTAACGTAGCGCTACTTAATTACTATTAAATAAAGTAGATATTTAGCTTACTATCTTATCTATTAATACGCACTAGATCTAAAATACTTATACTACTATAGTAGTCTATAACGTAGCTAAAATAACGCTTTGCTACTAACGCGCTAGTATATCTATCTAATATAATTACTAGTCTAACTTAAGAAAGCTTACCTAGAGAGAAGAGAAAGTAATTATTAGCTATATACTTTATCTAGATTAGCGTAGGTTTACGTCTATCTACGTAGCTACACGTAATATAGCTAATAAGCTACTAGCTATACGTAGCGCTAGCTAGATTAGATAGAAGTAGCTAGCTAACTTTGTTAAGTATATAAATAGTCTTTAGACGTATTTTAACTAAGTATATAATAGAAAGAGAGCTTTGTATAAGAATATAATATTAATAAAGAAGTAGTTTAAGCTTATAGAAGAGATAAAAGCTAAGTAGAGTATTTATAAAAAGAATATCTATAACTTTAATAAAGCTAGCTTTATAATAAGTAAGATTATAATATAGCTAGTTATAATAGAAGTAGAGAGAAGAAGTAGACTAAAAACTCTTTAGCTAGGTAATTATAAGTAGGTAACGCTAATTACTACTATTAGCGCTTCTAGCTAGTTAGTTCTACTATTTCTTATCTTCGCTAGCTAGTACTATCTATTAGCTTAGTATAAGAAAGCTAAGATTCTACGTAACTAGGTAATTATAGTTAGTAATAATAACTAGATAAATAATAAGCTTAGAGGTAAGTAGCTAAAGTACTTTAACACTTACACGTAGGCTTATAGTATAGATATATATTACTTACTTATTATTAATAGCTATAAGAGCTACTAATCTCTAGTGTTCTAGAAGCTCTATAAGAAGAATAATATCTATATACTTAATATATCTTCTTACTTATTCTATCCACTTTAGCTATCTAATATTAGCTACTTCTTACTATTAAAGCGTATATATAGCTATAAGATAGAAAGTTTTATACGTAACTATATTAACTATATTACTAAGCTAGAGTTTCTACTAGCGTTTAAGGCAGTATTTAATTAAGCGTTTATACTAGCTAAGATTTACTTAGTCTTCTATAGCGTAGACTTTATTTCTCTATAACTAGACGCTATTCTATTTAAGGTAGTGTATAGGTATTAGAGAGTATAAAGATATATTACTACGAGAATATAAAGTAGTTAGTATAAGTAAGAAAAGATAAAGATAATAGTTTAGTAGAAGAAAGTTCTATTATAGAGAGATTCTATTGTCTAAAGTACTATATAAGTATCTAATATTAAAAAGTATAAGTAAAAGATAAAGTAGTTAATAATAATAAAATAATTCTAAAGAGCTTTTGTTAGAAGACGTTCTCTCTTTAGGTAATTCTTAGGTTGTTAAAGATTCTATTTATTCGAGAATACCTTATATACTAGTATAGTAGATATATAGCTACGTATATCTACTTCTCTAGTAGCTCTACTAGAGGCTCTCTAGGTAGCTTAAACGCTAAGTAACGTATATAAGCTTAAGGCTTAGTTAAGCTTTATACGTAAGCGCGTGCGCTAGTATAAGAGCTTATTACTAGCTTTAATTATTAAAGTAATTAACTAGCTTAAGAAGAGTGCTAAGCTAATAATACTCTTAGCTAAGTTAATACGCGATTAGATTACTAGCCTTAAGAAGACTAATAGCGTAGCCTTAGCGCGTAGATAGCGCTCTAAAAGGCGTATATAGAAGTATAGAGTACTTATAAAGAGCGCTAGAGAGAATATACTAGCTTAAAATATAGCTAACTAGTAGATTACTTATAAAAAGTATTAAAAAAAAAGTATAATTAAGTATTAGCTAGCGCGCTTAAAGTCGCTGCACTAGATATAAAAAGACTAGGTATAACTTACGCATATATAACGCTAATACTATTAATATAAAGTTATCTACTATATTAATATCTAGTAATAATATTATTATATTATTAAGATATATTACTTTAAAGTTATAAAAGTTAGTAGAGTACGCTACTTACTTACCTACGCTACTTATTTACTATATACGTTAAGTATACTTTAAGAGATATTAAAGATAGCTATAGTATATTACTAAGTAAGAGTCGCGTTACGTTAAATAGCTTTAATCGTAAGCTATAATTAAGCCTCTTTTAGAACTAGTAAGTTATTATATTATTAGCTTATTATAATTATACTATTAAAAGTTAAAGTTTTAGTAAAGTCTTAGTAGAGTAATTAGGTTATCTGTGTAATTAGGTTACCTATAAGGTACGTTATTTAGAATACTTATTACTTATTATACTCTATTAGTATTAATAGAGTAATAATAAGTTATTATTAGAATAGCTTATAAGACTATAGGTATAGAATACTTATTAGGTGCGCTAAAATAAAGGTATAGCTTAACTTATAAACTAGCTTATTTTATAAGTGTATATAGAAGCTTCTAGTATATAAGCTATACGTAGCTACGTAATTAACGTAGAACTACTACGTATTCTATATATTAAGCTATAGCTACTTTATTACTAGTATATCTCTATATTATACGTAAGCTATATATAATATATACTATTAATACTTATAATAAGTCTAAGAGTGCTTAAGCTATAGATATTATATTAATCTATCTAGAAATAAGATAGTATTAGCGCTAACTAAATAGTATATAATATATAATATACGTATATAAATTATAAAATACACTAACTTAGTATACACTAATAAGATTATTAATAATATCTACTAACTATATCTTAGACTACTTAGTAGCTACTAGAGAAGAACTTCTATTATTAGTAATTAGAAAGTTAGTCTAAAGTACGTAACTACTCTCTAGTTACTCTACTTTACTATCTTAGTAATACTATAAATTAAGTTAATTTATTTATATAACTAATATATTACTATACGCGTAAAAACCTAGCTTATTAGTATAATATATAATTATAAGATAACTAGCTTAGCTATACTATAAGATTCTTAGTTAGAAGTTTTATAAATAATAAAGATCTAGAAGAAGCTAATAAGTATAGAAAAGTCTTAGCTAATAAGAATCTAATATATAAGAGTATATATTATAAGAGTATATAGTATAAGAGTATATATTATAAGAGTATATATTATAAGAGTATATATTATAAGAGTATATATTATAAGAGTAGAGTATATTAGAGTATTTTGTATTAGAGTATATTATATAAGTAGACTAGTAAATAGATCTCTACTATTATATAGAGTTAGGCTATACTTCTCTAAGCTTAGTCTATACTAAGATAAGGTAAACTAAAGTAGTAGCTTATAAGGTTTATCTAGTAATTTAGTAGAAAAGAGGTATTATAAAATAACTAAAAGTAAAGATAATCTAATTCTATAAATAATAGAATAACTAGTTAATAATCTATATAAGAGATAAACTATTTAAGTTAACTATAATAAGTATAATAATAAGATCTAATATATTCTTATACCTATCGCCTTAGGTTCTATTCTCTCTAGCCTCTCTTCTAAGAGAAAGGTTTAGAAAAGCCGTAGTAACTCTATCTCTACTAGCCTCTCGGAGGCTAGGTCTTAGTAGAATACTAATTCTAATTACGTAATTCTTAGCTCTATAATTACTATTATATTCTAACTTAGTTATAGTTAGCCTTTAATTTCTTTACTCTACGTTAAGAAAAGAATTCTTTATGTTACTTATAATATCTATATTAGAAACTTATTTTCTATAATATATCTACTACTTCTTATACAATCTAGATAATAAATAGCTTAATTTATAATATACTCTACTACTAAAATATATACACTACTAAAATACTATAAAGATTATTCTAAGATAATCTAAGAGTTAGTTCTTAAGAAGTAAGTAAGTAAAGTAGAATAGGTTAGTGTACTAGTACGTTTAGTAGAATAATATAATAGTATAAAAGTATAATAGCACGTTTAGTAGAATAATATAATATTATAAGAGGTTAAGAAAGAAGTATAATTCTTAGATTAAAGACTAGAGTCTTATATAAAGTTAAACACACTAAGCTATAAGAGTTTAGTGTCTAAGCTATATACTTAATAAGTGTTACGCTTATAGATAAGCGTGTAAGTAATTATAAATAAGTAGTAATATATCTTACTAGTTATTAGTCTAACTACTTATACTTATAGATAAGCGCTTATTATTATAATCTAACCTAAGAAGTACTCTAGAGGTTAGCGTAATTACTTTAAAGAATTATGTAGTATAGTTATAGAAGTGTAGTATAGAAACTACGCTATAGTTACGTGTTACGATCTAACCTAGAGAATACCTAGAGGTTAGTGTTATTACTTTAAAGAATCGTGTAGTATAGTTATAGAATTATAGCACGAGAACTACGCTATAGTTACGTAACTACTTATCTATAAGTAAGATAGCGCTAGTTCTCTATAAGCGCTTGTCTACGAGTATAAGTAGTTAGACTAATAACTAGTAAGATATATTACTACTTATTTATAATTACTTATACGCTTATCTATAAGTATAACTCTTATTAAGTATATAGCTTAGACACTAAACTCTTATAGCTTAGTGTGTTTAACTTTATATAAGACTCTAGTCTTTAATCTAAGAATTATACTTCTTTCTTAACCTCTTATAATATTATATTATTCTACTAAACGTGCTATTATACTTTTATACTATTATATTATTCTACTAAACGTACTAGTACACTAACCTATTCTACCTTACTTACTTACTTCTTAAGAACTAACTCTTAGATTATCTAAGAATAATCTTTACACTTTAAACACTCTTAAGATAAGTAATACTAAGATAGATACTTCTACTACTTTCTACACTATAAAAGTTACTAGTAAGAGTAATAAGCCTAATATCTATAATAGAGAACGTAATAAGCTCGAAAGTTAGCTACTCTAAGTTAACTATTACTTCTACCTTAAAGGTAATAAGATTAATAATAATAATATAGTTATCTAGACTACTACGTTCTTATAAGAAAACGCTAGAGAATAGATTACGCTTATTATTTATTACTATATAGATAACACTATTAAGAATAAGAATAATAAGAATCTAGTTAAAGACTAGAACACTTTTAAAGCAAGAATACGTAAAGTCTTTTTACTCTTCTAGAAGATAGTAATTACTAAGTAGAAGATTTAACAGCTACGCTAGACGCACTCTACTACTAACTACACTACTTAGTTCTAGTAGTACTAGGTAGTTATTAATTAGAATAATAACGCTTTAATATAGATATATAAATAAGGTCTTAAACTCTAGGTTTGTAAAAAACTAATAAGAAGTAGAACTAGTATTAGTACGCTTTAAGAACTTACGAATAAAGCTATTTATATTAATAACAAACTCTATAGACTCTAGCTAGAAGAATAACTATTTACGCAGAGAATATAAGCACTAGAGAATATAAGCACTAGAGAATATAAACAGAAACGCCTAGGTTTACTCTAAATCTTACTATTTATACTCTAACTAAGAACGTTAACAAAGCTATAGACCTAGAATTCTAGAGTTATACGCTACTAATAGCTATAAACTTATATACCTTAATAATCTTAATAAGAAATCTAGATAACCTAAGTTTTAAGACAAGAAGTAGAAGAAAAGAGACTTTAACTACTACGCCTATAGTAAACTAGGTTATATAGTATAGAAATGTAAGAGCTAAGGTAAGATAGTATAATATCTAAATATTCTATAACCTATAGACCTACACTAGAATAAAGAGTAGAATATTATTACTAGACCTATTTATAATATTAATAGTTATATAGATAGTATAATTAATAAGCTAGAGAATCTAACTCTTATTACGCTAGAAGACGCTACCTTAGATAAAGTAAGCGCTTCTAAGAACAAGTTCTTTAAGAACCTTAAGGTAACTAAGATTAACTAGACTAAGTTTAGTAAGATAGAACTGTTTTAATAGAATAATAGGCTAGCAACACTATTTATACTAAGTAATAAAATACTATAGCTTTTACTACAGAATAACTAACTATAATAGTACTTTAATAAACCTAATATTAACTATACGTACGAAACACTAGATATTATAGCTATAATAAGATAAGACTTTTATAAACTATTCTAGTAGGTAGATTATTTTAAGAATAACGTCTCTAAAGATATATACTAGTTTCTACTAACGTCTAAAGAACTAGATTAGGTTAATAGAGTAGTTAAGTTATAGAAAGATAATAACTATTACTACTTAGATAGAAAATAAGCTTAGAAACTAAACTAGCTTAAAGAGAAATAACTAACGTAGTTAGCACTATAACTAAAGAAGTAATAACGTAAGTACTAACCTCTATAAGAACCTATTAGAGAGTAGCACTAGATAGACTATTATAATCTAGAGTACGTTAAACTAATATAGGTTACATGCTTATATAACTATTACACTATTTACTATTCTAGTAAGATTAACGCTAACTACTTTTCTAAAACGTGCTATAAGGTAGTCTACTACTAGAAGCAATAGTATAACTACCTAATAGATAAATATCTAGTATATCTATAGAATAAGAGAAAGAAGCTATACTTCTATAGTTATAAGAACTTATAGAAAATACTATAGTTATATATAATAGTATAGATAGAATATAGAAATAGAAGTGTATAGAAGTATAATTAACTCTTATAGCACACGTGCTTTAATATTAAATATAACGCCTATATACTTACAAAGAAACTCTATAGTTATAACTAGTAGTCTTTTTTAGACAGAAGACTAGTACACTTAGAGCTAGTAAGAAGATTAACTTATTAGACTTCTTTAGACTTATTAAGCTTCTAGTACAGCTTAATAGAGTATAGATATAGGTATTAGTAGATTTAGAATCTAGCGTAAGCTATATTTTAAGCGCTATAGTAGAACTAGCTAGACTAGTTCTAACTTAAAAGAAGAAGAGCTACTTACTACGCGTTGCTAGTAGATAGCCTATGCTAGGTAAGTCTACTATTACATATAAGGTTATAGAAGTAACGCTTTATATCTAAGAATATTAGAAAATAATAGACCTAAACGTTTTAGAAGTAGCTACTTATAATATTATATTAGAGCTTTTCTAGTTATAAGAGTATAACCTACAAATTAACTAGAAGTTAAGATAGCTCTTATTTAAATACTATAGACTAAACGTACCTATAAGTAACTCTATGTATTATATAAAGTAGATAGTAGATAAGAGAGAGATTAACCTAATTATATAGACGCAATAAACCTTAACTAAGAATAACTTTAAGTAATAAAGGTTTAACTTAATAGATATAGAAAAAGATAGCTCTAGTTATAAAGTTAGAGTTCTAGAGAAACGCGTAACTCTAAGTATTCTAAAAGAGTATAAAGAGTTTAAATATCTCTTTATAGAAGTAGTAAATAGTAATACTTTACTAAAGCACTAAGATTAAAATTATAAGATTGTTCTAAAAGAAGAAAAGAAACTACTTTTTAGACTAATTTATTTCTTATTAGAAATAGAACTTAATATTCTAAAAAAGAAGCTAGTAACTAACTTAAAGAAGAGCTATATTAGACTCTTTACTTTACTAGTAGAATTTCTAATACTCTTTATTCTAAAGAAGAAAGAAGACCTACTAAAAATATGCGTTAACTACTAAAAGCTTAATAATATTATAATTAAGAATTAATACTCTCTACTAAATATTATAAAACTATAGAATTAACTTTTAAAAGCTAAGATCTTTATAGTAATAAATCTTAGAGATAGCTACTACCTTATTAGAATAAAGAAAGGTAAAGAATAGAAGATAGCGTTCTATACATAATACAGACACTATAAATATACTATTATACTATTTAGGCTTATAAACGCCTTAGTAATATTTTAGATACTTATTAATAACGTGTTAAGAATATACCTAGATATCTTTATTATTATATACTTAGATAATATTCTTATCTACTCTAAAAACAAAGAAGACTATATTAAATATATCTATATAGTACTAAGGTGCCTAGACTAGTATAACTTACAAGTTAAGCTAAAGAAGTATATATTCTACGTAATAGAAGTACTTTTTCTAGGCTATATTATAGGTATTAATAGAGTATAGATAAGTAAGAAAAAGATTAAGCTTATTAAGAAATAGCTCTAACTAACTATAGTTAAGAAGATATAGTTCTTCTTAGAATTTCTAAACTTTAACTAATAGTTTATTAAGAACTACTCTAAGATTACTATTTCTCTAACTAAGCTAATATAAAAGAATACGCTTTTTATATAGAGTAAGAAAGTAGAAAGCGCGTTCTAGACGCTTAAGAATATAAGTATTATACTACTATACTTCTATATATTCTAATTAGAGTAACTCTTATAGTTTAAAACTAACGCGTTAGACCTTACACTTAGAGGCTACGCTAGCTAGCTATATAAAGGCAAATAGCACCTAATTACCTACTACTTACGTAAGTTCTTAGAGTTTAAAGAATGTTACAACGTTTATAATAAAAAGCTACTAGCTATTATTACCTGCCTAGAATATTAAAAAGTGTACGCTAAAAGCTACTTAGAACTTACTATATTTATAGATTATAAGAACTTAGTTAACTTTATAATAACTAAGAAACTTAACTACTAATAAGTTTAATAGTTAGAAAAATTAGGCTAGTATAAGTTTAAGATTATATATATACCTAGAAAAGATAATAGTAGAGTAGATACTCTTAGCCGTAGATATAATATTGCTAGAACTAAGTCTATTATAAATACCGCAATACTTAAAGTTAATAATAATAAGTTATTAGAACTAACTAAGACGCTAAACTTAATACTATAAGTTACTAGCGAAGTACTAGAAGAATTATAAAACGTAATTATTAAGTAACACTATAATAACTCTATATATAGTTACTCTAGTATTACTAGAACTATAGAACTTATTTAACGTAACTATAAGTTTCTAAATATAAAGAATAAAATTACTACCTTTATTGCTAAGTGCGTAGACTATTAGAAGAATAAGTATAGTACCTACGTACTCTATAGAGAAATGCAGGTAATAGAGCTACCTAACTAGCCTTAGTTAGATATCTTTATAGACTTTGTTATAGGTCTACTAGTTTTAAAAGACTCTATAATATAAGTGTTCTATAACACTATTCTTATAGTAGTAGATTATTTTACGAAGTAAGCTAAGTATATTACTTTTTACAAGAACTTTATAGTAGTATAACTTGCATATATTATTAATAATTAAGTTATTTAATATTATAGTATTCTAAAGTTAATTATTAGTAATAGAGATAAGCTCTTTACTTTAAACTTCTAAACTACCTTATTAGCTGCTATTAGAACTAAGAGAAAGCTATCTATAGCTTATTATTTGTAGATAGATAGATAGACTAAGCAAACGAATTATATAATAAAGGTATATCTACGTATCTATATTAATAAATAATAGAATAACTAGATTTTATTACTACCTATAGTATAGATAGCGTATAATAATAAGCTTTCTAAGTCTACAAAACAAACTCTATTCTACGCGAACTATAGAAAATACCTAAATCTCTTTATACGTACTTTTTCTAGTTAGAAGATAGAAGTAGCTATTACTACTACTAAGAAGCTAAAGATAGTATATAAGTTACTTAAAGTAACACTTAAGAAGGTATAACGCTAGAGTATTTTATATATTAATAAGAAATAAAAAATAGTATCTTAGCTAAAGAAGAGAGATAAAGTTTATTTACTTATAAAGAATCTCTGCACTAAGCAACCTAATAAAGAGCTTAATAATATTAAGGTTAGACTATTTTTAATTCTTAACTAGAAGAGACTAGTTATATTTACACTTAACTTTCTACCTAATGTAAAAATCTACCTATAATTTTATATTAATATATTAGAACTAGTAAACTCTAAAACGCTACTTTAGAAAACCTTTTATTTTAAAATAGAAGAAGATAATATCTTTAAAGTTAAATAAATTCTTAAATATTAATAACGTAATAATAGAATAAAGTACCTAGTTAAATAGTTAAGATATAATAATAGTAATAATATATAGAAACTAGATACAAACCTTATAAACTACTAATAGCACCTTTAGAAGTACTAAGCTTAGTAATAGAAGTATTAAGTATACTTATTATAGCCTATATAGTTAGTAAGAATACAACGCTAATTAATATAGTAGAATAGTTAATATTCTACGCTGCCTTTGTTTTACTAGCTATTTTTATATCTAAAGCTAAATAAAGCGCTTTTCTACGCGCTTATTTCTCTACCTATTTTAGAATTTTCTTATTCTATAGTAACTACAAAATTACCGCTACTAACAACTTTTTATTATTATTAACCTTCTTTTAGTACTTCTTCTAAGTATAGTCTAAGAACTTCTAAGATATGTTTATATATGCCTAACCTAACTAAGTATACTTAGTACACTTTAGACAAGAATCTAGTATAATAAAATAAATAACTTTTTTAAGAAAATAATAGTTATAAGAAGCTTTAGTAGAATAGTTAGCTTAAGTAATTTTAGAGCTAAGGCGTAAGTAACGTTAGTAGAAAGAGAATATAATAACTACCTTACTTATACCGTAGAGTAAGCCTTAGTTATTAATAGAAATAATAAATTAGTTATATAATTTAAGAATAAATCTATAGAGAAGAAGAATAGTATTATAATCTAACCTAAGAGGTACTCTAGAGGTTAGCGTAATTACTTTAAAGAATCGTGCAGTATAGTTATAGAAGTGTAGTATAAGAACTACGCTATAGTTACGTAACTACTTATCTATAAGTAGAATAGCGCTAGTTCTATATAAGCGCTTATCTATAAGTATAAGTAGTTAGACTAATAACTAATAAGATATATTACTACTTATCTATAATTACTTATATACTTATCTATAAGCGTAATACTTATTAAGTATATAGCTTAGGCACTAAACTCTTATAGCTTAGTGTATTTAACTTTATATAAAACTTTAGTATTTAATCTAAGAATTATACTTCTTTCTTAACTTTTTGTAATATTACATTATTCTACTAAACGTGCTATTACACTAACTCTATCTAACGCACTTACTTATACCTCGAGAACTAACTCTTAGATTATCTTAGAACAACCTTTACACTTATATAGAACTAGCGCTATTCTACTTATAGATAAGTAGTTACGTAACTATAGCGTAGTTCTTATGCTATATTTCTATAACTATACTACATAATTCTTTAAAGTAATTACGCTAACTCTTAAAGTACTTCTTAGGTTAGATTATAATAAATACGTATACTACTAAAATACGTATACTACTAAAATATATACTCTACTAACTCTTAAGTCTTTATATATAGATAACTTAATACTTAGTAGAATAATTAAGATATATAATAGCTAGAATAATTTCTCTACTTCTACTATATCTTTCTTATATATACGCTTATTATATTCTATCTTACTATAGTTCTTATAGTGTTAAATAACTTCTACACTACTACTTACGCGTACTCTTTTCTAACGCTTTTTCGCCTCTAAGTAAGCTTTAATATCTCTTTATCTAACTATATTCTCTACTTCTACTTATAATAGACTTTTTCTCTTCTAGATTTACTTTTTCTTATACTTTTTATATTTAGACGCTGCCTAGTTTACCTTCTTAAGATTAGCTATTCTAGCTTTAAGTAACGTATATACGTAGACTTTTAAAGTTAACCTCTTTTAATCTATAAGACTATCTTAATAATAGAATTAGATAAAAAACTCTTATAGTCTTTTATTCTCTTTAGAACTAGTATTATTTAAGCTTTAATCTTCTAGGCGTTACTTAGTAATCTAGGTTGCTAGAGAGTAGGCTCTTATACAGGTAGTGTTAGCGTATAAGACTTTACTTTAAGCTTAGATAATACTACTTTTAGATTATATAGAACTAAGCTAGTTACTCTAAAGCTTAATATAATATTATCTCTTAGAAATACTTTATTAAATACTAGCTTAATAGTAGCTAGAAAAGCTTTTTTATTAATATAGTAAATATAACTATTTACTAAGCCTCTAAGTTTGTTCTTATACGCCTACTTTAGTATAGTAAAATAACTTATATTAAGTAGCTATAGAATATATAATAAGTAGAGAAGTATATAGACTATAATAATCTTATTCTCTTAACAAAGACTTTAGAAAGTAAGTAATTAGTAGCTTTTATAGCTATTAAGAATTAGTAGCTAGTAATTACTAACTATTCTTACCTTTATATACTAGATAAAGTGCTATAACTAGATAAGACTAAGCTTATTTATTATCTAGCTATTATTACTAATACCTATTCTCTAATTCTTTACGTTATTATAATACTAGGTCTAGTTATACTACTTTGCTTTAAGAATAAGAAAAGATAGAATTAACTACTCTATCGCGTTAATACTAGTAATTAACGTTATCTACTTATAATTACTAGATTAAACTCTAAGTAGCTTAAGGTATCTCTTAGAGGCTATTACTACTTTAATAGACTCTCTAACGTCTATCTAGAAGCTAGTTTTATTAAAATTATAAATGTCTTTGTCTAGAATCTTATACTTAGCCTTAACGTTACGTATAAGATTAAACTAGAGTCTAATAATAGCTAAGTTACTATATAAAACTTACTAGTAATTCTACTATCTTATTACCTAAGATTTAATCTTAGGTCTTCGGCGTATAAGCCTATAGGTCTAGTTTTCTTTAACCTAGCTACTACTACGTATAGCTAGTAGTTAGTTAGCTATCTTTTATATATAGCTAAGTATAAAGATAAAGCCTTGCGTGTTAAGCTTTCTAATAAACTATATAATTATCTTCTCTTTATACCTCTATAGCTTTAATATATTATAGTAAGTATTATAATTAGAAGCTAGTTTAGCGCGTTACCTTTAAAAAGTAGTTTTAGGTACGTTATATATAGCTATAGTACGTTACAGGCTTACTAACGCGTTAGATTCTATAGTCTAAATAGTAAGAATAATTCTATTTATCTAAGAACGTAATTTAAGATTAGATTATTATAGTATTAAAGAGATAGTAGAAGGTAGTGTAGTCTTAGTATAGTGCGCTATTTTAGTAGTGTACGCTATTTAGTAGTAGAGCACGTTAGTTATTCTATTATTATTATAGACTAAGCGCTATTAAGAACCTTATTACTAATAACGCTATATAATAGTCTTTATATAAGCTTAGCTAGAATACTATAAATAATATAATATACACTTTCTTCTAACTATTCTATCTATAATATCTATATCTAACTATGTAATAATTATTTATAAAACTAGATTATCTTTATCTTTAGTTATTCTATAATAACTCTTTTCTACTAAATTACTAGACAAACCTTATAAACTACTACTTTAGCCTATCTTATCTTAGTATAAACTAAGCTTAGAGAAATATAGTCTAACTCTATATAATACTCTATTATAAGATATACGCTTTTCTTATAGTAGATAAGAGCGTATTACGTAAACACTTAAGAAAAAACCTACTAGAAGTACTATATAAGAAGAACCTGCGTATCTAGCTTAAAGTAGCTTAGCTTTAATTTATTACTACTAATACTAGATCTATAGCTATATAGCTATATAGCTATATATTATAAAATACTACGAGCACGTGTTTATAAGCTTACTAGAAGCGTTAATTATAACTACGTATAATATCTAGTATAATATAATACGTTGCGTAAGAGAATAGTAGTAGAATATTTAAGTAGTAAGAAAATATAGGTAGAGTCTATATAGGCGGCGCTTAGGCTCTAGCTAGCTAACTAATAGAATCTAGGTACTTACTAAGTACTTAGCGTTTATGTGCGCGTTTAGATATTAGAGAAACTATAGTAGTTACTATAATACTATGCAACGCTTTCGCTAAGCGTATTAAGATACCTAGAAACTAGTAAGAATAAGAAGTAAGGCTACGTCTAATAGCTCTACTATATAGCGTGTATTATAAATATACCTAGTAGTAAAACTATAATTAGCTTCTAATATAGTTATTATATAACTTTAAGATATAGTATAACACGTAACTATAGCTAACGCTAATACTTATATATAATAGAGATAAACTATCGCGCTACTCTTTAGCTCTGTAGACCTACTATTAATTCTACGTTTAATCTACTACGTTCTTATGCTTTTAAGTATATTATAAGTAATATATATATCTAACTATAGCTGTATATTAACTTAGCTTGTCTAAGAAAGTATAATAAGTTAGAGTTAGAGTTCTTAAGAATATAGCTATTATATAGTTATATAACAAATAGCTTCTCGCGTAAGTACTTTAATTACTAGAGTAGAAAGATACTTTAGAGTGTTTTCTAAGACTTATAAGAAGTTTAGTTTATAGATACTTATAAGCGCTAGTAAGGTAGAGTAGAGATCTTATAGTATCTATATATAATAAGATACTACGCTATCTAAGGCTATATACTATTCTATTATTAATTATAGACTTTCTATCTCTTTATAATACTATTTAGTGCGGATATCTATAGTAAGAGAATAGTAGATATAAGTTAGCTATCTACTTAGCTTATAGTAGTAAGTATACTATATACTACTTTTATTATAGTAGTATAAATATCGCTATTAGCGTTGTATTTAACTACCTACTATTATTACTAAGATATAGGTTTTAGAATATAGCTATCTACTTTTAAGATCTCTAATTAGCTAGCTATATATATATTTCTCTTATAATAAGTTAGTACTCTATACTACTAGTAACTTTACTACTACCTTATTATCTCTAGATAAAGCTACCTAGAGTATGTTACTATAATATCTACTCTGCGTGTTAACGTTAGCGTTCTTATTTAGTAGTATTCTTACTACTACCTTATAGCTTCTAGCTAAAGCTGCCTAGAGTATATTACTATAGTATCTACTCTAGGCGTTAACGTTAGCGCTCTTGTCTAGTAGTAGCCTTACTACTACCTTATAGTCTCTAGCTAAAGCTGCCTAGAGTACGTTGCTGTAGTATCTACTCTGCGTGTTAATATTAGTAGCTTTATTAACTAGTAGTTTTATTACCTACGTATACCTATTCTCTACTACTAATAAGAGTAGAGCTTAGTTATTATTATTTATAGTCTATATATTAGCTTTTTCTCTTATTAACTTTTGCGCTATTATCTCTTAACTATATTAGATAGCCTATAATAGCGCTAAGCTTCTAGATTGTTGTATATTGTAGCGGTAGAGGTAGCTATCTAGAAGAGAGTAAAAGCGACGGTTAGCTTATGTAACGGCGTTAATATCTTTCTTAGATTCTAAGTGTTCTAATATATCTTAGAGTAACTTATTTAGTAGATTAAGAAGTAGCATTACTAGAGTAGCACTTATCTGCTCTATTAAACTCTAAGTAATAATAAAAATAAACGCCTAGTAAAAGAGATAATTTTGCTTTTTAACAGCAGCTGCGCTAATAAGACTGCTACATTACGAGCGTCTCCGATGACGATAGGAGCTCTAGACTACTTATGCGGCAGGCCTATATTAGTTCTCGTACCGAATGTTAGTCTAGCGTGATTAGAAGGCTAACCTTAAGCCGACAAAGTCACTGCAGCCTTCTCGCCTCCTAGCACTTGGCATACCGAAATTGTGTAGCGCTCTGGTGGTCTGATATCATTCGACGTCTGGGTCTAGGTTTCGGTCAGCCCACGCAGGAGTTGTAGACTCGTCGTTACATCGGTAGAGACGGGCGATAGGCACCCACACAGATCACTGGGGCGGAAGCATAGGTTGTGCCATCGTCTTGCCTTGAAAACAACCGAGCAGCGTTATGTCGCTTGTGCTTGACAATGCCTCTGAAAGCCACTCTTGAACATATTCAAGGATCTAGAACACCGTGCACATTCCTTCATTGTTCTATCCGTAGAATACAGTAGTGTTCTAACGTTCCGATCCAGATCGAAGGTTACTACACGAGCACTACACAGCATTGTCCGCTGCGACGAGTACGAGACAATGACACAGTGGGCAATATTCGTGAAACTCGGTGAACCATCTATCGAAGCACTGCCCGTGGTAGATGTGTCGGCAACTCAACGCTCGTATGGAATCGTTTGCCTTGATTGTATCTAAACAGATAACGCTGCGTTCTCGTTAGCAGGGAACAAAGCCTGGTGCTTATAAGACGATACGACATACCATGTGTGACTTTCTTGGTCGATGTGCCATTCATGTGGGTGGTTTGTCTGGTCTACTTTGTACCATTTGAGGAACTCTGTCGACGGAAGTATCTCCTCGAGCCGATCCAAGCGACTTTTAAGGGTACTGGGATCTGGGTTTCTACGGCCACTGCAACAACTAAATATCCTGTTGTTAGGTCAGCGCGATCGAGACTATAGGTCTCGCTAGTGAACTAACCCGCAAAGGAGAACCAGTAGATATATCCCAACCGCTGATACAATCAGAGCCAAGGGGCCATTGATGGCTTGGTCATGAGGGTTCTCCGAAGGACTAGAAAGATCCTGAGATATTGTTGTCATAGCCGAATATGCTACGTTACGCTTTCGTCAGCTTAGCATCTTATGAGCTAATCGATAACAATGCGCTGCTAGCGGAAGGCATTTACTTTCTGGTCGACTGAACTCTTGTTACTTAACTTGCGTCCCTGGGATATTCTCTGCCTCGAACAAGGCGAGCCTAGTATACCTTGTCTTTTCACAATACAGAGAAGAAGCTTTGGAATATGCGCAACGCCACCACCAGCACTAAAGACATCTTCTATAGAACATGTAGCTTGGAGACATCACGCCACATGAAGCGTAGCCATGTCGGACTGACTTCCAGTATATGGTACGTCTCCAGACACTGATCAGGCGCGTCACTTGTGCGCCACTGTCCGGACACGCGAGTGTATTCTAGGCCAAACTACGAACCATGGAAACATGTCCAGAAATATGAGCAGTAGCTGCAGGATCTTTGTCAGTACTCCGTGTCAAAGGACATGGAAGAGTCGTTAGAGCCAGCCAATGCAAGGAAGACTATACCATAGAACAGACGCAAGACAATGCACCCTGGCCTGCTTTCGCACAGCAATAAATGGGAAGTGTCGACTGCTGTGCCATTTCTACTCATGTTTGCATCAGAGGCT
Organism: Alternaria incomplexa; assembly: GCF_024043165.1. Taxonomy (NCBI): domain Eukaryota; kingdom Fungi; phylum Ascomycota; class Dothideomycetes; order Pleosporales; family Pleosporaceae; genus Alternaria; species Alternaria incomplexa. The sequence goes on along the minus strand of NW_026249862.1, from coordinate 61,931 downwards.
TAGATAGTGGATACGAAGACCGCATATAGCAAGTCTTGAACGGACTGTAGGTCAGAGACCCTGCTTTCGAAATGAATGATGACGTCATACGTGCTCACGCAATCGTCCCACATCACCTCATGAGATTTTTGTCACATGACCTGATAGTGCCGAGGCAGTGGGTAGAACATCATCCTGTTGTGCCGAATTATCGTCGAGAGTCCCATGCATGCAGTGATTGGGTTGGAGGGCTTGCAAAAAGTGCCCATCGGGTGGTGCATTTTGAGTTCAAGGCTGCTCCCGGTACGGCACAGATTCCTTTGTTCAATATAGATCATGCCAGGTACCATTCGGACTCTTGACGACACATCTCTCCCTCGACATCCAGCCATGGTTCGCCAAAAGACCCGTGATGCCTTTATGGCAAAGACATCCGTCAACGCCAAGCTATCCGCACAAGACAAGTCTAGCTCGATGACCCTCGAGGTCGGTTCATGTTCCATTCCTCTAAACAAGCAAACTGATCTTCACAGCCCTTGTACATAGGTATCGCTGTCGCCGATGGACTTGGTAGCTCAATTGACATTGCGTTTGTTATCCACGACGGCACCTATTCAATAGACTTTGCAACCATCTCCATAGGTGCGGAATCAAATAGCAGCTCTGAGCCTTCAGCCGCAACTTCCGCGGCCAACTCTGGAGATACAACCCCTGCAACGGTTGAGGGGCGTGCCGATTACTTTGTCGAGGAAATCATCAGCAAGATCAAGCACTACCGTGATGAGCATTTCTACAAGTTTGTTGGTGCTGGTCTAACTACAAAGGCTGGCAAGACATGTCCTTGGCTACCAACCCGCTTGTGGCTCGAGTTGGATATTGTGCCATTGGTGCTGGAGCCTAGTTCTGGCAAGCAAAACACCGGTACTCCTGATGCACCCAAGTACATGATAGTAGATGAAGAAGCAGATGCAGTGGTAAGGAAAGCTCTAGGGTAAGCCTTCAGATGCTGATAGCCTTGTATAGCTCTCCGCTGACACATACAGGTACTTCGGCAGGGCTAACCAACCTCGCTTGGAGGTAGTCTACCGCAATGAGGTTGGTGTGGACAGCGATGGCGCAACTGTAATTGCAGACGAGCCAAGCTATCGAGATAGTGTCCATCCCAACACTTACGCGGCGGCCATGGTCTACGCTGATTCGCTCAAGAAACACGGCACGAAGATTGCCTTCTTCAACAGCACCCCTCAGGGCGGCGGTGTCGCCCTGATGAGGCATGCGCTGATCCGCTTTCTGCGAATTATCGATGTTGATTGCAAGTGGTAAGTCACTCTACACTGTACATCTGACTATAGCTCACACTTCACAGGTACATTCCAAAGCCTAAGCCCGCTGTCTTCCGTATCACCAAGAACAACCACAACATACTTCAGGGTGTGGATGAAACCGGGCTTCGACTCGAACAAAAGTCAATCGACATCCTCGATGAGTGGGCCAGGCAGAATGCCGAACGCTACTGGATCGCGAAGGGTAGTCCCCTTGCTCCTCGAGCGGAAGACGGTGCTGATATCATCATTGTGGATGATCCCCAGATGCCCTCCCTTGTCAAGATTGCCAAAGAGCTAGACCCCTCCCGTCCTGTCCTCTTCAGAAGTCACATCCAAGTACGCGCCGATCTGCCAGATCAGGAAGGTACGCCCACCGCTGAAGTTTGGAACTGGGTATGGAACAACGTGAAGCAGTGTGATGCTTTCATCAGTCACCCTATTCGCGAATTTGTGCCCAAGAATGTAACTGCAGAGAAGGTCGGTTATCTTCCTGCCACGACAGACTGGCTAGATGGTCTGAACAAGCAGCTGCACAGTTGGGACGCACAATACTACATGCACGAGTTTGAGATGGCCTGCCTCGACAAGGGTGCCAATCGCCTGGCATTCCCAGCACGCCCATATATCACACAGATCGCTCGTTTCGATCCAGCCAAGGGTATCCCGGACGTTCTTGCTTCGTACGCGATTCTTCGGCGAGAATACATGAAGGACAAGCCCATCGAGGAGGTCCCACAACTTGTTATTGCCGGCCACGGCGCCATCGACGATCCCGATGCAACCATCATCTTCGATAAGACAGAAAAGGAGCTCAATGACCTCTACGCCGACATCAAACACGACGTAATCGTCATGCGCATTGGCCCCGTGGACCAGCTCCTTAACGTACTCATGGCCAACGCCCACGTCGCCCTCCAGCTCTCGACGCGCGAAGGCTTCGAAGTCAAAGTCTCCGAGGCCCTGCACCACGGTGTCCCCGTCATAGCAACGCGCCGCGGAGGCATCCCACTTCAGATCGAGCACGGCAAATCAGGCTTCCTCGTAGACGTAGGCGAGCATGACGCGGTGGCCAACTACCTCGACCACCTCTTCATCGATAACGTATCCTACATGACCATGGCCAACTACGCAGCCAACCACGTCAGTGATGAGGTCAGTACCGTCGGTAACGCGCTCAGCTGGCTGTACTTGGCTGATGAGCTGGCTAACGGCTCGAGGAAGATCGAGCCGAACAGTCGCTGGATCAATGACATCGCGCGCGAGAAGGCCGGGTATCCGTACCGGTCTAAAGACAAGGAGATGACGCTCAAGCGCGAGAGCGCCATGCTTGATCTGGCGCATCAGCCGGGCCGCAGCAGGCAGAACAGTGTGGTGCAGTGAGGGCGGTTGGCAGGATACTATACTAGGTCTTTAGGTAGATCACGTTCCTTTTATAACAATCTTCATCTGTACAAGTCGCGTCTTGTAATGCAAAACTAAAGCTGATTTAAAAGATGTTTCAAGCAGGGCCAGCCAGAAGAGCGGCGCGGTGCGTAATCTGGTGTTTTACTAGGTAGGCATTTAGCAAACACATGAGTATCTAATCTAAAAACCAGGCAAGATCTACACAACCCTGCTGATTCTTTCTGCTACAAGCTGTCGCTTTCTACACTGTATTCGAGCCGCGACACAAAAACCCGATAAGGTGCGTCGCTTGGTCAAGAGACACCATGTCCCGAGACAGGCTAGCAGTTCGGGCCTTCGGCGCCTTCATTGTGTAAACTTGTAGAGCGGTCTTTCATACAGGATACTGATGAATAAACCCTCCTTCAGATTAGTAGGCTCCGACGAAGATCACCGCAGTGTTGGTTATAATGTACATCGTTTCGTCGACACCGTCAAACAACCCTCCGGCAGTACCCCTCTGTCTACCTGAGGGAGGCAATAAACAGGCTAGTCTGGAGTCAGTTTTGTATTATCGAAGCGTTTCTGAAAGCCTTACCTACATTCATTCGAGACGGCCTCCCCACAACCCTCCTTATTCTTATCGTAGTCGAACCCGTAGACATGATGTGTTCGCGTGCGCATCGCTTACCGAGCATGGTAGTACAACTCATGTTGTTGATGCTCGTAGGCTACACGCTGATCGCTGCTGCTGTTGACCCAAGTCTCGTGGCCATCTTGAAATGCGCAATGACTGTCGCTTGGACCTTGGTGGTTGCTGTTTACTGAATAGTTGACCGTAGCCTGATCATTGCCCGTGGCACGATTGTTCTCTTCGCTTTGGCGAGCGCGATGGTATCGGTGGCCTGCATCCATGACATCCTTGATCCGGGCAATAGTCTCACCAGGTCTGTAGTCTCTCGTCACTCGATTGATGTGATCGTTCAGATGCCTGTCGATGTCATCGCTTAGCCTCTCATCCTCTCCGTCTTCTTCCGTGTCCGCTCTCCAGTCGCCATGATCCAGCGGAACACCATCCAGCCATTCGCGCAAGCGGTCGAAGTTCCTCGTCTCTTCATCAAAATTGATAGGCTGGTCGCGCTGAAGCGTGTCCTGGTAGTGGGCGAAACGATCGCGCTCCTCGTAGCGGTTACGCTGGGGGGTGATGCAGACCGAGAGCTGTCCACCGCTCTTGTAGTCCTTTTGTTGATCGCTCTCGATCTTGTAGAGACCTGAACTAGCGCGGGCAAGTCGGTAGCGTTTTTCGCTGGCCAAGCCGTATGTCATGTTCTTGTAGACTGCACCATGATCGTAGCCACCAGTCGCCTTGGTAACTGCCTCGATCAAGAGCTGCTCTGGACTCATATTCATAGTATCCCCAACATCGCGCTCGGGTTCCTTGACTGTAGTTCCGCTCGTTGCAAGGAAGGCGGGACCCCGATTGGATAAGCTGATCTGCCGACAAGCGATCGACCTGATCCCCTTCATCAGGTCTTTTAGCCTGTTGCAGACGAACCCTTGGTGTCTGGTATTGCTTGTCGCCGATTCTTGCTTCATGTTGCAGTGGGGTTAAAAGTGATTTAGTTTGCGTAAGGTGGCACAGCGAGACGAGGCCGCATAATGGTGAGAAGAGACCAGCGCGTGAGGTGACAGAGGATAATTGGCAACCAGGAAGGCTTAGCGTAAACAGTGAGCGCGTACTAAAATGAGTCGGAAGATAACGTCAGTCGGTGAGTGCGCGGGTCGGAGCAACGAAAGTTAGTCTAGATTGCGGGTTGCCCAGATGAAGACGGAAAGAGACAGCGTATCTAGCAACACTACGACAATCTGTTGCTTCGCCTTTGAGAGCATATGTCACAGCATCTACGACATGACTGCAATACATAAGTGAGTAAAGGGACATTGCTCATTGCTCGTCATTATTGGTGATCCAGAAGCCCGAAAAGTCGCCCTTATCGCGCAGGGCGCGTTCCAAGAGACGATGCGATCATTTGCAAACACATGACAACAGCACCTCAGCTCGTAAAGCGCCGTGCTCTCCGCCCCAACGTTTCACCTCGACACTTCAGTTCCCTTCGTGCGTAGTGAAGTGGTGGTCGATCATGTCGATTTGATATCGCGGTTCTTGACCTGTCACGAAAGCCGACTAAGAGATGCGACGCGCGAAAGATGCGAAATCATCCCGCCAAAGAAAGCTTGACGCGAGTCCTGAAAGCCTTCATTAACTGCCCACGAGAGCTAGCCAACACCTGGCTGTGCCGTAGCCCCGACCGCAACCACGTGGGCCATTTTGCAGAACATTCGTGCTACAGCCGTTCGATCATTCGAAGGCGCGAATGCCATCGAGCATACACTCAAGGAGCGAGGGACGCATCAGGTTCGAAGCAAAACTGAGATGCCCTCGCGGGAGGGTCCGAAAGCCGTCCTTGTTAGTGCGGTCTAGCGTGATGCGCACGCTTTTCTTTCCATGTCTGAACAATGGACCCTGTCGCCCCAGGTCTGCGAGTGATAGCTGTTCGCCCGTGACTCACTTAGAACCGACGACGAGAGCTCATTCACATGATCGTTGGAGTTGCGCGAGTCCAAACCGAAAAGCCGACTCCCAAACCAGCCCAGTATGTCTCTTGTAAGGTATCCCAGTTAATGCAGCTAATCCGCTACTCCTCTAGCAAGCAGAAGAAGATACTACCCCGGTTGTCGTATGAGTCGTCAAAGTTGATGTGGCCGGTGTTCTCTTCTCACAGAAGCAGAGACGACCTTCCACTCGGCGTCGGGTTTGGCGAACAGGGTGGTGCGAGACGAAGTAGTCGTGCATGCTGGCCTTGGTCTTTTGACCTCGCCGAACAGGGGACTGCGCTTTCAATTTGGACTAAAGCAGGCTACTCGTTCAGTACGCGTTGCTTCGACATGTTATGGTTGATTTCCTCGGGAAGCTTGGGATGCGTCTACGCTGGCCGACTTCGCCTCTTCGTGATTGTATGACCGGGTGCGCTCCAGGACCGCACGTTGGCGCGGGTATCCTCGCCCTCGTTGAGTCATCACGTCGCACTGTTCATGTCCATGTCCGGTGTGCCAGCCAGTGGTCCCGAGTGTAAGCCGGCCGACGCGCGACAGAGTTTGTGTAGGGGTGTTGGCTGTGCCCTTGATTGGCGCTGTCGAAGGATTTTTGGGCGCCGGTGGTATGAGTATGGAGGAGCCGTTGATGCGAAAGTCATATGGCTTTCGCGCGGCCCTTCGGAAGCGTGTGCGGTTGGTGGTGAGGCTCAGGCTTGGCTATGGATCGTCAGCAGGGGAGAGTCGAGATAAGGCGGTGGTTGTACACTGCTGCTTGTACATACACTACTATTCAGCGGCATTGGTGGGGCGGGCGCTGTCTTCATCTGCTTTTCCGTCGTCTCCCTCTTGGGCCCGAAGCCATCTCGACCGAGGCGCATCTGGCAATATGGAGCCTAGGGAGGTGTGGTCCTGAGAATGCGCTAGAAGTAGCACTGATAGCGCTCTTGTTCTCCATCTGTTCGCATCCGCACAAGCAGAATCGTGCTTGTCTTAAACACCCAGACACCGAGTTGGAATGCAGAACCGAGCAAGAGGGGCTGGCCGAAAGGACTGAGCAGGGCTTCTTGGGAGCGACCAGACCAGTGCGACGTATTGTGTTGTGCGGGTTTGACAGCCCGAGTCATACGAATTGGCGCGCGTTCAAGAAGGCCATGGGAGGCGAGCTCAGTCAAAGATGGCAGGACGCGTGCCGAGGTGGTCATGGGGAAAGGGGATGCTGCACCCCGCCATCATCATTGGCAAGGGATTCATGGCGGTGCGTGACTTGCCGCCCAGCTGCGCTGCTGCGAGCAGTTTGCAGAAGACGTTGGCTGTCGATGGTCGTGGTAGCGCAGCCGGTGGGCCGCCAGATGGCTGCCAGCACCTGGGCACGCTGCTGTCGCTTCCGACATTCGCGACTACTCTTCCTGCCCGGGTAAGTTGACCAGCAGTTGTGTTGGCGCCGTGGTAACGCTCAAACATGCAGGTGAACATCGTATCATCGCGGTGACCAAAAGGCACATATGATCCTAGGGCACCGCATCATCGCCAGAAAGTCTGACGCGGGTTTTCGTGGTGGAAGGTTGATGGGGCGAGAAGACATCCATGCAGCGATGCGCTCATGGACAGAGATGTCAAGCCCGTGCGCGGCTGACTCGCGGTCAACCAACGGCAGCTGCGATAGGACCGCGGGGTTGGTCATGCAGGTTTCGGCCGAGAGAAGTCCGTTCGCGGCGAGATGACCCTGTTCGAACCAACGCCATCTTTCAGATGTGCGATGCAACTGCGACTTCTTCCCTCTAACGTGTATACGCCGAGGTGACACCGATTATATACGTTGTCGATCGATGCTACTCCTCCCACTTCAATTGCTTCCACATGATCAGTCGACATGCCACACACATCGCTACCTACGGTTAGCAGCAAGGCCTTTGTTCATTGACCCAACCTGAAGGCCTGCGAGCTTGGTATGAAATTATAGACAATTTCGCATTGAGTACTCTGCAGCACGATCTAAATGTGGAGGTTCTTGTCCATATGTACTTAAAGTACAGATCGAAGCAATGCCGGTTTGTGACGTCGAGAACATGCATGTATGATTGCAGTAAAGCCGCCTAGAATACGCCTGCAGGACGACAAGTTCTGTTAGTACCCCAAAAGAAGACCTTCACGTGATGCAAGACCAAAGTGCATAAACAGGGACGGCATAGTCCGTATCGCCGAGCTCGGTTTTGGCGGATACATAGCTAATGGAAGGCATGGGACTCTTCAATACAAAAAAGCCGTGCACACGCTGAGCTCTTGTATGGAACGTGGCCACGATCGTGCATCATACTCATGTCCAGGCAGGTCATCAATGTACCCACAGACTCCGAGCTGAGGTCTCGAAGAAGAATTTTAGAAGCGCAATGATTTGCAGGTTGACGTTACTCGAAATGGTAACTCACAAGAAGCAATGAGATATGACTTTTTAACGCCTCCTCACAGGTGTGAACCGTCAAGGGGAGGGTGCCTGAGATACCGAAATGACATGCATTGATGCTCCGGTAACCTTCAATCCGTTGTAATGCTACCTTCGATGCCCCAGGTGAGGCTGTCCCGACTACAGCCATGGTCGCAATCCCATTGGTAGTGAGGTTCCATGCATCGAACATACCCAATCGCAGCTTGCTCCACATGTAGCCCATATCAAACGACACCCAACTCACCGTGGCGGTTCATCCCATTGTTTATCCTTCATGCGAGTATTCAGCCCGTTGGTGTTAATGATCTGGAACCACTGCGTCGTCATCATACTGTATATGGCAAGGAGACGAGGTCGTCTTGTTTGCAGCCCTCACCCATGGGTACTGACTCGTCGATGTGAAAAGTCTTGTCATGGATGTCGAAAGCTTTAATATTGGGCTCGCAGCAGCAGCGCCGGATGTTGTAGTATTTCTCGTAGGAATGAATGGTGATGGCGGAGATTGCGAGGGAGCCGTAGACTGTAGCACCAAAGGTGAGAATGAGGTATTGCAGGAAGCCGGTCAAGATACTCTTGAGCAAGACCCTCAAGAATGATCTATAGAGGTATTAGAGATCGGCCTCGAGAGGCGTGATACATTCACTACTTCAGGATCGCGGCCAGTATCGGGTGCATGGCTGAGAGTTTTAGGTATACGGGCTTTGCGGAAGCTGTGTGTCGAGTATAGCGTGATGCGGAGATGTATTGGGTGACGGTGACGAAGATGCTGAAGTTTGGAATGTTGATTCTCGGATGAGAAGTGGTCGAGGGGAAGTCGATGTTGGCTGGACGTTGTTTCTTTCCTGTCCTTGCAGCTCCCATACTTTATCGCGCGGTGACTTCCGCTGTATCATCGCGCCTGCCAGCGACGCATCATTCGCATCGCTAAGCGAACTACAAAAGTGTTAACTGCAACGCCTCTAACTATATCGCACGCTCCCGTCGAAGTTCTTCCGGGGGGAAGTCACTGCCTGGCGATTGGATGCTATCTCGCGATGAAAGCTGGGCTGCCATGAGGTAAGTAGTCTCTCTGACACGCGATGCGCAAGCAGTCTGCCTGTCGAATATGTAGCCGGTCTTTCGCCTCGCAAGGATGTGCGAGTATCGCGAGGTAGCTGCTCAACGATAGACGCACGTAATCCAGTCCGAACGTCAGGAAGCCACCGGCGATACCACCAGCTACTAAGGCCATCACTTCAATGTCCTTGACTTGTTACCTCAGGTAGACAATTCTAGTGAAGGAACGCGTCAAGCCAAGAGCGATACAGTCCGCGTGTGCGCCAGAAAGTGTCAAGGAGGCTACATGTAGCACAACAGATCGATCTCAACACCAGTGTATGGACCGTTGAGCTGAAGCTCTCCTGAGGCGTGCGACTGCATGTCTTAGTAGAGTTGAAGATTATGCGGGCTTCTAGGAGTTCCAAAGTGGAAGATCTGTCAACGCGAGCGTGAAAGTGCGCGAACAGAATCCGCAGTGAACGCGGAGTAGACTGCTCGCAGCGGGTATGTGTATCGTGGTCTGGGCCACGGAAAATGATGATGGAGTCGATGGGTGGGCTCGACGCGAAGGGGGCGCTAGTGCACTCCGAGCTCGGACCCACTTCTCATCCTGCCGCGAGCTGTTGTGGCCGACGCGCCGAGCCTTCCTCCTGCACCTTCACTGCTCGCAGCACCGTGGCTATGTAGAAGCACCGTTTATGCTGCGTCGCGAGATTCACCTGGTTTCTGTGTGCATCTAGGCTCGCTCCTTATACGCATCCCTGTCCACCGCCGTGTCGTCATCGCCCAGCATGGCTACCTAGGCACATCGCAAGCCGACCACGACCCGTCCCTTCACCTCGCCTTGTCCTCCGCCCAACTCCAGACACTCGGGCGCATCGTGATGGCCACCGGCCCGAACACGCAAGTACCGTCCTCTGGCATTCGGAAGAAGCCACACTCGAACAAGCGGTTCCTGCGCAATGAGAGACACGAACGATGGGGCCGGTGCCTCTGCGCGGTACAGTGCTGGAGCATGCGCAATAGCGGCCTAGAACGCCATGACGCCCGCCCATGTCTCTCAAGAGCATAAGCTCATAGCTCATAGCTCATAGCTCCAGAGCTGGCCGTCTCTGCACAATGCGAAGGACAACACCGATGACCCATGCACTGCCCACTATTGGGTGTCAGTGACCGCTTCCCTCAGGCCTTGCCCACCGTATTGCCCCCGCTACGTGTATGGTCTAGGTGCAATGAGGTAGGCCGAGCGTGCGTGGATGGCTCAGTGTAGCGGATGACGGGCACTGGCTTACATGGTCTCAGAAACCACGACGTGGATTTCACTGGCGTACACTTCGTGTCATGATTCACGTCATCATGGCGTCGGCAAAGGTTTGTCAGGCCCAGTAACGGTCTGTGAAGGGTGAAGATGTGGCTGTCTCACTCAGCCTACATGTCGTGACATGCATCAGGGCCTGTGGATCACGCATGTCACACATGCTGTTCATCGACACGACTTTCGATTGTAGCTTTCCAGGTAAATTCAAGTCCGCTCATTGCCTCAGCCAAACCAGGCCGTCACATCATGTGGCGAATGGCCTCCGAGCTGTCTCATGTCCATTTCTTATCGCCTAAGTAAACAGTCAGACTAAATGGCCAGGGCCGGCCTTTGAAAAATACGGTACATAAGCACCCGGTTCCTCCATACTGCGCTGGCTTCCTCCCATTAACTACATTAAGATTGTACCCTGGGTCTTCTCCTCATCGCGTTACAACTAATCATCCGCTTTTGTTTCTCCGTCTCCTGTCAAAGCCCACGCATCGCGTGTTGTCGCATTACCCTCTCTACAATGTCATCGTTTGAGACTCCACAACTAGCCAAGGTTAGTATACTTGCGACAGCTTCACATGCTGTCTAATCATCTCTCTTCCCAGAACACTATCGAGTCAAGCTGTATAGCATGTAATAAGATTAGTAGCCTATCTCGCCCAAGTATACGCAAGCTTGCTTATAATACTCCAATCGATAGTCAGGCGCAAGGTATGTGCCTTAGATTCGCTAGTTTCACGGATTCCACTCGCATTAATACTACCCAGTATCAAAAGCCTCAACTATACGAATTGTCTTACTAACATCTAGTACGCCGCAGCCACGCCTCTACAACCCTGCCATGCCACTGAAGTTCAACACTGCGGACCATAACAAGACTAAGCCGACCAAATCTGATAAAGAAGTAGTTGCAACGACCGGAGGCCTTACTGCAAGGCCCGTGCGTTCCGGCGAGACGTCCCCGCGCGAATCGATAGACAAAGAGAACACTATTTAGTTGCAGAAAGTCAGCCACGTAGCTGCAAGCTCAGACGGGATCAACCACGATGCAACTACGCCCTCTTCGTACTTCCGGCGATTCAAATACCTCCTGCTCTTCTTACCCATCGCCCTCGCCGCACTGTTCGATCCACCTCCCCTTGAACACGGATTACGCGCGGTCTAGAAGTCCGTCTCTAGCGTTCCAAACATCTCCTACGACCTATACAACGTGCTGCTCTGTCTTTCTCTTCGTCCACTCAGTATTAGATCAGATTATGCCTCGTGTCTTATCGCCAAGCTTCCCAATATGCTTGACAACATTTACACTTTTCTTAACTCCTATGTCAACCTATAGCGCACATTCGGCATCTTCTTTACAATCATGTTCACGGTTTTGTCGTAGCAATATGTTCGCATCAGCATCGCCGTCCTCCTCGCCGTCAATATACTGCTATTAACTGTGTGTGACATGCAGAGACGTGACATTCAGGACCTAGACATGCTCAGGTTGCAGCTTATCTCCTAGCAGCCTCTATCCTGCGAATACGCAACCGCAGTAAGGTGTAAAGGTTATTTCGCGTCTGAGGAGTTCGATGCGAAAGTTCGAGATGCAGTCGCATTGCATCGGGAGCAGATAATGCAGGCTGATGTTACCGGGCATAAAGAGGGAAGGCGATCAGGGGCGCAACAAGAGGATAATCTGCAAGTAGGGAAGAAACCCGTGGTTTAAGGAAAGAAGACTACTATCACTACAAAACCTGTAGCGGTTATCGTTATGACACGTTAAAGGGGCAGCGGGTTATAATAGTGGTACTGTTGCAGCCAAGCATCCTTAGTTGTTATGCTGCTCAGACATGTTTTTAAGAGCGGTTAGGGCGCGAAGGTGCGCAATAATATTATCGATTGCGTATCAGTGGGAGGATCTCTATATGTATTACAGTTCTTTTCTTAGTATAAGTAGTGTCTTGCATGTATTTACTAGACTATTGTAGTAGGAGCATTCATACAAATGCCCGATCTGTTCAAACACCAGAGTTGCCAAGAATCAACACGTAAAGAGAGTAGCATCCAATCATAAGACCCTTGCGCTGGAATATAGATCGTATCAAGGCGAAATCAAGCATTCTATATCTGCTATTAGTGTAACTGTAGATGCGTCCTAAATCTTGTAGATTTGCTCTAGCTTCACGACAGGCTTTTGTTCTATCTGCTTACTTCTTAACACTTTCTTCCTGCTCCGCGGATAGAGTGTTGTCTTTGTCGTGCTTTTAGATGACTTGCTCGAGTTTGGATATTTTAAGTCGAAGCGCTAACAATTCTTGCTAAGCTTCGGCTTCTGCGCGTGTAAGCTGCATAACCTAATCGTTGAGTTCCTTTGCAACTTGTGTGCACAAAGAGTTCTGTCCGCAAATATCGCGAAGAGTACCCTAGAGTGTCTGGATTTCACTCGTGAGATAAGCATTTTTGGCCTTAAGCTCTAATATTTTCTCTTAGAGCACAGACTTGTCTTCCTTAGCTTTATATTCCACGTTAGTAAGCTCCTTCAAAGATTCTATCCACTGATCGTAGGTCTGGCAGCACCATTGTGTTGCGTCTAGTTTCAACTTGTGCTGACGGCGATTCTCGGCCTGGAGTGTCTGGACCTTAGTTGTCAGAGACGCAATGGTGGTCTGAAGCTCTAAGATTAGCTTTTCCAGAGCGGCAACGCGGTCAGTAGGATTTTCGATCTCTATGGAGCCGTTCTCGAGTGGGCAACTTGCTGTGTCCATTATATGTTGCGTGTGTCGTGCGGATCTCGTGGTCGACAACTCGTTGTCGAGAGAACGAGAGAGGAAGAAAACGTCAATGCTATACCTGGTCCAATGCATCGTTGTGTACCTTACGACACAGAACGCTCGCATAATGAATTCGAAACCTACGGATAGTGTGAATCATTGTTGGTAAAGGAGGAGGCTAGCAAGGCGAGTCGGAACGACCCCATGGGCATTGTATTGAAACACCCACCCTACAGCGATTGCTGTTCATTCATCGAGGATATCAGAGCCGCTGAGTGCACTATCTCGCTTCGATTCAGCTTGACGGGATTGGGTCCTAAGAAGCACAGCTAGATTACATGACCGCGTTACTTTCGACAGGATTGCTGACCCATTGAGACGGCTCGACGACCCTGAATATTTGCACTGATATGACTGAAGAATAGTGTATCAAGTGCAACTTCAAGATAATCAAATCATCACTAGCATTTCGAGGAATGTTCTTGACAACGGCTGGGAGAAATCCCGCTCTGGTCTGCGATCCTGTCAAGAGAGGAGACCGCGAGAGATATCGGGCCTAAGCCATTGCTAGTGAGTACCAACGAAAGACGTGCTTGTGATGCGACGCGAAGTGTGATGGTCGAAGATGGTGGTTGTCACTGGCAGCCATAGGCGGCTGCTTACGTGGTGGCGGGGTGATTACGTAACGACGTGTCTGTGCCGCGCAGCTCCAACTTCATACGGAAACTCAGCCCGTGGCCACCACCGACGCGTTTCGAGCCATACCGCCTCTGCCGTTATCAGAGCCAAATCACGCAGACGGCAAGATGCTTTACTCGAGACGTGGAGCCAACGCGAGCCCTCACACTTCATGCAGCTCCCCACCTGGGCACCAATCTTCTGCATGAGCCAACCCACGCACGCCTCGTCTGTCTTGACGGCTGCGATGCTAACGCGACTTCCGTCCAAGGTCGACTAGACGCGAAGCCGATCGATATGATGCGCACGCCTCTGATGTGACGAAGTCAGACAGCTGACCTTCACTATGCCGTATGCTTTGGGGTGTGTCCACTGGGAGAGTGACGTATTGAACAAGATCGCATCACTCCAGAGCCGTCATATAGCAGCCCACCACGCAGTCGTACGATCTCCTCCGCTGGCTGTCCGAGTGCCAACTTCCAACGACAAGACCAGGCTTGTCGAGATGGTGAAGACTTCATAAAGAAGCCCTACCAAGCCTGACCAGTAAAAGCCAACGCTATATGTTCGACGACGATGCTGCGCTTGGCACAAGAAGCGACGGGGCCAACTCGGCTGAGGAGGGAACATTCCTGCTGGGGTGTCGCAACATCACCCAATTCCACCAAATGGTCAACGTCATGCGAATATGCCTGGCTTTGACCATTTCTTTGAGCTTCGCATTGTTGACTTAGTTAGGCGCTTTCTTCTAACTTTCGGTGCCCAGTGGGGCGCTGACTGCCTCGTGGTCTAGTCCATGACAGGCATAGCGTCATGCACCCCACAAAAGATCACGAGGGCAGGTCCCCCGTCGAGCTTGTGGCCGCGCTGAACAACTTACCCGGGCAGGGCTTACGCAGCGTGCACCCAACAAACACAATGTGTTGACGATGCTACCACTGCAATTTTTTCGCGCGTGGTAACAATGCATGCGCATTCGCGCCTCGCCCCGCGCCTAGCACATGTGCTCACCCCAGGGTTCGCACTTCGGCAGTCAGGGCCTGCGACCTACAAGCTTTGACGCCGCCCATCGGTTCTAACGATGGAAGTCAATGTGAGCTTCGTACGAACAGGATGGAAGATTTATATACATTCCACTAACTACAGTTACGGCGCATCTCTCCCATATGCGCCAACCCCAATCTCGGCGGCTCCGTGGACACATCACGAAGCCTGTCCTCAATCCTTTCGCAACGAGCACGAACGGGCACCTGTGAGTCCGACATGCCACATTGAGGTATATCTGCTAACTGGAACAGTCATCGCAGAAAACAACGCTGTCACAGAGCCTCACCCCCACGAAACTATCCCGCTATCGGCCTCCCTACACAACGCGTCACATACCATTCACTCGCATCCACAACGTATACGACTCGACAGGGTCTGGTCCAATGATGCCCAGAGCATATTAAGAAGCACTGGTGGAGGAAGCAAGAGGGAGTCGTAACCGGGATACGAACAACGTGGTTGAAGAACAACAAAGCGGCGCAGGCCGGCACCACTTTGAGCAACGGCCTAGTTGCAGACACGAGCCTTGACGGCAGGCATCCTTATGGGAGCACGTGTTTTCGTCCATGATGGCATGGGCTACTCGTCCCGCTGCTCGTCTGACAAGATATTCTGCCACCATACCACATGGGTCTTATCATGGACTGGCCACGAAGCGATTCAGATCTGGGCTCTGAAGAACCGAGCGGAAGAGCCGTCAACCACCGGACAAAGTCACTTTGGCACATACATGATCGGGCATCGCGCCTTTGCGACTCCGGGCAATATCGCAATGCATAGGCATAATCTTGAATCCTGGTGGCGGAATAGTGCAGGCGTTTGTCAGTACGGCATCGCCAAAGGTACAGTGTATCTTGCCATGTTTGGGAAGATCTAGGTTGCAATGGTAAGCAAGGAGGGGTGTTCCTGGAAAAAATTGATGTGATACGACATGTCCCGTGTAGATACTTCGCCATGCTGTTGGTGCTTGGAACGGACCCGCCGGATAGTGCGATAGTGCACCAGAACTCACAGCGGCTATACATCGCTTCAAACGAAACCAGAAAAACAGCATCTTGAGATCGGCTGTCTCTTCTCGAGCGGCCTGTCCGGCGTGCGCACTCTCGTTGTGCACTGAACGCCAAACACTATATCTAACCTCTTCTTGCTCTTCCCTTGCTCTCTGTCGTGCCTTTCATACCCTCTGGCTTTTCTTTGTCTTCATTTCCACCCTTTCGTATCTTCCCTGTGTGCTTTAATCTGCTTCTGTTTGCTCCCCTTGCTTTCCTCTTTCCTCCCTCTGACACCATTCTATGCTCTTCACGCTCAACACGCAGCCACGCCCTGCACTCCTTTATACCTTAGCCGAGATAAGGTGGTTTGACAGAAGTCGAAACGTCTGAACATGCATATGATGGCAATATGAGCGGCCTTAACTGTCATGAGCTGGTCAACGAGTGGAGCACTGCGACCACCACCCGAGTGGCCGCTGTTTACATCTTCGTTCGCGAACTTATTCACATCTGCCTAACCGCCCATGACAATCCTTCCGCGGAAATCCCTTTGTTCTCGTCACCACGAAAGGGCTGCCAAACACCGATCGCGAAGATGCTAGATGCAGGAGACAGTATGCGACGTCACTGCCATATTTCTACGGAGGTCTTCGCCCGTTACCTGCGATCGTGCGACGTCCACGCAAGCTTGGGGTGGCTCCACGATTTACACACAGTAGTGGCGACATCGGTGGTAGCGGATGTGC
The DNA here is from genome assembly GCF_024043165.1 of Alternaria incomplexa. Lineage (NCBI taxonomy): Eukaryota > Fungi > Ascomycota > Dothideomycetes > Pleosporales > Pleosporaceae > Alternaria > Alternaria incomplexa. Next base: position 45,640 of record NW_026249862.1, on the reverse strand, counting down.
TTCGCTTCCTCCTTCCAGACGTCGTTGCTTTCAGCTGCATCACATTCCGGACCGACTATCATCAGGTACTGCATACTGCAGGAACTCAGTATCTCTGCAATCCTTACCAGGCGAGCTGCCGTTATTATTATGCTTACGTTGGGCCTGATTCGTCCTTTCTGATGCTCTCAGGTATCACTCACGCGCTTCCATGAGACCACACATGCGTTGAACTATTGGAAGGCGACCTCAATCCGAGATCGCAGTTGCAGCTTTCAGAAGGAGCCACTATATCATGATGCGCTGTGTTGAGGGATTTGTTGTGCAGACATACCCGCATCCCGACCGGCTTGACAGCTTCTGCAACCTGATGGGGCGCACTGGCGCACACTGGACTACGTCCACTTCAGCCGAACCAGGGAAGCTTCATCACGAAGCCGAACAAAAACCTCCCCTTAATCACGTCGTCAATGCAGCACATGAGCTAATTTCTCATGTTCCAGAGACACCCACGTGAATCTCTCCCCTTCCCGCGCGCTAGCGGGTACCGATCTTACGCTAACCCCAACTTGGTCAGTTGACCACTCGTGCTTCTCCACTCACCGCATTGATAGCACGCAGAGGAAGAAGCGACTGCAGATTTGTGGATGCTCCCGAGTAATGCTCTCCACAAGATTTGCTTTGCTGTATACAGCGTGGATGCCGACGCAATGAAGGTGAAAGTGAAAGTGAGAGTGAAGATGACATGTCGACTTGCGCTCTCTCGACGCGTCGCGGTGAGCGTTTGCTGCATGGCTACCTGCATACGAAGTGACGCGCACTGCGCACGACACATAAACAGAAAATTCCCCTGAGCTGCGCGTGCAAAGACCTTGACACTTTCCCTCTCTTTGCAATCCGGCCGACCGCACCTTGGAATCCAACGCCGCCCAGTCAACCCTCAACACACGCCTGACTATGGCGGACGAGACACCCACACAGGGTAGGAGCAATGGAAGTAAGTGTCGGATCAGCAATGCTCGGCAATACTGCTCATGCTGACCTGTCCACAGACCGCTACAAACCACTGACACCGAGTCCGAGCCCGCAACCTGCGCCTGCTACTACCGCATCTCACCCCATAGCACCAGTCGCGACGTCTTCCGATCTCCCAGCGGGCCCACAACTGCTGCCGCTCAACCGTTCCATGCCCAAAGGCGGATATTTGGATTTGTCTGGGTCACTTCTCTACCCCATGGCGGACCCGCTGATCCAATTCAACATACCGGAGGCGTCGAGCTCCTCGGCAACAACCTGGGACCATACCACCTTTCTTGTCAAAACCCCAGTACCCCACCAGAACCTTGTGTTGCCGGAAGATGATCTCAACATTGATCTTGGCGAAGACGACCCAATTGACACTGTCGAAACTGGTGGCGATCTAGGTGTAAAGAGGAAGAGACAAGATGACGACGAGGAGGGAAACCAGAGCTTCGATGAGGCGATAGGCAAAAAGACCATGGAAGGGGACAACACAGATGATAAGGATGAAGTTGTTGGTACGAGCAATGAGATGGGCGGTACGGGTGAAGAGAAACCCCGGCGAGATATCACGGCAGAAGGCACAAAGGAAGTAGTAGGAGTCAACAATGCAGACGGTCAGAAAGAGGTCGATGGCCTACTACTCCAGGCGCTAGATGAGATGGTGGAGGAACCGGACAAGGCAGTGGCCGACGAGGGAGGAGCTGCGGAGTCGCCTCTGAAAGGACCGGGAACACTTCTCGACCCACGTCGTTGCCCAGAGGCTGCTGGGAGTTGCTCCAATGTCGACGCAGGCAGGACAGCTACTACAGCGACCGTACTGGACGTGATGCTTCCGAGCGTTCATGTCAACGAGGTGAACAGCGGCGAGGCGAACCTTCGGGGTTTCCTTCAGGGATGGCGCGAGGAGCTGGCAGAGGAGGTAAAAAGCACAACAGCTACATCATCCGCGCCGGCAGAGGAGACGGTATCGGTATCGGGGGGTTCGGTTCGTGACAGTGGTCCTCGTATGGGCTATGCCAACCAAGGACCGGTGATGAAGAAGGCTAAGAAGGAGTAAGGTTTCGTGTGTTGAGACAGACTGTCGCGCCGGTGGAAATTTTGTATAATTTTGTACGTTCGTGTGAATTGGTGGATCTAATGAGGCCGCGGCGAAGGTGGTCATCGGTAGTCTAATACATGGTACAATCTCTTCACACTTTGGCCATCTCACATGCCAGAAGTCTTGCAAGACATCCATGTCGGTTTCTGGTGTTATTCCGTTGCATTACTCACCATGTCGCGGCATGTGGCTTGTCTGTGATATGTCTCCGTGCGGATCAATACCTAGGTACCGTCGACAAAATGGAGCCAGTGCCCCTTACTGTTGGCGTCGAGTCCGCAAGGCCGGTTAAGAGACCTCGGGAGGCTGGAACGTGAAGCAAAGACCAATGCGAGGGCTTTGCAGCGATGCATTAGCTGCTAGGCAGATCAGATGAGGCGCGCGTGGATGTACCTTTGCCGGAGAGATGCAGACATGTCACTCACGTAGCCTGCGGGCCGTGTGATGTTCGAGCAGAGGGTGGTGGGCTGGATCCAGTAAAAGCCGCGCTAGAGATCTCCACGAGCTCCGATTGGACAGATTGAGTCGCGCCGCTTGACACTCCACCTCAGCATATTGTCTCCATGACCATGGCCCACGCTTCTCTTCAACGCTTCAGTGCAGTATGGACGCCATACCCCATACCCTATTGATGGCTCTGAGATATTCGCGGTCTCCAACGCCTGACTGCGAGGATGCAGCGTCCGACACAATAGCCACGGCAACATGTTCAACATCAACAACACTCGTCTCTTGAATGCCGGGATGGAATTGGCGTTGCTATATCGTACACCTTCTTGGACAAAAAGTTGGCGTACACGGAGCCTTTCCCTCATTTCTCTCAGGCGGCACTCTTGCTTCTCGTCTCTCGAACGCCCCCTTGGCACCCAACCTTCTGCTCTGGGTGACGACATCATCACGCCAATATGGCTGTAGTGGTCTCAACAAAATGACTTACTTCGCCCGCCGTTCTCGAGCTCGGAACTGGCGTGAGTGGCCGGCTCGCAAAAGACCGCTTGCGACGAACACGCTGTGCAAAGCTTGCATAGTCTGGACGCGAAAGAAGCTGCTCCACCCCGTAAGTACATGTCTCGCGTCAACGACGCTGCAAAATTGCTGACATGGTGTAGGCGACAAACTGCTACCGCGAATGAAGCACCCCCTAAGCCTAAACGTACATCGGCACGCTCGACGATCGCACTATACCACCTCAACGTTCGACACGTTCCTTCAACCTGCAGACAATCAGGACGGCGCGGCGAGAGCATGTCGCGATCACATTGCTTCCACGGAAGATGGCATGCGCCGTGATCATGGGTCTGGCGACAACGAAAATGTCGCAACACCGTCAGCATTCACAACGAATTGGAGTCGGGAGGGCGTCGTGTGCAACGTGGATCAGAAGCGTAGATTCATGTCCCTGAAGCCCGGCCATTGTTCTTCCGAAGGTCACGCTTCCCACCGCAGCGGAAGTACCAGCCCTGCTTGAGTCTTGTGTACATGGACTCTCCTGTGCTTCCTGGAGGGGCTGTGGTCATTTGGGGGTGTGGGTCAGGCGCGCGAACAACATCCTGACAGCAGACTCTCTGCACCCATCGAGATGCGAACGTCGCAATCGTTCCGCGATCTGTCGTGCTTCACTGCATGCAGATGGTCGTAACTGCAGGAGTGTGATCGAGCTGTCAAGGACAGCTGTGCTGTGACGGACGACGTGCGCGAGTTGCAATATCAGCAAACCTTGATTTCGTCACCAGCCTGTGTTAGGAGCAAGATGAAGAGGTGTGAACACATTTCTTCTACTCTGCAGCTTACAAGACCACGGAAAAACACCCCAGGAATTTATTCAGCACTGCATACATCAGGGTTATCTGCCCAGATGTTGTATCGTTGTCACAGCCTTTTGCAGCAGGCACGTGTTCGACTTGCCGCATGAATTGCCGCTACTATCGCAATGCGCCACCAACGCCCCGCACCTTCTCGCCGAATCTTAGGCGCTGCTGGTGCCTGGCACCAAGTCCTCATCACCAACACTGGATGCACCACCCACCAATAATCGTTTCTCTGCACACGCACTCATGAAATCGGGCCGCGTCGTCAATATAAGTGTCCCATTTCGAGATTGCTGCCTTGCTGCTTAGTGCCTTGCGCGAACAGGCTAATATCGCGAAACCATCGCGCAGTCACGCCCGCGCTGCTGCCGACCGCACGCTCTTTGTACATATAGCGCTCGTTTGTCTTTCCCTAGTCTCTAGTACCACAGATCACCATGGAACTGCCCGACGAACTTTACCTCGAGATCTTCTCACATTTGCCCCAGCACCACCTGCGCTCAGTATCTCAAACATGTCGCGCTTTTGCGACCATTGTGAGGCCGCTGATGTTCGCCACAATTCATCTAGATGGCTCTCCCCAGAGCAGATTTGGCAGGATGGAGAATAACAAGTGTGTCATGTACCCGGGTCGTTCACGCACGGTGGAGTTGGTTTCTTTGGAAAGTACCGTGGATGAGCTCATTGCGCACGACATTGCGCGGCATGTTCGGAAGCTCAAGTTTAGTCCCAAATACTACGTAGATGGTAAGTTCAGCCGATGGATATTCATCCATAGCCAGACGGATACTGACTGTTCTCCCAGGGTTCTGGTCGAGGTATCGCCATTGGCTAGAGCGTGAGCAAGATTACGAGGAGGACTTTCATCGAATGTATGATGAAGAAGACTTTGAAACTGACTCTGAAGGTGAGTATGCCGGAATTCGTCGTCTCGCCGCGGAACGACTAGCAAGACCCGATAGAGAGCGCGAATTGATCGAGCAGGCGGAAGCGATCTGGGCCGCCAAGGTGGAGGAGCAGCGCGTAAGGGCAGACGCGGTTCTAGCAGCAATGGTCAAGCTCTTCGCACATATGCCGTGCCTGAAAGCTATCGAAGTCCAAGAGTGGCATTGTGACTTGGGTGATTATGGATTCGAAGAGGGCGGCGAGTGAGTATGGCCACATGATTTGCATGACACCAAACTAACGCAGTCAGCGATGAAGTAGACGAGCAGTTCTCTGGATGCGGCACGACCTGGAAGCACCTTGAACTCCTATGCTCCGCCGTTCAAGCGTCGAACAGTCGCACCCAGAGTCTGGTTCTCCCCAAGATTGATCCATCTTCAATCACGACAAGTGCCGCCTTGGAACACATGTTCAGCTCTCTCACTGCACTTTCGTTCAACGCCGAGAGTGTCGACTTCATGCTTGACTCATCTAACATCGAAGTTGAATCCCTCGCTGCCTTGATTCGTTGCTCATCGGAAACGTTACAAACACTCGAGTTCCGCAACATGACTACATCACATCCACAACTACCGGATGTGGGCGAGCACTACATCGCAAGACTCTTTGGTAGCGTCAGTGCCACCGACTCAGCAGATATCACACCGCTAGTCTTTCCGGCCTTGACAACTTTGAAGCTACGAAGTTTGGTCCTGGACACACCGTCTCTCATCACCTTTCTATCCCGACAGCCGCGATTGCGATATGCTCGCTTCGAATACATCTATCTCGCTACCATAGGGTACAAATGGAGCGATGTCGCCCAAAAATTGCCGTCATCGTGCAACCGACTATATATTGGTAACAGTGGGCACGAAAAGTGGGGGCCAGACTCGCCCGCAGCGGACAACCACATCAAGAAATTCTTACCGTTTCAAGACGATATGCCGGCTACATCAGGTTGGCGACTCAATGATGCCGCTTTTCAAAACGAGATGGACAATGAGATTCAACGAAATATGGATGGCGGAATGAGGTTTTTGCCACAGGAACGCTGGTTTCAGGGCAAGACGAAAGAGGAATGGGTGGATATGATGCGAATGGCCAGCGAACATGCAGAGTTTGAGAGAATTTGATTAGTTTTCCAGGCAAGGAGGTTAGCTGTTCCTCCCAGTGTCTTTGTTGCGAGATGATTAGCATCGACACGGGTGGAAAGGACAGATGTAATGAAGTTGGCAACATATCAAAATGACGAGATTTTGGCAAACGTATATCGCAACTCCCAGTACAAGACCGTGCTATAGCACGACTATCGTCATAAAAGGTCTCATTGCAAAGGAACTCCAGGCAGGTATCAGATACGCGCTCGCAATTGACCTATGTCGATAAGAAAACGATTACATCTTTGATCCTCCAACTGTTCCTGTGCCCTTCGCTTTGCGACTGCTGCTTTACGAACTAGAACCGCGGCCATACACTCGCCGTCCTATGCTTGATTTGCACCGAGCTAGTTGTACCCCCGAGCATACGTCGCCGGCGCTTCGTGAACAGATCCGATCGGCGAAGAGACAATTGGCGGGTGGTACGCGCGATCGCCAGCAGGCTCGTACATCGAAACATGTGTTGATGGCGAAGTAGCGTTATGAGCCAAGAGAGGATGATGTACCATTGGATACCGTCTTCGGTGGGCTGATGGGATGATGAACGCGTTGCGCCGGCAGAATGTATGGTTGTGTGTACGAGGTCGTGCAGTCAAACGAGGAAGCATTCACTTGACCGTGCATCGCAATTCGGATCGGTATGGGTGTCGGTACGACTGGTGACTTTGGTGTAGATATCTGACGTCGTGTCGCGCGGCTATGAGGGGTGGAAGCTGGGGTATGCCAAGGCGCTAATCTCCTCACCCGTCGTGATGACCTGGAGCGATTCGAGACGGTCGAAGATAGCGTTTCGTATATGCGATGAAGCGGTGGTTAAGGACCACTCGTTATGTGATCTCTCATGTAGTTCTCGTTATCTTCCCACAAGGGATCGGCAGCATTGAATGCGAAAGGAGTGGCGGCGCGGCGATACGCAGGTACAATCACCGCATTCGCGAGGTTGGTCTTTTCGCGCAGCGGGACGCGTGCACCCATCTTTTGCGGCAACGGTCTCCGAACATTCGTCGTGGAGTTGTCGGCGTAGATAACAAGGTTAGGTTTGTGTCTTCTCTTTCTGGAAGGTGTGCGTAGATAACATTGTGAATTTGAGATTGCGCAATTGACAGTAGTTACAGTGGAATCTGGAGTGGTTACAGGGTGATATTGCGCAGACGCCTGCATTGTGATGGTAGCGGTGGTGCCGATGATGTTGCTCAAGGTTTTCGTGACGAGATGAGTAGTAGTAGCTTAAGTAGTCACGATCAGCGTCGCATGTGGCATATGGTCGGTTTTTTCTGGTATTTTTCTAGGTCAGTTTGGAATGCCCGGAACGAAAGACCAAAGGTGAAGGGGACGGTTTCGGGCCTGGTTCGCCCTCTCGCGCTGAACCAGAAGTGCTCTTTGAGATCCCGATTCACCTGCACATGAAGTCTCCTTGGTGCCCCTCTTGAGCCATATCCCATTCCTATCGTGTTCAAGGCGTCCGTTGTGGACGCTAGTGCATCCGTGGAACATCTAGATACCTGATACTAGGCAGAAACTAGACACCCCTGCAGCTTACAATGGACAGCGAAGAGCAAATTGTAAGCCTTAACAAGGCACGTACCTGGAAACGCAGCCGAGATATGGATGTATTCACGGACTAGTGCTGCCCAGTCGTATGGATGTGAGCCTCATCTCCTCGCTGCAAACTCGCGCGTGTTATTGTATGTGCTTCGTCAGATCAGGAGACAGATGAGCTGGATGTCGCATCGTTGGAGTATCACTGTTGGGAACCGGGAATTGATCGCAGGTTAAGCGTGTTCGAGACATCGTGGAAAGGATACGGCGTGAGCTTCGCTGAAGATCGTGATGTGACGTTGGAGATGCATGTGCAGCTGGCGGCTGACCGCACGCTAAGTCGCGCCTGGAATAGCACGGGTGCCCGGGTTCGCTTCAACAATTAAGTGGGTCGCGCGCTGCTACGCCGGTCATGGCTGAGCCACATGATGGCGTTCAACACATCACCGAGATTCACGCGCTCCATCCTGAGCAGTAGCAACAACGAAATTGCCTATCGAAGTAGTTATTACGGCTGGTAGACTGCCTGTACTCTGATCAGTGAGGAACATGTGACGAGTTTGGGTCTTCTGTTGACGATGGCGGATGTGGCGTTGGCACGCGCTGAAACCTGACCCGAACATGAGCCCGACAACTTTGGAACCGCCTGTGAGGGGCTTTACAGTTGCGCATTCTGGTTCTATGCGATCGTGTGCGCTCTGCGCAAAGACATCAGATCTCCCCGACCCATCGAGAGTGACTTTGACAAGCATTACGCATGCCCAGGTGGTGTAGGGGGTCGATTCAGTGAGAACCAGGGGACATTGGGGACGACTGTACTGGTGGCTGTAGCAACTCAGAATTTGCGTCGCTGCGACGACAATGCGAGACATTAAGAGCAAATACTCTGGGAATACCAGTACGTAACGACTACGGTACAGCGTAATGCGTGCTACGTGCCCTTTGCAATCGTTCGTAACGTAGACAGCCTGCAAACAATGACGATGCTGATCTGGCCCGTTACCTGACTTCTTTGAGCATCTATCGGGTTTGACAATCTTTCTATCGCGCCAGCAAGCCAGAAATTCACCCATGAACACAATGGCTGTTAGGATAGGCTCCTGCGAAGGACGACGGTGTTGATGCATCCAGTGAAGCTGCGTGGTGGAGCGCCGCAGCAATGCCTGCATCCGTCCTCGATTGTCCTGACGCTTTGATGAGAGCTCCTAGGTTCACTGCCGGCTAGAACTTCTCAGCTTCTGCCACTTTGTCTCTGTGAGATTGTATCCTAGTTCAGGGATACGGTCGAGTTCTTCATTGCCCAGATTGTCGGCACTTTACTGATGACCGTCTCGCATGTGGCAAAGAAACGAAGGGGGAGGAAGTAACTTAGTACGGAACTCACAATTTGACGTACTTCGTTGCAACCATCTCGGATACGATCAAACGACATTGATACCTATAGAAACACAGGAGACTACCTAGATATTGTACAATTGATTCGCCCCCCTTCTAGACCAACCACTTAGCCGATGTGTAGCAGCTGTCGCTCCCAAGCTGAAGCTGGCTTTCTGGTACGAACAGCACCGTACCTGTCGCATGGTTCAAGGAGGCTTCGTTCACAGGGTGGTTGTCGTCGTCGGCCTGCTCCACGCACGTTGGGCCCTCCCATAGGTTCTCTATCGCATGCATATCGTTTGCCATATCAGGATGGGCGAACTGCTGCAAGCTGCGTTAGCAATGACCCATAATGGGAGAAAGAGATGCCAGCTGACCGTGCTGTGACTTACTGGAACGTCATGGTCCGGTAAGATGGATGACGAGGGCCAAGGTTGGTTCCATGACGGGCGCCGTGCGCACTGGACATCTGATAAGACGGAGGACGAGCGCTTGCGCTTCTTCGGTGGAATCGTAGGCAATTCGCATAATTGAGATAGCCCTGAAGAGTCGTACTCTCGGCTCGAACATGGGGCTGCGCGCTCCTCCGGTGATGGTAGAGAAGAACTCAAGGACTCAGGTGTGAACCCACTGCTGATATCGTCGAGCCACAGGCTTATGGAAGTGGCGTTGTCCAATGGAAGACATATGTCGTGAGTTGAGTTCATAGCCGCTTGCGTTGGCAACATTGGAGTCCGCTCCAGTAAAGGCGGCGGTGTGGAAAAGCATTCCGGTGTGGGGTCATCCCAGTTGGTCACATCGCCGCCACCGAACTCGGGGCCGTTGGACATGTCTTGGAGCCAGGCCAGTGGCAGCTGTTCATCAACCACAGTGGATTGTTGCGCAAAGCTGAGAGTGGGAGAGCCAGCAGCAACGCGATGACTGGTGAATATGGAAGGGATGCGAATTGGGCGCGCTCTCCTTGTTGTTGTAGCTGCGATAAAACTACCAAAGTCTTTTGTCTCCAACGACATGTCATTCTTGTTCGGTTCTGTCACCCGTATGGAGGGAATTTTGGGAGCTTCAAGGGTACCGGAGTGATCGTTGTCCAAGGAGAACTTGTCTTTGGCCGAGTCGGCAGTCTGCATCATCATCAGACTGATCGCTGCTGCGATGTCATCGAAGTCTTCAGTGTCGGTTTGCGGACTGGTGGAAGGTTTCGTTGGCTCCATTCTCTGCATGGAACGGGTGCTCGTAGCGGGCGCGAAAGGGTCATGGCCAGCCAGATCCATGAGATCTTTTGTACCTGTGTCAGCGATGGAGTAGACTGGCAATGTCGAGGCTTGCTCTACGGAATCGCTGGTGAACGCAGGCGAGAGTTGGCCCTTCAGGATCTTGAGGAATTACGCTAACTCTGTCCCTATGTGCGTCTATATAGATACTTATACTTGTCAAGTATCCAGATCAAGGCTAGGGAAGTCCGCGGCACGGTATTGCCTTGGTCGTGGCGCTAGATCGTGAGACGGCCATGACTAGCGTGTGTGTTCACACTTGACCCCCATGCGCGCAAGCGAAGTCCCGATGTCAGCTAAAGACATGGCTGTCGTCATGAAAACAAAGAACTTTTGACCAAATGCGTTCACAAAGTACCAGAGCTGGGGCAGGCAGAACATGGTTTTCGACCCAGGCTGAGGTCGGGTTTCACCTCGCGCTGCGCATTCAAAGTGACTCCAAATCTCGCGCGGGCCATGATGGTGGCAGTTTGATGGTCGTCGCCGTGTCATCAGTCTATGGTAAGTAAACTATGCGTACACATACCGGTTGATACATGCAGTCTGATCGGTTGCGACTTTTGAGCTAATCCAACCTCCAACTGGAAAGAAAGTCAAGAAGAAAGTAGAGATGGGAAAAGAAGACGAAAGAGAAGGAAAGGTAATACGAATGAGACCCGTTCAAGCCGACTGCAATAGGGTGTAGCTACTAGTGACGTTGATCACGGCCAATTCGAGGACAGTGAAGACGCACCCATTCAGCCTGTGCGTGATACAACTTGTGGAGACCTGCGTGAACGCCCTCTTGATGATCTCTGGCAAAGTGACTACACTCCTCGTCCAAATGGCGGTCTACCTTGTTGCGCATCGCCCTATTGGCTAGTCCAGGATGCGAGTAGGGCACCGAGAACCCAACATCACCAGCAGAGGTAGCAAAGTCTGCACGCAAAGGCTCGCCGAATCCATCCATCCAGAAGATCAGAACGCCTCTCGTGAGAAGCCAGTCGAGCGCCGTTACCCCAAACTTCTTGCAGTATTCCGACATTGCGGGATTGACTGGCGGAGTTGATCCGTGGCCATCGGTGCTGACTTTGATCCCGTGGCGGTAATGAATTGTCGATATCTGGATGGCGTCGCGCAGAAGCAACAGCAATTTCTGATTCAACTGGCCAAGGAGAAATTGACGTGTGTGAACAGTCTGGAGGCCGGAGTGTTTGCCAGGTACATGCACAAGTTGCACACGGATGGGGATATCCGGTCGAGGAAAGTCCACAGGCCACGACCACTCGCGACGCATCTCGATCTGAAGTAAGCCATGCACATCCATTTCGACGTTGCGCAGGGTCGTCGTGGGGATGAGCTGAAAGGTAACAGAAATGCTCAGATGCCTGTTACGTAACAATGCCTAGTGCAAACAATCGAAGCGATCTGGACCTCCGGCATCTTCGCGTACATAGCGAAGGGGGTCCCAGAAACCCGACTTATCCTTAGAGGTGGTATTTATCGGAAGGCGCACCGTTACTGGCTCGGCCAGCATTGTGATGGAGGATAGCGCTTTCAGCCGAAAGGAGCGATTCAGAGCGAGCAAGGCGTGTAGGTGCTCGAGGCCACGTATCCGGCGCATACTAAGGTCTACTTCAATTGCCGAAGACGGCTCTTCCGCAGCCGCCATGTACGCCGAGACGATGCGACCTTGTACGCTGAAGGGAAGACCCGCCAATCTCGCCTGGCTCTTCTTTGCTGGGTGTCTGACGAGATGAGGGTGAGGATGAAGCTCCGCAGGGAGGCATTCAATGGACATGGGACATGCACCTGTTGGCGTAAGACACTCGATGGAGCTCACGAGCCCTTCTGTTGAGCTCTTGAATCGAAGAAGGCAAGTGCCGGATGAAGAAATTTGGACGCTAGCGAGCAGCTTTCGTGGTGTAGTCAGAGCGACCGGTCCATAGGCAATAGCAGCAAAGGCGGCGTCTGCTGCACAAAGCGCGTCTGACCGGTCTACATCGAGATCATTGGCATAATGCTGGTGGGCAAGAGCGTATTTGATGTGACACCGGTCCAAGCGAAGTTTCCAGAGCGCGCGCAGCAGGGGTAGGACCTCGAAAAGCCGTGCATTTGATGTGGTAACCGGATGAAACGATTGCAGCTCGTTCAGGTCGCGACCGCGGTGAACGACGTGTACGGTTAGGTGGCGAAGATGCCTTGCTTGTGATCCCAGTCCCAAAAGCCAACTAGTTGTGTGGTTCAGGGCAGATAACCATGTGGAACCCGATGCGGTCGCGGCAAGGAAACGGTTGCGGGTGTACAAGATGCCGACAGCTTCATGATATATTTGCCGGCATGTCGAAAGTAGCGCTACTGGAGGTACAGAATTCTGAGATGCATGCGCAGATGGCGGGACAGAGAGTGCTATCGGCTGCTCAAATTCGAAGAGCAGCTCGTAGACTATGTTACGTGCCTCACCCGAGAGCTTGAGAAAGCTAGGTGTCTGAGAATCGATCGGATGCTCCGTGACTTCCGGTATCGACACCGTATCTGCCGGAGGTCCCAGTGACAATCGCGGATACGCAGGCATGTTTCTGAAGGTGGAGATGCAGTACTATCGATATGTAGCGGTAGTCCAAGGGATGGAAACGGTGGAGGTAAAGAGGCGAGGGGTTTGCAGAGGCACCGAGCGTGCGGGAGAGGAGACGATACCCGATCGTCGGTGGTCGGCTGCGGCTTGTTGATGCTTGCGCGCTGATACGCATCGATGTCGATGGCGGAAACGGTCGGCGCTGGCACTGCTACATTGATTGTTGTTAGTACTTCTCATTGACTGGTCGCATTGTAACAGGCAATGCTTAATGTGTCTGACGGATGCGTTTACAGCACCAGACATGACTTGGAAACTCTCGTAGGCTCACCAGAAGGGCGTGAATCGTCTGGAAGCCAAACAAACGCTGTTGAATAGTAATCCGAGAGTGTGGAGAAAGCGACACAGTATATGAGACGATATAGGCCGTGCAAATCGCGGGCTCACAGAAAGAAAGGAATGGTCGAGGAGATGACGGATCTGCTTGCTTGATGAGCGCACCGGTGCCAAGATGCCATTGCGTGGTTGAGACTGAAACATGCAGCTGGCCATCAGTCGTGTAACATGGGAAGTGAAAAGCGACAGGTAGCGGGGTGAAGGCACTGCTCTATCCACAAGCGAGGCGCAAGAATACCTGTCCTTCTGATGGAATGAACATGGTAAGAGTTTGTAGATTCGATCCGAATATTTGGTGACATATCGATCGCATCAACTGCGTTGTGGCCTGCAACCCAGCCGCGTGCTCGTGGCATTGCATGAAAAGTGGAATGACTAGGCGATGTTCTTTGAGGAGGTGTCGGATGTAGTTCAGTGCGTAAGGCGTATCAGAGGGTGCACGGGTCGAGACTAGATAACTGGATGGTTCATGGCCATTGTGAAGAAGAGGACAGCATTGCACCTAAGGGTGGCGAAGGGTCAGCTCTTGGTTATATGAGATGGAAGATCTGTCGCACTCCACCACATTTGCAGGAACAGATGGGTTTGGCGCGAAGGTGGAGAGAATCTTCTGTGGTAATTGAAATGGGGACGGCGAGGTGGTTAGCGATGATGACGATGGCCGCGGGGGTCTGTGCGCCGTGCCAAGCAGACTTTCCACCATCCCCCACGTGGCCGACCGAGAGCCGCACTAGAAGGCTGCCCAGGTGTCTCTGCACCGCATTGCCCTCTACCATTGCCACCAGCGGTCCTTCGTTCCGGAACCTCAACAACGGTATCGCGTTTCACGTCATCGGCTGGTCAACCCATCCACGCCCACTGAACCGGCACGTCCACATCGCACTCGGCCATGGCTGCGCGGCCGACGTCACCAGATGCCCACTTGGCATGTCCGTCTCCAGGGAGGGCGGCATGTCGCCGGTGGCGCGCACAAGTCTTCATGGGCAACTACTGGCTTACGCGATTACAGACATGAACGAGACCAACTCGTACCGGAGGAAACCACCCTGTTGTGCTCCAGTCACGCCACAGAGCCTCCTCAACGCCATACAACCTATCATCAGCCACCCTCGATCGCCTCCGACCCCCTACAACAATGGACACAACCTCTACACGTGCGGGAGGATGCGTGAACGGCGCATTTGCGTGTCACTGCAACAAGAGCACTCTCTGACCGTACGCAGGCTACACCATTCGCAATAACGACCCTTTCCCCCCGACGGGCCCCAGAGCGAGGGAATGATGCGACAGCTTCAAGCAACGGCGGCCCGACAATGCACACACAATGTCACAAGCGCGCCTCACTCAAAGCTCATTGAGCGTTTCTCGATGTTGACAATCGACGCTGCAAACCAGCTATCCGAACAGTAGAAAGGGTTGGAGCCATGCACATCAAAACAACACACAATGGAGAGAGTACAGCCAGTCCCCTTTTCGGTTGGGGCGGACTACAGCCTCACGCACTCTTTTCTGCTCATGTGCGCGGGGTTGGAGCTACTGCTGCTCGTCCATTCATCGACGTATGGACCTCGGTCAGTACCCCATTGGAGTACCTAGCTTGCTTGGTACCTGAGGGGGGAAGAGTCTGCACGCCATACACGCCTCTACCGTATCATTCCAGCAAGAGGCTGAGCAGATGCGCTGCCGTCTATACGAGTAGAAATACACAAGTAGTGAGGAGTCTGAAGGCAATGTCGACATAGGCGCCTGGCAATTTGGAGCTGCTGCGATTGACAGGCCCTGCTCCGCATGTACCTTTCGCGTCTTATGATACACGATCAGAAAGCAGATGTCGCGCGTGATAGGCTTTCTCCCGAGCACTACGCGAATTTCTCGACCATCACAAGGATACTCTTGGCAGAGGGCGAAGTCCATATAGCTCCATGCCTCCACTACCGCGCTTTCAGCACTCAGTCGAAGAACGGCATACCTATCACCGATTGCCTTCACGACCGGACTTGTGCAGCCTGTCGCGCTTTTTCACGCTTGTTCACTAACCTCTCACCCTCATGCCAGACTATACGTTGGACTTTCTCCAGCTACGTATGCTTACTTCACTCCCCTGCTCCTTCGCTGGTATCTTGGTTGCTTCAGGCGCCCGAGCCTTTCTCAACTTTGTCTCGTCTATTCCATTCCCTGTTTTGCGGTTCCATACATTCCAAAAGGTCACTTTCTAGATGGCAACCGCTGTTTGGAAAGTATCGGTAAGGAGCGGACTGATACCCAGGAAGGACACATGGAAGTCATACATATGCGCACATTGCACGAGACGACCCGGTAGTCGGCCACGTAGAGGTCACGGCCCCATTCATCCGACATGCGATCTTCACAGCGTACCGTTGATAGAACTCTCGTTGAGAGGAGAGGATAGCGAAGCCATATCAGCCGTCGCTAGTTGTGAACACGGTTTGGGTGAAACGACTGTCGTGAATTTCGCTTTCGCAGCACAGGTTCACGTCGCCAAACCACACATGTGTCTACACGATTGAAGTGGATGGTCGAGAAGCAATCACGTTGAACTTTGGCAGTATACCAAACCTTGTACACCGACAAGCATGGCTCTGACGGAGGCGGTGAAAACTTCGCAAGTTAATTCCCAGTGGCGTTCTATAAGTAGATAGCCGCATTCATGGGCAAGCCCGCCAATGTAATTATGACGCCGACCTCGGTTTGTATATTTGCGGGATGATTCTTATAGAGACAACAGATCTTGAGAGCTCTTGTCGAACATGGTAAAACCCTTGAAGTAGACGACGCTCTGCTTTCGTTCTATGATATTCGTTGTGCAGGGTATTGGTGGACATGCGCGGCGGTACTGCAGATGGGAATTAAGCATACTAGCGGAACGATACTTGTAGCCTACCCATGAAGAATGGCGGATGATGCTGGAAAATCGGGCTTAATGCGCAGAATGTGCGACAACTTTGCGAAGTCGGATACGCCTCTCTGGGCCCCGCAACAGCTCTGGTAGACTGATCATGCTACAGACGGTAGAGAGATGTAAAGAGACAATCCCACCGCCATAAGATTGAGGCGGGCTGAGGTTCAACCTTCATATCCGATTTCGCCAACCACGTCGAAAAGTCTACATCTACCTTCGTTTTCTAGTAGATATAATCACTGTGACACGACTTGCTCGGGCAAACATGGAATGACGCGAGATATGCGAAGAATTAGAAGAATCTCCCAACTTCGATGGGGAAGAACCGAAAGCGCACACAGCATGACTGCATCATCATTGTGTTGCCATATAGATGGACCATCTCACTGTGATCGCGATAAATCGCATTTAGATTTCATCAGAACGTGAAGAGGTGTGATCTCTCAGTTCTTGGCCGAAAGCGCAGTCCACGCAGCAGGTAGCCGGTGATCTCTGGGGTACTAAATCTCGACACTCGCTGTGAATATCGTTCTTAGCGTAAAACGCATCAAGCGATCGTCCTGTAAGAGAGTACTTGACTCGTATAACACCTTATACAAAGATATAACGAAACACCCAAGAGCCTACATTAACATGAGAATGTACGAAGAGTGCGACTTACCGTCAACGTAGACTCTAGGGTGTTCAGGTTGTTGCTTGAGGTAATGAGGCTCTTTCATAACAGATCGCGGGGAAAATCCCAAGAGTTTGACATCGAAGGCACGAGAGAAAGCGTCATCAGAAACTTCCGCCAACGGTGTGTGATATCTGAGGAGGTTCTGGTGCAGGAATGGAGGGCTGCACTAGTCGTAAGAATTATGCGGTGAAGCATTCGAGTCAGAGACTGGCAATGCGCATCGACGGTCGAGATCTCTCCAAGGCCTTGTGGAGGCCACTCCGCTATCACATGAAAGAGGCTGGGCCCTAGTTAGCGCTGTGACGTCGCAGAGGGCTAGCCGCAGCCACCAACGACGCGTCATGACCGACATTCTCACTACATCTCGTGAAATCGCAACGACTCATATTTCAGATATCCTACAATGGTATTGGGGGAGACTGTCAAATCCTGACTTTCATCTCATCATCGTGTTCCTGTTGCGCCGTTTCACCACACCCCACGAGCGAGAGGCTCCTTGGTGATGCACAATGTACTTTTGTCCTCACACATGACAAGCATCTTTCACTGTGCCAAATATCTAGAGCCAGGACGATTGTGTGCACACATAAACGAGCCAGTCGAGCAGCTGACTGATCTGACACAATCAGCAAGCGCCCGATCTAGCAAAAGGCAACGGTAAAGCTTTCTAATTTGCGCTCGTTTGCCGTGCTCGTCCGGCGCTCACTCCCATACCACACTCTACTCACGATCCTCATCGCGCACTCAATCTCTATCTCAACCAGGTCAGCCATTGACGTGTTATCCCTCAGCGTTCAACGGAGGCCTGGTGAATTACTTATCCACTTCCTCCGCTGTCAGCGAACACTCCCAAGACAACGAATTCTCCAAGGCGCAACACCGCTATCATGAACGAAAAGACTCTCCACGCTACGCAATCCAAAAGCTCGCCCGTCATAGGCAATCTCAGGAAGTGGCTAAGGCTTCAGTGGTCCGGCTTTCTCACGACGCTCGCCGTCTTCCGGAACGGACTCAAGACACGCTCGCAGAAGCTCCGGAGTCGTTTCATTGCCACTGACTGATCGTCGCATTGCTAGTGCGCATTGCTTATTAATTCATGCTGGAGCTTGTTCGTGTGGATACATTCGAGCTATACGCGGTCGGAGCGGTCGTAAGTACATGCGATACCTCATGAGCTTGCTCTGGGCTGACGATATAGTTGAGATCAGTGTGGTGTCAAGGGCTTTACCATAGCCAATGTTACGGTGACATGGTCGCCAGTGATCTTGCGGTCCTGGAAGGGGTTGTTTATAAACGCGACTGCAGGGATCAAGCGAAGGGAACGTTTTTACTCATTCGACGCGGCTCGAAGAAGACGGGTGTGTCTTCTTAGGCCGGTCTGATTACGACAACTGTCGCTAGCGAGACGACTTTGTGTTTACGATATCCTTCCGCGAGAAGCGTTTTGGGCTTCTGCTAATACGTATCAATTCATGATCTTCTTCACAAGCGCCTTGATATTGAATGCAAGCCACTGCCCTCCCTATTACCCTCTTGTGTCTCGGCTATGAGCCACTTCCTAATCAGAGAAAGTGAAACCGGTCCATCTAAGGCATACAGTAGAGCGCGCAACGGCATGGAGGACGGTAGACATGATTGTGAAGAACATGTGGCCACGATGGCGAAGGCGCTACACGAAGGAATCGCGAGCGGCGCAGCATTATGAAGTCGTTAGAATGTGACGTGTGAGCTTGAGATGCAATGGCGCAATGAGAAGCGGTCCGGAGGAGTGTCCGCGGTATGGTGGAGTCAAGGCACGCCTGCGGAAGTCGAACGCGTCTCCCCACATTGTCGAGGCAGCTTCCACAGTCTAACCGCTTGCGGAGAACGAGTACAGAACGCCATCCATCAGGTTTACCCGGGCAAAATAATCATTGCACAGCATAAGATATCTGTAACTTGTAAGGCTGTAATGTTTGCGTGGCGTTCCGGATCTGTCCATCTACATTTCAGGTGTGTGGTCAGCATGGCCTCCCGCATCTCCGCAACAGTGTCGTGTCAAGCCGGTACGTAACCTGCAGTTGTCGAAGCTGTGTTCTCCTCTCTGAAGCTTGAAACCCGAAAGATGCGACACGCGATATGATGACAACTGGCATGTACCTCTAAGACAAAAGTTGGGCTGCAGCATGCGGCGCGTCATCATCACGTGATGGCGCGCTTTGAGCGCAAGCGCGTCGCGGGGGGAGGATGACATCCCAGGTTGACCGAAGCTATCGACTAACAACATGCCACTCGGAAGTATACCGCTTATCCCAGCTCTGTCGCACTTGTGCTCGGGTAAGTTGAATGCGACATTCGGTGTGATAGTATATTTGGCAAAATGTTGCTGGTGACTTTGGAAGGTGCCCCGGGGCTGTTGCAAGACAACATCGTGTGCGGGATGGAGCCTTACTGTACTAATCAGCCGAGGTTGCTGCATTGAACCCTGACAGACGGCAGACCTGAGAACTTCAAACTCCAACCTGCAAGCTCCTACACTCCCTATGGAATCTCGGCATCGAAACCCAGCCGCGCCACCAAAGGAATAACACAGTGACGTGTCGGTCAGGACAAGAAGTGACAAGAGAGCTTTCGTGACGAGAATACGCGAAGAAGGGCGACCTGCAAGAGCGCAGCACATTGGAGCAACGATCAACACGCGGTGTATCTGCTCTGCCTTGAGACAAATCGGGAAGTTTGTTCTACGCTATGACAGATCATTGATCATTTCACCTGGCAAACTGCTAAATCCTCGGCTTTCTCATAGGCTCGCCCCTATGGAGCCACACACCGTATGTTCTCAAGATAACCGCCATATCCTCTCGCTGACCACCATGAGCCGCATTCACGTCGGTGCACTCCCTCTTTTGCGCCCGGCGACAAAGCTTCTTCGCCTCCTCTGTCCTTCTCTTGTTGGACGCGCGGTCGCATGACGTATCTCAGCGACGTGAGTATGCGTTCCCCTCTCGGCGTGGACCACGTCGATAACCTTCACCAAGATCACTGTCGCAGTGAGCGCGCCCGTGAGCCATACTATGGCAATGACTACATTCGTGCATAAATCGACAGCGATTGCCGTTAGTGCAGCGAGGAATGGTCGGATGGTTCCAGAAATAACAGGTTTGGATGTGTTCCTTGCCCTTTTGGTGGCTGAATGGTTCTTTGCTGTAGAACTTTGGCCTCGTCTCTGCAGCAGTGGTAGAAGAGGATGTGGTGGTTTCATCTTCATCGAGGGCGAAACGAACTCTCCCGCGACCACATTCGACGGAGCGAGGTCTACGAAGGGCTGGCGGTGGGGAGCGTGGGGATCTTGAGCGACGTAATTCCGGTGGCGCATGACGGTTTCCACTTTCTGGAAATCTGGCAGAGGCTTCATAGCGGAGCAGCGAAGGGCGGCGGGGTGCCCATGGCATTGAGCTCGCGTTGGATGGAACGGCGCCTCGAGAGCCCGAAGGGGTGGGCTGCTGCGCGTGTGAGATTTCCTCAGGTTCGGGCTGGTCATTCGGCACGTCAGCTTGCTCGAGGGTCTGCGGTAACCTTCCTGCCTCTTCTGTCTCGGCTCGACTGTTGTACTTATTCACCAGACCTTGGGTGATCGGAGGGGTTTTCGGTGTCTCAGTCGGCTTGGTGGTGTGCAGTGAAGCCTCTGCCCAGGCTCGTGGATTATTGTATCGGTCTACCGTGTCTTGAGTGACCGGAAGCAAACCTGGTACCTCCGTCGGTCGCAGCCAGGTCGCAACACCCAAGCCATTGTAGAAGTACGTATTGCCGTTCTCATCTGATGCTCGGTACCAGCCCCTGGGCAGGACGTAGGGTGCCCGCGATCGAGCTTCGGGCCATGAGGGGTGAAGGAATCCGGCAGCTCGAAGACTTTGGGCAGTGGGGATGCACGTATCGCCCTTGTTCAGAGATGTTGTGTAGGTGGTGGGGATGATTGGCCGAAATGAAGATTGTAGAGACGCATGAGTGCTGAGATCTCTTGAATATAACGGAGAGCTTATTTTAGCTTCTGAAGACGAGAAGCCGATGTGTGCGTGGGAAGATACGGGCGGTGATGAGGGACAGTCTTCGATCTTGACTTGGCCAAAGGTCAGCATTGGGGAAGAGAAAGTGGGTTGGTATTGACGCACTTCCCAGTTGCTCAGATTTCACCATGATATGTCTCTCAAGCTTCTCGTGTTCTGCGCACTTGACCGCTCGTTTGCCGGATTGGGGCGATATATCGTTGACTGGACGTGATTGTTGCGGACGCGGTCGCTCCATGTCAATGACCTTGGAAAGGAACTAGTCGTGTCGTTGACTAGTGTCTTTTACGATGACAGTGAACGGTTGGAAGCGCGAGAGGAAGCGAGTGTCGGGTGGCTCGCATGTACTTTTCACTTTGATTCAAGTGCGCGTTCGAACTGTTTGTGTACCTGCATCATGCCCTAACATCCTTGGCGCTAGCGCCGCAACGACCCGCATCCGACGAAGCTCCACCCGCGACATTATAGCAAAGAGGCGGCCGTCTACCAATGAATAAAAACGCAGATGTTCCACCGATTGGCTTCATACGTGGCTTCTTCTCGTTGCGTTCAACACAAGTGTGAGGTCAAATGTAGTAACAGGCTAAAGTACGGTGATACATGGCAATATGCTGAGTCGACACACGAATTAGATGTTTTCTATACCATAAGGAAATGATACAGAGAATATAAATGTCACAGGAAAACTCATTTTGAGGCGCATGTATCGAAACCCGTCATTGACACGACCAGTACCGTGAACGTGTTCCGTTCCTGGGGACACCAAGAAGGCCGTGGAGACTGGCTCCAAACATGGCATCCATGACAGTCGACCGATAGGAAATGACAGAGAGAATCAACATAACGCTGGACGGATGCAGAAACTAGACAGGGTAACGGACGTGAGTGGAATTTCCCTGTCACACATGGGCATCGCGCGGGCCACGTATGCGCAATGAGTTGATGGGTTTCTGCGCCGGAGACTAAAGCAAAGGCATCGTGCGTGCTACGAGAATTAATGGGAGTGACCAGTGGAATGAGGATGCATATGTGAGGTGAAGGAGATGTGGCGGCTTCGAGTTTCGCGGGGTCGGCAAAATCGCCCACCTGCTGATCAGCCAATGAGAGCGGGCCGTGCCCGATGACGCGCGAGCCACCCCACCGCGCGTCAACCTCATCGCGACACAGCATCTTCAATCACAAGCGATAGGCGTCGCTGCCAGCCTAAACTCGCCATATTCAACCAGAATAAAATTACGATCGCGGCCTGAAGTCATCGCGACCTAAAGCCATCGCTGGCAGTCACAATCTGCCGAAGTCCATTCTGGCCATCCGCAACGCTGTTGTGCGACTTAACCACCGGCGATGACCAATCGCCCGACAACGGAAGGACGGCAACTTTTGACATGCGCCGCGACGGCAGCAGACTTTTCCAATGGATCCGAGAGAAAACATGACCAGCACCTGCACCAATGTCATATCCTCGGAAAAGATGGCGGTGGGGCCAACCGGAAGGCATTAGAAACCGATGATGGAAGTAAGAGCCAACTTCCGGGACCTTAGCATAGACATGGTCGCGCGCATGGCGGACGTAAAATGTCCGAGATGGACACTTGATCGGGTCGAGGGTGGGCAATATGGGGGACATGGCCGATCTCACAAGCTTTCACTATCCTTCAGTCGATACTGACCACTCCCTTGATCACATGCCGCAGAGCAACTTCTTGCATTCCATTCCACACGCGAACCGCCATGGATCGCAAACCAGGCGATGATCTGGTCATGGCTCCGGTGATGAGTGCAAACCACTCGGAATGCGATTACTTCCAGTGACGCTTCCGTCGAAGCCGCATCGCATTATACAACAAAGTATTGGGACCAAAGTATACATTGGCACCACCTGCTTATCAAGATCTGATGGCACTACCACGTGCTCGCCACGTGCGCGCTAACGACGTCGAGGATTCCTGTCTAATCTGTCGATCTCGGCCGCTTCTCATCCCAAATTGCCCCCACCTTGTAACATGACGCGCACTCTCGCGTGGACACACACGCGTTCGCAGGCGTCGCGATCCGAATTCCACAACATTGCGCCACGACAATCACGGGTGCGAAAGGCACAGCGCCGACAGAAGACGACCATGAGCTAGCGGGTGCGCAGACGTCTCCAGCCACCAATGCTGTTTACTCGACATATCCAACAACAGACCATGGCCGAGGGAGTGCATATCGCGTGGAAGCGCATCGCCGGTCGCCCGATCTCGTTCAAACTGAGTCGTTCCTGGGTACGGTAGCCAATACCCACGCTCAGGTGTCCATCGAAGCAGTCGCAGATATGTGCGCCTCGTTGCGCTTAGGATGCGCGAGAGCCATGCCGATAGACTGCCAAGAGCTGTTTGAGTAGCAAGCTTATTCCGGTGCGTATTTCCAGTCCATGAAGACAGCCCCAAACACCGACGCTAACTCTAGCTCTCAGCAGATATGCTATACTGCGGACGAAGCGAAGCGAAGATATCAGAAGCAACGACATTGCGCCGACCCAGCCATCCGCCCTCAATATCGATCGATGTCACCAGGGAAATACATGTCCACAGCACTGATGGTGCTCAAAGGATACTTCCGTTTGGCGAAGCCAGCGGCGTCTTACGCTACGATCATCTCCTGCATGGCATGGGTAGGCATGGTGATGAGGGCAGCCGGGCTATCGTAGGTGCGCTGAGACGTGTCTCAGTCGACTGTAAGCAGGAATCCCGTTCAGCATGTTCCTTGTATCGGGTGCAGGTAGTACGTTGCCAGCATAGTAAAGGCCCGAGACCGGGGTGGTCGAAGGGGTCACTTTGACGAGATCGAAACCTATCGATCAGTCATACAGCTGTTGCTACGCCTAGTTTGGCCCAGAGCAGATCAGACTGCCTGTCCTTGTGGTGAGTTGGGTGAAGATGTGATGCCGAGGAAAAACACCGAAGGCAGAGTCTTGCTGGGTACACACGAGGTTACATTATTACACCAAATGTAGAATCACGTTCGAGACGTGACGGTAAGTACGCTACATATGCGAGTCGCACGAATTCATACCCCCTCGATTCGCTTTGATCATGTTCATAGCCGCCGCAGTGGTAGTGTTGTGCCATCGACTTCCAGCCCTCATACCCCTTCTAGGATCACACGCGTGATCTCGACAAACTCTGCCTCCCTCCGTGCAGTCTCTTCCCGATCGGCCTTCCACGCCGTCGCTGTGCGTTCCAGCTCGGCCGTCGCATCAGCCAAAACCTTTCCAGCGGCTTCACCACCCATCTGACTTTCATCATCTGGTATACCAAAGGCGACACGCGCGACTCGTTTGCGTGCGTTCAGATTCGATGTGTTCGTCGTTTCCTCGAGATGTACGCCGGCAGCAACATTGGCTTCCCGAGACTGCTTTGCCTTCGCGCGACTGTCCTCCAGTTCCTGCTTCCACCGCTTCACGATCGCGACCCGATCTTCAGGCTGTACGCTTTGGCCGTTGCTTGTGGCCATCGTGGTGAGGCGCGTCTGATCGAGCTGTTGCGGTTCGATACGCTGCTCGTTGAGATGCTGCCGATGGAGATGCTGCCGTTCGACCTCCTGTACCGAGAGGATGCCGTCGTCTAAGCACGTGTCGTCGTCACTATAGCTTGGGGGGTCGGACTGCGTTATGGGTGGGCGAATAGTGCTTTGCTGTAGCGGCGGATCGTGATCTACAAGCGTTGTATCTTCGTCATCGACTTGTCCTGCACCTCTTTCCTGGATCTCACCGTCGTCAGTTGCAGACCTGTATTCCGATCTCTTGTCGCCTTGGTTGGCCGTTTTCACGTGTGTGGCTGCTGCGCTTCTCTCTGCTGCTCGTGCTTTGTCTAGTGCGTTCTTAACGTGTGCTGTTTTGACGTCGCGAGCGTTGCCCTTCGCAGTTGCAATTAAGCCAACAGCCGTGTTCCAATCGAGCTTGGTCCTGTCGTGCAGCGCTCGCAGTTGAACTAGAAAGGTCGGTCGGTCGACCCAGACCGATGCGAAGGCGATGTCAAGTTCAAGCCAGCCGAAATCTTTCCAGCGTCCCTTCTCCAGGCTATTGAAGGCTCCTCGTGCATTCGTGTGGTCATCCAGCGCTCGTAGCCTCCACCCCTCGATGATGTCGTGTGCGGTTGTGTCGAGCAGTGCGAGCAACGCGCGACGGTCTTCAGGATACTTGTGCAGTAAATTGGAGTATGTGATCAGCGTGGCTTCCGAATCTGCGTATAAAGTAGAAATCTGGCGTTGTAGGGCTCGGGCATCCTTTGCTAACGAGGTACTCATGCTATACGCGAGAAGGTGGACCGTGAAAGCCCATTGTTGGCGGATTGGATGATGTGGGGTGAAAAGTGAGAGAAGGGCCGCGTGTTTGGATGAGTGGGAAGGAGCTCACGGCCACGATGACATTCATGGATGGCAGTGACGGCAACCCGAGCTAGGCTGCTTTGGGTCAGCGTCGTCTGGTCGACCTCCCACAGTGCATCTTCTTAGGTGCCTGCCGAATTGAACGACATAACGAGAAGATCTCGACAAACGATTTGATACGCTTACTACACTCAGCTTCGGTGAGATGCAAGAACCTCTTCGAATAGATGCTGCTGTCACCTGAAGGCAGCAACGCACAGCCCTTGCGCGGATGCGACATCGCTACCACTCGACCTGTCAACCAGTGTTTCAATTTTTATCGTATGAGATTCAGCACTATGATAAGACTCAAGGGGAGTGACTCCCAGAGTTTCTCGATGCATGAATCCATTGCCGCCTCCGATTGCGATCATCCATACCTCGCAGGGTAGGGATAATGAGTATCCGGTTACAGACGGCTAGCCAGTTCTTCGTCTATCAATCGTCTCGGAATGGGTGATACCGCTATCTCCTGGAAGCTCGATTCCACTATATCAATAATCCATCCAGCTTTGCTAGCACATCATTTGAAGGAGCTGCTCACGCCACCTTTCAATAATTGACGTTACCCAGGTAGACATGGCTCTGATCCACATCGCAGTCTACAAATAACTTGCTTGTAAAACACATACATGTCTTCAAAGCATGCTGGGTATCAAGGGTTAGTACAATGTATGCAGCAAATACGAGACAATTTCTAGCTACCCCGAGTATCGATATATCGTTCCAACGTACGGTCCAGAGCAACAAGTGGTTTTCGCTCGGGAGCGATCGAAGATGATTCGATGTCAGATTACGACCTTCATCATCATCCAGGTCAGACAGAAGGGTAATTGATCCAATGCTCACAAGGCAGAAGAATACAACCTGTGGAAGTGGGAGCATGGGAACCGGATACATGAAGATGTCGATGTCGTCAGGAACGTGAAAGTTGCTATCCAGCCTCCATGAGTAGGGAAAGAGTGTTGATCGGGACAAGTTTAGAAAGCCACATGGAGCTGCTGGCGACTCATATCAATCCCTTCGCTGAGCCCCTGCACCACGATATTCGAGACACGGCCGAAGCAACGGTCGAAATCTGCCACTGCCGCCACAGACTACTCCGAGTCGACTCATATTTCTATTTCTCTGGCCACTCTCATTTCGGCGCATGCATAAAGTCTTGCATGTCGTGAAAGAGGGCCGCTTCTGTGGTGAAGGAGGCGTCGCAGGGAGCCTACGGACGTCGTCGCTGAAGGCGGGAGGCCTTTCGATGAGGGTGGCACACATTCCACCCAGCCATGACCTTCCAGCTCATACGGCCTGTCCTCCGTACAGCAATCTCAAGCGCCTTGCCGCTGATCGGTTCTCGTTGTTGCGCGTTCTCGGTCATAGCGGATTTCCCCCTTGACGATTTTCTTATTCGCGGCGACGTGGAAGAGAGGTAAGCAAGTGTGCGACGCGGGGCAAGACGTCAAGCATGCGCGTCGTGCTTGCTTCGGGCTGGTCTTCGGAAAAGTGGCTCGGCTGTGGCCATCACATCGGTCGTGGAGGTCGTCTAGGTGAGATTGTCAGCAGCTGCCATTCCACTTTTGGGAGGGAAAGATGTCGTACCAGCGCCATTGCTCTTGAAACCCAGACGTAGAGACAGCACCTTTACGTACATGAGTGAAATCGTCTGCGCATGGTTCAGCCACCCCGGCTCCTTGTAGGAGCTCGACAGCTGGAGCGGTTCGCTTGGGGCGAGCTCGAGCTCGAATAGTCATGGCGCGACGCGATGAATGGAGGAAAACCGCAATGACGCGATTCTTCCTTCGTTGCGATGCGGAAGATGAAGGGAAATGTGCAATCGGGCTGACACTCAAAACCAGGCGTGCTGTGGCAAGATGTCATTGCGGGGTCGCGTTGAACCAGATTCGCGCTCGCATACGCCCTCACGTGCACGATCGAAGCTTGACTGTAAGAGGACTAGCTCCCCATCGGCGACATCATCGACATCTGGACTGACCCAGACCTTGACATCTTCATCCCCATCATCCCATGCGTCAACCGTGTACTCTCGATCTCATTCTGAAACATTACTTTCCCTTTTCGCAGATCTCTGGTAGTTGTAGCTACAAAGAATAAATACTCTCCTCTTCTCTCCTATCACTACTACTACTGCGTCTATTCCAGCCTCTTCTAACCCCAGTACTTGAGTATGCAGTCTATCCTTTTTCCACGGGGTGGAACCGTGGTTGATGGTACCCTCACCGCTCACTCATCACCTTCACTTGCGACACAACGACAAGCACTACGGGGCATTCTACATCCCCACTCACCTCACGCACATCTAATCCGAACGATGGGATTAAAGAGCTACATTATTCTATCCTCCTGAGCTCTCATTGCAATCAGCATCGACCTCATTCTTCTCCCTCTCTTCAGGACACAGCATTCCCCAAACACCCCGGACCTGCACACACGAGCGTTCTGCAAGTGCACCGCGAGAACATGGCGAGAGCTCCCGACCCCAGCTTATCTTACCGCAAGCTCCAGGACCATCTTGCGACACTGGAAACCAAGTGTCAAGCAGAAGAAACGGCACTGCAGGCCGCGACCTTGCGCGATCGCGCCTTCTTACACGAGTTTGACGAACGCGCGCTGCGTATCAGGCACGAACTGCGGGCCGTTCAGCGAGATGCAGAGGAATTCATCTTCCACATGGACTGCAAGCAATCGGTGGGGGAACATAAACAGCGCTTGCCCATCCGACGCAGGGTGGAGTCTATCGTCGTAAGGACTTGATCCGCCCAATTTCTTCTATGCGCTGACCCAGTGGGTAGAAGAAGACAGCAGAGGGAGCCAGCAAGTACGCGCGGATGCTCGGCGCCTTTGACACCGCGGATGTGGGGCGACGTGCTGGGGAGTTGGATGTAAAAGCGGTGATGGCGTCGGCGCATAGTGGCAGTGCTAAGGCGGCTAGCAGAGATGCTGTGAACAGGTCCTTGGATGCGGGTGTGAAAGGACATGCAAAAGAAGCTGAGAAGGATCAAGACTGGGAGTTCGTCGCATCTTGAGGGCACAACCACCATCCGTACATGGGGAGACAGTTCCTGGATACAATACCGTATCAGGTGATGCCGAAAGTGTTACGCTTTCTCGTATTCCTCAAACGAGAACAGTTTAGGCAACCTTGAATATTGAGCTAAGATCGCGATCCCGTATACATTGTGTGAGCTTATCCGGTTCTGTTGATATTTAATGGCCACAATGACGCACCAGTAGTTCACGAAGGAGACAGATGTAGACCACGTTTATGGTTTAATTAGCTTTGTGGCTTTGAGCTCGTTGGAGCTCTTTTATTCATAGCATATGACTATTTTGTGCGTTGTACTGGTAAGATCTTTGCGTCATCTCCACTACCAATTATTTGCAAGTGATAAGGCCATGAAGCGATACAGCTCATTATAGCAGCGCGTAGGAAGCACAACTACTAGCTGAGAGTGTCGTAGAAAGAGGATAACTTCACTTTCTTCGCACACATGTGAGCCAGACCCAATGACATACCGTATCTCGACTGTATCGAAAGATCGCGCCTGGTACTTGACGTCCGCCGCATGCTGGTCTTGGAAATGGAGACATAGGGCGGTAAGAGCATGATAGCATTGTGGAAACAAGTGCCGCGTACCACTCTTTGCCCAAATGCTTGTGAATCGTTCGGCGCATCGTTCTCCGGTATTCTTGACGTAATCGGCCACAGACGTCGGAAGCTCGGCAAGTATCGATATCGTGTGCGCTGCAAACTCAGACTCTGATTTTGCTCTCTTCATCCAGATGTCATCCATGGAGACGCATCTTTAACCCTAGGCGCGGGGAATCTCGGGACGCAGGTGGAGTCGTGCAGAAGGGTACCTTGACTGGGGGTTTCGGACGACCTGGTCAGTACGGTCCAGTCACCTCGCTGTGGCCGAGAGAAGACGGCGTCTTGATCATCGGTGTCGCTGCTGCTTGAACCGCGAGAGTGCCTTTGGATGACAGTAGATTTGCTGGTTTGGTGAGAAGGCGGTGCCGTGGCTGCGACGCCGACGCTCCTGGTGTAGTCGGGGTAGAGCTGTGGCAAGGGAATCCTTTGTTTGTATCTGGTAGGTACGCCTTCCCAAAGATCCCGCATGTAGTCTTCCTCCGGTGTAGAAGCGCCCATGGTCATTCTGCCCTCGCGATGCGCCTTCCCATGTTCGGTGCCGCAATGCTTCGCCAAGATCGCCTCCGATGTATGGGCGGGACGCGACTCGATAGCATCACGGCCGTAGTGGTCTCTTCTATGTTCCATTTGATCAAGGAGTAAACGTAGGCTCTCGTCAAGATCCAGGACGAAGTCAAAGTCGTATGACCCGGCCCAGTCGGGTGTAGCCGGTCGAGTGATGAGGCAGCGGCCTTGGGTTTCAACTACCTGCGCTGCCATGTATACCGCATCGGTATCGAGGCTGCCGAGGTACATCGTGGGGAAGCTATGGGTGGTTGCGAGTCAAAGCGTTGGTCGTGTAGAGATTGATGTCGTCTAGGCCGCCGCTCCAGCTCCCGAATGGGAATTATGGAGTGGGGCCGTAGGTGGAGTCAGGTGACCGCTGCAAACGCTCAATCTTTGATCCAAACTGCGACTTCTGTCCGAGTGAGGCACAATAGCTTCAGTACGCGCAGATGACTCTTTTCACATTCAATCGCGCAACACAAACATCATGGCACCATTTGCGGCATTGACAGCACTCAACGCTACGGCCAAGTTCGCGGTCTATCGCGGCGCCAATCGGTGTCTGCAAGTACCTCCAGGATATTTCATGGTAATCCGGTCGAAGAGAGGGATTCGGATGCGTGCTGCAACCACTTTTTACACCATGGTTTTTTTGGTACAGACCTATCCAGAACCGGACTAGCGTGGACGATGTCGCTCATCTCTTCCTCCAGGCCCCTACCCTCATCTCCATCTCTCACTCATGCTCGGTCTCCGCGGCTCGCGGCGCTCTCCATTCGAATTGCGCTGGCTTTCATCTAGGTGTCCGTCTCGCTCACCCCTGTCCGCGCCGTGTTCCTGTCCCTGCCATGCAAATTTCAACGGCCACGCAACCGGCGTCCGCATAACGGCTTCTAGATCCTACCTTCTACGCCGATACGTCTGCTCCGCTCTACTTCCAGAAGGAGGGACATGTTCAAACGTGCGGCAGAACACTGAGAGGGGGTTGCGAACATCACCCAACTGGTAAGGCGCCCTACGCATTAACCGTAGCGCTCCGCCTCGTTCCCAAGTTAGTTCCAAGGAGTGCAAACCTGGTGTCGCGCTCATCATGCACATTTGTTCAGAGTGGTTGCACGGTCAACGTCTCTCACCATCGGACCCATTGCACTACCATATCGACGGCAATTCATTCTCCAGCACGAGCTGCATCTCATCACCCAAAATCTTTTGCACTCGCGATCCCTGCCAGGGGCTAAGCGAAACTCCAGCATCAAACATGAATATGTGGCTGCTTACAGCCGCCAGCCACGCTATGCAAGGCATTTACGCCCCATCCGCAACGGCCATCTACAGTACGTGTCTCAGCCGCCCAATTGAGACATGCTTGCGAGGTGCGTACGTCTCTCATCCTCAGCCTCGCTGTCCACGACCTTAGAGCAGCACTGCCTACGTATGTATCAACAACAGCTTCCTTTAGTCAATATGTATAACAGTAAAATGATCCGTGGGTTCATTGCCCGCACAAAAGATCACAGATATCTACATTTGCTTTCCGTGCTGCTCGTACCATGAGATATGCGCTTGCGCTTCTCAGCGCCTTCTTACTGCCCCTCCACTGCATCGCTTCACCCACAGCCACATCCATACCCTCCCCAGCCACTGCCGCTAGAGATGTCATAAGCTCTCTGCCATCAGTAATGGCTCCCCCTTCTCGTCGCAACGACGACTTCGCACCAAGCATTGCGCCGTTCTCGTTGGACCTTCCCACAA
Organism: Alternaria incomplexa; assembly: GCF_024043165.1. Classification (NCBI taxonomy): domain Eukaryota; kingdom Fungi; phylum Ascomycota; class Dothideomycetes; order Pleosporales; family Pleosporaceae; genus Alternaria; species Alternaria incomplexa. Next base: position 14,502 of record NW_026249862.1, on the reverse strand, counting down.
TATCGATCGCAGAACCTTCCATACCATCTCTCTCACTCGACCTTCCACCTGAGACCTGCACGCCTGGTTTCAGCTCGTACGCAACTCCCGGACTCGATGGCTACGTCCCTGCGGAGGCATGCAATGCGTTGTGGGTATACTTCCCCAACTTCGCCGCAGCGGTAGCCTTCTCCGTCCTGTTTGGCATGCTCACAATCGCACATCTGGTTCAAGCAATCGTGTACCGCAATGGATTCTGCTGGGTCATCATCATGGCCGCTCTTTGGGAAACTGGCGCCTATGTATTTCGCGCTCTTGGTTCCAAGGACCAACAATCCTCCGGCATTGCAACGGTCGCTCAGATCTTAGTTTTGGTAGCGCCTATCTGGGTGAACGCCTTCGCCTACATGGTCTTCGCCCGCATCGTTCACTTCTACTCGCCCACTCGCAAGGTCTGGTTCTTCTCCCCCTCCATCCTCGCACTCATCTTCGTCACCCTCGACATTGTCTCGTTTGTCATCCAGCTCGTTGGCGGGGGAATGGCAGGTCCAGGTGCAAGTCTGGAAGCACAAAAGAAGGGCTTGAACATATACATGGGTGGTATCGGTATGCAGGAAGGCTTCATTGTTCTGTTTCTGGGGTTGGTCGTCAAGTTTCACCGCGACCAGCTCCAGGCGGAGAGGGTGGGACGCTTGCCCGCGGACAAGATTGGTGGCTGGAAGTGGTTGCTGTCCGCGCTGTACGCATGCTTGCTGGCTATCACTATTCGCATCATCTACCGTCTCGCCGAGTTCTCCGCCGGTCTTGGCGCAAGCAACCCTCTGCCGAGCAACGAGCCTCTCCTGTACGTCTTGGAGTCAGCTCCAATGTGGTTGGCCATCCTCGTGTGGAACATAGTCCATCCTGGTCGCTTTGTCCGTGGCCCGGACGCCAAGATGCCGCGTTCGTGGCTGTCACGTCATCTTTGCTGCTGCTGTGGCAAACGTCGTTGCGATGACTGCAATGGTAAGCTTGGCCACGCTGGACCTCATCATCAACGCCTAGGAGACGACTCGGATCTGGAAGACAACCAGGAAATGCATCCCGTACCGAAGAGTGCCGGAGGTCATCATGCCGTCAGCCCGACAAATCCTTTCCTGGATGAAACATCTCGCGACTCTTCCTCGAATTCCGACTCCAGGGAAGGGCACCGTCTTCGCCCTTCGTCGGCTGCCGCAAATTTCCGCGATGTCAGCCCAGAGCCAACATCATATACTGCATACCGTCCTCGCGGGGTTCTGGTCTAAGCGGAACTAGTTCAATTCCCTTCGCTCACTCCATTGGCAGCAGCTCCATTCGAGGACAGACAGTATACATTGGGCATGAATGAAGAGAAGTTATTGAGTGGATCAGTGGCGGCTGTAGAACCGTACAATCATATATAGGTATATATCATGGACTTGGGTGAACAAAAAGCAATGTTAGATCTATCACAAAATGATCTGCCCGTGAGACATGCCCGCCGTTTCGACTGTGTCTCCTCCGGGGAAAGAATAGACCCAATGCATCCTGACATCCTGATCCTTGGTCCACTTCTGGGCGATCTCCAGGTTCAATGAGGTGGCGGGTTCATGCATGTTACCCCGTGCTTCACGCAATGATTGAACGTAACCTCCCCACCAACACCAAACTCGACGTCTTTGTTGATACACTTCAAAGGAGGAGAGATAGGCGTCTTCACGAGCAGCGGGGGGATTCCGAATTCCATGCCTCTCTAGTGGTAATCGTGAGTGCTCATCTTGACGTTGCAGAGCGAAATATCAGCCTCGAGAGTCATGGCAATGAAAGACTGCTTACCGGCTAGCTTGCCATGCATGATGGACCATTCCTGCTTCATTGCTCCCCTTCGTTCAATCCAGTCCTTCTCATTGGACTTCGGGCTGATTACGACGGCAAGGTCCCAGTAGTCAAGATGCCCATGGCGAAGGTACTCGAGGTCTGTGCGACGACGACAGATCTTCTTGGATTGCATCTGATCCGGCGCTTCTGTTGAGAGTCTGCCTCCATAGAAAAACGGATCCACTCCGTCACCTCTCCATGCGATGTCGGAGATACGCTTGATTGGTGCGGGCGGAAGTCGTGGCGGCAGCGGAACTCCATAGAAGCCGTTGATGAGCTTCTCGAGGGAGTTGTTGTTGGCCATAGGTCCAGGGCTAGTTATAGTTTGTGGGTGTGAAATAAGAGTTATGAGTTGATGGGGTCGGAAGTGAAGTGTAGGAGTCTTGGTTGTAGCGAGCCCAGTGAAGTATATTGCCTACCTGCGCGCGTACGGAGCCCTTTCTAACCTCGAGCTTCAATTAAGAGAATCCTTCTAGACCATGCCGCTCACCGCGAAGCTCAATTGCTTATCGCCAGTGTAAACTAGGAGGCTCATAATACGCGGCAAGCCTTTTATTTGATTCGCCATGTGGCTTGACGCCTGCATAAAGACAAGACTCGGACTCGTACAAGCCCTATTTAAACATCTGTTCGGTTTCAGGTTCATATTAGTATGATATTCGCGTGACGGCCAAACGGGGGTCAAGCGAAGCTGAGACTCAGTGCGGGAAATATCAGTAGCATTCTCGTCTGCCGCTCAGCCGGTGCTATCACATCATCTATCTAAGTCTAAGAATGGGTGTTTTGGTGTCGTGCAATTCGGGAATGATGGGTGTCGTGTAATTCGGGGAATGATAGTTGATGTCGACGACGATCAAGCTGGTCAGAAGTGCAACTTGAGCTGATGGCATTCCTCCTCCACGAACCAGGCTTCGAGGCCCGAGAACATGCTGCGGTTGTCCCGGAACGTCAAACGACCAAGGTGTATGCCCAAGGGCACCGTTTGACTCTCTTTCACTGCATATACCAGAGCACCACTGTCGCCTGGGGCGGCGAACGGGGTGCATTCAGCGATCCAGCTAACGATGCCGGCCCACTAGTGCATGTCGTGCCGTTATAATTTCTCCAAGGCAATTCCGAGATCCTTGATCTTGAGCTTTTCGTCGGGGGTTTCTCTGACCTCCTGCTTCACTAGTGCATACTACGCATCTTTCATGCTGAAGTGTATGTTCGTCAGAATACCGAAGGTTTTATCCGTCGTGCAACCCTCCTTGTACACGCGGATGCCTGATCTCTTCTGTATCAGGCTGAACATTAGGAAGCCACTCCTGTAGTCCCTCTCCATATCGAATTGTCGCGGATGCCCCTTGCTTCCGTAGTGGTGAAGATTCACCCGCGGTAAAGCGGCCTCGACCTTGTGCTCGTCGTCATCCTTGACTTTGAGGATTCCCACCTCTCTGGTCATGTTTTTCAGCGGATCAGGATAGCGAACGCGCAGGTGGTCGGCCTTGATCTTCTCGAGGGTGAGCCGATGCTCAATCTCGAAGGTATGTTCTGTGGAAGTGCATACAGGCGTCCCCCGATATCATGCAGGCCCCTGCTGTTCCAATCCCAGGAAATATGCTGTTGCGGTCGATGATGCGATCCCTGATATGCAGTGCAAGGATCCGACGACCGTTTGCCATGTTCGAGTGCGCGGTCTTGCGATCCACAACCATGGAAGGAGGTACGAAATGGCCTTGGATGTACTTGCATCATTGCATGCTAGTTCAACGAAGGGCGCTTACGACACCTTCATTTGTGCGGACTGTGGCCAGGGCATCTTGAGAAGAAACAGAGAGAAGCTCGGTGCATTGTGTGCTGGTATCCATATTTACATGATATGAAGACTCAACCAAAAGCGGTGCCATATAACACATTGCCGGGACCTCAAATCTCGTACTCCAAGGCATGAGCTGGAGAGGAGCTCACAATCGAGCGGCATTCGTGCTATGAGCGAGACGCCCTCGCCCACACATACACGACGATTACGACCACTGGCACGATCTTAATGACTTCAATCCATTGAACACACCAAACGGCATCGCATATACTCAGGGCATGTACGCAGGCATGCAACCGGCTTTGGGGGAGTTACAAAGCTTGATAAACGTTTCTGGCGAGGCACATGCATATAGGAAGAGCAATACAATAACATTTGGTAGCAACATCATGTGCCATCTGATGAAAGCAGGCGATCTTAGAGCCTGTTCTACGGAAGTATAATCCTGGCCTTCAGCCTCGCTTCATACTGAAGATAACATCGGAGTATAATCGCCTTACAAGTACTAATACATCATGCTTTAGCAACTTGTACGCAGTAGAATGCGCCACGGATGCCAGGCGGGTGACGGTCTTCACGATATCTTTGGGAAGCGAACGCACTCAGGATGAGGGCCGAAGTCAGCCAGAGGCTACTTCGAACCCGGGATCCGATGCTTTCGTGTTGCGCCAGAAATTAGAAATGGAGCATCTTTGATCGTATGCCGCATGCATGATAAACATAGTTTCACAGCATGCGCATGATCAGGGCATTGAAGACATCACTTGTGCAATTGTAGTGTTCATCATAGGCTGCGAACGGAATAATTGAAAGATTATGTACATGATGCTCATCCTAGCTTCCCCTCTCACGAGGGTACTGAACCCCAGCACCGCGGTAAGGTGTGAGCATATCGCTGGGGAGAACGAGCCCCCCAAAGGAAACCCGCCCCCACCACCTGTGCGTAGTGTCATCAATCCAAGTCAAGGAATGGATTGGGAGTTGCCTGTATCCGTTCTCTGGCCAGGGCTTTGGTTTGAGCATCCAAGAAAACTTGGAAGGAGAAGGCCTGAAGCCCCCTCTGGATCTGCGGGTCGCCTTTCGATTTCCGGAGTTCAGCCAAGATCTCGAGAAGGACAGGAAGGGCTGGCTCCTGTCTATCCGTCTTCAATCCCGTGACAACTTCGCGAATCTCGTGAGCATCTTCGGCCAGCGCCAGAAGGTCAGTCCTCAACTCTTGAAGTGTCCGCAGTGTCTCGGCAAGTGGCTGCCCAGGCGCAGTCAATGCCATCCTCAACACTGCGACGTCGCCCTGTACTGCCCGGAGGTAACCTAAATCGTCCCGTATCGCCTCAAGGGCAACCATGGTCCGATTTAGTTGCGGGGGAACAAAATTACTTCTGACAAAAGTAATGTAAAGCTGGAAGCAGAAAGACAAAATGGTGAAAGCGACCGAGACAAGGGCACAGCCTGTCGGTGACCAAAAAGCGACGGACGCGTCCGGGACGGTCGAAGTAGGAGTAGAAGTTGGGGAAGAAGTCATTGCAGGCAAGAGTCTTTCGAAGTGGTGTCAGTCCTGGAGAGAAAAGAAGAAATCAGCGAGCGAAGGGACTGGCGATGTTTTTGAGGTGGCAGCTGTAGACTGCAATTGCCCATTCTGCCATCGTACGATTTGGTTAATGGCAGGTAAGCATGTCTGCGTTGTCAGTAGGCAGGGTCGATTGGAATCAGGGGAGGGAAATTGCGAGATTGGAAACTGCACAACAGGAAAGTGCGGAAGGGGTAACTTTCCATTTCACTTCTCACAATTCATGACAGTCAAGGCAATTGTAAGAGAGAACAGAAGTTTGGCATATAATTGGTCTTTTCGTACTGTTTAGTACGCTCGAAACAATATGAGAAGAAGTGTTCCATGCGTTCCTGCACTCCCAAAAATATGGTCACGCGGAAGTGGTCAGCGAGCTGCTCGTTCTTTCCACGGCACATACAGAAACGTGCGCGAAGGAGCTCACCAGCCAGAAATACCGCAGAAATGAGGAAAATATCCATCATGGGTACTTTGTCATCCGCGACCAGTGATCTACGCCATATAGTCAGCTTTATTCCATTGCTCTCGAACTCCCCCAAGCCTATACTCTGACGAATATGCCAGCCGTGGCTGTTCATCTCTAAAGAGCCGCGAAGCGGTACGCCAGTGCCAGCTGAACGGTGTGCGACAATCACCCAACCCGCGATAAACAAGCACCTCGATTTTGTACCCTTTCTTTGCACCTTGCCAGACTATGTCAATGGTGTAGTCTGTTAGACAAGAGTTACATGATCCATTTACAGAGCTGCAGGCCAGAAACGCGTCTGGGCCGGTTCCTTTAGCCAGCTGGGGAAGTGGTGTGGGATATGAATCAGGATATCCTCGCCGAAGAGTAAGATGTTTGCACACTAGGTGTCCAGCGCGGTCGATGTGGTCTCGGAGTGCTAACGAGTCACCTCGGCGATGAGTCATGGATATGGTCGATAGTATCAGGAGTTGTTGGTTGAAGATGCGTGCGTGCTGGGACCTCGAGTCTATGACTCCATCTGGGTGATGGGAGGACTGGGCTCGTTCGTTAAGCACGTGAAGAGGCAAACCGTGATTGCGTCCGTAAAGATGTCGGTTCACGACCAAGCGCGCATGATGGTAAGGAATCTGGCAGGTAATCGGGATGTAGAAGTGGTTGTCCGAATCTTGCTTGCATGGTAGACGCTCCAAGTAGAACGGAGCTATCGATCTACTCCAGCGCCCATGCCAGCGATGCAGCTTCGTACAATGGTGACAGTAATAGATGTATGGGATATCTCTTTCGAGCCACAGCAAGAGCTTCTCCTTGTCTGGTAGTATCAGGGGCATACTGTATGGGCCCCAGAGACCATGGAGACTCTTGCAGGTCAACGAAAGAGACGCTAGAGAGCATTCATCGAGATGCGCTACGATCATTAAGATGATCTCTGCGGGAAGATCGAGGGCACACGGGTTTGACGGACCGCACATCTTCTGGAATGACCTTTTCAAAAGACCAATGGCTTCCTGTGCGATCATGACTGGGTTTATAAAACGGAGTGGTTGCTGACGGCCCTGCTGGAGAGGTGAGACCTGGAACGCCATTTCAATGCGCGGGTATGGCTATCGCACCCCAGGTATAAAGTGCGATGTGCTGATCGAAGAGGTGGCTCGTTAGAGTGGGGTGACGAGGATGGTCGACGTTGCGGGTCGTGTATAGTGAAAGTTCTTGTATCGTTAAAAAATAGGATGTCTTTGATCTGGTCATGAGCCGCAAATCTTTTTTTGCTGTGTGCGCGTCGCAGAAGCATACGGTCGTTGTGACCCAGTCCTACCTAGGTACCATGGTAGTGCGACGTCTGAATAAACTATCTCTCTTGGGTGGATCCATGGGTGAGTTCCGGTTGGTGCTAGGCTCACTTAATTCGACCAGAACGTATCGATAAGGAAGAACAATTGGCACGTGATATTTGGCTGTGTGGGACCAACCTTTGGCCAACCAGCAACTCACAACTTCCATATTATGCCACTCTTATACAGCCAAGTTCCTCACATGAGAGATGTCGCCGCTTGAAGAGCTCCGCTGGGTGGGCGAGAACACTGTCGTTGCAATCGCCGCAGATACCATTCATCAGAGAGCTAATCGCAAATCCGAACAAGGAAACGTGCGTTGGCAAATATGAGCATTTTTCAGGAGAAATAATGTGGGTGGTCGCAAATACATGGGATACGAGGAAATTGGAGCTGTGATTAAAAGGAATTGTAGGTGGTTCACAGCCCCTAGGTAGTGGCGCACTACCTAGACTTCATCCTCGACATCCTCGTCATCAACGATGACATCGCCAGTCCTGGGATCTCTGATGACTGACTCTCCGACCACCCTGTACGGGACGCCAGCGGGCACAGGCCTGCGCTTGACTTTGTCCTCACCCATCAAGGCAAGCTCATCCTCGCTGTCATACGATCCATGGTGAAGAATGCTAGAACCGGCGCCTCCACGACCCTTCTTCCTTGAGTTACCGTCCTTCTTAGCTTGTGGCTTGCGCACAGCGGCCTTGATCCTCTTGCTCGGGTCACGGACGATATCCTCATCCTCGTCTTCCTCATCCAGATCCATATCATCCGCCTCCCTCTTGATCACCACAGCACCTCGCTTCTTGGGGGTAACAGTAGCAACCTTCTTGGCCGCCGCGCCGGCGCCTACCTCATAACCCAGGCCCTCCTGCATCTTGCGCGCCTCAGCCCGAAGAGCGGTGATGCGGTTCCTGATACTACCGACGCTGGAGCCGGGGAAGACCTTGGATAGTTGCGGGTATTCGGCGGGGGTGACGGTGCGGCCGAAGATGAGGAGGAAGAGCTTGCGGTCGTTGGCGGCATCCCAGGTCATCTTGGTTGGACTGGAGGAGGGGGACGCGGCGAGGCTCAGGGGCGAAGAAGGGGCTGATAGGAGGGGTTTCGCGGGTTTGGCCGCGCGCTTCGGGGTGGTGTTGGCTGACATGGCGAAGAATATGGTGACAATGGCGAATGAGGAGAGAGAATATCGAGAGGACGGTCACTGCTGTCTGTTGATGCGATCGGTTTGCCTGTAATACTGTGAGTGGGTGAGTCGGAAGTGTGGTGTAGATGGAACGAACGTACGAGGATATCGGTTGGCGCGAAGGGCGGATGGAATGTCGCGATTGGGGAGCTAAATTGGGGAAGTGCAGTGCTATCTTCTTTGAGTACTGACCGTCTGGCAAGTCTGATGCCAACGGAGATGCGACGCCGGAGTGTGAGTTTTGTTCGGTGATCTAGCAATTTTGTAGACGAGCGCGTAATGTGGCTCGTGTTGGCGCAAACGATTAACCGGATCAAGCGAGTTGAGTGAAGTAATACTCAGATAACATGCGTCAGGCTCGACAGGTGCTGGAAGCAGAAGTGCGAGGACCGGGATCTCAGCGTCCAGCGCAGCGACAAGCGCCAAGTCGAGAAGGTAGTATCTTGAAAAGAATGACTGAACATGACACGGCCTGCCGAGGCCTCTCTCGCGGTATTTGGGCGAGTCTCCATCGTTCCGAGCTCGATGTTCTTACTTAGCTCATCGCCCTGCAAGATGCGGTCGGAAAGTAGAAGCATCCTGGGTAGAGGGCGGCAGTAAGCGGAGCAGAGCCCATGATGTTATCAACAAGAAGACACCCGGCAAGCTAGCGGGTTCTAAGATGTCCAAACGTATCTTCTCGGGAACCAGGGTCTGATCTGAAATGCAAAGGGCAAGTGTATTGGATCGCGGCCCGAATGAAATTGACTAGGTCTCATACAATCCGCTGATGGCAAGCAGTGAGAGAGATGCGAATATTATGGGAGTCTTGAGATCTTCGAGGCAAGATGGATCGGACGTCCAAACGAGAGGCCCGTGTATTTCGTTGTCGCGGTATACGGCTGTTGTGAAGCTTCTGGCTGACGAGAAAGGGCACACAATCTAGCGGATGAGCGAGCCTCAAGTGTCGGGAGTGTGTAGCATTCCTGTAGTTTCGAGATTTTCGATGGCCGATGGAACGTGTGCACCTACTCAGCCAGCCAGCCAAAATGCTGGCCGACGGCGATCAGTATGCATCAAAGCTCGCTCAACAGACCTTTTCGTGCCGGTAATGAAATCATGTCTTCTCAGCTTGGTACCCGTGATGTTTTTGCCCAGGTAAATTTGCTCGGCCAACTTCTGTAGCCATTTGTAGGCAGTGGCTGCGGGCTTGGCACCCGGTTCGACCACCTCGACATGAACATCTGAAAGGCCAGCTACCCGTGTTACCGACGTGCGCTGTGATATTCAGTGTGGCACGATACGCAGAAGACAGGAGACTCAACAAAGCTGTGATGAGGTGTAGTTGGGTGATGACGTGAGGCTTGAAGATCCAACCTTGGAAGCCACGTGGATCTAGCGTGGCCGCACCCACCCAAAATGCTGACATCACGAGCGAGGATTGGACGACGATCAAGACAAGATGCCACCAGTTACATTACTGCAGCCTGCGCGAGCGAGAGGAGTTCCGCAACCTCGGACCTGACCGCGTACCTATTCAGGATGCTCTGCATCGCACTGTAGCCCGTTGTGGTAACGAAGCGCCGCGTGAAGAACAGATTTCGATAGCCCCGAGATATAACCGTGAGCCCATTACTGCCTTGATCCCTCTAAACTTTGCATTATTGCTGCCACGTCTATAGATCCGCCGCCCCTCTACTGCAGTACTCTACGGCAAAAAATTCGCATCGAGCAGATGCCCTGATCGAGCGTATGCCGCGCCACGTCCTCCCCCCCCTGCGTAACATACCTCAGCCCGTTCTGTGTTGAGCTGGTGTTGATGTGGTCATGCTCGAGTCATGACTAAAGTGTGCGGTCGATGCGCCGAAGGCGGAGGGCGCGAGCTGGTGGCCTGGCTGGAAAGAGATGGTCAACTTGGATGCCAGATCAAGAGGGGACGAGAGATCTCACTGTTGCCTCTAGCCGGACACTCTGACTCCCTTCAGCGCGACCGGGCGGGTTGAGCGTCGCAAGGCTGTCCGTCGGCGCCGTCTTCTTGCCGCCTGATGGCTGCCGTTCCGGCTCTCTGTATCCAGTCAGGGCCTCATACTCCTTGTCCCAGTCCGCCCTCAGGTCCCTCTGATAGTCAGGCGTCACCAGATCTTCCGTGTCTTCTTTGTCGCGCCAATCCAGTCCTTCGTGCCAACCGTCCTGTTCGGGGTATGGGATGACGAGCCGGCCGCCTACCCGTTCTATAATTTGCTCCGGCATGTCGGTGAGGTGTGATTCGGTCGAGAAGGAGGGATTGGGCTGGCCTGATTTCGGGGTGTCGAGGCGTACATTGCAGTCTGCGGTGGACGACGCGGTCCTGAAGCTGTCAGTCAGGAAGAAGGCCGACGAAGCGCATGTTTGGTACCGTGGTCTGTCTTTGGTAGTCGCAGAGCGCTTGCGACCGAAGCAGCACATATGCGCAGAGTGCAGGAGTCTGGGTATCAGGAACGTGCAGTCGTGGCGTGCATGGAGAGCGTCGGGGCCCCACAGCGGCGTGGGTGAGGGTCTGCGTGTCTGTTGTCAAAGGGCGACCCTTAACGAAACTATACGGCCAATACGGAAGGTCGCACAGCACATCGCGGGCCTCAACTCCCGGAGCCGCATTCTGGGCGGCGTCTTGCAAAAGGTGGCTGCACGTGATGGCAACTCCAATACGATGCTAACTTAGCTATTGCGACACCGCAAAAGCGATGCGCAGCTGGATTCTCGCAAGGTCGTGGATGGCGTACCGAGCCAGCGCAGGCTGATGGTGAGGGCGCCCGGAGTTAAGATCGCCCACCTGCCCGGCGATAACAACGCCGCCTGTGTTCTCTCCCTCCACCCATGCACCAGAGTATCTCTTCCACTCCACTCCACAGCAGCCATTGCATCCGCGCGGGGCACCAGACCTTCTATCGCTATCTTCGGTAGCCCTATTTATGGCTGACCTCATCCTCTTGACCTTGGCAAATTCGGCCAGCGAAGAATCACCACCACGATGAAAAGACGAAGGTCCCGCCCATTCAGATGCCTTCGTTGCTCCAGTACGCTTCTTCCAATCGGTCCTGCCTAGGAGCAGGTGTAAAATCAAGACCGGACCACTTCCTCGCCCACGACATCGACACCGGCTGAAGATACACAAGCCAACGCCGCGACCCACCTTAAGCGCGACTTCTTCACATGACCAGGTTATGCCGATGGCGTACCTACCTCTGGATGGCATGGTGGAAAGGGGAAATGAGGAGGCGCTGTGCAACTCACCTTGCCAGCCCGACATATTCTCTCAGTCGTCAAACACACAGCAGGCCTCCTACCGGCCTCGCACCACGCTGGTAATCGCGACAACTGCATCCGATATCACATCATGAGGATGAACCGCCACAACCACATGCAGTCTTGGTACCTGACACTCAAAAGCAAACCAACTCTGCTGGACCATCTCATTCACATCGGTCAATTAGGAGCCCCTCTGTCCACCAACACTACAGCAGCGAGATTTCACCCAAGCCATGGTCAAGCCGAGATCTACGGCGGAGAAGCGAAGATGTGAGGCTCAGTGGCCGGTACACTTCTGTTTATCCCTCTTACCATTCCACGAGCTAATGCGTAATAAGGGTGTTCACATAATACCTGCGGTCTTCTCCCCACTCAAACGCAGTCGATACCGCGCGATACGCCCCAAACGCTTTCGTACACGTACTCTCTTTTCAACGTATAGAGGCATAGCCGGCAGCCGTAATAAGATAAAGGAAGAGGCTGCGAAGAAGCTTACCTTTTTTATTTACAGCGAAACGTCGATGTGGTACAACCAGATGTGGGAAAGGGTCGTCACAAGCGGCAGCCCCTGGTGTAAGACGATCGTCGGCTATTCCACCTGATCGGATTTGCGCCTGAATGTGGGCATGGTCACACAAGTACAGGAGGATTTGGAGATAGGGTTGAGTCAAGTGGCTAAATTAGATCGTGTGCTGAGGAAGGCTGCTTTGTGTAGACGGGCTCAGATGCGCCATCATGCTGTAGTCACTGGGGCATGAGCATACGCACTGCCACAACCAAATGGATTACCTTGTTGATGCTTCCGGCTGCCCCAAATTCGGCGCTCGTTTATACTACTATGCAAGTTTTCACATCCGACATATAACATTGCTGTCACGTCGTCGCAATTCCCTCGTTCTTTTCTCGTTGGCAGAAGACACCGTACTCTCATACCATCAGCGCACTTTGGCACCGGATACCACAGCATCTAGAATGATGTGCATGTTGTCTACATCCAATCCCGGGTCACATACACCGATTCTGCCCGGGTGATATCTGCATGGCGTTCGCCGTCACCACCGGCGGTACCAGAGATAACAGGTCCCGCGCCAAGGATCCTGAAGTAGCGTCCATCAGACGGCATCATCGTCATCGTCAACTACTCCCAACCACGCCAACGAGTCTTCCCTCACATAACAAAACTGGCCTTCTGTATCAAACACCTTCGATCTTGCCCGATCAATCTCTACATGACGTCTGCAATCCGCATGACGGGTCAGTAGCCACCGCAAGCGATGCTGGGTATGACAGCATGCAAGCCCCCATTCGAGGCATCCTTCGCATCGTCGAACCCAGCACCCCCATACAACATTCTCACTCACTCGGAGACCACTCGAGATACCGCATGCTGTGACTCGACGAGAGCATCTCCATCCACCGCGCGCCTGATGCTATCGCGCCATCAAGACCCGACGCCATGCCCTCCGGCCCCTGCGCAACGAAGCCCCGCGCGAGCGATACACACCGATACACCTTGCGAGAGTCCCATACCCCTCAGCCGCATTGGGCTACCGCATGAACTCACGTATGGGCCAGAGCTATAGCGCAATGTTACCGCGTGAACATCTGCTTTCGGCCGCAATGCCCTGGGACATACTTCTTCGATTGTAGCTGGTGGTGGAACACAACAGACAGCATGTTTGAAGTCGTCGGACTGCCTGGAATCGCGAGCGAAGTCATATGAGATGGGGCGCAAGACCTTTTGGATGGCACAAGACACTTGTTGGCTTGGACATGGAGATGCGCCGACGATGAGGGGTGCATACAGCACGGAGATGTGCTAGTAACACACCACGGGTGCGACGAGATACATGACATAGGAGCGATCAACTCCAGTCGCGCAGCATTCGGACATGGTACAATCTAGCGATGTTGGCGCAGCGGGAGACAGTCATGCAGCACACCATCCTTGGGCGCGTGCACCTCCCGCTGTTCAGACTTCAGCATGAGTCCTTCGCCCGAAGGATGCTAGCAATATTCGAGGTTCCCCCAATTCCGTGAGTAAATCACCCCCCATTATCAGACAATCCATGCTGACAGGTCCATCAGCACTCTTTTCCAATACTTGTACGCAGCGCAGCTCGAGTCTACGGCTGAGGACCTCGTACGCGACCGAAACCGCGCGATCGATAGGTCGAGCATCATGATGCCGTATCTCTAATACTGAGCCCATCGAGATTGGAGTATGTAGGCACATGACGGTGAGGCGCATCGTGGAGACAGGAGTTGGCACGCCGGAGAGTATCTGGTCGCGGGATACCGCCGCTGGCTGGATGTTCCTCTTCTAATACCATGGTCTTCTGTCTCATTCTTCGGTGCAACGGCGAGTGAGTGCAGGAATTCTTTGGTGGAAACCTCCGGTTGTCAGGATGTCTCGCTCTTTTCTAAAGGTACCCAAAGACAAGTTCTATTCACCCACTGTCACTTCATCCTCCACATATGCAATAAGAGAGGAAACTGGATGCACCCATATTCTCGCGTTCTATAGGTCTCTCCATTTCGAACGAACAGCGTACGACATCCGATACTCGACTTCCAGCGGCCGAATCCGATATCCCGATTGACCTTTCTCCAACCCTTTCGACTTTGTCTTCGATACTAAGGATCCACTCCTCCTCCGCGCCCCGAAACCCTCAACGCCAGTCCCGCAACTAGCCCGTCATATTCACTCGCACCATTGTACCCCTCTCTGAACCACAAGCACCCCTTCTACCATGCTACGACTACGCGATATCAGGTCTCTTCTCTCGCACTACATGCACTGTAATGCGATATCGAGACTCGTCCTGCTGAACAACCAAAGGTCCGATCAGCGTCCTAACCAATATAAGGCGACGGATTATGCACAATCCGCGCCCGATTTAGTATCGCGTTAGGGTTCGCTAACTAAGAAAGGAAATCTAGAGGGCATAATCCGTGCGCATAATCCGCGGGCTTTAACAGTATCGCAATGTACTAAAACTTACCTAGAAGATGCAAGACAACGCTGCA